>NC_092414.1:54172459-55478959 GCF_040894005.1 Engystomops pustulosus | reverse complement strand
GTTATATAGAATTGTATCCCCTAAATCCCTTCCGCATTTAATCCTTTCCCTTCCTTAGAAGAACTTGATGGGCATATGTCTTTTTTCAACCTTGTAAACTATTTAGCATGATTTCTGACCATTGTTGGACTTGAATTCTAAATAGTTCATCAGTTTTTACTACAGCAGCCTCTAGATGTGACTTTCCATCATCTGTGAAGTGATTGGTAGGGACCTAACTACTGTGACACAGTCCTTTTCCCTTGTCACGAGAGGTCCCGCGACCCATATCGCGGGTCTTGGGCTCACCCGAGCATCTCGCTCGGCGCACAGCGCCAGCACGTCATACCTCTCCCGAGTCCTGGCCTCGCTCCGTGTGCGCGCGTCCCGTGACTTAGGGCATGCGCGCGGCAGCCTTAGAAAATTTAAAGGGCCAGCGCGCTATTAATTGGCATTGACCATTTCCCATGAGGCTATTTATACCTGCCTCTCCCATCTCACACTGCCAGATCTTTGTGCCTCACAGCCTAAGAGAAAGCTCTATTGTGATTTTCCTGCGTTCTAGTGTCTCCTGCGTTCCTGAGTCCCTCCGTGTTCCTGTTTTACCTGACCTCCTCTGTGATCCTGTGTACCAGTGTTCCTCCATGCTGCTGTCCTGTGTGCTGTGTTCCCGTACCCCTCTGCCTGGACCTCCTGTTGCTGACCCCGGATTGGACTCTGACGTTGCATCTTTGCCGCATGCCCTGACCCTGTGCCTGGACTGTGACCTCGAGATTGACTGCTGTTTCTGTACCTCAACCTTGGCCGCCACTGTAGACAAGTCACGCCTGAGTAACGACCTGGTGGTACCACGCTGCAGCTTGTCTAACCCGCTTTGCGGCGGGCTCTGGTGAAAACCGGGTATCACTTAGACTCCGGTCCAAGGTAGTGGCTTGATTCATCATCTGCAGTGGTGCAGAGGATCCACAACCCGCAAGCCTGACACCCCTGCTATTTAAAAAAGCTTTTAAGGGGGCATGGCCTGGCTGCCAGTCTGCATGGATGTGTCTGCATGGCTCAAAGACGCTCTCCACTGCATTAAACCCGGCAAAAGTAACTACAGAGGTACTCTGTCACATAGGGGACATGAAGAAGAGGAGAAGGAACATAACATACCCCGTAAACTCATGGAATTTTATTTACCAGCCACCTCAGATCCAATCCAAGAGGGCGCCGACTGGCTGCACGCGTGGTCCCACGAACACAGCAGGAGCAGGGGATCCACAGCAGAAGATCCTGCCCCAGTCTCCCCAGCTCCTGAATTTGCGAGTAGGAGGATATTGCTGCAGACATTCAAGCACGTATATACCATTCTCACTACCAAGCTAAGAGTAGAGGTGTCACGATCGCTATCAAAACATCAGTGGCGTTTCAGGAGATTAAGGTACTGAGGGACCTGGCGGGCAGATACGTCCTGATTGTTTACATGCTCAATAACAAGCCTTACACTTGAGCTTCACTCTATGCACCCAATTTACGCCAATTACACTTCTTTCACAAAATAAGGAGAATTTTGCAGAAGCATGCACAGGGAGAAATTATACTAGGAGGGAATTCCCATATTTTCCCAGATCCTGAGATGGATTGCTCCTCCGCTCCTATGAGGCGTCTGCAACACTTGGGTAGCAAGCTATGGCAAGCATACCTATATGACATATAGCGGGTGCAGCATAGCACAGAGAGAGACTATACTTTTCATTCTAGTGTTCACAACTCGTCCTTCAGAATTGATTTATTCCTGGTTAACAAATCCCTGCTTGCAAAGGTGGTAGACTCAACTATAGAAAGCATTACATGGTCTGACCCCGCCGCCATAACCCTTTCCATCTTGGACGCACTTTATCAAAAGTATATTTGACAGATATTTGAAAGAGATTTAAAAGAATATTTTAGGTTTAACTCCTCCTCTGTCACTAATATGGAAAGCACACAAGACCTACATTAGAGGTACATTCATCAAATTAAGGATCCAAGATAGGAAACTGAGAACCAGGGAGATTAGGAACGCTATGGAAGATATTGCTAGGTTAGATAGCGATAATAAAATTGCTCAGTCGCCTACTACTGCAGCAGCCCTACAGCAGAAACTTGAGCTACTGAAACTTCAGTTAATTCATGTTTATGATAAGAGATTTCTAAAAATGAGGGCCATGTATTATAGTAAGGGGGACAAAGCAGGAAAGATCCTGGCCAAAAGATTTAAGTCCAAGCAGTTAAAGGCCAAAATCCCCTATATATACACTTTGAACATTGGGGAAGTTCCTTACCCCAAGGACATCCCTAATAGGTTTAAAGACTATTATGCAGACTCATACAATCTGTGAGATGACCCCTTTACATATCAGTCAGCCCACAGAGAAATAAAAACTTTCCTAACCAACCTCCGTTTGAAGGCCCTATCAGCAAAACAACTGGAGAGTATGTCTCAACCAATCACGGCGGGAGAGATTTCCAGAGCCTTTAGAGAACTTCCATCATTACTTTTTTTTAGAAAGTAATGAAACATTAGAGTAACTTGTGTAGGGGGAGAAAGGTTCACTTTTCTCTAATAAGATTCATAGGTTGTACATTTTCTTGGACTATTGATTCATACCAACACTAACTTTTGCCCCTTTGATTCCTAATAATGTTTTTTATTATTTTTTTGTTATTCTTATAGAATTGATGATCATAAATTGTGAATTTATTTTTGTACAACCCAATGCAAATAAATGATCAATGTAACAGGTGCGATGTGAGAATAATATTTACAGTAATATTTAGTCTTTAATCACCTGCAAGTGAGAATTTCATTGGAATATTTATTATGGTGTTTCCTCTTGGGGACATTTTTGTTACTTGCCTGGATGTGGTCCTAGTATTTGACATACATTAAGATAATAAAACATTTTATTATGTGGAAAGTAACAAGAAATTGTATCTTGGGTTCAACTTTTTTTTCTGTAGCTGTGCCTCACAAAGTTCAGAAACAGTTTTCTTTCATGTGTTCCTGTCTCCCGAGGAAAAGGGGATAAGGCGATGTGTCCCTGGACAGGATCTATAACTCATTATGTCAATCAAACTCCACTTCAGAGGGGAATAAAGAGATTTGTATCTCAAAGCTGTGCATAACGACTTCTCGGCTTTTCATTTCATATTTATGAGGAGTTTACTTTGAAGTGTTTATCAGGCAATACGCAGAAACATGAGAGAGCTTTGCCTGCAACCATGTTCAAGTGTCTAATCTGTTAAATGCTTACTGAGCAGGCTACTTCATCTGTGCTTGCAATGTAAAACTAAGGCAAATAAATAAACTTTGTGTTTTGGTGGGTTTCGAAATACAAGAGCAATAATCATAGTGATGAACAAAACCCTTTAAAACGGCAATTAATTGTAATATGGCAAGTGAATCAAAGCTGCTTTATGCCACATGAAAAGGAGAAAGGCAGATTTTTCTTATAAGTTATACTAGGTATCAAAACAGGAGATGTGTAGAATATGCCCTACAAAACGGAAAGAATGCGCGTGGAATGATCACAGAGTTTTCCTCTGCCTGAACTGCGATGATGACTGTATCAAAGGAGTTTGGTTCTTTCTAGTCTTACTGAGTTTTAGGGCAACCCCTGGCAGCTGACCAAAGAACAACATCATCATCAGGCTTTGAAGATAAGTAGATTTTATACTTTCATACAGAGGGGAAACTGCATGTACTAGTTTGACATTTATGATTTAATTAGTTAGTTAGTTGAACTGTGTGTATTTTTCACTTGCGGATGTATCTGCTTTGGGAGTTCTGTCTTCTTTTCAATGATCATCTAAGATGCTCACAGACAAGCATTATGTTCAAGCTTGGATTTCTCCTTAAAGTGCTCACAGCATGCAGAATGTAAAAGGTTTATTCATAGATTGCAAGGACTGTTATCTAATCCAGTATCATATGAGTATGCAATATGAATGTCCTCACAATACTAATAATGTGTCTAGACAATAATAGACTCTTAGAATAACATAGATCATGTATGTGTCTGACTTTATTCACACAGCTAAAATTACATGATCTCAGTCAAACATGGTGATGGAGGTAATTTGATGGTATAGAGTTGGATGTTCGAACAAATACAGTTTGGCAACATTTCCTGCTGGAAACAATTTTTTAATGGCCGCCCCCAGGGCTGGCTTTATGGGTAGGCAAATTATTCTAAAGTTGTGTATTCAGGTTTAAAGTGAGGATTTCTGGTGCAATTTTTATATGTAAAAATCACTCCCAACAGATATTAACAGTTAATTTCTCCGTGTTCAAGACACTTAGGAACACATCTATATAATAGAATCTCCTCTCTTATAGGTAAAAAAGAAGTGAAATTCTGAAGTGTGTTCCCCCTCCAGATTCTTAGGCAGCAGGCAACAGGGAGAATTTCCTGCACATAGGAGCTGCTGCACCTTACAGATAATGAAACTATTCACTTTATATGTTATTACATCTTCATAAGGAATAATATCAACTAATGTTCATGTTTTTAACCCTCTCCTATGCAGAAGTATCTTAGAACACATTTGTTCTCTTATTCCATTTTATTTTGTGATCGTTATTTTTGCGAAAATTGAGTGATATGATGAACATTAGATCCTCTTTGCCTAATATGGCTACATATTAACACTGCGACCCAGAACATGTCCATAGAGTTATATGTAACACCAGTAACACACGTTGCTGAATTAAGTTTTTATTTCACACCATCACTTACATTACTTACACCTATGTTATGATGCTCTCGCTCAAATTCTTATGAAGCATGAAGGGTTCTGTTATTGTGCGGCTTATACAATGGTTCACATCTAAAAGTGACCTTTATTATCTCATTAGCTTGGTTTATGGATATACAGTTATATATTTGGGTTATCATTGTGTAAGGGAGCAAACAGTGATAGATCTGTGTGACGCTCAGTGCAATTTTCTGCAAAAATTGTTTGGTGTGCCCTGTGGATTTAACGTTCCCTTTGCTACATATTTTGGTGAATATACACATGTGGGGTCTGTATGATCTCCTCACATCTTACTGTTTTAGGAAAGTGTATTTTCTTTTATATATGTATTCTTGATTTGTACATATTTTAGAGGAAATTTCCAATTTTCATGCAATTTTTGCATTTTATTGCTGTTTGCTGCAAAGTTGCATGAATTCTTCTTTAAATTGTTATTTCTGGGGAAAAAATTGATTTTGACAAAATAAGAGCTATTTATTTTGTGCGTTATATATTTTTAAACATTTGTGGATAGCAACCAAATATGTCATGGTTTTTGTTTTAGCATTTTTGGGTGTGTGTCTATTTGTGTGTAAACCTCCACTTCGATGTGAGTTTTTGTTTAATTTGTGCTTATCCATATTCCAAATTATTAAGGTAAATGCATCGCCTGGTTGTCTGCTTTCAAAAATATATAGATTTTAGGGTAACCTTTACTTTTTAATCTGTTTTATTGCTATATTTTGCAAGTTGTGACTGTTGTGACTGAAAGCAGATATTTAATTTCAGTTTTAGTGATATTATGATTTATTTCTGTGAACATATCAATATGAGGCATTTGTGAACTCTACACATGTCCATCTATTACATTTAGGAGATAAATAATAAATAATAAAAAGTGTTTCTGTTTGAATCAAAATCAGATGAACTATAAACTCTTTAATGCAGAATTTTTTCAAACTTGATCACCAGCCACTACACTCAAAACACTATCTGTACTGCACAGAAACTGTTAGCCGTTAGTTCTCACATAGGGAAGACTATACGCTTCATGCAACTGCTGACTGCTTACCATACACTTTGTAAATATGCATACTGCTGTATAGATTCATTGCTGGTTTCTACTACCGATTCCTTTCTTCTCCATGTAATGAAAGCTTTCAGACCAGTCACTTTTTATTCCTGTATGCCTAAGCTATGCAGATGGTCAATGGATTTTCTTGTTGAAAAATCACTGAATTTGCTGTCAAATTATTTTATGAGAGAACCAAAGCATCATAAGAACTATATGCAACTTATAATTGGCTCAAATATAGGAAGAGTTAAGTTTCATCCACTTAGCTGCTGAGGAAGATTTGTGACAAGTAGCTTCACTACAGAAAATGCTATAACTCTGGAAAGACGGAGGTGAAAAGCATTATTCTGTTTATTTTAAATGGGGGATCACATGACAAATCAGTAGAAATTCACTAAGAACAGTTACATAATAAGGTTAATGTTTTTGTCAAATTGCATTCCACAAGCCATAGTTTATTTAACTTCTTGATGATTATAAGAGCTTCTGCAATAAACAGATTTTATTAAATGTTTTTGTAGATGAGAGTGGGAGGTCATTATCAGAACATTAGATGGAGAAGAGGGAGAATATGTAAGGATGGTGCAGAACTGTGTTGAGTATAACAGCTTTATTCTATTGAGGATGTGTACAAAGTGGCTAAGCTTCAGAATTTGGACACAAATAATTCTAAAACCTGTAAAGCTGTAATGAGCATGGGATTTGGAGTGGTAAGTTTAGTAAGGGGCTAATCACGTAGCACATCACACACCACAGAGTTCTAAGCCTAAGGTAAGAACTTTTTGTCCCAGTAACAATTTGTTTTGCTTGTTCTCTCTTTCCTGTGAACCATTGTAGTTTATTCTATCCCGAGGAGTCTTTCGAAAACACATAAGGTCCTCATTATATATAATATAATCTGCACGTTTTCCTGAGAAGTAATAGCCACTATTTTTACTGTTAGTTTTATCACTATCCTGTTTTCAATTTTGAACTATTATTATAATACTATTTTCTAATTTTACAGCATATGTAAAAATATGTATAGGAATAATTTTTAACAGATATATTTATATATACAGGTGAATGAATTGTATGTGTAAATTTAATAATAGACCTGCAGATAGATTTGGTGAAGGCAATAGTTTGCCTCAAAACTATTTTGACTGATTTTTTTTTTTTTTAACTGTCTGGTAATGAAAAAGCCAGTTTTTATTTCTACATTGTATAGCTACCTGTTTCATTCGTGTATCTTGAAGATGGAAGTATAAATGAAGTATGAAATGAAAGAATGTATTAAACAAGACGGTAACCACAAGTGCATGCATACTATTACAAAAATTAGGGTAAAAGAAGAAATATTGTAATCTTTTCTCTTTAAAATACCATTTTTTTGTATCAGACGGTTCCTTTTGATACTTCATTTTATGTGGTCAATAACTATTGAAATAATCCTGACATGTGTCCCTTTTTATTGTTATTATCTCTTCTATATTTGTATTTTACTTAAAGTGTAACCGTCATTTCAAAAAAACTTTTGATATGTTGTAGGGCAGGTAATTTTAAATCCTTTTGCAATTGGATTAGTTACCCGAATCTTGCTCCTTCCTCTTGTATTCTGCAGATTTCCCCTAGATGGCAGTGACTGCTCAGGTAGCTGTTACTATGGACACGCCCCCCTCCTCCTCCCTGCACTCAGCTGATCACCTCATGGCTCAGTACTGCAGCAGTCATGTGTCACTGCCCCAGCACTGTCATGTGCAGGGAGAAGCCCAAACTAATGTAATAACCAAGCACCTTCATCTTCTCTCTCCTCAGCTTTCCCTATCACTGAGTATAACAAATAATCCACACAGACATAAACTGCAGCCCCCCTCCCCCCATCACCTCACACAAGGAAGTGGCAGGAGACAATCTACAAGCTGTCCCTCCCCTCATGTGCTGTGCTGGAGTGTTACATAGACAGATAGATAGACAGATAGATGATAGACAGATAGATGATAGACAGATAGATGATAGACAGATAGATGATAGACAGATGATTGACATAGATAGATGATTGACATAGATAGATGATTGACATAGATAGATGATTGACATGACATAGATGATTGACATGACATAGATGATTGACATGACATAGATAGATGATTGACATGACATAGATAGATGATAGACATGACATAGATATGAGATAGATGGATAGGATATAGATAGCTCAGGTGTCATTGGTCAGCAGCAGGTTCTTGTGATGAGGTGACAGGAGGCAGGCTCCGCCCCTCCATCTTGCTGATTGCAGTTTTTTGAGAGCTGGAAACCCTGGTTGCTATGGGCCAAAAAAGATACTAAATGAGGACCAAGAGGCAAAATATTTTGAGGAATGATTCCCAGGGACACAGGGAGCAGAATTATGTATTTCAGTTTTTTTTGTTCAGAATGACGGTTACACTTTAAATATCTTTAAGAACATCTCTCTTGAGCCTTATTTACACTCAAACTGTTTAAACATGAATATCTATTGTCCTACTTGTCTTCTCTACTGGTATTGATATTTTTATCTGCTTAACAGATATACTAAGAACTGTACATAATTCTTGATAATGCAGTTGGCTTGATATGTTATGGTATTAAGTGAAATGTATAGGATGGCTGATATAGTTGTCAATGTCCTTTAGAATGAGGGCTTCTAACTCTTATGCAGTGTACACAGAAAATAAACAGCATATACCAGACTGCTAGATATTGTTTCTTGTAGAAAGATTTTGGAGTGTTCACTTCCCTTGGCAACTATAGATTTGATGTAAATCATTTAAAGGATTAAAGAGGTGCCCTAGTATGAAGTAATACTTTTATTATAACTCAATCGTGGAAATTTTAATAGTTATAAAGTCATGCTAATTTCCCAGGGGCTATGTCATCTGATCACCTGAGAGAGCCTAGTATTTTAATGTATACACCCCCCCCCCCCTTTCCTCCTTAGCCTATCTATGCACTGGGGGAGGCGGAACCGGGTGCGGAATAGGAACTGGGGTGTGCATACATTAAAATACTAGGCTCCCTAAAGCGCTCGGGTTATGTGGCCTGAGAGCGCCAGGATAATTAGCATACCTTTAACAACTCTGTATGTCTGGGATCAGGATATAGCTTTCCTTTGAGAAATCAATATTCAATGCAATATTTGCCTTGTAATATAACTGATACTGCCAGCAATATCAATATGATTAAGACAATAAGTTTGATAATCAAGTGCATTATCCTGCAAATGGAATTACATTTTTATTTAATATATTTCATTTTCAAACATCTCCTTTAAGCAAGGCAATTTATGATGAAGTTAAATCTGCCGAAATCTGAAAAAAAAAAAACATGGAAAATTATCAACATTTCAAATTGTCTCGTTAAGTAGGTGTTAACTCTTCAAAGACTGCCAGTAAAGCCATTTAGTCTAAGATGGGAAATTGTGCTACACACCAGCACCTATCACAGGTGTTACCAATGGGGGTGAGTGTTCGGATTTAGGTTTGTTATCCGGACTGAACCTTTTAATAAGCAGTTACTATTTTTTGTTTTTCATATTGGATAGCATTGTATAACATTAGGGTAAGAATCATTTGGTTGTAACATGGAATTTAAAGTGTTTCACTTTTTATCCCACCTTAAGCTTTTTATCATCCGGATAGTGTTTCTAGAAGTTACATACATGAAGTTGAATAAGAGGTTTCATGTTTAGGTGATTAGAGCATGGATATTTGGAGTTGAAATTCTATAGGATACTGAAACAATCTGGACTTTGGTTTAGTTAATTTGGACCAAGGTGCAGTAGCCTAGAAAGTGCAATATGGTGTGTATGGGTACAAATTTTAGGCATACAGAGTGTAGCCCATGATGTCATAAATCTGACAGATGTGCATTCAATTGATATAACAAAGATATTTTATCATTATGGCTTCCTTTCTTAAAGGAGCACAGAAATACTTCATATGGCATTCCTTTAACAATATTAGAGTACTTGGAGTGATTTTTGCTAGAAGCAGTTTTTATGGTCTAATAAAATCTTAACTGGTTAATATAAGTAGCCGTACTGTATACATGTGCTCTTCTTATCTACTCCGCAGTTTTGTTTTCCTAAAATGGAAATTCCTGAATTACAGCAAAGGATAGGAATAAAGTAACATAGACATCCAGACCAGAACAAAATAAACAGGACCTGAAGATGGTGCCTCGGGTGATAACGGCTGGCACTAGGATATGAAGCCAAGGTATCCCCTAAAGGGGATTATCATCTAGTAACCACTAAACAATATGGCATATCTCCCACTCAAAGGTAGTTCACTTGGATTCTCATCCAATACTGTGTGCAAAAAGTCCTTAAAAGCGAGCAGAGTTTCACACACAGCACTGCTACATCTCACAGATCATGAGATCCATTAGATGCCTATAAGACACACAGCTCTGCTATATCTCACTGACTTCTGCCTGCCTCCCCCTTGCGCCGGATCACTTATCTCCTTGTAGCTTGTAGTTTGCAGCCTCTCTCTCTGCTCACCAGGTGCTGACAGGATGTAATTAGTGAGTGTTTCTGAGAACCATGCAGGGTGCGTGGCTACAGTACACACACCAGAGACAACCAGAAACTTAGCTCCACAATCTCACACAAAAATCCAAGATGGCTGCCACACGACCCTAAATGAGGAGTTGCTGGATCGTGTCTAGGGGAAACTGAAATTGTGTACAGCAGGACTGATAGTGACAGGTTGGACTTATTAACAAAAATGCAGCATTTTACAGAGATAACAGTGAATTAGAGAATGTGTTATTTTGTTATGCTGAGTACATATAAGAAACTTGTCCTTGTGGGAATACTTCTTTAAGCAGAAAAATTCCATGGTGATGACATGAGCTAGTATAATGTAAATCTCTTTTAATAGTTGTATGTTTAACACAGAAAATAGTGCAGCAACACCATAAAACCAATAAAATACACAAATTGCAAGGCCCAAAAGAATTACACCCCCATGTACTGCATGAATTATGCACTATGATTACAAGCCATTATTTTTAATACATAATATAATATTTGAAGATTCCTTAAAGGACACCTGTAATCAGGTCTCTGTCACCACTACCTGTTGGAGCAGCTTCCAACAATTCCATCCCAGACGTTATCTAGTAAATTCATACATTAATCCATGTAAAATCATATTTTCTTTATTATGTAAATGAGTTTGGGCACATGGAGAAAGTGATGACACCCCTGTTACCTCTCCCATCCCCTCTCTTCCCTCTGATCAGGTCTGTGTGTAATGTACAGCATATATTTGGCACCAGTAAAGCATTGCTAGTGTCTGTGCTTTATCTGCTGCCATCCTCTGTTCTCCCATACACATGTGAGTGACACAGGCATCAGCTTCACAAGTAGCTGACGTGTTCTGCTACACATGGTTGCATCCTGGAACAGTTGAATCTCTCACACACACACAGGCTGCAGGGGGCACCAGAACCATAAAGTATAGAGAGGAGCAAGCACCATTATACCTCACATCATTATACAGACTGTCAGTCATGTGTATAGGAGTATCTCATACACACACAGGCTGCAGGGGGTGCCAGCACCAGGAAGCACATAAAGGAACCAGCACCAGGAGTGTCACATCATTATACAGACTGTCAGTCATGTGTATAGGAGTATTTCATACACACAGTCTGCAGAGAGCGGGGCCACCAAGAAGCACATAGAGGAGCCAGCACCAGGAGTGTCACATCATTATACAAGCTGTCAGTCATGTGTATAGGAATATATCTCCTACACAGCGGCTGCAGGTGGAGTGGCTGCCATCAACAGGACGCACATAGAGGAGCCAGAACCAGGAAGCACATAGAGGCTTCACCAGGAGTGTCACATCATTATACAAACTGTCAGTCGTGTGTATAGTAGTATCTCACACACACACAGGCTGCAGGGGGTGTGGTGACCAGAACCAGGAGGGTCACATCATTATACAAACAGTCAGTCGTGTGTATAGTAGTATCTCATTCACACACCAACTGCAAGGGGTGTGGTCACCAGAACCAAAAGGGTCACATCATTATACAGGTTGTCAGTCAAGCACTGGGGGATGGCTGTGCCTCCCACTAATGAATAAGCTGGACAGCAAATTTGGCACCAATATTCAAAAAAGGATCAAAAAGCAATCCCGGAAACTACAGACCTGTGTTACTTTCAAATAAATCTCCACCAACATGAATCGCTCTCACTATCATCATAGATTCAATAGATATTATTAATAAATGTTAATAATAACATAAGTTACTTTATGCAAAACAAGTTCTCAAAGAATAAGTCATAGATTAGTCTGAATGCAGACAATACATGTTATATATTGCAGGAAATGTTTACCATTACTGTTTTCTTTACTATAATGGTATTGATCAGTTAAAATAAAGTTTCTTAAATAGAGGTGCTTGGGTTTCTTAAAGTTGCTTGTTTTCAGTAGTTATTTTCCATTGTCTTTTTTGTTTCTGCATTCTATATGTTATAAAAATTGTCAGCTTGTTATGTTTCTGATAATGATTGTACAAGGCTACCATAAACATTGGTACCTTATATACTCGAGTATAAGCCTAGTTTTTCAGCACAAAATTTGTGCTCAAAAACCCTAACTCGGCTTATACTCGAGTCAACTAAAAAAATAAAGACAAAACTCACCTTTCTGACGTCACCCGTAGGTCCTCTTGTGTCTGAGACAGTCTGAGACAGAAGGGGACCTACGGGGGACGTCGGAAAGATGAGTACAGTGTTATTTTTTTTCCTACTACAGTGGTTGGGCAGGCTCCATGCTACAGGGGCTGGCAGACTATATACTGGGAGGCTGTAACCAATGCATTTCCCACCCTCGGCTTATACTCGAGTCAATAGGTTTTCCCAGTTTTTTTGTGTTGAAATTAGGGGTCTCGGCTTATACTTGGGTCGGCTTATACTCGAGTATATACGGTAATTTTATCCTCCAAAGAATAAGTCCTTGATTATAATAAGTTATAATTTACAGTATATACAGGATTGATTTTTGATCCTTTTTTAATATTGGCACCAATTATTTCCTTTTTAACAAAAAGTTTTGCAATGTTTTATTTTTGCTTTTTTTGTAATAAGGGTTCTGGACTTGGGAAGGACGGATGTGACAGCAAACTCTAAAGCTGAAACTGTCAACTGCCCAGGGTCAGCATTTTGTGGTGATAAATTGGGCATTTTCCCAGGGATCCCTGCCTAAAGGCCCCTCCTGTATGTGGACTTTTGTGGGCAGAGAATGTATTGCTCTTATAATACCCCTTGGTTGAATGGCCAGGTGAAGATGCTCATCGTCTATCTTCTGTCTATATATCTATCTTTTATCTGTATAGTTATCTATCCCCTATAATTTATCTTTTTCCTATCTATATGTCTATCTAGCTTTTAGTCTATACATCTATGTACTTATCTATCTCCTATCTTATCTATCCATCAATTGATTTCTCTCTTCTACTGTATCTATCTTCTATTAGATATCCATCTATCTATAATCTACTTTATATGTATGCATCTATCATCTCTCTATAAATCTATATCATCTTTTATCTTTTACAGTCCAATATTACAGAGTGTCTTACCATACTAATGTTTGTAAAATACAAATTGTTATTATTGTGCAGGGATAAAGGGAGCCTCTTACTGAATGTGACTGTTCATAAAATTGTTTTATTTTTGGGGCTATCACTTTTAGTTTTGTCCAGGACCCCACTTTGTCTAAAACCATCCCTTCACCTGCCTCATTATGGGCTATCCCTAACCAGTGGCCAGTAACTAGTTGACATTTCCTCCCTACGCCAAAGTGAAGACACAAAACACAGCTTACAAACAAATAATAGAAACAACAAAAACAATAAGAATTAAAAGCGGTCTCGGTCATAACAGAAAGGAAAACAAGGCACAAAATCAAAGATACAAAGGATTGTTTCAGAACAGTATCCAGGAATCGAAAAAAAAACAGAGGTATAGAAAGAGTAGCAAACTGAGTATAATGGTATAAAGAAGGTTAATCAAAACTAGCAAAACTGGACTTAATGAGAACAAAACACTTGGAGACCAGAACCTCAGCTCCAGGATGATTGGAGCAGAATTCTATCAATCAAAACAATGGGGGTCATTTACTAAGGGCCCGAATCGCTTTTTTTCGTCGGGTTTCCCGAATTTTTCAGATTTGCGACGAATTGGCCTGGGTTTTTGGCGCACGTGATCGGATTGTGGCGCCGGCAATGTGTCACTTGACACGCGCTTACCTGCACCCAAGATAGGACGGTGAACTCCGGCGAACTTCAGCGCAGCAGCGGCTGCTGGTGGACATTGGGCACACTACCTTAGTGAATCGCCGTAAGACCCAAATCCTCGACTGAGAATGCGTCGCTGGATCGCGACAGGACTGGGTAAGTAAATCTGTAAGTAAAGCTGGACCAGGGAAGACTGCAGGATAATAAGGGTGTGATGCAAACAACTCGAAATCAGCCAGCAAACTAAATACATGTTCACAAAAGCAAATAACAAATAAAACACAAAGACAAATCAACGCATCCTCAATTTTATTCCAAGTAGCTGCCCCAGATGTTATAACTTACATGTACCATTGAATGAAAAGTTTCACCAGCCAAAACATCACTAAACTAATTGCAGCCCTATCATGGGATCTACAGTAACTAGCACCATGCTTTAGATGTTATATTTAAGATTAGAATTGGATCTTTATTTATAGTTCACACTCCAAACTTGTCTTAAACTGCTTACATCTCTGGTTCTGTACTACACAGAATGGGAGATACAAGAAACTAGTTCCAGTTCCAAACAATGTTTTTAAAGGGAACCTGTCACCAGGAGACCCATTTTATGCACTCCTCTAGTCCCCACAGAGCATAGTACATACACTGCCAAAGTGTTTTTGTATAAAAAATTGGTTTTACAGAAAAAAAGATATGTTATATTGTACCTTTCATTAGCATCTGCTGTGTGACTAGGCAGTTGCCTTTTGGGAGGAGCTGGAAAGGAGCAGTCCCCCCCACCCTTGGGGAACAGCTCCTCCATGTGACCTTTTCAAATATATGAAAACACCCATCACTGGGCTTAGCGACGCCCCCTGCTCTTCTACAGCCAATCCCGAGTGAGGGGAGTTATTCATATATTTGGAAAGGTCACATGTTTCCCAAGGGGGGGGGGGGACTGCTCCTTTCCAGCCCCTCCCATTTGGCAACTGCCTAGTTACATAGCACATGCTAATGTAAGGTACAATATAACATATCATTTTTTCTGTAAAACCAATTTTTTATACAAAAACACTTTAGCAGTGTACGTACTATGCTCTGAGGGGACTGGGGGAGTGCTAAAAATGGGTCTCCTGGTGACAGGTTCCCTTTAACGGCCCTTATCGCTGGTTCTGGTTCTCAGTTTGGTTTTAGGTACTATAGAGCCCATATTGTAGCCTCTGAAGTGACACCCCCTCCCCAGCTTCTAAACCAAGACTCATCTCAGTCAAAAAATAATGTATATACTCAGCTCATTTGTTTTGGTATTTTCTTTATGTGATTGTTTAACTTTTAATACTGTGCACTACAAACAGTTTGTTAATGCTGTACCAACATTTGGAGAGAGACTGTAGACTGCACATCCATACATTATGCAATGATCAATTTATCGTACAATAGTGGATGCCAGTCTCTTTTTAACAAAATGGTTTTACTTTTTTCATTTACATCCCAGGCATGTGCCATTAAATGTTACTTGTCAGCAGCTTGCCTCAACAATACTAAGCCAACTGTAACTGAGCTCCAGAAGTCATCACATGACTGCAAGGTGGCCTTAATTGACAAACTCATACTTATTGACCCTATTTAAAAGCTTCTCACTCAGCTAAAGCAGTTCCCTACACTCTACTGATGAGATGCAAATACATTTTTTTCAGCCCTTTCTAGAGTTGGGAATCTGTTCCTTTTGGAACTGCAGCTTTAAATGGTCAAAAAAAACAGATGTGTAATTTTCAACCTACAGTAAATGTTGGAAAATCAAAGTCCACAAATGCAGCAACAACCTTTTTCTTGAGTTTTTTTCTAGATTTCCACTAGATTGCATGGGTTATTAAAAAGTTCCATTAGAAAGTACAAATTGTTTCACAGATAACAAGCACTTTTACAGGTCTGTAAAAATTAAAGTAAAGATTTTAAAGGAAAGTATGGAGTAGAAAGCAAAATTGCTAATTTGCATGGCTATGTTCTTATAAGGCTAACATCAAATGGTTAATTTTTAAAAGGGTCTTTCATACCTTACCTGGGGGAACTGTTAATTGAGTGGCATCAAAAATTCTTTTAAGGGTGTCTTTTATGTGTAATTGTTTTGTTATATATAATAAACACACATTGAACTTTCTAGAAATACTGCACAACGTTGAAGATGCAAGGTATTTTGATTACTATATGTATTATGTTGCATATCCACAATTTTCCACAGTTTTTAATTTAGATAACCTATTAAATATCATAGCATTTACACAACAAATGCCAAATTTACTTTTATAGTCAAAGCATCCATATTTTTATATTGGGTCTGAGGGCTGCATTTTCCATACCATTTCATTTCAAGGGGCTGCACCCTGGACCTATCAAAAGCCACAAAGAATTATAAAAAGCCATCCAGAAGTTATAAATACCAAACTACAGCACTAATACCACCCCAGAAACCAAATATTCCCTTCAGGCAATAACTAATTCAGACCCCAAACCAAGCAAGAAATAAAAATATCAACCTAGGAACACTCAAATACCAATACCGGACAATAAGTAAAGCGTCCAAACCAGATAATTTATAATAAAGACCCCAGAGCAAAAAATAATAGAGTAAATAAAAATAACGGAGAGTCCCAGGAAATATAAAAAATGGGAAATCCAGAGATATTGAAGACCCCATAGAAAATAAATATTTGATACCCTCCAAGCTGACTAATACTGGAGACCCCCAGTCAAATTATATTGCACACCCACAGAGCTGTAAAATGCTGGATGCTACAGATCAAACAGTACTAATACTCCAAAAAAGAGATGAGTGGACCTGAACTTTAACCCCTTCCCGCACCCTGACGTGATTCTACGTCATAGGATGCGGGTAGTTCCCGCACCTTGACGTAGAATCACGTCATGGCGATCGCCCGAGCTCAGAAGCTGAGCCCTTGCGATCGCCGCGGGATCCCAGTGGTACGCGGTAGCTGGGATCCCGCAGTAACAGCCGGGATCGCGACTATCGCGATCCCGACTGTTTAACCCTATAGACGCCGCGGTCATAGTGACCGCGGCATCTATGGTGTATTGGCGCGACGATCGGCACCCTCCGTGCAGGGCACGGAGGTGCCGATCGT
Organism: Engystomops pustulosus; assembly: GCF_040894005.1. Taxonomy (NCBI): domain Eukaryota; kingdom Metazoa; phylum Chordata; class Amphibia; order Anura; family Leptodactylidae; genus Engystomops; species Engystomops pustulosus. Next base: position 55,461,742 of record NC_092414.1, on the reverse strand, counting down.
TGCCATGGCAACCTAGAGGCACGATCAGGTCCCCTGGGCTGCCTATGGCAGCTGCCTGCTAGGATCGTGCACTGTGCACGATCTAACAGTGCAGCTGTCAGCCTATGCAGAATGCATAGGCTGACTATGTCATATGCTGCAATACATTAGTATTGCAGCATATTACAATGAACAAGTGATCAAATGATCACTTGTTCATGTCCCACCCTGGGACAAAATAAAACAGTAAAAAAAAAGTTTTAAAAAAAGGTGCAACTAAAAAAAAATTATTTAAAAAGAATAAAAGTCCCCTTAAGTCCCGTCCCATGCAGTAATCATATAAAACATAAAAAAAGTGAAAATCACCAAAAAAACCACAACATATTGGGTATCACAATGTCCGTAACAACCCGTTAAATAAAATAAAATGGTCACTGAACCCGTACGGTGAACGCCGTAAAAAAAAACACAAAAAAAACCTCACAAAAATTATTAAATTTACACATCTGACCGCATAAAAAGTGCATAAAAAGTTATCAAAAAGTAAAATGTACCCCAACATGATACCAAGAATAAGTACAGCTTGTCCCGCAAAAAATAAGCTCTAAACCAGCGCTGTAAACAAAAAAATATAAATGTTCTGCCCATTGTTACATGGTGATACAAAAACAAGTAAATGTCTCACAAAATGAGTTCTATATTCTGCAAAACAAGTTCACCATAAAAAAGCCATGTAAATGGGGTATCGCCGTAATCGTGATGACCCATAGAATAAAGATAACACATTATTTTTATGGTACGGTGAATGTCCGAGGAAAAAAATGCTAAAAACCATAAACAAGAATTAATGATTTTTTTAACCATCACCAAGAAAGAGTTAATAAAATCTGATTATTGGCTATTGAGCGCCCCTGTAAATGATGTACCTGAAAAGTGGATCTCATCCACAAAAAAATAATCCCCCATATGTCCAAATTACAAAAAAATAAACATTTTATAGCCTGTAAGATGTGACGTTGCAGATCTGCTCTGAATGGCGCCTCCTTCCGTTCTATGCCCGGCCGTGTGCCCGTACAGCAGTCACCACCACATATGGGGCATCCTCTGACTCGGGAGACGTTGGGTATCAAACTTTGTGGAGTTTTTTGTAATTTAATACATTGTGACGGTTTAATTTTTGGCCAAAATTAATATATTGTCTAAAAAAAATGACAGCTTGTAAATTAGACCTCCATTTTGTTTTAACCACTGTGAAGCATCTAAAGGGTTAACATACTTCTTAAAGTTGATTTTTTACACATTGAGGGGTGTAGTTTCTAAAATGGCATGATTTATGGGGGTTTACTGCTGTTTAGGCCTCTCAGAGTCAGTTAAAGCTGAGGAGGTGCCTCTAAATAAGGGTTTTGGCGTTTTTCATAAAAATGAGAAAAATTGCTCCCAAAATTCTGAACCTCCTAACAACCTAGAAAAGAGAGAAGATGCATAAAACCCTATGCCAATATAAAGCAGACATTGCGGAAATGTTAGTTATAAAGTTACTTGGGTGCTATGACTATCTGCCTGAAAAGCAGAACATTTTGAACTATGAAAATGAAGAATTTTTAGAAATTTTTGCCAAATTTAAGTTTTTTTCATAACTTAACACAAAAGATATCATCAAAATTTGAATATTACTTTGAAGTACAATGTGTGACGGTAAAACAATCTCAAAATCCCCTGGATATGTTAAAGTGTCAAAAAGTTATAACCTCCTATAATGATACAGGGCAAATTTTAAAAATCAGGCCTGGTCCTAAAGGTCTAAAATGGCATAGACACGAAGGGGTTAAAGGGATGTTTCCATTTCAGCTAATTAATGGTTTTGTTTGTATGATAAAAAATTATACAATTTTCCAATAGACTTTCAGTCTCAATTCCTCACAGTTTTCAAGATTTCTGCTTGCTGTAGAAAGCTTCATTGTTTATTTCCAGTGACCAGAAACCTAATGATGGTCAGACAGGTGCACGGCTCATTATACCACACAGCTCTAATTACGCGCTATAATACTTACAAGCAGCGCACCTGTGTTACCATGGTTAGATTTTTGACCACTGGAAATAAACAATGAAGCTTTTTATAGAATGACAGCAGAAAATTGTAAGGAAATCATATAGAAAGTATATTGGAAAATTGTACTTTTTTTCATCATACAAACAATAACATTAATTTGCTGAATTGGTAATACCAAGTTCTGGTCTGTTGTTCAGATGCATCCTGCACGACCCCTACATATTGATGGATTGGCAGCTGTGCAGCTTATCTGGCTAATTGACACCCACACCTACTAGCCTTTAGCTAGTATTTAGGGTCACCAATTTTCCGGACTGGTCCAGCAGTATGTCTAGCTCATGCAGGATGCACCCAAACCCTGTACCCAAACTTAAAAAGGAATCCTGTTCATCTCTTCTCAAGACTGCCAGAGTAGGGAGTACTAATACTCATGCCTTCAACAGTAGATATGATCAGGTTGGCCAACATTAAGGTTAAGTGGGTTAGTCCTAATTTTGTGACAAAATTCAGTTTTGGACCTGGACTTCTGGCCAAACTTTGACCACAGCATAAACCCCAATGAAATCAATAGAGACGCCAATTTTAACATGCAAAAATTGGGGAAGTATGTGCAGTTATATATGCTGTGGGTGTTTAGACACAGTTATGTACATAGGGGATTAAACAAGTAATGAAAAAAACTGAATTGAAAGATGATTGAATTTTTAATTCCAGTAATGCAGATTTGAAAAATTTCAAGTAAAGTTCTGGGAATATGGAACTTATATTGGCACTGGCAAAACCAAGTTGTGTGGAATCAATGCTTTGCTCATCTTAATAAATGGAAGGATGTCCACATTGGCTGTAGAGAAGAGGATCCTCTTGTCGTTTATGACACATCTGGCAGTGCTAAACACACCTTTTACAATAGCTATAGGGAAGGAAAGCACCTGAAAAGGCATAGAGCGCAAGCTCTGGCCACATGTCCACTTTTCCCACCTAGAAATTAAATGAGGTGGACCCATCCTTCAGTACCAGCAGACATGTGCACAGATAATACTCCACCATGTGAGTCACATTCTGCCTCCTGGTACCTATGGTGGGGGTTGAAAAGAAGTTATAATTGTGTTTTGCATTTTGGCCATGTGCACAATGCATTGGTGATTTCCTCCTCTTTGTGCTGCTACTAAGCTCTTCGTGTTGGGTGGGAACTCTGTCAGTAGTGCCTGCACCAAAGTGTGCTTGTGCACACTAGTATTGGAATGAAGTATGCTACACTATCCTTGTAGAGTTGATCTAGCACTGTTCAGTATCTGGATAACTCTGGTGTCAAAGCGCAGGCACTGGAGTATATTGTGGCTCATGGTCAGTCAGGCTGCTCAAAGCAAGGATAAGCTTATCAAATTTTTAAATTGCACCCCACAAGCTATTTAAATCAGCCCTTGTTAACAGTTTAAGTATCGAAATAAAAACAAAATGCGGAATTTTCACATTTTGACAGTAAAATTATTATTTAGCACTAAAGCCTCCGTGTTCATGCAGGATAAAATTAGAAAACACTTGATAGATTTTGTAATGCAGTTTCTCTTGAGTCTAGCAATACCCCACATGTGAATGTAAACCGCTTTATGGTCCCATAACAGAGCACAGAAGGGAAGGAGCGTCATCACTCTTTTGGAGGGCAAATTTTACTGAAACAAATTTCAGGTGCCATGTGCTTAGCCTATAACAGTGGTGGCTAACCTATGGCACTGGTGCCAGAGGTGGCACTCAGAGCCATTTCTGTGGGCACTCAGGCCATCACCAGAGATGACTTCCAGCATCTTCCTGCCGTCCCAGACAGCCCAGGACTTGCTGTGCACAGAGCTTGGTTGTAGTTTGGGCACTCGGTCTCTAAAAGGTTCGCCATCACTGGCCTATAACATACCAGAACAAAAGAAACCCATAAAAAGTTACCTCATTTGAAACTAAACCCCTCAAAGAGTATAGTAACTATTTTGGGGTGCCTATACCCTATTGATTACATTTTAATAACTTTCTTGGTATTCTGATATATATTTTTTTACTTTCATTTTTTGTTTTATATGCCATATGGCATAGATATCATATTCTATGGGTGAGTAAGATTATGGCGCAAAAATTTGTTTTTGCACCGCCCTCTTCTAAGTGGCGTAGCATTTAGATTTTTTTTGTTGATGGAGCTATATTGGGGCTTATTTTTTGTGGAATGAGTTTTACTTTTTATTGAAATCATTGTGGTGTAAATATAACATTTTGATGACTTTTTTTTTTCTTTTGTTTGGTTGGATATGCAAAAAACTTTTATTTGGTTCAGTAATGATCTAATTTTATTGTACGGGTTGCCGTGGATGCAGTGATAACCTATGTGCGGATTGTGTGATGATTTTCACTTTATTACATATGTGGTAGTTTTGTAATACATGGGGCATTTAGAGTACTGTTTTTAATTTTACACTTGAACAAGTGATCATCAGAGCATTAAACAAATGATTTATGGTTGTGTATTAGAGTGAATTAGAGTATTAGAGTAGTCAGCCTATGCAGATATATAGGCTGATATCCACAGTGACTAATCCTGTCGGATACAGGATCTGTCTCTTAGCAGCTGAATACAGTCCAGGACACTGAACACTGTATACTAGATAACATGTTATTTATGTTCTACAGGTCAGTACTATTACGGGGACAGTACAATTATCCCATTTATATGTGGAAGCCCTATAGGCACCACGGTCATGTTTGATGCCTAAAGGGCTTAACAGAATTCAACAGAATGACCCAGACATAGTTTTGTGCCTGCTCCATAGTTTTGTCTAAATCTGCATGAAAAAAAAAAAAAGTCTTTGGAGCTTACATGTGTATTTATTATGTGCTCAAGCCACAATTGTCTTGTGGTTTTACTTAATCATCGTTTGAGTCACATTTGTGGCTAGAACCCGACACAATTGTGTTTCATGGAGTAGATTGAACGTGCACCATGAATAAAAGGTGTGACTGTGTCACATCTTACAAACAGACACGATTAACTAAGAGCATGCAACATTTGTAAAGGTGTTCTGCCATGGTTGAAAAACACGGTTGCTTCCTTCCAAAAACAGTGCCACACCTGATCATGGTTCGTGTAGGTGTCACAGCTCAGGTGTATAGAAATTAATGGAGCTTAATTGCAATACCACATACTTTCCATTTTCAGATGTGACTCTGTTTTTGGAACAAAGTGCACCAAGTTCAACCTCGGGAGAACCCGTTTAAATAATGTGGTGCATAGTGCACATTAGTGTGACAAACTGCACTAAAGCAGATTGCACCAGACATCATTTCACTAATTTATTTTATTTTCATAGCAATACACAGGCAGTCCCAGGTAACATACAAGATAACAGTTTATAGTTTTAACTCCAGACAAAAATTTGACAATTCTATTTTAGTTTTGTGCTGTCATGGGAACAAGGCTGATCATTGCAGCCTGTTACTAAAGTAAAGCATCCAGAGAGCTTCACCAGAGGTCACAGTGGGCAGAGTGGTCCTTCTGTAACTAGGGGTCATCTGTAAGTTGGGTGTCCTTAGGTCGGGGACCATCTTTATGCCTTTTAATATGTGTGCTTTTTCTTTTTTCTTCAAGGGACAAACTTCACTTTGGCTGAACTTGGAATATGTGAACCCTCTCCACATCAAGGTGGCTTTTGCTCGGATATTGGAATACTCCACCAAACTTATGCCTTGAGCACCGGATCTGACATTGAGTCAGACAATGAGGGAGGAATGTCTCCTGAACATGCAATTCGTTTATGGGGGAGAAGTATAAAATCCCGGAGAAGCTCTGGTCTGTCAAGTCGTGAAAACTCAGCTCTGACACTGACTGACTCTGACAATGAAAATAAATCAGATGAAGAGAACGGTAGGATTGCTTTCCAAATACAGATTTAGCTCAAATTAAGATAAAAATGAATAATGTTCTTTAGGAGAATTAATTATCCCCTCACTTACAGCATCTTAAACAATACGCTATTACAAACCTGATTAACTTTCCAATAAAACACTTGACTATGAGATATTATTTATTAAACGTGTTGGTTTTATATGTAAAAAGTTAATGTACCTGTGAAAAAGCATTTAGATTTTTTATTGAGCAAATGGAAAACACAGATGAGCCAAAACTAATTGCAATAAAATACAACTTAGGAGTATTTATTGCTGCTGCTAGTTTAAAGCATAGGAGTCATCTGAAATACAATGCAAAAAATGGATGCATAAATAGATTTGCTTTAGATCCGCCCATAACAATCTAGTCTTTTCAGAAGAAGTCATTGTCCTCTGAAATGTTTCCTAAATTTATGATGTTATCATAAAAAAGATTTTCAATTTAGAATAGAAGTGTTAATGCTTTATTTCTTACAAAAAGGGTATTTTTGATTTGGAAAATCTTTTTGTTGCATATGATAATAAATTACATAGTGAAAACTATTTTGTGTTCTGAAATTTGCTCTTTTAAAAATCTATTTACTTTGTGTCACCATATGCTATGGTTTTGCCCTTTGGAATACTACATAAAAGACTTAACAAAAGGAAACATACAAGACACAGATGCAGAAGGGAACGAGAACCCTTTTGGCAAGAGTTTATAATCTTACAGTTTGTCTTGTTTCCCTTTCATTTCTATTTATTGTGAAGACTGAACAAACACTTGAAGCTTCACAATTATGGGGAGGAAAATTGATCCCCATAATGAGTCGTAGTGCGATTCAGAGCTCTGATGATCACCATCTGTTGAGATGCAGAAAGTTCTCTTAAATCTAAACTCAAAATGTTGTTACTGTCTTGATTGCCAGCCATAACTAGAAGAAATTATTAATTGACTTTCAATAAGAACAGCTAAGACTGAAAATTGTGTGTATTTTATCAAGTCAAACTGAATTTTTTTTTCTTATTTTTTTCTTTTGCATTGGACTGAGGTGAAACATTTAACGGTATAAAATTCTTACTGTTATATAAATTTAAAGTGCATTTACACACGTGTTAATGGCTGTCATAAAAACCATACAGTCTCAACTGTATAAAAGTATGTCACAATTTACATGTTTTATACTCTGTATATGCCTCTGTATAGAGCAATGTTGGTGCCTTTTACCTTACAGTTAAATAATGGAATTCCAACAGATGCAAAACTAGAATTTTAAAGAAAAGTCTCCATATTGGAGAACAAGGTAAACACACACTCAGTAAGAACTTTATGCAAAAATGGTTCACTGCAGTTCAATATATAAAATTATGGCCTGTTTTACCATATAAATTGCAGGAGGAATTAAAGGGAACTTGCATCCAAAAACACTACCAGTGTGTTTACCGCTTTCGAGAACATGTTTCTTTACTGGGCCATTGTGGTTGTATCTCCATAGAAATGCAGATCTCAGTACTGAAGTCAAGCTCTTTTAAACTCAGAATTATCCCTCTGCTGTGATTGACATGATGCATCAGACTTTGGAGGAACCCTTTTGTGACTTTCCTTGAAGCAGGACCGTCAATTACAGCAGAGACCATCTAAAGTGGGTAAAACTTGACTTCAGTGATGAATTTCCCTGCCCTGTGACTTAATGCAACCAATTTATCTCACTTCTGAGTTGATTTTCTCATTGATGCCACCGAGCTGGGCCATGAAAGATGTGAAAGGTGTTTTACAAAACACTGAGCAGTTTATAAGGCCAATTTCTGTTGACAGGTTCCCTTCAAGAAAAATAATAAAACCTAGACTGAGTCAGTTTTCAGTCAAAAATAAATGTATGTGGGAGGATATGTGGATAAGAAGAAGAGGTACAAAGGGGATATACTGTATGATAAAAAGTGTCATAACAGGTATATATAAGATTGGTGGTGATCCACGTAGCACCAATCCTGTAATGGCTGCTTTGGTCAGAGCTCCACTGATAAAAAAAACATATCAACTATTCTTTTTATTGGCAATCGGCTTCATGTTTGGCATAACCTCTTTAGTTTAAGACAATTTTTTCTGTAACATGGAAGGAAGATTCCAGATTGCACACTTGAAAATGGTTTACTGTTTATTACACTTTCCACAGGGAAAATTTTGGGATTTAAGGAGGAATTTCTTAAATGAATGTAGCCAAATGCTTGACTTCATACTTACTAGCGATGTGCCTTGTTAGCCGTGTTTTATAAAGAAGTACTGCTGACAATTTACAGGTGTTTGTCGATCTGTCATTATTTTTTAGCCTTGTTAGCTGCTAAGCACTGTATGGTATAATGATATGCTAGCATGAGGAAATGAGTCAGCACCATTTATTGTGGTTTTACTAGATTCTATAAAATCATTCATGATTCAAGAAAGGTCAAAGATGAGCGAGCAGTCATAAGATAAAGCCATTGTTTCCTAGATTTAGTTTGTTTTTCCATAAAGTCCACTATGAAATCTAGTTTATGGTCTTAGTGACTCATCTTTATGTATAAAAAGTATCTAAAAATATCTTGGCTTATTTCTTTACATTTTGCTATACCGCCATTTACAATTTGTAGTGTAGGGGTGTCTGGAAATAGACAGTGAATGGGAAAAAGAAACACATTTTTTAATTTTATTTTTTACTTTTTCTCTGAGGTGTTTTATGGCATGGTTTAAGTTTTTTGACATGAATGATAGTGATGAAGAAATACAAAATAGCTAATTACCTTATCGTTTTGATGATCAGATTTTTCGACAGATTTACAGAATTATGAAGCAGGTATCTTACTTACATTTTTGGAGTATGTTATGAGCTCTTTAGCTGCCTTTTGTAAGTCAGATTTATAAAGGTTAATATAGTTTTGTAAATGTGGTTCCATTTTCTTACTTCAGATGCTCATGTTTGGAGTAGGTTTTCAAATTTGGCTAAAAAGCCGCAACCAGTTTCCAAGTATTTCATGTGCTACTGGATGACTCAACTTGCAATATCTTGAAAACTCACACTTCATAAAGCAGTCTAACACATTTTAACTCATATTGCAGAACTTGAGCAAGTTTTGTAAAGTAAAAAATGTTGTTGGTTGACTTTGTGACTATATTGAATCACTTTGAATACATAAAAGTGACAAAAATACAAATATATATTTCCTCCCATTTATTGTTTTTATTTTGGAGGATGTAGAGGTAGCATTGAGGGCTAAGCAACATTTTCTACATGGTGGTTTTCACAAGAGCATTATCTCTAGCACTGCCAATTAGTATTTGTTAACCAAGCTAAGCAAACTCATGGCAGATTCCTAATGGCGTGTATTCTGCGTGTCCATTACGCATCTGTTGCATTGGTTTGAAAACATAACACCTGGTTTTGCAACCTAAGCAGTGAAAAAAAATATCAGTTTATTTTTTTGTGGACTCAAAAGTACTTTCACCTTAAGTCATATCACTGATTTGTATCTAGGAGACCTAGACTTGGAGGATAAGTTGTTAAAAGATATTGTAAGAATTTACAAATGCCCTGGCAAATGGTTAGACAAGGTATAGTGTGAATGAAGCTTGAAAAAAGAATACAAGGGTGAGAAGACAACAAAGTTGCTCCTACCGTTTTTCAGTCTGTAGAAATCCATCAGGCAGCACAGGGGTTACATTTTCATTGAATGGGCCTTGTATATCTAGGAAATTACTTAAGTAAAAAGTTGGCACTTAGTAATCTTCATGCACAACTGAAGGCAGTGGTGGCTTCTACTGTAGTCAGTGGCAAATCTACAGCATGATACATGGCAGATATGATCTACCTGAGGATTAGCCCTAATGCCATTGAGCAGTGTCATTATTATTTTCCACGCAAAACAAGTAGCTGCCTTTTTTAATGGTGGCAGAACCTGTCTATATCTTTTGCTTGTTAATAGGCTTCCAGAGCCCCATTTATATACACAACAAGTATTAAATCCAACAGAATTTAATGGAACCTTATAGCCAGACACAGATTTAAAAAAAAAAAAAAAAAAAAAAAACGGCTAAAGAATGGCAGATGTCTAATAGGGCAAGATCCCTTGTATATTTCTCAGAATATATTGCAATAAGAGATTAAATATAACCAAGTAAAATGAGACAAATGGGATTACTGGGATTTTTACAGGTTCATTGTGCCACTAATACAGGTAGATTCATAATGTGTTCCTATACAAAATCTTTAAAAAAATCCTCTAGCTAAAAGCGGATGAATATGCAGCTTTCATGTTCATCCTATTAGGAATGAGGAATATAACCTTCTAAATTTCTGCATAACAATTGGTTTCAGTTAGCATTCCTGACTGACAGGCTATTAATATCAGCAAATAATATCATTACCGTTGGTCTTCTGTGTGTATTTTCCCTGTAATATTACCCCTGCCAGCCAGTGCAGCCAGGACCTAGTTAAAGCCGGCTCTAATTGAAGTTCGATATAAAATACAATAGGCTTTCTACTCACTCAATAGCTTTAGCCTGAGTTATACATTTTTAATTTTCTCACTTTCTGCCTACTCACATTTAGCATCTTCTATAGTTAATCACTTCCTAAAACAGCAATCACTTGAAAGCTGAAATTGAAGCGCTAACACTTTCTGGTAGTGAATGATGTGATCAACTGTTCCCTCCTGGGTGTTTGAGACATTCTCCGTGTAGTTATTTCACCTGGCATTGCATGGATGTTATTGTACGATGCCGAATAATAGTGACATGAATAACATCATCGATAATCTTCTCAAGACTATTAGATTTTTTTGGAGGAATTATAAATTTAAATACAGCAATAACTTAAAATACAAAAAAAAAATTAATAGCAATTTAAATGTAAAAAGAGATCATTTAATCACAATTTGAGCCAGTTTTCCTATGGACACAAACTAAAAGCCTTTACTTTTTTTTATCATACTGTTAATGTGAACATGTGAGGGACAGTGGCATATAAATATATAGGTAGTATTGGATAGATGCCCAAGACCGTGCTGGGTGGGGGTGTGTGTGTGGGGGGGACACTCAAATCACTCACCAGAAGTAAAGACATGTTAATGGCAAGTCCATTCTGAAAATGACTAGATTCAATGACCATGTCAGGGGGGGCCTGTCGCCACTCAAATCACTCACCAGAAGTAAAGGCATGTTAATGGCAAGTCCATTTTGAAAATGACCAGATTCAATTATATCTGTCTTAAACACACTTGTAGAGTAAATTATGAGATCGGTCAAAGCAGATATGGTCTCTTTTAATTTTTACAATTTTACTTTCAGTTCTGCAGACCTTGGACTCTCCATTAGGCAATTTAGTTACCATATAATGAAGCTAGAATTGCACAATCATATTTACAGGTTACCAATGTCTTATAGAGGGAGCCCATTCCCTCTATTAATCCTGTATTCCATGGTAACTATGCACTGGATATATCCCTTTTACTCCTTGTCAGATGGGTGACTATAAGCTGTTTTTGGTAACTATAAACATATATGTATGAATAACATTTTTGTACAGGAATAATATAACTTAGAGGCTATAAAATATAGATATTTTGATGTTGGACTATGCTTGTTCTCTAAAATGGAAAAAAAGATATTTAAAAAAAAAAAATCACTGGTTCACAATTGCTATCCTGGGTTGCCTGGCAGAGCACTCTGGATCTGTGAAAGCACAGTTCTCCCTCTTATCTCTGATAGACTAAGAAGGCAGGAAGGATATTTTTTAAAATTCAATAAAGATGATCATGACAAACTTTATTTATATCATTATGACACCGTCATAGCAATCTGACATCTAGTGACCATACAGAGCAGAGTCTGGATGCTTTACTGTGTTTTCACCTAGCCAGGAGAACCATACATCTCCACCACCAGCATTGACAGAAACTTTTTCTAATTGTGAAAGACTTAGAGATAGTTAAACTGTACTACCTCGACTGACTGGCTAAACTAAACCACATAGTGGCAACCAGTGTAAGCTATACACTATGATCAATTCATTTAAATTATTTGTATTTGAAAGCTGGAGCATGAAAAACTCATATCTTATTTGTCTCCCTCTTGTTGCCAAAACATACATGATTCATTGAGACAGAAACCATAGGAAACTTATGGTGTCTCATTACATAGGTACTCAAGTCATTAACAGTACATCCTTCAAATTCTGTAACATATATAGTGGATCCTTTGTGTACTTTTTCCACCACGTCTCAAATATGCTCAATAAGATCAAGGTCCAGGGACTATGAAAACTTTGTCAATATTTCGCATGTGTCATGCTGGCATAAGCCATGGGTACAAGGGAATACGGTTTCCAAAAATAAAGGTCTTCAATATGTCTAGATATGTTGATGTCCTCCAATAATGAGTCATGATATACCCTTTTTTACAAAGTAGTAATTGCTTCTTTCCACGGAAAAGGGTCAATCTTCAGTGATTGCACAAAGGAACAAATTGATTTTGTTTAAGTCAGAAATGTCAGAATTACTGCATATCCTATAGCTGTCCTGTGGTATTGGAAACTGAATCCAAGTAGTCAGGCATGGCTCATTGGCAAATGTGTGGCCACTACTGCAAAAGTGAGAGGGGTGGTTGTATCCAAGGACATCTATCTTATTTCTGAGGGACAATGTGGCTACATCAATGGTAAATTATCTAAACACAGGTACATTTTCTTTAATCACATCCATTTAAAGAAATGTAACTATATGGCAGATAAATGTAATTTGAATGCCCAGATGGGAATACCTCTTTAAGCTTTCACATATGTTATACTTTCATCTTTGTTAGAGATAATTGTTACTCTTGCAAAAATGTAGCTTACTAGCAACTTAGTTTTACTTCAGAAGCAAAAAATACCCTTCCCTCTAGGGCCAACCTATAAGTAGTCATTGTATGATATATTGAAAACCTTAAAGGAAACCTACCACCACAAATCTACCTATAAAGGTAGATCGGGTGGTAGGTGAATCAATGGGACGTGAGGATAGCCCTTTTAAGGGCTAATCCTCACGTCCCCGCACTGTTTTATAAACTTTTATTACATCAATATGTTAATTTACTTATGCGGCTACTGGGGCGTGGAGTAGCCGCATCTGAGGTTACACGAGGCGGCTACTCCACGCCCCGGTAGCCACATTACCCCTCCTACTCACAATGTTCGGCGCGCAGCTGCTCGTAGCTGCGCGCCCTCGTCCGCCGATCCTGACGTCTGCGCATGCGCAGAACAGCAGGCCCGCGCCTGCGCGGTCACTGCTCTGAAGCCGGGGCTGCGCAGGCGCGGGCCTGCTGTTCTGCGCATGCGCAGACGGCAGGATCGGCGGACGAGGGCGCGCAGCTACGAGCAGCTGCGCGCCGAACATGGTGAGTAGGAGGGGTAATGTGGCTACCGGGGCGTGGAGTAGCCGCCTCGTGTAACCTCAGATGCGGCTACTCCACGCCCCAGTAGCCGCATAAGTAAATTAACATATTAATGTAATAAAAGTTTATAAAACAGTGCGGGGACGTGAGGATTAGCCCTTAAAAGGGCTATCCTCACGTCCCATTGATTCACCTACCACCCGATCTACCTTTATAGGTAGATTTGTGGTGGTAGGTGCCCTTTAAAACATGACTGGATAAGTTTTGTGGTTTAGCCAGTACTCTTATAGCCATGTATTCAGACTCTTCAAATAAGTTAATAAATCTCTTGTATAGAAACTCTATATTTTCTTTCTTCTGGAGGATGTAAATCACATAAGCAGATAATGTTACACCAATGCTTGCGATATACAATCACATACCATACCTAGTAGGTTCCTTAACAAATATAAAGTGTAAAAAAGGCAAAAATTGTATATTTGAACAATATTAATTAAAAAAAAATAGGAAAAGCTTGGCAAACACAAGATCAAAATATAGAACTGTACATTTAAAAATGTAAACATATAAACATTGACAGTTCTTTGAAAAGAAAAATGTTCAGATCTAATTATACCTTCCATTCAAATGTTACTTGGTAAAGTTTATAATATGTTGGTATAAATATATGTTACGTATAAAGGGTTACTTTATAAACATGGATTACTTGTGTTCTGCTATCATAGCAACTACCAAAAAAAGACATTGGGGCACATTTTCTAAGGGCTATGCGGCAGTTTTATGTCAGTCTTTGTACGTTCTTTTAGGTGTAAACTGCTTGCAGAGGTATTTAAGAAGTGTCTGCACCACAATTGTGTCGCACACAAGCGTTTTGTGGCGCAGCTGCACTAGCCTCCATGCAACACAAATTATGGGGTGTTCCAGCACTCAGTTGGACCGTGCACCAGATTTAACATGCAAAGTCTGTTGCACGCCCTATGTTGAAGGTGCACCACAAAAAAGTTGGTGAACTCTGTCGGGCCAGTGCAGAGAAGCGCCAGATTCATGATTTCTGGCGCACGTTCTTAATGAATCAGGCGCACCGAGTATTATACACAGGCAGAGCACTTTTAGTGCAGTTTCCTTCATTCTTAATAAATGTGCCCCATTTTGTCCCAAGTCCTAAAATATGTCGTATTCTCACTCCAGTTTGATTGCTTGGAAAGGAGAGTGATATCTGAGTATCGTCAAAACCAAAATAATCAAAGAATAGGTAATGCAATACATTTGCTGATAATTAATGGTAAATTCCCTTAGTAAGTTTTAGAAAAATCACTCATCTTGAGATATTCCAAAACTTCTGTATGACCTATAATTTACTTTGGACCATACTAAATCCTTTATCAAACTTTTGGTATGTGGGCTGTTTCACAGAATTGCTTTTATGCATGTGGAGATATATGGATAATTGTATAAAGCGTGTCAATGTTCTTAATTATTGCAGATGCTTGGTACATGACCTTGCATACTTCATTATAATTAAGAACATTACATCTAGCTATGGAGTGCACCAGCATGCATTCCTAAGCATTACAGTGATCACATCTACACAAAGGTTGTCTCCATGGTGATATGTATAGAAAATCACATTTAAAGCTAATGCTAAACTAGCTTCCTTTAAAATTTCAAATGTCATGAACACGAACCCATAGAAATGAAGCCGAGCTTTTAGACACATGAAAAATGGCCATGAAATTGCATAGCAATCTCAGTGATTTTAGAGAAATGTGCCAGAACACAAGTGGACATGCTAACATCCTTTTCTATCCACTTAACATTTCCAAGTAGGAACAAGAACAGCTTAGTGTAATGAAGTTTTCATGCCATTAAGTTCCAAGACCCTTTTGTGAATTGTCAGCTACAAATGCCATTTGTGATAGTTTGCTATGTTGGACACCTGTCTACTGGGAACCAGAACAAGTCACAAATTAATTTTGCTATCTCGGTTGAGCTGCCTTCATGTGATAATAAATGAAGTTATTACTTCTGTAACCTTTACGCTATCCAGACGTGGTACGTAGAAAGGCTGTGGGGTCCCACCCATTCCATAGGCCCTTATTAGTCGCTATTGATTTGCACTGGTGACATTACTTGTTAGTCCATTGCTTGCCTGTCACTTGCTGAAATTAAAAGCTGAAAGGTATCCGCCGAGATGCGCATCAACATAATTACACGACTGTAAGGTGCAAACAAGTGAGTGTTTAGGCCACTACCGAAAAGACAGAAGTATAATAGATCTGCTTGTCAGGCATCCTGGAACTTGTGTCGCTACGCCATTTATGAAAATGAAGCCACCTGACGGATGTCTTTTAACAAATATAATATGTCTATTAGACAGGCAGAGGTGTTAACTTTAGTAAAGTTCCTGCTCTTTCTAGCTGTCAGATTTCTGTTTAGCTCGAGAAAAATCAATGTTTTTTTTCACATCGCTGATTTTATGAAGTGTTGGGATGTATTATCATATAGATTGACAGTTGCCCCACTAGTTCAACACCACAGCATGGACGCTTACAAAGCTATCATTAATTTCTTACGCTTGTACCCAGCTACGGCTTCCTACATAATAAACACTGTGTCCTTCAGAGCCCAATCAATAACCTTTTAGGTATGCTTCTCCTGAAGAGGAACTAACAGCAATCTATACTCGAATCAAAATGATCTTTCCTGTGAAATGTAGGCTTACAAATAGGAATAAAAATATGACTTTTATGGGTTTTCACTTTAACATGTACGGTACACCCTAAAAAGCTTTTTTTGTAGCGCTCCATTCACCAACCAAGCTGAAATTGTGCAATTTGCTGCAGACATTACAGACATTAACTGGCCATGATCAATACTGTGTACAATTTCTAGAGCTCTTCTCCCTGGCAGATACTAAAAGAGTATGTCAGAGAGCTGGGAGGCAGGGAAGGGGTTAAGTGACGCTGCTTCCCTGGTTTTATTGACTTTTCACAAACATTTTAATATGTATGAGTGGCGAAGCCTATAATAACAAGTGCTCTCTTTATGTTATCTGAGGTTATTCCTTCCTTGGTAACATTGAATAACCTTCTGCTAATCCCTTGATATTAGACATTTAGGTTTAACATACATTTTTTTTAGGTTACTGAAAATATTGACACAGTGGAATTGGGGACTTTAGATGCATTGGAAAGATTAATGATCTGCTACATTGATACACACACCTGCTCCTAAAGATGAGCCTGGAACTTGTATGATATAACCTTGATTGATTTGACTAAATGTCATCAGTGAATATGATTTAACAAGGAGCTTCGCTGACCAATTGATGGATTCACTGACTTTTTTCCCCCTGTGCTTCGCTATTCAGTAATTAAGATTTTCAGCATCCAGTCGTGTCCAATCAATGAGACGAAAGGGAATACTTATGTATACGTCTCTGAAGTGAAACACACATGTTATGCAAGGAAGAATCCCTTAGTGCCTACTGTGTTACTGTAAGCAGGATTCCCAGCCCTATGTAGCCAATTTGCATATTAAGAATGGAGCACAAATAAATGTTATATATTAACATTAATGTGTACTACCAGTAACAGGGTCTGCTCCAGGTTTCAGTAGGTCCCTGGGCGACAGAGCCTCTGGGCCATTGTGATTGGCGCATGCAGGGTATGCCAGATTATTGAAGACTCTGCACCAGTGTTCAATCATCTGATGCACTGTGCCCAATATCTTTGGAACAGCATATTTATTCAAACTATTTTTACATTTTTTTTCTTAGTTGATGCAAGATGATAAAATTAGTGTATATTTAAAATATTTAGTCCATGGAATGGTAAGGAATTTACTTTAGATCAGTTAGATCAGTTTAAACCTATTGGGTCCAAAAAAATCAGAATTAAGTTGTTGTTTTTTTTACCTCAGGTGTTAAGAGAGACCTTTATGAGAGAGGGCAGAAACAGCAGACAGACCACGTTGGGTCTAAATGAACCCCTCTTTATATTTTCAGTATGACACAACATTTTGGAATAACATAAATCTGGCTCAACATTGTTGTTCTAGGAAACTATAGTATTTCACTCTTTTCTATACTGTATATACGTTATAGTAAACCGACATTTTCCTTTAGAAAGTTTTTGTTTATGGATTCAAATTTTAAGAGCATGAAACCTCTAATAGTTATGAAAACCATGCCTTATACAATTGTGGTATGCAAAGCCAGCTGTTAAAAAAACACAAGTAAGTAGCAGTTCAGGCAGCCTTCGTTTGGGGTTCCACATCTTTAGCTGTGCATAAAACAGGTCCTTCTTTTGGACCCTTGGTATGATTATGAGCAGGCATCGTGACATCAGCCGCATGCTGACATTCTAATGTGTGCACCGGCATGTGCACACACTATGACATAAGCGAGCGGCTGACATCACGATCCCTGCGATGGACCGCGGGCACATGGAGCCAATGCCGGGTCTGAGATGGATAGATGAGGACCTGCTGGGGGGCATCGGAAGGTCAGTAAACTTTTTTTTTTCTGCATGCATTATATTGGGGCCAGGGACAGCCGGCTACATACTGGGGGTGGGGGGTGGTTGGCTGCAGGCTATACATTATAAGGGGCTGGCAGGCTATATACTACAGGGGCTGGTAGGCTATATACTACACGGGCTGGCATACTATATAGTGCAGGGGCTGGCAGGCTATATAGTGCAGGGGCTGGCAGGCTATATAGTGCAGGGGCTGGCAGGCTATATAGTGCAGGGGCTGGCAGGCTATATAGTGCAGGGGCTGGCTGGCTATATAGTACAGGGGCTGGCTGGCTATACACTACAGGGGGCTACCAGGCAATATACTGGGGGACAGGCAGACTATATACTGGGGGCTGTGACCAATGCATTTTCCACCATCGACTAATACTTGAATCAATAGTTTTTTTCAGTTTTTCAGGCCTTGGCGTATACTCAGGTCATCTTATACTCGAGTATATACGGTATGTAATATTTATATTGTATTTGTACAGTAGATTGATCTAAAGATAAGGCTCAGTGTTTACAGACTACAACATAGTCAAACACATCTAATTCATGCACATGTGATCAGTAACAGTCCTCCAAAGCAATAGCATGTATTGTGCAATTAGAGGATGCTAATATAATTGTGTTCCGGCTCATCCTATTAATTATGTATGGTATACAGAGGATTTTCCAAGTACAGTATACTGAGAATTTCACAGTATAATATAAATCATTATGTTCTAAGTAAATACATTAAAATAACACTTTTACTTTAATACCTACTGTACTACCACTTTTTCTTTTTAAGTAGAAACTAGCACCAATTCAGGAATGTTACATTTTAAGTGCCCAGAATAATATTATAATTGTAGTATAATTACTGTAATTACACATTAGTGTCTGTAATTATGTGTTTCTACAGTTTACAATATATATCTTCTAGCAAACTCCATATTTAATTGCAGTACAGAAATAATGTGACAAATCTGTAATACAAAGTGTAACATTAACTTGTGGTAGTTACAATTAAAAGTATAAATAAGTATCTATAAAATGCAGCTAAGAACATAGAACATAGTTTTAATACATGTGAAATTCCGTACTTACATTTTGAGAACCCTATGACCTCATGGTCAGACTGATAAACTTTCTCTTTATCAGTCTCTAAAGTTTTGGGGTCAAATTAGTTGTATTTGAATTATGTAGATTTATAGTTTCATGGTGAGGAGATATTTATTTTTTAGTATTGCAAATCAGAATTAAACTATTGCAGTTCTTGTAACTCTACTTACCTTTATAATTTTATATTGCCAGGAAGTGGCCAAAATGTAAGATATTCAGGAAGCAGTATTCAGCCTTAAAGAGAACCTGTCATGCAAAATAACCCCCTAATCTAAATATATTGTCATAAACTGCCATTAGAAAGCATTGCCTCTATCCCTTCATTGTCCCTCCCTCTACATGCCTGTAAACTTAAGCAATGAGGTCCTAAAGCTGTATGCAAATGACCTGTGAAATGTCCAATGAGTCATTAGCATATTCAAGCTGTCCAGCTTATTCATGAGTGGGAGGTACAGCCACACCCCCAGTGCTTGACTGACAGCTGCTCTATGTAATGGCTGCTCCATGTGTTTGCTGGTGGCCACACCCCCTGCAGCCTGCGCGTGTGTGTATAGGAGAGATACAACAGCTCCAGGCAGCCATGTTATAGCAGAACATGTCAGGTACTTGTGTAGCTGATGTTTGTGTCTCTGTATATTAGGAGGATGCAGCATCTCAGCAGATATACTAACTATGCTTTACTATACATTACACACAGACATAAGCAGGGGGGAGGAGAGGGGAGTGGTAACAGGGGTGACATCACTGCCTCTGACCATTTACATAATAAAGAATAGATGATTTTATAATGATTTATGTATGAATTGACTAGATAAAGGCCCTTGTGAGCTGCTCCAAAAGGTAGTAGTGACACAAACAGTGACACAGACCTGGTGACAGGTGTCCTTTAAAAGTGGTATTCCCACGAAGACAAAATTCTTAAATATACTCAGGAAAACAAAACAACACACTCTCTAATTCCCTGTTAACCCCTCAAAGGAAACTTACCATTTGATTTGATGCATTATGAAGCAAACATACCTTGAGCATGCTTGTAGCTACACTGATGCAGGATCATATTTTGTTTAATCCCTGAGCTGAGTGGTTTTGCTGAAAAAAAAAACAATTATAACATTCATGACGTTGGGAAAGCTGGGTCAGCATGTAACACATTACACACGGGAGCTGGGAATTACAAATGGCTGCTAAATAAAGAATGACTAATCATGAGTAGTCAAGCACAAATCAACCTGAGCTGGATCACTAATACACAGCTGCTGGGGGATTGTGCAACAATTGATTATTTTGTCTGGCAGGAAGAAAACTACAGGAGATGATGATGAAATCAGAGAGAAACTTTCTTCCTATGAGAAGCATCAGACAGTAGGTGTTCTCCTCATGGAGAGATTGCCAATTAAGGCCACCTCAAAGGCATGTGGAGACTTAAAGCCATAGATGCTTCACTAGAGAAAAGAGAATAAATTTTCCAAGGTGTTAAATCGAAAACAGTACCTTTTTCTACCTTAAAAGGCAGCCCCCTTAACATCAAGTATGACCTACAAGAAGTCTAAAAGCATGATGTGGGATGGAGCCAAACCAGCATATCTATTCCAGATGGAACAAACTACCAACTGTAGACCGCACTGTTTCGACCTGGTTGGGTCTCCTCAGTACAGTGTAGGGAACTGGGTTGGCTGTGTGAGAGGCTATTGACGAAGGTCAGATGATAGGTGTTCTTCTCATGGAGAGATTGCCAATTAAGGCCACCTTAAAGGCATGTGGAGACTTAAAGCCATAGATGCTCCACTAGGGAATTCTGGGAAGTGTGCAAATACATTTTTCAAGGTGTTAATTGGAAAACAATGCCTCCTTTTGCTTCTTTGAAAAGTAGCTCGCTTAAAATCAATGCCTTTAAGGTGGCCTTAATTGTCACATTCTTGTGGGCTCAGTTTTTACGACTTTCACCAGGTGTTTCTAATAACAACTCTGCTTTATTCTTTAGTTCACCGATCGTGATGGTTTTGCAAAATGAGCAGATGTTTTTATTGCTATCATTTTTAGGACTGTGCGACATTGTGATCACTTTTAGTTACATTTTTTTATGTGAAGTAAAATGGTGTAAAAGTCACATTTCGGACATTTGGGCGCCATTTTCTGTTATGGAGGTCATCGCCATCAATAACTGTTATTATATTTTGATCGGGCATTTTTGGACGCGGTGATACCTAATGTGTTTGCGATTTTTACTATTTATTATGTTTTATATCAGTTCTAGGGAAAGGGGGGTGATTTAAATTTTTTTTATTGATTTATTTTTATTTTTTTTTCACTATTTCTTAGACCATCTAGGGTACTTTAACCCTAGATGGTCTGATCGTTCCTACCATATAATGCAATACTACAGTATTACAGTTTATTGCATTTTTGCATAGGATACATTACAATGAGCCACTGGCTCATTGTAACAAATCTTCTGAAGCCATGCAGCCTCGGGTTTGTTGAAGACCTGAGGCTGTAATGGCAACTGATCACCACCCCCTGATGACATTTGGGGGATCGACGATGGCAAGAAAGATAAACAGAAAAATGTGGAACCTTGCACAACCAAATATCAAACCATATAAAGGTAATGGTCGACACACTCAGAGCAAGCCATCAAACAAAAACTAAGTAGTGTGTCACCGACATAATTTGTTCAAAAAGACATGAAATAAAACTGAGCACAGACATGAACATAAAATCAATTAAAATTGTACCAAAGTACATACAAAAACAAAACACCTCCTGAATGGGTGAAATCCATCCTAACCACCCCTAAGGGGGTAAGTAAACACGTAAAAAGTGCAAGTGCCTCTGTCAAGCTGCCATAGAAGTAAGAGCCATATAAGTTAATGCCTATAAAGTAAATAAGGTAAAAAAGCCCCACCCAAAAACCCTAGTATACAATACAAATAGTCTGGCAAGAAAACCAGTGAAGTAGCAGCATTCAAGCGGGGTGGTAGAATAGTCAGGAGATGGAGGGTTCCCCACGCGTTACGTCTCCAACTTGAGACTTCCTCAGATGGCAAGAAAGATGGCGGCACCCATGCATACAAGAGGTTAACACCCGCGATCGATGCAAGCACTGACCGCCGGTGTTAGTGATGGGTCTTTGCTGCAATATGCCCGTGAGCCCTCTTCATACACCCTTCATAGCTCTGCGGCAGATATATCCGTCACACAGCGTGAAGGAGTTAAGAAAAATTCAGCATTTCACAGATTTAATTCCAACCTGTCTCTATCAGTCCTGGTGTACACAATTTCAGTTGGTCCGGTACCTGACAATTTAGAATTTAGTCTACAATCAGGGAGCCATGTTGCTCCTCTGTCTGACACTGCACTGGGCTCCTCTCTGCCTCCAGCCCCCATCCTTGCATTTCAAGACAAGCTCAAAAACACACAGACTTCCTGCTGGCAAGCAACACATCGTGAGGCGAGTAAAGCTGCAAGCTACAGACAGATAAGGTCTTTATTCAGGGGAGGGGGAGAGAAGCACAGTAGAGCTGACAGTGTATGTTATGTTAGGGTAGTGGAAGGAAAAAAACTAGGAGTTACAAAATTAAGGAATAAATGATAGAGATAGTTTTTAGAGGTTAAGAATAAATTAAATAGACAATGATGAACAAATTTAGAAATTAGTCCCATTTATGTTCTTATCAGTAAAGACACATGCTCATATTACCCTTTCTCTGCAACAATATTGGGCCACCCAACTTTTCCTATCACAGGCTCAATGGGTGGTTATAAAAAATAACATTTATTGTGATGCAATATGACTCAAAAACTACAAAAATCTGTCTTTCTCGACTCCCGTTCATTTCTACAATTTTTGCTTATAATATAGAAAATTCAATACCAGAATCTGTGCTTCTATTACTTACACATGAATCGCAATGCCTACAAATGATCCTTTTATAGTATTATAGTTTCATCTACCAAAATTCACAATCACAGCAGTCGATGCAGCCATAGAAACACTATCTCCTGCAAAAGTTATTTTCTCAGTACAACATCACAGTAGCAACAACTGCAAGCAGAGGATTTTTTTGGTAGAGTTCAGGATGTTACAGAATAAAAATGTTCAGATTGTAGCAGTCACAACAACTACAAATAATAAAATAAGCAGGGTTATATCCACTATTTGCTTGGAATAATTATTTTTAGGACAGTTTTAGATGAGCCAAATATAGCAAAATGTTCTTGAGCAGTATTAGCCGAAGCATGGTAAACTAGTGACACTCATAGATCCAGGCACAGTGATGGTAGCCTTAGTGCTGCCATTCACAGGATGTTGAGCCACACACATTTCACCAAACCCTCTACTCTTTGCTGACTCCATCTGTCTGTGTAATCTAGGAACAACAGAAAGTGCAAGGGATGGGAGACCTTCTCTGCTCACTGTAATTCTATGAAGCTACAGCACTGAGGAACCCATGAGACTCATTAGCATAATTAAAAAGTTGATTTTAGAAGGAATAAGACCACGGATAACAAAAAATAAGAAGGTGCCTGGACCAGGTTTATCATGTTTGATTTTGATGGTAGCTTTCCTTTAAATGCTTTTTTCTAACTGAGATATTACTATTAATATTAGAATGGAGGGGGCCTAACACTAGGGTTTAAGCTAATTGGCTGTTCCTTGAACTCAAATGTCAAGTGTCAGTCCAAAGATATTTTGATTTTGCCCTATCCAATAAAACTTATCAACATCTTAACAGTGAAATAGCCCGTTAGAGCCATAGGCAAACCTTACTTCATGCATATCTGTGATTTAGTGGACTGAACCCACAAACATTTAACTCCTTTCTGCTCGCCCGTTGACTTTAGACGTACTCGGAACAACCCAAAGAATTATTTTTGGGTTAACCCACAACGGGCATTTTGTGGGTTAAAATGCTCACCACATTCTTTGAGGGGCATAGTTTCTAAAATGGTATAATTTCTTGGGGGTTTCTATTGCACTGCTACCTCACTGGCCCTGAGAACATGACATGACCCTCTAAATCCAAACGTGTGAAAGCGGAGCTGCAAAATTATATTATAATTACAGTCTGTAAATTATTGGCACATGTGTGGTATTGTCGTACTCGGGACAACCCAAAATATGATTTTTGGGGTGTTTGTTAAAGTGGCATGGGTTGGGCACAGTATAATAGGTGCTAAAATGACATTTTTGAGATAAAAACGCAATATTTGGGGGTTAAAATGCTCACCCCGAACCCCAGATAAATTCTTTGAGGGGTCTAGTTTCCTAAATGGTGACATCTTTGGGAGTTTTCTATTATATTGTTACTTCCGGGGCTCTTCTGTGGCACCATAAAACATTTGCAGTCAAATTGGCCTTCCAAAAACCCAATGGTACAAACTCTGTTTTGGACATCACTGTACGACTAAAGAGCAGTTGACATCCACATGTTGGGTATTACCGTACTCGGAAGAAGCAGGGCAAAAATTTTGGGATGTACATTTACCTCAAGTTCCCTCTGAATTTGTCCATTTTAGGGCTAAATGAAAATAATCTTATTCAAAAATCGAAATTTCTAAATTTTCAATCCATTTTTGTTTGCTTCGAGAGAAAGATTTAAAGGGTTAACAGACTTCTTAAATGCTGATTTGAATAGTTTGAGATGTTAGGTTCATAAAATGGTGTCACTTGTGGGGGTTTATAATACATAAGCCTTTATAGAGCCTTTCCAAACTGAATTGATCACTAAAAATTTAGCATTTTTCAAATCTCTCCGAAATGATAATATTGACATAAACTACAATATCTCACGAGAAAACTATCTCAAAATTACAAGGATATCTTAAAGTGTTGAAAAGTTATTACCACAGGAAGAAAAACTGGTCAAATTTTAAGAAAAAGGTCTGAGCATTAACTTAAAAAATGGCTGCTTCATTAAGGAGTTAAAAGAAAATCTACAACCAAAATCAAGTATTTTAAACCAGGGATGCTTACTCAGATCCAGGCACCATGACAGTTGTAATCTTATTTTTCTGCGCTGCCTGCTGTTGGTAGATTACACAAACCAAGTAAGGAGAGGAAAAGCAGGTTTGGGTGAGAAATGTTCAGCTCATTCTGCGTGAGAATTTTCAGCACTGATGGTCTCCGCAGAGTCCTTCTGGCTAATTAGCATAATTTTATGGTGATTTTAGAAGGAAGGTGACCATAGATAGCAAATATAAGGAGATTACCACGGTCACAGTTCCTGGATCAAGTGTCCCTGGTTTATCATGATGGATTTTTGTTTCCCTTAACTGAGCATATCAGTTCAGTAGTTCCAGTTCTGGTCCAATAAATCTGGCATATACTGTCTCATATACATCAACGTTATGGCTAGACAAACAACTAATGGGTTGTGTTGGAAATGTTCTGACATCCACCCCCCAAGAATTGTGTTTTTGGACTTTTTACACTCAAAAGGGGGAAATTTAAAATGTCAGTTTTCTGGAGGACAAGGCATGTATACATTTCTAACGGTTCTGTCAGCCTCCCCCCCCTCCTCTCCACCGTGCTTTGAGCGTGACGAGAGCAGGGCATGAATGCCCCATCCCACTGTTTTTACTATAGTCTATGATATAGGGGGGTACTGGTGTTTGGTAATTAAATAAATTAATATTCCAGTGTGTTTTATTATAAGATTTTTAGGCATTTTGAAACATTTGTAGACAAGTAGGCATGGCCTCTATTCCAGCTGCCATATGCATTTCCGTAGATATGACTAGAGTATTTAACACAGAGGGGCTTATTTACTAAGGGTCCGCGGCCGCACTTTTGAACGTTTTTCCGACGTTTTGGGGATTTTCACCACTGGGACAGCTATTTAACATGGGATTGTGGCACAGTTATGCTGGCTCATGTGACAGAAATCAAGGGGCGGGTCGTCGGACGATACAACTGATTCGGACTGAGCGCAGGATTTAACTTACAAATTGTGTCGCAAGATCAAGCACTTACATGCACCAGGAAGAAGAAGTTGAACTCTGTGGGACCTGAGCGGAGAAGCTACACATGCAGGATATCGGGCGCACAATCTTAATGAATCGCGGCACAGTACATTATCGTCTGACAATGCACTCTCATTAACTCCGCAGGACTGGGTAAGCAAATGTTCCCCAGAGTGGCATATGAAATGGCAGTTTTGGGAATGTAGAGCCTAATATCAATCCTTAGGTTTATGACCTTAACAAAACAGAAATAATAAAATAATAATGCCTCTATTTTATTACTGTAGATAAATAAATTTTTTTAATAAATATATTTAAAACATAATTATTCTTAATAAGCCTTAAAATATTTGGCTAAAATCATCTAATGCTCCTATATCCTGTAGGGGTTTAATGACATTTCATCTGAAAGCCATCAGCTATAGCAGTAATTAGTTAGTAAGCGGCCATGTTGCCAGGTGGTGTTATCTGTGACACTGCTTTCATTAATTAGTCAATCCCAACTGAGCATTGACAGATTAATTCTAGCAATGACTTTCTAAAGAGCAACAACTAAGATATATGTTCATCTTCGGCTTTCAGATAATCTGGATATCTGGCGATTTCCCAAACACATGGATATGTGTCAACTTTCAAAGTAGAATACACAAGACTTACAGCAAACATTTCAGAGAAGTTCCTCACCATTGCACAGTAGGAACAGACTGCATCTATGGCAAAATGATTTAAAAGAAGCCCACTGGTGGGATGAGTAGTTGTCAAGACATCTCTATTTAAAGCAAGAGCGATAATGACAATGTTTGGAAACATCATTTGCATTTTATATTTTTTTTCTTGTAGTAGGTGAAAAATATTGTAAT
Organism: Engystomops pustulosus; assembly: GCF_040894005.1. Lineage (NCBI taxonomy): Eukaryota > Metazoa > Chordata > Amphibia > Anura > Leptodactylidae > Engystomops > Engystomops pustulosus. The sequence goes on along the minus strand of NC_092414.1, from coordinate 55,434,958 downwards.
TAGCAGAATTACAGAAAAACTCATTTTATTTGTAGAAGATCAAAATAAGTGTGGATATTCTTAGCAGTAAAGATGTTTTGTTACTTTCAGGTTTTCTTTTGATTTTCCTTGAAGTGCTTTGGTACCTACAAAAGAATGTAATTTCTAATTAATTGGTATCACCTTGTTCGATTGGCCTTTCTATACCCTATTCCTTTATCTCTATTTTTCATCTCAGTCTTTCATGTATTAGTAGAAGAATGCATAAGAAAGCAACTAAGTCTTAAAGGAAATCTAGAATTTGTTTTTATGTATTGTGAACCAAGCAAACCTTGAGTATGCTGTAGTGACACTAATGCATAAACATATTTTGTTTAGTTCCTTAACGGAGTGGTTTTGCTCAAAAAGCAACGATAAAATTAAGGACAATGGGAAAAATGGGTGCAAGCTGACTGCTGTACATAAACAGATTACTTCCACATACACAGGAGCTGCCTGAACTGTCCAGACAGGACTTATCAACCTGAGCTGGATCACACATACACAGTAGTTGGGGGGTTGGTGCAGGGATAAATTACTTTCGTCTGTCAGGGAGAAAACCGTGCACAATTAGGGTGCACAGTTCAGGGGCAGTTGCAGGAGCGACAGACCCTTATTATCATAATTGTTTTTTTTTAGCAAAACCACTGAGTTCAGGGATTAAACAAGACATGTTTCTGCATCAGTGTAGCTACAGCATTCTTAAGGTATGTCGGTTCATAATGCATAAAAGCAAATGGTATATTTCCTTTAAGCTAGGAAATAACATGAGCCGTTCCCACAAGGAATTTCGATTTTCAACATGAGAATGAAATATACCCATAGACCTATTTAGCCTAATAATGCTAAATCAAACTAGATTTATGTAGCTACAATGTCTTGCACTGAGAATGAATATAGCCTTGATTATTATAATTCTGCATTTTCCATAACTTGGTCTATTCATTACTTTATTTTTCCAACTATTTTCTAGTATCAAAATGCAACAATCTGCAGCTGGGATAAAATGCATGACAATGTAGTAAAATCAATATTGGTTGCATCTATTCTGTAATTCTAAGATAGTTGCCTCAGGCACCAAAAAATTGCTCAAAATACAGTAAATGACTTTGAACCTATAAATGCAATCTCTTAACTCCGTTGCCTTTTCCAAGCTGTGTTGTTTTAAATCTCTAGTCACATCTTGCATGTGCTTAATAATGTTTTATTTCCTTTGCATAAATGAATTGTTCTTCTTGCAAATATAAAAACCCTAGAACAATTTTAAAGAACTATTTGAAGTTCGTAAAGTCGCATTCCCTCTTCTGTGGGTTGTCTCGGTGGACTTAAACATACATGGCAACTCCTTCAGAAAGAGCCTCTCAAAAGAGATTATATTAAAAATGAAATCTAAGAATTTCCAGATCAAAAGAATAATGATTTTTTAAAATCTTTACTACAGTATGTGATAAATTATTCTGAAGGTAGGATAAAGACGTACAAAGTTTCATTCGGGAATAGAAGAGAAAGTTGGCAGTGACTTTGAAATTAGTGTAGATACAGAGCAATGATATGCCATTCTTATTAAGTTAAATATCTTAGTAAGATGGAACATGAATGTGACTGATGTAAACATAATGGAATTTAAAATGAATTAAGTTGTAACTGTTTTATTCTAGCTTCCATACACTGACATCGGATTAAAAATGGTTTCTGCTTTAAATAAATGAAAGAGCTAAGGAATAGGCTGGTCTCTTGTGGCAGGGGGTCATTTATCACTTACACTTGTAATGTATGCAACTAATGTTCTTTAGTTAAAGCCACTACATAAAGTAAATACCATGTATCATGCATGGATTACTTGGCACAACGTCCAAAGGCTTGTGTACAGTGTATCGAGCAGATAACGGAAATCTACTTATATATTGTTCATCAAATCTTGAGAAAGAGCAATTGTCTCTAAGCATCACAAATGACTGCATGACTTCTAGAAAATGGCACTTAGCGCATAATTGGCAGTGACATTTATGCATATTGTCATGTTCTAACCTTGTTATGTACAATTTCACAGATATGTTTCAATATCCATGGCATAACTAGCATTTGTAAAGATAACCTATTACGGTATAATGGGAAATAGTGCAATGATTTATTTTACATAGGCTACGCAGGAAATCAGTTTACATTTATGGCTACATAAAGATTCAGCATGGCTATACTGATGCTAAGACTTTAATATTATCAAAACTGAATTCATAGATGGTCCATTCTGTTATTCAGGAAAATAAATTAGTTTCCATGTAAACATCTGATTATGGAGTTATTACTGGGGTCCAGAGAAAAAAATCTCTCTAAAGGTTTCACACCAATTAGACAATTGCTTTCCGAAAAATGGCTGGAGATTAGATGTTTTTATAGATCTAACGGTTGACACTTGTATCTATGTGTTGTTATTGCCAGGAGACACTTTCAGCAAAAAACTATTAAACACATTTGATATTACATGTTGACAACTAGGATCTTTGCATTTTTTAATAGCGGATTCCTTAATTCCTGAAATGAGGATTCCCTATAACATTCTTACAATAGGTCATATTGCCAGAAGTCAATGGGGCAGATAAAAAGTGTCCTAATGTAATACAGTGCATAGTTGGACTAGACAGTCTTATTCTGCATTCGATTCATATATACGTGTTTGGTGCTGGATGATAAATCTGATGCAGCATAATACTGTTTAGTCGTACTTTGACCCAATTAGTTGATTTTCTTTATGCCAGAAAATTTGGACAAAATTCCAAATTTTTGACGCACAGATCTTTATGGCCAAGCTCTATTTTCACAGGCCACGCCCTTTTGTCAAGCTATTAGTAGGAGAGCCAACTGTCTAAAACCTTTATAAATGTGGTGCAAACCACAACAGAATTCTGTCATAGACAGATTGATAAATCTCCCCCAATGTATTTGTTCCCCTCTGTTTGAAAAACAGTAGATTTCAATTAGATAGGGACACTTTCTACCTAACCATATTTTTCGGACTATAAGACGCTTCTCACTATAGGACGCACCCCAGATTTAGGCTTCCAAAAAAAGGAAAAAAATATTTTACACCAATTGAAATATCCCTGTTGGTCGCACTAAAGCACAGCACACTCAGACATACATTTGCACACACAGCTCTGCAGCATCCATAGTTGCACACACTCAGAACTGCATCATCCATTCAGATACACACACAGCTCAGCTACACACACAACACCACACACACACACACACACACACACACACACAGCACAGCTACACACAGAGCTCAGCTACACACACAGAACTACACGCACACACAGAACTATACACACACACACACAGATGCGCTCAGCTACACACAGAGCTCAGCTACACACAGAGCTCAGCTACACGCACAGAACTACACACAAAAAACTACACACACACACTTCCCCCATTCCCCTTCTTCTCACCATGTCCCAGCAGTATGAGACCTGTGGTGATGTAAGAAGCATGCGATCAGTCACATGATTCTGTCATCACCGTAGGTCCTGGACCTGTAGGACATCGGGGAGAGTAGTACGGAGACTCTCCTCTCTGGGAGATCGGGTGCAGCTCTATATCAGGGCATCACCCGATCTCCATTACAGGGTCAGGAGGGTCTGGCAGTGCTGGATCCTCCTGACCTCCGGTATATAAGACGCAGGGACTTTTTAGCAAGATTTTTTCATGCTAAAAAGTGGGTCTTATAGTCCAGAAAATACGGTAATTATATTTTATTACTTTTGTTAATTTAGTAGTAAAAGAAGATCTTGTCCTATATTTACTGATTTAATAATTTCATCTGTTCTGATGCTTTGGGTATAGCACCTGTACAATAATACACAATGTCTATGCAGTTTTATATGGCACAGAAAGGGACACTCCGTGAACCAACTCCTTATTTGATACTTGATGCTACAAGCAATGTTTCTAGGGGGTAATATGTATGTGATATGGCATCCAATGGAATACAACACAATGTTATTGAATCGACATGAATCCAACAGAAAAAATGAGATGTGTTACAAAACAATAATAGGATTACTGTGTGCATGGAAATGATATAGTTGCATGATGTCTTACAACTATATTGAGTATACTCTGGTGGTAACCACTCAATCACATAGAAATATTCTGGCTTCTCAGTTTCTTGGTGGATTGGCACTGTGCTGACAACTGAGAAGTAGAAAATTAGATTGGTAGCAGTCATGGTAGACTATTTCATATGACTATTCATTTACAAGCATACTTGCTTTTTTCTTTTCTTTACCATTTCTTTATAAGAGGTAATTGCACCTAATGTTTGTTTGTTGTCTCTTGTGTTTACTATGCTTGTATTTGTATATTCAGTATATACAAAGTATACGGAATAAAATACTGGATCACATAATACCAGAGAAATCAAACTATTCAAAATTCATAGTATAAAAGAGATCTCCTACATTTAAAAAAAATGTCATCATTTTCTGTTTGTTCTGACACATAGCTTTTTCTAGCGCACAGAGTGTGTGGAGCATGAAGTAAAGCTGTGTTCCCAGTTATTTGCTTTGTTCACTAATATCATCAGATCAGTGGGATCTGAGTGCTGGACTCAATCTGACAATAATGACCTATGGCACATACACATACAACCAGAGCAGCATTTTTCAGGTGAGACATGAGAGGGCCTTCCCTGTCATCTAAGGTTATATTCACCCCAAAGCTGTTTCAGAGCTTTTTCATAGGTGAGGTCGAGCTGTCAAACTCAACCTTTTCCAAACAATATTTTTATGGACATTGGTTTCTGCATTGGAGCACAGTTCTTCTAGAACAGAAATTGGCCTTTCCAAAACTTTTTCCCCAAATTTGAAAGTATGCATTTGTCATTAGTAATTTTGCTTGTTAAGGTTAATGCCAGAGGAGGTGTGACACGCTTCAGTCATTAAGTCAGCATTGACAACTTTTATGCTCTATCAACCTCAGAATTCAAGTGGATGACTTTCAATGGTTCTCCATACATTTTGTATATTTTAATATCGGCACTAATTCATAGTGTATAGTACGCTATATAGAAGGGAAAATTGCCCAATTTGAAGTGTTGTGACGTGGACATCCTATTTCAATACTATTCATATTTATACATATAGTCACAAACATTATAGATGGGCGAATTTTTTGAAAAAATTTGATTCAAATCGAATCATGAGGAATCACGTTAAAAAACAGGTATTTCCTGGGTGCAGAGAGCCTGTAGGGTCCTGTAGAACATTGTGCCATCCTCAAATATGCATAGGGAGCGTGGTTTGATCTTCAAACAATGCTGTGTTTTAGTATGACACGCACATGACAGCCGCCACTCTTAGAATCATTTCACTCCATGGGCACTTAGAGGCCAACTTCACCAAATAAGTGAAGCGGGAACACAGCATGACAAGGTAACGTCTGTGCCAGCTTGAAAGGACTGAGCTGAGGGCCAAGATCCCTCTATAACATCAAAGTTAACAAAACTTTTTTTACATTGACATCAGATGATTCCATAGATTACGACAGAAACTGTTCTGTTAAATGTGGATACATGTAGAAACCCCCCAAAAGAGTGGAGAGGGTGTCGGCAATCATTCTGCATTGACATCACTGATCATTTTGCCCTTCATTTCATCCGTCAGTATCTGATTTCAATTGGTCAATAATCCATCAGCATTGCTCAAGCCAAAAGCAAACAGGAGTGGATCCAAAACAGAGGTGACCACTAAATTGGATATTTGCATATCCTCTGTGTTCTGTATACACTCCTGGCTATCATTCCTGAGGCTTTTCATTCCTTCTGACAGATGAAATGAAGGGGAAAACCAAACACAGTGAAAATGAGTGGTGGAGGGTGAAAACAGCATTATGGAAATCACAAGGTGTTCCAGGGAGACACCGGTCAAATGGCAGCAGCATCAGTAGGCCGCAAAGTGGCACAATGACAAATTATGGAGGTGGCAGAAACATGGTAGGCCACAGAGTGTCACAATGACAGTTTGAAGGTGGCAGCAACATGGTAGGCCACAGAGTGGCACAATGACAAAGTGTGGAGGTGACAGCAGCAGCATGAGGTTAGAGAGTGGCACAATGACAAATTCTGGAGGTGGCAACAACATGGCAGGCACACACAGTGTGGCACAATGACAGAGTTTTGAAGTTTAAAGTGAATTTGAAGTTTGACATGAATTTAAAGTTTAGATTAGTTAAAGATTAGAGACCCCACATGCATCATTCATTATAATTTCTCTGAAAATATTAAGTCTTTGCCAAAAAAAAAAAACCTGCTATTTGGGGAATACAGATCCCCCAAAACAGACACCCTGGGATTGGAGCAGAAATCACTACAGAAACTATGTGGAGTTTACACTGATTTCTTCCTATTCACTTCAGCAACAAAAAAGAACTGCTCTTTGTGGTATACAGATCCCCAAAATGGACACCCTTGGAGAAAAAATCACTTCGGCACAGTACAAGCAGCTGGACGCTGCAGACGGCACATGCAGTGGGAAATGCTGAAATTGAAAATGGCTGCCTGTTTTTATAGGGCTGTGTGACATCACATATGCCTGCCCGTCGCTGATTGGCTTACAGGTCTGCACATGTGATCGAGGGTGTTTCTTTCTCCTTCACAGAGTTCTCTGCCCCATGTAACACGCTGTGCTTGCGCCCATTTTGGTAAGAAAGGAGAAAAAAACTTTGTTCCCCCAAATCACCGTAAACTTCAGATTCGTGACGAATCAAATTTTCCCTGAAATGCGGATCGAATTCCACTTCGTTCGAATCGATTCACCCATCTCTAATTATATTGTAAATAACATAATGACAGTATTTTCCAGTTAATTTTGTTTGCAAAAGGGAAAATGCTTCGGTTCAAGTTTCTGAAAATCAGCATCAAACAAAAGTCAGCTCCTTACTTTAAGTGAATGTTAGTGAAGACACCCATAAAACGGATGTCAGCTTCCAGTTGATGAACATAGCATGTTTGTGTTCTGAAGACTGCAGGTTTAGAATAAGACAGGTACAGCATTTTGGCAGGGAATACTATGTACATACCCATTCATTATAGATGACTCAGTATTGTCATTTTGTTATTCCACTAAAATGTCAGCCCCATGTACTAAATTGATTCTGTGCACTAAGGCAAACATGATGCAATAATACTCTGTTTTCCAAACAGTATTGAGAACTAGTTGACATTCTGGGGAAAAAAGTAGACTTCTTGAAAGCTTTTGTTTTTATTTTCTTTTGCAAGATATTAACATTTGTGCACTTTAGATTGTTGCTTTTCTCTGTAAATAGGAACGTCTCATTTTAGGTTATAGGTTTTAGGTTATATTTAAGTTGAACATATACCTTACAAAGCTTTTGAAGTATGGTCTTATATACATTTGGCATTCTTCTTAGAGCCTATGTGTTGGTGAAAACACAAAGCAATTTAGCAATTATGGAAATGATTGTCCTAAAAAAATAAAATTTAGCAAATTGGAGTTAAAATAACAGATTTTAAAATACAATATGACTTTTATAACAGTTAGTTTTTTTGAACATGGACAGATTTTAAAATACAATATGACTTTTATAACAGTTAGTTTTTTTGAACATGATCTCTAGCCAAAAACTACTTTCATAAGCCACAATCACATTATTAGACATACATATTCTGACTGATTTGCATCAAGTGCAGTCTCCGGTCTCATCTTGATAAGAGATCATGTTAATTGTTATACCCTGCTTTCAATTGTGCCTCAACACAGCATCACATAGGCATCTAAAACCAGTACAATGTCCGCCTTACAGCAAAAATAATCTGATGCCTGTCCAATCCTGCTGAAATGTTCTATAATATGTTGAAAAAATGGAGCTGAATAGAGCAGAGGGAAAAAATATTGCACAAAAATTGGAAAAATGAACAAATGCATTTGGACAACGTAGTTCAACCGAACAAAGAACTTTCTATACTAAATATACCAGATAGAATTAGTTAATAAGGAGAAAAAGTAATTCACAGTTAGAAAAGACTAACTGAACATGATGTAAACTAACATCTGTACTTTAGTCCCTGCCCACTGTTAAGAACCTGTAACTGTCTACGCTTTTTTTTTTACCACACAGGAAATTTTTGTGCCTATATACAGTAGATCACATGCAAATCCCGATCTACATCTTTAATACAAGTGCGTCGGCAAAACCTGATTATAAAATATTGTAATTCAGTCAGGCCAATGTGATAAACATTACATCAATACATTTATAGTAGCAACACGAACAAGAACAGGATGGGAACTTTTGTCCAAACAATTGTCCAACGTAACTGGGAAATTCAGAATATTTTATACCAATGTAAATATCTAAATCTACATATCTCATATATATATATGCCTCAGATGGCAAACTGTATACCTGTGTTTATTTCTGTAAGGTGCCTTGTTTTGCTGATGTATTTCTTTATAGTATCTAGTACTCTATACTATAAACAAAAGCTTAACCTCTTAACGCTGAAGCCACTTTTCACCTTCCTGACACGGCCCATTTTTTAAAATCTGACATGTGTCTATCTAAGTGGTCATAACTTTGGAACGCTTTAACATATCCAGTTGATTTTGAGATTGTTTTTTTGTGACACATTGTACTTCATGTTGGTCGAGAAATTTAATCAATATATTTAGCATTTATTTATGAAATAAATGGAAATTTGCCCAAAATTTTGAAAAAAACAATGTTTTCAAAATTCAAAATTTTCTACTTTTTGGAAAGTTGGTCATATCACTAAAATAACTTGATAACTAACATTTTCCATATGTCTGCTTTAACTTGGCAACATTTTTCAAACATCTTTTCCTTTTTTTAGGATGCTAGGAGGCTTATAACTTTAGGTGCAATTTTTCAGATTTTCACGAAAATCATCAAAACCTACTTTTGGAGGGTCAGTTTAGTTAGAAGTGACTTTATAAGGCCTACATGATAGAAAACACCCACAAATGACACCATTTTAGAAACTACACCCCTCAAAATATTCAAAACAACCTTTGGGAATTTTGTTAACCCTATGAGCGTTTCATGAGGGTGAAAGATAAATGAAAGTGAAATTACAGAAATGTAATTTTATCTTACTATAGATTCATTGAACACTAAAATTTGCACCTTCACAATGGGTTAAAAAGGAAAATGCATTTTACAATGTTGAGGGCAATTCCTCCTGAGTATGCCAATACCCATTTTGTCACTGTACCCTGCTATACGGGCACAGGGGGGCACTTGGAATGGAAAGAGCGTTGTTTCGTTTTTGCAGGGCAAATATGGCTGAAAAAGTTTTCATGTGTCAGGATGCATTTGGAGAGCCATAGTGGTACCAAAACAGAGGAAAGCCCCAACAAGAGACACCATTCTGGAAAGTACACCCCTTGGAGAGTTTAGCAAGGTGTAATTTGTGTATTTGCCCCAATAGGTGTTTGATTCAATTAGGCCCCAAAAGGGAAAAAAGGTGAAAATGTGCTCAAAAAAGTCACTTTTACCCCAAATCTTTGTAAGCCACAAGGGATAAAAGATGAAACAACCCCATAAATGTGTAAAAGTATTTCTCCTAAGCACAGAACTGCACCACTTTTGCATATAAAGTGTTGTATGGGTACACAGTAGGGCTCAGAAGGGAAAGAGGGGCTTTGGCCTTTTAGAAGCCAGATTTGACAATCATCCTTTACATGTGTCAGGATGCATTTGGAGAGCCCTAGTGGTACCAAAACAGAGGGGAACCCCAACAAGTGTCACCATTTTGGAAAGTGCACCCTTTGGAGAATTTAGCAAGGTGTAATATGTGTATTTTCCCCTACAGGTGTTTGCTTCAATTAGGTCCCTAAAAGGAAAAAGATGAACATTTTCCCAAAAAAGTCACTTTTACGGCTAATTTTTGTATCCCATACGGCATTAAAGATGAAACAACCCCAAAAAATGTGTACTAGCATTTCTCCCGAGTATAAAATTGCCCCACACATGCAAATAAAATGTTGTATGGGTACACAGTGAAGCTCAGAAGGGAAAGAGGGGCGTTGGCCTTTTAGAAGCCAAATTTGACAGACATCCTTTACATGTGTCAGGATGCATTTAGAGAGCCGTAGTGGTACCAAAACAGAGGGGAACCCCAACAAGTGTCACCGTTTTGGAAAGCACACCCCTTAGAGAATTTAGCAAGGTGTAATATGAGTATTTGTCCATAAAGGTGTTTGATTTAATTAGGGCTTAAATAGAACAAAGGTGAACATTTTCTTATAAAGGTCATTGTACCCCTAATTTTTTATAGCCACAAAGGGATAAAAAAAATGTAATAACCCCCCAAAATGTGTAAAGCTATTTCTCTCGAGTGTAGAAGTACCCTACATGTGTATATAAAATGTTTTATGGGCGCACAGTAAAAGGAAAGGGGGAGGTTTGCCTTTTAGAAGCCAAATTTGAAAGAAATGTTTGACATGCATTTGGAGAACCCTAGTGGTATAAAACAGATAAGAATCCGAAAAGTAACCCTAATTTTTGAATGCACACCCCTTAGAGAGTTTTGCAATGTGTTATATATGTATTTGCCCCTATAGGTGAATGATCCAATTAGGCCCTAAACATTAAAAAGGTGAAAATTTTCCTATAAATGTCACTTTACTCCTAATTTTTGTAAGCCACAAGGGATAATATATTAAATAACCCCGAAAAAGGTGTAAAACTATTTCTCCCGAGTGTAGAAGTACCCCACATGTGCATATAAAATGCTTTATGGGCGCACAGTAGAGGAAAAGAGGGGTGTTTGTCTTTTAGAGGCCAAATTTTACAGAAATCCTTCACATGTGTCAGGATGCATTTGGAGAGCCGTAGTGGTACCAAAGCAGAGGAAAACCCGAAAAGTGACCCTAATTGTTGAATGTACACCCCTTGGGGAATATAGCAAGGTGTAATATGTGGTGTAGTGTAATACACGTGGTGAAATGAGCATTTTGAACATACAGGTGGTTTCCAAATACGATGTGCAATGGAGTCCAAGATGCAAATTGCAATTATTTCTGGAAAGTTCAGTGCCCGCTATGTGGCGCCCGTTATGTGGTGCCCCTTATGAAATAATGGAGGGGTATAGGGAGCAACGGGACATAACAGTTGTTACAATTATTCATTTTACCTAAATTAATTCACAACAGGTTGGGTGTCAATTGTGAATGTGTTGCGTATAAGGAGGTGGAATATACCAAGGGACCAACTAAACTTTTGTCACTCTGGAGTTGTCGCAGGTATCTTAGTAGTATGTAGTGTCCATCCTAACTCCTCTTTTGGAACAGACTCTTTATTGAGTCCTACCTTTAGAAGCAGCAGAATTTACCGGGAAAATGCTGCCCTGGCAAAATACAGGAACATCTAAACCAGAGATACTGGGGCCCCGTCCTTCTTTTCCCAATATTAGTTTCCTAATATCTTCCTCTTGAAAACGGAGAAATGATACGGCAGGACCTGCACATTGGAACAGCACGTAAGAGTTGTACAGCATCATCTGTACAATGTGCACAGCCAGCGCTTTTGTACCATATCTTCGTTTTTCGTAGGGAAATTATCGCCAAGTGTTTCTCTTATTCACCCTAGCGATGCCCATTGTGACGAATATTGCTGCTTTTGGCTGGACCAAATCGACCAGCCAATAGCAGCAAACATGGACAGAGGGGGGGCTACAAAACCCTTCTGAACCACAAGGCACAATTGGTGGCTGTCAGGAACAGCCACCACCCTGCCCCGATCACCGTGTCTACAGACATAGTGACCGGTATTACTGACGTCATAAGTAAATTCGCTGCTATTGGCTGGTCTGCATTGATGAGCCAATAGCACCGATCATGAACTGGGGGGGGGGGGTGTGGGGGGACGTAACCATTCTGTTCCATGGGGCAGGATGGATGGCTTTCAGGATCAGCCGCCATCTTGCCCCGATCAATGTGTCTGAATTGTGTTGGCAAGTCACTACCCGCCGCACCGTTCTATTACAACGCGCGTTGGGAATAGGCTATACAATCTTTATTTTTTAAGCAATTTAGACAAATAAGGGGTTATTTTTTGTGAGACGAGATGCACTGTAAAAAAAACCTTTATTATAGAGGGTGTTTAGCTTATCGAAGCAATTTTATTAACTTTTTCCGTGTGGAGGAAAATAAAATCATCAATTCTTGTTTTGGATTTTTAGCATTTTTTTGGGGGGTGTTCACTGTAGCATAACAATAATATATTATCTTTATTCTACGGATCACTACGATTACGGTGATACCTCATTTATATAGTTTTATTTATATTTGTCCAATTTTATTGAAGGAAAACTAGAATAGAAAAAATTGCATTTGTTTTAGTATTGCCATTTTTATAGCAGCATAACTATAGTATTTTTTGGTTGACGGAGCTGGTTGTGAGTTTATTTTTTGCGTGACAAGTTGTTCTTTTCAGTGGTATCATTTTGGGGCTTGTAACTTTTTCGGATCACTTTTTAGAACATTTTTTGTAAAGCAATTTGATAAAAAGTTTTAATTTTTGGCAAGTTTTTGGGTTTTTTTTTTTTTACCACGTTCACCTAGAGGGTCCAATTATGATTAGGATTTATTGTACAGATTGTTACGGACGCGGCGATACCAAATAAGTGGGGTTTTTTTGTGATTTAGTGTTTTTTATACTTTATTACTTGTGTACAGGGAAATGTGGTGTTTGGGGGGACTTTCACTTTCTTTTATTATTTATTTTTATTTAAAAAAACCTTTATTTATTGTTTTAACTTTTTTTTACAGTTAATGGCATCTAAGCTTGAACAAGTGATCTTCTAATCACTTGTTCAAGCTATTTTACAGGTTACACAGTGCAATACAGAAGTATTGCACTGTGTAATGTAAGACACTGAGCATGCTGCGCATGCCCAGTGTCTTACAGCCGGGTCCTGCCAGGAGGCACGGACCCGGCTTCCGGATCAAGATCGGAGCAGCGGACCCCCCCCCCCGGTAAGCGCCGCGGGGGGGTCCGATTCAACTTATATTAGATTTAAATGCCTCTGACACGCCGCGGTCAGCGTGACCGCGGCGTGTTAGGGGTTAACACCCGCGATCGGAGAAATCTCCGATCGCGGGTGTTAGAGGCAGGTGTCGGCTATAATATATAGCCGACACCTGCAGCTTCTGGCGCCGGCTCCGTACAGGAGCCGGCGCCAGAAGCTTGACGTAATAATACTGCATTTTGCGGGAACGCACCTCCCGCGATGCAGTACTATTACGTCAAATGTCGGGAAGGGGTTAAAATGGCAGCTCCTAGCACAACCCCTCTCTATCTGTAATAAAAATAGCTCCCTGCATGTTGCTGGACCATGCCTATTGATGGTTTCATTTCAGGTATGCTCTCCAATGACAACATACTCTAATTTATGTAATTGTGTATATATTAGGACAGAATTTTGTAGCAAGTTACCACATAAGGTTGCAAAACCTACCTGCTAAGAGTACATAGAGATTATAATAGGGGAAGTTTTAGACTTTTTTGTCTAAGGTAAAACTGTTCTAGTTACTACCGGCAACCAATAAGAGCTTAACTTTAATTTTCCCACAACTGTCTATAAAATTAAAGCTCTGACTGGTTACCATGGGCAACTAGAACAGTTCTGATAAATCTCTCACTATTTCTTTATATGACGTTTATCAATCGCTTTTGCCATAATTTGGCGGCTACCTGGTTGATCCTGCCAGTAGCATATGCTTGTTTTAAAGATTAAGCCATGCATGTCTAAGTACTGACTATTCTTTACTGTGAAACTGCGAATGGCTAATTAAATCAGTCATGAGCCATATTATATTTTTAGCCATATTATACATATTAGTATTTTTATAGAGCCAACTTGCTCTACAAATTTATTCCAGACTTCCCAGTGTTCCAAAAAATTGTGATATGACCATGAATGCAACAGTAGGAATTACAATCACAGGTCTCTTAGCATAGAGCTGTATGGTTCGCCATGGGTTACAGGGCAACTAGGTGAGGCCATCAAGGCTATTATCCCCTGCATTTATGTGAAGTTAAATGACAATGGCCATTCTATCGAATCCATAGTATTCAGAAAATATTCAACTATCTGTAAAATTAAAATATTACAAAACTTTAAGAGCTTTTATTGTTTGCACTTCTGTAAGGTCATATCACTGTGTATTCTGGAATATTTCAGGAAAGAATTTATTGCCACGAAGCACCTTAGTAGTATCCATGCCATTATTTGTCAAACAATGTGTTCCTTTTGTAAGTAATAACATTATTTTCATGTCAACAATCATATTGGTTTAATAAAATAAATTATACTATTTGTCTCAAAAGTACATTTTACCTGAGTATATTTGAGCTCATCAAGACAGTGACACGTAAAATTTTGTTTACAACGATGTTCCAGAATATATTGCTTGGGAGAAGTGGTTAACACAGGTAGCGACATGATGCTGTGATCAAATTTTTGCTAATGAATGAAACATTCAACCAACATGTTGTTCTAGGATGTGCAAATAGGATGCTAAAAGAAGTGATGCAGAAGTAATCTTTTCTAGGCACTGGGAATTGCAGGAGACTGTGATGATGATTTCCACTGCAATAATTACTGGGAGGAAAACTGTTGATTTCATGAAAATGTAAAGGAAACGGTACATTTACATAAATGTTAAGAACATAGCAGCATTGCACATAAAATGTTATTGATGTGAAATACAGTCTTAAAGATAAGGTACCTGCTTTTTTTTCTTTAAAAATTATAACAAATCCAGGCTCTTTTGAAAGTTTTCAATGTAAGAGATAATTTCCTTATACCCTTTTTGAATATCAAAGGTCTGGGAGCAATTGGAATCCCAAGAGGTTTTCTTTTTGTTTAGGACTTTGTAGTTGGTTCAAGCCCAATTTTCCTGTGAAAAAACTGTATTAGAAAGGCATTATAAAGCGACCTTACCAACAACTAGAGGAAAAGCCCAGATGACGGATCCTCACTAGATCAAAATAAAGAAGCCCCAAAGTCCTTAAACTCACACGAGAACTCCTACCCAGGTAGAGATACAATGAAAATACAGAGATGTCGCTCCTAATCAGTGCTATATTGTTTGTTTATTGTTTTTCGTTATTGTTTATGTGTTCATTATTCTTGATTTATGCTCAAAATGTTGAATGAATAAGCATAACACTAAATCCATCCCCCTCCCCCTACCTACTCCTCACTCAGGCGACTTAGAAGGAAACCATTTTGAAGTAGCAAGGTAACAAGTTGCCCAAACTCCCTACTCATCTTCTTCTCCCCTCCATACATTGACACCTTAATGGCACATTAGCTCTTTATTTTTGCAGTCAGTATGATGCAATTTGTTTGGTTACTTAAAAGGAAAATGTTAACCTTTTGAAAAAGAATAAAAAAAATATCTTTATTTCCATATTTTGATACATGTAACATTTTTATGCTTTGTTGTACTGAGCTGTGAAAGGGGCTTTTTTAACAGGATGCACTGACATTTCATTGATCCCATTTTAGGATCTGTAAGACCTTTTAACCCCTTGCCACCAAGGCCAGTATTCACCTTTTTGTCAAGGCCCTTTTTTAAGATCTTCCATGTATCATTATAATTGGAAAGCCTCAACTCATCCAGGGAATTATGAGAATGTTTGCTCATGAAACATTGTACTTCATGTTAATTGAAAAATTTGGGTCATATGTTTTGCATTAAGTTATAAAAAAAAAAGCAGAAATTTGGCAAAGTTTGACATTTTCTGCTTTCTAGGTAGATAGTGATATTACCCAAATAACTATCATTTACTGCATGCTTTATATTTATTGTTCTTTTTTATGTGTCCTCCAATTTTTTTAGGATGTCATGAGGCTTAAAACCTTAGCTGCAAGCTTTCACATTCTCATGAAAACCTCAAGACCTATTTCAGGGACCGTCATTCTGAGCAAAAAAAAAACTAAAATACATAATTCTGCTTCAAGTGTCCTTGGGAACCATTCCTCAAAGTATTTTCCCTCTCGGTCCTCATTTAGTACCTTTTTTGGCCCATAGCACCAGGGTTTCCAGCTCTCAAAAAACTACAATCAGCAAGATGGAGGGACGGAGCCTGCCTCCTGTCACCTCATCACAAGCGCCTGCTGCTGACGAATGAGACCAGAGCTATCTATCGATCTCATATCTATATATCTATCTCATATCTATCTATCTATGTATCCATGTCTGTCTACCTACCTAAGTAACACTCCAGCACAGCACTTGAGGGCACAGCTTGCAGACTTGGAGAGACATTTTCTGTGGAGTGTGAGGTGAAGGGGGAGGGGAG
Source organism: Engystomops pustulosus (assembly GCF_040894005.1). Taxonomy (NCBI): domain Eukaryota; kingdom Metazoa; phylum Chordata; class Amphibia; order Anura; family Leptodactylidae; genus Engystomops; species Engystomops pustulosus. Next base: position 55,418,581 of record NC_092414.1, on the reverse strand, counting down.
GCTGCAGTTTCTGTCATTGTGGATTATTTGTTATACACTATACAGATGTAGGGGAAGCTGAGGAGAGATATGTGTTTAGGTGTTTGGTCACTATATTAGTGAGGTCTTCTCCTTGCACATGGCTGAGTGCTGGGGCAGTGACACATGAGGTAACAGCTGTATGCAGGGGGAGGGGGGCGTGTCTCCTGCCCGTAGTCTTCTTTATGAAGACGGAATGTCCATAGTAATAGCTTCAGAATATATTCTTCAGAATACAAGAGGAAGGAGCAAGATTTGGGCAACTAATCCAATTGCAAAAAGGCTTAAAATTACCTGCCCTACAACATATCAAAAGTTTTTTGAAATGACAGCTACACATTAAGGATACACTATGTATATAATAAATGTTATCAAGCTGTAAGTAAATCCAGTAAAATGTAAGTTATAATTAGGTAGTCCGCTTCCTACACACAAACGTATACAAATTGCGGACTGTAAGCAACTGGCCATGGGCTGTTGTTGGCAGCCCATAGGACATTGAAAATGATCGGCTGCTTTGTGCATAGTTCATTGCAGTGACACACAATGCAACTATGGAATAGCTATCCCTACACAGAAATATTGTATTTGCAAACTATTTTACCTATGGAAAGTAATTGGCATCTTAGCAAGTATTCCACAGTAGCATAGCCTCATATTTAATATAGTTAAAGTAAAGATTAAATAGTAGCAATTACATGTAGTGGTCAAGAGAAACATTTTAAGCAGCTCTATTGATACCAACTAATGGTACAAAATGTATTCTGGCTATTCAGATTTTCAACAATTGAGTGCAATACTTTAGTATTTGTGCTGTAAATATATATAATTTAGCTTGTCAGACCAACAGTTGAATGGTCCTGGAAAGAGAAATGACTGCTATTCATTTCCATCATTAAATGAGTTATTTATTCATGTTTTGTGGTCCTCGGTGTATGGTCTTTTCACTGTGCTTATGTAAAATTAACTAATTCCAACATAACTAATTCCGACAAAATCAACTGTCTTCAGTTTTGTTAGTTATAAACCCTTAACAGATTTCAAGTCAGATTTTGAGCAAAATTGTCTGTCAATTTTTAATGAATGATGTACGAAAAATAAATAGCAGATAGATGGCTTATGATGTCCGAAGGGGCTTTGGTCATTTTGCAACTCAAATAGTTTTTTTCACAATATGTACAAATTTCAATTGAATTATTATAGAAAAAAAACCATATTATACTCTTATATCCAAGCATCTCTGATCATGCCAAACCCCTCTTCTGTAGTTTTTGCATTGTGTTTCAAAATCCAAATGCTGCATGTGCACCTCCTAGATTTCAGGTTTACTGTTATGTTCATCAGTTATTGTGAGCCTAAACCTGTTGTGGTTAAACACCGCGACTAAACAGACATATGCTACTGTGGAAAAATTTGCAACTGTTCTGTGTGTTCTACCACTCATTAGCCCACATTTTTTGCACCAGTTTTCTGTCTAAAGTTGCATGTTCTTTTCAGTGCAAACTACTTGCACATGTACCTATAAAGTCCACAACACATTTGTGTCTGACAGGACACAAAATTTTGCAGTAAAAGGAGCGTTCTGGTGCACAGTCGGACCATGATACACATTTGTGATACAGTGTCTGAAAGAATTGTGTCATATGCTCTGTTAAGATGCACCAAAAAAAGTTGGTGTACTCTGTTCCAGCTGTCTGACGCACCCTGCACATATCACAAGCAAACTGCGGGCCTTTGTTTTGGCTTGCAATAAGTGATGCTAATAACTGCTGTTCCTATCGGGAGCTGCTTTCATACACCGCATTTTGAAATGCAATTAAAATACTGATCACACATGCGTTCCCACCACAAATGCTTGCAATAGGCAACAAGCACAATAAAAGAGACTTTTATTTATTTATTATAAAAATGTTTGTTTAGTTTCTGCAGTGTAGTGTTATTTACTGAGTATGATATAGAATCAAACAGTATAGAGCAGCACAGTATCAATAAAGAGTTAGGGGCAGGTCCTCTTAAAGGTTCTGACGCAAACCTCAAATATCTGTAGAAAACGATGAAGCAGCACTCCAGATTGTAGAAAAAGTGATTTGATGGTGGAATAAATCACTTTTTTTCTACAATCCGGAGTGCAGCTTCATCGTTTGCTACAGTTACTGAGTATGCTGATACATGATCATCCGGAAGGAATCAGGATCTGGTGCATGGTGGAATTGGGCAGAACCGGGGTACACATGATACCTTCAATAACGCCAGGGGGAGGATCAGATTCCCTGGTATGTGATGTGGGGATATCCAGGGGGCATTGTCAAGTTTGACATTGGCATGTAAGGGGTTAACACCCAGATTTGGCGTCATCTCTAATCCTAGGTGTTAGAGGAGGGTACTAGGCTGCAGCTTCTGGCCCTGATTCTGATTATCAATCAGTGCCAGAAGCTTGACATAACAGGACTGCATGCATGGGAAGTCCCCTCCTCCTGTAATGTTACATCAAATTTTAGGAAACTTTAAGCTCACTAAAATGAGAAATGTTATTAAATTATTTTAATGAAATAACCAGCAGAAATTATGTTGAGGACAGGGGTGCATGATGCTTGTGTTAATTTATTCACTGTAGGGGTCACGAGAGTATGTCTGGTGATAAAACATAACCTTTATTGGGTATAAAAAATAAAATGATGCACAATCCTAAACTATATAAGTGTTAAAAAGGGGGAGCTGCGACCCTAACAACCAACTAATGAGAGTGGAGAACTGCTAGGATCTAACAGATATTGCCGGGAGGCTTATGCAGCAATACGATGAGACAGAGACCCTGGCCTTTTCTAATGCTGGTGCCTAGATCAAGCACTCAGTACACTAGGCTATAATGATACGGTCTCTGTCTAAGCTAGCACTCCTCTAGATATAATTGCGATCCGACGCGTTTCCTGATAGCATTCATCAGGGATCAGATAGTGGATGTAGTGATCAACATATTCATCCACATATAATAATAATAATAATAATCTTTATTTATATAGCGCCATCAAATTCCGTAGCGCTTTACAAATCATATATAGTAGATGTGATTATGTAGTTGACCACATGGTAGGTCTGACACATATAGATAGCGTGTCCCCGCTATGATATCAACGGCAGTCGCCCGCGGGGAACGCCGGATATTTAATGCTTAAACCCCTCCCTCCCTTGTGACATCACAAACTGGTCTCTAGCCAATGCGGGGGCACCCAGGGGAACGGGCCTCCCCGCATTGGAACGCCCCCTTGTTGTCATTTGACGTTGCGGCCAATGAGGAGACCGGGAGCCGAAAACGCCTCCGATCACGTGATCGGGGGCGGGGCCAAGTCCGGTCATGTGGTCGCACGTCAGGGTGAGGGTCGGAAGGACCGCCCCGACCGCGCGACAATCACTCCCATTGGCTGGGTTAATTTACCATGGTGGTATAAGATAGGAAAACGTCCATATTTGTGAACCAAAATCTTAAATTGAACCTACAAAGAGGTTTACAAAATGTAAAGATTTATACATTTTCTGTATATTAAACTCTACTTTTGTCTCGTAAAAAAGAATGCAAACAGACCAGATTTTCTCTATGTGAAACCATCACTGGTTGTAAAGGGAACATATCACCAGAGGGCCTTTTTTAGGAAAAGACAAGTTCCACAAATGCAGTAATGGATAAGTCAAACATTTTTTGGAAAAATCTTAGAGGTGAATGTTCAAGAAAAAATACTATATTAAACTGCTCTTTGGCAGCTCTTACGAGTGGGGCATGTAATAAAACAAGTGAAGTCCATCTCCTGAGGTAAACTAGTTCCCTCCTCCTCACCCCCACTCCTGTTAAACTCGCAATGATAGGTGAAGAGAGAAAGTGGACTTTACTTCTCGCTGCACATGACAAATAGAAGCAGTTGGCCACACAGTGATCAGTGAGGTCTCCAATATCTCTGCGTATGTGCCGTGCATTCTCTGCAAAATTAGCCAGATATTTCAAAAACATGTTTGCCTTATGCATTACCATGTCTGTGGGAACCTGTCTACTCCTACAAAAGGTTTCATGTAACAGATTTCCTTTAAGGTAGTGATGTTGAGGCTGCATTCATATGTTCTGGTCGAGCTGCATTACGGAATTTTAATTCAACTGGAACGGGGCTCATAACTATTACATATGCCTTTCAACTAAAATGATTAGTAATGAGCACCACATGTTTTGCATGGTTTTTCATGCTATTGGGACAGGTACCTAACCATTCAGATTGAGTTGTGTTTCAAATTGTAACTTCACTGGAAGCGTTCAGGTTTTTTGATACAGTTTTTGAAGCCAAATATGAATGGAAAGGTGAGATTGAATAGCTTAAAGCTTCAGTAAAACAAAGGTTAATTTCAGTCTCTTGCTTACGTTTCTATCTTACGACATTAACAAGCCCAAAACTAAAACAAATATTTTGTTATAAACAATAACATTGAAGGGAGAGAGGTTGTGCAATGGTTAAAAAATATAGCAGCCATTGCCTAATTTTTTTGGGGGGGGGCTATACATGCCAATGTTGTGTCATATTTCCTTTATATGTCTATGTGTGTATACTTAGTGCTTGTCTTATGAATATAACACTATCAAGGCTGTCTCAGTATTTCAGTACTTAAACATATCTGTGCTAAATGAAGGGTCAGCATATGTGAAATGGTATCGCTTTCTAGTGCTGAGCATGTAATGGCTGAGAAAACCCTGCAAAATTATTCAAAAATAACATTTGCTGCCATAGTTTAAATATTTATGGACAACTTTTCATCCAAAATTATGTTATATGTCCATAAAAACGGAAAAATTCCAGAAGAATTGTACAATTAAATACATATAATCTGCTTCTATACCCATTAAGAAAGTTTCTTATGGGGTTAATAATCTGAATGATTGTGTCCTTGGATGGCTATAGTAATTACATTTATTTATATTTAGCTTCTATGGGTTTGTTTTTTTCACGTAAGGACATGCTGTTATTAGTTTAGATGTAATTATTCAGTAAATCCTTTTAGGTAAGCAACAAAAGAAAGCTAGTCTAATAAGCCTGCATTTTTATAACTATTTTGTATTTAGACTTCATTATATCCAAAAAAAACAGAAGCTAAATTGAAGCCAGGGCACATTTGCATTAGTGTAACATTTGACCAAATGTTCATTAGTTTTAATAAAAAATTGGTAGCTTCAAAAAATGTTTTTTTTAGAATAAATATAGCAAACTGAAATTATAACCGCAATATTTCACAATATCCTGATTGTTTTTTTTTAATGTGTCAATTTTGTGATTAATCGTTTTATCAAAGAAAAACATCAAATTACATCTTAGAGGCAGAACTATCAAAAACAAGTTACTTCCCACCATATAGACAGATGGCCTGTCTGTTTGACAGAAAATATCCAAAAATCCGTATCCTTCATAATAGGACAGCCTGAATCAACTTGGAAAGAAAACCTATAAAACTCTAATAGGCCATATGTTCATTACTTCACTTACACCATTTAGAAATGTGATGCACTCATTTGTATTTTGGATAGAAAATTTAATTGAACAGTAGAAGAATTTGGTTAATATAAAAATTACATATCTCTCTATATTTATATATGATATATAATTATTATCCATAAACTCTTAGCTACAAATTTCAGTTAATTTTAAGGAGCACTCAGTTGCTCCAGGTAAAGGTGTAAATGTATGGTACCTCAACTCTTTTTAAGAGGTTGAGAAGATAAAGATTGCTATTAGCCAGATTGATTCCTTTTCTAAAATTTGGGGATCAAATTATTGTAGAAAAAAACCCATAAAAAATTAATTTCTATTATTCAACCTAATCCACTGGTGCTACAAACATCTGAAAGTACCTGGAAGTAGAGTCTTTTTTTAGTTTTTTTTTATGACCAAGTAAGCCTAAGCGATACTCTAGTGTCTCAGCTCTGATTGGCCTTCGATAGCTGTTTCTTTAGAAAGAATAAAAGGTTCTTTCTCCAGTGGAAACCAACATAAAACCATCAAACCAAACTGAGCTGACCTGATACTGTGCAGAAGAAAAGGGGCTTGCTTTTTGGAAAGTGCTTTCTTCTTGCTTATTGTAAAATATACTGCAAAATTAATTATTAATTGCTAAAAGTAGTACAAAAGACCAGTAGTAACAATTGTTTATCTCAATACAGTAACTGTTAGAATAGTAAAATTTTAGAATGCTCGACCTAAAGGAAATAGTATAAGTAGATATTAAAAAATAATACTTGATCTTGACTAGTGTTGAGTGGTCCCAGGTTTGGGTGTGACATTTAAATCAATAGAGCACATGCAGCATCATGAAGAACAACCAACCCATCCCAACATGACACATGCAACCATAGTGATTTATTTACTGCTTGAGATTTTTGAACAGTTAACACTTCTCATGGGTGCCACAACTGAAAGTGTTTTTGGTGGGATGGAGGTTCGGGTCCTGGATTGATACCCAAACTCCAATAGAATTTTCATGGAACCACTCAACACTAATAGTGACCAACCACTGGAAGTGTTGAGTCACAAGTTTGCAACAATTGCAGGAGAATCACCTATTGTCTCTGAACTATAGAGTGAAGGTAGAAGTGATTTTTGAACATTTACTCACAGTAAAGTGCTTACAGTACTCACTACAAAGTGCTTATTTAGCACCACTGCCTCCATAGACCCAGGGGTCACGTGAAGGGTTGAATCTGAGTTATTGGGTAGCATTTTTCCCCAACAGGGGGTTGTTTACCCCTATAACTGGTTCACTTGTATATGTACAAGCTACAACGTTAATTTTGGCAAAACCTGAAAAGCCCCCTACTCAGGGTGGACATATAGGCCAGCATTTTCAAAAATAGTGCAAGCTGCACTATGTTTGCCTCACCAATGTGCAGAATATACTGGCAACCACAGAAGAGCACAGAACTGAAGGACCCGTTGAGCTTTTAGAGGGCAGATTTTGATGACAATGTTTTCGGGTGACATTACACCTATGAAAAGTTCCTCAGCTGCAAATACAGTGACCGCCCCCCTTATAAATGTTCCTATTTAGGAAACAATACCACCCACAGAATGTATAAAAGTTTCTGTTGAGCTTTTTACCACCACGATGTGTAATAGAAAGTATTTACACTGACTTGTATAAGTAAAAAACTTTTTTTTTTTAAAAAGTGTTGCGTTGGCCCCTGTATTTTTATTTGTAAAAGGGGTTAATGTAGTTATAACACCCCATAGTTTGTTACTCAGTTTCTCCTGAATGTAGTAAAATCCCACATGTGATCATAAACTGCTCAAAGGGTGCATGATTTGGCTCAGAAGGGAAGGCACATTTATTTGCAGATTTTAGCTGGAACAGATTTCAGTTGCTATGTCGCATTGGCTGAGCCCCTAATATAGTAGGGTAGTAAAACTATTAAAGAGTGGACCTATTTTAAAAACTAGACCCCTCAAAGATTGCAGTAACACTATATTTGGAGGCACAATACCTCATTGTTTAACTTTTTTTAGTTTTTTTTTGGGGGGGTGCAAAAATCTATTCTGTACTTGATATTTATGGTTTATTTATGTTATATACAACAAATAGCATAGCAAACATGCTACTTAGGTTCATTACAGCAGTATTTGACTTGTTCTACAGAGTAAGATTTATTTTGTTGATTAAACTGTTTTAGAGTTTATTTTTTGTGGGATGAGTTGTACTTTTTATTGGTATCCTGCAGGGGTAAATGGGACTTTTTGATCACTTTTTATGGTGTGTTTTGTTTGGTTGGATGAATGCACAAAAATTATAATTTTTGGTGTTTTTATTTATTTTCTTTTAAGGCGTCAACCTTATGGGTTCAGTAATGATTTTATTTCATTGTACATGGATGTGGCAATACCAAATATGTGCTGTTTGTGTGGTGTCTTTTTTGTGTTTCGGATTTTTACGCTATATAAGGCATTTAGGAAAATTGCCCTCCCCCTTTTTTTATCCCCCTCTGGGACTTAAACAAGTGATCGTATGATCACTTGTTCAAATTAATACACTGCCATACTGATGTCTGGCAGTGTATTATAACAGTCAGCCTATGCAAATAGGTTGACATCTGCACTGCTATGCCCGACCCAGCAGGCTGTCACGTAAGGTAGCCCTAAGGCACTTCATTGGACTCTGGGGCTGCAGTGGAGACAATGGGCACCCTCATAATAGGCAGGGGGGCCGGGAGGAGAAGTGGGTGACCCAATTAGGTGCTGCGATCCTGTTTGACTGCAGCCCCAAAAGGGTTAAACAGCCTGGATCGTGAGTATCGGGATCGTGAGTATCAGAAGTAGAGCCTATGCAATCCACATGCCATTGGGGAACATCATGGTGTCCGAAACAGAAGCTCACCATGACATTCCCAAACGTCATGGTGGTTTAGGGTTCTAATGACTATTCTGGAGTATAATTCAACTTAAAGAAACAAAGCACAAACTGCAGATACTGGTAAAAACAAAGACATTGGTACATACAGTGGAAAGTTTTAGGTAATTAGAAAACAATGATTATTTTTCAAATCAAAGATGACCCTAAGATAAAGAAGTTCAGAATACAGTATAGGGATTAAAAAAAGCAAAAAAAAAATTCAAGCGATTCCAGGACTAAATATTCACTGGAGTGAGGCAGTGCTTTTCCCTTTGAACTTGAATATAAATGAAACTAGATTAAACATTTTCATCTGTTTAGACCGCTTCAAAGAGCTGGGTGTATATCTATTTCTTGGGACCCAAGCCAATATGTGGAATTGAATATACTTCTATTGATGAAGAAAATTAGGGCTAGAATTAGAATATTGAATACATTGCTTTTTATCATGGCTGATAAGATAAAGTACGTTTGATACAAATGATAATTCTGCCCCAGTAATTTTATGTCATATGGATAATAATATTTCACTAAGACTTTTGAAAACATTTTTTATCTAACTCTGCTTCTTTCCTTGTCAAATCAGACTTGTACCTTAACAAAAGTAGGTTTCTAATTCCAATTCTTAAGATACAATTTAAAGTAATGTAATATGCAAAAAAAATAATAAAAGATTTTCGCAAATATATTCAATACCTCTACATTGAACGGCTTCAATTGTTGTGACAGTAATGATCAGAGCTAATGTTCTTGTCTATTCATATATACATGATTAGGGAGCAAATACACACACACACAGCTAAGCTTCTAGTTGTTGCACAATTATCCTGGCTTGAGAATACATGTAGAAGGACATTCCATGATGCCATTAAAGGGGTATTAAAGGGGTATTGACAAATGAATGTTATTGTTTGTATTATGAAAAGTGATACAATATTCCAAAATATTTTTTGTATAAGTACCTCATTGTTTTTTGGATCTCTGCTTGCTGTCATTCTATAGAAAGCTTATATGCTTACTTTGAGTGGACAGAAATCTGAGCATGGTTACACAGCCGTACAACTCATTAGAATCATAGAGAGTAATCAGATCTGTGAGTTATAAAGAGCCGTGTATCTGTGTGACCAGATTTATGTCCACTGGAAGTAAACATAGGAGTGTTCTATAGAATGACAGCAAGCAGAGATGTAGAAAACCATGAGGAATTGATACAGAAGGTATATTGGAAAATTGTTTAACTTTATTATTCAAATAATAACATACCTTTGCTGAAATGGGAACAACCCTTAAGGCACCAGATGTTTCCTTTTTGGTCTAACTTTAGAGAACTGAAAAATTCCATTGCTATCACATGTAATTATGTAATCAGCCACACATAATTTTATAGGTTGGGCCACCTATAACTCCTCCTTGTATCCACCTCAAAAACTCGGATAGCGATATGTATTAATGAAGATATTTGGTTGAGGTCTTTGGAGATCTCTATAAGCTGCAGCACATGATGTCTGTGTTTTTGTTGTCGGGCCATTACATAATTTAATTTACCTGTTGAGGGTTACTCTAACACTATATAGATCCCCGGAAAGGTATAGAAAGTTATAGAACTTGGAACTACAGGCTCCTTATAATAAAAATACCAGATTTCCCACTTGGCAGGGTTTTCCTAGACCAAAATTATACCTATTCTAGTACAGGCGGTCCCCCTACTTGAGGACATCCGACTTACAGATGACCCCTAGTTACAAACGGACCCCTCTGCCCACTGGTGAAGCTCCCTGGATGCTTTACTTTAGTCCCAGACTGCAAGGTGTCTGAACTGAAGTTTTATTTATAATCCTTGGTCCCATTACAGCAAAAAGTTTTGAAGCTCCAATTGTCACTGGGTTAAAAAAAAATATTGGCCGACACTACAATTATAAAATATACAGTTTCGACTGTATACAAAGTTTGAAAAATCCAACTTAAGAACCAACCTATGAACCCTATCTTGTAAGTAACCAGGGGACTGCCTGTATAGAATTATTTTTAGGATACCTAAGTAAGAATTAAAAACTCAAAAATGTGGAATGTGCAGTGCTTTTAAAAAGTTATTGAAATGTGTGAAAAATATTGGAAAGTAAAAGAAATTATTGTAGTTTATCTTTGTTAATTAAAATGAAAAATGGACTGATAAAGATTAAATCAAATCACTATGTGGTGTGACCACCCTTAGGCCTTAGGCTTTAAACCAGTATCAGTTATTTTAAGTAGACTTGCACATAGTTTTTGAAGTGTTGAGATCAGGGCTCTGTGAGACCCAGTTCACATCGCTTCGAAAACTCATTCTTTTAATTCATGAAACACAAGTCATCTAGTCTTCATCTAAAAGTGCTGGGGGTCACATGACCAGCTTTGGCCTATTAATAAGTACTGTGATTGTCAGTGGTTTAGACTGGAAGAATGATTTAAAGTTGGAACCAGAGGCCGGAGCAGGAGTAGTAAACTGTTATTGCTATCCCTGCCCCTGCTGGAATTCTGGAAAAGCCCTTAAGTGACATCGGCTACTGCAGTACTTTGAAGGAATCTTTGCTTCACTGTTGACAGAAGATACTCCTTATATTGTCTCAGATTCTTCAGAAAACAAGTTACCTTCTTTATAACCACTTGCTGCTATCATGTTTCCCTGAAAATAACACCTAGTACAATTTTTTTCAAGCTTATTTTAGGCCTCCCCTGAAAATAAAGCCTAACTGCATTCATTGCTCCAGTTCTCCCCACAATATTTATTAGTATATTATTATATATATATGAATAATTCATAATAAAAACACTGACTGGCATTGCAAATGCACTAAACAGCTACATGGACAATAAGAGGTTGTGGAAGGAAAGTGCTATTGCTAAACATGAGAGACTGGGACCAATGATTCCAATAGAAATAAAGTCAGCATGAAATTTTGAGGTTTGGAGCGTTATAAGGATGTTAGAGAGGTTTAGATTTTTTTTTCTTCAACAATAATTGTGAAAAATAAGACATCCCCTGAAAATAAGACCTAGTGCAAACATTAATTTAAAACATGTATCAAAAACAGTGCAAACTGCACTAGGTGCAGTCTGTGTAGTGTGCAGGGGGTGCCAGAATCATGAAATGTGTTGTACGTTCTTCATGAACCGGCAGATTGCACCAACTTTTTGTGATGCACCTTTAACATACTGCGTGCAACATATTTGTATCGAGTCCCGCATGGCCCGAATGTGCGCTTGAATGCTCCTTTAGGCTACATTCACACTGCCGTTGCCCACTGTACCGTAGCACGGCGGGCACACGGCAATGCCGGGGAGAGGAGGAGGGGGAGAGCGCCACTCACCACAGGAATATATGGTGCAGTATTCCGGAGAAAGATAGGACAGGTCTTATCTTTCTACGGGGTATGGAGTGGTACTCTTTTGCACGTGTACGGTCCCTTTGGGAGCCGTGCGCCCATTGCCATCTATGGGGGATGTATATCGGTTGTATATACGTCGGCCATATATATGTCACCATATATTGCAATAAAACACTAAAAAAAGAAAATTAAAACCTAAAAAGTTCAAACCATCCTTTTCCCTAAAGAATTTAAAATAAACATGCATATAATTGATTCTCCGCACCTATGATGGGACCCGCACACTGCCGGATGGCAGACTGCGGGCCCAGGTCCATCGCCGCACCCCGTCACGGTCGCACCTGCTGCGATCGTACCTGCTGTAATCGCGATTGTTATACCACTGCTGATAAATATAAATCGTTTTCTGAAGCATACAATATTTACATCACACAATATCAAATAGAAACCTTTGTTCAGTCATGGCCCATCCCAACATTTCAGCTGCTGATCACCTTTACAGCCTTTTTCAGCTGTACATTTTTACATCTGTGAATTTCTTAATCAAACAATAAAGCAAAATATAGAATAAATCAAATATGAAAAATAATTGAATCTTAATAAAAGTCTTAGATTGTATACATAATACTTTAGATACCTTTGACTCTTAAACTTGCACAGATTCAGCACTTGTAATCTAGAATTCTAGGAAGGTTACATCTGTTTCTTAATAAAACTTTGAACCACCAACTGGTCCACGTCTCGTAGGGCAATAGAAATAAAATTGTGAGCATGTGTTATAAACAGTACAAAATGGCTTGATTTGCAGCTGTTTAAAATCATAAAACTTTCATTACTTGCCTAATATATAACCATCAAAATAAGCAAGTGCAATTCTAAATTTATGAGGCTGAACTTAACACTGAATATGAAATAAGAATCACATTGATCTTTGTAGTGGATGGCTTAAAAACACATTAGGTGGCATAACTTCAAGACAGTACATTGATTTAGGCATAAAATTCATAGCATTCAATACTTTGCCACCTAAGGCCTTTCAATAATGAACAAAGCGGTTTATTGATGATTGTAAAATTATTTGTATTTTCTATCAAAGTGTTGGAAGAGATTGTTTAGATTTACAGCTAGTAAAAGACATTTTATCATTTATCAGTATATTGGCTCTAAAATGCACCTGCTCTATACTACACTGGAAAAAATGTTGTATACATTTTACACTAAAACTTTACTTACACTCAGGAAAAAAAACTTGAAGCTGCTGGAACTTTGAACATTACCACCAGGATGAAGGATTGTAAACCAAGCACACTGACATACTGGCGTCTGCCCCCTCTGGCAGGATCTGCTCTTATGCCCTTGTTTTTAAACAGGCTTAAAAATTTATGCAAATGAGCATCAATTGCATCACTTTTAAACACCTTTTTTGTAAAAAAAAAAAAAAAGGACATGGCATAAGAAGCTAAAAAAGAGAAGGTCTTGCTAGAGGTGGCATACACCAGTATGTCAGTGCTTGGTTTACGATCCTTCATCCTGGTGGTAGATGTCCTTTAATACAAAATCTATATCAGACCTGGTAAGTCTATTGTATTTTTTGACATAAATATGCCCCAAAGGCTCTTGGGTACAGGTATCACTGCTATTTTTTACTCTTTCCACCATGGCACCCCTTTTTAGTTCAAATTGGCATATGGGGCAGTAAACTAATAAAAAGGTGTAATTCCCAGACTTGCGCCTGGAATTGTGACTTTTTGAATGCTGTGTCTGCCATAAAATTGATGGAAAAGGCATAAATAAATGTCTCCTTATGGGTTTTAACCTATAATAGCTTGAGTAAAATAATTTTTATTAATAAAAATCCACTGTTTTACAAGAATCCTACTACTCAATAAAGTGGTACATTGTATGAAGAATCGACATAATTTGAATAAAAATCCACTAGCAGGTTTTTGTCATACTTATCATATAGATTAAAGAAATGTAATGGTAATTTTTAAAATTCTATTAAAGTAACCAAACCATTAAAGGGGTTGTCCCAAAATAAGTATTTTTATGAATATGGCTAGGAGGTATTTAAAAAATGAACTTATACAGACAGTCCCCGAGTTATGGATTTTAAAAATGTTGGGTTGACAAGGGAACAAGGATTAACATTTAAGCTTCATTGCAGACATCTTAAACCTGATCAATGCAGTCTGCGAATACATTACATGCCTCTAGAGAGGTTACATAGGGCAGAGAGGTCTATGTGTAACTAGGAGTTTTCTTAGCTGTTCCTAAAGGAAATCCACGACCAGCATGAAGGACAGGATGCAAATGAGCCTGAAGGGCTCCAGACTTGGTAGGTGTTAATGAACCCTGGAGCCCCTCAGAATCATTTACATAGTCTTTCATCCTGGTGGTAGATGTCCTTTAAAGGGATTTTCCCACAAAGCTAAGGTTAGGCCTTATTCACGGGATAGGGCCTCACTTGCTTATCAGTGGGCGTCTCCATGAAGAAACCTTTGCAGATCGCGAGAAAGATGGGCAGACAGCCGCTCACGACCGTTTTGCTCAATTAATCTCTATTCTCCAAAGAGATCAATGGAGCAGAATGGTCACGTACAGCCTTCTGCTCCAATATTCTGAGGAACTGATCAGCAAGATAGCCTAACTTTGCTTCATGGGAAAACCCCTTTAAGTCTGAGACTGCCTGTACCCACTTTTCTCCCCACTCACAGGGAGTTCCAGGGAGACAGCGGTCAATTGGCAGCAGTACATGTAGACCGCAGAGTGGCACAATGACAAATTATAGAGGTGGCAGCAACATCGTAGGCCACAGAGTGGCAGAATGACAGTGTGGAGGTGGCGGGAGCAACAGCATGAGGTCAAAGAGTGGCACAATGAAAAATTCTGGAGCTTGCTGCAACAAGGTAGGCCACAGTGTGGCACAATGACAGAGTGGGGAGGTGGCAGCAGCAGGAGGTCAGAGAGTGGCACAATGACAAATTCTGGAGCTGGCAGCAACATGGTAGGCCACGGTGTGGAGCTGGGTGGCAGCAGAGAGTGACACAATGACAAATTTCCTGAAATTCTAAATGAATTCCACTTTGTTAGAATCGATTCTCCCATCTCTAGTTGTCTCTTATGAAATAATGCTGTGATCCATGAACTAGTAGTGTGAATTCACAGCATTTTAGAGACTGGTACCAACACCTGTATTTTTCACCAACTAAATAACTTTATGATTGATTAATTTTCAGTGGGAACCTATAGCGCTTGAGAGACTGATAAATGAGGTACGAGTGTTTACCCATACAAGCTGGTTTTAGTCCCATGTGTAAAATACCAAGGAACAATACAACTCAATGGGACAGATTTATCAAGCTGTCTGAAAGTCAGAATATTTCTAGTTGCCCATGGCAACCAATCACAGCTCCCCTTTAAAATATTCATGAGCACTGGTAAAATGAAAGCTGAGCTCTGATTGGTTGCCATGGCCAACTAGAAATATTCTGACTTTCAGACAGCTTGATAAATCTGCCCCAATATGTGGTTCACAAATCGCTATTAGGCATATGGAAACAATACATGTTTTTTATTAGTAATTTTAGTATTTTATTATTTATATAACATTTGTGTTATTTTGCATATAAAAGTAGTGGAGAAAGTAGCAGCACTCCGTCTTCTAGTTCAGGATATTTTTATTCACATGTGGTTACAAAGCTACGTTTCGACTAGATCAATGTGGCCATTTTCAATGTAGCTTGAAAATGGCTACATTGAGCTAACCAAAATGTAGCTTTGTAACCACATGTGAATAAAAATATCCTGAACTGGAAGACGGAGTGCTGCTACTTAATCCACTACTTTTATATGCCTGGGTCTTGGGTCAGACCAACATAGTCGGCACCCATTCGGATTGAATCCCTACTTTTTTCTCACTGTCCTGCCTGCTTGCATTTTTTCTGTGTTATTTTGCATGATATTAAAGGGTACATGTCATTTTAGGATTTAGAAAAACATTAAAAAAACGTTATTGTATATGACTGTAGCTTCCATTTCATACAACAGTCAAAAGGTTTGCTGAATACTGGTGCATTGGACACTTTATGTATTCTGTTTTTTTCTTGTTTTCTTACTCTAGACTATCCATTAGCACAGTTTTTGGGACCAAAATTGGTAAAAGGGATATCTTTTGAGTAGCCCCTAATTTCTTATCTTCCATATATATTTATTTATTCTCATGTGTACAGTCATTGTGTTTTGACTTTTCTTTTTAAATTTACTGCATTGAAAGTTATATTTTAATTCATACTTCACCATTTGTATTTGTGTCTCTGGAATATTGAGGTGAATTCACTAGGATCATACTTAACCTGGTTATTTGATGTACTTGTTCATCTTAGGATATAAATATGTATTCCCAACCCAGATGTAGAGGTCACAATTATTTAGTTGGTTCTTTTAAAGCATTTCATCAATATCTCTTACATGTCCTACAGGTCTGAAAGCATTTACACCAATAAAAGGGACCTTGTTGGGATATCCCATGAAATCTGGTGGTCTGTTTTGCTTAAAAATAACTTTACTCTGATTACTTTTGGTGACTAAACTGTAAAACAAAGTTAGCAGACAGGAATGAAGAACAGGAACTCAACTAATATTTGTCTTAGAAAGTTTGTAATATTTCTTCTGACACTTTATACTGACTGCATGCCATTTGAAATCCTCTTTTAAAAGTGAATCAACTTGTACGACTCAGCCTAAAGTATCACCGGACTGCCAGCACTGTAAGGTATTAACAGATAAACTTCAAAATATTTCTGATTATACTGTGTTAAACTGTTGAAAGATGACCTTTCACCAGATATTTAAAAGTGAAGTGGCAAATTGAATAGATTTGCATTTGCTTTGATGTTAAAGCCTTTTGATTTTTTCACACTCATCATGAGTCAACTGTCCCCAGCATATCACAAGCTGGCTTTTCTGCACCAGTTCTTAAGCAGTTATAGCAGCTGCAGTGATGAGCAGTCCCACCTCTTCTGTACTGTTCAGGGTTTGGAAGGGTGATAGATATGCAAATTTGTAAAAGATGGTTCCATGTTTTCAGTCCTCAGCACAGAAGAATGAACAAGTACAGACTGTTATTGATTGTACTGCTGTGGCTGATGACAATATTATTCAGAATGTTGTGTTCCTTAGATCATCCTACTCAGCGTACAATGTAACAAAGGGAAAAGAATTTTAATGCCAACATGCAATGACAGAAGGTGGCATAGGACTATTTTTTTTTTGGGGGGGGGGGGGGGGGCGGGGGCATAAATAATTAGGGCTTATGGACAATGCTACTATTTTAATCTTGTGTGTTTTTGGATATCTTTTCTTTTTGCCCTTTAGTTGCATTTACATACTAACATTTTTTTAACTGGTACATTGATGTGAGCCTTGTCCAGTGAAAATGGACCCATGGAGAACAAGATGTCTAATATGGATCACAATTTCACGATTTACAATTTCTGTAAAAGCTACACATGACAGCAATATCCATGGCTTTTTAAACTCTCATACAAGGATGTGGACTTTGCTAGAGAGAATCACCAGGTCACCAGTGTTGTTGATAGTGGAGTGGAGCAGAATATGGGATGCTGGTGGGCCAAACCAAGGTTGGATTTTGATATGAAAGCAGTTTGAAGGCTGGGCAGATAATACAGGTAAAGATAGAAGGCAGAGTGGTCTTCAGTGACCGGAAAGCACAGGTGACAGAGAACAACCACAAGTTGAGGCATATGACAAATTAAAGGTATGCATGTAAGTAAGCATGTATACAGGCAGGTACACAATTTCAAGGTCCAATTAATGAGCCAAAGTCCAAGACCGTGGAGTAAATTGATCATTGCTTGAAAAAAAGGTTTCTGCTTTTACCCGCCTACACTAACCTCACACCAACCAGGCGGCTAGTGTGTGTGGTGGGGAATGGAGGGGGGCACATTAACAGGTTATAACCACCTTGCCTCATTAAGTACAGGTATTAAACATCAGGTTTAAGGGTTTTCTGATTCTTAAATTAGAATCTAGAGCACCATGCTAACAGACAGGAATAATGTTGCCTCAGAGACATTGCCATTGCCGGCTAGCACAGATCACCAGCATTATACAAGTTAAGATAAATAAAACACTGAAACTTACTAAACCAGGTATAGCTGCCACATATTGGACACTCTATTGACATGTGTTTTTAATAAAACACATGTATTATATCATGTGATGACAAACCAGTGGAAAATTAACTTATAACTGCATGTTACCAGTTGGGAACAAGTGCCAATTTCCCAAAGCTTTCAGGACATATAACAGGAACAGTATAGTCCAGAGCTCTTTGAAGAGTTGATCCAGAATTGATACATCATAGGAAGGACAATGACTATAACAGACCTGTCTGGATTAGTGACAAGTCGACAGTAACTCAGACATAGACCTACAGTATCAGCCAAACACATTGCAAACTAGTCTGATAATAAGTCTGGCAGATACATGTTGGGGTATGATAGTCTCAAATAATTTGTACAGTCAGCTATTCTTTTCAGAGGGAGATACTGAAAAAAAACATTCCAATTGTTAAATATACTTTTATTTGCTATTGTGAGCAATTATTTATGTACTTTAAGAATACCTATAAAAAGCAGCGTCATTTTAAGCTGACAGGTTCCAACAATAGCCATATGCTTATATAAAAAATACCTTTGTCAGAATTCTGAATCATTTTAGTATTTTATATAAGTTGAAGTCATATAACCTGGCTTCCTGCCAGCAGCATGTGGTAAGTCTCAGTGTGGGGGGGGGCAGTTACAACCTTTATGTGCCTGTGTCAGTCCTCTATACACCACCCCTCACCCCTCCTTACTTCCTGCCACGTACATTGAGCAGGCAGGGGGCAAAGAGGGATAGGCTGGCGGGCAGAAAGAATGCATGAAGAGACACAGGCTGTAGCTGTCCTGCAACCTTCCCGGGACTCACAACATACAGCTGGCAGGGACTCAGATTATGTGAACAACTTTGATAAAAGTGCTGAAAGGATTCAGAATACTGACAAAGGCATTTTTAAAATCTGTTTAGGCTATTGGAACCAGTCACCAGATAAAATTCCCGTTGACAGGTTCACGTTAACCTCTTAATACTCCATGGTGTATCTCTACATCATGGAGCTGTTAACGATGTATGAAGAGGGTTCACAGATTGATTCCTCTTCATACAGACACCCACCGCTAACGCCCAAAATCTGCGTCAGTGAAAAGTTGGCGGCACATGGGTTAAAATACCCTAGTGGGTCTTAAAAATAGTAAAAACAAAATGTAACAAAAACTGAAAGTTCAAATCACCTCCTTTCCCTAGTACTGATATAAAATATATAGTGTCTACTAGAGATGAGCGAGCAGTAAAATGCTCGGGTACTCGTTATTCGAGACGAACTTTTCCCGATGCTCGAGTGCTCGTCTCGAATAACGAGCCCCATTGAAGTCAATGGGAGACTCGAGCGTTTTTCAAGGGGACCAAGGCTCTGCACAGGGAAGCTTGGCCAAACACCTGGGAACCTCAGAAAAGGATGGAAACACCACGGAAATGGACAGGAAACAGCAGGGGCAGCATGCATGGATGCCTCTGAGGCTGCTTAATCGCACCATTATGCCAAAACTATGGGCAACAGCATGGCCATGACAGTGTGACAGAATGAAGCTAGATAGCATCTAAAACATCCAATAATTGACCCTGACACTATAGGGGACGGCATGCAGAGGCAGCGGCAGCAGCGGCAGGCTAGAGAGTGGCATGGCGACATACCCTAAATGGACTCAGGCTTCAAACCAATGGGTGGCAGAGAGGAACCAAAGGAGGTGAGCAAGAAGCGCTCAAATAATATCGGTACATGATAAAAGTTTGCCAGTATATTTTGTGGATTACACAGCAGGGTGGCGACAAAGTTAAAATGGAAGCCATGAAAACAACCCAAAATTCTGCCTGACACAGCTCGTTTGATAAGGGGACCATGTATGGAGGCAGTGAACTAGTAGTAGATTAAAGGTGCTGCAGTTAAAACTATGTTAGTTGGATCTTGGCATGGAGCTGGCGCTCCGCTGCCAGGCGAGCTTTCGCCAATCCAAGCCCCTGTCTCTAGGCTACTCCCCAAACAGCACTTCTAAGAACCTTTTGTATAAGATCAAGTGTAGTAGCGTTCTTATAAGTTTGGGATATTGCGGGTGAGGGGAATGTAAACAGATGCGCAAGAAGCGCTGAAATAATATTGGTAAATGATAAAAGTTTGCCAGTATATTTTGTGGATAACACAGCTGGGTGGCGACAAAGTTAACAACTTTGATGTGGAATCCATGAAAACAACCCAAATTTCTGCCTGACACACCTCGTTTGATAAAGGGACGATGTATGGAGGCAGCTATATGGACGACTTTTGGAGGTAGCAATGGAGACAACGTGTGGAGGCTGCTATGGAGACAATTTAATTTGGATAGTGCCTGTATGTGGCAGTCCCAAAAAGTTTTCAAACCAGAGGAGCAGGTAGGTGGCCCTCCAGAAAAATGAAATAGATTGAGTGCCTGTATGTGGCAGTCCAAAAAAGTTTTCAAACCAGAGGAGCAGGTAGGTGGCCCTCCAGAAAAATGGAATAGATTGAGTGCCTGTATGTGGCAGTCCAAAAAAGTTTTCAAACCAGAGGAGCAGGTAGGTGGCCCTCCAGAAAAATGAAATAGATTGAGTGCCTGTATGTGGCAGTCCCAAAAAGTTTTCAAACCAGAGGAGCAGGTAGGTGGCCCTCCAGAAAAATGGAATAGATTGAGTGCCTGTATGTGGCAGTCCAAAAAAGTTTTCAAACCAGAGGAGCAGGTAGGTGGCCCTCCAGAAAAATGGAATAGATTGAGTGCCTGTATGTGGCAGTCCAAAAAAGTTTTCAAACCAGAGGAGCAGGTAGGTGGCCCTCCAGAAAAATTGAATAGATTGAGTGCCTGTATGTGGCAGTCCAAAAAAGTTTTCAAACCAGAGGAGCAGGTAGGTGGCCCTCCAGAAAAATGGAATAGATTGAGTGCCTGTATGTGGCAGTCCAAAAAAGTTTTCAAACCAGAGGAGCAGGTAGGTGGCCTTCCAGAAAAATGGAATAGATTGAGTGCCTGTATGTGGCAGTCCAAAAAAGTTTTCAAACCAGAGGAGCAGGTAGGTGGCCTTCCAGAAAAATGGAATAGATTGAGTGCCTGTATGTGGCAGTCCAAAAAAGTTTTCAAACCAGAGGAGCAGGTAGGTGGCCCTCCAGAAAAATTGAATAGATTGAGTGCCTGTATGTGGCACTCCCAAAAATTGTTTAAAACAGAGGACCGGGTCGGTGGCCCTCCAGAAAAATTAAATGCATAAAGTACTATAGCTAGAGCCAGTGGGCCCTGTCAAAAAATAGCCAGTTTCCTCTGCTTTACTGTACAAAGAGGAG
The DNA here is from genome assembly GCF_040894005.1 of Engystomops pustulosus. Lineage (NCBI taxonomy): Eukaryota > Metazoa > Chordata > Amphibia > Anura > Leptodactylidae > Engystomops > Engystomops pustulosus. Next base: position 55,397,329 of record NC_092414.1, on the reverse strand, counting down.
GAAAATGAGGAGGAGGAGGAGTGGATAAATTATTCAGGTTGAGCTTCCTTCACCTGGTGGAGATTGGAAATTATGAGAAATCCAGGCTTTATTCATCTTAATAAGCGTCAGCCTGTCAGCGCTGTCAGTCGACAGGCGTGTACGCTTATCGGTGATGATGCCACCAGCTGCACTGAAAACCCGCTCGGACAAGACGCTAGCGGCAGGGCAGGCAAGAACCTCCAAGGCGTACAGCGCCAGTTCGTGCCACATGTCCAGCTTTGAAACCCAGTAGTTGTAGGGAGCTGTGTGATCATTTAGGACGATGGTATGGTCAGCTACGTACTCCCTCACCATCTTTCTGTAAAGATCAGCCCTACTCTGCCGAGACTGGGGACAGGTGACAGTGTCTTGCTGGGGTGACATAAAGCTGGCAAAAGCCTTGTAAAGCGTACCCTTGCCAGTGCTGGACAAGCTGCCTGCTCGCCTACTCTCCCTCGCTACTTGTCCCGCAGAACTACGCACTCTGCCGCTAGCGCTGTCAGAAGGGAAATACTGTTTCAGCTTGTGCTCCAGGGCCTGCTGGTATTCATGCATTCTCACACTCCTTTCCTCTCCAGGGATGAGAGTGGAAAGATTTTGCTTGTACCATGGGTCCAGGAGAGTGAACACCCAGTAATCGGTGCTGGAATAAATTCTTTGAACGCGAGGGTCACGGGATAGGCAGCCTAGCATGAAATCTGCCATATGCGCCAGAGTACCAACGTGTAAGAATTCACTCCCCTCACTGGCCTGACTGTCCATTTCCTCCTCCTCCAACTCCTCTTCTTCTGCCCATACACGCTGAACAGTGAAGGACTCAACAATGGTCCCCTCTTGTGTCTCGCCAACATTCTCCTCCTCTTCCTCCTCATCCTCCTCCACCTCCACCTCCTCCGATATGCGCTGAGAAACAGACCTAAGGGTGCTTTGGCTATCAACAAGGGAATCTTCTTCCCCAGTCTCTTGTGACGAGCGCAAAGCTTCCGACTTCATGCTGATCAGAGAGTTTTTCAACAGGCCAAGCAGCGGGATGGTGAGGCTGATGATGGCGGCATCGCCACTGACCATCTGTGTTGACTCCTCAAAGTTACTCAGCACCTGACAGATATCAGACATCCACGTCCACTCCTCATTGTAGACTTGAGGAAGCTGACTGACCTGACTACCAGTTCTGGTGGAAGTTGACATCTGGCAGTCTACAATCGCTCGGCGCTGCTGGTAAACTCTGGATAACATGGTCAGTGTTGAATTCCACCTCGTGGGCACGTCGCACAACAGTCGGTGAGCGGGCAGTTGGAGGCGGCGCTGCGCTGCCCTGAGAGTGGCAGCATCTGTGCTGGACTTCCTGAAATGCGCACAGATGCGGCGCACCTTCGTGAGCAAATCAGACAGATTGGGGTATGTCTTGAGGAAACGCTGAACTATCAGATTTAACACATGGGCCAGGCATGGCACATGTGTCAGTCTGCCGAGTTGCAGAGCCGCCACCAGGTTACGGCCGTTGTCACACACAACCATGCCTGGCTTCAGGTTCAGCGGTGCCAGCCACAGATCAGTCTGCGCCGTGATGCCCTGTAATAGCTCTTGGGCGGTGTGCCTTTTATCGCCTAGGCTCAGCAGTTTGAGCACCGCCTGCTGTCACTTAGCGACGGCACTGCTGCTGTGCCTAGAGCTCCCGACTGATGGCGCCATGCCCACGGATGGTAGTTCGGAGGAGGAGGTGGAGGAGGGGTGGGAGGAGGAGGAGGCATAGTAGGCCTGAAACACCTGGACCGAGGTAGGCCCCGCAATCCTCGGCGTCGGCAGTATATGACCAGCCGCAGGGTCAGACTCGGTCCCAGCCTCCACCAAGTTAACCCAATGTGCCGTCAGCGATATATAGTGGCCCTGCCCGGCAGCACTCGTCCACGTGTCCGTGGTCAGGTGGACCTTGTCAGAAACGGCGTTGGTCAGGGCACGGATGATGTTGTCTGACACGTGCTGGTGCAGGGCTGGGACGGCACATCGGGAAAAGTAGTGGCGCCTGGGGACCGAATACCAAGGGGCGGCCGCCGCCATGAGGTTGCGAAAGGCCTCGGTCTCTACTAGCCTATAGGGCAGCATCTCCAGGCTAAGCAATCTGGAGATGTGGACATTAAGGGCTTGGGCGTGCGGGTGGGTTGCACTATATTTGCGTTTCCGCTCCAGCGTCTGGGGTATGGAGAGCTGAACGCTGGTGGATGCTGTGGAGGATCGTGGAGGCGTCGATGGGGTTTTTGTGGCAGGGTCCTGGGCAGGGGGCTGACTATCAGCTGACACAGGGGAAGGAGCAGTGGTGTGCACGGCCGGAGGTGAACGGGCTTGTTGACACTGAGTGGGGTGTTTAGCATTCATATGCCTGCGCATACTGGTGGTAGTTAAGCTAGTAGTGGTGGAACCCCTGCTGATCCTGGTTTGGCAAATGTTGCACACCACAGTCCGTCGGTCATCCGGTGTTTCCTTAAAAAACCTCCAGACTTCTGAAAATCTAGCCCTCGCCGCAAGAGCCCTCGCCACGGGAGCTTCACTAGTTGACACATTTGGCGCTGATGCACCAGCTCTGGCCCTGCCTCTCCGTCTGGCCCCACCACTGCCTCTTCCAACCTGTTCTGGTCGAGGACTCTCCTTCATCTCAGAAGCACTGTGTTCACCCGGCCTATCAACCCAGCTTGGGTCTGTCACCTCATCATCCTCCGATCCCTCAGTCTGCTCCCCCCTCGGACTTCCTGCCCTGACAACAACTTCACCACTGTCTGACAACCGTGTCTCCTCATCGTCGGACACCTCTTTACACACTTCCACTACGTCAAGAAGGTCATCATCACCCACAGACTGTGACTGGTGGAAAACCTGGGCATCGGAAAATTGCTCAGCAGCAACCGGACAAGTGGTTTGTGAGTGTGGGAAGGGTCCAGAAAACAGTTCCTCAGAGTATGCCGGTTCAAATGCCAAATTTTCCTGGGAGGGGGCAGACTGGGGGGGAGGAGGCAGAGGTGCAGGAGCTTGGAGGAGTGGCGATTTCGGTGACATGGGTGGACTGCGTGGAAGACTGACTGGTGGACAAATTGCTCGAAGCATTGTCGGCAATCCACGACATCACCTGTTCGCACTGTTCTGGCCTCAACAGTGCTCTACCACGAGTCCCAGTAACTTCAGACATGAACCTAGGGAGTGTAGCTCTGCGGCGTTCCCCTGCTCCCTCATAAGCAGGTGGTGTCTCACCCCGGCCAGGACCACGGCCTCTGACCCCGCCCTCGTCCTCTACCACTAGCCCTCGGGTTAAACATTTTTAAAATGAGAGTTATAACTTTAATTTTTTTTTAACTTTTTTTTGTGTTTTTTGTTTTTTTTTGAGTTTTTAAAACCAAACGATGCTATCCTATTGCTATGGCTATTTTCTAGCCAAGTATGAAAGCACACTACTATGCCAGATGAGATGACGCTGAGTTATTAAAAAAATAAACGTAAAATAAAAAAGGAAATGGCAGACTGTGCCTAATTGAAATCCAACCCCTAATAAATTTTCCCACTTCGGTCTTTGCGATGGATATGTGCGTCACTAAGCGCAAAACACAGCGGTCGCAAGTCTCACTACAAATTGCTCACAATTTGCTAGTAGATGCACTGCAGCAAGTACAGCCACCAGCAGATCAACCAGAAATCAAATATATATAACGCTACTGTAGGCGTAAGTAAGCCGTTTGGATTCTCCTATGGCTATTTTCTAGCCAAGTATGAAAGCACACTACTATGCCAGATGAGATGACGCTGAGTTATTAAACAAAATAAACGTAAAATAAAAAAGCAAATGGCAGACTGTGCCTAATTGAAATCCAACCCCTAATAAATTTTCCCACTTCGGTCTTTGCAATGGATATGTGCGTCACTAAGCGCAAAACACAGCGGTCGCAAGTCTCACTACAAATTGCTCACAATTTGCTAGTAGATGCACTGCAGCAAGTACAGCCACCAGCAGATCAACCAGAAATCAAATATATATAACGCTACTGTAGGCGTAAGTAAGCCGTTTGGATTCTCCTATGGCTATTTTCTAGCCAAGTATGAAAGCACACTACTATGCCAGATGAGATGACGCTGAGTTATTAAACAAAATAAACGTAAAATAAAAAAGTAAATGGCAGACTGTGCCTAATTGAAATCCAACCCCTAATAAATTTTCCCACTTCGGTCTTTGCGATGGATATGTGCGTCACTAAGCGCAAAACACAGCGGTCGCAAGTCTCACTACAAATTGCTCACAATTTGCTAGTAGATGCACTGCAGCAAGTACAGCCACCAGCAGATCAACCAGAAATCAAATATATATAACGCTACTGTAGGCGTAAGTAAGCCGTTTGGATTCTCCTATGGCTATTTTCTAGCCAAGTATGAAAGCACACTACTATGCAAGATGAGATGACACTGAGTTATTAAAAAAATAAACGTAAAATAAAAAGTAAATGGCAGACTGTGCCTAATTGAAATCAAACCCCTAATAAATTTTCCCACTTTGGTGTTTGAGGTGGATATGTGTGTCACTAAGAGCTAAACACAGCGGTAGCAAGTCCCCCTGCAAATTCCTCACAATATGGTACTAGCTGCAAATAAAAAAAAAAAAGTATAACGTTATTGTAGCCCTAAGAAGGGCTGTTGGGTTCTTGGAGAATCACTCCTGCCTAACAGTAAGCTAATAGAACACCCTAACGCTTTCCCTGACCAGCAGCAGCTCTCTCCCTAGCGGCATCCAGACACAGAATGATCCGAGCAGCGCGGGCAGCGGCTAGTCTATCCCAGGGTCACCTGATCTGGCCAGCCAACCACTGCTATCGACGTGTAAGGGTACAACGTCATGCTGGGTGGAGTGCAGAGTCTCCTGGCTTGTGATTGGCTCTGTTTCTGGCCGCCAAAAAGCAAAACGGCGGGAGCTGCCATTTTCTCGAGCGGGCGAAGTATTCGTCCGAGCAACGAGCAGTTTCGAGTACGCTAATGCTCGACCGAGCATCAAGCTCGGACGAGCATGTTCGCTCATCTCTAGTGTCTACAGATTATGCAGTGCTGCACAAAACTTGCCAAATCGGTCCCTATCCCCATGGGGCTCACAAACTTATCAACCTACCAGTATGTTTTGGAGTGTGGGAGGAAACTGGAGGACCCAGAGGAAACCCATGCAAACACGGAGAGAACATGCAAACTCTTTGCAGATGTTGACCTGGGTGGAACTTGAACTCAGGACCCCAGCACTGCAAGTCAGTAGTGCTACCCACACAAATAAAACCATAAAACATGTTGGGTATTACTGCATCCCAAAATACCCAATCTATCAAAATACATTAAAAAAATTCCTGGTGGTGAAATGTGTTTTTTCACCAATCTTGCCGCATTTGGATGTACTTCCAAGTACATGACTACACGGCATGGAATAAGAAATACTGTCATTAAAAAGTACAATTTGTTATGCAGAACATAAGCCCTCACAAAAAAATATATCAAAAAATTATAGATTTTTGAAGGTGGTGAGTAAAAAATTAATGAAAAAAAGCTGTGTCCCTAAGAGGTTAATATCTAAAGCACTCCCTACACCCTGTGCCCATTCAAAGCTGAACAGGCGCAGCATAAGATGCAACTCTATGCCTTGAATTATGCCACAATTACTGACGGTTGCACTCTCCCACCGGTGTATGATAAATAAAGCCCACTGTTACATATATCTTGGCTGCACACTGAGTGGGCCATTTCAAACAGTCATACCTGGCACACACAAAATGTGAACCTAATCCCCAAAAAAAGGAAAAATCAGCAAAGGAAAAACTGTGCAGTTAAATGTTATACAGCATTATAAACACACTTTCAATTTTAGAATCTAACACACATCACATTTAATGAAGAGAAAAAAAATATCATCTTTATGTTAATATAATCACATTAGCAAATAAATGACTTTGGTTTTTGCATCATTTATAGAAATCACATGTAAATCAGGGCATGAAGAAATTAGTATTATTCAAAGCTACATTTTCTACCCATAGTTATATTCTGATATACACTGTATAAAAGAACGGTGAGTGAAAAAGCCAGCATGATCCAAGAACACATCTAAGGTTCTTAGATTTCTCATCAGTTAATCACGAGAACAAATTAATTGAAGCTCCTTATTGCACGACAGCAAGATTGTCATTTTGACATCATTTTATACGTCTGAAATGAAATGTGCCAAGGTTACCTGTGTAAACGGTGTAGTAAGCAAACAGTACATAAGCTCTCGCTGCTGTGCAACTCATATGATCTGATTTGAAAGACTCGAGCCTCTCGCATCCGTTCCCGAATCTATTATTAGTTGATTAAATTAACTTGTTGGATGAGTACAGTGAGAAGAGACGCTGTAATGATATTATGGAATTAGTATGCTATGATGAATTGTCAAGAAAAGTGACTGTGACAGCCCTGTGGCTATATGCACTTAGCTGTGCAATTTACAGTCATTTGAAAAGCCAAGGACTTCTCAGTTTTGGTTAGGAAATGTATTTTTGCTTTTTGACAGAACTTGAGGGATATGTGAGGGGTGAAGAAAAGCGACTTATGTAGTCGATGAATAGCAATGAAAAAGGTCTGTTTTTGAACCTGTGCTATCTAGGTTAGCTCCCGTGAACCTGAGGGATAAAGGACATCTTTACCAATGCCTCGGAATAAATGCATGTGATGGTATATGATGATGCATTTATGGTTGGAGCAGATAATTTTGCTGAGGATAAGAAAAGTAAATGCAATCTTGTATCGCAATTGTCTTGGTTATTGAGCTCAGTATTGTGTGCTATTGTCTATGTTGCTCAAGCAGAACACAAATCAGAAAAAAAAAAATCATTAGTGTTTTGCTTTCATTTCCATTGCCTTTCTGCCTGGTCTGCTGATTCAGTGGTGTTACGTTTTCAATATAAATGTCTTCTATTTTAATTTCATGGCAACATTTTAACGCTATATTGATGAAATATAGGACTGTATTCATGTGCACATTATGGCATTGTACAGTGTTATTTTCTGTAACTTCCTACTGATGATTCATATAAATATTCTCCTAAGTAGCTTTGCTAAACAAAAAAGGAGCTTTCACCAACCCAACCCAAATGTCTGTTTTTCTTTTATAATATCACTGATGGAGCATCTTTTATTGTTCTAATTTCTTTTTTTCATAAAAGAAATGCTTGATTAAATGTACAACTGGGAGTTGCTAGGAGGGGTGCGTCTGTGCTGAAGTAATGATGACGGTACAGGACTTAATGACACCCTATTGACAAGGTACATGATAAAACAGAGAAACACAGGAAAAATTATATAACAAAAGAGGCTACAAAAAAGAGGGAATAGGAGTATATACTAAAGCAGACATGTCAGGAGAGATTGGCAGTTTTTCCTACAAGAGAACTTTGTAGTTGCCCCCGCCCCTCTCAATAGAAAATACTTGCCACGCGGCCGTAGATACGGCTGAAGATAGAGAGGGCTTTGTCTTTTTGTGGCTACGGCGCTTGTTGCGCTCACCTTACTGACCCCGTGCACCATAGCTGTCTATGGGGGATGTATTGACAAGCAAGTTTGCGGCCATACATACATCTCCCCGACAGTTATGTGCATGGTGCCTAACATGAAGATTAGCATACCATTCTATAGGGGCTGTGTAATAAATTATGGGTTATGATGTACCCTCTTTGCCAGTTATGTGTTGAGGGGAACTCACCTTTGCCTTATAAGATAACATAATTAGCACCTGGTCCGTAAACAACCCCCCCCCCTTTGTGTGTGTCCCGTCCCATCAATAGAAAATGGTAATTGATACAGACTTTCCTCTGTCCTAAGAATAGAAATGTTTGACCAGACGTCATGACTCCAGCATGTATATTTATTTGCCATGTGCCTTGAAATGGCTGCTTAAGAATATGGTAAAATATTACTTCAAAGAAAACAAATATTTCAATTTCTGGTGGGCAAATTTGTGATCAGCATCCTCTGATAGTCCTGGAGTGTCGAGCACCAAAGATTTCGGAGTTGGGGAGCCAAGAAAATAGCTATTAAAACATTGGGCAATATTTCATAATGTTGTTGGATTTGTTCATTTGTTCATGCTTCTCCTTCTCCTAGGAAATATGTCTCCAACTTTCCACCTTGAAATGGTCTAGCCACAGCTCTCACATGACAAAGTGGGTGGACCAGGTGGTTATTCAAAAACAACATGCCATCATTCAATCTGGATCTGTTTAAACACCTTGCCGACCGAGGACGAACTATATCGTCCTCGCGCGGCAAGGGGTGTATGGAGAAAGCTCACGAGCTGAGCTCTCTCCATACACAGCGGGTAACGGCTGTATAAAACAGCCAACACCCGCCTGTCACTGCCGCAGTCGGTGCTGGCACCCATCGCGGCAGTTAACCTGTTAAGTGCCGCGGTCGAACCCGACCGCGGCACCTAACTTACCTCTATGTGGGCGCCACCATCTTGGATGCCCGATTGCCGCCCCCTGGAACGTCATCGGAGGGCGGCGATCGGTTGCTATGGCAGCCTAGAGTCTCAGTGAGACTCATAGGCTTGCCAGCTACAATGATATCTAATAGCCACCAGAGGGCAGGCTATTAAAAATCATTGTAAAATAGCAATATACTGCAATACAGAAGTATTGCAGTATATAGTATTAGCAATCGGACCCTGCAGGGTTAAATTACCCTGGAGGATCTAAAATAATGGCAAAAAAAAAATTATTTTTAAAAAAAAAAATATGAAAAAATAGTAAAAAAAGTAAAAGTTTAAATCACCCCCCTTTCCCTAGAACTGATATAAATATAAATAAACAGTAAAAATCATAAACACATTAGGTATCATCGCGTCCCAAAATGTCCGATCTATCAAAATATATAAACGATTTTTCCCTGCGTTTAACCCCGTAACGGAAATTGGCGCCCAAAGTTGAAAATGCCACTTTTTTGCCATTTTGAAAAATATAAAAAATTCTATAAAAAGTGATCAAAAGCCCATACAGTCCTAAAAATGAAAGCATTAAAAATTTCATCAAAAGTCGCAAAAAATGACACCACCCACAGCTCTGTACACTGAAGTATGAAAAAGTTATTAGTGCCAGAACATGGCAAAATGAAGAATTTTTTTTTTTGTACAGAAGGTTTTAATTTTTTTAAATGCATGAAAACATTATAAAACCTGTACAAATTTGGTATCCTCGTGATCGTACCGAACCAAAGAATAAAATAGACATGTGACTTGGGGCACTCAGTGAAAACTGTAAAATCCAAGCCCACAAGAAAACGGCGCAAATGCGTTTTTTCATCATTTTCACTGCATTCTGAATTTTTTTCCCGCTTCCCAGTATACGGCATGAAATAATAAATACCATCACTATGAAGTTCAATTGGTTACGCAGAAAACAAGCCCAAACAGAGCTCTCGACATGGAAAAATAAAAAAGTTACAGATTTTTGAAGGTGGGGAGGGAAAAATGAAAATGCAAAAATGAAAAAGGGCCATGTCCCTAAGGGGTTATAATTAAGGAGATGCAACTAGGTTTTGTAAAACTGGACCAGGGTTTTAATCAAGTTTCCTCCATGGATCTCTAGACCAATCCAACTCATGAGAGGTTTGCTTTTTTTTCTTTTTATCCCTTTTCATTTTACTGTTTGCTATTAATGTATGTCAGTTTATTTCACCATTTTGTAATCTTTAAGCAGTGTGACTTTTTAGCATATTAAATTGCCATTTAATAGGTTTAAAAAAAGGCACAATGCTTAAAAGTTACAAAAATGGTGAAATAAACTGACATACATTTATAGCAAACAGTAAAATAAAAAGGGATACAATAAAGATAAAAGAGACCTCATGCAAATTGGATTCTCAGAGGAGAACCAATGAAAAACCCTCAGAAACCTGTTTGCATCTCCTTAAACTGACCCCGATTGGATGTTTTTGAATGACCACCTATTTTGCCAAACCTTGTCATTTTAAAGGGGAAAGCTGCATTTAAATTAAGGTGGAAAGTATGCCATATCTTCTTCCATGGGTCTCCTAAGGAGAAGATAGGCCAAGCAAATTTCCCAACATAAATTAACAAATCCAACAAAATCGATCACTGTTATGAAATGTTGGCCCAATGGTCTAATAACTATTTTCTTAATGCCCCAACTCTGAAATCTTTGGCGCTCGACACCTCGGGACTATCAAAGGATGCTGGTCACAGATTCGACCAGAAATTTAAATATTTTATTTCTGACCATGTTTTCTGTGAAGTATTTTATTGCCATATTCTTAAGTAACCATTTTAAAGCACATGGTAAACACCCATGCAAGCTGGAGTCAAAAAGTCTTGGTCAACTAACATTTCTATTCATGGGACAGAGGAAAGTCTAACAATTACCATTTTTTATTGATGGGACAGGAGACAAACAGAAGGAGGTGGGTACAGTTTGTCTAGGGACCAGGTGCTAATAACATTATATTATAAGGTAGTTCCTTTCAACACATAACTGGCATAGAGGGTGCATCATAACTAGAGATGAGCGAACATGCTCGTCCGAGCTTGATGCTCGGTCGAGCATTAGGGTACTCGAAACTGCTCGTTGCTCGGACGAATACTTCGCCCGCTCGAGAAAATGGCAGCTCCCGCCGTTTTGCTTTTTGGCGGCCAGAAACAGAGCCAATCACAAGCCAGGAGACTCTGCACTCCACCCAGCATGACGTGGTACCCTTACACGTCGATAGCAGTGGTTGGCTGGCCAGATCAGGTGACCCTGGGATAGACTAGCCGCTGCCCGCGCTGCTCGGATCATTCTGTGTCTGGATGCCGCTAGGGAGAGAGCTGCTGCTGGTCAGGGAAAGCGTTAGGGTGTTCTATTAGCTTACTGTTAGGCAGGAGTGATTCTCAAAGAACCCAACAGCCCTTCTTAGGGCTACAATAACGTTCTACTTTTTTTATTTTAATTTGCATCTAGTACCATTTTGTGAGGAATTAGCAGGGGGACTTGCTACCGTTGTGTTTAGCTCTTAGTGGCACACATATCCATAGCAAAGACCGAAGTGGGAAAATTTAGTAGGGGTTGGATTTCAATTAGGCACTAACTCAGTGTCATCTCATCTGGCATAGTAGTGTGCTTTGATACTTGGCTAGAAAATAGCCATAGGAGAATACAAAGAGCTTACTTACGCATACAGTAGCGTTCTATATATTTGATTTCTGGTTGATCTGCTGGTGGCTGTACTTTCTGCAGTGCATGTACTAGCCAATTCTGAGCAATTTGTAGTGAGACTTGCGACCGCTGTGTTCTGCGCTTAGTGACGCACATATCCATAGCAAAGACCGAAGTGGGAAAATTTAGTAGGGGTTGGATTTCAATTAGGCACTAACTCAGTGTCATCTCATCTGGCATAGTAGTGTGCTTTGATACTTGGCTAGAAAATAGCCATAGGAGAATACAAAGAGCTTACTTACGCATACAGTAGCGTTCTATATATTTGATTTCTGGTTGATCTGCTGGTGGCTGTACTTTCTGCAGTGCATGTACTAGCCAATTCTGAGCAATTTGTAGTGAGACTTGCGACCGCTGTGTTCTGCGCTTAGTGACGCACATATCCATAGCAAAGACCGAAGTGGGAAAATTTAGTAGGGGTTGGATTTCAATTAGGCACTAACTCAGTGTCATCTCATCTGGCATAGTAGTGTGCTTTGATACTTGGCTAGAAAATAGCCATAGGAGAATACAAAGAGCTTACTTACGCATACAGTAGCGTTCTATATATTTGATTTCTGGTTGATCTGCTGGTGGCTGTACTTTCTGCAGTGCATGTACTAGCCAATTCTGAGCAATTTGTAGTGAGACTTGCGACCGCTGTGTTCTGCGCTTAGTGACGCACATATCCATAGCAAAGACCGAAGTGGGAAAATTTAGTAGGGGTTGGATTTCAATTAGGCACTAACTCAGTGTCATCTCATCTGGCATAGTAGTGTGCTTTGATACTTGGCTAGAAAATAGCCATAGGAGAATACAAAGAGCTTACTTACGCATACAGTAGCGTTCTATATATTTGATTTCTGGTTGATCTGCTGGTGGCTGTACTTTCTGCAGTGCATGTACTAGCCAATTCTGAGCAATTTGTAGTGAGACTTGCGACCGCTGTGTTCTGCGCTTAGTGACGCACATATCCATAGCAAAGACCGAAGTGGGAAAATTTAGTAGGGGTTGGATTTCAATTAGGCACTAACTCAGTGTCATCTCATCTGGCATAGTAGTGTGCTTTGATACTTGGCTAGAAAATAGCCATAGGAGAATACAAAGAGCTTACTTACGCATACAGTAGCGTTCTATATATTTGATTTCTGGTTGATCTGCTGGTGGCTGTACTTTCTGCAGTGCATGTACTAGCCAATTCTGAGCAATTTGTAGTGAGACTTGCGACCGCTGTGTTCTGCGCTTAGTGACGCACATATCCATAGCAAAGACCGAAGTGGGAAAATTTAGTAGGGGTTGGATTTCAATTAGGCACTAACTCAGTGTCATCTCATCTGGCATAGTAGTGTGCTTTGATACTTGGCTAGAAAATAGCCATAGGAGAATACAAAGAGCTTACTTACGCCTACAGTAGCGTTCTATATATTTGATTTCTGGTTGATCTGCTGGTGGCTGTACTTTCTGCAGTGCATGTACTAGCCAATTCTGAGCAATTTGTAGTGAGACTTGCGACCGCTGTGTTCTGCGCTTAGTGACGCACATATCCATAGCAAAGACCGAAGTGGGAAAATTTAGTAGGGGTTGGATTTCAATTAGGCACTAACTCAGTGTCATCTCATCTGGCATAGTAGTGTGCTTTGATACTTGGCTAGAAAATAGCCATAGGAGAATACAAAGAGCTTACTTACGCATACAGTAGCGTTCTATATATTTGATTTCTGGTTGATCTGCTGGTGGCTGTACTTTCTGCAGTGCATGTACTAGCCAATTCTGAGCAATTTGTAGTGAGACTTGCGACCGCTGTGTTCTGCGCTTAGTGACGCACATATCCATAGCAAAGACCGAAGTGGGAAAATTTAGTAGGGGTTGGATTTCAATTAGGCACTAACTCAGTGTCATCTCATCTGGCATAGTAGTGTGCTTTGATACTTGGCTAGAAAATAGCCATAGGAGAATACAAAGAGCTTACTTACGCATACAGTAGCGTTCTATATATTTGATTTCTGGTTGATCTGCTGGTGGCTGTACTTTCTGCAGTGCATGTACTAGCCAATTCTGAGCAATTTGTAGTGAGACTTGCGACCGCTGTGTTCTGCGCTTAGTGACGCACATATCCATAGCAAAGACCGAAGTGGGAAAATTTAGTAGGGGTTGGATTTCAATTAGGCACTAACTCAGTGTCATCTCATCTGGCATAGTAGTGTGCTTTGATACTTGGCTAGAAAATAGCCATAGGAGAATACAAAGAGCTTACTTACGCATACAGTAGCGTTCTATATATTTGATTTCTGGTTGATCTGCTGGTGGCTGTACTTTCTGCAGTGCATGTACTAGCCAATTCTGAGCAATTTGTAGTGAGACTTGCGACCGCTGTGTTCTGCGCTTAGTGACGCACATATCCATAGCAAAGACCGAAGTGGGAAAATTTAGTAGGGGTTGGATTTCAATTAGGCACTAACTCCGTGTCATCTCATCTGGCATAGTAGTGTGCTTTGATACTTGGCTAGAAAATAGCCATAGGAGAATACAAAGAGCTTACTTACGCCTACAGTAGCGTTCTATATATTTGATTTCTGGTTGATCTGCTGGTGGCTGTACTTTCTGCAGTGCATGTACTAGCCAATTCTGAGCAATTTGTAGTGAGACTTGCGACCGCTGTGTTCTGCGCTTAGTGACGCACATATCCATAGCAAAGACCGAAGTGGGAAAATTTAGTAGGGGTTGGATTTCAATTAGGCACTAACTCAGTGTCATCTCTTCTGGCATAGTAGTGTGCTTTGATACTTGGCTAGAAAATAGCCATAGGAGAATACAAAGAGCTTACTTACGCATACAGTAGCGTTCTATATATTTGATTTCTGGTTGATCTGCTGGTGGCTGTACTTTCTGCAGTGCATGTACTAGCCAATTCTGAGCAATTTGTAGTGAGACTTGCGACCGCTGTGTTCTGCGCTTAGTGACGCACATATCCATAGCAAAGACCGAAGTGGGAAAATTTAGTAGGGGTTGGATTTCAATTAGGCACTAACTCAGTGTCATCTCATCTGGCATAGTAGTGTGCTTTGATACTTGGCTAGAAAATAGCCATAGGAGAATACAAAGAGCTTACTTACGCATACAGTAGCGTTCTATATATTTGATTTCTGGTTGATCTGCTGGTGGCTGTACTTTCTGCAGTGCATGTACTAGCCAATTCTGAGCAATTTGTAGTGAGACTTGCGACCGCTGTGTTCTGCGCTTAGTGACGCACATATCCATAGCAAAGACCGAAGTGGGAAAATTTAGTAGGGGTTGGATTTCAATTAGGCACTAACTCAGTGTCATCTCATCTGGCATAGTAGTGTGCTTTGATACTTGGCTAGAAAATAGCCATAGGAGAATACAAAGAGCTTACTTACGCATACAGTAGCGTTCTATATATTTGATTTCTGGTTGATCTGCTGGTGGCTGTACTTTCTGCAGTGCATGTACTAGCCAATTCTGAGCAATTTGTAGTGAGACTTGCGACCGCTGTGTTCTGCGCTTAGTGACGCACATATCCATAGCAAAGACCGAAGTGGGAAAATTTAGTAGGGGTTGGATTTCAATTAGGCACTAACTCAGTGTCATCTCATCTGGCATAGTAGTGTGCTTTGATACTTGGCTAGAAAATAGCCATAGGAGAATACAAAGAGCTTACTTACGCCTACAGTAGCGTTCTATATATTTGATTTCTGGTTGATCTGCTGGTGGCTGTACTTTCTGCAGTGCATGTACTAGCCAATTCTGAGCAATTTGTAGTGAGACTTGCGACCGCTGTGTTCTGCGCTTAGTGACGCACATATCCATAGCAAAGACCGAAGTGGGAAAATTTAGTAGGGGTTGGATTTCAATTAGGCACTAACTCAGTGTCATCTCATCTGGCATAGTAGTGTGCTTTGATACTTGGCTAGAAAATAGCCATAGGAGAATACAAAGAGCTTACTTACGCATACAGTAGCGTTCTATATATTTGATTTCTGGTTGATCTGCTGGTGGCTGTACTTTCTGCAGTGCATGTACTAGCCAATTCTGAGCAATTTGTAGTGAGACTTGCGACCGCTGTGTTCTGCGCTTAGTGACGCACATATCCATAGCAAAGACCGAAGTGGGAAAATTTAGTAGGGGTTGGATTTCAATTAGGCACTAACTCAGTGTCATCTCATCTGGCATAGTAGTGTGCTTTGATACTTGGCTAGAAAATAGCCATAGGAGAATACAAAGAGCTTACTTACGCATACAGTAGCGTTCTATATATTTGATTTCTGGTTGATCTGCTGGTGGCTGTACTTTCTGCAGTGCATGTACTAGCCAATTCTGAGCAATTTGTAGTGAGACTTGCGACCGCTGTGTTCTGCGCTTAGTGACGCACATATCCATAGCAAAGACCGAAGTGGGAAAATTTAGTAGGGGTTGGATTTCAATTAGGCACTAACTCAGTGTCATCTCATCTGGCATAGTAGTGTGCTTTGATACTTGGCTAGAAAATAGCCATAGGAGAATACAAAGAGCTTACTTACGCATACAGTAGCGTTCTATATATTTGATTTCTGGTTGATCTGCTGGTGGCTGTACTTTCTGCAGTGCATGTACTAGCCAATTCTGAGCAATTTGTAGTGAGACTTGCGACCGCTGTGTTCTGCGCTTAGTGACGCACATATCCATAGCAAAGACCGAAGTGGGAAAATTTAGTAGGGGTTGGATTTCAATTAGGCACTAACTCAGTGTCATCTCATCTGGCATAGTAGTGTGCTTTGATACTTGGCTAGAAAATAGCCATAGGAGAATACAAAGAGCTTACTTACGCATACAGTAGCGTTCTATATATTTGATTTCTGGTTGATCTGCTGGTGGCTGTACTTTCTGCAGTGCATGTACTAGCCAATTCTGAGCAATTTGTAGTGAGACTTGCGACCGCTGTGTTCTGCGCTTAGTGACGCACATATCCATAGCAAAGACCGAAGTGGGAAAATTTAGTAGGGGTTGGATTTCAATTAGGCACTAACTCAGTGTCATCTCATCTGGCATAGTAGTGTGCTTTGATACTTGGCTAGAAAATAGCCATAGGAGAATACAAAGAGCTTACTTACGCATACAGTAGCGTTCTATATATTTGATTTCTGGTTGATCTGCTGGTGGCTGTACTTTCTGCAGTGCATGTACTAGCCAATTCTGAGCAATTTGTAGTGAGACTTGCGACCGCTGTGTTCTGCGCTTAGTGACGCACATATCCATAGCAAAGACCGAAGTGGGAAAATTTAGTAGGGGTTGGATTTCAATTAGGCACTAACTCAGTGTCATCTCATCTGGCATAGTAGTGTGCTTTGATACTTGGCTAGAAAATAGCCATAGGAGAATACAAAGAGCTTACTTACGCATACAGTAGCGTTCTATATATTTGATTTCTGGTTGATCTGCTGGTGGCTGTACTTTCTGCAGTGCATGTACTAGCCAATTCTGAGCAATTTGTAGTGAGACTTGCGACCGCTGTGTTCTGCGCTTAGTGACGCACATATCCATAGCAAAGACCGAAGTGGGAAAATTTAGTAGGGGTTGGATTTCAATTAGGCACTAACTCAGTGTCATCTCATCTGGCATAGTAGTGTGCTTTGATACTTGGCTAGAAAATAGCCATAGGAGAATACAAAGAGCTTACTTACGCATACAGTAGCGTTCTATATATTTGATTTCTGGTTGATCTGCTGGTGGCTGTACTTTCTGCAGTGCATGTACTAGCCAATTCTGAGCAATTTGTAGTGAGACTTGCGACCGCTGTGTTCTGCGCTTAGTGACGAACATATCTATAGCAAAGACCGAAGTGGGAAAATTTAGTAGGGGTTGGATTTCAATTAGGCACTAACTCAGTGTCATCTCATCTGGCATAGTAGTGTGCTTTGATACTTGGCTAGAAAATAGCCATAGGAGAATACAAAGAGCTTACTTACGCATACAGTAGCGTTCTATATATTTGATTTCTGGTTGATCTGCTGGTGGCTGTACTTTCTGCAGTGCATGTACTAGCCAATTCTGAGCAATTTGTAGTGAGACTTGCGACCGCTGTGTTCTGCGCTTAGTGACGCACATATCTATAGCAAAGACCGAAGTGGGAAAATTTAGTAGGGGTTGGATTTCAATTAGGCACTAACTCAGTGTCATCTCATCTGGCATAGTAGTGGGCTTTGATACTTGGCTAGAAAATAGCCATAGGAGAATACAAAGAGCTTACTTACGCATACAGTAGCGTTCTATATATTTGATTTCTGGTTGATCTGCTGGTGGCTGTACTTTCTGCAGTGCATGTACTAGCCAATTCTGAGCAATTTGTAGTGAGACTTGCGACCGCTGTGTTCTGCGCTTAGTGACGCACATATCCATAGCAAAGACCGAAGTGGGAAAATTTAGGAGGGGTTGGATTTCAATTAGGCACTAACTCAGTGTCATCTCATCTGGCATAGTAGTGTGCTTTGATACTTGGCTAGAAAATAGCCATAGGAGAATACAAAGAGCTTACTTACGCCTACAGTAGCGTTCTATATATTTGATTTCTGGTTGATCTGCTGGTGGCTGTACTTTCTGCAGTGCATGTACTAGCCAATTCTGAGCAATTTGTAGTGAGACTTGCGACCGCTGTGTTCTGCGCTTAGTGACGCACATATCCATAGCAAAGACCGAAGTGGGAAAATTTAGTAGGGGTTGGATTTCAATTAGGCACTAACTCAGTGTCATCTCATCTGGCATAGTAGTGTGCTTTGATACTTGGCTAGAAAATAGCCATAGGAGAATACAAAGAGCTTACTTACGCATACAGTAGCGTTCTATATATTTGATTTCTGGTTGATCTGCTGGTGGCTGTACTTTCTGCAGTGCATGTACTAGCCAATTCTGAGCAATTTGTAGTGAGACTTGCGACCGCTGTGTTCTGCGCTTAGTGACGCACATATCCATAGCAAAGACCGAAGTGGGAAAATTTAGTAGGGGTTGGATTTCAATTAGGCACTAACTCAGTGTCATCTCATCTGGCATAGTAGTGTGCTTTGATACTTGGCTAGAAAATAGCCATAGGAGAATACAAAGAGCTTACTTACGCATACAGTAGCGTTCTATATATTTGATTTCTGGTTGATCTGCTGGTGGCTGTACTTTCTGCAGTGCATGTACTAGCCAATTCTGAGCAATTTGTAGTGAGACTTGCGACCGCTGTGTTCTGCGCTTAGTGACGCACATATCCATAGCAAAGACCGAAGTGGGAAAATTTAGTAGGGGTTGGATTTCAATTAGGCACTAACTCAGTGTCATCTCATCTGGCATAGTAGTGTGCTTTGATACTTGGCTAGAAAATAGCCATAGGAGAATACAAAGAGCTTACTTACGCATACAGTAGCGTTCTATATATTTGATTTCTGGTTGATCTGCTGGTGGCTGTACTTTCTGCAGTGCATGTACTAGCCAATTCTGAGCAATTTGTAGTGAGACTTGCGACCGCTGTGTTCTGCGCTTAGTGACGCACATATCCATAGCAAAGACCGAAGTGGGAAAATTTAGTAGGGGTTGGATTTCAATTAGGCACTAACTCAGTGTCATCTCATCTGGCATAGTAGTGTGCTTTGATACTTGGCTAGAAAATAGCCATAGGAGAATACAAAGAGCTTACTTACGCATACAGTAGCGTTCTATATATTTGATTTCTGGTTGATCTGCTGGTGGCTGTACTTTCTGCAGTGCATGTACTAGCCAATTCTGAGCAATTTGTAGTGAGACTTGCGACCGCTGTGTTCTGCGCTTAGTGACGCACATATCCATAGCAAAGACCGAAGTGGGAAAATTTAGTAGGGGTTGGATTTCAATTAGGCACTAACTCAGTGTCATCTCATCTGGCATAGTAGTGTGCTTTGATACTTGGCTAGAAAATAGCCATAGCAATAGGATAGCATTGTTTGGTTTTAAAAACTCAAAAAAAAACAAAAAACACAAAAAAAAACAAAAAACACAAAAAAAAACAAAAAAAAGTTAAAAAAAAAATAAAGTTATAACTCTCATTTTAAAAATGTTTAACCCGAGGGCTAGGGGTAGAGGACGAGGGCGGGGACGTGGGCGTCCAACTACTGCAGGGGTTAGAGGCAGTGGTCCTGGGCGGGGTGAGACACCACCCGCTGATGAGGGAGCAGGGGAACGCCGCAGAGCTACACTCCCTAGGTTCATGTCTGAAGTTACTGGGACTCGTGGTAGAGCACTGTTGAGGCCAGAACAGTGCGAACAGGTGATGTCGTGGATTGCTGACAATGCTTCGAGCAATTTGTCCACCGCCAGTCAGTCTTCCACGCAGTCCACCCATGTCACCGAAATCGCCACTCCTCCAGCTCCTGCACCTCAGCCTCCTCCCCCCCAGTCTGCCCCCTCCCAGGAAAATTTGGCATTTGAACCGGCATACTCTGAGGAACTGTTTTCTGGACCCTTCCCACAGTCACAAACCACTTGTCCGGTTGCTGCTGAGCTATTTTCCGATGCCCAGGTTTTCCACCAGTCACAGTCTGTGGGTGATGATGACCTTCTTGACGTAGTGGAAGTGTGTAAAGAGGTGTCCGACGATGAGGAGACACGGTTGTCAGACAGTGGGGAAGTTGTTGTCAGGGCAGGAAGTCCGAGGGGGGAGCAGACTGAGGGATCGGAGGATGATGAGGTGACAGACCCAAGCTGGGTTGAGAGGCCGGGTGAACACAGTGCTTCTGAGACGGAGGAGAGTCCTCGACCAGAACAGGTTGGAAGAGGCAGTGGTGGGGCCAGACGGAGAGGCAGGACCAGAGCTGGTGCATCAGCGCCAAATGTGTCAACTAGTGAAGCTCCCGTGGCGAGGGCTCTTGCGGCGAGGGCTAGATCTTCAGAAGTCTGGAGGTTCTTTAAGGAAACACCGGATGACCGACGGACTGTGGTGTGCAACATTTGCCAAACCAGGCTCAGCAGGGGTTCCACCACTACTAGCTTAACTACCACCAGTATGCGCAGGCATATGAATGCTAAACACCCCACTCAGTGGCAACAAGCCCGTTCACCTCCGGCCGTGCACACCACTGCTCCTTCCCCTGTGTCAGCTGCTAGTCAGCCCCCTGCCCAGGACCCTGCCACAAAAACCCCATCGTCGCCTCCACGATCCTCCACAGCATCCACCAGCGTTCAGCTCTCCATACCCCAGACGCTGGAGCGGAAACGCAAATATAGTGCAACCCACCCGCACGCCCAAGCCCTTAATGTGCACATTTCCAGATTGCTAAGCCTGGAGATGCTGCCCTATAGGCTAGTAGAGACCGAGGCCTTTCGCAGCCTCATGGCGGCGGCCGCCCCTCGGTATTCGGTCCCCAGCCGCCACTACTTTTCCCGATGTGCCGTCCCAGCCCTGCACCAGCACGTGTCAGACAACATAATCCGTGCCCTGACCAACGCCGTTTCTGACAAGGTCCACCTGACCACGGACACGTGGACGAGTGCTGCCGGGCAGGGCCACTATATATCTCTGACGGCACATTGGGTTAACTTGGTGGAGGCTGGGACCGAGTCTGACCCTGGGGCTGCTCATATACTGCCGACGCCGAGGATTGCGGGGCCTACCTCGGTCCAGGTGTTTCAGGCCTACTATGCCTCCTCCTCCTCCCACCCCTCCTCCACCTCCTCCTCCGAACTACCATCCGTGGGCACGGCGCCATCAGTCGGTAGCTCTAGGCACAGCAGCAGTGCCGTCGCTAAGCGACAGCAGGCGGTGCTCAAACTGCTGAGCCTAGGCGACAAAAGGCACACCGCCCAAGAGCTATTACAGGGCATCACGGCGCAGACTGATCTGTGGCTGGCACCGCTGAACCTCAAGCCGGGAATGGTTGTGTGTGACAACGGCCGTAACCTGGTGGCGGCTCTGCAACTCGGCAGACTGACACATGTGCCATGCCTGGCCCATGTGTTAAATCTGATAGTTCAGCGTTTCCTCAAGACATACCCCAATCTGTCTGATTTGCTCACGAAGGTGCGCCGCATCTGTGCGCATTTCAGGAAGTCCAGCCCAGATGCTGCCACTCTCAGGGCAGCGCAGCGCCGCCTCCAACTGCCCGCTCACCGACTGTTGTGCGACGTGCCCACGAGGTGGAATTCAACACTGACCATGTTATCCAGAGTTTACCAGCAGCGCCGAGCGATTGTAGACTGCCAGATGTCAACTTCCACCAGAACTGGTAGTCAGGTCAGTCAGCTTCCTCAAGTCTACAATGAGGAGTGGACGTGGATGTCTGATATCTGTCAGGTGCTGAGTAACTTTGAGGAGTCAACACAGATGGTCAGTGGCGATGCCGCCATCATCAGCCTCACCATCCCGCTGCTTGGCCTGTTGAAAAACTCTCTGGTCAGCATGAAGTCGGAAGCTTTGCGCTCGTCACAAGAGACAGGGGAAGAATATTCCCTTGTTGATAGCCAAAGCACCCTCAGGTCTGTTTCTCAGCGCATATCGGAGGAGGTGGAGGTGGAGGAGGATGAGGAGGAAGAGGAGGAGAATGTTGGCGAGACACAAGAGGGGACCATTGTTGAGTCCTTTACTGTTCAGCGTGTATGGGCAGAAGAAGAGGAGTTGGAGGAGTTGGAGGAGGAGGAAATGGACAGTCAGGCCAGTGAGGGGAGTGAATTCTTACGCGTTGGTACTCTGGCGCATATGGCAGATTTCATGCTAGGCTGCCTATCCCGTGACCCTCGCGTTCAAAGAATTTATTCCAGCACCGATTACTGGGTGTTCACTCTCCTGGACCCACGGTACAAGCAAAATCTTTCCACTCTCATCCCTGCAGAGGAAAGGAGTGTGAGAATGCATGAATACCAGCAGGCCCTGGTGCACAAGCTGAAACAGTATTTCCCTTCTGACAGCGCTAGCGGCAGAGTGCGTAGTTCTGCGGGACAAGTAGCGAGGGAGAGTAGGCGAGCAGGCAGCTTGTCCAGCACTGGCAAGGGTACGCTTTACAAGGCTTTTGCCAGCTTTATGTCACCCCAGCAAGACACTGTCACCTGTCCCCAGTCTCGGCAGAGTAGGGCTGATCTTTACAGAAAGATGGTGAGGGAGTACGTAGCTGACCATACCATCGTCCTAAATGATCACACAGCTCCCTACAACTACTGGGTTTCAAAGCTGGACATGTGGCACGAACTGGCGCTGTACGCCTTGGAGGTTCTTGCCTGCCCTGCCGCTAGCGTCTTGTCCGAGCGGGTTTTCAGTGCAGCTGGTGGCATCATCACCGATAAGCGTACACGCCTGTCGACTGACAGCGCTGACAGGCTGACGCTTATTAAAATGAATAAAGGCTGGATTTCTCAGAATTTCCAATCTCCACCAGGTGAAGGAAGCTCAACCTGAATAATTGATCCACTCCTCCTCCTCCTCATTTTCCTCCTTCTCCTCCTCTTTGTACAGTAAAGCAGAGGAAAATGGCTATTTTTTGACAGGGCCCACTGGCTCTTGCTATAGTACTTCATGCATTAAATTTTTCTGGAGGGCCACCTACCCGGTCCTCTGTTTGAAACAATTTTTGTGAGTGCCACATACAGGCACTCAATCTATTCCATTTTACTGCAGGGCCACCTACCTGCTCCTCTGGTTTGAAACATTTTTGGGACTGCCACATACAGGCACTCAATCTATTCCATTTTACTGCAGGGCCACCTACCTGCTCCTCTGGTTTGAAACATTTTTGGGACTGCCACATACAGGCACTCAATCTATTCCATTTTACTGGAGGGCCACCTACCTGCTCCTCTGGTTTGAAACATTTTTGGGACTGCCACATACAGGCACTCAATCTATTCCATTTTACTGCAGGGCCACCTACCTGCTCCTCTGGTTTGAAACATTTTTGGGACTGCCACATACAGGCACTCAATCTATTCCATTTTACTGGAGGGCCACCTACCTGCTCCTCTGGTTTGAAACATTTTTGGGACTGCCACATACAGGCACTCATTCTATTCCATTTTACTGCAGGGCCACCTACCTGCTCCTCTGGTTTGAAACATTTTTGGGACTGCCACATACAGGCACTCAATCTATTCCATTTTACTGGAGGGCCACCTACCTGCTCCTCTGGTTTGAAACATTTTTGGGACTGCCACATACAGGCACTCAATCTATTCCATTTTACTGCAGGGCCACCTACCTGCTCCTCTGGTTTGAAAAATGTTTGGGACTGCCACATACAGGCACTATCCAAATTAAATTGTCTCCATAGCAGCCTCCACACGTTGTCTCCATTGCTACCTCCAAAAGTCGTCCATATAGCTGCCTCCATACATCGTCCCTTTATCAAACGAGGTGTGTCAGGCAGAAATTTGGGTTGTTTTCATGGATTCCACATCAAAGTTGTTAACTTTGTCGCCACCCTGCTGTGTTATCCACAAAATATACTGGCAAACTTTTACCATTTAGGGATATTATTTCAGCGCTTCTTGCGCATCTGTTTACATTCCCCTCACCCGGCATATCCTAAACTTATAAGAACGCTACTACACTTGATCTTATACAAAAGGTTCTTAGAAGTGCTGTTTGGGGAGTAGCCTAGAGACAGGGGCTTGAATTGGCGAAAGCTCGCCTGGCAGCGGAGCGCCAGCTCCATCCCAAGATCCAACTAACATAGTTGCAGCACCTTTAATCTACTACTAGTTCACTGCCTCCATAATAATAATAATAATAATCTTTATTTATATAGCGTCATCATATTCTGTAGCGCTTTACAAATCATAGGAAACAAATACAAATGTAATGTAACAGAGCACAACATTTGTATGGAACAACAGGAGTGAGGTCCCTGCTCGCCAGAGCTTACGGTTTATGAAGATGATGGGGTAACACGAGGTAAAAGAATATTTAATGGTCAAGCCATTCTTCTTAGGGAATAGAAAAAAATATAATAAATGGAATTGCTGTCGCTTGAACCACTCAGCCGTCATCTTATATACCAGGTCCAGGGTGAATGGGACTGCAGAGAAGTCTGGTGCCTGTTGGTTGCTGGATAACAGATGGGAGGACGACACAGGACGGGTTAGTAGAAGAGTTAAAACTTCATGCAGTTAATGAGTGTTATAGGCTTGCCTAAAGAAATGGGTTTTAAGAGCACGTTTGAAACTTTGGAGGTTAGGTATTAGTCTGATAGTCCAGAGCAGAGCATTCCATAGAATTGGTGCAGCTCTAGAGAAGTCTTGGAGACGCGAGTGGGAGGTCCGCACTAGGGTAGAGGTTAATCTAAGATCACTGGCGGATCTAAGAGCACGGGTTGGGCGATAGACTGAGATAAGAGAGGAGAGGTAGGGGGGTGCAGCATTATACAGAGCTTTATGGATGAGGGTTATTATTATTTTAAACTGTATTCGAAAGGAGACTGGCAGCCAGTGCAGCGACTGGCATGAACTGTAAGCATACATGGTCCCCTTATCAAACGAGCTGTGTCAGGCAGAATTTTGGGTTGTTTTCATGGCTTCCATGTTAACTTTGTCGCCACCCTGCTGTGTAATCCACAAAATATACTGGCAAACTTTTATCATGTACCGATATTATTTGAGCGCTTCTTGCTCACCTCCTTTGGTTCCTCTCTGACACCCATTGGTTTGAAGCCTGAGTCCAATTAGGGTATGTCGCCATGCCACTCTCTAGCCTGCTGCCGCTGCCTCTGCCTCTGCATGCCGTCCCCTATAGTGTCAGGGTCAATTATTGGATGTTTTACATGCTATCTAGCTTCATTCTGTCACTCTGTCATGGCCATGCTGTTGCCCATAATTTTGGCATAATGGTGCGATTAAGCAGCCTCAGAGGCATCCATGCATGCTGCCCCTGCTGTTTCCTGTCCATTTCCGTGGTGTTTCCATCCTTTTCTGAGGTTCCCAGGTGTTTGGCCAAGCTTCCCTGTGCAGAGCCTTGGTCCCCTTGAAAAATGCTCGAGTCTCCCATTGACTTCAATGGGGTTCGTTATTCGAGACGAGCACTCGAGCATCGGGAAAAGTTCGTCTCGAATAACGAGTACCCGAGCATTTTAGTGTTCGCTCATCTCTAATCATAACCCATAATTTATTACAGCTTGTATGCCAGTTTTCTACTTTAAGCCACCTCTATACTAAGTGGATGTAAAATAGGCATGAGGTGGACTGTGGCGGTGTCAGAGTGGGTCATGTGGGCCTTCCTGTCTCACACCTACACACTAGCTATAGTCATAGTGGCAGTGCCTGATGTAAAATTGCATGAAAGTAATGAGATGCATGAAAAATTATAACAGGCACACCAGCAGTATGAACCTGCCCATGCTCATTTGCATAATTTTAACTGGAATTTGCTCTGAAATGAAAGATCACTGAAAAGCACAAAAGGTATGTCTGAAAAACTGATGAAGTGTCCTACACATTGCTGCCTTGATGTGAGAGATGCTTTGGAATTTGTTAGATTTCATGTAAAGATGTTTGGAAAATACATTCAAAATAAATAAACTCTAGTGCATCACATTGTCTATTGAATAGACACATTCCTTTAACATGGGCAACAAAAATTGAAAAACTACACTAAAATTCTTAAAGGGAAACTATCCAGAAGGTGTGGACAGACCTTCAAATTCAATAGGGTCTTATTTATGTTTTATGATGATATTATATGGTCAGAGAGGAATTTCATTACTAAACTACACAATTTGATATATGTAAGATGTTAAATACATGTCAAGTAAACTAGAGAAATTACATCTTTACCATCGATGCCATTTTTTGAGAGATTGGGCAATACATGGAGGTCGTTCTAAAATATACATTACAGGACTATTTCTGAACAACTCTGAGGATCTTATAATTCATTACATGGCAACTCTGCACATGCACCAGTAAAGAATATCAAGTGTTCTCAATCAATTGGCATGGAAAGTAGTGCTTTTACACTCTTACTTTAGGTTAAACTATTTCATGTTTGTTTATAATGAAAAGACTGCCTGTCAATGCAACATGACTTGTGTAACCCCACTGAACCCCCCACAGATGGAGACCAGCTGGGGTCCCTGTCCAGGGAAGAATCCTAGGACTTAGAAAGGTGGACTGAGATACATTATCACTAACTCTTTAGGGACTTTGCAAAGGTAAAGTGGGATGACTCTGAAGAGCAATCCAATCCATCTGATATGGCTATGGCCAGTGTTACCATTCATTCTATAAAATCTGTATGTAGAGAAATAAGAAATGTATTACATTTTGGTTTAAAGAGTAGAAAACATGTTTGCATAATATGACTCGCCACTCCAAAAGTGAAAAATTTTTCTTGTCAATAATGACAGCTTACTTAATCTATGCAATTTTGTGTGCGGTTTTTGCAAAGGTTTCTCTTTAGAATCGGTTTTACATGTTACAGAATAAATTTAACCACAAATCGTGTAAAAACAAAGTTAGGAAATCCAATTTTTTTTTTTTAAAGTGTGTGAAATAGACTTCATATATGCATTCTCTGTCCAATCTCATTATCATGTTATAATAGTAAAAATGACAGATGTGATAAACTGTGCAGGTTAATTAGGCAGAAGCAATAAATACAAGACATACTTATTAAGCCTAATATTCCTTGCCGATCAAGCGTCTCATGTTTCCCACAGGATAACCTATATTGTTATGTAAAGATGTGTGACTGACTTTCTCCATGGGTTAATTGCAAGCGTTAACACTTTTTCCTAGTAAGTTATCAGCCTTGAGTTCTTTGCAAGTAAACATCCAATCCTAAAATCTTACAATTTTACAGATGCAGTCATGTAATAAAGTGTGAAGACAAGAGGAAGGGCAATGAGTAAGTGATTTCATCTGTCTCATGAATAAATTAGTCTTTCTATGACACAGTGATAGTTTCTTTCCTATCAATGTGTTATAATTTAATTAGTGAAGATGGTTGATTTTCTGATACTAGTTTCTTGTATTGTAGACAAATATTTTGCAGTATGTGTATTAGCAGATATAGGTGAAGCAAAGATTTTTTTTTAAATAAAACCACTCTAAAATAAACTTTATGTAGACCATAAATACTGTAGATATTCATTTTATGGGTTTCTGCATGCTCTTATATTAAAACACTGACATTTGTAAAGATTTTCTTTGGCTGCATCAGGCTATTTTCGCCCTACAAACTCATCTGGTCCGTATATATTGATGTGTATGCTATGCCATATCAATGATATGTATATTACTTTTTAATTCTGGCTCACTTACAGTATACTAGCATTATACTATATTGTTTTATCCATAAAAAGTAAAAGTATTTTTAGGTACTAGTGCCTATTTTGCACAAGGTGTTTTCAGTTTGCCAAAGTGGTTTTAGACCATTATACCGTAGCAGCTTCGAGTACCTTCTGCAAAGAAAGACAGGCCGGGAAAAGACAGTAGAAAATTGGAAGAGAATAGACTTATCCACTGTGAGAGATATCATATTGCTCTCCAGACAACATTTTATTCACCCCGGGGCCATCTTGTTCAGCCAAACACCATCTTGTTCACCGTCAGCCATCTCATGATTCAGACACCATTTTGTGTAATCTGTTTAGAAATAGTATTTGTCCCTGAATAGTAGGTTTCTAGTGTTTTTCCAGAAGAAACAATACATAGAGTTCATAACAATTTTGGGAAACATAGTTTAAGGGTGTTTCTGGGAGGTTTTGGTATGTTCAAGCTAACCAATAGCATTTCGGTATTCTGTCAACTTTTCACGCCCTTTGCAAAGCATTTTCTGTTTTCTATATACATGACTGCATGCTTGACATAAAGTGTGATACTCTGTCATCCCGGTGGTCATCTTATCCTTTCCTGTAACAATTTGGAGATCACCTTACAATTGTAGAATGGCTGTTGGAGCCCTGGATAAAAATCTCTAACATCCACCAACAACACATTCTTTGGCTGAGAAAATCAGTGAGAATTTTATTTTACCAAATGTAGCAAAGTTCAATTCTGCTTCTCTAAACATGGTTCAATTTACTAACAAAAGCTTTTGTATTGCTCTTAATTTATGTATATGTAAGTCATCTGCAAAAGCTAAAGAGAACCTGTCAAGATTATTTGGAATACAAACAAATACAGGTTCTATTGGACCTGAGATTTATTATCCCAAATCTCCCATTATGAGCCCTAATTACGGGCACAAAAAAAAAATGTTTATACTTTCCTAGATGTGAGTTTGTTAAGGTACATTGGTCCTGTTGGTGCTGGAACCTCCTCTTGTGATTCTTTATACCTTCAACATTTGCGCAGAGAAGCTGGGGTGTACAACATCAGCTTCTCTTGCAGAATCTTGCAGGCACCAAGAGCTCCGAACGGATGTGAAAACATTTTTTGTGTGTTTATAGACAGGGATCATTAGACATTTTGGGACACTGAACCACCAATTCAAAAGATTTAGTCTAACAGCAAATGCAGTACAGGTACATCATTCTGATGATGTGGAAACATAGCAACCACAGCATTTTTTTTAGAGACACTCACTCCCAAATAGGGAACTTTTAAGGTATACATAGTTTGCTTTGGCATCCCATGACCTGCAAATAGGCCATCTGGTTGAAACCTTGCTACAATTTTTAAGCCTTGGTAGATGCAGAGCCAAATAGGTTTCATCACATCACAGACACAACAGATCACAGTAAATAAGATCTGTAGTGTTTCAAACTAGTGATAAAGATGGTGCTGTTCACTAGGGAGACTTACAAATGAAAATTAAGGAAGACATTTAAATAAAAACCTGATGGGAGAGCAAAATAAGGAAACCAGTGAAACCCTTCTATTCTCACATTGAGCATTTTCTAAGAAGTAAAATGGGAAAAGTTTTACATTTCACATTGTATGACTGCCAGAAATTGGCATATAGATTCAATTTCTTTTATCAGTCAGTAAAGTCATCAACATGGAACTCAATTTCCAGAGAACACTAGAAGAGACAGGACAAAGCCCTGTCTTTTTTCTTCTACTGCGTCTCTTATTCATGATTTATTTTTTTATATGCAATTCAGCACACTAAGGAGGTTATGTTGTATCCCTGATCCATGAATTTGGTAATGTATCAAAAGATGAATACTTAAGACCTCAATTCCAAGTTCACCGGTGATATACCGTCAAGGTTTTGAAGAATTTCTCAGAATGGCTCGTAAGAGACCCAGGGAGCTCCTTTCTTGCAGTAAATCAGTGAAGGATGTTAGTTAAAAGAAGCTCAGGATTGAACGTGCAAAATGCTAGGTGCCTTGCAGGAAAATTGTGGAAATCTCTAGTATTTTATCTATTCAATGTCCAAATAAATTATACCTTTTGGTGGGTTATCCAATAATTACAGCTCTATTTATCCTCTGTTTTCCTGATCATACACTTCTATCCACTTCCAAAAGCCATTCTTACTAGATAGCACTGATACTGATTAGATAGGGAAGGTTATTTTGTTGTCATTTCATTTAATCTAACAGGACTGTATTTTTATACTGTCACATGGAAACAAAAACAACTTTACGTTATTTGTAAGGCAGGTCAGTAATTTTCTAAATAAAAAGAATTACAGTATTCAAAATAGAAAAAAAAACACTAAAGACACTAAAAAAAAATCAAGCGATAAAAGAAAAGGTTCACCATACCTGTCAGCCGATTATTATATTTTTGGAAAGGGAGCCACTATAATTCAGTTTTAATACAATGTTTGGGTGTGTGAATTTTAAATTTAAGAACAAAACTTTACACAAGGTAAATAAATTATGACCATTTTATACATTGAAAATTCAATTATCACTTAGATTTTCAATGGACAATCATTACATAACAAAATAAACAACTAAAAATTATAGTGGGGCATGAGCACAACGTAAACCATAGGTAAAAAATGAAGGAAATCCTCCACCTGACATATTTCTGCAATCTATTCCAGGAATTCAATGTGTTTTACAAAAAAAACTTTCATTGTGGGAATTTAATTTAACAAGCTATTTTGTAGCACCTAGTAGTTTCTCGATCTCCTCAAATTCTGTTGTACTAAGACATTATTACTACCATGTACTGGAAAGAAACCACATCTTTATCAATACCAACCAAAAAGTTATACTTTTAAATAGAATAAGTGTTTCTTTTTTTAAAAGCTGCAGTTTAAGAAACTTACTCATGGAATATTACCAAGGATGATATCATTTGTCATGATTCTACAGTACAAAAAGGATTCTAAAAGGAATAAATTTTGTGGGTTTGAGACGGTCACCCCTAGCTGCAAAACCAGTTGGAAGTGTTGTCCTTTGAAGTCTCTTCACTGAAGGAAAATACAGGAAGCAGTTAAATGCATTCTGCCACTGAACAATCTAAAAGCTTCCATGTGCATCATTATGCTTGCGAAGTAAGGTTTTCACTGTCAGCACTGGAAAGCGAATGCCTTGCAGCTTTAAAGTTTAAATGCCCTGCTCAGCAGGGAGTCCACAGAGATTTGTTCAACTGAAATCAGCTTATAATAAGGCTTTCATCCAAATATAAGTAAGGGTAACAACAACAACTATTTCTGCTATTGCAAAACAGGTATAAACTAGTATAGGACTCTAAACAAACCAATTATTGGCTAACAATTTGGAATATGTCCCATGTCTTAATTGCATATATCAATGGAATCTGTGTATTATTGTTGGTGTACTTTATGAATGACCATGGACACAGATATGCCAAAGGAATTAGGATTTCATGCTGTGAAATGTTGGTATAGCTGTGAATTAAGCGACTGAAATCTTTAGAACAGCCAGTGATTTAATTGACTAAACTTAGCCTTGATCTATACAGCTATTTTTCCTTTAAGTATGTTGCATTCCGAGATGAAAATAATTAATAACATAACTACAACTAGGATAATAAGAGAGCCATAGGCTTTAAGATGATGATTAGTCAGATAGGTAAATTAGATATCTTTCCAAACAATGAAGAACATTTTGATTTTCAGATGATTAGTCAGATAAGTAAATTAGATATATTTCCAAAACATGAAGAAAAGCTGTGCCTGTTGCAATATGAAGAAAAGTACCTTATAAGTTAATCCCCAGGAAGCAGGGGTGTTGGGTGTCCCAAGAGATATTGGTGTCTATTCAGCATAGCCTGTGTTTGGGTATTGTTGATGTCAATAATGAAGCATGAGGGAAATTGTGTCGTGATGGCACCCAACCAACATGTTGGGTGGGCCTTGCAGTATACTCTCTGCAAGAGCTGGTTAACGGAAGGAAGCAAATACCAATAACTGACTGTAGACTGAGGCAAGCAGTTACCGATAAGGCATTTGGCATACCTTAGAAATAACCAATGCAGGGATATTAAGAAAACCAAGCAGAAAACTATTAATAACTGTTTGGAGGGGAGGTTGGTGAAAAAATCAACTGCCACTTTATTTTATTTACAGTTTGACCTTAAAATCTTCTCTATAACATAACCTGTACATTAAACTGTGTTTTCAACGTTACAGCTTCACTTAATGATGTATCACCGCAAAATATAATAGGTGCCACTCTGATGCTAGTTTGACCAGAGAGAAAATAGTACAACAAATGATCAAGCTTTATTTTTTATATCATACATTACATACATGTGTATTGCCATTAAATAGATACACTTAAATTAATATATCTCACAGATTTTGGAGCATTCATATGAATACCAAGTTATCTATATTCTCTTTTTTCTCTATTGCACCTTTGCATAGCCACGGGCAT
Source organism: Engystomops pustulosus (assembly GCF_040894005.1). Lineage (NCBI taxonomy): Eukaryota > Metazoa > Chordata > Amphibia > Anura > Leptodactylidae > Engystomops > Engystomops pustulosus. The sequence goes on along the minus strand of NC_092414.1, from coordinate 55,365,348 downwards.
AATTTTGGAAAAAGTTTAGATACTATATTTGTTTTTGCATAACAGAATAATCCCCTGGATGAAGATTAGAGCCTTGATTGTTTTTAGTGCCTGTGAACTGGTGAAAGGTCCTCTTAAATATGTTGTTTACAATTTTCTTACAACCATGATTACAGTGATGGATAGTTTTGCATAGATGTCATACGGTAAAAGGATTTACACAAGTAAATATAACTTGCATGAGATTCTGACAGTCAAATTACTGTTATTATGTTTTGAAAGTTCATATACTAAAGTGATCCAAAATTCTGTCAGCAAAGGCACAGACAATGAAAAATAACCTTTAGCCTAAAATCGTCTCCCATCAATGACATGCACCAAAGAATCTTTGGTGAGAGAAGTGCTTTATTCTGGATTCCATCACTTAGCCGTTACCCTTGTGCTCTGTAATATAAGTGGTGTGTTTACTATCTCTCTGTGCCTTGCTCTTTATAAAATTGCAAACAGAACAAGGTAGAAGATTAGAGAATATTTCAAATGGTCCATATGGAGTCTTTTAATATTATGTCCACAATATTCAGCCTCTATTCCTAACAAATATATTCTTACACAAATTCCCTTGTTTGTCTTTGATTTTCAGATACTTATATATAAAGTTTACAGCACCTTTAATAAAATAGTTTCATGTTGAACACTACAATACAAAGTGCTACTATAAATTATTAAAAATACTATTATTGTTCTAAAATGTGCTGTGAAAAAAGAAAGCCGTATTCATACATATATGTACACATTTCTTCAAATTTAGGTTATTAAGAAAATTTAAACATGTGAAGATAATTTACCATAAATGCAGCCATGTTGTTTACCAGAAGAAAGATTGTTGTCCTTGGATACAACCATCACTGCTGAAGGGAGAGCACAAAGAAGCAAATTGTTTATATATTTGAAATGGACAGGAGTTACTGCATGTCTCACAGCCATCCTGTCGTAATGAATGCTGAATTCAGGTGTTAGGGCAGCTCAATAGTGCATGTCTGACCACCGCTGATAGAGTTCAGTGGTGGTTATATCCAAGAACAGCTATCTTGTTTCTATTGTACAGTAACAGTACTAAATTTATGAAAAATTATCTTCACATAGGTAGACTTTATAAAATAACATGCAATTGACGAATTTTCTATACAGTGAAAGTAAAGTATTCAGACCCCTCTAAATTTTTCATTCTTTTTTTGCAGCCAATTGGCAAGATCAAAAAAGTTTATTAAAAGCTAATAAATGTATACTCTGCTCCCCATCTTCACAGAAAAACAAAAATGTAGATATTTTTGCCAATTTATTAAACAAGGAAAAACTGAAATATCACATGGTGGCCAAAAAATATTCAGACCCTTTGATTAATATTAAGTAAAAGCTAGTACTGGGAATGATGCACAAGTTTTCATACTTGGATTTGCGGATCCTCTGCTATTCTTCTGTGCAGATCCTCTCCAGTTCCCTTAGGTTAGATGGTGAATTTTGGTGGACAACCCATTTTCAAGTCTCTCCGGAGATGCTCTATTAAGTTTAGGTCAGGCTCTGGCTGGACCAGTCAAGAATGGTAACAGAATTCTTCTGAAGCCACTGCTTTGTTGTTTTAGCTGTGTACTTTGTCTTGATGGAAGGTGAACCTTCAGCACAGTCTGAGGTCCAGAGCACTCTGGAATTGGTTTACATCCAGGATATCTCTATACTTCACCACCTTATCTTTGCTTTAATTGCAACCAGTGATCCTGTCCCATCAGCATCATGCCCCATAGCATGATGCTGCCACCGACATGTTTCACTGTTAGGATTGGATTTGGCAGGTGATGAGCACTTGCCTGATTTTCTCCACTCAGAATTAACACCAAAAAGTTCAATCTTCATCTCATCAGACCAGAGAATCTTATTTATCATAGTCTGGTAGTCCTTGATGTATTTCTTTGGAAACTCTATGCAGGCTTAAATATGTCTTGCATGGAGGAGAGACTTCTGTCTGCACACATTGCCATAAAGCCCCAACTGGTGGAGAGCTGTAATGATAGTTGAGTGTGACACTTTTGACCATCTCCTTTCTGCATCTCTAGAATGCAGCCACAGTGATTTTGTGGTTCTTCATTACCTTTTTCTCAATGCTCTTCTCCCATGATTGCTTATTTGCATGGATGGCCAGGTTGAGTTGTGGTCGACCAAAACTTCTTCCATTTAAGGAATATGGAGGCCACTGTGCTCTTAGAGTGTTGCAGAAATTGTTTAGTAACCTTGGCTAGATCTCTGGCTTGCCACTATTGTCTCATGGCTCTTTGGACAATTCATTAGACATCATGATTCTCATATGCTCTGACATGCCCTGCGAGGCCTTATATAGACAAATGTGAGCCTTTCCTCATCAAGACCCAGTGTTCTAAGCAAATATGTACCAAATATCTTTAAACTAATTCTTCTAAACATGCTTATTTACTCTGCACTCTAAACTTCTGAGCATCTTGGATCATCATATGGGCTGTCACTCAAGCACTTGGAGCTGCAAGAGATTCAAAAATAAGCTTGACACAGCTTCAGAGAAGGTGCTGATGGACTCACCCCAGGCTTTTTGCATTCAGCCTTAGGGAATTAATGTTTAAGTAGAGGGAGAATGTATGGATAGCAGCAATGGCAGTTTAGGAAAATATATTTTGTTTTGTGCATTTTGACAGATATCATCCCTTTATAACATATGATCAATTTGGTGCAATAGATGTTTCAAGTTATTTGGAAAAATGAATAAAATCTATTTATCAAGGTGAATTTCCAATGTAAAGGTTCTGTGGACACTAGTAGACATGAGCAGCTAGAAAGTCAATGTTCATACTCACCCCCACTTTTAACAACCATGTTCCATGCAAATCTAGCAGCTGTAGAGTGGCATTTATATTAATTAAAATAGTGGCGGCACTAAATTTAAATGTCAGCAATGTAGGCATCATGGGCATCGCAGACATTTAAAAGGCTCCCGTGGCTTTTCCATAGGCATTTTTAAAGGGTCAACACCTACAATTGGTACCAGCAGTGATCTCAGGTCACTTCGGGTATGGTTAAAACAAACCAAAGTTTCATCTACAATTCAGCCAAACCTGAACATAGTTAGACCTGATCATCCCTAGACACAACCAATCTGTAGAAATATTTCCACTATGGAGCTTTTTTGTATTCGTGTATGAACAAGGAAGCACACAAATAGACTAATCCACTTATGTGGCATTTTAGAAACATTCACCAGGATATTACCCCACAAATCGGCTCTGTGCTACCCAAAGTCCCAGGCAATTTAATCACTGCATTATGTAGTGTAGAGACAGCTAAACCTATTTTGTAAGCATAAATATTGACACTCCAAATTCCACCAAACAGCAAGGAGTTGCTGTAATTTCAGGCCATAAACTGTTTCCTTGTAAAACCGAGCTTTCACTTATTATAGTTCCAGTCCATTCGTTCTAATGCTCTATTTTGTTTCACTGTGAACTCGTGCATATTAAAATACTATAAATCATTATTTCTCAGTTGACCAATAGTAGTAGACATCTCATATATTTCCTTGCTGAACTTGATTTCCAAATGTATTGAATAATGATTGGTGCTATTTTTCCTAGGTAAAACACATTTTTCTCCCTTTGATTCAGTTAACTTTTAAATGCTGTTTTTGTGAAGGTTTTCAGCAAATCCAATAAAATTGCTGACAAGAAACTACAAGAGTGGAAATAAAATAACAGGGAGAGAGAGAAATGTGTAGGTTTATGTCATTAGAGATTATACAAGGGCATTTCTCAATGCTTTTATCTACCTGATTTGTAAATACATCAGTGTGTGCTTAAAAGTGTTAAATCTTACAAATTTAATATACATCTCACAAAATGTGCAGGTTTTTCTCAAACATGTTTTGTATATTATAAAACTTAAGAAAAATCTGATGCCATTTTTCACTTCTTGATAAAATCTCATTGTTGAATATCTATCTATCTATCTATCTATATAAATATATATAAATATAAATATATATGACACACACATAATAATGAAAATATGACACGAATCGTACACTTACATTAAGCAAATCTTGCCATAGGCCATTGATAAATTGATAAAGCAATTCTCTGGTTTTTTTGACCTAGTTAGTTACAAGACTCTAACTAGAAAAGGGTGTGATTTAAATACAGAATAAAACACACAAAAAACACAATAAGCCTAGTCAAATGTAGTATAAAGCTAGCCTGTCACCAGGGACAGGTTGCAAAAGCCAATTAAAGCTGCATTGCAAGTATGTCTTTCTGCTTTCTCTAAGCTTTTACATTACAATATAACTGTGTTAGAAATTACCTTACACCCTGACAAGATCCTCTGTGAAGTCACAGGGGTTGGGATTTGGTTTGGATGCAGTTCAAAAAACAACACTTGACTTGTCTGTGCTGCAGACTGCTCAGCTCTTGGCCTCCATCTTTGTGTTCATGAACAGCTCTTCCCTCCTGCTCCCTCACAAGTTCACAGCCTGGTGATCTGAAATCAGTGACACAGTATGAAAAAGTTATAAGAGCCAGAAGATGGTAAAATGGAGATTTATTTTTTGTACAGGAGGTTTTAATGTTTTTAAATGTATAAAAACATTATAAAACCTATACAAATTTGGTATTCTTTCTAAACTTTTTTTATACCTTGAAAAAACTTGAATAACTTCATAACCTACTGAATGGCCATTCCACTCCCCAGACCTGAATTTCATTGAACTGTGGGATGATTTGAAGCGGGCTGTCCATACTCCGTGACCATCAAACTTAACTGAACTGGAATTGTTTTGTAAAGAAGAATGGTCAAAAATACCTTCATCCAGGAACTCATTAAAAGCTACAAGAAGTGACTAGAGGCTGTTATTTTTGCAAAAGGAGGACCTACTAAATATTAATGTCACTTTTCTGTTGAAGTGCCCATACTTTTGCACCTGTCAAATTTAGTTTTTATGCATATTGCACATTTTCTGTACAATAAACCTCATTTCAATACTGAAATATTACTGTGTCCATCAGTTATTAGATATAACAAACTGAAATAGCTGTTGCAAAAACCCAAATTTTGATAACTAAAAATGATTAAGTTTAATAGGGGTGCCCAAACTTTTTCATATGACTGTGTCTACCGAAGTAAAACTTTAGCACAGCACATGAGGGGACAGCATGAAGACTTGGAGAGTTTCTCCTGCCATTTCCTGCTGTGGAGTGTGAAGGAATGGGGGATTGATTTGCATCTTGTGTCTGTGTGGATTATTTGTTTATATACAAGTGTAAGGAAAGATGAGGGAGAGATAAGGGTAGTTGTTTTGTTAATACATCAGTTAGTGCTCCAGGCAGCACTTGACTGAGTGCTGGAGTACTGAGCCATGAGGAGAATCTTCTGAGAGGAGAGAGAAGAGAGGGGGGGGGCGTCTCATTCTGCATTCATAGAGAGCTCCTTAGTGAAGACGGAATGTGCCTAGCAACAGCACAGAGATCACTGACAACAGGGGGAAGTCTACAGAATACAAGAGGAAAGAGCAAGAATCATTTAACTAATCTAATTGCAAAAGGGCTTAAAATTACCTGCCCTACAACATATCAAAAGTTTTTTGAAATGACGGTTACTCTTTAAATGCATGCAAGTTCCTGGTTCTCAATAAAGCCTAAAGTAAGACATTTCACAAATATCTGATAAATGGTGGTACTATTCCTTGGATTGGGGTTTTGTGGTCATTATTTTGCAAGTAAGCTACCTGAGAACACTTGGAAAAGATGACAAGGAGAGTTGGTTATGCATAAGTCAATGGAAGTTACAACATATTTACCTGTGCGTCTATGTATGTGTATGTAATTGCTATTAAAATATGTTGCGTCTGAACACAACCCTTTTATAGGTATTTAAAACTTTGCATAAAACTAAAGCTAAATAAAACTGGTTTCAGTCAATGCTCAACTTGATTTAATGAACAATGAAAATAGAACATAAATATGTCCTATAAGTCAGCTGGTGGCAAAATGTCAATTATGTTACCAATTAACAAAGAAAACAATATCAGAGATGAGATAAGATACTCACAGTTTGTTCTATGATTTTGCAGTTGAGTGGGGTGTATTGGAAAGCTAACAAAAGATATGTTACCAAGAAGCAATGATGGTTTAGTATTTATTACCCTAGGTGGGATTAATATGTATCCCATGGAGTGCAGATATCTTCAAACAACTCAACTCTATTTTAATAGTGTAGTGAAATAGTCCATGCTGTGGATTTCCTTTACCCCACAGTACAAGTCAAATTGTCACTGTGATATTCATCCTCGTCATTGCCTGGTTAAAAGACCTCAGTAACTAATCGGAAGAGTAACCTGCTAGTTTTATGTGCAAGCTGAAACGGTTGAAAATTGAAAATAGGGGGTTGAATAAAATGGGAAGACCAAAAACTCCATAAACCAAAGCTTTACTTCAGATAATATTACACAGAGTTGCTGACAACTTATAACTTATATAGCCCAACTTGGATCGATGTTCATGTTTAGTTGGTGAAGAAAAGGCAATGTATAGTATGAATACAAAAAGGGGTTGTCCACTTTCAGCAAATAATTGATATGGTTTGTGTAAAGAAAAGTTAATACATTTATCAATATACTTTCTATATCAATTCCTCAATGTTTTCTAGATCTCCGCTTGCTTTCCTGCTATAGAAAGAGTCTGTGTTTACTTCAATTGGATACAAATCTGTCCATGGTCACACCGGTGCACAGCTCTTTAGTATCACAGAGATTTATCAGAGCTGTTGGTTATAACGATCCGTGCAGCTGTGTGACCATGGTCAGATTTCTATTCACTAGAAGTAAACATAGAAGCTTCCTATAGGATGACAGCAAGCAGAGATCTAGAAAACTATGAGGAATTGATACAAAAAAATATATTGAAAACTGGTATGCTTATCAGGTGAATATTAAAGCTACTTTTGTTCAAAGGCTACATTTATCATGGTAGATACTAAAAATGAGATTCCAAATTATAATAATATAATATTTTTTTTATTTATATATAGCCACTAAAGATTACACAGCACTGCACAGAGCTTGCCATATCGGTCTTGCTATATTACATTCAAACATTCAAATAAATATCTGTATGATGATTACCGTATATACCGGCGTATAAGACGAGTTTTGAAGACTTAAAAATCTTCTGTCCAGTCTGGGGTTGTCTTATACGCCGGTAATGTTTCTCACCTTTCCCGCGATCCACCGAAGCTCCGCTGCCGGTCAGTCAGAGGCCCGCACCTGACCCGTGCGCTGCGCTGATAACTCGGCGCAGCACAGCGGGCAGATGTTTTGAATTGTGACAGCCGCGGGCCTGCCTGTTACAGCGCACGGACTGTTCTGCATCTGGATCAGGGAGTGCCCGGAGCTGTCATAATTCTAAATTAGAACGGGCCCCCGATCCGCCCCCGTCCCACCCACCTCACACTACTTACCTGCCATCGATGTGACGCATCTGCCTGCGCCGGGTCTGCTGAGGTCTATGACCCGGCACCTGACCTGCAGACGCGTCATCAGCCGCCGCCTGTGCCGGATCCCCTGATGAGAGGCAGCACGAAGAGGAGCGGGATAAGGTAAGAATTATGTTTTTTATTTAGCTTAGATATATAGGGCCCTGTTTGGTGGTGGGGGACATTATTTATGGCTACTGGGGGTGCAGGACAGTAATTATAGGTACTGAGGTGGGGCAGGACATTAATTATGGCTTCTGGGAGGGGGGCATAATTTTAATTTTTACCGGTGTTTTGTATGCGTTGGAAAAGGGGTAGTCTTATACGGCGAATATATCTTAAACTCCATATTTTAAACAGGAAAGTAGGGGGGTCGTCTTATACACCAGGTCGTCTTATACGCCGGAATATACGGTATATGTTTTAGTATGTTGCACAATTTTGGAAAGAAGGCCATTTTGCATCTAGAAAAGAATGCATCCAAAACCATTGTAATCTTATGCAAAGAAAGAAAGAAGGATGCATATGTGGGTAAAAGCATACATTTTATTATTTATCATAAGGGAGATTAAAACCATTAAAAAAGCCCACTATGGAACCTCAACATACAAACAGACATGAATACATGAGGACTTGAAAGGTAAAAATGTAGTGTGCACGAATGCCCAAATGTAAAGTGGGGTAATTAGCAACAACTTATAAAGTGTATATCCCAGTAAATGCGTTTATTAGTAAAAATACAAATGTATAGGTATACAACATATTATTAGGGAATACAAAAATAAAGTGGCTAGTGACACAGTAAACGCTGATATCATAGAGATCCACTTGCACATCAAAAAATATATAATTGCATATTACCAGTCCTAGTTCATGTCTGGAGAGAACACCTTACCCGTGTCGCCTAACAAGTAGGCTTCATCAGGGTAAAGACATACCTGAGGGGAACTGCCTTATGTACTTGTGACTGCCCGCCGCGCAGTTTCGGTCACAAATGGCCGGATAATAATTTATTAAACAGTGTAAGTGTCCCCATTTGTCTGGAGGATATTATATGCACCAATACTAAAATGATGGATCATAAGGGTATATACAAGTGATATATCACAGAAGGACAACTAGTATCCTTAACCATCAATAAATAGATATACAAAAAGTGCAAAAGTGCAAAAATGTGTAAATGCTCTACCCATGACGTTTTTATATGTATTAATTAATAAGTATTGATGAATGGACCTAAAAAGTATTGTTTAGGTTTATAGTCAGAAGTCCAAGTTCAGTTCACCCTTCCTACGGGAAAAAACACACTGCCAGTGATAAAAGTGGTGCACTCTTTTGGAGCAGTGCATGGGGCACCAGATTTATAAATAAGTGTCTCTACAATTCCTGAATCGAACGCCATCTGCACTATATACAGTCAAACTGAACATAGTACAGACTTCACTGTAATTAGTGCACTTAGTAAACGTAGGCCTGTGTTTTCATTTTAAAATTTTTTAACCCTTTAAACAGTGGCGTAACTAGGAGAGGCTGGGCCCCATAGCAGATTTCTGCATGGGGCCCCCCTTCCCCTTAAAAAAATATACATATTTAGGCAGCATTCACCTAAACGTGTGCCCGCCCGGCTATAGCCTGGCAGGCACAAGTCTGGCGCGCTGGAGAGGAGGAGAGGTATATCCGGCAGCAAATTTGCAGTCAGATATACATCCCTCATATGTTCTTGTGAATGTTCCCTTATACGGACATGTTTATACAAGTACACAAATTTATACACTGATATATACACACCTTAATATACTTATATACACATAAAGTTCTACACTCGTATACTATATTCAGTATATAGAGCATATACATACATACTATAAGCACAGCGTATACAAAAACACACACATAGTATATATATATATATATATATATATATATATATATACACAGTATATACATATATACACAGTATATACATATATACACAGTATACACATATATACACAGTATAAGCAGTATATACATATATACACAGTATACACAGTATATACATATATACACAGTATATACATATATACACAGTATATACATATATACACAGTATACACATATATACACAGTATACACAGTATACACAGTATATACATATATACACAATATACACAGTATATACATATATACACAATATACACAGTATATACATATATACATATATACACATTATATACATATATACACAGTATACACAGTATATACACACAGTATAAACAGTATATACATATATACACAGTATACACATATATACACAGTATACACAGTATATACATATATACACAGTATATACATATATACACAGTATACACATATATACACAGTATACACAATATACATATATACACAATATACACAGTATATACATATATACATATATACATATATACACAGTATATACATATATACACAGTATACACAGTATATACATATATACACAGTATATACATATATACACAGTATACACATATATACACAGTATACACAATATACATATATACACAATATACACAGTATATACATATATACATATATACACAGTATATACATATATACACAGTATACACAGTATATACATATATACACAGTATATACATATATACACAGTATACACAGCATATACATATATACACAATATACACAGTATATACATATATACACAATATACACAGTATATACATATATACACAATATACACAGTATATACATATATACACAGTATATACATATATACACAATATACACAGTATATACACAATATACACAGTATATACATATATACACAATATACACAGTATATACACAATATACACAGTATTTACATATATACACAATATACACAGTATATACATATATACACAGTATATACATATATACACAGTTTATACATATATACACAATATACACAGTATATACACAATATACACAGTATATACACAGTATATACATATATACACAGTATATACATATATACACAATATACACAGTATATACACAGTATATACATATATACACAATATACACAGTATATACACACAGTATAAACAGTATATACATATATACACAGTATACACAGTATATACACACAGTATAAACAGTATATACATATATACACAGTATACACATATATACACAGTATACACAGTATATACATATATACACAGTATATACATATATACACAGTATACACATATATACACAGTATACACAATATACATATATACACTATATACATATATACATATATACACAGTATATACATATATACACAGTATACACAGTATATACATATATACACAGTATATACATATATACATATATACACATATACATATATACACAATATACACAGTATATACATATATACACAATATACACAGTATATACATATATACACAGTATATACATATATACACAGTATATACATATATACACAATATACACAGTATATACACAATATACACAGTATATACATATATACACAATATACACAGTATATACACAATATACACAGTATATACATATATACACAATATACACAGTATATACATATATACACAGTATATACATATATACACAGTTTATACATATATAGACAATATACACAGTATATACACAATATACACAGTATATACACAATATACACAGTATATACACAGTATATACATATATACACAATATACACAGTATATACACAGTATATACATATATACACAATATACACAGTATATACACAGTATATACATATATACACAATATACACAGTATATACACAGTATATACATATATACACAATATACACAGTATATACATATATACACAATATACACAGTATATACATATATACACAATATACACAGTATATACATATATACACAATATACACAGTATATACACAGTATATACATATATACACAGTATATACACAATATACACAGTATATACATATATACACAATATACACAGTATATACATATATATACACAATATACACAGTATATACATATATACACATATATACATATATACACAGTATATACATATATACACATATACACAGTATATATATATATACACAATATACACAATATACACAGTATATACATATATATACAGTATATACATATATATACAGTATATACATATATACACATATATACACAGTATACACATATATACACAATATACACAGTATATACATATATACACAATATACACAGTATATACACAATATATACATATACACAGATAAATACATAAGTGTATACTTACCTTTTAGGATGTTTGGGTGATCACCTGGCTGTGGCGTCAGGTGGGTGTTCCGGTGGTTGTGCGGGCGGGTGTTCGGGCAGGAGGGGGGGGGTGCGTGCGCTCGGGCCGGGGGGGGGCGGGAGAGGGGGATTTGTTTCCCGGGCGGGAGGGAAAGGGGGGCTGTTCACCGGGCGGGAGGATGGGGGGCGTGGTCGGGTGGTTGTCAGCTGTGCCGCTATGCAGGGGGTAGGCGGGCCGCGGTCACTTGTGCCGGCGGACGGGTAAGGGAGGTGGGAGGCGGCTGGTGGGCCGCAGGCGGGCGGGTCAGGGAGGTGGCAAATGGGAGTTTCAGGTACTGAGCGATCCATGAGAGGTGGGTGGGCCAGGAGACAGGTGGGCGGAAGCCGGGACCGAGAGGAGGGGCCCGGGGACACATCTGCCAGGCACCCAGCAGTGTATTCACGGACCACTTGGCAAAGCACTGCACACAGGGTCCGTGCATCCCCGGGCCCCTGAACCTCAAGGGCCCCGTAGCAGCTGCTACGGCTGCTACGGCGGTAGTTACGCCACTGCCTTTAAACACTTTGCCTTTTTTTAATTTTTATTTTTCACTTCCCACAATCAAAAATCTATAACCTTTTTTTTTTTTTTACATGTAAAGAGCTCTGTGATGTCTTGTTTTCTGCATAATAAATTGCACTTCATAGTGATGGTATTTATTTATACAAAATGCAGTGAAATTGGTGAAAAAATGCATTTGCTGCATCTTCTTGTGGGCTTGGAATTTACAGCTTTCACTTTGCACCACAAATGGCAGGTCTACTTTGTTCTTTGGGTCGGTGCGATCACGGGGATACCAAATTTGTATAGGTTTTATAATGTTTTCATACATTTACAAAAATTAAAAACTAGTGTAGAATTTTTTTTTAATTTTGCAATCTTCTGGCGCTAATAACTTTTTTTTATACTTCGGTGTACAGAGCTGTGGATGGTGTCATTTTTGTGACTTTTAATGTAGTTTTCAATGCTACAATTTTTAGGACTGTAGGACCTTTTGATCACTTTTTTTTTTTTTTTTTATTTTTCAAAATGGCAAAAAAGTGCCATTTTAGACTTTCGGCCCCATTTTCCGTTACGGTATTAAATGCAGTGAAAAACGGTTATTATATTTTGACAGAATGGGCATTTTCGGATGTGGCGATACCTAATGTGTTTGTTTTTTTTACTGTTTATATTTATATCAGTTCTAGGGAAAGGGGGGTGATTTTAATTTTTAGGTTTTTTTATTATAAATGTTTTTTAAACTTTTTTTTAGTTTTTACTTGTACTATCTTTCAAACTCCCTAGGGTAATTTAACCTTAGGTTGTCTGATTGATCCTACCATAAACTGCCATACTACTGTATGGCAGTATATGGGGATTTTCCTCTTCATTAATTACAATGTGCAAAGCATACATTGTAATCAATGGATTAATACGAGACAGCTGAGGCTGTCATGGCAAAGCAACGCCGCTCCCTGATGACGTCATGGGGAGCAATGATTTCCAACCATCTTTTTGAAGCCGTCGGCAGCTTTGCTTGTGGCGATGTGCGGGTTAACACCTGTGATCGGTGCTAGCACTGAACACGGGTGTTACTGGTAAGCCTTTGCTGCGAAATGCAGCAAAGACTTACTGGCTATGGAGAGGGTTTAGCCTGTGAGCCCTCTCCATGCACCCACGGCCGACCTGTAACATGCTATTACGTCACGGGTCCTAAAAGGTTTAAACACAATAAAACCTATATAAATCTGTTACTTACAAACTGAGCCATAAGAAAGTGATGCGTTTTTTCGCCAATTTCACCACATTTGGAATTTATTTCCATCTTCCCAGTGTGCGACATGGAAAAAATAAAGAACTAAAATTTATTACGCAGAAAATAAGCCCTCACAACGCTATGTACATGAAAAATGAAAAAGGTTTTTCAAGGTGGGAAGCAAAAAATGAACAAAAAAATGCTGTAACGCGGTACAATATGCTAATTGATATCAATTGTATTCTTTAATATTATTTCTTCTAAGTTTTTCTTTTATTTATAGCGTCAGACAAAAAGTTTTCTTCTGTAACATAATTCTAGTAAGATAACCTGTGCAACTCTATTTCAAATGAGACAATCTATTTTCCATTTAAGCTTTATCTTCAGGATCATATATCAGTTATTGGCTGGAAAGTGGCTTTACGCATATAATAACAAGTAACTTTGCATTACTGAGTAGAAAAATCTGCAGAAAACAAGTACAATACAGTTACTATGCTAGGACACCTACTGTATGCTTTTTGGTGTATTCTACAAATGTTTAAAAATCTAATTTTTAAAGAAACCTACCATGAGGATTCAGAAGCAGATCTGATGATAGATTCCTCCTGCTAACTCTGCCCTATTCTGTAATGTAATAATCCTGGAACCTAAACTAACATGTTAAAAAAACATTATTTTAGTCATATGTAAATTAACTGCAGAGGCTACTGGGGCGTGCCCAAGTAGCCTCTGTTTTTAATTTACATACTACTAAAAAAAGGTTTTAACAAGTAAGTTATTTATTCCTTTTATATATGTCCATAAATAATCAGATTTGTTCTTCAGATCATTAAGGATAACTTGTTGTGAAATATGTACCCCCCCCCCCAACCCATATTCAGATTTCTTGTGTGCAGCATGTGTTGCAAGGTTCTGTGGAGTGACGTGGCTACCTGTGTTAAGTGCATACAAATGACCCTACCGTTACTGTCTGCAGATCTCACTACATTCCCACATGTGTCACAATTTCCACACTTCAGTGCACGTAGTCATATAAGATAATAATTATAAGGACAACTTAGAGCCAGCAATACCTGTAATTCTCACATTTATTGCACCTTTTCTAACAGATCTGGGTTTCAATATAACAACTACGGTATGTGAGGCATTTAACAGTGGCAGGCAAGGTGCCAACATGTTTCTTTTTAATGTAAAAGTTTTTTCTCAACGTTTTTCATTTTAAAGCTCTATGTTTATTTTTCTTATACGATATTCAGATTAAAACTCACAAAATTTAATTTAATCTCCTGCATTTAGTTAATAAAATCATATTTGAAAATAGAACACTTCATTATAACACAATCAGCCTTTCATAGAAAAAAATATTCCTGCCCCCTACATATTATGTATTTTTATTTTCTTATATTAGATTTACATTTATATTTAGCTTTTTAGAGTTTCTACCAGTATTTTACCTATCTGGTTTAGTTCATGGGGATAGCTTTATAGCTGTTTCATTTAAAAAAACATGTAATTTTGTTCCAGGTTATGATATTATAACAAGGAAGATTTTTTACTTTAGTGATTAAAAACAATGGAAAATTTAGCAATTTTTTAAAATTTATTAATAATATTGTTCAGAGTAAAATAATTAAAGTGGTTGGCCACTCTTTTACATGAATTGCCCATGTGCTTTTAATGCCTTGTAGATAATCCCTGAATGTTCATCAAGTGATTCAGTAGGCCTGCTTTTTACTTGTGTGAAGACCCTCTATGCTTCTTTACTTACATCTCTGGGCTGTGCTGAATAGGTGGAGCCTGCAGCAGGAGAATTTGGACCATCCAGCTCCCCCTCCTTCCCTCTGTCTTTGTCAGTTTGGGAAGACTGTGAGGAGAGAGAGAGAGTGTGTGTAATAACATGGAGGACTTAGAGCATTTATAGAGAGGGCAGCCATATATGTATACAGATGGCAGCTTGGAGAGAACAGGGAAAGGTTGCAGCTTTCAAAGGAGTCAAATAAACATGTACATATACTGCTTTCAAAGGAGTCAAAATACAGGTACATATACATGCAGAGACGTGTCTAATAGAGATTACCGGTCATTGAAAAGTGGCCGACCCCTTTAAGTCAAAAACACGATGTGTCAATAGTATGTGTGCACAAAGCAATTTCGTTTATGTTGGAAAGCCTTTTTGGTTCTTCTAGAACATTTTATACTCTTTATCTCCTGCAGTCTATATTTTTTTATCCTATAGTACATCATGATCAGTCCTCATTTTTAAAGAGAATAGTCACAGAAGCCACATCCCGGTATCCCATCCAAACTTTCCTTCACTGTCTGCCAGTATGACCACCTGGATCCGTGTTTCGCAGTGCAAAGACCAAAAACAAAAGCAAATCAGGACAATGCAAGAAAGCAATACCAACCAATAGCCACTGGTTGTCTAACACATTGCTACAATACACTCTCTCAATTTGAGTTTTCATAACCAATCCCTAAAGGGAATCTATCAGCAGTTTCTGCAACACAAAACTGCACACTAGGGGAAATTTATTAATACAAATGCCTTGTGCCAGATTTCTAAAGACATTTGGACACTTTCCAGACTAGTCCAGCAGAGGGGGTGCGCCTGGATATGCCCCCTTAGTCAAGGAAAATAGTCTGCACACCAGAAAAAAATAAGATGGTGTGTAACATTGTGGTGCACACTTGAGAGTAGCTAAAATAATGTGTTGCTGCAAAAAATTGTTAGGTAGCAATGTTGAATATCTATGTAATCAAACAGAGCAGCAGGAATGTGAAAAGAGCACTTATATTGCAGGATTGTAGCTGGACTTGGTGTACTGTAGTTCACTCCTGTTTGAGATGTAGTGATCACAGCAGTTTGAAAAGACTCCATCATGCTTCAAATCTAGTTACAGTACTTGAATATAGTTACATTTTTCACTTCTATTAACCACACAGACAAAGAACTAATACCCAACACTGTTTGCAGATTTTTAATGGTAAAATTGCTGCTAGATTCCCTTTAACTTCTCTTCAAAATAATCATTAATGACTTTTGTTACATATATATTCAAAACAAGAAATCTAATCTAAATCTAAAATCTTGAATCCTAATTGGCTACATTGTTATTAGTACATTAGCATTCATCTCACTCATGACCTATATAGTACACAAGTCTTATGATATTTTTATATAGTTCCAGGAAGGTGATTGGAATTTCAAAGAGAATATTTCCAATTCAATAATCTTACTGATGAACCAAAGATCAAATACCTTTAGCTCCAGAATGATAAAATAGTGAGTGACTGATGTTCTGTGGCATATGTTTCTTTGTGAAATGTATATAATGGAGTCCACACCTCACTTGTTAGTTCTGAATTAGTCTGTCCAGGTAATCATGACCGTGTGTATATATTACAGACAGACTGCCTTAAAGGAACAACTTTTCCGTTTCCAGATGACTATACAGTTCCCATAATTTCAAGCACATAAACGCGGAGCCAAAAAAATGACATTTGTTATTGTTTCATTTCCCCAAGGATTAATTGAATTTCTGTAATAAAACATAGAAAAACGAATTCTGAATAATAGTCAGACATTCCCTCTACAAGAAAGAGAAATAAAATCCATTAACAGCGGGTAACTGTTCAAGTTTGCTAGCGGAGTGAATTTATGAGATATTGATTGGCTACCAAGTCAATTTTAATACAGATTAAATATTGTGGCTTTGCTCCAGAGCCCCTGCCAGCTCTTCTTATAATATTGAAACTTTACTAATTGGTTCAATTAATTCTAGAACTTTGAAACGCGTAAAGCTAGCATGGCTTCATGGAGATTATTTGTCGCCGTACCATTCTGCAAACATGTGATATAGTCCATTTTACTTTGTTTTTAATCTCATGGTTGATTCCCTACAAACAAAAAAACAATTCTAGTATCTTCAAAGATATGGCAATTGGAATAAATCAGGATTATCCACAGGGAATTTCTATTTCATTCATGAGAGATAAAACCTTGTCAAAACCCACTCAGACATTGCCCACAAAGCTCTTGGGTTTCTAAAGCCCTCTTATTGTACAAGTCTTTCAGGTGAACGATTTCAAAGAGGATCTGGGGACTGTATCACAGCGCCACAATCTCTTCAAAATGAGAATACTGCCAGGAAGAAATTATTCTCCACATCGGCCATCTGACTAGAAAAACTGGGCAATGGAAAATTAATAAATGCTTGTGCTTTGTACAGTAAGGTATTTGATGAATGAGCTCAAATTTCATAAGATCAGACTAAAAGTATTTGTACAGTTACAATAGCGATACATTATATGTTTGACAAAGCCTGTTTAGATCTGCAAAATTATATAATTTTACAGTATATTTTGTGGTCTCGACTCCATGAACATGGGGATTTCCTAATTTACTTACTTAGGTATGCCTGTAAGGTAAAAGATAAATCTGGCACATCTTTCATCTACGTTTGCATCACCCATTAGCTGACAGTTTATGACTAATGATGAGTGGACACAGTAAATTTCAGGTTCGGCCGAACCCAAACTTTAAACAGTGTTTGGGGGGGATTTTTGAACTCGGTCCCAAAATGCTAATAAAGATCAGGGTCGGGGGACCTGAACCATTAAAGTTTGATACAAAGCCAAACTTTGCGATTTAAGTCCGCTCAACACTTTCACTAATTTTAGTCTCAAGGCATTACAGATAAGCTCCGAACCTTCACTATAAAGCCTTACACCCTTTCCGCTAAGGTGCAGAAAACATAAATAGGTTTGCCAGATTTACCTCTAGGTATAGGTTATTTAGATTTTTAGAGCATCACTCATGTGGACCTGTTCGCTTTAATCCCTTAAAGTCTTCTGTAGGATAGTTATGTTGCTGAATAAAAATTGAACTTCACCACAACGTTGGAGTTCTGCAAAATTTCTTGTAACCTATAAGCCTACAATTTATTGCCTGAACCCACATCATACTGAAAGCTGGTATGTCTTTTTTGGACTAAATAAGTAGTAGAATAGGTACATAAAAAATACAGGAGTAATACAAAAAGAAAAACAGAAAAAAAGAATAACTTTTTCATTTTTCCATGTACAGAGCTGTGTGAGGGCTTATTTTGTGCGTAACAAATGTTACTTTCCCTTGATTTTAATTATTATAACATGCCATGTACTGGGAAGCCAGATAAAAAATTCCAAATGTGGAAAAAGTGAAAAAAAAATGTCATATAAAAAGGTGTAAAAGTCGCATTTTGGACATTTGGGCGCCATTTCCCGTTCTGGAGGTCACTGCCGGCCATAACCGTTTTTATATTTTGATAGATCAGGCATTTTGGGATGCGACGATACCTAATGTGTCTGTGATTTTTACTGTTTATTATATTTTATATCAGTTCTAGAGAAAGGGGGGGGGATTTGAACTTTTAATATTTTATTAATTTTTCACATTTTTTAAACCTTTTTTTTTCTATTTTTCTTTTTTTCACTATTTCTTAGACCCTCTAGGGTACATTAACCTTAGATGGTCCAATCGTTTCTATCATATACTGCAATACTACTGTATCGCAGTATATGGCATTTCTGCACACTATACATTACAATGGCTCATTGTAATGAATAGGCAGAAGCCATTCAGCCTCGGGTCAAACGAAGGCTACCATGGCAATCAATCATCCATGGGCCGCCATAATTTCAGTGCCGCCGGCGACTTTGCCAGCGGCAGGGAACAGGTTAACACATGCGATCAGTGCAAGCAAAGCCCATCTCTGTGTGAAGAGGGCTCAGCCCGTGAGCCCTCTTCATACACCCTTCATAGCTCCGTGGTGGATATATCCGCCACGGAGCGTGAAGGGGTTAAAAATGCTAACGTTTATTGATGTCAATTACATATCCACCACAAAGTAATTTTTTTTCTGACCTGTTTTGGGTTAAAAAAGTTGCAGAAACCATTGTGGTGAACACATATGGATTCAGAACCACACATGCACGGTATTGTGCATCACGGTTAAGATTATTTTGTCTGGGATTTTTTTTATATATTATGTGCTTAGATGTCCTGAGCATGATTAAATGATGAGCACTTCCTCATAGATCCAGGCACCATTACTTTGATTACCATATATATGTTATTCATGTCCTCCTTCCTTATAAAATGAACCCTTAAAATTATGCTAATGATCCTGAAAAGGCCACTGGACCCCTCCATACTGCAGATTCACAGTTTTAAACAGTCTCCCCCTCACCTTTTCTTGGCACTTCCCCCTCTTTCTGTCTGCTGTATCAGAACATAGTGGGAGGGAAGTGTTCTTTTTACACTAACAGCTGTGTATCTGCAGCATGGAGGAGCTCTGGGAACCCCCGCCCCAGTAGTCTTTCAGGCTCATTAGCATAATTTATAAAGTTCAGATTAGAAGGAAGAAGGGCCAGTGGATAACAAATATAATATTACCACAGTCACAGTGCCTGGATCTATGAGTAAGTGTCCCTGGTTTATCATGATGATTTCGATGGTAAATTTCCTTAGAGTAATTTTTTATACACAATACCCTATATAGGTAATAGATACAAAAAATATTGTCAAATTGATCTGGCTTCCAGAATTGGCATTCTGACCTCTAGATACAATTTTTTCTAAGAAAATAAGATCCATAGGACATAGTTATAACGCTTCATTTATTGTCATCTTTCTAATCATAGAAAAATTCCAGCTTTGCTAAACAATTTGTCAGTCATCATCTGACTGCCTTAGCTGTGATCACTCATTTCACAATCTATTTAGATTATGGATTGTCTTTAATCTAAGATGCCATAAAATGTAATTGCTAAATTTTCTGCAAAAAAAAATTGAACAGATTCCAGTAAACATTTTTCAGGATATTGAAGATGGGTCATAAAGTCATAAAGAAATGATCCTTGGGTTGTTTGATAAATAGGCATAGCAGTTTCCGCACCATTGGTATTTTTCTAAGAGCTCCGATATTATCTCATCCTGATAAATAAACCTAGTTTATTGAAAAGCAGGCTTCACTCCAAGAGTAAAAGATGAAAAGCATGTATTGATATATGGACAGTGCTGTAAAATGTAAATGATTACACTGTAAAATGTCTCAAGTGCCACAACATTCTTTATCTTAAATGGTACTTGTTTTCTATGTATGAGCCTAATAAGCACTCCCACTGCCAGATGAAACCTCATTTTTTATTCTACACACAGCTATGAATTATTATCCTTTAAAGTACATGCTGTAGACGCCTTGGAAAGGAAATGTGCTCGCTAATGTGGGTTCAAGTGAAGAAAATTGTATCCAACAGTGTAAAGTGTGTTATTATCAATTTTGGCAATGTCTAAGAGATGGATAATCAAGGCATCAATTATACCAACGGCAGGTCAGGGAATATGCTTTATTAAAGTTTATTTTCTAAATAATATCACATTGATTTATTTAGATCATATTTCTATTTTACGTGTACAAATATTAGAATTGGAACATAACTAACTATATATATATAACAGTAACTATATCTATAACAGTGGTTCACAGCACATAAAAAGATGGCACAACAAGAGACTCCTCACGATTGGGTTACTGGTTCATAAATGTCACACATAACAGTACATAACAGTACAAGTAACCCATTAACCATCAAATAGGTTAAAATGATACTTACTTTTCCAACTAATAATTGACTTCTTTATTTATTAAAAATCCAGCTAATAAGCTCCTCTTACTGGGGATAATTTATCATTAGGCAGGCTCCTTGCAACAGTTCTATGTCTGTCTTTAGAGCTCCGCTACCTGTCAGATTTATTAAAGTGGTTTGTCCCTTAAATAAATGAATTTATGCTCTACTTACCGTAAAAGATTTTTTTTCCCAAAAAGTTGGAAAAAAGTATAATATTTGGTGGGGGATTTAGGTGGCCCAGGCCTCCCAGAAGGCTTGGGCCCCGGGCTACTGCCCACTACTGGCAGTACATTTAGAGAATGCTGAAGAGCAAGTATCAAACTAGGATTCTTTAATGTGTTGTCTTGCTTAGTCACTAAGAAGAGCTGGAATCTGGTTTTCCATTTCATTTTCTGTCTATGAAAAATACTGCACACCTACGTGTCATCCAACAGCAGAGAGATGATGCCAACCAGAACTAGTTCCCTCTGTAGCATGGATTTTTTTGCCTGCTTGTGTACATGCTGTAAAATCAAATAGATCCATGATCTAAGGTATAACAAAAGTAACAAAAAAACATTGGTATATCCACCAGGGAGCTTTAACCATAGATGGTTTGATTGCTTCTACAGTGTATTGCAAT
Source organism: Engystomops pustulosus (assembly GCF_040894005.1). NCBI lineage: Eukaryota > Metazoa > Chordata > Amphibia > Anura > Leptodactylidae > Engystomops > Engystomops pustulosus. The sequence goes on along the minus strand of NC_092414.1, from coordinate 55,343,443 downwards.
ATAACTATTGTGAACAAATGGCTTACTTATTACAGCCTACTGGACTTAATTGACTTACCCAAGGACAACCCTGCCAGGAAGATCTTGGCTCTGTATTCCTAACTTCACTGTAATATCTATTTACATTAGGGCATTGGAAGGCATTAACTTGAAGCTATAGACAGCAGTTTTTTTGCTCTACTATGCAATCTTTTGATTACCCTGATAACCATGCCTACATCCTCCATTCTCCAACAAGTTTTACAGTTGTGGTGAAGTTTCCATATAGGAGTGTGTTTATTTTTTTTTCTCCACATAAAATACATAAGATATGTCTAGGAACACTATCTAGGAGGCACTATTAACACTGCCATTGTGGGGATGTATGGGTGAAAACTTGCGAACATATATATGTCCCCATAGATGGCGATAGTCTTACGATGGAGGTACAGTGCCACACACGTGTGCCACCGTACTGCACCGTACACAAGGAAAAGATAGAACATGTTCCATCTTTCTTCGTTTGTACAGCTGTGTGCCGTGCATCTCTATGGAGAGGGTAGGGGTGAGCAGCGCACCTGCCGTATGCAGCCAGGCGACACTACCGTAGTGTGAATGCAGCCTTACAGTATATGTCTTTTTATCAAAAGGAATAGAGTTGCAAAGCAGTAATTTGTCTAAATGTGTCTTAGGGATATAATTTCTTGCTTGGGAGAAAACATAACACACAATGTAAATCTTGCAACCCCAGTTATTATACTGTGCATATACAAAACCAATATCAGTATGGAAATATTAATACAGATAATCTTTTAAAACAATCTAATATTAAAATATTCAAATTATTGTAAAAAAAACACATATTGCATGTGCAAGAAAATAAGTTGTTTTCATGCTGAGAAAAGAAACTTAGCCGATTTCTATCTCTGTCATGTCAAAAGTTCAATTTGGAAATCGCCTTAATACAGGAGGAAAAGTCAAGTTTGTGTGCTGGATAAGATTACGCTACTTAATAACTCATAAACAAGACAATCAAGGCCAGCTGGGCTCATTTCAGAAGAGAACAGAAATCCTTTTCCATGTAAGGCAACCTAATAGATGTTACCAGGAAGCACATACTTGAAATAAATAATATTTTTATTATTTGCGTCAAAGTCAGAATTCTGATCTCCTTCTAAATATTTCAGCTGCTTCCCCAGTAGTAAATCCTACCTACAAGATGATATGGTATCAATTTCATATATGTATAAAAAAAATAAAATAAAGTGGAATAAACAAATGCACTGCTAGGAAGACAGATGGGAATTGCTGTGTGCAATATATTAAAAAAAATAGTAATTTTATTAACGGCTCACGACCGCTCGCCGTGTATTCACGGCGGCGGTAGGGTTCCGGTGCATGGAGAGGGCTCACGGTCTGAGCCCTCTCCATAGCCAGTAAGTCTTTGCTGCATATTGCAGCAAAGGCTTACCGGTAACACCCGTGATTGGTGCCACACCGATTGCGGGTGTTGTCTTGCAGCTTTGCCAACGGCTTCAAAAAGATGGTGGCACATGGGCACCGCCATCTTTCTGAGGATCGTCGCTCCCCGTGACATCGGGGAGCGGCGATCCATCGCCCTGGTAGCCTCGGGTGTTTCCCAAGACCCGAGGCTACTTTGGGTTAACCCATTCATTACAATGCACATTGTAATGAATGAGAAGTAAAATCCCCATATACTGCCATACTGTAGTATGGCAGTATATGGTAGGATCGATCAGACAACCTAGGATTTAAGTACCTTAGGGTGTCTGAAAAATAGTAAAAATGAAAAAAAAAGTTAAAAATTATAATAAAACTGATCTAAATAAACAATAAAAATCATAAACACATTAAGTAGTTCCGCGTCCAAAAATGTCCAATATATATATATCGCGCCCAAAGTAAAAGATGGCACTTTTTTGCCATTTTTAAAAAAAAATTTAAATTCTACAAAAAGTGATAAAAAGTTCGTAAAGTCCTAAAAATAATATCATTGAAAACATCATCAAAAGTCACAAAAAATGACACCACCCACAGCTCCATACACCAAAGTATGAAAAAGTTAGTAGTGCAAGAAGACGGCAAAATAAAAAAAAAAATTATACAGGAGGTTTTAATTTTTGTAAATGTATGAAAACATTATAAAACCTATACAAATTTGGTATCTGCGTAATCGTATTGACCCAAAGAATAAGTTAGACATGTCATTTGGGGCGTGAAGTGAAAGCTGTAAAATCCAAGCCCACAAGAATCGCACAGCTCTTTACGTGCAAAAATAAAAAAGTTATAGTTTTTTAAAGGTGGGGAGTGAAAAATGGAAATGAAAAAACAGGAAAGGGTCCGGTCCTGAACCGGTTTAAATTTTATTTCAGAAATAACATCTATAACAATGGTTTGCTCAAAAACGGATCAAATTGCATTTGTTTGCCATGAGTTTTGCAGCAAATAAATGAAGTCACAGGAGCAGAACAGGTCTATGGCACCCTAGCGAGAAGATAGAAGCAGAACATTTTTATTACCAATTTATAACCAATTTTGCCCTTCCAATTCTTCCCTATATAGTGCTAAATCAACCTGCCTCTATAGACCTGTGGTCACATGATCTCTGGGTGTGACATTTTCATATATTACAGTTATAGTCAAGACATTTGTCCCCACAGGTGATTGTGCCCCCCTGTAACTGGGGGCCTTATAGATGTTACAGAGGGAAACATGTATTAAAATATGAATTAAAAAAAGGTCCCTTATTCATTGATGGATCAAGCCCAATTTTTATTTGCATTTGATACCTTCACAAGTCATGCAAATCATACAAAGTCATGCAAAAGCATGAGCAGTGTGGTAGTATATCTTGGCACAGCAGGTGTACTGTGACCCACTAGTGTACAAGCCTGGAAAATAATTTCATAAACAGATTTGTTTTATCTCGTTTTATTTTTCACATGATTTTCCATGCCTAAAATGTTATGGGCATATATTACACATATCTTAGGAGTGTATGTTTTTTTTAATCTTTTGTATACTATGAGAGTCTAGCATCTTTGGCTTTTTCTTTTAGCTTATAATATTGAGAGTTGTTTAAAAGTATGTTTCAGTATTTGAATTGGGGTTAGTTTCTGAGGTCTCATTCAGGTGGTGAATGCAGTGTGCTATAATTCTGGTATGTCAACAACTCAAGTTACCTGTGCCTTGATCAACCCGACATTGCAATAGAGTGGAAAAATAACGCTCTATAAATTAAGTAGTGATGAGCGGACCCAGTGAATTTAAAAAAAGTTAGATGTCCAGGTACTGAACCAACCAGTAACACCCACAATCAGTTCTGGCACTAATTGTGGCTATTAACTGTTTAAATTCTATTTGCAAAGTCACCATTACAATTACCCATGGCCATGTGGCACTAACCAACCTCATGGGGAGCGTCAGTCCTCCCTAAATTGGTGGTCACGGGCAATTGAAATGCCTTGCCTGCAGCTGTTCTGGCACTGATCATGGGCATTAACTCAAGTGGAGGGGGGGAGGGTAAGCCAAACCCAGATTTGCAGTTTGCTGTCTCCTCTACACTACTGACAAGTTATTCACATATTTCATTTTTTTATACATTTACAAAAAAACTGTTTCACAAATGGAACAGTTTTTTCCTATCTGTGTGAAACCTATAAGAAATCATGTTGTTGTCATACATGAAGACAAGCTTTAGGTGTGGCACATACTTTATCTGTTGAAAAGAGAGTTTAAATATTATGTGTAAACCTACCCATAAATTGTTATACAATGTAATATGTTATGGCTCTTTCTAATCTAGCAATAGATGAATGAAAAAGTCTGTGATTTCCTGGTGCCAAGATACTCCTCAAAAGAAATTCACAATTAGAAAGGTCTAAAGTAATTTAGCTTTATATGCAGAAGTGATAATATACACAAATTAGATTGACATATGTTTTCCCATATGGGTGTTTGTTCCCAGGAGCTGATTTGGTAATAGAGACGTCTGCGACACATTACTCGTCACAAAACAAAATACAGTGACTCAGCAGACAGCGCAAGGCTGCTATTTTCAGCAAAAACAGAGACAAGTGTTATCTATTTAAATCACATTTGCATGTGGGAGGAAAAAGAAACAAAACCTGAATGAAAATTACATCACCCTTAACATACTGAGAATTTAAAGTACTTAACTCCGAGTAGGATTTATTGTTATTTATCCTTAGAAATGTTACCTCATATAAATTATAGAATAAGATTGTGACATTAGGAAAAAAATGACATGTACTTATAGAAGAATATAGCAGGAACTGGGCTATAGAATAGGGGGCATATGTAATAAAGTTTAAAGGAGTATTCCCATTTCAGCAAATTAATGTTATTTTTATGCTAAAAAGTTATACAATTTTCCAAATTACTTAGGTATCAATTTCTCACAGTTTTCTAGATCTCTGCTTGCTGTCATTTTATAGAAAGCTTCTATGTTTATTTCCAGTGGACAAAAACCTGACCATGGTCACACAGGTGCACAGCTCATTATATCACACATCTCTGATTACTTTCTATGATATAATGGGCCGTGTACCTGTGTGACCATGGTCAGATTTCTGTCCACTGGAAGTGACAGTAAGCAGAGATCTAGTAAACCCGTGAGGAAGGAGAAGGTATATTGGAAAATTTTATAACTTTTTATCACAAAAACAAAAACATTCATTTTTTTGTAATGGGAATACCCCTTAAATGTTTATCATTTTTGTCAAAATATTGTTCATATTCATAGTGGAGCACATGGGGGACTTGCAGCTAATCGTCAGACCGTAAGGTTCATAAATATCCCTCCTTTTTCTTTTGGATTGAAGTGTCACAGGTCATTAGCATGAATGGGAGGACCCGCAAAGGTTCATTCCATGTGATCAGTTACACATTGCCAGTAGGAGTGAGCTTCAGGTTCTATAACTGGTTCACTCACCTCCTCTGGTAACTGGTATCGAGGACGATCCTCAAGAAAAAAGGTGGTGTGTGCCAGCAGCATTTAAAGAGTTAACACTCACCAACTGTGGTAGTCATGTGATGTCACACAGCTGCACAGATTATTGTACTCAGAGAGTGTAATTTGAATTCTGTGTTATAATGAGCCAATTACCTGTGTGACCATGGACAGATTTGTATCCACAGGAAGTAAATATATAAGTTTTCTATAGTTTGAAAGCAAGCAGAAATCTAGAAAATCATGACAAATGGATACAGAAAATATTGGAAAATTGTAAAACAAAAACCACCTTGTATTATGCAAACAATAAGATTTTCTTGCCAAAATGGGGCAATCCCTTTAACTTCCCAATATTCCATGCTTTACTTGAAAATGGAATATATTAGCGATAAGAAATAATACAGTAACATTTTCCTAAACTGTGGTGTGGAATCCATTATCTTATATTAAACATAATGGAGCAGATTAACTTATCTGTCCCTGGTCGATCCCCGAGGTGCGTTCCCCAACTCCAATGGACTGCTGCCGCGATTCACTACGTGCGTGCGCCCAATGTCCTGCATGTGTCGCTTCCCCGATCAGGTCCGCCGGAGTTCACCTTCTTCTTCCCAATGCATGTAAGTGCTTGATCTAGCGACACGAATTCTAAGTTAAATCCCACACTTTGTCTGAATCTGTCGAATCGTCCGAAGGCCTGCCCCCCCCCCCCTTTTCTGTTGCATGAAAGCCAGCGCTGATGTGGCAAAATCCCCAAAAAGTCGGAAAACCCAATGAAAATGCAGGACCCTTAGTAAATAAGCCCCAATATTGATAAAAATTACATTTTTAACTGGTCAAGAATAAAACTATTTGTATTACATGAGGAGTAATACAATTATTAATACATTATTAATCAGACCCTGAATATGCTATAAATCTTAAATCCAATATTTTTCACACAGTTGTATTGCATTACCATTTCCACTTAACCCCTTCAAGACTAGGCCATATTTTGGCCTTAAAAAAAAACCCACAGTTTGTTTTTGCATCAATCCTGTTTAAAAGTCATATATGTTTTATTTGTTATTTTGAAAGCCTTTTGATTTTTGTAACGGCACAAATTTTGGGTAGATATTGATTTTTCTCACTGGATGGTGATGGGAAAAACAGCAACAAAACAGATTTATTTTATGCACTGATTTATTTTATAAATCGGTGCAGGTAAGTAAATACTTAATGGCACACTGCATTTTTTCACTGTCATAGGCATGAGTTCTATAATTTGCAAGGTTATAACTGGTTCATTTCATCTGTGCACAATGCATTAGCATAAGCATAGTTGTTGTATCTACCATAGGTAGGAAATCATTGAAGTACAAACGGTAAATATGCATATGTATGATCTATTCCTGACAAATTAAGCAATTCCATACCTTCTTACAGGTAATCTGTCCGCAATTTTGAAAATAAAAAGCTGCAGGCCATTTGCTCCAAGTCAAGTTTTAATTCTGGACTATTAAAGGACATCTGCCACCAGGATGAAGGAATGTAAACCAAGCACACTTACATACTGGTGCATGCCCCCTCTGGCAGGATCTGCTTGTCCAGTGCCCTTGTTTTAGGAAAAATGGCTTTACAAATAATGCAAATGCAATAGGTGCTAGGTAGTCTGGAACCCCTCAGGCTTATTTGCATAGTTTTAAATCCCTTAAAAATACAAAAAAACAGAGCATTAGAAGCTAAAAGAAGAGCAGAACCTGTTGGAGGAGCAAACACCTGTATGTCAGTGTGCTTGGTTTACAATCCTTTATCCTGATTTTAGACGTCCTTTAAGTCATTTTTCATAGTTAAGTTGTTCCTATCACTACACAAAGTTATGATTACACAGATCTCCAACACTGCACTATTAATAGCAGGCTTGCAACGTAAGGTAACAGAAGCTACTTTAAAGACTAGAAGAAACAGAAGGTGAATGGAAGACCTTGCACGCACCTTGCATTTCTATTATCCGTTTCGCTGTCATTAAATATAGAGAATAATAGAAAGGCCAGAAGCAGGTGTGAACTGGGCCTAACACTGTCTGTAGCTTTACATGGTCAAAATCAATAACGGATTTACATTCCTTTGTATTTAACAAGCGACCTTGGAACCATACACATATGTAGCAAAATGTAATAGTATAAAAAGCACAATTCATTAACATTAATTATTTGGGTACGAGGAAATCCAAAAGCATAAAACAATAATAAAAATAGTCATAATAATGACAACGACAGCATATGTAACACTGATTCATTCAGAAGTGGCATTGTACATTACTTAGATGTAAAAGAATTGAGAGTTTGGAATCTCAATTACCATTAAATATACTGGCAACTTTGTAAAAACAAACTTAGTAAAGTCTCTATATAAATGAATTAACTGTACTGAGTAATGTTATTGCACTTTACAGGGGTGGGTTGTATTGTTCTGTAATCTTGCATTGTTGCTTTACCAGTTTCAAGAAAATGCTGTGACCCTGAGGATGATATAGAACAGAAACCTAGTTTCTACAAGAAGATGCTCAGAGAGAGTCAATAATGACCCCACTACACACGCTGCATGGTTTCAATTACAGCTTTATATGAGTAGACAGCATGGGGCCAGAGAGGAACAATTGTAACAATCCAAATGGTTCTCTTCTTCATGGTTCAGATAACCAAGAATTTGCTTTTGTCTTTCCTATTAATGTTTATTTTATTTCTTCTTTGTCTCATGTTTGAAGATAGACTTTTAGCATTTGAATACAGGGGAAAAAAAATTACCTTTTAAAGTTTGTCCTGTAATAACCTGACATTTCCAGTCTTAAACCATATTAAAATTCATTTTCTTTTCTGTAATATAAAATAAACTTGAAGTTGTTTAGGAAAGTGGAATAATTCACTCCTTTGAAAAACAAAGGACAAACTCAAGGAGACAAAATAGCATTTTGTTCTTTTGATAAAGCATATAAAAGTTTAGATGAAAGGTATAAACCAGGGGGAAAAAGCTTAATGATTGAATCATCCATTCTTCAAAGAAATACCAATTTTTTTTTTCAAATGTAAACACTTTAGGCCTCTTTTCTATTTCTATCTGCTGCAAGTATTCAGACCATGGTAAAGTCCAGTGAGCAAAGGTTAAGCTTAAGTTTTTCCAAGAGAATACTAAATCTTATTGCATTTTATATGATTTTTTTGGTATTTTAATGCTTTTCTATAATTGCTTTTATAAAAATTACAAAGTTTCAGTATGCCATACTAATATTATTTTTATTACTATTATTACTACTACAAAAATCTAAGGTAGTGACATGACATTTATTTTTCATAGTTATTTCCTAAATTATCTTTTAAAGTTTCGACCTGGATGCTAGTTGAGGCTTAAAGGGCATCTACAACCAGGATAAAGGGTTGTATGCAAATAAGCCTGAGAATCTACAGGCTCCATATGTGTTAAGGCTCATTTGCATACAGTCTTTCATAAGGGTGGTAGATGTCCTTTAATCATGTTTCTAGTCATTATCTATTAGATTTTCCAAAAATATACAAAATGTGTGGTGCAAGATGATTATGATTTAAAAATATTATTTTCATACAATACTTTAGAAGTAGTCTATGTTATATTACTCTACATGTGACTTCCCAGTGGTTGTGATGTGAAGTGAAAGGGGACAAATTTGTACACATATTGGTTTAAATTGTTAATTCTGAAAACAGAAACTCTAAAAATGGCTTATCAGAGTAGTCAAGGATTTTTGGAGAAGCCCTCACTATGGAAGCCATCAAAATGTAAGCCTGTAAGCAGGTTAGGATTTGTTTACATCTGTATGGAAACTGTTTTGTTTCACAGTAACAACGGGTTATTCATTATAAAACATTTTAAGAAAGGGGCCCCACAATGACAACACTGTCTCTAATATAGTCAATGGTGCCAACGTGAACCATGTTCACTGGGTCCCTTCCAGTCCCTTACGGTTAAATGTCATAACTCAAACAACAAGACAACAAACAGTACCTATTTGAGGTTGAACAAATATGCCATGGGCTAACAAAAAAATAAAAACCTATAATTAAAAATATATCCAGAGTTAATAGCCAATAATGATGAACTTAGACCAAGAAATCACCCCCAAAATATTTTGAAATCTATACATTTATAACTGAATGGAGCAGATTTATCAATGTATGTAGGACACTTACTAGTAATACCATGTGCCATAAAGAATAGCCTGTGTCACATTAATCCAAATGGTTTATTGTGTGTAACTTCAAAATAGTGCAGCCTTAGACACATTCACCAATGAAAAAAATCAAAAATTTGTATTAAAAAGCTTGGGTAGATTGAGCCAACTAAAATAATGTTTATTACTAGACAGTCTTAGGGTAGTTTCACATCAACACTGCTGTTGGCGCTGCATTTCCCCTGTTCAACCGTCCATTTAGCTTCCATTTTGTCTCCCCATCTGCCAAAAAAAAAACCACCTGGTTTCTCAGCCTCAGTGAAAAAAAGGACCTCTCAACAGGTATTTTGTGCACCCATAGACTTCTATGGGTTTCCGAGAAAAAAATTGGACAGGTCTCATAATTGTTTCTTCTACAGACACCGTCAAGGAAACAGACAGTGTCAACATCATGGATGTGAAAAGCAATGCCAATGTGAAAGAGAACTTAAACTGCTCTAGCCCGTATAAACATGCATATGCCGCCCCAAGTATAAGCCGAGTTACCTAATTGTAACACAATAAATGGGAAAACCTATTGACTCAAGGATAAGTCTAGGGTTGGAAGTGCATTAGTCACAGCCTCCACCCAGTATATAGCTAGATTGATTATGCCACTACTATATATCCAGCCCATGCCCTCTAATATATTGCAAGCCTCTGCTCCCAGTATATATCAGCCAATAGCCCCTAGTATATAGACAGCAGCTCCTGCACCCAGTATATAGCCATACCCTAGCCCAGCCTATTAAAAAAAAAAAAAATGAATGACTCTTCGGTAGCATTTTACTATGATGAGAACAATGCCTTGAATTCACAAACAAAAATTTTATTTATCTGTGGTGTTTTCTTTTTGAGTACAGGTGAAACATGATTGTCATTAGATAAAATACAAATGCCAATGGCTTAATACATAGACCATTTTGTTATTTATTGTATGTTTTATTGGTCTAAATTTAATCTTTTCTTTAAGCATCAGTATTGCTTCCTGAATTTTTTTACATTTGTCCCCCATCGTATAATTGGCAATATAGATTATGCCGGACCGCTTGTGTTGCAAAAGATTAACTACACAAGAGCGTATAATGAACAATTGACCAATAGAAATATATCTTGACTATACAGACTTATTCAATGAATACTAAATCATTATCTTGTATCAATGTACAAGGTAACTGTTCATCTTGCATATGTGTCTGAACTGAAGCAGAATTTGCAAGAATAACGCAATAGACAATACAAAGCTTTTGTTAAAAGTCTGTTAATGGTCATCACAGTACAGTATTTCCATAGACAATATTATAATGGAACATCTGTGTGAACATGGGACTATTTTAATTGTAAAAAAACCCAACAGTCTGTGGGGGGGATTTATAAATACTGCAGATATGCACTAGAATTCGGGAATGTTTCTTTGAAAGCTTTACCATTGTTTTATTTTGTGAGTAAGTAAGGGTAATTTTCACTATAATCTTCCATTTGTATGATACCTTTTGATATATTTTGGAGAGATTTGTACAAGTGACAAAATGTCTCAGAAGTTGAAACAATGACCCCAAAGATCTACATACATATCTACATTGTGGTAATATCTTGTAAGTTTGTGTAGAGTAATGTTGGCAGATTTATACACCAGAAAGACCATATTCCCACCTAAGAGAAGCGTAAGCATTGAGGCTGGATTTTTTTTCTATCTGGGACAATCCTAGGTCTTTACAATCTGCAACTGAGATGCATGTTTCTCTAGAGTTCTAAATGTTTTCAAATGACTTCCGAAAAAATGCTATAAATATTGGGAGGACAATGTACAGTAATGAGAGGGCAGCCATGTATGTTTATAGCAATCTGTACAGTCATCAGCAGACTGATGTAAAAGAGACAATACAGATATGGCTGATGTGTTGTATAAAGTTTAGGGGAAGCTACAATACTGAATGTGTGCTACTGGTAGGCCTCGATATTCCCTGAAAAAAACTGATATTGAAATGTCATAGATGGGATTGCATTTAATACTGCTACCATTGCTTGCCAATTGGGACTGTTGGGAATTATGCCTCTGAAATACACCAAGATCAGTGCCTTTACCTGTGCCTGTGTCTTCTTTGGTTGACCAATCACATAGAAGATAACCCTGTTTCTTTTATTTGGTGCCCCAAAATCAACAAACCTAGTAAATACTACTAAATAAATTTGATTCCAAATGACTGGTAATCCTGTTCTACCAGGTGTGCATCACCAAAAACTAAATGGTAATTACATAGGGGAAAAAAGGTTGTAGAATTTGATAACTTTTATTCTTATTATTAAAATAATCTTTTCTGTTTATTTAAAGAGTCAAACACACATAAAAACTAGTAAACACTACCCCCTTTCCAAGCCCAAAGATAAAAAGTTTAAAAGAAGCCTATATTTTACCGATGCTATATACAAAACCCAAAACCCACGGAATTGTTGCATCATTAAAAATAGCAATTTTTATAAAATTCAAATTTTAAAAGCCATATATCACATGTAATAAAATGAAACATGACTCCAAATAATGGCTGTATTACTGCTAAACCTGTTACATACAGGTATTTTATTTATAAATACATGCTATTAATCTCCTAAAAAGGACAGTAAATAACATTAACCGGAGATCATGTAGAAAAAGGACAAGTGTTCATATGTAACCAATAACCAGTGTATCCCTGTCATATCTTAAATACACATTGGAACATTTACTTGTGCGGTTTAGATTTTTGGCTTGTTGAGAGCAAAGAAATACAATTTGTGAATCCCACACATGCTTTTGGTTCTTTTTCCCTTTCTTATAGAGGACAAGTAAAACTCTATTTGGTGTGTAAAGGGACTGACAAAGATTAAAGGAAATTGAGTTGCATTGCTTTTGAAATCCTTGCGCCCCTGGTTGACACCCATGACAATGAGTGGATTTGGAGACCCTCTAACAAAAGATTGCAAAATGCTCTGCCCAAAGAAAACTGCTATATATCAAATAAGAATTTTTTTTCCAATAGGATGGTAAGAATGAATTTTGTTTCGTACCACTATTGGGCTCCATAGAAACACAAAAATTTCGATATAACTGATAACACAAAAGGGATCTGTTGTAACCTTTATATTGATCTCTCTGTATCATCACTTCTAGTCTATGGCGACTATTATTGTGGCAGCAATGAGAAGCAAGTAATAATAGGGGGTTGATAACTGGACTGCAAATCTGAATTTTCTGAGTGGTTTATATGCATTACCTAAAATATTGTGGTCTTAGTGGCTCTTCAGATGTCTTCTGCACGTTAGATGAAGCCTTAGTAATACTCTATTTAGAATACAAAGATAAGTGTATTATACAGGCAGCACAACTTTGCATAGGAGTCGGTGTATAGCTTGTCATCATTAATGCAGTTTTACACTTGTAAGACCATATAACGTAAATGCTACATAAATGTCATCAATCATGTTAGAACATCATTTAAATATTTGGAAAATCCATGTATAATGCAGAGCTAGGAACAATGTAAAAAAATATATCATTTCCTCCTATTCTGGACAGAAGGACAAGTGAAACTTAACACATGTAAGGAAGAAGATTATTCTTACTTTTCATTAAAATGCCTAGCGCTTAAAGGGGTTTGCCCACGGAAAATTCTCAAATATCAATCCCCTTGATATCCTAACATAATGATAACTTTTGGCCCCTTACTTCACAATTTTACTCAGTTTGCTGCCTGCTGTTGCTCCTGTCCCTGTTTTAGCTCAATGTGAAATTCAGCTGTGTGGGCGTGGCCTAGCTGAGCAGTCACATGGTGTAGAGCAGATACTTCCTGTTTCCTGGATACAGTGCTTGTGCACGAGAACCTGCTGCCTGTGCTGACTTTCCGAGAAGAGAACCTTTGGCAGAGGGGAGGCAGTGCAAAAATCTCACAACATTGTCATATTGTTTCTGTATACACCTCAAAGTCTTTCTGCCGGACCCCCATGGCCATTATCTTAGGATAAATAAAGGTCAATTCCAATCCATTCTCCTGCTATAGCCTTTTGTTCCTGCTGACAAACTCATTCATATCACCACAACTGCCACTCCCACATACTCTCTGCAGAGCATTTCACCTACACATCCCTGCCACTACTCCAACATACTCTATGCAGAGCATTGCACCCCCACATCACCACCAGCACTCCATCATACACATTGCAGAGCATCTCACCCACACATCAACCCCACCGTTCCAACATACTCTCTACAGAGCATCTCACCCACACAATCACCACCACTACAGCACACACCATGCAGAGCATCTCCCCCTCACATCACCACCATGCAGAGCATCTCACCCACACATCAACGTAGAATTGGGCACTACTGGGACCATGTCTCCTTCACAGCAGAGGTGGCACAATGTGCTTCTTTATCAGATGAGAGTACCCAGAGCGTCCTTACAGAAAGCAGGAAGGTAGCAGCAGCACAGAAGCTGAAGTCTATGTACTGTGCCTGCACACATCTACCTCACTAGACCTGTGCTATAGATTGCAGGGCCCTGCTGGTCTGTATGTGAGGCTCATGACAGTGAAATTAATGACAGACAGGAGATGGATGATACCCCTGCACCAAGGGGAAAGTATTTTTCGGGCCATTAACCCTTCGCCTGCCAGGTCGTGAGACAGTGTTGTTTGCAGTATCGGATGACAGAGTTGAGGGGTAGGCTAGGACATGGGGGATGTCATAGTGTCATTGCTGAGTCTGTTTGGGGGAAGGGATATACTGCACAGCTGATGCACCGGCACATCATAGACAGGAGCTGCGCGTTCATGTGATGGAATCCGAACTGACAAGACGACCTGCCCGATCCTAGTCAGGGTGAGTGTAGGGTCTTATCCCAGGCAACCAAATTGCACAAAAGAAGAACTGATGGAGGCAGGTTATAAAGATATCTGTAAACACTTGATTTTTTTTAAAACAACATTAAATTTCAAAATATGTTATTTTTGTATTATGAAGGTAAGAATTTTGCCTTCGTGGGATAACCCATTTAACAGGATTTGCCCAATTTTACTAGATTACAAATCATGTGGTGTAAATATTAGAAGTTTCGTCCATTTAAGACATAATGTACAAATGAAATCGACAAACCAGTTACCAAGAAAAACATACGGCTGTGAAATAAATCACTCATTTGCTTCATATTAGCTCCGTCCTTGATATTTTCAACAAAAATAGACCAATGCCACGCACTGCTGAATAAAGAAATGGCTTTTTTTGTTCAATAGACGATAGCACGCAACTAATTCTGTATATAGCACAGCACATTAACGCAGCAGTTTTATTCAATATGAAAAACATGTTGTGCAGAGCCATAGTCTTGTCTACAACCTTTCAAATACTTCAGAGCGTTTGCTACCGCAGTGTCACCTTTGTTAGTATGGGGTAATAGGAAATTTCAACAGCTGTAATTCATTCCTTAACATAATGAACTGAAAATGTGCAATGGATATGAAATACTAAAGTCACAAAATAAAACTTAAACCACCTGTTGAAAATCGCCTGAATACAAATGGGAATACATACATAGGGGGAGATTTATCAGAAGCGTAAAACTGTTCTAGTTGCCCATGGTAACCAATCAGCTTCAGGTTTTTGTTTTATAAACAGCTGTGAGAAAACTACAGCTGAGCTCTGATTGGTTGCCATGGGCAACTAGCAAAAATTTTCCTCTCAGACACTTTTGATAAATAACCATCACCTAGACCCAAAGAAAGTAGTAACTGAGCTTATTTATCATAGCAGCCGTAATACTATGTGTTATCTGTGTTCATATCATGATTGTGATGTATGTTTAGCATAAATGCATGAAAATCCATGAGTCTGTGAGTAACTCTGTTGCAATTAAACACATAGGGGGAGATGTATGATTCTGTCCACACCAGAAAACTGGTATTTTAGACCATTTTTAGACAGTTTTCTGACTCCTTTGAAAAAGGATGTGTCCTCAGTAACTAAGAAGCATGACCAGACAGAAAATAGTCCATCACACACTTCAAAAAAGAACTAATAAGAGGTGCAAAGTACAAATTGCCAGTCATCCTCCAGCATCAGTGGGGCACATTTACTTCCACATTCTGCGCGATCCCTGAAATTGCATCGTCAGACCAGAATGCACATCTGCCGTGATTCACGAAGATCATGCACCCGATATCCTGCATCTGTCGCTTCCCCGCTCAGGTTTACTGGAGTTCACCTTCTTCTTCCTGGTGTATGTAAGTGCATGGTCTTGCGACACAAATTGAATGTTAAATCTCGCGCTCAGTCTGAATCAGTCAGATCGTCCGATGGCCACCTCCCCCCCCATTCCTGTCGCATGAAAGCCGGCGCCTTTGACACATTCCCCTTCTAAATACCTGTCACAGCAGCGCAAATCCTGAAAATGTTGGGAAGTCTGACGGAAATGCGATCTGCGGATCCTTGTGATTAATCTGGTGGAGCAGAAAACTGTCAAATTCTACTCTACACTGGTCTTAAGACCTATACATTAATACATCTCCCCCATAGCCTTGTAGATCAAATACACTGAATTATTCCATGTCTTTCTTTAAATTGTTTGTCTCAAGTTTTAAACCATCCCCTATCCATAAGATAGGGGATAAAGTGTTCAATGAGGGTTCAGCTGCTGGGATCCACACCCAACAGGACCCTCACATTTCAGATAATGTATGGAGTGCCAGAACAAGTGTCATACTACTCCATCCACTGACTATTTGAGTGTCTGATATGGCTGAAAACAGTGCTCAGCTATCTCCACACTCAAATCCCACACATAAATGAGACGGTATGGTCCAGTGCACCCTCTTTTGTCCAGTTTCACTGAAGGAGTAAAACATTTTGATGACATATTGGAGAGTGGGAGGCACTGGGTAGTTGAATTGGCCAAGAGAAGATGCATTGGACACAAATATAGGGCACACAACCCAAATCTTTCTTATTCGGCGTACGTCCCAGAAACATATTACTTTAAAATTGTTAAAATAAGCCACCTAATCCCTGCCTAAGGCAACTATGGTGAATTCCAGGCATATTAGTTATAAGTTATTTCATTTATGAAATGATAAAATGACAACTATAGAGCTTTCCTCTACAGTTGAGCATTTTTGTACTAGAAATTATGTTAACTATAGTTTCCTTTTTGCTTAATTGTTCAATTGTTTCTGATTCAGCTACAAACTCTAACAGGTGTTATCTTGTAAATGTGTTACATTAATATTTTTCATGAACTCCCTAAAGAAATACATCATAGCAACTAATGGTATAAGTAGTTGAAAATCTATTTTTGAACTAGCCAATGGAAAGGTTACTTTGACATTTAATCAACATCTTACATCTTTATCATTTGCTGTGTACCTAATTGCTTATCTGAATAATTAAAACTCCTTAAGAGAGGCCTTCGGTTAATCACATAAAGCTTCTAATAGATGATGTTTTTACTTTGGGAATCGAGCACATTACAAACTGTAAACGAAAAAAAAAATCTGAGATTTGTTAAATCCTGTGTTTTTCATCTTAAACAAAGCAGCAGGAGCTTTCTTATCAGTAATACATTATGATAATGTAATGCAGGCTTGCAAACAGGTTACTGTATGGATAGGTCAACTGTTCACATCTTCTTTCTATAAAGAGAAATAGCGGTTGTTTGGTGTTATTTTGCCGTTATTGCTGAAATTGTGTTGTTATGTTAAGGGCAATGATGATTTAACATGTGGCCACTTCTTTCACCATTGAAAGTTATTATCGGCCTGCTCATGTCCATCATTTTATTTTCATAAATTTTTTTCTTCTTTATGATTTTGGTACTCTTGTGCCTAATTAGACACAGTTTTCCTAATTAATTCTATATACTGACAGGCTGGCAAATATATTTTGTGCCTTTTAATGACGTTAAACTTACCTGATGTTTTATTTTTATACTTTTTTGATTTATTGAAACAATGACGTATAAATAGTTTTGCAGGCATGGATACTTTTATGTAATCATCTATTTTTATTACAAAAATCTCCCACAATTTATAGCATCAAATAATACCCTCACATTTTTATTAATCACACATAATTACACATCCCAAACCAGCCCCCATAAAACCCCCCACAATTTACAGTATTATATAAAAACCCCCACATTTTTATATATCACACAAATTATATAAATATCCCAATTTTTATTAATCACACAGTTACCCTTTCTAAACCAGCCCCCATTCACTGGTGAGAGAACAAAGGCAAAGCAAAAAAATTAAATAACATATTAAATACAACTAATACTCCTAGGTCCATATTCTGACCACATATCCCCCACCCCCCAGGCTCAAAAATCCAACATTGGAGGATGTGCGTGCATCCTTTATTTGGCCTTTTTCACATACCTACTCTATGGCAATACACACCTCTGTCAAAGTCTTTAGTCTCAAAAGTAGACTGTGGTAGATGGGGTTGACATTTGCGGCTCCATCAATCGTAGTATTGCAACTATTAAAAGTTCACATTTTTTTAAAGTATATAGGGTTATACCTTCATGATAGATCATTCTTAGATGAACAAGGTGGTGTCACATCTATACATGTTTAATGCAGCAAGTAGACCCAGATGCAGCCATAGTGTAGTGCCCAACCCATTTAATAGGCGACAGAAGAAGTGACTTCCTTTAAAAAAATATGAACTTTTAATAGTTGCAATACTATGATTGGTGGAGCCGCAAGATGTCAACCCCATCTACCACAGTCTACTTTTGAGACTAATGACTTTGACATGCAATGAGCAACTCCAAGTTGATCAAATTTGCTTAGGAAAACTCTTCACCACATTTACAATCTTAAAAAGAGGGCTAAAATGTCCGTTCTATCTAAAGCTGACCTTACATTGATATCTCACAGAAATTCTACATCATGCAACGGCAGACTGCTACAGTATATAGGGAATCAAATAATTACTGTAGGCACCTAGATAGGCAAGAAATTAGATTTTCTGTGTGGATTTTCAGAGCCAATTATAGTTTGACATGAGCGTCATACTATATGTATCATTTCCCGTATTATGCATTACATAATGGGGGTAATTTTTTTCCGGGATAGAAAAATTATTTAAATCATGTCTATTCCAAACCTTACCTGCAGTTAAGGAATTGGACAGAGGGATTAGGTTTCCTTGTTCCCTTCCATGGTCACTGGAAGCACAAGTAATGTCCCCCAGGTCTGTCAGATAGGGAAGCTAGGACCAGTGAGGGACTGGATCTAAAAGGCAGGCTTTTGGTATGCAGCCTCTTTTACATAAAAGTATGCTCGCCTGCACTCACCCCTCCCCTCTTTATAGGGAGCGATGCAGCCCGGCCGTACATAAGGGAAAAGATAGAGCATGCTCAATGTCTTTCCAATCAATGGTATGGTATGGTGGCACAAGTTTTTGCTCACTGTTCTGTTGCCAGGCGCTTTAGGCGTCTACAGAAACCATTATCTGACGGAAAGTTGTGCGGCCCGATATTGGTTTCATAAACGTTTGTGTAAAAGGGGCTGTGGTGAAGATTTCTTGAAGCTATTCAATTGGATGACAGCATAGTACAATAAGCTCGCTGAAAGGGCTGGGGTGAAGATTTCTTGAATTATTCGATTGGATGACAGTATCCCAGCTCACAGTACCAGATATATTTACTTTGTAGAACTCCTCAGCCACTTGACAGAATACCCCTCGAAGTAGCTGCAAGGGTGCACCAGGACACTGCAGAATAATGCTCTTTTTGATTTGATGTAAAAAATATTAGCCCAGAAATGTATTTTCTAAAGTAGAACATCATAAGAAACTCTGTACATATTTGGTGTAGCTCTTATTGCACTAATTTATAGATTAATTTACAATTTCATACGGTATGGTGAGATGTCAAAATATTTATTTTGAAAACAAGTAGCTGAATTTCTCTTATTTCAACCCCCAACCAAAAAAAGAGTTCATAATTTTAAATCAATTTGAATCATTTACTTACTGCCAAGATAAACTAAAAAAAGGGAAATAAATTCTTAGTTTTGAAGGACCCACACAAAGGTGTTTTACAGCAGAACCGTTCAAGTTGCCCATGGCAACCAATCTAAGCTCAGTTTTCATTCTCCCACAGCTGTTTGTGAAATGAAAGCTAATCACCTATTCGTTGCCATGAGCAACTAGAACAGTCATTAAAGCATCATATATAAATATAGCACAAAATATACTCAGGATAACAAAATAGCAAATTCTCTAAATCACTGTTATTAACAAAAATACAGAATTTCACAGATATAATTCCAACCTCTATCAGTCCTTGTGTATACAATTTTGGTTGCCCTTGGATTTGACCATAAATCTTCTGACTATGGTCAGATTCTTCTCATGAATAGCTTCTTTTTTCTGGACACTGAATTGTGCTCTGCCTCCTACCTCATTCCCTGAATTACAAGACCAGCTCAGAAACAGGTACTTTCTTCTGCCAAGTAGTGTGCAGAGACTTCCTCTACTAACTACAGGCAGATACTGCCTGTGTGCATTATTGGTGAGTTAGCAGAACAGAGTGTCATTATGTTTTTATCCATCTCATGGATCTAATTTGTCAGATACAAGTAGAGTGTTCATAAGCTAAATGAAAGTGCAGATAATCATGTACCCTGATGATCTAAGCACATTGTCAGCACACAATCTCACAGCACAGAGGGATCATGAAGTGTCTGCTTAGAGAGTCCCCACCCACATGCTGAAATCTTACACTGGCCATTATGGAGTTATAGCAGCCAAAACCACAATAAAACTGAGTAAAGAGGGTTAAAAATTATTTTTATTGTGTAAACATCACAAGGGGATTAAAATTTGAAAACTTTCTTTCATTGGCAAACCCCTTGAATGTGTTAAAGCATAGGTCCTGTAATTTATTTCAAACTACTTGCCTTTAAGCAATAACTAGTCATTATTTTACTTTACTCTTCAATGTAGCAAAATATCAGCAGTCTTTGGTCTTTTATCTTTTGACTCTGTACTGGTATCAAAGAAAATCCATATCCAGTGCTGGAAGAAGCTAAAGACTGTTACTGATTTTCTGAAGGGAAAGACAAGTGAATGCTTTATTGGTGGCTGTCTCTGCATTCATCAGAAGAGCCTTGGGGGTTGATTTAACAGAGCTTGTGGGTACAAGGTCTGTGATAGGCGCAGTTTTCTGGCGTAGGGCCAGAAATTGTGCCCATTTCCCATCTTAAGCCACCTTCTCGCCAAGTCTGTACAGTAGGGGTCCCTTTAAAACTTAACATCTAATGCTGCACAGTGAGCAGGAAAACATGCCTTAGAAGAAAAGGCCAGCAGTGAAGTGGTAAAGTATATTGCCCACAACTAGAACTCTTGTAAAAATGGTTTCTACTCCAAGTGTAACAGAGTAACAGTAACAGTCTTTGAAGCTGCTCCTGCAGTTGTCCATCTGATCACAGGCTAATTTTCTGTATTGATTTATCCTCATTTAGACTAGGCACAGCTCAGTAGAGGATAGTAGGTTTGCTTGTTGACTTTTTACTTGGACCAGCTGCTTTGCTTGCTCATAATAAAGCACAAAGTATTATAGGAAGCATGTGCAATGTGCACTGTATGCAGTTCCAGGACAGAGTTAGAACAAGGGATACAAGCAGCTAATGACAAAGCTGGAAATGAAAGCTGCAGTTCCAGTTCCCAATTTTTTTATCCGCCTATATGCCCATTTCAGTTGCACACAGAAACATAAGCCTGAGGAAATCTAAAGATTAGACTGTAAATTTTTCTGACACCAATGTTTTCATACTACATCGTATATTTGCTGGACGAGAGGACGTTTTCATTGATGCTATTTTGCGTGCTGTACAACTTTTTGCTCACTTTTCATTCAAATTTGTTACAAAATGGCAAAAAATGGCAGTTTGGACATTTGCCTAGAGATCAGGCTGAATGACAAGCATGGTAGTTTAGCATAGACTTCCAGTTTTCATAGCAACCAATCACTGTCTTCCGATGACCTGTTTGGGGAGGGGGCGTGGGAGTTTGATGGAATCCAAGATGGCAGTATGCATGTAATGTGCAGCAAATACCCACTCTGGAGAACCTGTGAGCCCTTTCGATGTACCGTAGTAGTACGATGTACATAGGATTAATATGACATAAAAAACATGTTTCTAGGTACTATGGAACCAAAGCTTGGGGTTTTTAAGGTAACACTACCCCTGCGTCCACTATACTTGAATCATCTCATTTAAAATGGGATGAGAAGAGTCATACTTAGTTAAATGAATGAGATTTTACATGAAAGAGGGAGTTTTTAAAAAAAGGACATTTCCTATCCGACCTCAGGGTATTAGTAGTTTAGTGTTGGTAAATGAGTTTCACATTGTATTTTCCTGTTCTCATCAAATAGAATGATGTCTATATTGTTTTGCTCTTTTTTATCCCTCCCTAATATCCCATTTTTTGTTTTCTGATACTTCCTTATCATCATACAAGTAGTTTAGAGAGGTAAAACCTGTTGCCATATTCCCTTTAAGTATATTCCGGGATATTAATTCCAGTAAAGATATAAAAAAATAAAAAAATATATTAAAAGTTCATCATAAAAAAATGCTATCATTCTGACATTGGGGTTCATTTACAAAGGGTCGCTCGCACACTTTGTCGGACTCTACACCATTTTGGGGGCTAAAACAGCTTGCACAGGTATTTATTAAGTGTTTGGGCTGGGATTGTGATGCACGTGATCCTTTTTGTGGCGCAGCTGCGCTGGTTTCCATGCAACACCAAGGAGCGCAGGATTTAAATTTCATATTGTGTTGCAAGTCCAAGCACTTAGATGCACCACTAAAAAGATGGTGAACGCTGTCGGACCTGACCGAGGAAGTGACACATTCATAATATTGGGAGCACGGTCTTGGTGAAATGCGGCACAGTATATTATCGTCAGACATTGCACTTTCTGTGAACTCCAGTGACCGAGTAAGTAAATATGTCCCATTAGGTCCGAATGATTCAAATCTGTAAAATTACATTTATGAGCCCGAATCTGATAGCCTCTTAGATCAATGGAATAACCAAAGCTTTATCAAGACAAAAATAATTAGTGTGAAAACTCTTTAGTTTATACAAAGTTCTGTTTGCACATTAGCAATCTGTATAGAACTACAAGTATAGCCCAATGAATTGATCTAGAGAGACATAGATCACAGCACCATCGCCAGCATCATCATTATTCTGAAGATTAATCGGTGGATTTATGTAAATAGCACAGTCTGCCAAATTAAATAGAAAAAAATATTGCACACGTTCCATCATTGACTGTATCATTTGACATAGCCACCTTGAATACTGGAAAAACAAGATAGAAACAGTCATGGCCGTTCTACTCGTCTTTTATCATAAAAACAATGTTCCTGCTCACAGATTTTTATAATGTAGTCGCATTGCGTTGTTTGCACCTCTCAATAGAGGTGCCATTTGAAACTCAAACATTGAATTTCAACAATAGACAACCTTCAACTGCAGAGTATACATACGGCAGGTATTGTACATACTTTTTAGCATGGTATTTAAAACAAATATTTATTCAAATTCATCAACAGGAAACATTTTGTTTACAATAAAATATATCAGGGTTTTTTATCTTTTTTAAAGCAAACTTTACACTAAAAAAGGTAAAATTTCTATTCACATTAAAACATTGTTATTCCAGTCAATAATGTTTCAGTTCATGTATCCATGTAATATTAAAAGGACCTGAGCTACAGAACTGGACATACAGGCAGTTGACATGCAGCCAGGAACTGGATCTTTATCTGCAGCTTTCATTTCCAATTATGTCCTTAAAGGGGTATTCTCGTCTGGGCATTCACATTCAGTTTGATTAATCTGCCATATATAAACATTTCTTCAATTAGATGTTATTAAAAAAAATTTACCTGTGTGAAGATGATTTCTCATAAATGTAGTAATATGGTCCCTTAGAGACAAGACTATGTCCTAGGATACGACCACCTCTGCTGGAGTAATTGCACAGGGAAACAAAAAGTTTCTGAATATTAAATGTCCGCGGAGTTACTTCATGTCCCACAGCTGTCCTGTGGTAATGATCGCTGAATCCTGGTGGTCAGGCAGGGGACAATAGCGCATGTCTGGCCACTGCTGCATAAATGTGAGGTGGCCGTATCCGAGGAAGCTATCTCATTTCTAAGGGACAACATGGCTGCACTTATAGGAAATTATCTTCACACAGAAACATTTTTTTTAATAACATCCAATTGAAGAAATGTTTAGATATGGAAAATGAATTTTATTAAATGTGAATGCCCGGATGAGAATACCCCTTTAATTACCTGTATCTCCAGTTCCGTAGCTCAAATAAGCTCTAACCATTATATGATCTGAAAGATGAGGTTCTCATCTCAAGAATATGACACAAAAAGCATGTTTTTAGACACTATAGAATCGAAGATATAGCTTCTGAACTGACACTTCCCCCTACAACCACTATACTTGACTCCTGATCTCAAGTGACAATGGGGTGAAGAGAGTCATATCTGCCCGACTTTGGAGGAGTTTTTCTTTTTATAGATAAATGGGTGAGATTTCACATAAAACAGGAAGTTCTAGAAAGGACGGTTTAGTTTATTGGGATAAAACCTGGTTACAGGTTTGCTTTAGAGATTGAAATCCAGTCTGTGACCATTTCAAACTTTAAAGGACTGTCAGCTCGATGAGCGCCATTAAAACTAATTGTCCATGATTGAATTTGGTCTGAAAAACTTTCTCTGTGGGCTCACAGATCATGACTTAAGCCTTAAGTGGCTGAAACTAGTCGATCTTTTTCATGTGGCTATGAAGTTTGTATGACTGTATTGATGAAGATTTAACAAGGAAATAAAGTTCACTTTTTATCCACACCGGGAGTTGCTGAACATACAGCGGTGTACCAGTGCTCGAAATCCATCCTCATTTTTCACAGTCTTGCTTCTTCTAACATCACACAAAATGATATGGTTACACAGCACTCCAGGGCACCTATCTAAAACGGCTTCCCTTTAAATCTAAGGAAAACTCTTTAAAGAACTGGTTCTAGTTTTGCTTCTAAACACTCCATTGTTTTTATGTACATTAATAAGGAACCCCAATTATTTTGATCATTTCTGTTTCCAGCTTCCAAGATTTATGTAACATGTAAAATAACAGACACAAGTCATGTTTGATGTATAGGAGGAAAGGGCAATAGACACAGGGGGATTCACTGGGAATTTACACTCGTGAGTTTTGTAAGTTACCCATCCAATGACAAGCTGTGCATTTGAGTGATTGCCAATTTTGTACATAGAGCTAATAAATATATACCATTCTACAACAAATCACCACTGTTATTACTTGGAAGGTATACTTTTTTGCTCTGTCATCTCTTATAAACACATTTTGTAAGATAAAACCAGGGGTGGTGGTCAAAGGAGGCTCTATACTTTGGGAGTGAAAAGTCTATCTCGTTTTGTGGCGCTAGAAAAAAATATACCTACTCTAGTAACAATTGCAATATTTAAAATGGACTTTATGTTTGAATTAGAATTTTTTGTATTTGAATTTATGTTTTTGTATATAAAATAATTTAACGTATTAACTCATATATACAGCCCATTTACCAACCCTTAAATACAAAAAAAGTTGCTTTAACTGCATAGTTCTAGAAGGTTTAACGCATACAACACCAGAACCATGTTAAATACAGTATCAGAGCGCAGATCATACCATAAATACAGCCTCATACCCAATTTCTATACATATACAAGTACAGCACCAAGCACTGTACTTACAGTAAATAAAGTACTAAAGTTTACAGCATATTTATAGCACCAGAAACAGTACAAAAAACAGAACCACAACTGAGAACAGTGAATAAATGCAGCACTAGAACCCAGCTCAGTACATTAAAAACACTACCAGAACCCAGCTCACAACATAATAGAACCGAGCTCAGTGTAAAAATTATTGAGTGCATAATTGCCTCATCTTCTTCTACCGGCTGTCATTTCAGCTTCTTCCAGCCACAATTCCATTCTGCAGATATGGAAACATAAAAATCGCAAACTTAATATTCTATATTTGTTACCCTTTTGTTGTTCACAATTATGCGCCTTTAGTAACCAATATAGTAACATTCCCCTCAAAGTAGCCAATAGTGTCATGGTGCCCCAACACAGTAGCCAATATAGTAACAGTGCCCCCACACAGTAGCGAATATAGTAATGGTGTCCCCTATACAGTAGCCAAAATGGTTATGGTGTAAATATAGGCAAAGTGCCCATCCTCAAAATTCACACGTTCACTTACGACGGGTCATAGGCCAAATCACCTTTGACCAGGTGCAGGTGGCCTCCTCATATGTCGCATGTGCTGCATCCACCATCACACTGGCCACATGCTCCCAGTGCTTTTCTGCAGCAAGCAGAGCCACCCCTTGCTAAAACGGAAATTCAGCTCAAATGGTAGACTAAATGTGGATAAAGAGGATACAGTATTACAAACTTTCAATCATTTCAACCTTCTACAAGTTTCCCTATGCAAATGATCATTTCTGTTTTTTCCGTATATTAATCCTGAAACTTTTCCTGAATAAATTGACTTGTTTATCTTCCCTCTGGTATGCTAAGCTATATCTATTGATATTATATAAGTATTGCTTTGTTCTATGTTAAATTGATGATTCTTATTTCACCATATGTGTAACAAAAAGAAAAAAAATATATTAAAAAAAACCCACACTAAAGCAATTTTCTTTAGCTTTCAGGCAAATTACACGTTATCTATAATGCTATACAGGACTTAACTTCTAGTTGGAGAACATTATATGTAAATGAAGACTGCAAACACCTGCATTGAAAACCTTACTTGATAACTTACTTATCCGAGTTGGCTCAAGGCATGATATTATAATCCTAGCTACTGTTTTTTGGGGGGTGGTGGGGGTGAAATGATATTAATACTACCAGAAGTTAGAAGTTGTAGAATGTTTATAGAAACAACTTTTTCAGTTTTCAGCACTTAATGTATAGATTTTCAATTTATAAAAGCAAATATATGTCCATAAGCGATAAGATACTGTTAAGATGAAACCCTCAGTTGCCAATTATTATGCAGTGATTGGATACATATGTTTCACAAGGGTTTATTTATAGGTTTTTCAGCATAATGTATCTAATAATTGCTCCGATGTGATAAAATGTAATAAAATAGTGTAGACCGTAACCCAAATGAAAATCCATAAAGAATAGTAAAGACCCCCACATTCCATATCTTTAAAATTACTATTCATATTTCTCCCTTCAGGCTTTTCTCAGTGATTTAGTATAGTTACTGACACTATATTTTCGAGCTTTAGGTATTGATTTTAAAAAGAGGAGGAATGTGAGACATCTCGGAGTTATTTAGCTGGCAGCATTTTAACAACACTAAATATTCACTAACTATTGTACCAATGGATAGGCTTCCTGGTGTAGATTGTTTTAGCACGCTGAGAAATGACCTCCATTAAGCAGCTAACCCATCCGATTCGCCAAATGACAGAATAACTGCTTGGAATTAAAATCCCTCCACATTGTTCAATTTTAATTTAACCCTTTATAAACACTTTTTTATATGAACTGTCAGCGTTTTTGTTACTAATTTAAGTGAAGATTTTTTGGTAAATTATTTCTATACTAGACCTTTCAAATACACTAGATTATCAAATACTTTTTTGAATCAGATCTTGTCAACCATTATTCAAATTTTAAAAATTATTTAACAATAGTCCTTCAGCATTCTCACATGTGAATGTTCCTACAGATAAACTGAATGCAGGAATATCCCGCACGTGATCACAAGCTGCTTTATGGCCACACAGTTTGGCTCGGAAGGAAAGGAGCGCCAATTGGTGGATGACCCATTTGCTGAGCCCCTTATATAACAGGGCAGTAAAAACCTCCAAAGAGTGGACCCAAATTAAAAACTAGACCCCTCAAGGTTTGCAGTAACAATATTTGGGGACGCAATACCCAATTGTTTAGTCTTTATTCACTTTTTTGGGGGCCGGTTATGTGGGTTTTTTTGTGTTTTATACACCAAATAGCATAGCAACATTTTTCTTATGTTCTATGGTTCAGTACGGTTACAGTGATATCCCATTTATAAAGCATTTTTATGTTTGACTTATAACTCATTTGGAGAGAAAAAAAACCTTTATTTTGCATTTCTGTCTACTAAGCGTTATAATATTTTTATTATTTTGTTGATTGAGCTGTTTTAGGGGTATTTTTTGCAGGGCAAGATGTACTTTTTATTGGTATCAGCAGGAGTATAAGTGACTTTTTGATCACCTTTTGATGGTATTTTTTATTAGATGCGTAAAATTCATAATTTTTGGATTTTTCATTTAATATTATGTACCGTATATACTCATGTGTCAATACACACACATCAATATATACTGTATATATATATATATATATATATATATATATATATATATATATATATATATACTTAAAAAATACTTCAAAGATAATAAACTTATATACTCACCCTCTGGTGGCCCCGATGTCAGCGCGGCCCGTCTTCTGGCTTCTGCGCCTGTCTTCTTTCTTCTCTAACATCGTGCTGGGCCGCACCATGTTTTTCTCCTGGGCAGTGCCTAGTATGACGTCAGCAGCGGCATGTCATACTATGCGGCTGCCGGGAGAGAGCAATGGCAGCGCCCAGCACGATGTTAGAGAAGAAAGAAGACGGCTGCAGAGGCCAGAAGATGAGTCTCGCTGACATCGGGGGAGCAGCACTGCACATCGGGGCCACCGGAGGGTGAGTATATAAGTTTTTTTTTTTGTTTTTTTTTTTAATGCTGGGCAGGCTGTATACTACTGGGGGCAGGCTGAGGTGGCTGTATACTACTGGGGGCAGGCTGTATACTACTGGGGGCAGGCAGTATACTACTGGGGGCAAGCTGTATACTACTTGTTCAAATTAATACACTGCCATACTAATGTATGGCAAAGTATTAGAACAGCTGCATAAGCTGCAAATGCATAGGCTGCAGTGCTGGGTCAGACCCTGTAAGGCAGCCCTGGGTTCCTTCATTGGACCCTGGAGCTGCCATGTAGATGATCAACACCCACATACTTGGCGCAACCCTGGAAACTAGAAACAAGTTTGTTGCTCTGTGGAGCCCAAAGAGCAGCTGTAGAGCGAATACTTTATTTGCCTAATACACTATATAGGTATGGAATACTTTTCCAGAGCTCCAACTATTGCGGACTACAATTGCACAAACCCGCCCCCTCTTTTCCCCGACTCCCCTACCATATTGAACGAAAAGGATCCTCCGGCACAGGATGTCAACGATATAAAACTTCCGGTTTATTGAAATAATAAATATGAGCAGCATACACAGTCCAAACTGATATGTTTCGAGCCAAGGCTCTTAATCATAGACCTGATGTATATAGAAAAAAGTTTCTGAAAATTGCCAATAAGTGAGTATTACTGAAATGACATCACATCACAATTAAGTTGCAGGTGGTTACAAAACATGGGATGGAATAGGAGAAAATCCACCTTATTACATAAATAAATTGAAGCCCTGTGTTATATCTAAAGAACAAAATCCAGTTGCCTTTATCACTACTGACAGTGAAGAATATAAAACAGGTGACTAATATTATTCGCTAATACGTTTAGCTGCTTTTTCAAGATGACATCGAGGAACACATATTGAAAACTAACCCTAGATATATTTCCTAAAGGTGTAACTAGGAGAGACAGGGCTCCATAGCAGACTACTGGATAGGGTCCCTTTCCTTCTTAAAAATATGCATAGTACACTCCTGTTATATACACATATTTATACACATTTACACACATATAGAACATTTACACTTCACATTTACACACACACATATACAGTGCCATATACTGATGTACAGCATATATACATATATAAAGTCTATACACATCATACACCATACATCACAGATACACACATAAACAGTATATATACATTACATATATGTTATATACATGTTATATTGTACAATGTTCAGCATAATATGTATTTAAAGTGGCACATCCTCCCTTCTTTAGTGTAAGTACCGATGACGGGGTCCACTGACACTGTTTGCCACATAGTGGCTGCTATGTCTGCTACCACTGTAGTTACGCTACTGATATTTCCAAAAAAAGCCCCTTTTTAGGTTCTATTTTATCTCCTAGTCTTTTTTCAGAAAAAGATCATAATCTAACTTGCCTCATAAAGGAAATTACAAGTGTGAACGTAAGATTTGGAAGTCACAATTACAAAAAATTTCTTTTCCTTCTCTACCAACAAGTAATATATAAAATTGTAACGTACATAAATTGTAATACCAGTTATGTTGTATATTTAATCGATTGTACTTTATGCCAAATCCAGTATGTTTATTGTACCACGACTTTGTTGAAAAAACGCATCTGCAAACATTTGCCTGATAGTACCAATTGGTTAGCTCCCAATCTGTCTGCAGTCTTGACACTTTGCCTCGGTTCATACTGGCGATATGAGCGGCTTAAAATTCAGCGGCATTGAATGTGTCCACCTGTTAGAGGTGGAGACCAGTGACAGAAATTGTTTAATAGAGAAGCGTGCTGGATTTTTGGTTTAAATACAACATATCCTAAAGGCATGAATCAACGATAGTATTTAATATATCGTTACTGAATATGTCCTTATCTTCTGAAAGTCTCTGTGATAGTATTCTTAATGCAGCCAATTATAATATTGTATATAATCATGTATGGAATCTGTTTTCATAATTCTGAATCCAGCTTACTCAATGTTGTATTTAACATGCATAACAATATACATTTATTGCAACTTTTGTCACAATTATACTTGTATATACATTCATTTTTTTTCTCTATTCCTTACCATGTTTTGTAACTACCTGCAACTTAATTGTGATGTGATCAGTGATACACAGTCTTTGAATATACGCCGCTCTGGTGAGCCTCTGTAGCACGTTTGCCCTGACCACCAAGGACCTGCAGCCGGTGTTATATACATGATTTTTCCCCTACCCTGTTGGTTACCTGTTTTTGTTACCTGGTTTTACCTGTTCATATGTTGAGGTTATTTAGACTAAGGCTACATTCACACACATGTATGGGGGACGTATATACGGCCGATATACGTCCCCCATACACTTCTATGGGCTCACGGCCCTGTACGGGAGCGGTACAGTGCAGCACACGTGCGGCACCATACCGCTCCGTAGCCCGGGAAAAGATAGGACATGTCCTATCTTTTACCATGATACGGCGCCCTGCGCTGTATCTTCCTACGGAGAGGGGCGGGGGTGAGCAGCACTCATCCCCTGCTCCTCTCCGCAACGCCAATGTACAAAGTCTGTGTATTATTTGCTTCTGATATACTTTCTATGTATTACAACATGTTCAGCACTTTTGTATGCCCTATCAAGAAAAACCGTGATAAAAAGATTTAAAACAAAACAAATGCCAAAATGGCATTAAAAAATTACCAATAGAAAAGAATTATGCCAGAAACTCAAGTAGGTTATAGCACAATGCTTAACTGCTATACGTTTACTTTTCCAGTACAGACCTTTGCATGATGCACCTTTTTTGGCCAGTTTGGCACATCTTATTTCAATTCCCCCATTTGTCCTCTCACATAAGAATACTTAACGAAACCATCCAATTCAATACAATAACTTTGAAAAGTATACTCCGGTCAAAATCAAGAGTATAATAATAATACTCTTTTTAACTCTCTGAAATTCCACAGGGCTTTACAA
This sequence comes from Engystomops pustulosus, assembly GCF_040894005.1. Lineage (NCBI taxonomy): Eukaryota > Metazoa > Chordata > Amphibia > Anura > Leptodactylidae > Engystomops > Engystomops pustulosus. The sequence continues at coordinate 55,312,397 of NC_092414.1, read as the reverse complement.
ATCATACTGGACATATACAAATATAATAATACAGGCAGTCCCCGGGTTACATACAAGATAGGGTCTGGAGGTTTGTTCTTAAGTTGAATTTGTATGTAAGTCGAAACTGTATATTTTATAATGGAAGTTTTAGACAATTTTTTTTCTTTTGCCCCAGTGACAATTGGAGTTTCAAAATTTTTGGTGTAATTGGACCAAGAATTATCAATAAAGCTTCATTACAGACATCTTACAGCTGATCATTGCAGTCTGGGACTATAGTAAAGCATCCAGAGAGCTTCACCAGAGGTCACATGGGGCAGAAGGGTCCGTCTGTAACTATGGGTTGTCTGTAAGTCGGGTGTCCTTAAGTAGGGGACCGCCTGTACATTACAAAGAGTACAAACAGTCATATGGAACAACTGGAGTGAGGGCCCTGCTCACAAGAGCTTACAGTCTGAGGATGAGGGGGGTACAAGAGGTATAAGATCTTGTATAATGGTCCTCTCATTCTTTATAAGGGAACAGTATAAAATAATTTAATAAATAAAATTTTGCCATCAGTATAGTAAAGCAATTGAAGTTATGTTTCAAATAGAATTCGTTGTTCCTTGAAAATTATTCAGAATGTGTTGACAATGTCATTTTTAAGCTTGAGTAAGAATCTTTATACTGCTTTAAAATTGGAGACCAAACAACAATTTACTGTATGAAAACATTTGTGCCAAGAATAAACCAAAATGTCTTATACAGAGTGACCAGGTACTGGTGTAAGTGGCTATTTCTTCAAGTCCAGGCAATGTGTTTATTTATTATGGGCACTTGAAAGCATTCACAAGAGACAGGTCAGAGCGTATAATGTTCTGAAGCCACATCTTCAAGGTTTTCAAGATTATATACAGCACAAGTTCCAGGCTAAGATGGTTATGGGATAGTGTTGAGGCTTGATAGAAGAAGGATCAAAAGAAGAAGTGAGAATTAGATCATTTTTAATACAAAGTCAAAGTAGTGAACTTGAGACTTAAAAGTTGCTTGAATGAATTATCAAAGGAAGAGGAGATGTAGAGAAGTTTCTCAGAACTTATTTCATGCTTACCCATATCTGTACTTTCTGTTACCTCAAATAATCAAGAAACTATTTGTTCTCTGTTTAAAGTTAACTATTTAATAATAAAAATATGGTATTTTTTTATAAAACCATATCCTCATTGAGTTTATGTCCATTCTCATTTTATTTATAGAGATCCATTAATTCCATTGTGTTCAAAACTCTGGAACAAGTAAAAGAAGGATGGTGCCCGTGAGGCCTCAATCTATATGGGCGGCTGGATGGAGACAGGAAGTGAGGGAGCATAGCAATGCTGTTATCTCGTGTTCTAGGCAATCCTAAATAGAGGTGTTTTCGGATTACATTTGAAGGTTTGGTACATGGGAGATTGTAACATGTTTTGGTAAAGACAGAACATAAAGTAGAATCACTACTTTTCAGATGCAGTGAGATGAATTTGTGAAGTGGAAAACATGGCACAAATCTACATCCCGGCTATACAGCCAGAGTGGCCCATGTCAAACAAAAGCTGTGAGTTATAACAGGGGTGTATGACAATGTAATGGTGTCTAGAATGTATGTCTGTATTCATTGGAAACTACAAAATCCTACAGCAGAGACACTGGGGCACCTGTGACCCACGTGTTTTGCAGTCTCCAAAAAGGTCTGCTTCCCCATACTGCTCCAATTATTTCTCCAGCTCTTCTCATCTTAAGGTGGAACAACACATATAAAAAGGCAGCACTCTTCATTGAGCAGTTATCATTGTATACAGACGTACAGATGCCACTATACAATACATGCTCGTAATACCAACTATTGGTAAGCTCCTCACCCCATCAACATCCTTAACTATTTTTCCTACAACATTCATTCTGGATGCTGGATCTCAATAGGACTGGACCTTACTCTTAAGGGCACATCAACAATACTATATTGACATTGTTCTTTCAACCATCAATATATGTTTAGTGTTGGCTATAATATTATTAACAGGTATTGTCCTTTGTGTACTTGTTTATGCTTATTGCAAGAATCTGATTGATAATGATGAAGCAAGCTCCGCCCTTTCTTTGACATTTGTTATCCCATGATCTTAATTAACGTTATTATCTTTTCTTTGTTCTATATCTAGAATAGAGTTAGTTGACCTAATATACGATGTATCTTATTGTGTCATCCTGTATATATTTACATAATTTCTCATTTGTGAGTCACCACTCACTGCATTTAAAAGGGATTGCTTTTACTTTGCCTTGCAGTATATACAAAGGAAAGAAGTTTTGCAATTACTTATAAAAAATGTTTTCAAGTTAAAAACCTCCAACCGCATAGGGGGCAATTTATTATGGCTACTTTGCCAGTTTTCTGGAGGAAAAGGAATATGAATCTTCCTCTCCCAACCAGTTTTCTCCTACCAGCACCCTATGTATGCTATGCATGCTATGCAAGGGCATATTAAAAATGCCCAGCTAGCCACAAGAAAAAGCGGAAGAGATGATAGCAAAAAACTCAGTTTAGATCTGGTGTACAGGTCGCAACTGGTGAGTTTCCCTTCAGAGGCTCTTGGTGAATAATATGGCAGAATGGCCAGCGGGGGGAATTTTAAGATTGGCATTCTAAACACAATTCTTAATGAATTCCCCCTTGGAATTAAATTCTTATCTTTTTCAGAAGGATTTACCAAGCATCTAATGTATAGCTAAATAGGTGTGACTGGGAAAACAAGCTGCAGTGTCATAACACGCAACAAATGTCATTGAATGTAGGTAAGAGGGGAAATCTACATACTCTCCCCATGGCTAGGTCCCAAGTCAGCTGACTGGGCCATAATTGTAGGCATATCATTGGCCTCAGAGCATCTCCTATCTAGCCAGGAGTATATACAAAGGCTAGGTGTAGACTTCTGGGACAGGTGCTGAAGCCAGTTAAGCCTTTCCTGGCCCACTAAGGTTTTCCAGAGAACCAATAAAAACTAACAAATTAAATAAATCATACCCAACCACTGTATATTTGCACTGGGAGTTCTATTTTTCGGAATTAACCCCAATAACACTAAAATGCTCACAAACAAATCGCGTGCCTGGTTTGAAAACTCAAAGCAATAACATATGTAGCCCACTTTTGTACTTTTATTGAGCTAGCATCATCTCCCAACAATCTGTAACTTTTGTATCACATCCATTGTTAAATTACCTCTCATTCTGAACAGCTGTGAATTAGAGTCATTATTGGATTGATTTGAATATAAATCAGCATTTGTGGATTGGAACATTAAAATTAATGATCTAATTGGGGATTTGTAGTATTGGCTTCATCTTCAACATGTGCAAATCAATATTTTCTTGTTCTTGTTAATTCACTTGATCATGTTTTTGTTGCAATTTTCAGAGTTTTGCAAGTATTTTATGCTTTATTATTTGGACAAACCTATCTTAACTTAAATAAAAGAACAGCTCTCAGCTGAAGGGAAATTTGCTGGGATATGGACAGCAGTGTAGAAAATGAAGTGGCACAACCTGTGCTAAATTGCACACAACCATCAAAAAGTTTGCAAAATATAAATATTTCTCACACCCTGCTCACTCCCACATTTGTAGATAACCAAGGATGACCACGGTGTGTACAAGCATTACCACATGGATAAGGCCCCTTGTGCCCCCCCAATCCTTTCCATGGCAGCATTGGGGTCTGATGAGTGTCTTAGGGGTAGGATCTGACTAACTGTCTATGCATGTCTCTGCATAAAATAAAAGAATAAAAGTCCTTAAATTAACACATTCCCGTAGAAGTACCTGGTAAACACAAATACAAAATAAAATCCCTCATATATGGTATTGTCGCATATGTAAAATATGTAAATATGAAAAACGTAACAAAAAATAATTCGTTTTCATTAGTACACTTCTCAAAAATGTTCCAAAAAGTTATTTAAAAAATGTACCACTCAAGAGAACACCTTTTTTTCAAAAATAAGCCCTCAACCAGCTCTGTTAACAAGCTATCTTCAGCATAAAACAACATATAATGTCAGTTTCAGGGTAGCAGTACAAAAGGAATAGTCCAACAATGGCTCTCACCCAGCTTTTCAGGCTTTTTTTCCCACTGGTTGGGAACTCCAGTTAGTCTTGTCTTTAGAACAGCACACAGCAACTCTTGCCTCTGTCCATTTGCTCCTTAATCTGAAAACAAAAAAAAAATCTAGATTCTTGACAGGGCGTCTGCATTGACATGTAATTTACCTGGCCTGTGCTCTACCATAAAAGTCCTATAATGCCAAGAACCAATGTGTCACCCTTATATCCCTTATTTTGCATAATCCACTTAAAAGGAGCATGATTCGAGACAAGCTGGAACTTCCTGCCAAGCAGGTAATACTTCAAAGAGTCTAGTGCCCATTTTATTGCCAGGCATTCACGTTCTACAATAGAATTTTTTTTTCACATAAGTTCAGTTTTCTACTCAAGTACATAACAGGATGCTCTTCTCCATTAACCTCCTGAGACATGACAGAGGACCACTGAATCATAACTGATTTCCTTCCTTTTGTCAGGTCAGACAAAGGTGCTGCAATACTGGCAAAGTTGGGCACAAAGCGTCGGTAATATCCAACAATACCCAAGAAAGTATTCAATTGCTTTTTTGTAAAAGGCCATGGCCAATATTGAATTGTCTCTACCTTATTAGCTTGAGGCTTAAACAGACCTCTTCCTACCCCAAGTACTTTGCCTGTTCCATGCCTATGGCGCACTTTTCTGGGTTGGCCGTAAAACCAGCTTGTCAGAGAGTTTGGAATGGCCTGGACCTTACCTAAATTGCTTTTCCAGTCTAGACTAAAAATGACTGTCATCAAGGTAGGCTGCTGCATATTCCTTGTTTGGAATAAAATTGTATCCATCCTCCTTTGGAATGTGGAAGGAGCACCTTTTAAGCTGAAGGGCATCGTGACATATTGGAACCATCCCTCAGGAGTAGAAAAGGCAGTTTTTTCTTGTGCCTTCTTTGCCAGAAGTATTTGCCAGAACCCTTTTGTAAGATCTTGAGTTGAGATGTATCTAGCTTGAGCTAGCCTTTCTATTAGATCATCTAACCTTAAAGGTTGGACTTGATGGACTTGCGTCTCCTTCCAGCCTTATATACTATGATGAACCTGGGAATAGGGTTGGTATCCATTTTGGAAAACTCGTTAAGTTTACGAAAAGCATTACAAAAGTGCAAGCTTCCATTTGGTTTCGGAACTAAACCAATGGCGCTGGACCAATCACTTTTAGATATTTCAATTACACCCAAACTCAACATTCTGTGGAATTACATGATATAGTTGTACTGGTTTCCTTTTTCCAGGCTGATGCACCTTGTAAGAGACATTCAAAACTTTTTCAGAAAAGGTCTCTGCCACTTAGCCAAAGACTTGCTCTCAACAGTGGGCACCAGTATTAGGACACGGTCACCTAGTACAAATTCTACTATTCTAGCAGACTGATTGTATATCCTGCATTCTTTCCTCCATTTGTCAGTCCGTTAGTCTGTGGATGGTATACCGAAGTTCTTAGCTGTTTAATCTTTAGTATGGTATCTTACATAATTCTCTCATCACCTTCAACATGAATGGTGCACGCTGGTCAGTCAGGATTTCTTTGGGAAGCCCCACTTTGGTACACATATGCGCACATGCAATACATTTAGCTGATGTGTTTCTCAATGGAATTGCCTCAGGATACCTGGTGGCATAATTCAAAACCACTAAGCGATCAACTATGGCTATACGCTCAAATGGTACCTCAATTACAGGAATGGCTTTTGAAATGAGACACAGGGGTGTTAATCTGGCAGGTGGGGCACGATTTACAGTAATTTTCAATTACTTTATAGCAGCTGGGCCATTAGAACCTCTGAGGGATATGCTCCCTTGTCTTATCGGATGCTAATTAACCATTCAAGGCATGAATGTGGTCCAAATCCAATACCACTTTTCTATATGGACCTGGAATGACCAGCTTTTACCACATCATTATTTGCTTTAGTAACACGGAACAAAAAATTGCTGCTTACCTCAAAAAAAAGAATACTATTTATCAGCACCTGGCTTCTCGGGAAAACCATTAAGAACTATCACATTTTCTTAAGCAGTTTCTAGTATTGAGTCTTTAGTCTTGGGTCTGTAGGGTTCAGTCTTGCCACTGTGCAGTTCCAAAATTTACCTGATTCACCTGAAGTTCTGGCAAGGTTAGGTCAGACTCTGAGGTATTCCCTTCCTCCCCAACAACCCCTCCAGGGGAAAATTTTCTGAATCATGAGAGGTTTTCCTCTTAACATCAAGATGCTTTTCACTACATTGAGGCTCACACATAGGGAATACATTATTAACAGTGGTAACCTGGGTATCAATGGACAAGGCTGTTTTATCCCACAGCTCCCAAAAAAGAGGAAAGTCACGTCCTATAATGAGTGCATGCACTCTTCTGCAGAATTCAATAACCTCCTACTAGACAGAGGGTGAACTTTGTCTGCCTCAGGGATGAGATGTTCAGCAGTGCTATATCTCTACACCAAGCTTATCAGGTCCTCTGCATTCTGTGGATCTCCCTGGGCAACAAAGAGCTGCACTTGTGCAGGAAGAGCATGGGCATAGCGATCAATCACAACTAGAGATGAGCGAACATGCTCGTCCGAGCTTGATGCTCGGTCGAGCATTAGGGTACTCGAAACTGCTCGTTACTCGGACGAATACTTCGCCCGCTCGAGAAAATGGCAGCTCCCGCCGTTTTGCTTTTTGGCGGCCAGAAACAGAGCCAATCACAAGCCAGGAGACTCTGCACTCCACCCAGCATGACGTGGTACCCTTACACGTCGATAGCAGTGGTTGGCTGGCCAGATCAGGTGACCCTGGGATAGACTAGCCGCTGGCCGCGCTGCTCGGATCATTCTGTCTCTGGATGCCGCTAGGGAGAGAGCTGCTGCTGCTCAGGGAAAGCGTTAGGGTGTTCTATTAGCTTACTGTTAGGCAGGAGTGATTCTCAAAGAACCCAACAGCCCTTCTTAGGGCTACAATAACGTTCTACTTTTTTTATTTTAATTTGCATCTTTTACCATTTTGTGAGGAATTAGCAGGGGGACTTGCTACCGTTGTGTTTAGCTCTTAGTGGCACACATATCCATAGCAAAGACCGAAGTGGGAAAATTCAGTAGGGGTTGGATTTCTATTAGGCAATAACTCAGTGTCATCTCATCTGGCATAGTACTGTGCTTCCTTTGATACTTGGCTAGAAAATAGCCATAGGAGAATACAAACAGCTTCTTGAAGCCTACAGTAGCGTTCTATATATTTGATTTCTGGTTGATCTGCTGGTGACTGTAGTTTCTGCAGTGCATGTACTTGCCAATTCTGAGCAATTTGTAGTGGGACTTGCGACCGCTGTGTTCTGCGCTTAGTGGCGCACATATCCATAGCAAAGGCTGAAGTGGCAAAATTCAGTAGGGGTTGGATTTCTATTAGGCAATAACTCAGTGTCATCTCATCTGGCATAGTACTGTGCTTCCTTTGATACTTGGCTAGAAAATAGCCATAGGAGAATACAAACAGCTTCTTGAAGCCTACAGTAGCGTTCTATATATTTGATTTCTGGTTGATCTGCTGGTGACTGTAGTTTCTGCAGTGCATGTACTTGCCAATTCTGAGCAATTTGTAGTGAGACTTGCGACCGCTGTGTTCTGCGCTTAGTGGCGCACATATCCATAGCAAAGGCTGAAGTGGCAAAATTCAGTAGGGGTTGGATTTCTATTAGGCAATAACTCAGTGTCATCTCATCTGGCATAGTACTGTGCTTCCTTTGATACTTGGCTAGAAAATAGCCATAGGAGAATACAAACAGCTTCTTGAAGCCTACAGTAGCGTTCTATATATTTGATTTCTGGTTGATCTGCTGGTGACTGTAGTTTCTGCAGTGCATGTACTTGCCAATTCTGAGCAATTTGTAGTGGGACTTGCGACCGCTGTGTTCTGCGCTTAGTGGCGCACATATCCATAGCAAAGGCTGAAGTGGCAAAATTCAGTAGGGGTTGGATTTCTATTAGGCAATAACTCAGTGTCATCTCATCTGGCATAGTACTGTGCTTCCTTTGATACTTGGCTAGAAAATAGCCATAGGAGAATACAAACAGCTTCTTGAAGCCTACAGTAGCGTTCTATATATTTGATTTCTGGTTGATCTGCTGGTGACTGTAGTTTCTGCAGTGCATGTACTTGCCAATTCTGAGCAATTTGTAGTGGGACTTGCGACCGCTGTGTTCTGCGCTTAGTGGCGCACATATCCATAGCAAAGGCTGAAGTGGCAAAATTCAGTAGGGGTTGGATTTCTATTAGGCAATAACTCAGTGTCATCTCATCTGGCATAGTACTGTGCTTCCTTTGATACTTGGCTAGAAAATAGCCATAGGAGAATACAAACAGCTTCTTGAAGCCTACAGTAGCGTTCTATATATTTGATTTCTGGTTGATCTGCTGGTGACTGTAGTTTCTGCAGTGCATGTACTTGCCAATTCTGAGCAATTTGTAGTGAGACTTGCGACCGCTGTGTTCTGCGCTTAGTGGCGCACATATCCATAGCAAAGGCTGAAGTGGCAAAATTCAGTAGGGGTTGGATTTCTATTAGGCAATAACTCAGTGTCATCTCATCTGGCATAGTACTGTGCTTCCTTTGATACTTGGCTAGAAAATAGCCATAGGAGAATACAAACAGCTTCTTGAAGCCTACAGTAGCGTTCTATATATTTGATTTCTGGTTGATCTGCTGGTGACTGTAGTTTCTGCAGTGCATGTACTTGCCAATTCTGAGCAATTTGTAGTGGGACTTGCGACCGCTGTGTTCTGCGCTTAGTGGCGCACATATCCATAGCAAAGGCTGAAGTGGCAAAATTCAGTAGGGGTTGGATTTCTATTAGGCAATAACTCAGTGTCATCTCATCTGGCATAGTACTGTGCTTCCTTTGATACTTGGCTAGAAAATAGCCATAGGAGAATACAAACAGCTTCTTGAAGCCTACAGTAGCGTTCTATATATTTGATTTCTGGTTGATCTGCTGGTGACTGTAGTTTCTGCAGTGCATGTACTTGCCAATTCTGAGCAATTTGTAGTGGGACTTGCGACCGCTGTGTTCTGCGCTTAGTGGCGCACATATCCATAGCAAAGGCTGAAGTGGCAAAATTCAGTAGGGGTTGGATTTCTATTAGGCAAGAACTCAGTGTCATCTCATCTGGCATAGTACTGTGCTTCCTTTGATACTTGGCTAGAAAATAGCCATAGCAATAGGATAGCATTGTTTGGTTTTAAAAACTCAAAAAAAAACAAAAAACACAAAAAAAAAAAAAAAAACACAAAAAAAAACAAAAAAAAGTAAAAAAAAAAATAAAGTTATAACTCTCATTTTAAAAATGTTTAACCCGAGGGCTAGGGGTAGAGGACGAGGGCGGGGACGTGGGCGTCCAACTACTGCAGGGGTCAGAGGCCGTGGTCCTGGGCGGGGTGAGACACCACCTGCTGATGAGGGAGCAGGGGAACGCCGCAGAGCTACACTCCCTAGGTTCATGTCTGAAGTTACTGGGACTCGTGGTAGAGCACTGTTGAGGCCAGAACAGTGCGAACAGGTGATGTCGTGGATTGCTGACAATGCTTCGAGCAATTTGTCCACCACCAGTCAGTCTTCCACGCAGTCCACCCATGTCACCGAAATCGCCACTCCTCCAGCTCCTGCACCTCAGCCTCCTCCCCCCCAGTCTGCCCCCTCCCAGGAAAATTTGGCATTTGAACCGGCATACTCTGAGGAACTGTTTTCTGGACCCTTCCCACAGTCACAAACCACTTGTCCGGTTGCTGCTGAGCAATTTTCCGATGCCCAGGTTTTCCACCAGTCACAGTCTGTGGGTGATGATGACCTTCTTGACGTAGTGGAAGTGTGTAAAGAGGTGTCCGACGATGAGGAGACACGGTTGTCAGACAGTGGGGAAGTTGTTGTCAGGGCAGGAAGTCCGAGGGGGGAGCAGACTGAGGGATCGGAGGATGATGAGGTGACAGACCCAAGCTGGGTTGAGAGGCCGGGTGAACACAGTGCTTCTGAGACGGAGGAGAGTCCTCGACCTGAACAGGTTGGAAGAGGCAGTGGTGGGGCCAGACGGAGAGGCAGGGCCAGAGCTGGTGCATCAGCGCCACTGTCAACTAGTGAAGCTCCCGTGGTGAGGGCTCTTGCGGCGAGGGCTAGATCTTCAGAAGTGTGGAGGTTCTTTAAGGAAACACCGGATGACCGACGGACTGTGGTGTGCAACATTTGCCAAACCAGGCTCAGCAGGGGTTCCACCACTACTAGCTTAACTACCACCAGTATGCGCAGGCATATGAATGCTAAGCACCCCACTCAGTGGCAACAAGCCCGTTCACCTCCGGCCGTGCACACCACTGCTCCTTCCCCTGTGTCAGCTGCTAGTCAGCCCCCTGCCCAGGACCCTGCCACAAAAACCCCATCGTCGCCTCCACGATCCTCCACAGCATCCACCAGCGTTCAGCTCTCCATACCCCAGACGCTGGAGCGGAAACGCAAATATAGTGCAACCCACCCGCACGCCCAAGCCCTTAATGTGCACATCTCCAGATTGCTTAGCCTGGAGATGCTGCCCTATAGGCTAGTAGAGACCGAGGCCTTTCGCAACCTCATGGCGGCGGCCGCCCCTCGGTATTCGGTCCCCAGCCGCCACTACTTTTCCCGATGTGCCGTCCCAGCCCTGCACCAGCACGTGTCAGACAACATCATCCGTGCCCTGACCAACGCCGTTTCTGACAAGGTCCACCTGACCACGGACACGTGGACGAGTGCTGCCGGGCAGGGCCACTATATATCGCTGACGGCACATTGGGTTAACTTGGTGGAGGCTGGGACCGAGTCTGACCCTGGGGCTGCTCATATACTGCCGACGCCGAGGATTGCGGGGCCTACCTCGGTCCAGGTGTTTCAGGCCTACTATGCCTCCTCCTCCTCCCACCCCTCCTCCACCTCCTCCTCCGAACTACCAACCCTGGGCACGGCGCCATCAGTCGGTAGCTCTAGGCACAGCAGCAGTGCCGTCGCTAAGCGACAGCAGGCGGTGCTCAAACTGCTGAGCCTAGGCGACAAAAGGCACACCGCCCAAGAGCTATTACAGGGCATCACGGCGCAGACTGATCTGTGGCTGGCACCGCTGAACCTCAAGCCGGGAATGGTTGTGTGTGACAACGGCCGTAACCTGGTGGCGGCTCTGCAACTCGGCAGACTGACACATGTGCCATGCCTGGCCCATGTGTTAAATCTGATAGTGCAGCGTTTCCTCAAGACATACCCCAATCTGTCTGATTTGCTCACGAAGGTGCGCCGCATCTGTGCGCATTTCAGGAAGTCCAGCCCAGATGCTGCCACTCTCAGGGCAGCGCAGCGCCGCCTCCAACTGCCCGCTCACCGACTGTTGTGCGACGTGCCCACGAGGTGGAATTCAACACTGACCATGTTATCCAGAGTTTACCAGCAGCGCAGAGCGATTGTAGACTGCCAGATGTCAACTTCCACCAGAACTGGTAGTCAGGTCAGTCAGCTTCCTCAAGTCTACAATGAGGAGTGGACGTGGATGTCTGATATCTGTCAGGTGCTGAGTAACTTTGAGGAGTCAACACAGATGGTCAGTGGCGATGCCGCCATCATCAGCCTCACCATCCCGCTGCTTGGCCTGTTGAAAAACTCTCTGGTCAGCATGAAGTCGGAAGCTTTGCGCTCGTCACAAGAGACGGGGGAAGAATATTCCCTTGTTGATAGCCAAAGCACCCTGAGGTCTGTTTCTCAGCGCATATCGGAGGAGGTGGAGGTGGAGGAGGATGAGGAGGAAGAGGAGGAGAATGTTGGCGAGACACAAGAGGGGACCATTGTTGAGTCCTTCACTGTTCAGCGTGTATGGGCAGAAGAAGAGGAGTTGGAGGAGTTGGAGGAGGAGGAAATGGACAGTCAGGCCAGTGAGGGGAGTGAATTCTTACGCGTTGGTACTCTGGCGCATATGGCAGATTTCATGCTAGGCTGCCTATCCCGTGACCCTCGCGTTCAAAGAATTTATTCCAGCACCGATTACTGGGTGTTCACTCTCCTGGACCCACGGTACAAGCAAAATCTTCCCACTCTCATCCCTGGAGAGGAAAGGAGTGTGAGAATGCATGAATACCAGCAGGCCCTGGTGCACAAGCTGAAACAGTATTTCCCTTCTGACAGCGCTAGCGGCAGAGTGCGTAGTTCTGCGGGACAAGTAGCGAGGGAGAGTAGGCGAGCAGGCAGCTTGTCCAGCACTGGCAAGGGTACGCTTTACAAGGCTTTTGCCAGCTTTATGTCACCCCAGCAAGACACTGTCACCTGTCCCCAGTCTCGGCAGAGTAGGGCTGATCTTTACAGAAAGATGGTGAGGGAGTACGTAGCTGACCATACCATCGTCCTAAATGATCACACAGCTCCCTACAACTACTGGGTTTCAAAGCTGGACATGTGGCACGAACTGGCGCTGTACGCCTTGGAGGTTCTTGCCTGCCCTGCCGCTAGCGTCTTGTCCGAGCGGGTTTTCAGTGCAGCTGGTGGCATCATCACCGATAAGCGTACACGCCTGTCGACTGACAGCGCTGACAGGCTGACGCTTATTAAAATGAATAAAGGCTGGATTTCTCAGAATTTCCAATCTCCACCAGGTGAAGGAAGCTCAACCTGAATAATTGATCCACTCCTCCTCCTCCTCCTCATTTTCCTCCTTCTCCTCCTCTTTGTACAGTAAAGCAGAGGAAACTGGCTATTTTTTGACAGGGCCCACTGGCTCTTGCTATAGTACTTCATGCATTTAATTTTTCTGGAGGGCCACCTACCCGGTCCTCTGTTTGAAACAATTTTTGTGAGTGCCACATACAGGCACTCAATCTATTCCATTTTACTGCAGGGCCACCTACCTGCTCCTCTGGTTTGAACAATTTTTGGGACTGCCACATACAGGCACTCAATCTATTCCATTTTACTGGAGGGCCACCTACCTGCTCCTCTGGTTTGAAACATTTTTGGGACTGCCACATACAGGCACTCAATCTATTCCATTTTACTGCAGGGCCACCTACCTGCTCCTCTGGTTTGAACAATTTTTGGGACTGCCACATACAGGCACTCAATCTATTCCATTTTACTGGAGGGCCACCTACCTGCTCCTCTGGTTTGAACAATTTTTGGGACTGCCACATACAGGCACTCAATCTATTCCATTTTACTGGAGGGCCACCTACCTGCTCCTCTGGTTTGAAACATTTTTGGGACTGCCACATACAGGCACTCAATCTATTCCATTTTACTGCAGGGCCACCTACCTGCTCCTCTGGTTTGAACAATTTTTGGGACTGCCACATACAGGCACTCAATCTATTCCATTTTACTGCAGGGCCACCTACCTGCTCCTCTGGTTTGAACAATTTTTGGGACTGCCACATACAGGCACTCAATCTATTCCATTTTACTGCAGGGCCACCTACCTGCTCCTCTGGTTTGAAACATTTTTGGGACTGCCACATACAGGCACTCAATCTATTCCATTTTACTGCAGGGCCACCTACCTGCTCCTCTGGTTTGAAACATTTTTGGGACTGCCACATACAGGCACTCAATCTATCCCATTTTACTGGAGGGCCACCTACCTGCTCCTCTGGTTTGAAAAATGTTTGGGACTGCCACATACAGGCACTATCCAAATTAAATTGTCTCCATAGCAGCCTCCACACGTTGTCTCCATTGCTACCTCCAAAAGTCGTCCATATAGCTGCCTCCATACATCGTCCCTTTATCAAACGAGGTGTGTCAGGCAGAAATTTGGGTTGTTTTCATGGATTCCACATCAAAGTTGTTAACTTTGTCGCCACCCTGCTGTGTTATCCACAAAATATACTGGCAAACTTTTACCATTTACGGATATTATTTCAGCGCTTCTTGCGCAGATGTTTACATTCCCCTCACCCGGCATATCCTAAACTTATAAGAACGCTACTACACTTGATCTTATACAAAAGGTTCTTAGAAGTGCTGTTTGGGGAGTAGCCTAGAGACAGGGGCTTGGATTGGCGAAAGCTCGCCTGGCAGCGGAACGCCAGCTCCATGCGCATCATGCGCTTCTTGCGCATCTGTTTACATTCCCCTCACCCGCCATATCCCAAACTTATGAGAACGCTACTACACTTAACTTGGTGCAGGCTGGGACCGAGTCTGACCCTGGGGCTGGTCATATACTGCCGACGCAGAGAATTGCGGGGCCTACCTCGGTCCAGGTCTCAAAGGCCTACTATACCTCCTCCCACCCCTCCTCCACCTCCTCCTCCTCCGAATTACCATCCGTGGGCATGGCGCCATCAGTCGGTAGCTCTAGGCACAGCAGCAGTGCCGTCGCTAAGCGACAGCAGGCGGTGCTGAAACTGCTGAGCCTAGGCGATAAAAGGCACACCGCCCAAGAGCTATTACAGGGCATTCCACATCAAAGTTGTTAACTTTGTCGCCACCCTGCTGTGTAATCCCCAAAATATACTTGCAAACTTTTACCATTTAGGGATATTATTTCAGCGCTTCTTGCGCATCTGTTTACATTCCCCTCACCCGGCATATCCTAAACTTATAAGAACGCTACTACACTTGATCTTATACAAAAGGTTCTTAGAAGTGCTGTTTGGGGAGTAGCCTAGAGACACGGGCTTGGATTGGCGAAAGCTCGCCTGGCAGCGGAGCGCCAGCTCCATGCCAAGATCCAACTAACATAGTTTTAACTGCAGCACCTTTAATCTACTACTAGTTCACTGCCTCCATACATGGTCCCCTTATCAAACGAGCTGTGTCAGGCAGAATTTTGGGTTGTTTTCATGGCTTCCATGTTAACTTTGTCGCCACCCTGCTGTGTAATCCACAAAATATACTGGCAAACTTTTATCATGTACCGATATTATTTGAGCGCTTCTTGCTCACCTCCTTTGGTTCCTCTCTGCTACCCATTGGTTTGAAGCCTGAGTCCATTTAGGGTATGTTGCCATGCCTGCCGCTGCTGCCGCTGCCTCTGCATGCCGTCCCCTATAGTGTCAGGGTCAATTATTGGATGTTTTAGATGCTATCTAGCTTCATTCTGTCACTCTGTCATGGCCATGCTGTTGCCCATAATTTTGGCATAATGGTGCGATTATGCAGCCTCAGAGGCATCCATGCATGCTGCCCCTGCTGTTTCCTGTCCATTTCCGTGGTGTTTCCATCCTTTTCTGAGGTTCCCAGGTGTTTGGCCAAGCTTCCCTGTGCAGAGCCTTGGTCCCCTTGAAAAATGCTTGAGTCTCCCATTGACTTCAATGGGGTTCGTTATTCGAGACGAGCACTCGAGCATCGGGAAAAGTTCGTCTCGAATAACGAGTACCCGAGCATTTTAGTGTTCGCTCATCTCTAATCACAACCTTTTCTACCATCTGCTCTTATGTAGAGGACTCTCTTTGAAGCCACTTCCTCACCAGGTGGATATTTGTGACCTTGGAGGTTTCTCATGGCAGAAAATCCATTGCTTTACTCGCTGGGCCTGGACTTCCATACTGACCTCCAATTGTGCAAGTATTTGAGCCTTTAATCTTCTATAGTCCTTTGAATCCTGAAAGATGTGGTCATAATAAGCTTTTTGTGGCTCACAGTATGGAGCAAGCCCACTGCACTGTTTTCTGTCTGCAAGATAAGCCTCCACATCATCCTCAGTGGTCATCTTCTGCAATGAAGCTTTTTTATAATAACATCTGAGGTTTTATGAGCTATTGCAAAAACCTGCGGTACAGTCACTGCTTCTCTTAAAGCAGCCATTTGCTCCATAAGGTGGTTATTCTCCTGCTGCTGAGCATAAGCCTGCTGCTGGGCTTGTAAGGCCTCTGCATGAGCCTTCTGCTGCTGTGCCAGGGGTTGCTGCTGTTGGAGATTGGCTTGCATCATCTGTTTGATAAGTTCCTCCATTGCAATGCTTTTTTGCAGTCCTACAGCCACTTTCAACCATGACAATCACAGATTTAAGCTAAAACTTCAATTCTGCCTGCTGCTGCCCCAAGCAACAGACGCCTGCATCCAAATCACTATATGTGGGGAACGGGACCTTTCATACAGACTTGTTATCTGGCACAAATGCACATATAGGCAGGTCCTGTAATATAATGTCCTTAGGTTCAGGGTAGCAATACAAAAGGAATAGTCCAAAAATGGCTCTCACGCAGCTTTTCTGGCTTATGCTCCCCCTCTTATTTATACATTTCATGTTAATTTCATACATGTGAATCAATCAAAGTATCAAGAATTAACAAGGATAAAATACAATACATTTTCAAATAAATGAATTGTGGATAGGGGGAGATAAGTGCATGAACAGATTGCAGAGCTATGCCACCTGCTGGAATTAGATGTCCTGATGTAAACAGCTTCTTGTATATACAGTAAATGTATATAGGTGCAGGCAGTCCCCGGGTTACATACAAGATAGTTTCTGTAGGTTTGTTCTAAAGTTGAATTTGTATGTAAGTCGGAACTGTATATTTTATAATTGTAACCCAGACAGAATTTTGGTCTCTGAGACAATTGGATTTTAAAAATGTTGGGTTGTCATAAGAACTAAGATCAACAATAAAGCTCAATTGCAGACACCTGTGATAACTGTTACAGCTGTTTATTGTAGCCTATGGCTAAAGTACAGTAAATTACCAACATCCATAGGTCCATTTATAACTAGGGGTCGTCTGTAAGTCGAGTGTTCTTAAGTAGAGGACCGCCTGTATTTGTTTGTTTATAGATTACAGTGCTGAAAGTTGTTCATGTTGGACTTCATCTTGTGTGAACTGTGTTTTATATGTAGAATAGATCTACAGCACACTCTATCCTATAACTACATCTCTTTGGTTCCTGTTGTCCGGGTTCCTCTGAATGCACAAAAACTTAAAGCTGTCATTTGTGTGACAATGATTGAATGAACCGTACCAGGATATGAACATATATATTGTATAGCACTTCATTCGTTGATCTTTATTATACAAGTCGTCTCTGGTGAATTATTGCACTAATCCTGCACACATGCTTTCCAGCTACTTATATTCATGCAAAGTCATCAATGCATATAGTCTCTCCCTTCAGTCATTACATTCCGGCATTGGTTCCAGTTTAGTATTAGTCAAGAATATTCCTAAAGGGTATAGTCCAATTCATTCTAACATCATATGCAACAGTTATTTGATCTATATAAAGATTGTTACCAAAAGTGTTTTTAAAGGGTCATTTCATATGCAATATTTTAACATATTTTATGTAATCAATACTTGTTGAGTAAATAGAATTAAGTAGAGCATGGTATATTTTCTGATCACTTACAGTTCAAACATTACTTGGCCCCTTGCACAGAAATATAAGGGAAGTGAGATTTTGGTCTCAAAAAACGTGTATGGCACTCAGTCACGGTTTGTTGGGCACCTGTTGTCCTATATCTTTCCATTCATGGTATGTCAAGACATGTCCAATATTTTCCCTAATTCCAGTGCCAACTGCTTTTCTTTCAATGGAGAGGGGAGCACTCACTCCTCCTCTCTTCACACACCTGTATGCTTACATATGTTCATATGTGGCTTACGTTCGTGTCCAAAGGGCCTTGGGTGATTAAAAACACTTTGTTGTTCGCACCCAAACCTATGCAGAACTGCAGTTTTCCCGCCACCATTTCACTTGAAATTGACAGGTCTACTTACCTACTTATCTCTCATTCTATCTACCTCTTTACCTATTGATAGGTATTTACAGGTTGCAAGTAGCATTATGGAAGGGAAAACACAATGTTGAAGAACGCATGGATATCAAGTTGTATCCAATATGGGGGTTACCAAAACAGCATGTTCCAATTTAGAAAGAAGGAACAAACAACAGAAATACAATAAGTCGTCATTCAGTATTACTAAAGTTATCCAGAATATCCTTATTTGCCTAACATACTTAATCAGTTAACGAGATTAATTCCGAATTATGTGGGGAAAATGAAAGAAAAGTAAAGAATCAGAGAGGGAGAGGGTGAGGGTAGAAAAGGAGAGGAGGGAAAGGATTAAAAGAGAAAAGAAGGAATGGGAGGAGGATAAGGAACCGTGCCTCCCCTCTACCTGGTGTTCAGCTCTCCGTAATTTCACAGTCCTGCACTAGTTAGTTCCAAGTAGCGAGGAGATGTCACAAAGGTCGTCCAATGAAACCAGGTCTTTTGAGAGCAAGCCGCTCTTTTAGGGTCAGAATTCAAGAGGCTCTCCATCCGCCGCAGCTCCCCAACACGGCCCAACCACTGATGTAGGTAGGGAGGGAGGTTCAGTAGAACACCAGCAAGCTGGGATGCAGGCTTTTGCTGCGTTAAGAAGATAGCACAGCAGGGACTTTCTGTACGTGAAAAGGGAAATCTCGTGGTGATGGAGCAAAACCTAAGCGGGGTCATCCCGCAGCTCCCTGCCTGTCAACTCGCAAATCACCTCCAGCACCTTCGTCCAGTAAGAGGCTAAGGAAGGGCAACTCCAGAAAATATGTAGGAGAGTGCCCTCCTCTTTACCACAGCGCCAACAGTTTGGAGAGACATGAGGCACCCTAAACCATCTGGTCAATAACTTATAATTTGTCTCCTGGTAGTGGTACTTAATGAAGATTTATGTGCTAGATCATATATATTTTCTCTTTGCTCAGCAGAAAGATTCAATTCAAGATCTCATTCCCATTTGGCCATAAAAAAAGGGATGTGGTTCTGCGGGGGAGAAACCAAAAGGCTGTATGACAAGGAGAGGGTTCCTCTATCTGGCCCTTCTGCGAACACGCACCTTCGAAACCTGTCAGTGACCTGCTGAAGCCAGGAGGGGGTATAATAGATCCCAAATAGTGTGATAGTTGGAGACCCTGCCACATGGGCGCCTGTGGCAGATCTGGTGGAGAGGTCAACTCTTCCCCTCTCTCCCATTTCCCGTCCACTAGAAAGTGACGTGCCCTAAAATGGCCTGCCTTGACCCAACGCTTGAAAATTGGCGATGTGATCCCTGGGGGGAAAGCAGGGTAGCCTCATTACTTTGCTTTCTTTTGCAAGTGGTGATTTTTCCTATATTACAGATGTGATCTCAATGCAAATGGAAAATTACTTTTTCTAATGAATAGTATGAACATATTATAGTTTGGTTATGTGAACAGAATTTCAAAGTCCAAAGGTTAATCCAATGTGGGACCACTTTTAACATGAGTAAGATGATTAGGGTTTTCCAGCACTTCCGCTGCTGTGAACCTTCACCTTATATGTATATAATTTCTATACACACTTTATTTCATTAAATATGAAAAAGTATAATACATTGAAATAAAATAGAGAGTAGGGAGATGCAGAATTGGCAAAATCAAGCGGTTTATGCAGACGGGCAATAAGATACAACAGATGGCTGAAAGTGGACAGTTCCTTAATGACCTGATATGCAGTCAATCAACAGAATAACACGCAAGAAAATCTAAATCAGTCTTGTCATTATCAGGAGAATTTTAATTGAAGCAATAAGGTTCTTTCATCTCAGCTGGTTTCAAAGTAAGTAATAACACAAACAAGCATCCTCCACTGATATTTTTTAATTAAAGCCTTGAAATTTGTTATTTTAGCTGAATTGGTAATGTCATATGATTACTAAAATTCTTGGCAATTATATTTTAATTGTACATAATAGCTCATAAATTTTGTACCATCGCAACCTAAGGAGAAAATGTTATCACTTCAATGAAGATAAGAAAAACATTGTTTTAGGAAAATGAAATCTTGTAATTTGGATACTGGAATGATCTTATTGTATAAAGAGGAGAGCATATGCAACTGGTAGTTTGCTCAGTTATTAGGTTTTATTGTGATTAGTTCACATCATTTAGCACAATTACATATCTGTATGCAGTCTATAGGCTTTGATTTACTTCAATTGCTTGTTGGGCATACTGAATTATTTTCAGTGTGAATTAGGGCAGATTCACACTGGCCTTTTCATAGTAATTTTTCACTGAAGCAACTTTGGATGCATACAGATCGGTTTTCTCTGCCTGGCTTCAACGATTTTTCACTGATGCCTAAGGCTCATTTCACGCTACCGTTTATTTATCACCGTTACAAAAATATAACGGATGGTAAATAAACGGTAAAATAAACATAATGTATGACAGTGTCCGTTACAGTTACAGACACTTTCAATACATAGAAATATAGAAATTTATAGAAATCTCTACTTACCTTCCGATATCTCATTCTATCTACCTATATACCTCTCATTTCTACCTACCCATTGATTTCTCATTTCTATTTGCCTACCTATCTTTCTCTCTATACCTCATTTATCTATAATCTATCCATCATCTAATTTGTTATCTCTATATTAACTATTTTTGTCAATCTATATCTGTCTATTTCTTCATCTAAAAAAACTGAGGAATAACAGATGAATATCTAACAGACGGCAATGGATAACATAAAAATTTACATTGAATTCAATGAGATCTGTCAGGTACGTTCAAATTCAGTTTTTTACCCTTTTTAACGGAAGGTAGAAATGGAAAAGCTGACGGTAGTGTGAACTTGGCCTTACTGGACCATTCTTTTCAATGGGATTTTACACACTTCAGTTTTTTTTCCACTAATCAATGGCAAAATTGTAGAACCTATATTTTAGAATCTACTGGGGCTTTTTTACTAAGGGAGCACTTTCTTTGGATTTCCGATGTTTTTGGGTTTTGCACGGATGTCACAGGTATTTAACAAGGGATTGTGTCCCACGCTATCGGATTTCATGCGACTGAAATTGGGGGGGGGGGGTGCCGTCAGACAATCCGACTGATTCGGGTTGAGTTCATGATTTAACTTTCAAATTGTGTCACAAGATCAAGCACTTATATGCACCGGGAAGAAGAAGGTGAACTCGGAGTGGGGAAGCGACACATGCAGGATATTGGACGCACGGTCCTAGTGAATCGCAAAACAGTGCATTATCATCGGACCATGTACTTTCAGTGAACTCCTCCGGATGGGTAAGTAAACGTGACCCATTGTTTTCACCCATTTTGTTACACTGATTCAATGTTAAGTGTGAAAAAGCACTTTGAAAAGAATGGTTTAGAATGCCCCAGAACAATTATGCAGATTTAGTAGTTGCAGTTTACCAATATATGGGAAGAACAATTTTGGGCAGCAGAGCTCCAAAAATAGACATAGAACTGTCCCAAGCAGGCGAAAATTAAGACCCTAGTTGCCTTACATTACGGAGTGTAATCCTTTCCAACTAAGTATAGCAAGCAAAATCACTTCTCAGAGAAATAAAAATTCTCAAGATCTTTCACACCCTCAAATCTCACACCCTTAACATGTGCCCTAATCTAATTATAAGAATATGACTGAAATACATCTTGTTCCGTACACAGAATATAGTCTCTGGTTATTTTTCAGTTACCTTCAGTTGCCTTTCAATACCTTCCACAGCAGAGACCATCCAAAAACAGATAATTTTTGAGACTATTTTCTTTGCTTCTATGGCTGGGAAGCGGAGATCAGCCTTTATATAGTGATTCTGCAGTGATTATGGTCTCCGCATCCACCCTAAAATATTTCAGAAATGTGTAATTTTAATTTCTCAGTATAAATATAAAATATATTACAAATATATTTAGAAATATATATTTTTGCAACATTGGGACAATTTGCTTTAGGTATAGCTTTTTTCATGCTTATTTTGCTTTGGCTTCACAAGAATACTTTAAAAATGCAGACTGTCCCTGTGTTACATACCAGATAAATACAAATTCAACTTCTGTAGAAACCTAAGTTGGAACTGAAATATTTTGTAATTGTAACTCCAGAATTTTTTTTATCTATCTCATATCTATCTATCTCATATCTATCTATATATCTTCCTTGTGTGAGGTGATAGGGGGAGGGGGGCTGCAGTTTGTGTCTGTGTGGATAATGTGTTTATACAGTATACAGGTGTAGGGAAAGCTGAGGAGAGATAAGATGAAGGTGTTTGGTTATTACATTAGTGAGGGCTTCTCCCTGCACATGACTGCTGCAGCACTGAGTCATGAGGTAATCAGCTGTGAGCAGTGAGCTATGAGGTGATCAGCTGTGTCCAGAGGGTGTCTCCAGTTCCGTAGTCTTCTTTATGAAGACGGAATGTCCATAGTAACAGCTATCTGAGCAGTCACTGCCATCTAGGGGAAGTCTGCAGAATAGAAGAGGAAGGAGCAAGATTCGGGTAACTAATCCAATTGCAAAAGGATTTTTTAAATGTTGAAAAATTATGTAAAAAAATAATTACTGAATTACCACTTTGTTCAGGTATAAAATAAATATTTATCTTTAACCACCTCTGTTCCCTCTACTCCCCCTTTCACCCACTGTGTTCTAGAGTGCCACACGATTTCCAGCAGATGGAACAGAGAAGTGGTTACAAATTCTTGGGGGGGTGACACTCACAGACCAAAGACCCCAGTGTTTCCTTCGAAGTGTATTTTAGCAGGACATATTGAAATGCAATTATGAATAAAACCTAGTATTTATATCTCCCTCTTTACTTATACAAACACCCAAAGTTATTCCCAATAATCTTAAACTTGACAAATAATTAACTTAATATTAGCAAAATATTAGAAAAGATTATATATTTTTATTCTTTGTTATGTAAAATGAAATAAAAGAAGCTGTTGCTGTTCAAAATGCAATTTCAATGCCTGATGTAAACATTATTTATTATGTTAGCAAATACTTTATTACTTTTGTGACACATCGTTAGAATTTTAAAAAAAATTCTAAGTTTTATCTGATTCTTTAATCGCAAAAAACAGTCACAGGTGCATTTCATTGTATTTTTTTTTTCATTTTTTCATTGCAGAACAAAAAGAATAATCTTAGAGAAGTTTTACAGGCTACCTTAAACATTTTTGCAGTGTTTTTCTCATGACACATAGGGCTAGTTAAAATTCAACAAATGACTTTAATTTTTATTCATGGTAAATTTAAGTGCAAAAAATGCCCTTTTTGTAATGTAAACTATATATTTTTTAAATTTTAAAATTAACTGAAAAAAACATATTATGAATTCCCTATTTCATTTCAGTCATTTTAAAATATATTATGTATAGTCATGGGCAATGTTTTTATAGTGTAAAGGGGGGGGGGGTTATTTTATTGGGAAATATTAATTTATGTTTCTAAATATTTTCTGCTGTATGTGCTTCTACTTAGCATGTCTTCTCTTAGGGACATTTCCACAGAATATTTTTTTTTTTTTTTTTGCTTACAAGTTTTCTCCTGTACTTTGCCCATTTACTGGAAGACATAACGCCCTGTGAGGACAAAAGTCTGAGACAGAGCTGTACTGGATCTGATCAAATCAAGGAGCTCTGATTAACCCCTGCAGACCTGGCAATCATGTGACCACTTGGTCTATAGAGCCAACGGCTCCAGCCTTATCTGTATATGTATCTGTATCCATATCTTAGTTTTCTAGATCTCTTATGGTTTACTTCCTGTACATAAAAATCTGTCCCTGGTCATGTGATGTCACACAGATGCACAGCACATAGAGAATAATCAGATATGTGTTATTTTTATTTTTACTATAGTTGCATTTAAACAATTATTGGTCGCAGATCTGTATATACACAAGTTCATGCTAGTCAGTTGTTCTACATATAACTTTATTTTTGCCTGCATTTCACCCAAAACACGTCAAGCTAGCTTTACTAGAAGTGAAGAATCTAATAATATGAAATAATTTATCACAGAGGAATGGTTGTCATTTTACGCTGTCCAGCTTACCTGCCAGTCAGGGAAACAGCACATTCTCGCCTCTTTGCTGTTAACTCTTTTATAATTGTATCCTGTCGAAACATATCTTCTCTAATGCAAGTTAATAAATCATTGCAATTGTGGTTTGCATGGCAAAGAACTGATATCCAATAAACATGCCCTCTATGCTGCTTTCAGAATTTTCAGTCTTTATTACAATAATAGAATCCTTGCAACAAATAGCTAGGAATGGACAGAAAATTTTGTATTACTTCTACCTCAAAACGGTAATGTACTGTTACATTTTATATCACATATCTGTTGAATATAGCATTATATTAGTCCACTGACAATGATAAATACACTGAAACCATGGCCTTGAGCCTATACAAAGAAATGGGGATGCATGCTAGTGGCTGAAAAGACAGCCAACATGTGACCCTAAACACCTGTACATGAGGTGAATTAGCATTTTTGTGTGAAAGTGTGATCTTTAACCCTTTGTCTCCCCATAACCTTTCTAATACTCTTTTTTTTAAATCTGCATTTATAAATTAACATTACTGGTTACACTCACTTTTATAAGCAAATCAATGAGCCAACTGGATCAAGTGAAGGGGGTTTCAGAGTTCCAGGGGCATCATCATTATCTCCACACTGCACTTCTAGATTTTCCACCCTCCTCCTACATGCAGTTGATGGCTGAACCCATGCTCCAAGCAAATCTCTGTCGGCTCTCATCTGCAGGAGAGAGAGAGTGGGAAGTGAGCTACGCTAGCAGAGGGGAGAAAATGTTGGATACCCAGTGACCCACAGACACCCCATGACTCAATCCAGTTTGTTGGCAATGAATGTAATGAAGAATGTTTATTGAAAAAGTATTGAAAAATATTAGTATTAAAAAACCTATGGGAACCTGTCATTAGGTGAAAATGTGAATTCCGAATGACAGATTCCCTTTAAGCGTTAGATGGGTCAAGGAGTCTACGTTACATGTTCTTTCCAAAATCACAGGCATAATAGAGTAACATGCTTACTCATTATATGAGAAAAAGACAATCACTATATTGGAATCTCCACGAACCCCATTTTGGTCAACGGCTGTAATTGGTGTCCATCCATGTTTGGAAACACTTTTTTTCTATAAAGTAACATAACAAAAACAACTTTTTTCCTCTGACGTAAAAACATTTCCTATGAAAATTACATTGATATTGTAGTTGTGAATAGGTTTGCTTTCTCAGAAGAAAGATTCGCTGTGAATCACAGCAGAGAAATAGCTGCAGGCCCTGAATTCTCTCACATCCCTGTGCTAATCTACTGGTGGAAACTGGTCAACAATCCTAAATCTGACAAATAAAAAACAGACAGAAGCGTAGTCAGGATCCAAGTCAAATCCAAGATGGTGATTAGTAACAGAATCATAGCACAGAATAGTCAAGATCATAACATGGGTTAGAATACACAGAAATAGCATAATACAGAAAAAAGTAAGAAAATTAGCAATTAGTATAAGCAGCATCTAAATCAATTTAGAAACAGTTATATGTTCAGTTCTTGGATGCAAACCCAGTTGCAGATTGAGTTATAAAAATAGACTAGGTGAAAATATACCTGGCATACACACGAATCTCCATGATGCGGTAGCTGACGGTGTTTTAAAAACCAGCAAACTTTCTTTTGCTGGTCTTTACGAAAAATTATGGCAGGTCGGACCTAGCATTGTTTTGACTGACTGCCACTGGAATATGCTAAATGTTCCCAAATATCTGGATTCTGTTTATTGTACATCACTGGATAAATGGTATACATGTTAAAAGAATTATCAAAGACCATCAGATACACATGTTCAGTAAAGCATGTAATGTTTGGATGAGATGGCCAAGATAGCTTTCATCCAAACAAGTTTTTAAAGTTATATGAAATATTAAAGTGTTATTTGAAAGCACAGCAAAGCCCTATGAAAAGTAGGGCTTTCCCTCACTTTCTATAATGCTTTCACATGCACTAGGAGTAGTCATGAACGGACCCGAACCATAATACCCGGGTAGGTATTGAACACTGCAGGTTTGGGTCCTCTGAATCTGGATTTCGATCAAATTTTGGGTCAGGGGTTTGGTTGTGCTCACCACCTCTGCTGTTACTGTGCATGCACACAGTATATGCACACTCATTAAATTGAGTAGCTCCAGGGTGAGGTGGGCTGTGTATTGGAAGATGATGGGAAGACTGTAGAAAGGAAAGAGCAGGCATACACCTCAGTTCCTGGCTTCCTGTATTTATTGCACAATGATAGATGCAAGCACTGTGCATAGTCCCACTTTTTCCCTCCTCCTCACCCCAGAGACTATACCGTTATCTCCAGTTGCCTTTTGTTTCCTTCTATGGATTCTTACTGGCAACCAGAACGCACAGATGAAGAGAAAGGGGCTGAGCCAGCCAGAAAGCAGGGAATTAGCAGGCAAATGGCTTCAATAAGGTAATGAATGAATATTTGAAATATGTGAGCTTTTAGCTTTTGCAGCTATAGAACTTTAGAAAATGTACTTTTACTTGACACTAAGTCAAATTGGCCTCCAGATGGGTTACAAATGAATCTATCCCTGGTATAGTTAACAAGATGGATAAATTAGCCAAAAATACACAACGTCTGGTAGAAATGCATAACTGTGATTTAAGGCATACCTACTGATTAAGAAATCAATGTCAGTATTGCTATGTCTAGTATTCTCACAAAGAACACTTTGTTTAATTAATAGAAACCTTTCCGTTTACTTCATTTATTTATATTCCAACTGTATCCATTAAAAGCATATTGATGGAGAAAATGTCCATAGCTTTCCATGCTGAGAAATAATTCTGATCACTTAGGAAGAAATAAGTAACACAGTAGAAACACAATAGCTATATCTGAACTGGTAGAGCTTATGCAGATAGATGATAAATACTGTTCCACTGAATAAATTACATTGTAATAGAGTCCATGCACATGACATACTCGTGTGTATAGACCATCTGAAGTATGTATATATTGGGTCTAATGCCAAGTCCGTATTTACCCCTGCATGCTATATTCTGCACTAGACACAAAGGGGGGGGTGGATATTTCAGGATTGGCTTAATTCAAGATTTAGCATGAGGCGTGTAGCTGGCATACATTTTAGTCACATGTAGTGCCTATAGATCCATATAAGGGGCCTGATGCATGCACGAACACATATGTGCTATGTGGAAATATGCTAAACCAGATGGGGAATATATGAAGAGCAGCAGATTTTACCATAGGATATGCATATTTTTATAATAATCCGCATGCCTTGTATAAAATTAGATAAATAGCTGAAACAGTGGGTGCCCCAAAAATGGATGTCATGATTTGAGTCAACACAGAAAAGGGGAGGTGCCTCATATCCTCGGAAAGTGGAGTTAACAATCAATGTGGGTCTTTGCTATGTCATGAAGCTAATAAGTAGCAATTATTTATCCCCTCCAATATTAACTCTACTTTATATATCACTCACAATCCCAGTTCTAGAGTCACTCACACAAGCCTATTCCGTTGTACACCAGTCATGGCTTGTCAATACCTTTCAGCAGCAATATAGGAAATGGTAAATGAATTAAAGATCACATTTAGCCAAGACAAAATATTGGCAGATCATGGCAGAGGACTTGTATTCTCTAACCTGTAATGGTGCAAATTGAGTAAAATCTATTAGTCTGTTTTATGCAACATGTGCTAGGACAATATTGTAACCTTAGGGCACACTATATTCTTACCTACTACTACTTATGCAATGAAAAGGTAAAGATTAGAGATGAGCGAACATGCTCGTCCGAGCTTGATGCTCGGTCGAGCATTAGGGTACTCGAAACTGCTCGTTACTCGGACGAATACTTCGCCCGCTCGAGAAAATGGCAGCTCCCGCCGTTTTGCTTTTTGGCGGCCAGAAACAGAGCCAATCACAAGCCAGGAGACTCTGCACTCCACCCAGCATGACGTGGTACCCTTACACGTCGATAGCAGTGGTTGGCTGGCCAGATCAGGTGACCCTGGGATAGACTAGCCGCTGGCCGCGCTGCTCGGATCATTCTGTCTCTGGATGCCGCTAGGGAGAGAGCTGCTGCTGCTCAGGGAAAGCGTTAGGGTGTTCTATTAGCTTACTGTTAGGCAGGAGTGATTCTCAAAGAACCCAACAGCCCTTCTTAGGGCTACAATAACGTTCTACTTTTTTTATTTTAATTTGCATCTTTTACCATTTTGTGAGGAATTAGCAGGGGGACTTGCTACCGTTGTGTTTAGCTCTTAGTGGCACACATATCCATAGCAAAGACCGAAGTGGGAAAATTCAGTAGGGGTTGGATTTCTATTAGGCAATAACTCAGTGTCATCTCATCTGGCATAGTACTGTGCTTCCTTTGATACTTGGCTAGAAAATAGCCATAGGAGAATACAAACAGCTTCTTGAAGCCTACAGTAGCGTTCTATATATTTGATTTCTGGTTGATCTGCTGGTGACTGTAGTTTCTGCAGTGCATGTACTTGCCAATTCTGAGCAATTTGTAGTGGGACTTGCGACCGCTGTGTTCTGCGCTTAGTGGCGCACATATCCATAGCAAAGGCTGAAGTGGCAAAATTCAGTAGGGGTTGGATTTCTATTAGGCAATAACTCAGTGTCATCTCATCTGGCATAGTACTGTGCTTCCTTTGATACTTGGCTAGAAAATAGCCATAGGAGAATACAAACAGCTTCTTGAAGCCTACAGTAGCGTTCTATATATTTGATTTCTGGTTGATCTGCTGGTGACTGTAGTTTCTGCAGTGCATGTACTTGCCAATTCTGAGCAATTTGTAGTGAGACTTGCGACCGCTGTGTTCTGCGCTTAGTGGCGCACATATCCATAGCAAAGGCTGAAGTGGCAAAATTCAGTAGGGGTTGGATTTCTATTAGGCAATAACTCAGTGTCATCTCATCTGGCATAGTACTGTGCTTCCTTTGATACTTGGCTAGAAAATAGCCATAGGAGAATACAAACAGCTTCTTGAAGCCTACAGTAGCGTTCTATATATTTGATTTCTGGTTGATCTGCTGGTGACTGTAGTTTCTGCAGTGCATGTACTTGCCAATTCTGAGCAATTTGTAGTGGGACTTGCGACCGCTGTGTTCTGCGCTTAGTGGCGCACATATCCATAGCAAAGGCTGAAGTGGCAAAATTCAGTAGGGGTTGGATTTCTATTAGGCAATAACTCAGTGTCATCTCATCTGGCATAGTACTGTGCTTCCTTTGATACTTGGCTAGAAAATAGCCATAGGAGAATACAAACAGCTTCTTGAAGCCTACAGTAGCGTTCTATATATTTGATTTCTGGTTGATCTGCTGGTGACTGTAGTTTCTGCAGTGCATGTACTTGCCAATTCTGAGCAATTTGTAGTGGGACTTGCGACCGCTGTGTTCTGCGCTTAGTGGCGCACATATCCATAGCAAAGGCTGAAGTGGCAAAATTCAGTAGGGGTTGGATTTCTATTAGGCAATAACTCAGTGTCATCTCATCTGGCATAGTACTGTGCTTCCTTTGATACTTGGCTAGAAAATAGCCATAGGAGAATACAAACAGCTTCTTGAAGCCTACAGTAGCGTTCTATATATTTGATTTCTGGTTGATCTGCTGGTGACTGTAGTTTCTGCAGTGCATGTACTTGCCAATTCTGAGCAATTTGTAGTGGGACTTGCGACCGCTGTGTTCTGCGCTTAGTGGCGCACATATCCATAGCAAAGGCTGAAGTGGCAAAATTCAGTAGGGGTTGGATTTCTATTAGGCAAGAACTCAGTGTCATCTCATCTGGCATAGTACTGTGCTTCCTTTGATACTTGGCTAGAAAATAGCCATAGCAATAGGATAGCATTGTTTGGTTTTAAAAACTCAAAAAAAAACAAAAAACACAAAAAAAAAAAAAAAAACACAAAAAAAAACAAAAAAAAGTAAAAAAAAAAATAAAGTTATAACTCTCATTTTAAAAATGTTTAACCCGAGGGCTAGGGGTAGAGGACGAGGGCGGGGACGTGGGCGTCCAACTACTGCAGGGGTCAGAGGCCGTGGTCCTGGGCGGGGTGAGACACCACCTGCTGATGAGGGAGCAGGGGAACGCCGCAGAGCTACACTCCCTAGGTTCATGTCTGAAGTTACTGGGACTCGTGGTAGAGCACTGTTGAGGCCAGAACAGTGCGAACAGGTGATGTCGTGGATTGCTGACAATGCTTCGAGCAATTTGTCCACCACCAGTCAGTCTTCCACGCAGTCCACCCATGTCACCGAAATCGCCACTCCTCCAGCTCCTGCACCTCAGCCTCCTCCCCCCCAGTCTGCCCCCTCCCAGGAAAATTTGGCATTTGAACCGGCATACTCTGAGGAACTGTTTTCTGGACCCTTCCCACAGTCACAAACCACTTGTCCGGTTGCTGCTGAGCAATTTTCCGATGCCCAGGTTTTCCACCAGTCACAGTCTGTGGGTGATGATGACCTTCTTGACGTAGTGGAAGTGTGTAAAGAGGTGTCCGACGATGAGGAGACACGGTTGTCAGACAGTGGGGAAGTTGTTGTCAGGGCAGGAAGTCCGAGGGGGGAGCAGACTGAGGGATCGGAGGATGATGAGGTGACAGACCCAAGCTGGGTTGAGAGGCCGGGTGAACACAGTGCTTCTGAGACGGAGGAGAGTCCTCGACCTGAACAGGTTGGAAGAGGCAGTGGTGGGGCCAGACGGAGAGGCAGGGCCAGAGCTGGTGCATCAGCGCCACTGTCAACTAGTGAAGCTCCCGTGGTGAGGGCTCTTGCGGCGAGGGCTAGATCTTCAGAAGTGTGGAGGTTCTTTAAGGAAACACTGGATGACCGACGGACTGTGGTGTGCAACATTTGCCAAACCAGGCTCAGCAGGGGTTCCACCACTACTAGCTTAACTACCACCAGTATGCGCAGGCATATGAATGCTAAGCACCCCACTCAGTGGCAACAAGCCCGTTCACCTCCGGCCGTGCACACCACTGCTCCTTCCCCTGTGTCAGCTGCTAGTCAGCCCCCTGCCCAGGACCCTGCCACAAAAACCCCATCGTCGCCTCCACGATCCTCCACAGCATCCACCAGCGTTCAGCTCTCCATACCCCAGACGCTGGAGCGGAAACGCAAATATAGTGCAACCCACCCGCACGCCCAAGCCCTTAATGTGCACATCTCCAGATTGCTTAGCCTGGAGATGCTGCCCTATAGGCTAGTAGAGACCGAGGCCTTTCGCAACCTCATGGCGGCGGCCGCCCCTCGGTATTCGGTCCCCAGCCGCCACTACTTTTCCCGATGTGCCGTCCCAGCCCTGCACCAGCACGTGTCAGACAACATCATCCGTGCCCTGACCAACGCCGTTTCTGACAAGGTCCACCTGACCACGGACACGTGGACGAGTGCTGCCGGGCAGGGCCACTATATATCGCTGACGGCACATTGGGTTAACTTGGTGGAGGCTGGGACCGAGTCTGACCCTGGGGCTGCTCATATACTGCCGACGCCGAGGATTGCGGGGCCTACCTCGGTCCAGGTGTTTCAGGCCTACTATGCCTCCTCCTCCTCCCACCCCTCCTCCACCTCCTCCTCCGAACTACCATCCGTGGGCACGGCGCCATCAGTCGGTAGCTCTAGGCACAGCAGCAGTGCCGTCGCTAAGCGACAGCAGGCGGTGCTCAAACTGCTGAGCCTAGGCGACAAAAGGCACACCGCCCAAGAGCTATTACAGGGCATCACGGCGCAGACTGATCTGTGGCTGGCACCGCTGAACCTCAAGCCGGGAATGGTTGTGTGTGACAACGGCCGTAACCTGGTGGCGGCTCTGCAACTCGGCAGACTGACACATGTGCCATGCCTGGCCCATGTGTTAAATCTGATAGTGCAGCGTTTCCTCAAGACATACCCCAATCTGTCTGATTTGCTCACGAAGGTGCGCCGCATCTGTGCGCATTTCAGGAAGTCCAGCCCAGATGCTGCCACTCTCAGGGCAGCGCAGCGCCGCCTCCAACTGCCCGCTCACCGACTGTTGTGCGACGTGCCCACGAGGTGGAATTCAACACTGACCATGTTATCCAGAGTTTACCAGCAGCGCAGAGCGATTGTAGACTGCCAGATGTCAACTTCCACCAGAACTGGTAGTCAGGTCAGTCAGCTTCCTCAAGTCTACAATGAGGAGTGGACGTGGATGTCTGATATCTGTCAGGTGCTGAGTAACTTTGAGGAGTCAACACAGATGGTCAGTGGCGATGCCGCCATCATCAGCCTCACCATCCCGCTGCTTGGCCTGTTGAAAAACTCTCTGGTCAGCATGAAGTCGGAAGCTTTGCGCTCGTCACAAGAGACGGGGGAAGAATATTCCCTTGTTGATAGCCAAAGCACCCTGAGGTCTGTTTCTCAGCGCATATCGGAGGAGGTGGAGGTGGAGGAGGATGAGGAGGAAGAGGAGGAGAATGTTGGCGAGACACAAGAGGGGACCATTGTTGAGTCCTTCACTGTTCAGCGTGTATGGGCAGAAGAAGAGGAGTTGGAGGAGTTGGAGGAGGAGGAAATGGACAGTCAGGCCAGTGAGGGGAGTGAATTCTTACGCGTTGGTACTCTGGCGCATATGGCAGATTTCATGCTAGGCTGCCTATCCCGTGACCCTCGCGTTCAAAGAATTTATTCCAGCACCGATTACTGGGTGTTCACTCTCCTGGACCCACGGTACAAGCAAAATCTTCCCACTCTCATCCCTGGAGAGGAAAGGAGTGTGAGAATGCATGAATACCAGCAGGCCCTGGTGCACAAGCTGAAACAGTATTTCCCTTCTGACAGCGCTAGCGGCAGAGTGCGTAGTTCTGCGGGACAAGTAGCGAGGGAGAGTAGGCGAGCAGGCAGCTTGTCCAGCACTGGCAAGGGTACGCTTTACAAGGCTTTTGCCAGCTTTATGTCACCCCAGCAAGACACTGTCACCTGTCCCCAGTCTCGGCAGAGTAGGGCTGATCTTTACAGAAAGATGGTGAGGGAGTACGTAGCTGACCATACCATCGTCCTAAATGATCACACAGCTCCCTACAACTACTGGGTTTCAAAGCTGGACATGTGGCACGAACTGGCGCTGTACGCCTTGGAGGTTCTTGCCTGCCCTGCCGCTAGCGTCTTGTCCGAGCGGGTTTTCAGTGCAGCTGGTGGCATCATCACCGATAAGCGTACACGCCTGTCGACTGACAGCGCTGACAGGCTGACGCTTATTAAAATGAATAAAGGCTGGATTTCTCAGAATTTCCAATCTCCACCAGGTGAAGGAAGCTCAACCTGAATAATTGATCCACTCCTCCTCCTCCTCCTCATTTTCCTCCTTCTCCTCCTCTTTGTACAGTAAAGCAGAGGAAACTGGCTATTTTTTGACAGGGCCCACTGGCTCTTGCTATAGTACTTCATGCATTTAATTTTTCTGGAGGGCCACCTACCCGGTCCTCTGTTTGAAACAATTTTTGTGAGTGCCACATACAGGCACTCAATCTATTCCATTTTACTGCAGGGCCACCTACCTGCTCCTCTGGTTTGAACAATTTTTGGGACTGCCACATACAGGCACTCAATCTATTCCATTTTACTGGAGGGCCACCTACCTGCTCCTCTGGTTTGAAACATTTTTGGGACTGCCACATACAGGCACTCAATCTATTCCATTTTACTGCAGGGCCACCTACCTGCTCCTCTGGTTTGAACAATTTTTGGGACTGCCACATACAGGCACTCAATCTATTCCATTTTACTGGAGGGCCACCTACCTGCTCCTCTGGTTTGAACAATTTTTGGGACTGTCACATACAGGCACTCAATCTATTCCATTTTACTGGAGGGCCACCTACCTGCTCCTCTGGTTTGAAACATTTTTGGGACTGCCACATACAGGCACTCAATCTATTCCATTTTACTGCAGGGCCACCTACCTGCTCCTCTGGTTTGAACAATTTTTGGGACTGCCACATACAGGCACTCAATCTATTCCATTTTACTGCAGGGCCACCTACCTGCTCCTCTGGTTTGAACAATTTTTGGGACTGCCACATACAGGCACTCAATCTATTCCATTTTACTGCAGGGCCACCTACCTGCTCCTCTGGTTTGAAACATTTTTGGGACTGCCACATACAGGCACTCAATCTATTCCATTTTACTGCAGGGCCACCTACCTGCTCCTCTGGTTTGAAACATTTTTGGGACTGCCACATACAGGCACTCAATCTATCCCATTTTACTGGAGGGCCACCTACCTGCTCCTCTGGTTTGAAAAATGTTTGGGACTGCCACATACAGGCACTATCCAAATTAAATTGTCTCCATAGCAGCCTCCACACGTTGTCTCCATTGCTACCTCCAAAAGTCGTCCATATAGCTGCCTCCATACATCGTCCCTTTATCAAACGAGGTGTGTCAGGCAGAAATTTGGGTTGTTTTCATGGATTCCACATCAAAGTTGTTAACTTTGTCGCCACCCTGCTGTGTTATCCACAAAATATACTGGCAAACTTTTACCATTTACGGATATTATTTCAGCGCTTCTTGCGCAGATGTTTACATTCCCCTCACCCGGCATATCCTAAACTTATAAGAACGCTACTACACTTGATCTTATACAAAAGGTTCTTAGAAGTGCTGTTTGGGGAGTAGCCTAGAGACAGGGGCTTGGATTGGCGAAAGCTCGCCTGGCAGCGGAACGCCAGCTCCATGCGCATCATGCGCTTCTTGCGCATCTGTTTACATTCCCCTCACCCGCCATATCCCAAACTTATGAGAACGCTACTACACTTAACTTGGTGCAGGCTGGGACCGAGTCTGACCCTGGGGCTGGTCATATACTGCCGACGCAGAGAATTGCGGGGCCTACCTCGGTCCAGGTCTCAAAGGCCTACTATACCTCCTCCCACCCCTCCTCCACCTCCTCCTCCTCCGAATTACCATCCGTGGGCATGGCGCCATCAGTCGGTAGCTCTAGGCACAGCAGCAGTGCCGTCGCTAAGCGACAGCAGGCGGTGCTGAAACTGCTGAGCCTAGGCGATAAAAGGCACACCGCCCAAGAGCTATTACAGGGCATTCCACATCAAAGTTGTTAACTTTGTCGCCACCCTGCTGTGTAATCCCCAAAATATACTTGCAAACTTTTACCATTTAGGGATATTATTTCAGCGCTTCTTGCGCATCTGTTTACATTCCCCTCACCCGGCATATCCTAAACTTATAAGAACGCTACTACACTTGATCTTATACAAAAGGTTCTTAGAAGTGCTGTTTGGGGAGTAGCCTAGAGACACGGGCTTGGATTGGCGAAAGCTCGCCTGGCAGCGGAGCGCCAGCTCCATGCCAAGATCCAACTAACATAGTTTTAACTGCAGCACCTTTAATCTACTACTAGTTCACTGCCTCCATACATGGTCCCCTTATCAAACGAGCTGTGTCAGGCAGAATTTTGGGTTGTTTTCATGGCTTCCATGTTAACTTTGTCGCCACCCTGCTGTGTAATCCACAAAATATACTGGCAAACTTTTATCATGTACCGATATTATTTGAGCGCTTCTTGCTCACCTCCTTTGGTTCCTCTCTGCTACCCATTGGTTTGAAGCCTGAGTCCATTTAGGGTATGTTGCCATGCCTGCCGCTGCTGCCGCTGCCTCTGCATGCCGTCCCCTATAGTGTCAGGGTCAATTATTGGATGTTTTAGATGCTATCTAGCTTCATTCTGTCACTCTGTCATGGCCATGCTGTTGCCCATAATTTTGGCATAATGGTGCGATTATGCAGCCTCAGAGGCATCCATGCATGCTGCCCCTGCTGTTTCCTGTCCATTTCCGTGGTGTTTCCATCCTTTTCTGAGGTTCCCAGGTGTTTGGCCAAGCTTCCCTGTGCAGAGCCTTGGTCCCCTTGAAAAATGCTCGAGTCTCCCATTGACTTCAATGGGGTTCGTTATTCGAGACGAGCACTCGAGCATCGGGAAAAGTTCGTCTCGAATAACGAGTACCCGAGCATTTTAGTGTTCGCTCATCTCTAATCAAGAGCTTTCCGCCTCCTGCTGGGACTATGCAGTGGTGGGGCAATCATATGCATGAGCGCCAGCGTATGTTAAATGTCCCCCATTATGCTTTCCATACTTACAAGGTGTAGAGGGGAGCCAATGATTGTCGAAAAGGTTAAAATTAAACAAAAGTGTCTAGGAAATGTCACAAAATATAGCATTTTTCTTTCAAGGGTAGAATCAAAATACATGCTCGTTTTTTAGATCAAAAGTCTTTTGTTCTTGAGATTTCTTTCTCAGGATTGTGCCAGTTTGGTTTTGCAATGATTTATCCTAGGAAAGTGTTCAGCCACAGGTATGTCTCCTTGATCATTTCAGCATTCTTTCATTCTGTGTCTGTGAAGATTGATTCTTGCTCTTAGTTTGCCTCACCAATGTAGCATTTATCTTTGCATCCCTTGTACTGTATGAAGTGTACTTCATTCTAGAAAAAAACAAGAGTTAGATTCTAGGGTATCACATTTTTCAGCTATGAGTGACAGATGATGCTGGGCACAGTTTGCGGCATCTAGTTACATTTGTGCCACTTTATTCTACTATATGGAACTTATTCTATGTAAGAATAAAGGCATCTTTGTCCAGTTTTTCATGTTATCACCCATTGACAACAATAGATTTAACAGGAGATAACTGTTTTGTCAGCTTTTCATAGCGGAAGCTTGAAAAATTGAAGCACTGTGGGAAAACACTAGAGATTCAATTTTTAGATTCAAAGATATTAAGTATACAATAGTCAGCTAAAAGTAGCAGAAAATGTATTATATGTTTCCATCAAAACCCATTTTTGAATTATACCTTAAAGGTCAGCAGTAAACTCTTGCTAAATTTACTTTCTCACATTGTATGTACGAAAGTCTGCAAGTGTTAACAATAATTAGATCTACTTAAACTCGCTTTTAAGTAAGGTTTACCCAAAACTCTTTTGTGGGTAGCGACGCCTTTACAGCCATGGACAAATGTTGACACCTTCTTTGTTTTAATTTTTAACTTCATAAAACAGCTTGCAAAACATACATTTTTTTAAATAGTTTGCCAGCTTTTAGTTGTGCCTCAGGTACCAGTAGGAGTGACAGAAGACTGAACCAATCAGCTGCTAGGATAGATATGATATCTAGACTCTCCATTTTAACTTTCTTATGACTGCAGTGCATGCTAGACAAGTCTTCTGGCTAGTGGTTTTACATATACATTGCGCTTTTGCTGTGACTGTTTGCTTTGACTTCTGTACCTTGGGTTTGATTTGTTTTGCCTAAATTTGCTACTGTACAAACCAGAGAAGGGTCCGTTGCTTGGGTGTCACCTGTAATTTAGCACGTCTTTCTGTCTTGAAAAAGTTTTTATTTTTGGAGTTTAATTTTTTCTGACAGTGGTGGCAGTTTTTTTTTTTTTTTTGGTTTTCCACTGTGAACCGCAATTTGGTGACCATATACAGCAATAAACTGCAGTGACTTAAGGTCTATTGCTACACTTGCTCAGCTCATGAAAGGATAGTAGGTGACCTGAGACATGCTTTATCTTTAGTTGATTCGATGAGTTATTCATTTACTCATCAGATTTAGATACAATCCATTTTATCTTGCCTGTTATATAAAGGGGTTGACCGTTGTTAAAGAAAATCCTTAATCCTTAATTTAAATCTAATATAAGCTATATGGCCATAGTACTTTATTATTTTATTTAATTTCAATATGTATGCGTTCTGTTTGATATTATATTAGTTTTCAAAAATCTTGCTTTACAAATACTTGCAACATGAAAAGATATTTTTAAAGAAGGTAGTTTTCTGTTGATGCATTCTATAACCTCTAGGCATATTATAACATAAGTATGTTGTGTTGTGCAGTGACTAACTACACCATAGCGTACAGTTTTGTTATATAGTGAAAGGCTCGGAATGCCTTATTACATTTTTGTACTTTTTGTCACTTCAATTCCCAAATGAAATAAACTGATAAAAAAGTTGATTGTAGCCCATAGTGGTATTTAAAAAAAACTCACAAATACCTTTAAATAAAGATTTTCTGGCTTTTAGAATATGTAAAAAAAAATTAAAGTTTAGGCATTTCAAGCAGGGAACGCAATGAATGAGTTGCATAAATGCTCCAAGTATATGCTGCACTTTCCTATTACAGTCATTTTAATTTGTCATACATAAGTTTAGAATAATAGACATAAAAATAAAAGCATGCTGAAAGTCACTTCTTGCCATTGTTTAAAAGACATACATACATACGTGTGATTTTGGTGGTTCATTTTATGTCTGTATTCCAAATGCAATCTCTGGGCAATAACCCTCTCTCCCTGGAATTCACTGTTGCTGGAATACTACCCTCTGACTGACAACCTGGTGCTTTTTTGACCGGTGTCTCCCAAACTACCTGGATCAGTTGGCACCATTACTCCAACTATTATGAAGGGTAGAATTTATTGAGTCGGTCACTGAAGCTAATATCCCTGTACTATATATCAACCATAGGTCAATCAGATCAGCTCCAAACCAACCTGCTGTTTGGAACATTGGATCCACAACCCCCTGCCCTTACGGAGATTCTAACTCTATAGCTACAGTAGTTTGCCACATAGAAAATGTTGTACCCTTTCTACAGTACCTTCACGAGAATGGTAATTCTTTATCTTAATTCCATGTGGCTTACTAATTTTCTTATTTTACAAGTAACAATGTTTTTATTCCTTTCTTAAGAATACATTTAGAGACTATTATGTTAAGATATTCATATATGACAGAAGGTTTGTAGCCAAAAAACCTAGATGGAGAAAAAAAATATATAATTTGATACGAGACAAACACCATAAGAATCCAGTAATTATAAGCATAAAGACGTAGGTACACATATTATTGCTTTTTTCAAGTATAAATAAATAACCAGCTCCAGTTTTGTAATGTTTTGGGCATTAAAATAGACACTTTCCATAACAGATGAAATAGTGTTATAGCTATACCAGCTATTTTATGTTGAGTGTTGTAACTTGCTTATTCTTATATGCTCACAGAAATGGATGTAAAAAAAGAATTATCATCTAAAAAGGAACATATTGAAGGGGGTGCAGTATAGTTATAGAAAAAGTGCTTCATGTTTTTATTTTCAGTTAAGCTGTGCCTGGTGCAATGAAAAAAAAGTTGGCCGACGCCACAAACTTTGTGACTATTTCTATGAAGGGAATTAACTCAGTTTGAGACCCAAGACAATTTCATTGTGACCTTGAGCAAGCCACTTCATCTCCCTGTGCTCCAGGTACCAAGCAATTATTTTATGAAGTGTTTGTAGCGAGGGATATTTGTGTTAGTAGAATCCAGCCATACTATTCAGTAATATAGAAGAAAATGAAGGATTCAGATTTATTAATGTGCTTCATGTTATGGAAAATAGATAAAATGGAAAAGCCGGATACAGGTAATGCTACTTACAAGGGAAAGTTCAAGCTGGAAGGTTTACTACCCATTCCCAATACAAATGAATATAAATTAGTATAAAAAACTGTTTCTTTATACAAACTTTTGTGACTCTTCTATCTATACCAACCTTTCTATCATAGCCAATCAATCATAAAACTTGTAAAAAGAACAAAGTGCAATAATAACAGTAGTAGCAAGATCATGAGCCCAAGTTCCTGCATCTGTCGCTTTCGCGCCGAGGTCCACTGGAGTTCACCTTCGTCTTCCCAGTGCTTGTAAGTGCGTGTCTTGCGACACAATTCTAAATGTTAAATCTTGTGGGTTTTCAGAATCCGTCAGGTTGTCCGATGGCCATGCCCCTGATTTCTGTCGTGTGCAAGCCAGCGCCACAAAATTCTTCAGAAGAGTTCTGGTACAGCGTTGGACCATGCACCACATTTATTACTGCGACTCTACAGAATTGTGTTGCACGCCTCATGCACCAAAAATGTTGGTGTTGCCCAATTTTAAGAAATTAAAATCCAAAATGGATGGAATTTACAATATATTCATTTTGGACAAACAAAAGGATTGCATGTGATCAGATATATACATGGGGTAGACAATTCAAATGTAACAGAACCTTAGATGATGTCACCCTGGTCACATGAAGAGACATAGGACCCCTCTGATGCCAGGTAATACAAGATAAATGGGGATGTAATGGAAACAATTTTTAGCTAAAAGAAGGGTGTCAGTTAATAGGGATGTATGGGAACCTGTCACTAGTTGTATTGGTGAAAATGTGGTAACAGTTCCCTTAAAAAATGGTTACTTAGTCATACTTTTTCTCATACCATAATTTACACTTGTAGTATGAAACACATAACATACTTCCTTATATGAAAATATTGTATAACAGTACAGCAGGAAGACAAAAAAAGCACCAAAACCGATGTTGTGATGATTTGCTGCTTGCAGCATCAAAGGGCATCTGCCACCAGGTTCAAGGATTGTAAACCAAGCACACTGACATACTGATGTGTACCCCCGCTGACAGGATCCACTCTTAAAACTTTATGTCCTTCATTTTTTTTAAGAAAAGAAGGCTTTGAAAATGATACAAATTAGTCTGAGACTCCATGCTCCAGTAACACCTACAGAATCCGCAGACCCCTATCTCATTTGCATAATTTTAAAAGCTTTTTA
Organism: Engystomops pustulosus; assembly: GCF_040894005.1. NCBI lineage: Eukaryota > Metazoa > Chordata > Amphibia > Anura > Leptodactylidae > Engystomops > Engystomops pustulosus. The sequence goes on along the minus strand of NC_092414.1, from coordinate 55,271,793 downwards.
AGAGCAGAAAAAATTGCCTCATGCTGTAATACACTAGTACAGATACATTCATTGTGGTCCTCCCCCAAACACATATACCTATTAGGTGAATATTCTTGCAATGTTAATATGTCACTAGTATTCAGCACTTATCAAGGGCATTATATTATACTGACAATTCCACTAATGATATAAACATATTAGTTCTAACATTATTTTTAAGGATATGTTGTCTTTAAAAATATTTATAGTGAAAAAATTACCCTTTAAGAAAGATCTTTGATAATTTCCAACAGTTCTACAAATGTCAAACATCACTTGAAAAGGATTAAGAAATACAAAATGCTACCTACAGACATTTAGAGTTTCAAAGTGTATTAATCAACAAGATATACAGCAGTTTAACTCTTGCTTTCAAAAATTTTAATTTTCTCGGAGGAAGACAGTGGAGTTAGACCAGACAGTCTCATGCTGCAGCAGACCTATCATAGATGCTGGTGAATAAATGTGTTTGTAGTTTAGGGTTCTCTAGTTCTACTTTGCCCCTCCTATAAGTTGGCTCAGTGTATGCCAGAAAACTGCATACTGCACATATCCATATGATAGTGCCATTCTAAAAGGGTCTAAAACTGTCTCAAAACCTTGAATAAACATTTGATAAATGCAGCATTCAAGACAGTTTTTACAGTGCCTATTGAGATACAAATATGTAAAAAAAAATAAATAAATCTACCCCAATGAGTGTAATGAGTTTGAATTGGGTGGAGAGCAAGGTCAGACTGGCCCACCCGGGTACCTGGGAAATTCCCGTTGGGCCCAGACACCTGTTCACACTGCTCCCATTCTACCCTTTCTGTGGACTGCTTCCTGCTGTGCATCTTCATCCTGAAGATTGCACAGAAACGATCTCCAGCACTTGTATGTTGCAACTGCTGGAGTTTCCTTCCCTGCTCCTTCCCCTCCCCTCCCAGGCTCCCACAGACCAAGAAGTGATTGAAATGCCAGGAGGAGCTTGTGGAGGAGGAGGTAAGAAGTGAATATGTAATGTCCCCATAAAGACTGTGCTTGCAGCTGCTGCTGCTTTCATGCTCTCCCCTTCAGTTACTGTCCTGTAAGTATAGTATATTTATGTAAAGTGTATACAGTGTAATGAACTGTATGTGTTCATGTCTACATTGTGTATACTATAAGTGTATTGTGTGCTGTAATATGTGTGCTATGCATTTTACTGTATAAATAGACTATGCTGCATGTGTTCATGTACATATAGGGTGCCCAGTGTGTGTTCATGTGCATAAAGTGTGTCTTGTAAATAGACTATGAGTGTATATACATATGCTATATGTAGGTAGTGTCAATGGCGTAAGAATCAGGCCTTGTGATAGAAAGGGCCTGCTACCTGCGGGTCAATTACGGGAAGAACACACATACAATTTATTATTAGAGTTTACGGGCAGATGCATATCTGTGCATTCTGCCCATGCACACTGTGTGACATTATACAGTATGCACTGGGATAGCGCATAGACATGTCTACTGCATAGGACGCCACAAGGGGACATGTTATTATTGAGTGTAGGCTGCCACTAGACATGTCATTAGTGAGGAGAGGTCGCTGGTGGACAGGTTATTAGTGACCGGAGGCCACTGTTGCACATGTTATTAGTGAGGGGTGGCCGCTTCTGGGACATGTCATTAGTGATGTGAGGCCACTGCTGGACATGTTATTAGTGAGGAGAGGCCGCTGTTGGGACTTGTTGTTAGTGAGGGGAGGTCGCTTCTGGGATATGTTATTAGTAAAGGGAAGCCGATGCTGGACATGTTATTAGTGAGGGGAGGTCACTTCTGGGACATGTTATTAGTGAGGGGAGGTCGCTGGTGGACATGTTATTAGTGAGTGGAGGCTGCTGGTGGACAAGTTATTACTGAAGGGAAGCTGATGCTGGACATGTTATTAGTGAAGGGGAGGCCACTGCTGAGAGATACTATTAATGAGGGGAGGCCGCTGCTGTACATGTTGTAAGTGAGGGGAGGCTGCTGCAGGACATGTTATTAGTGCGTGGGTGACAGTGCAATTTTAGATATATGGGGGCCCCAATTTAAATAACAAATTGCACTTCATAGTGACGGTATTTAATATTAAAAAAATTTGTAGCAAGTTTTAATGAAAAAATGCATTTGCACCATTTTCTTGTGGGCTTGGATATTACATCCTTCACTGTGCTCCCCCAATGACAGATCTCCTTTATACTTTGGGTCGGTACGATCACAGAGATACCATATTTGTATAGGTTTTATAATGTTTTCATCCATTTACAAAAAAATTCTTAATTTTGCCAATTTTTCTGGCACTAATAGCTTTTTCATAGTGCGGTGTACGGAGCTGTGGGTGGTGTCATTTTTTGGGGACTTTTGATGACGTTTTCAATGCTACCATTTTTATTACTGTACATCCATTTGATCACTTTTTATTTAATTTCACTGGTGGGCCCTATGCCAGGGATGCCCTCAATCTAGCAATTTTGCTATAGCTTATGTCAGAACTTCACTTGGGCACATGACTGATATGCCAAAAATCCAAAGTCTCATATTATATAGGGCATACTATGCTCTTTGAAGGTGAGTATCAAGACTGCTGCACAGTATACCAGGTCATAATAAATTCCTCTATAAAAAGATCTTCCCAGGTAGTGGGAATAATAGGGGAAGCACCAGCACCAGTTTATTATGCAACAAATTTTAATGACTTTTGAAAGTTTATTAAGCAGATGATGCTCAGGTATGTAGCTGTCTATTAGCCACAACAGAGTACAAAATGATGACGAGGGCATGAGATCTTGAATAGGGATAGTTGCAGTGATAGCTTATATTGTATGACCTAGGCATGGGGTAAGAGATGCTTGTTTTTATTTTTTATAGTGAAACTTAAAATCCTAAGCCATAGTTTGTAAAAGATGATGGAGCTGTCCGACTGGGTAGGTTGCATCTATAAGAGAGAACATTATTAGCCTGCGCAGGAGGTTAACAGTAGTGTAGGGTTAATAGCAGCAGCCAACAACTAAGTCATGTAGTCAAAAATATGCCAACGCCACATTATGCGTAACCTCAACAGAAAACCATCTTTGCAAGAGACAAATCCGTATCTATGTCACATATGTGAATGATGCGTATCAACTTTAATCAAATCTGTATATTTCATTACAATAGTTAACAGTTACTCCATAGTACTTTTCAATTTTTGCATATTTTACTCATATTTGATATGGTGGAAAAGGTGTTTTCTTATGTAAAGGCTTTGTGTTGGAAATTTTGGGATGGTGACCGCTTAGGTTGTACATTCCATAGAATCAGACTATTAGGCTCCTGAGGGGTCTTCGAAACACCCAGTTGGAGCTCCTTTCAGTAAAGCATATGAGAGATTAGGAGGCCACCTAGGGGGTAACAGAAAATGTTTGTGAGGGGAAAGAAGAATACAGCACCTTTCGGACCTGTATAGGATAAAACTGACAGGATAAGTATAAGGAGGGAGGAATACTTTGTCATCCTTTTCAATCCAGCTCCACTGACTGCTGCTCTGAAGTGATAGATAACAGTCGTAATAATAATATTGATCTTTTCAGGAGAACAACCAGATTTTGTATGTGTATCAACTACACAATTAATAGGCTAAATAATGTGGAATGTTTTCCTTACATTAGACTTGCACTAAAACCCTTCCAGCTATTCTTTATCCTGATGCTGGTTTACTACGGAGATAAAAGCTTGTATTTATGTGGGCTTCCTGGCTTTTAATAAATACGCTTTAAAAAACGATATCCTAGGCAAGTCATTTCCAAACGCTTCTACATATGAAGCAGGGGTGGATAACTTATTTAGACCATAAAAGAGACTACTTTTTTATATTTCGCTCTATCCTCGAAAGTTTCCAGATAGCTTTTCGGCGTAGATATATACAGTTGCCTGGCACTTGAGCTATTATTTAGATAAATCAGGGCACAAGAAGCAGACAGAAATATAACACAAAGCAGATTCAGCAATATAAAAATGGTTTGAAATATTCCGGCTCTGTGCTAGTGTGGAATGTGTTACTTATCTTGAAACATATCATTTAAGCAGTAAGTACTTCCAGTATATGTCCACAGTAACTCATCCCTCATTATCCTTGACTACAAACATGTTTTTTCTCTGCACAGACATCTTCGATTTAACTGCATTACACTGAATATTTAGATTTATTTGTACATGTTACACCATCTGTGGCCTTATCCCATTTAGTTAATTGCAAATTTCAAGCAGCCATGATTTTTGCAATCATCCCTAACTTGGATCATGAAAACTCTAAGTGGGACATCTTGAAATTTATATGAGATGTGATTATAATGTCTTTTTGTTCCATTGCTATAAATAAAAGTGAACTTCATATTCATGAACCCCATCAATCCATGAATTTGCATCTTTTTAAAGACAGTTCTGAAGAAAAAAAAATATGACTTTTGCATGTTCACGAACGGAAACATTTTCTTCAGAGACTTCATCATTTAGTGAAAAAAACAGTAAAGCAAAGTGTTTGGTGTTTAATGAAATTGTTGTTAAAGATAACAGTTAATGAGATTCTACACATTTTATATTTTAGAAAAAATAAAATCCAGTGCAGGGAAATGTGTTACTGTCATCAAAAGAAATTGAATGTATAGCGTGGCATGGAGGCAGAGAAACCACTGGATGGTGGATGCCTCCAGGTAGGTAGAGGAAAGATGGTAGGCACAGAGGGGAAAAAAGATACATACTCCTTAAGTGCCAATCCTTTCTATACTCTTGTGGAGATCAGTTATATTCACTTAACACAAACTGAAATTGTCACAAGGCGTTTCTATGCTACACAATTACTATGAAATATCAACTTAGTTTTACAATTACTAAAATAGGTAATAACAGTAGATAGTACATATCATTAATTTCTCAATGCAGAAAATGATTGATGAGTACTGTATTGTTTTAGCCATACACAAAGGTAAGAGTTGGTACCATATTTGTTTCGTAATATTTTAATTAGGTTATTATTGGGTAAATACTGGCTGCAGAGATGTCCAGTCTGGCCTGCGATGCTGTAGACAACCAAATTGGGTGTTCAATCTCAAACAGCTTCTTGACTGTTCTTATGTCCGTCATAGCCCCTAAAGCAATATGCATATTTATTTATATGCGGTTCATTCTATTTGTAAGAAACAACAATTTCGTCCTACTTTGGCCAAACTGCTCTTTAATGGGGGCTCGTCTTATTCCAGCATTTATCAAAATTCTGTACACCTTTTTCGTCTCCACCCTGGAACAGTTGTCCAGTACTGGACTGCATATATTCCCTATAAAACTGCACTAACACTGTAAAAATATATCCTCTTCATGCCCGTTTTAATACACTGAAGTATCCTATTGAAGTTGCCAAGCACCCAATGACTTTGCACGGTGTTATTTTGTCTTTGACCCACAATCATATCAATTATATCTTTATTAGCAACTCTGTTTTCCAACCATCAGTAAATTATATTTTTATTAGCAACTCTGTTTTCCAACCATCAATAAATTGGACGCCTTGGATCCCCATTCATTGTGTTGCCTCCATAATGCCCTTCAGCCCAGGATCCATAAAAACGGGTGCAGTGTTAAGCACCTCTGGATAAGACTTCCTTCCACAGTATGAAATGTCTTCTGAAACTATTTTTCACTCTGGCCAACAGATGGACATCCTTTCTATTATCTCAGGGTTACATTATGATGAGTTATTGCTCAATCCTATAGTGCTAGGCGTTTACATGCAGGTAGACTCAACTAAGGCTACATTCACACGAACATATGGGGGACGTATATACATCCCCCATACACTTCTGTGGCATCATGGCGTCATAAGGGAGCGGTACATTGTGGCACCATACAGTTTTGTAGCCTATGGAAAGACAGGACACGTCCTATCTCTTGACGGAATACGGCGACATGCGCTGTATATTCCTATGGAGAGGAGCGGGGGTGAACTGCGCTCATCCTCGGCTCCTCTCCCCGGCGCCGATGTATGCCTGCCGAACTACGGTACGGCGGGCATACATTGTGTGAATGTAGCCTTACTTTGTGTTTGTCTTCTAATTCACAGGTATATGATAAAGTTATAGGGATAGCAATATGTAGATCTACATTAATATCTTTTCAATTTATATTTAAATCAACAGCTTGCTTCAGAACAAAGTCTACAATCATATCACATTCAACAATAATCAACATAAAGATAATGTAGGGATCTTTGTCACACAGCAGAAATGTTATCATTTCCTATGCTAATTAGCACTTACTATAAATTCAGACAATCTTCTTTGTGTTTAGATAAGCAGAGATGCAAATCCTTCCAAGGAGGTTAGCAAAGACTTTTCGGCATCTCTCAAAAAACTGATTCAAAATAAAGGTCAAAAGGAAATATGTATCAGCATATGTCACATAGTAATTTGCACAAAAATGTCACCAGTATGATATATATTTATGAAGATATAGAATTTCACACACTGTATATTCTTTACATGTAGGTTGAACGATGTTTTCATTGGTGATCACAGCTTAGTATTAACCCTTAGCTTGTGTGGATGGTATTAATAGAATGATTACATTTTATCGCTAAACAGACATGAATATAAACATAAATTGGGATTTTATATATAGTAGTATCTTTTGGAACACCACACTGTTTGCTCAAACTTATAGGTCACATTAAAATGTAAAACAGTTAGATGTTACACTAGTTTTGTGGTCAAGCACATGAAGGTAGACCAGATATTGGTCTATATTTATTATTAGTCACACTACATGCAGTTTGGCTCACTAATGTGCAACATGCGCCACTTACATGAAGACCAGAGCTCTGTCAGACTTCCGACAAATGTGGCGGCAGGTTAGAATATACACAGTAACGCCCTTTTCTGTGAACAATGTTGTGTCGTGGGACTTTTCATGCACAGTGCAGCTGCGACACATTACGAACACAGACACTTCATAAATACATGCGCAACCAGTTTCTGAGCAACCACAATTCTGGTGAAGATTGACTTGATGGCCCACATTTATTAAACAATCAGAAGAAGGTATTACCAATTCAGCTTGTGGGACAAGGTCCAACTAATGTCCCCATTTAACTCCTTCCCGTCGATGCCCTTTTTGGATATTGCGTTTGTTTCTTGCTTTCTTTTTTTAATTTTAATTTTATTTTACAATATATAGTGCTTTATAAGTGCCGGTTTTCCGTGTAGCCAATTGTATTTCATAGTGGCAGTATTTAATTTCCCATGCCATGTACTGGAAAGCAGGAAAAAAATTCAAATACAGCGAACTTGTAAAAAAAAAAAAAACACTTATGTAACATTTTCTTGTGGACTCTCTTAAAAATGACACCTCACTGGTATTCTTTGGGTTGGTGCAAATATATATATGGTGTATATAATTTGAGGATACCAAATTTATATAAGTTTAAAAACCTTTTGTACAAAGAAAGTCTTTATTTTGCCATATTCCGACACTAATAACTTTTTCATACTTTGGCATGTTGAGCTGTGTAAAGGTGTCATTTTTGCACGATATGAAGTTTTCATTGCTACTAAAGGAATGTGTGACCAAAATGACAAAAAAGTGGTGTTTCTTACATTTGTGCGCTATTTTCCAGGAATAACGTTTTTAAATATTGACAGATCAGGCATTTTAGGAATGAGGTGATACCCAACAGGTTTGGGATTTTAATTATTTTTAGATCAGTTCTCGGGAAAGTGGTAGGACTTAAATCATTTAAAAAAAATTAAACTTTTGTTTACTGTATTTCCAGACCCCTTGGGGTACTTTAATCCTAGGGGGTCTGATCATTTATACAAGGACTCCATCAGCACAGCACTGCCATGAGAAGCTCAGTCACAGTGCCAAGTAAGGGGGTCATGGTGACAAACCCCTTTTTCTTAACACTGACTAAAATAATTATTTTACCATAGTCTTTTATACTTTTTTACAATTAATAATCATAGCAAATAATCATATCAACAATGCATAAGATAAATCACTAAAAGAGTCCAAAAACCCCCTTTAACACTCTACATCATTGCCAAATTATTTAGGAGATGGTTCAGTAGCTTCAAAATTGATAACTATTTTCCTGAAAGTCATTTTACATTATCTGTAGGGCATTAGTGATACAGTATTATAAAATGGTCCATGCCATATTTTCCCTTCTTCGAGCATCATCATGTTGGGGCAGTGACAGGGGAACTTCATGCTCAAGAGAGTAATCTATAAGGTAAAGTGTCCTTTACTTTTGTATGAACAAATTGGCCTCAAATTCAAACACAGAATCCATATTAATTATTGACAGTTTAGATTCAGTTTACAGTTTAATTGTTTCAAGGATGACAGGAGATGGACTCAATGCAGAGTCCCAAGATGCTCTATAATTATTATTCATATACTGGGTAATGCAAGTATTTATTAAAAACTGAAATTAAGTAACAAGAACTCTTTAAATCCTTAAGGACGCAGCCATTTTGTAGCTTAAGGCTCAGTCCCATTTTTTGAATTCTGACCTGCGTCGCTTTATATGGTTATAACTTTTGTAGAATATTACTTATCTAAACGATTCTGAGAATGTTTTTTCCTCACATGTTGTACTTCATTTTAGTGGTAAATGTTGGCTGATAATTTTTGCGTTTATTTACAAAAAAAAAAAATTATGATTTTTTTGAAAAATTTGCCTTTGTCGAAATTCGAAATCATTGCGTTTTCAAGCAGATAGATTTACCACCTAAATAAGTCGCTGAATAACATTTCCCATATGTATACTTTACATTTTCATAATTTTTGAAATGTCTGGATAATTTATTTTGATGTCACATGGCTTACAAATCGAACATCGATTTTCTGTATTTTCAGAATTGACTATTTTGGGGATAAATCCCGTTTTGAATGAAATTTTACATATTTAGCATCAAAAACCCTGTATATAACCAACCCATTTTCAAATCTGCACCCCTCAAGCTATCAGAAACAGCTTTTAGGAAGATTGTTAACCTCTTGAGATGTTCATAGTAATGAAATCAAAATGGAGGTGAAATTTAGAATGGTCAAATTGTGCCGGTTATATGTTCATTTAGCCCTAAAATTTACACATTTCCAAAAGATAAAAAGATAAAATCCACCATACAATTTGTTCAGCAATTTCTCCCGAGTGCAGAGACCCCCCACATGTGGCTGTTACTTGTTTTATGGGTGCACAGCAAGGTGCAAGAGGGAAGGAGTGCCCTGCAGCTGCCAGGATTTTAGTTTCCTCATTGGCTCCTTTTGTAGGCTTTAAAAAATGTTATCGTTTTTGGGGCCATGTGATGGCATTTTTTTGCGGGATGAGATTCTTTTTCCAGTGTTACCATATTGGGGTTGGTATCCCCTACTGTTGAAAATGTAGAACTTTTTTTTTGAGGGCAGGAGTAAAAAATAATCAATTCTGTACTGGATTTTTTCATTTTTTTTGTGTTCACCGTTTAGCCTAATAATCATGTTATCTTTATTCTATTGGTCAATACGATTACGGGGATACCACACATGAATATTTTTTCTTACGTTTTACTAAAATTTCCAAATAAAACCCTAATGTGGGAAAAATCTATCATTTTTGCATTGCTGTCTTCCAAGTGGCATAACATTTTTAATTTTTTTGGCTTCGGAGCTGGTTGATGGCTTGCTTTTTGCGGGACATGTTGTTCTTTGCACCAGTATTGTTGTGGAGTACATATGTTTTTTTGAACACTTTTCAAAAGTGCCCCCTGGAAGGCAAGTTAGATGCCGCTTTCACGCCGACCGCAGCATTTAACGGGTTAAACAACTCTGATTGTGGGTGTTACACTGGGGTGTCGGCTATATGTTACAGCCGGCACCGCGTGTTTCCCGATGCCAATTTGGCTCAGATCTTGAGCTGAACTGGCATCAGCTCAGCGTCCGATATATTGTAGGGGAGGTAAATTAGAGCATTTTTGTCAAATAGTTTATTGAAACATTTTCAAGTCTCTCCTTAGCAATGCTTTAACAAGGGCAGTGTATAGAGAGCAGAGAGACAGTAGCCATAAGCCATTATAGTTAAAAGCAGGGTAGGTTATACTATATATTCTACTTTTCCTGAGTTAGTATACACCTGATTTTAGCCGTTTTAACCTCTCTACTTCCAGTTTGTTGCTCGCTATCTAGCCAAAAGGCAAGGGAGTCCAAGCTTGTTTAATATTACAAATATTCTCCATTTTACCTTTACGACGCATATTCTAAATTTTTTTTTGTTTCCTCTTTTTTTATTATAATCCATATTTCTATGGGCATCAAGATATTTTACAATAAGAATTCTACACATCAACATGCTAGTTCTGGTTCTTTCCACCTGTCAACATTTTATTGTTGTCACGGGTGCCCCTGTGACCCACATCCCAGGTCACAGGCGCATCCATGCCCCTCTCCCCTACCCTGCACCCCACGTCAGACCACTCAACTCATCAAAAAATCTATAACTTTTTTATTTTTACACATACAGAGCTGTGTGACAGCATGTTTTCTGCGTAATAAATTGCACTTCATAGTGGTGGTATTTATTATTCCATGCCTTGTACTGGGAAGCGGGAAAAAAATTTACTACTGTTTGGCAGTATATGAGGATTTTCCTCCTCATTCATTACAATGTGCTGACATCGTTGGCTTACATTATCGTCTGTGTGGTCCAGTGGGTCCACTGCCCCAGAACCCTGACAATTGTCTGTTAACGATCCCATATGTAGCTATGTACTAATCTAACTTGCTATGAAATGGGAAAAATTGAGCGAGCAAAACAACACTACAGGATAGTTAATTAAAGTGCCATCTGAATTTTTGCACACACTGAGGGTCATTTACTAAGGGCCCGATTCGCGTTTTCCCGACGTGTTACCCGAATATTTCCGATTTGCCCCGATTGTACCTGAATTGCCCCGGGATTTTGGCGCACGCGATCGGATTGTGGCGCATCGGCGCCGGCATGCGCGCGACAGAAATCGGGGGACGTGGCCGAACGAAAACCCGACGTATTCGGAAAAATCGCCGCATTTAAGAACGGAAAATGTGTCGCTCGGGACGCGCTTACCTTCACTCAGACGGCCTCGGTGAATTCCGGCGCATTAAAATGCTTTTCAGCGCAGCAGCGCCACCTACTGGACGGCGGAGGAACTACCTTATTAAATCCCGGCCGGACCCGAATCCAGCGCAGAGAACGCGCCGCTGGATCGCGAATGGACCGGGTAAGTAAATCTGCCCCCATGTGTGTGATTATACTAAATACGGAGTTATTAAAAATCACAGTAAAAAATGAATAAAACAGGACTGTTCAAATAAACACAAATGTACAGGTTTACCATTAGATGTCTAAGAATATCATGTGTTTAAAAGAGACATCATGACACCAAGTCCTGCATGATTTAACACTGCTAAATAATTTGTAGAACAAGTAGTAATTCTTATCGCCATTATCTTACATCCTTTTTGAATTTCAAAAGCTCTCCACTGGGCATTTTCATTTGGAGCAGAGACTGCATGAACTGTCAGAAGGCTAACTTTTAATCATTGACAGTTACGAGTTTACAACCGGAGAGCTCTGACTTCTACCCAGTAATTAGAAGAGAGCTTGTGTTCTTCCATGGTAAACGCATGCAATTAGATTCCTTCTGCCAGCTTTTCATTGCCAATATCTTCAACCTCCCACCAATACACCGTAGGATACAAGGTTTTGTCTCTTTTGATAATAATGGGATGACTTTATTTGAATAAAAGTACCTTGACTATTATTTTTTTATTAATTCAAGTATGAAATGCATAAATTAAGATTCATTGTTACTTAATTATAAGTATTTTATTATTAAATCATTCTTATTCTTGCTCATTAACTCCTTTTATAACATACTAAAAAATAAAATGCATCTGTTACTCTCCCACCACTCTGTTGGCCCCGCATATTGATTCAATGTAGCAATGTTGAACATGTGCTCTTGACCACTGCAGCAAATCACTGGCTTCAATGGGGGTCCCTCTGTGCGGGGCATAAGACTTATGTACTCATGCAGTTTACATCACATCTGTAGGATGTTTGAAGCAGAGAATCAGAAGCTGAGATTTTAGCAAGTTTTTAAAGCAATCCCTTTTCTAGAAAAATATTTATAAATTCTTTAAAGAGCAAATCTTGCTTACAATTTTAAAAAATAGTTTAATTTGTATTAAACCAACCTTCATTATAATGTGATTGTAGTCATCATGTATGAGAGAGTTTTAAAACTCAACCAAGTGCACTGCTGAATAAGCTTAGACAGGCACTTCATATATCAAGGGCAGTTTCATACTGCCATTGTCGATTCTTGTCGAGACCTGTTGCATGAACCATCATCATGCAGGAGATGGAACTCCTTACATCATAGCGATCTATAATGTAAGAAGTTCCTGCTTCGGCTTCTAAAATGCAGCAACAACAGTGTAAACATGATTACAGTGTTGGCGCTGATGTTTAAGAATCAGGAAGTCTACGATGTTACATGTTCCATCTCCAGCAGTGTTGTCAGTCCAGGACACAGGACTCCGAAAAGTTCATGGTTTATTGACCAACAACAGCAGTGTGAAACTGCCGTAAGGGGTAAAATATACACATGGTTGGGCTATGGAATAGTGTAAACACTGTCAGGACAGTACTCCAAGCATCGCAGTTATATATGATACAAGGAGCTGCCACTTAATACAGTACTGTGCTGTTGTCCGGAGACTAACAGTAAGGCACTTTTGTCTGAAGGTAACAGCTCCTTGCATCATATATAACTATGATACTTAAAGTCCCATCCTGCCACACAGTTTGTTTAATAAAATCTGGCCACATCTCTTGTAAGTTTATTACATTATACATATAAAGGCCCAGCCGCCTTTAGAAACAGCTCATATTTCTGACATAGATTTCAAATATTACATATGCTACCTTACTGGTTGTAAAAAAAAAATTGTCAGCCATAGTAACACTTACATTATAATACACCACTTTATATGTTTAAATATTTCAAGGTGTCCAAGGTACTCTACTGCCAAGCCCAAAAAGTACTATAATTATATTCTGCAACTTTCGTTGTCTGATCAGGGCTGGCACCAGCACTGGGTGCACCCGTGCAAGTGGCGGGGCCCACATAAGGCTGTACATAAATAATACAAGGATAAATAATACAAGGGGGTGCAGGGCTTTTATATCACCGGACATGGGATGCACATGGGATCTCAATATTTTCAAAGTGTGTGTAAAGTATCAGAAGATGCCTCATTTTCCCATCTTTTCCTGTTTGTTTACATCCTGTAGAAATTGTCAGTCAGAATTAGATTTTGTAGGGTTGCCAACCCAGTCATTATATTTCCTACAGTTTCTCTTTTGTCAGAAAGAGTGGGAGGTGAGGAATATCTGTAAAGTGTGCCAAGTGCTGTCAAAATGCCTGTTCTCCACTTAAAATGAATCAGTACAAAAATTCTAAACTTTTACCTAATAATTTATTTCTTCATCTGCTCAATTTCAGTTAGCAACATCTCCGCCTTTGATGGTACACTACTATCCTCAAAATTACATTGCCTTGTTCCATTTTTCTATTTGTTTTATGTTCTATGATTGTCTCATGAGCTATTGTTTATCACTACAATATTCATATCTGTAAAGGCCAAGGCTATTGTCAGTAAAGAAAACCCACTGAATGTACAGTAATAAGTGTGACACTAGCAAAAGCAGGTGGATAAAGAAATTCAAATAAGTTTTGTTTTCCAATTTTTTTAATGTTTATGTAAGTTCCCAACCCCTTTGCAAACAAAAAAAATGAAAAAAACAAACCTGTCTAATTTTCAAAATACTGTTGACTGTTGATACCCGTATTAAATGAAATCTTGAGACCCTATATACAGTGACAATCATTCTTCACCAGTCTTTGTACAGGAAAACTGAATGAACAACAGTTAAAAGCATTAGGAGAAAGTGAGAATTGGACTTGCAGGTAAATCGCTTTCCATTAGGTCCACCATGAAGGGTCCACCTGGAGTATTACCCTTTCACCATTGCAAGGACAGGAAGAAAAGAGGTTAACTGTCCCTCTCCAGTGTCTACCAAATTACTACACCAAAAAAGGATGCAAGAGGTTTATTAGCACGTTACTTCACATGCAAACAACACTCTACAGTTATGTATTACATCAAAAAGGGAAGGGAGAGAAATCCAGGCCGACATGGTGGACCAAATGGAAAACAAATTACCAGTGAGTCTAATTCTCATTTTTCATGACATCCCCACCTGAAGATGTTCTAAATGATTAAGGATTTTTTAGGTAGGAACTACCGCTAGCAGGATTTTTCACCAAAATATTAATATTTAGCAGATTTTAAGTCTAAGCGATAGAGTGCCAAAAGTTCCAGGGTTGGACCAGGTCGCTGCTTTGCATATTTGTTCAAGGGAAGCTCCTGCTCTTAGGGCACAGAATGTAGCCATTGCCCTGCTGGATTGTGCTTTAAAATTTGATGGTACTTCCAAGTTCTGGAGTGTATAGCAGTCCAGGATGGTCTTTGGATTTTGGCAAAAGGAGGGCAGCATGATTTCCTGGCTTCAGTGAAAGTCTGTTGTCACTTTGGGAAGGAAATTGGGATCAAGCATTAGTGAGACCCGGTTATCTAAGATTTTAAGGTAAGGTTTCTTAGTGGAAAGTGCTTGTATTTCACCTAAACTTCTGGCTGTAGTTATGGCAATAAGAAAAGTGTTTTATAAATTACTTTGATATTCATTTTGCTTTCAACATCTGTCCATGCTGATAATTGGAATATCTCTGGATTTAGGTGATATATTGGACCCTGATATAGAAGATCTCTCCTCTGAGGGAGGAGAATTGAATTGTCTAGAGCCATGCTTCTTAGTTCTGAAAACCAGCTCTTTTTTGTGCAAAGAGGAACTATTAGAATGATCTTAAAGTTCTCCTGTCTGATTGTTTGAACAGTCTTTGAGATGAGAGGTAACAGAGGTTTTGTATCCCAGCTGTTACTGAAGGCATCTAGGATGATTGTCAGTACTGTCCTTTGTAGAGAAGTGATCTGGCTTCTTTTTTTCTCAGGTGGTGAACATATCTATCAGAAGGACTCCCTATTTTGGAGTCAACTGTGAGAAGACCTCTTTGTTTAAACGCCACTTATGTGGGTGTAATGTGTGTCTGCTCAGGAAGTCCGCTTCCTTGTTTTTGGAGCCTTTGAGATGGATTGCAGTCAGTGATAGTATATTTTTCTCTGCCCACTGAAACTTTTTGGATAGATTGAAAAAAGTCTGAGGAACATGTGCTTCTCTCTCTTTTTTGTACTTCTTTACACCACAGACCTTGGTCACACCTTTCTGGTAGTTTTACTCCCAATCCTGATTTGTTTGCATCTGTCAAGAGTGCTGTTACCAACCAATTGCTCCAATTTGCGAATGTAAACATTATGGAATTTTATAAAAAATAATAGCATCATCTGGGCAACACAGGCTGACAAAAGTCAAACTTAACTCAATATGGGTCGGGAATATGGAAACAGTTTGCCATCTTATTATTCATCATCTAGCATGCATTCAAATGAAAAGACAAATATGATCACTTACATTTCATTTAGAAGACCATTCTGGCATAATAAAAGCTTTAGTTTCCTTCATAATTCATGTTTTGTTGTCAATTCAAGTTTTAAACCATAAGGGAATAAATGTTTTTCTTTTCAAAGCTTCTTATCATGCTGCCTAATGTGAAATGGTGATATTGTATTCACTGGATATCTTTGCAACCCTACATACTATTTCTATTTCACAAATATAAGAAGCTTAGCAGGATTTTGTCGGTCAACACAATGTTCTTTTGTTTATTTGTTTTTTATTTTATTTTATATGGGGTTGCATTTCTAATTGTAGCTTAAATGTTAAAATCTCA
This sequence comes from Engystomops pustulosus, assembly GCF_040894005.1. NCBI lineage: Eukaryota > Metazoa > Chordata > Amphibia > Anura > Leptodactylidae > Engystomops > Engystomops pustulosus. The sequence goes on along the minus strand of NC_092414.1, from coordinate 55,255,804 downwards.
AAGTAGTTTGAGCAATTGTAAAAGAAAAATAGCTCCCAACTGGTCAGGATTTGTATAACAATCCATGAGATGAATATCTCTCTCTAGCACCCCACTTAAAAGAAAAATTAAACTATGTTCGACATTATTATTAGAAATAAAAGAATCCTGGCAGTCATACAAAATGTACATTAATTAACAGCAGGATTTTATATAACCCTTTCTACCCCAAATATATTAGCATTATATCATTGAATGATACAATATAATGTGGAATGTACAATGAAATGTACAGTGCAATTGTGAGAGTTGTCATACTTACAGAATTAGAAACGCAATGGCATAGTGTGAAAAATTAGCTTTTAGACTGCCTAAATGATTATGTGAGATGGGTTGAAATTACGTTGGTATGTTTGCATTATAAAAACAATGTTCCTTAAAGGGGTATCCCCCCCCCCATTCTTAAATATACTCAGGATGCTGATTTAGAGAATGTTATTTTAACACATCTCAGATATAATTCCAACCTGTCTATCAACCCCTGGTGTATACAATTTGGGTTGCCCTGGGATCCAACCATAAATCTTCTGATTTCTATATTTTGGCATGGCAGATTTTTCTCATAAATAGCTTCTCCTTTCTGCTTGATGCAATGTGATCTCTGCCCCTGCATTACAAGATTACCTCACACATAGTCACAGACACTGAAAGACACTTCCTGCTGGCAAGCAGCATCGTGCACAGAATTACTCTACAAGTTACAAATCAGGTCTTTATTTGGGGAGGCACTCTGTGTGTGTCATAGCTCAGATAGCAGAGCTGACTTTTATAGATCAGATGCAGCAGAGGTGAAGTGTGTCATTGTGTGTTATATGCATCTCATGGATCTCCTCTCTGATCTGTCTCATCCATTTTTGTATGTCCCAGATACTAGTACAATGCTCGGTAGCTAAATAAAATGCAGATATACCTGTACCCTGATAATCTAAGCACATTGTCAGCCTACAGCATCTCACACCACTAGATGGTACATGTCTGCTTTGAGAGTCTCCTCCCACACATTTTTACACTGACCATCACTGTGTGATAAAAGCTAAAACAGCAATAAAACTGTAAAATTGTAAAGTAAGAGGTTAAAATAATCTAGAATATTTAATTATTAATAGGGGATTAAAATTTTAGAACTTTTTTTCATGGGCAAACCCCTTTAAAATTAAGATTGCAGATCGGCATATGTTCCAAGCATATGATTGGACTGCTACATAAATGGGAAAGAAGCTAAAAAAACTAATGGAACTGATTGCTCAGGAACAGTGACTGTTACATAAAACACTGTGCCAGAATAAGAGGAGCAATAAAAACTAAAGAGTGCACATAATTGGAACTAGAGGAGTTGGTGAAATGGTGAGTTGGTGAGGATTCATCTCGTTTGTTGTGCAGAGAGGACAGAGGCAAAACACGCCGATATGTGTGCTTTATTGAGACATGTGGAAAAGTAGGATGTCGCTAGTTAAAACAGGCGATGGGCTGTTTTGTGCTTTATAGCACTCACAAGCCACTGACCTCAGTACTAGTCATATGAGCAAAGCCTGGTCACACTGTTCAGCACCCTTACGTGACTGGGCTTTTCTCTTATGTTGTTTATATATTACAATTGTACTACACATAGCCGGTTTAGTCATCTTACAATTGAGCCCTATATGAATTTTGTCACACTGTCCATGCTTGTGTTTAATGTGTCATTTGGTGTCCTAATAAAATAATCAATTATGATTTATTGTGGTTTAGTGGTTATTTTTACACATCTTTGTATATTAGTGATAAAACATTTAGACTTTGAGGTCTCATTTTAGGTTTATATATTATTTCTATGTACAGTATTTCTTCAGCAATCTATATTGATCAGGTTTCCATTGTTTTCTTTCTATTTACAATTAAAGCTGCTCTGCATTTTATTATTTCTGTAAAATGCTTTGTAGTCACTGATACTATTTGTTGCAGCCCAAAGCCTTTCATACCTCATTTGGGCATACAATACTGTGCTACTTCCCCTCCTATGACATTGCTACATATTTGGCCATTATAACTATGCTATAGTAGTATCAAAATCAATCAGTGGCTTCGCCCCTTTATTCTTGCAAATATTGCCAGTCCTTCAAAGACAAGACATTGATCAGATATCCTATTCTTTGCCTAGTCTTTGGCCATTAATGAATGTTGTAAAAGTCTCTACATTTTGCTTACAACATTGAAATGCGGACATCGTAACTATTACCTCCATAGAAGACGAAAGTCGTGACTTAAAGGGGTATTCTCGTCTGGGCATTCACATTCAGTTTCATTAATCTGCCATATATAAACATTTCTTCAATTGGAAGTTATTAAAAAAAATGCTCCTGTGTAAAGATAATTTCTCATAAATGTAGTCACTTGGTCCCTTAGAAATGAGATAGCTTCCTCGGATACGATCACCTCTGCTGGAGGGATTGCACAAAGAAACAAAAAGTTTTTGTATATGAAATGTCTGGGAGTTACTACATGTCCCACAGCCGTCCTGTGGTAATGATTGCTGAATCCAGGAGGTCAGGCAGGACTCAATAGCACATGTCTGGCCACCGCTGCCAGAGTGTGTCGTGGTCGTATCCGAGGAAGTTATCTGGTTTCTAAGAGACCATAACACTACATTTATAGAAGATTATCTTCACACAGGAACATTTTTTTTATTAACATCCAATTGAAGAAATGTTTACATATGGTAAATGAATTTAATTAAATGTAAATGCCCTGATGAGAATACCCCTTTAACTTTAAAATCAAGGGATTTACTGTGGTACAGACCTATAACATCATACAATACTATTTTAAAACAAAACAAATTAATCACTGAACCTCAGATAATTAAGAGACCAAACATTTTTGACATTTTAAAGGACATTTAGCTATTATACTTAAGGCCAGCCATGCTGCTGTCAGAATTCATCCTATTCAATGGAATTATTGCATATATTTGTAATTCAGTAAAGCAACAGGCTAAGCTAATTTGGAGGAATGGAGATTTACTAATTTGTACATGGTGACGTGTCAGTGAATGCAATAATGTTTCAACTAAAGACAATGCAATTAACACAGAACAAAGAAATGATGCCACAAGCGTAACCACCTTTCCCTTGTAAAAACCATCACATTAGCAACTTGCCAAATGGATTTTGTGATGTATGCCATCAAATGTATAGCAGAGAGAAGTTAATAATCTCAAAGAAATAATTAGGGTGACCTTGGTTATTTTTTTGTTTGCCTTTGTTAATGCTCTGTGTGCTTCACGTCTTGGTGTCATTACTTGTCAGATGATTTTCCCGTTCTATTTAAATTCAGATACAATTTAATATACAAAGTGTCTTTCTAAATACATACCAAAGTGAACAGTACTCAACTAGTAAATTTATGGTGTAATTTAACAGAAAATAATAAAACCTGCTGGGGCCAAAATGGGAGTAACATTGTTACCCTTTTTTGTAGCCCCCCTTAGGGATCCTTTATTGTCTGTCTTTATAAGACAATATCACTTTTTCTGCAGTACCCCCAACACACCCTTGTCTTGTCTTTTTCACTGCACAAGTACAGTCTAGGCTTACTAGAGTATAGTTTTACCACAAAAAAAAAATTGGGAAAACGTATTGGTTGGGAAACGTAGCTGATAGTCTTTAATAAAATATCCAGCAGTGGACTCCCCTCACTAATAAAATATCCAGCAGTGGCCCCTCTTCACTAATAAAATAAACTCCATAATTTTCTCTGGCTACCTTTTTTCCATGAGGGTTCACGACAGAGCATGCAAAAGCAATGTTTATGTGCTCTGCCAACGTACAAACTATGAAGTCAGTTGGTGCGCTTCTCTACCTGCTCTGCCAGAAGCCACAGGGAACAAAGTACAAAGTTATTTATTTAGTCAAAGTTATTTGGATGTGGCCCGGGATAGGGTGTTCCATGGCCCAGTCTTGGGAGGCGGACAGCTGCTTTAAAGGATAAAATTAGTTACTCAAATCTTGCTCATTCCTCTTATATTCTGCGAACTTCTGACTATTGTCAGTGAATCCTGAGATAGCTGTTGCTAGGCACATCCCATCTTCACTGAGCTGAATAAGGAGGGAGAATGTACATGTGAGACACACACCCTCCCTCTCTCCCTGCTCTCTGCTGATTTTCTCATGCTGCTAGTATACAATGTAATAACCAAACTAAACTCTTATCTCTCCCTCATCGTTCCCTACACTTGTATATAAACAAATAATCCAGCTGCAGCTCCATCACAGTCTCCCATCCCCCCACTCACCTAAGATTTGCAGCATAAAGTGGCAGGATAGAAACACTTTCCAAGTCTTCAAACTGTCCCTGCATGTGCTGTGCTGACGTTTTAACTAGATAGGCATGACATTAAAACAAATCCATTAAAAAAAACACATACACCAAAAAAGTTCAAATGGTCAAGTAACTAACATGATAAATACACTCACCTGCCACTTTATTAGGTACACCATGCTAGTAACGGGTTGGACCCCCTTTTGCCTTCAGAACTACCTCAATTCTTCGTGGCATAGATACAACAAAGTGCTGGAAGCATTCCTCAGAGATTTTGGTCCATATTGACATGATGGCATCACACAGTTGCCGCAGGTTTGTCGGCTGCAAATCCATGATGCGAATCTCCCGTTCCACCACATCCCAAAGATGCTCTATTGGATTGAGATCTGGTGACTGTGGAGGCCATTTGAGTACAGCGAACTCATTGTCATGTTCAAGAAACCAGTCTGAGATGATTCCAGCTTTATGACATGGCGCATTATCCTGCTGAAAGTAGCCATCAGATGTTGGGTACATTGTGGTCATAAAGGGATGGACATGGTCAGCAACAATACTCAGGTAGGCTGTGGCGTTGCAACAATGCTCAATTGGTACCAAAGGGCCCAAAGAGTGCCAAGAAAATATTCCCCACACCATGACACCACCACCACCAGCCTGAACCGTTGATACAAGGCAGGATGGATCCATGCTTTCATGTTGTTGACGCCAAATTCTGACCCTACCATCCGAATGTCGCAGCAGAAATCGAGACTCATTAGACCAGGCAAGGTTTTTCCAATCTTCTACTGTCCAATTTCGATGAGCTTGTCCAAATTGTAGCCTCAGTTTCCTGTTCTTAGCTGAAAGGAGTGGCACCCGGTGTGGTCTTCTGCTGCTGTAGCCCATCTGCCTCAAAGTTTGACGTACTGTGCGTTCAGAGATGCTCTTCTGCCTACCTTGGTTGTAACGGGTGGCGCCTTTCTATCAGCTCAAACCAGTCTGCCCATTCTCCTCTGACCTCTGGCATCAACAAGGCATTTCCGCCTACAGAACTGCCGCTCACTGGATGTTTTTTCTTTTTCGGACCATTCTCTGTAAACCCTAGAGATGGTTGTGCATGAAAATCCCAGTAGATCAGCAGTTTCTGAAATACTTAGACCAGCCCTTCTGGCACCAACAACCATACTGATGCTCGGTTTGAACTGCAGGAGATTGTCTTGACCATGTCTACATGCCTAAATGCACTGAGTTGCCACCATGTGATTGGCTGATTAGAAATTAAGTGTTAACGAGCAGTTGGACAGGTGTACCTAATGAAGTGGCCGATGAGTGTAGATCACAGTAACCTGTATAGAGGTATAGTCCTCAGAATGTATTTGACCATTGTTACACTTTTTAAATTGATTTGTTTTATTTGAGCTAATAAATTGTCATTTTATGCTTTCTACATTTTAGCTTTTGTTTCCTATTTTTGTGGTGTAAATTTTAGACACTTTGAACAATCTATTTAATATAGTGGGGGTACAGTGTGCCTTTGCACCCTATTACTTGTATCGGTAGTTTCTCTTCTCTAGTTGCAAAAATGATAATACTGAAACTTTTCTTGTCATTGAATAAATCATCAATGACCTATGTATATTCAGGGCCGGTTCTAGGCAAAGTGGGGCCCTGGGCAAAACTAAAAGTGGGGCCCCAAAATAAAACTATTTTATGACCAGTCACAGTCAGCAAGAGGCTCCATTTAGTATGGTAAAACAAACTGTAATATGGGAAAATTTTATAGGAGATAGATGATAGGGAGATTGGTGGGCAGCACCGTGGCTCAGTGGTTAGCTCTACAGCCTTGCAGCGCTGGTCAACATCTGCAAAGAGTTTGTATGTTCTCTCTGTCTTTGCGTGGGTTTCCTCCGGGTCCTCCGGTTTCCTCCCACACTCCAAAAAATTACTGGTAGGTTGAATAGATTGTGAGCCCCATTGGGGTCAGGGACTGATCTGGCAAAACTCTGTGCAGCGCTGCGTAGTCTGTGTGCGCTATATAAATAATGAATTATTAATTATAATTATTATGATAGAACATAAATATGAAGGATGATAAAGATTTCTAGATGCAGCACTATAAAGTAGATGATATATACAGGAGGTAGATATGAGAGATAAATACAGTAGAAGAGAAATAGAAGATTGATTAGTAAATAGATAGAGAAAAAGCGAGATATATAAATGGCCAGATTATAGGAGATAGATAACTAGACAGATAGATATATAGACAGGAGATAGATGATAAGCATCTTCACCAGGGAATTTAACAAAGGGGTGTTAACCCTTTCACCGCCTGGCATTTTTGGATATTTTATCGCGTTATTGACCATAGCCATTTGTACAATTTTGACATTTAAAATTTTAATTGAAATTACAGCAAAAAGAATTAAAGTAACCCAACAAACCACATATTTTCTGAAAGCAGACACTTGCCCCATTTTCAAAATTGCATTTAAGAGTTTATAGACATAGGAGCCTTCATGCAATTTTGATCCGAACTGAAACATTTTACAAAAAAAATACTTAAAATTTGACTTTGATGGTAAAAAATGTTCTCAAAACAGAAAATATTTACCTTCACATCTAATAAATATAATAGATGGACATGTGTAGAGTTCACAAATGTCCCGTATTGATATGTTCACATAAATAAATCCACATAATATCATTAAAACTGTAATAACCAGATATCTGCTTTCCAGCTACAAATTTTAAGACAGTTACAACCTGCAAAATACATCAATAAAACAGAATAAAATGTAAAGGTGCCTAAATAAAACCTATATAATTTTGAAAGCAGACAACCAGGCGATGCATTTGGGAATTAACATTCAAAGTTTCCTCTAAAATCTGTACAAATCCAGATACTTATATAAAGATAACATACTATCCTAAAACAGTAAGATGTGAGGAGATAATACAGACCCCACACCAATATATTCACCAAAATATGCGGCAAAGGGAACGTTACATCCACAGGGGACACCAGACAATTTCTGCAGAAAATTGCACTGAGCGTCACACAGATCTATTATTGTATGCTCCTTACACAATGGTGACCAAATAATAACTATATATCCATAAACCAAGCTAATGAGATAATAACAGTCACGTTTAGATATGATATGAGGGAGAGCATCATAACATAGGTGTAAGTAATGGAGGATGGTGGGAAATAAAAACTTTATTCCAGAACATGTGTGTGTTTTTTGGTGCTACATATAACTTTATGGACATGTTCTGGTCACAGTGTTTATATATAACAGAGACCTTAGGCAAAGAGGATCGAATGTTCATCGTATCGGTCAATTTTCGCCAAAAAATCTATCATGAAATAAAAGGCAATAAGAGAGAAAGTGTGTTCTTAGATAGTTTTGCATAGAGAAGGGTAAAAAAACATGAATATTAGTTAATATTATCCCTTATCAGAAAGTAGTAACATATAAAGGGAATATTTCCATTATCTGTGAGGTGCAGCAGCTCCTGATGGCTAAGAATCAGGAGGGGGGGACACTTCAGGGGGCTTTATCTCTGGCTCTGTGACAAATACAACCTCACTTCTTTTTTCCTTTGAAAGAAAAGATGACTCTTTTATATAAATCTAAATGTGTGTTTCTAAGTGTCAGGAAAACAGAGATATTAACTGTTAAACTGCCGTTGGGAGTGATTTTTATATATAAAAATGGTACCTGATATTCTCACTTTAAACCTGAATATCTCTGCAACCATAGCACCTAGAAACACAATTCAAGATTCATTTGAAAGAAGAGATTCTCCACTTTCAGGGGGCCCTGGGAATATTGTTCATCCTTTTAGCTAGAAGCTCCACACTCACCTGTGCGGGTGTGTCTAAGCTCTACAAGCTATGGTCTCATTGGTCAGCAACATATGTTTGTGATGTCACAGGAGGAAGGAACATCCCATCCTCTTGCTGATTGTAGCTCTTTTCAGAGCTGGAAACCATGATTGCTATCAGCCAAAAAAGGGTACTTAATGAGGATCGAGAAGCAAAATACTTTGAGGAATGATTTTTAGTTTTGTTTTTTTTTGCTCAGAATTATGGTTACACTTTAAATTAAAAACTTTTGAAACTCCTCATCTGTCTGCTCTCTAAGTGAGTAAACTCTGAGTGCATTGATAGTAAAGAAAGGGAGGAAACCAGAAAAAGCATTTCTTTCATATTAATTAACTAGTAATACATAAAATATACATTAGGATACCATCCACTATACTATTCATTTATAAACTAAAACAATGGTTTGAAATTTATTTATGCTTTGATGTCTCACCGCAGCAGAATTTTTAAAACTCTGTAATTGTGTTACTTTTATGTACTTGGAATTTTACCTAAGAGCACATTTGGAAAGTACATTTATAAATGTTACAGAATTATTTTGTATTACAGATGTGTGTTTGCTGTATGCCATGTAGCTACATTATAACAACCTTTATATATTATACTAATAGTATTACAAAATATTATTCTCTCCATTTGTCACCAGCGCCTGACATACTGATTTATGTTTACGGTTCAGAGAGCTTTTAAATTGAAGATAATATTGTGAGAAAAGCTCTCCATTTTGTCCCAGGCTGCCAGGCAATTATGAGATTTTTCACCCTACGCTAAACTCATTATCTTACTATAGAGGAAATGAATATTATTTGAAAATTTGCAAAACTATTACTTTGCATGTAGGAATAAACTAAAAATCTAAAACCTGAATTTGAAAATCCAGTACGAGGAAATGGAAATCGTAAAGTACAAACTGTATACAGAACATTAAGACCTTATTAGGGATGAACTTATTAAGGGTAAGTAGAATACTTCACATTATATTTTTTGAACATAAGAAACCACCTTATGGATATGCTAAAATATTAAATATTTGTTCCCTGGTGAAGAAAGCTTTCTCGATAAGTATCTCTTGTAGAACACTATTGTCTTATTATTTATGGAATTTTGGATGTTTGTAATAATGGAGGTTTTAGTTGAAGGAGTTATTTGACAACTGGACTACCAACAATCACTTGAAAAGGATCCTATTCTCCTAGGTCAGTGGTGGCGAACCTATGGCACGGGTGCCGGAGGTGGCACTTGGAGCCCTCTCTGTGGGCACTCAGGCCATCACCCAGGTCACCATTTAGGACTAAATACCTTCTCCTGCAGTCACAGGCAGCCTCGTTCAGCGCTATTTTAAAGTGACTAGAAGTGCAGGAGGAGCAAGGAGGTGCTGACAGTGCTGGATTATGATTGTAGACCCTTCTCTGGGCCTGTGATTCATCCTGTTAAGGGACCTTTTTGGGAACCTACAATAATAATCTGAATTTCTCCATCTTTCTGCTGTATTGGTTTCCTTGTGACACCAATACGTTTGAAACCTGTGAGTTACTTTAGTTACTTTAAATTGGCATTTGACACTTTGGGAAAAATATGTGGCATTTGTTTGTAGTTTCGGCACTCAGTCCCCAAAAGGTTCACCATCACTGTCCTAGGTAATCGAGCAGGTCAAGCAGTTATCCTGGCATTCAGTGTCAGAGCAAAATGCTACTGGAGTTTCCTGTACTCTGCATAATGTGATTTGGAAGTACAACCTCACATGACCTTTCCCCAAAAATTCCCCTAATTTGACCCAGAATGTATCAAGCATAAACCTAGTTTTTCAGCACAAAAAATGTGCTGGAAAACCCAAACTCGGCTTATACTCGAGTCAACGGAACAAAAAGTGTACTCACCTTCCATGTACTTGGAAAATGAGTACATTATTATATCCTACAGGCATTGTATTGGGGGAAGGTGCTGCAGTCTATACACTACAGGGGGCTGGCAGGCTACACACTACAGGGGGCTGGCAGGCTACACACTACAGGGAGCTGGCAGGCTACACACTAGAGGGTGCTGGCAGGCTACACACTAGAGGGTGCTGGCAGGCTACACACTACAGGGTGCTGGCAGGCTACACACTACAGGGTGCTGGCAGGCTACACACTACAGGATGCTGGCAGTCTACAAACTACAGGGGGCTGGCAGGCTACACACTACAGGGGGCTGGCAGGCTACACACTACAGGGGGCTGGCAGGCTACACACTACAGAGGGCTGGCAGGCTACACACTACGGAGAGCTGGCAGGCTACACACTACAGGGAGCTGGCAGGCTACACACTACAGGGAGCTGGCAGGCTACACACTACAGGGGGCTGGCAGGCTACACACTACAGGGGAGGACAGTCTACACACTACAGGGGGCTGGCAGGCTACACACTACAGGGGGCTGGCAGGCTACACACTACAGGGTGCTGGCAGGCTACTACAGGTACAGGCAGGCTATATACTGGGGGGCTGTGACCAATGCATTTCCCACCCTCGGATTATACTCGAGTCATACTCCAAATAAAGTTCTGGAAGCTTAGTCTACTAATGTCACTAAAGATGTGGATCTGCACATTTATACATATTTTGCAGTTAATATTTCCCATTGAGTTTAATTTCAAATCACTTTTTATACTTTCTTCTATTAAATCATGGAAAAGCATTATGGAAACCTAACACTTACGGCACACATTAGACCGTACATTTACCATCAGCTGCCCTAGACTAAAGGGTAGAGTCTCATTACTTATGATAAAAAATAGGGTAGCAATCCAACTCATCTTTTCCATAGTAATAATGGAAGCATGATGGAATCCATAGCAGAAGTATGAACTGGGCCTTTAAAAAATTTCAACCGCAAAAATCTGCAGATCCAGTGTCACTTTTGAACAATACAATGAAGATCATATGCAAAATCAATACTGTAGTAAAAGATCAATAGATGGTTCTCCCAAAGGGTTTTAGCAGCTGTAACTCAGGATGTCAGAATAATTCAGTCTTGTTCATAACATAGTGCACAGTGATAATAAGGTACATCAGATGTCACAATTTGTTATGCTGCCAACATATCAAGAAGTGTAACAAAACAGAACAAAAAATATCTCAAACCAAGTTGGGTTTCTTTTGCTCCAGTTATATGAAACATTGCGATGCACCAACACTTCCCAAATAAATAATTCAACGTAATAAATCCTTTTGTAGTTTTCCTCAGCTGTTCTGCCTTCGCCCGTTTCAGTGATGGTCTCTAATCAAATATGATTTTGTCATCAGTTACCTTATTAATTTGCAGTATTAGTAGGAGAACATGATACATCAGTTAATTGCTTTTCATGCTGGATCTTCTGCTTATACAGTCATGATAAATAAGGAATATAAATAAAGACCTTTCTATCAGGTGTCCTTAAAGAAGTCTTGGATGAAGGTTTCAGCTTCATATGCACAATGCCAGGCAGTCTTTTGTGTTTGCACCTTCATTAATATTCCGTGCTACACATCATCTGACTCACTCTTGATAATCTATCAGAACACCTGTTTTCTTTACAATGGCCACAAGGCAGCTCAAAACACTGTGGTATTTAGCATTTAATAATGAGCACAAGATATACAATTTTGACACTTGAAATTTCCTTTACAAACGTGAAAGGGAAAAGACATATTTGAATATATTTCAGAAACTTTAACATTTCCATCCTGCCCCTTCAAAGTTGAGCTTCTTGCATTCTTCAGTTCTCTACAACCTGAATCAATCATTACTGTGACCCAGGTCACATGATAAATGACTTCAATATACATATCATGGCTTAACAAGTAGACAAATGATAGCGGAAAGCCAAACAATTTATTATTTTTTTTCTTCATTTCTTGAGATGCCACCCAGCAATATAATACCCGCAATATATTATAATTTGAAGCAATAAATTATGGAACTGGATTTCTAGAGTATCAATTATCACCATCTCTATTAGGTTTTCCCGAATACTTGAGTATCAAGACTTTTGTAATCTTCGATATCTAATCGTTTAATGGTACGGTAAAGAAGTTGCTTTTGCTTTTTATCTCAAATTTGTTGAGAATTTGTATTTGACCAGTTCTAGTTTATATAGGTCTAATGCACTTAAATGAATCAATTGTAAGGAAGTTATCAAACTAAATTTATCTTTTTGAAACATAACATGGTGGCATAACATTTCTAACAGTATGAAGGGAACTCTGATTGGAATATTTTTAAGCATCTGGACCCCAAAATGTTGAAAGTCTTACAACATACAGTAATGGGGCTTTACTATGTGCAATTAAGGGTTCTCACACTGTATCAGTGCACTTTTATTTACTGTATATACTTAAATAAGGCAGACCCACCTTATTTAAGGGAAATTGATCTTGCCCCCATTATATAGCTGGCTCCCACTATATAGCCACCAGCCCCCTGCCTCCCAGTATGCCCAGCCTATGAAAAATAAAAACCTCTGGACTCAACTCTCTTACACCCTCAGCAGGTCCTCTTTATTCCTGTCCTCCTGTTCAGTCTTCAAATTGTACTTTTACCATATTCCGACTCCAAAAACTTTTTCATACTTAGGAGTACTTAGTTGGTTAACATGTAAATTTTTCCGTGAGGAACTGACATTTCATGGCTACCATTTTGCAGACTGTGCAGCCTGTAGATCAGTTTTTATTACAATTATGCGTTGCGAAAGGGCAAAAAAAACTTTTAGCGCATTTTTCCGTTACAAAGTTCACCGCTGGGAATAACAGTTTCTACATTTTTATAGAATAGGAATTTTGGGATGCAGTGATACCCAATATGTTTTTTCTTATTTACTTTTTTTCACTTTTTTATCATTTATTGTCTTATATGTGCAAGGGACACATATAAACACATATAAACACAAACACATATTGTGTTTTTTTTAACTTTTTTATTTTTACAATACTATTACATGAACTAGTGATCATGTGACCATTAGTTCATATTAATGCACTGCAATAACCATGGATTGCAGTGCATTAGAAGTGTCAGTGTCTGCCGTTAACAGCCGGATAGGAACGAACTGTCATAAGACAGCCGGGATACTGCTTTTCCCTGCATGGAGGGTCCATGCAGACCTTTGGTTAGGCAGACAGAGAAACATGTCGGCCTAGCCTAAGACCCCTTAGTGACCGACAGAGAAATCTGTATGGGGGGTCACTAAGGGGTTAATGGTGGGGATATGGCACTTAAACCTGGCATTGACCCACTGTCCAGGTGGCTCAATAAGCCATAGTTTAAAATCATTGCATTTTCGTTGCTCAAGTATTTCTTGAGGAAGCATATCTTAGTACAAAATGGGTGGTATGTTTCCTCACCACCACTACCACCACCGAACATCCAAAAAAGTAAGCAGTTTTCATAGATGGCGAGTTCCTAGTGACATTAGATGCCCATATTAGAGCTGTAATTGGGAGAGACATAATAAACCAAAGATTTGATGGGACACATGATTACAAGGGTCCACAAGGGAGATTTTGGGGTACATTTCTGCTCCTTTTGGCCTTCCATTTTCTATGGTTCATACCTGACATTTTATTTTTTTTTAGATTGCTATCGTATATTTTGTAATAAAATGGAGAGCTAGGTCCAAATTACCCACCAAACCAATAATAGTGCTGGCTAGGGGCTTTTAGCAATGGTAGCAAACACAAAATGATGGAATATTACAAAAATAATCATCTTTGTATTGTATGTAACTCAGCCTTCAAGTACAATGGAGTTGTACTTTATTGCCAGCTTTTTCCTGTCAGACATAAGGCAGAGGCAGAGGCCAACTTTGTCCTGACAGACATAAGACAGAGGCAGAGGCCAACTTTGTCAATGATGAGTAAAGAGAATGCATTTTTATAGAAGACCCAGAGCAGTTGAGTCTGCAGATTTTATAATGAGGTTGCACATTTCTCACTATACACCTCCATCAACTATAAGCGGGGGAAAACCAAACCAAAACCAGAAGTGGTGAAACACAAAAAACAGGTGCAAGTTTTTCCATTATACCTTCTCTGTAGACTTGCTAAACATATTTGCAGATGGGCACGGAGGTGAAAACTGGCTTTGGAGTTTAAGGGGTTAAACTAGCACAAAAAAGATCTTGCATAGCTCTCACCCATCTACTAGGGCAGAGATGGCGAACCTATGGCACGGGTGCCAGAGGCGGCACTCAGAGACCTTTTTGTGGGCACCCGGGCCATCACCCCAGCACACCCGACAGGACTCAAAGAATCTTCCTGCAGTTCCAAACAAATTAAAAGATGCTGCTTTCAGGCATATATTAAAGTGATACTTACCTTGTTACTTGGGAATGTAGGAAGAGGGAGAAGGGACAAATTATCTTTGGAGGACCTTCTGCTGGCTCCACGATTCTCTGTGTACAGAGGGACACCGAAAAGAAGCTAAAATGATGCAAATTTTCCAGCTTGTCCTCAGGAGGCCAATATGATCGAACGTTGTTGAGGAACAGGAAGCAATAAGTTACTGCTATTATTTTTGGTTGGCACCTCGCGATAAATAAGGGGGGTTTTGTCTTGCAGTTTGGGCACTCGGTCGCTAAAAGGTTCGCCATCACTGTACTAGGGAATAGAATATGTGCATCATCCATGAAATTGCACTTTTTGCGGATGTCTTCAACCTCAGACATTCAACCCCTGCTCAGGCCAGGACAAACAAAAGTGGAAGATTAGTTGACAAGCTGGGTCACAATATAGATCACTAGAAGTACACAATCACAGAAGCAGGAGAGTACTCTGAACAGGAGCCAAGATTATAACACCAATAATGCAGACAATGATTTCACTATCAAAGTATGGAGCAGGTCAAGATAAACTAAGTGGCGCTGAACTGAATGAACAGAATATTTTTGGGAATCAAGGATAATTGGCGTTGCCACACCAGAGCATATTGCAGGAGAATGGTGTACTACTAACAACTTATAAACATAATAGAATAAGTGTCTCCTTAGCCACGTACCAGAGACTAGAACAGTAGAATATAGAACTAGGGAACACAGATGTTACAATACCTATACATTTCCTATTTATATTGTTTGGTATCCACAATCACAATTCCTACCTTTGTTCCAACTAAACCTATCTACGCAACTTACCTTCGATTGCACCATTATTGACTTCACAGCTTCTAAGCTTCCTCACCTCTCCACCCAAGCTGCCTCACCTCTCCACCCAAGCTGAGAAACAAATTATTTACAGCTCGGTCAATAATAAGTCCATCATGACACTTTTTATTGTGGTCATCTTGGTGTTTCAAAACTCTTCTAACATGGGACAACACACCTGCCAGGCTACATTTAATCAACCCCACATCTCTTGCTGCTGGAGGGGATGCCGCAACAGAGGCTTTCTCCTACATATCCTTTGGAAATGGCTACTATATAAGACTAATCAACTAAATCGAATAGTTTTAATGCATATTGTTGTGATGTGTGGTGTGATGTGATATTGTCACTTCCTGTATTACTCAGTTGTTTCTTTTTTGTATAATTTAGTCATATATAGTGATGAGTGGACCTGAAAAGCCTGTCAACTCACAAGCAGCATTTAAATAGCTGTGGGTGCATGTCTTTTGGGGGTTGGAGGTTCATTGGGGTTCATTGTTTCTGATTACATAAGGTAGCTAAGATCCTCCTAAAAATGGCAGGGCCACCTAGCGGTTTGGGTACACTGAAACATAGTCATATATAACAAAAGATTCTGTTTTTCAGCATGAATGAGGGGAAAAGAATGTTACAACTAAGGACATATACAAATATATAATATGTACATATTATATATGACTTTACACTATTTAACATGTTTAACCACTGCATAAACAGAACTATGCTAAAGTTATACCCAAGTCTTTGTGTTGTCTACAAACCAATAAAAAAATTGGATCTAGTATATTTCACAACCCCGAGAAACATTAAAAGTTTTGCTATTTATCATTGGAAAGAGGTTGTTGGCAGTCAGATGCTTAAAAGCATTCCTGAATGTCTGATAAAGTAGCTTGATTCTATGTCTAAACTGCAATGCAGTTCAGGGATGCCCATTACACAGAATTTTTGAATGTATAGCAACAGTTATAATTTTAGCCTTGACCAAGACCATGCATTTAAATGTAATATTTTCAGTCAAGCTTTAAATCATTTGTTATTATTGTTATAATTACTTGCTACAATAGTTCTATGCAGACTGTTGTACATGTTCATGTATTTCCAGTCGTATATAAAATTGCAAAACAATGCTAGAAATAAGAGAAAGCTGAAATTTCTTTGTATTAGTGCACTTAATGCACTTAAATGAATGCACTTAGATAGTACTCATATGCAATGAGCAGGCAATACAAATAGAAGCAAGGTTAGGAAAAATAAAGAAAAATAAACCTTTATTTCGCTAAAAACTTTGAAATGAGGTAAAGATTTTGAAAAAGGAGGAACACCATGTTCTTTAATACATCTCTAGGTGCATTCTTATAACGGAAATAATGAGATTACAGGCAGTCCCCGGGTTACATACAAGATAGGGTTTGTAGGTTTGTTCTTAAGTTGAGTTTGTATGTAAGTCGGAACTGTATATTTTATCATTGTAACCCCATCCAGAACTTCTTTGGTCTCTGTGACAATTGGATCTTAAAAATGTTGGATTGTCATAAGAACCAGAATTTTTAACACTTAAGCTTCATTACAGACACCTTTGATAACTGTTACAGCTGATCTTTGGACTAAAGTAGAATAAATTAATAATATCCAGAGGTCCGTTTGTAACTAGGGGTCATATGTAAGTCGAGTGTTCTTAAGTAGGGGACCGCCTGTAAAGGGAAGTTTTCACAATTAAATGGGGATCTTTCATACATTTTTTTTTACATCTGGTCACTAGGCTTAAAAGGATATTTCCATTTCAGCAAATAAATGTTATTGTTTGTACGATGGAAAGTTATTGTTAGTCGTTTTAAGTTATTGTATTGATTCCTTAATGGTTTTATATATCTCTGCTTGCCATCACTCTAAAGGAAGCTTCAGTGTTAACTTCTAGTGGATAGAAATGTATCCATGGTCATGTGATGTCACACATAGTAATGAGTCTTCATGTTTTAATGGTATAGATCCCTAATATGTTTATTTTCATATTTGTTCTGTGAAAAAGGGTGTGTCTCGAACTTGGACATGGTGCTTTCCATTAGGACATTCTTTACTACCATAAGGGCCAACCTTTACTCCCAACAACTATTGTGCATACTGTTCTTTACCTTATAATCCATTTTATATACTGTGTATGCTTTTCTAAACAGTCTATTCAGACTACTTGCTCACTAACAGGAGTTACTTGTCCCAACATCAGAACAACAGACACCTGAAGTCGTTCTAGTCACTTTGTTACTACTGCACCTCGTGTGTTCTTGTATAAAGATAGCCTCCGGCGTATTAGAATATTACAGCCCACTTGTACCACACAATCATACGCCCAGAAATGACCCCTCAAAAAACTGGACCTGAAGAAGTCCTCCCCGAAACGCATAGCCCATAATTGTCCGCTATACGCCAAACCTAAAACGGAAAAAACCTAACTGGTTATAGGTTACACCAATAGTATCCATTTCAACTAGCAGTGCGACAACTAAAACGGGTTACCACAAAAAAAAAACATTTTTTTTAGTCATTGTATAATTGTCAGATACTTGTCCAGTAAATAGCACAACCACAACCAGACTTGGTGCAAGCTGTCAGATTGGCTAAGCAGTGGCAAACTCTGCAATATCCCTGCAGGCTATGGCCCTGCCTACAGCATATAAACTGCTCAGCTAAAAGATCCTGAGAGACCCTGCAGTTTGATGCAGGGAGACAGACTAATGTTCACAAAAGGATACAGATGGACAAATAACAGATACAAACAAGTGTAATTGGACAGAACTGGGTCAAAATCAAGATGGCAGTAAAGATTGTCACAGACCCGAACTTTCAGGTTTTGGTCCACTCAACACTAGTCAGACAGCTTCATCAGTGTAGAATAAAATTATTGAGGCAATCTCAACTGCTTAGTCACCTCAAATAACTTCACTCTGCTTTTCAATAATCCACCTCTACATAAAACCCAATGAATATATATTTAATATATAAAGCAACTTAAGCAGTTCTTCTCTCAGACACTTCTGATAAATCTCCTCATAGAGAAAGAGACTGCCAGTCTCACTCGAAAGAGACTGCCAGAGTCAGGCAGTCACTCGAAAGAGACTGCCAGAGTCAGGAAGTCACTCGAAAGAGACTGCCAGAGTCAGGAAGTCACTCGAAAGAGACTGCCAGAGTCAGGCAGTCACTCGAAAGAGACTGCCAGAGTCAGGCAGTCACTCAAAAGAGACTGCCAGAGTCAGGCAGTCACTCGAAAGAGACTGCCAGAGTCAGGCAGTCACTCGAAAGAGACTGCCAGAGTCAGACAGTCACTCGTAAGAGACTGCCAGAGTCAGGCAGTCACTCGAAAGAGACTGCCAGAGTCAGGCAGTCACTCGAAAGAGACTGCCAGAGTCAGGCAGTCACTCGAAAGAGACTGCCAGAGTCAGGCAGCCACTCGAAAGAGACTGCAAGAGACAGGCGGTCAAAAAAGTTTATAAGAAATGTCGGTCGGAGAAAGTGAGTCAGAGAGAGAGACAGTCAGTGATAGATGCATATAAAATATTTTTGTTAACCAATTCTATTTTGCTATAGCTAAGAGCAATTATTTACTATCCTGGGTAATGCCAGGATCTACAGCTAGTATATATGTTTATTATATAATCTCAATATCACTTATCACCGGGGTGTTCAATGTACAGTATAAAACTAATATATACTGAACACTTGAAGCTACATTTTTATTTTCCCACAGCTTGAGCATATAAATTTACTTTACATTTAAATCCTGAGTGGAGAACACCTAAATGCATTTCATACAACACAAAATATAAATTTATTAAAAATCAAAATTGAATGCAGAGATTTCACAGACCTCTGAATAAACCTGTCATTTGATTAATTGTACCTTATGTGTAGCTGCATTTGTACGTATGTTGTAATTATCATTAAATCTGCATTTTAAATGCTAATGAGCTTTATTTGTCATCCAAGATGAATTTTGCTGTCTGCAAAGCTTTAAAACGAGGAACATTATGTTAATCATACATTGACTGTCAAAGTTTACATAAACTTAACATATCAGATTTACACACACCATAGATCAAAAATAAACAGGAATTGGCAAAGGCAGATTTAAAGACACACATTCTATATGGAGCATGAATTAGTGTTTTAAGGATATGCCTGTAAGGTTTTAACCCAAAGAGATCAAATAGATCCCATAATCTACAAGCTAAATTAAAAATATTCAGCATGGGGGGCGTGGCCGGCCATGAAAGAGTGAGGTCGCACCGAATCCGAGCTCCGCTGTGTACCCCTCTTCCCCCCCATCTACAGCCATCAGGCACCCAGGCATGGGAAAACCCACCAGAAAAGGGCTAACTAAGACCCCACAAACAATATCCACAACCAGGAAGGGTATTGGTCACATCTTTACCTCTACTCCAGAGAACATGGACCTTATGCCCCCGACCACGAGGAGCCAAGATGTCCGCAATCGCCCGCCGAGCTCCCCGCCCGACCAAGTACAGCGGAAGCTCCGCAGCACGCAACCTCTGAAGCCGTGCCGACAGCAGGAGTGGATGCATCTCCGACCCCTTCCAGCCACTCGGCGCCTCTCCCGTGCATCGCGCCACCGGAGCCAGTGGCCCGCACTGAAGAAGTCAAAATGGTGCACACCGAGTCTCCGATAAGACACACACCGACTCCCAGTGGGAGAAAACCAACAAGGGGCCAGATGGAAAGGTGCTAGCCCCAGACCAGGAAACAACAAACACCAAAAGCCTGGTTGGAACCCCAGGGTGATCCCAGCATACGACCGGGACAGTAGACCCAAGGCCCTTCAAGCCCCTGCAGCTCAGACCTAGGCCAGAAGCCTTCCAGTGAGTATGGGGCCGGAGTCCCCTTAACCTCCCCCTTGCAAACAGCACCATATCTTGGGTCCGTGCCCACTCCTGCTCATACAGGGCGTACAAATAACCTGCATATAGGAACACTCACTCCTCCCAAGGCACAGATGCAAGACCCCATCTGCACACAATTTTCCCTCAGTGAGGAGAGAATGCCCACCTTGTCAGACCTCCACATCTTGTTCGCCTCCTTACCTACTAAGGCTGACATGTCCAACTTTGCAGCGCAGATAACAATTGCAAAACAGGAATTTCCCAAACTTCATTCTGAGATCTCAACGCTCTCCAGCAGAATTGATGTCCTGGACCAGGCCAAATCCTCCACGGAAGCATCGCTTGAGACCTTACAAGACACAGTTCAATGACAACAGACCCAGCTATTTGCCATAAATCAACATATAGATGATATTGAAAATAGAAGCAAGGGCCTTCCAGAAAGTGTCTCACAAGCTACCCTGCTCTCGACAGTGACCAACATTTTCAACGGCATTCTAGGGCGCCCACCTGACACATATATTGAAATTGACAGAGCACATCGCGCCCTGAGACCCCCTGATCCGAACTCTCAAACACCTAGAGATGTCATCTGTCGGATTCACTTCTACACGCTGAAGGAGCAGCTTCTTTTCAAAATCCCCTCTCAAAAACAGATAACATACCAAGATACTGTCAATAAAATCCTACCGGACTTGTACCGCTATACGCTAGCACAACGGGCTGCTCTTTGACCCTTGCTGGACCTGTTACATGAACATGACTTACCCTACAGATGGGGCTTCCCCTTTGCTCTTCAAGTCCGCAAAAGAGGCAAGGAAATCTCCCATCGCTCAGCTGACGATTTGCCATCCTTCCTACGTGACCTGAATTTACCTACAGTCCATCTATCTACATGGCCCTCCTTCTCCATACCGCCAAAAGAAGGCATCACCCCACTTTCTGCCAACCTGATGCCACTAGGCCTTCCGAAAAGGAGCCCCAGGAAGCGGCCTCATCGTCCCAATGGCCAGGACTCTGCTCCTCGACTCGGATGACCAGGCCCGAACCGCCACAGTAACAGTCCCTGAATTTTATCTGATCGCTGTTACCACAGCCTGATTGCTTTTCCCTCCCATGAATCTGACCCTTCCTGCCCACTTTAGCTAGTGTCGATATGTTCTTGCCTGATGGCCCATATTCTCGCCATTCTATCCAAGGGGGATCACTCGTGGCTCACCTGGCTAGAGTCTCCTACCCCGTTAGTTTGAGGATCTCGGTCGACACTGGTTGTCAGTCCGACACCCTCCATAACACTTGTTGTTAGTTGCTGCTGCAGCTCCCTCCCCTCTTCTTTGAGGCGCTGCTTCTGTCTTGTTTTCCTCCCCTTTCTACCCGCTACTTTTCCTTTCCCTCTCTCCTCCCCAACATAATCCCCATCCCATCCCCCTCCCGTACCTCTCCACAAGTATAATACTTGTCTCCACGTCTAACTCCTCTCTCCCTTAGTACCTAAAGGTGCGGAAATTCAATAACGTGATTATCCATTCCGACGATGGCTGACCTCAAGATCACTTCCTTCAACGCCCAAGGACTCAACTCTCCTTCTAAGAGAGCCCAGGTACTGCACCACTTAAACAGAAACAAGGTACAAATTTTATGACTGCAAGAGACACATTTTAAAGTTGGCCATTCTCCTTCAATGAGACATAAACACTAAACCTCCTGGCACTTTGCTAAGAACCTTCAGTCATGCTCCTGTGGAGTGGCCATAGCGATACATAAATCCTTACCCCACACAATAATTGATTGTACCGTGGACCCCAACACCAGATATCTCTTGATTACCATCGACATTAGCGGCCACATTTTCACCAATGTCTCAATGTCTATGTACCCAATCAAGGTCAGGTGGCCTATTTACTATTTACTTATGTGGTGACCTAAATCTAACTGTGGATCCTACCCTTGACAATTCGTCGGGTAAATCCAGCATCGCTTATTCAGCTCTGAAAAAAGTGAAACGAGCCCTCAGACATTTACAATTGTGTGATGCCTAGAGGATACAACATCCCTCGGGTAGGGATTACAGCTTCTACTCTTCCCCACATGGTGTTTATAGCAGACTAGATTACATCCTGACACAACACAGCACTCTTCCCTGATTAGTCTCCACTTCAATTGGTGACATACTTCTCTCTGATCATGCCCCAGTTTATTCCTCTTTTAGATTACCTTTCCTGACCAAACGGGAATGGTCGTGGAGACTAAACGAATCACTCCTACTAGACCCCCTCTGCACAGCTGAAGTTTCACAAACAATTAACAACTATATTCAGGAGAGAGAGCAAGACACAACCCCCTTCTTAACTAAATGGGACACACTCAAATGGCTTATAAGGGGCGTATTCGTTAGACACGGGACATGCCTGAAAAGGGAAAAGGCTCACAATTTGCAACTAGCCCTACAACAGGTTTCCTCCCTTGAAACACAACACAAATGCACCTTAGGGACTTCCACGTTACGTGAACTGCAGGCGGCCAGACTGGAAGTCAGATGCCTGCTTGACCTGGCATATGGTGGAATGTTGCAAATATGCCGCAGTAAGTTTTATGAGTATGGCAACAAATGTGGGCAAATGTTAGCGAGAGCCCTGAAGAGGCGTACTGCCCAATCCTTTATCTCAAGTATTAAGTCTGCCCCGAACAAGATAGCACACTCTACCCCAGATATTTATGAGGCTTTCCATTCCTTCTTTGCTGACTTATACAATCTCCTGGAAGCCCCACCTCCCACTAGAGACATGAGCTTGGCCCCTCCTCCCCGTTCACTCCCCCCTCAGAAGGAACCATTTCGGCCCTAGAACAACCCTTCTCAATTGCAGAACTAGAAACGGATGTCAAAGCCCTCCCTGGAGGTAAGAGTCCTGGCCCTGATGGCTACACAGGGAAATTCTTTAAACAGTTACTGTCCATATTGAGCCCTATCCTATTGAAAGCATTTAACAATGTTTCTACGGAATCCCCCTCCCCCCCCAGGCTACATCCGCACATGTCATGGTCATCCCCAAACCAGGCAAAGATCCTCAATCCTGCGCTAGCTATAGGCCAATTTCGCTTCTTAATGTCGATCTTAAGATCTATGCCAAGCTTATAGCCAATTGATTAAACCCTCTTTTGCCAAATCTTATTCATAAAGATCAAGTAGGGTTCGTGTCTGGCCGATAAGCCAGTGACAACACCATAAAATCCCTACACATCATGAAATATGCCCAGTCCCATAAGATCCCTATGATGATATTATCCCTGGACGCCGAGAAGGCCTTTGATAGAATTTCATGGTCCTCGCTAAGAGATACATTACGTAATATAGGAATAGGCCCTGGTTTCACTGCCAAAATACTATCTCTGTATAAAAACCCATCAGCCAGATTAAAAATCAATGGAACCCTTGTTCTGGTGATGGAAAACTTGTTAGGAGCCATATGCAACGACCCTAACATTCAGGGTATCTTCATTGCTGGGGTTGAATATAAATGCTTGGCTTTCGCCGATGACCTCCTTGTCTATATCACCAACCCTGCCCAATCCCTACCAGCCCTGATGTCCACTCT
This sequence comes from Engystomops pustulosus, assembly GCF_040894005.1. Classification (NCBI taxonomy): domain Eukaryota; kingdom Metazoa; phylum Chordata; class Amphibia; order Anura; family Leptodactylidae; genus Engystomops; species Engystomops pustulosus. The sequence goes on along the minus strand of NC_092414.1, from coordinate 55,231,955 downwards.
ATCAGTGTTCAGGAAGTGGTCCAATTTTAAAGTCAACATGACAAAATCCAGAGCCCTGAATGTGTCACTCCCCCCCTCTGAAGTAGAAACCCTCAAGACAATCCTCCCTTTTGTATGGCCCCCTGGGGGCATTACCTACCTGGGTGTTAAGATTTCCAGTGATTTATCCAAATTGTTTAACAACAACTTCTATCCCCTCCTGGCCAACTTCATCTCAGACCTAGACACATGGCGATAAAAAGATTTCTCTTGGTTTGGCAGGCTAAATATCCTTAAAATGACCCTCCTACCTCGATTGCTATACCTCCTGCAAACCATCCCCATTGCTATTCCTGCCTCCTTTCGGGACAGAACTAGAAAATGCTTCTCCAAGTTTGTCTGGTCCCCTGGCCGACCTAGAGTGAAGAGAGACATTCTGATACTGCCAAAAGAAAAAGGAGGGGTGCGTCTGCCGGACTGTTGCCTCTACTACTTAGCAGCAACACACGCTAGAGTGCTTGACCTTTTTCATCACAAACACTCCAAAACATGGGTTTCACTGGCACAGGGTATATGCCCTAGGGAAATATCCACTGTCCCATGGACTTGGTCCCCTACTTCTAGAGATCCTACCCCTCTCTCGTTCTCTAACGAACACACCCTCCAAATTCTGAAAAGTTTAGGCCCTCGGTGCTCTCTAATGGACAAGCAGGGACCCCTCACACCCATCACGGAAAACCCCCTATTCCCACCTGGCCTCCAAGAAGGTAGATTCCTAAAGGGTACACAACATAAACCTCTTCGCTTCGCACAAGTCCTGGCGGGAACCAGTCTACAGCCGCTCTGTGTTTCTATCAGGCTGCACGCCAACAGCCACTCACCATTTTCAATATACCAAACTCCAACACTTTCATAACTCCATTAAACCGCACTCCCAACTCTCACGCACCTTGACACATTTTGAACAAATGTGTTTGGCACGCTCTCATACGCCCCACGCCCTTTCAGAAATGTACAAACTATTAACTACTCCCGGCCGCACGTCTACACCATCATTCTGCAAAGCCTGGGAAACCGAACTGGGGAAGACATTTTCCGAGGGAAAATGGTCACAATGCTTCTCTTTAGCTCAGAAAGCAGTTATAGTCCCCAAACATCAAGAAACCAGCTACAAAATTTTGACGAGATGGTACAGAGTACCCTCGCTTCTACACAAACTGTTTCCAACAGTCCCGGATAGATGCTGGCGCTTTCGGTCTGCGGGAGGTACAATGTCCCACATCTGATGGCAGTGTACTAGCCTACAAAGTTTTTGGTCCAATGTACTCCAGGTCATTGAAGAGACTACAGGCCTTAAAATCCCCAACACCCCTGAGGCAGTCTTATTATTTATGTTTGATATACCCATTTCAACATATAAGACATCACTGGCCAAGCACCTCTTGCAGGCAGCTAAGACAATTATTCCACGGAAATGGAAATCTGACTCCCCTCCCACATTGAGTGAATGGTTCGCGGAAGTAGCCCTGATTCACAGAATGGAGGAACTGATCGCTCAGTCCCCAAAGGCCCACACGCGATTCTCAAAAACGTGGTCTCATTGGCAGCAGTTCCTGAGCTCCCAGTCCTACCGCACACTTCAAGACTGAGGTTTCTGTGGGGGTGGTGCAACCGGGAAAGAAAAACGCCTTGCCCACATCTCTGGTACCATCCAATGACCCTTCTACCCCCCCTCCCTGTCCCCCCCCCATCCTCTCCTCATCCCCAGTTACCCAACTCCTTGTTTTCCTCTCTTCTCTCCCCCCCTCTATCTCCCATCTTCTCTACCTATACCTGCTTTGTATATCGGCAACATTGCTTGCTTTAACTTTGCCGCAACAATTATTTTCTTGTAACTAAGATAATGCATTGGCAGGGGTCAGTTCTCACCATTTGTACTTGATACAAATGTTTCCTCTTTACATGTTTAAACTGAATGTTGGCTTGTTAACCATGCATGCCCTAACGGCAAATAATGCATAAACCGACATTACTTTGTATGTATCTTAACTCACTCAATAAAGCCTTGAATGATTAAAAAAAAAATTCAGCATGTGGCCTATCATTCAAAAAATTTATTACAATAAACAAGACAAAATTTATATGGTATCAAAGGAGGCTTTAAGTACATATACATTATCTTACATTGTTGTCAGCATTGTCTGAGTACAGAATCTAGTCAGACAGTAGGAGATAAAGCGTAATTCTAGAGCAGAAGTATGCCATAGTCAAAAGCAGTCCAAACATCTCAGCAAAACTTTACAATTAGAGGAAGAATGAATTCAATAATTGCAGTATCTGGTAAATATGATATTAAATGAGCATACAAACAGGAAGGGGAGAAGAGTAGGGCAACAGCCGCTAGCACTAATGACCATTCATGCAATATCCAGAATAGATAGAGAAGCCTGGTGTGCCTAGTACGGTGTAATAGGGTTCCAAGGTGTTGTGATCTCTCAGCTGGCTTACTTGAGGATAACAGCATCCCCTCTACCCATTGAAGATGCAACAGCTCCTGAAACCAAGCCATCCAAGATGGTGTGTCTGGGAACTTCCACAATCTTGTTATGACTGCATGGGCAGCCATCCAAGGGTAGTGGGAGGGCTGAGAGCATCAGCAGAGTGGAGGGGGAGTTGTTCAGCCACACTCGAGTATGGCACTATATCAGCGCAATGATCTTCTGCCAGTATGGGTGAATCGTGGGACTGTCCCACCAGACATGTTACATTATGCCACCTGGATAACCACATCCTAAACACCTGGGGTATTGGGAAAAATAGAGTGGAGTCTTGAGTGCACCAATGTACCATCTTGTCAACATTTTATACTTTGTCTCGCTATACACTAACAATGTATGACACAGGCTAAATGCCTTATCTAATTTGTCTGAGCCCAATGCCAGCCTGCTCTTTCTCTCCCAGCTATACACAAATGAGACCTTCAAACTTCTTAGAATAATTTTAAAAGTTGATTTAAAAAGGAAGGAGACCATGAATAACAAATATAAGATATGTAAACATTTCTTCAATTCCTTTGTGAAAATAATTTCTTAAAAATGTAGCCATGTTGTCCCTTAGAAACAAGATTGGATACGTCCACCCCACACGGACATTTCATATACAAAAACTTAGTTTCTTTCTTTGTGCAATCACTCCAGTAGAGATGGTTGTATCCAAGGACACATTATTTTTTCTAAGGGATCTCACTACATTTAAGAGAAACTATCTGCACACAGGTAATTTTCTTTAGAAATAGAATAAAAAAGTTCTTAAATTAATTCTTAGAAATAGAGAAAAGCGTTGGGTTGGGTTGACAGATTGTTGCATTTTATCACACTGGCTTTGCTGCATCACCAAACACAAGCCTGTAGGTGGTGTGAATTACTGTGAACTAGGTATAGACAATTCCATATGCATAATTTATGTACAATAAAGTATAATTGATGCTCACAATAAAAGTAGACAACCAGCAGACACTGTAAACTGTTTTATAGCTTTTACTTCGACTCTTGTGAAGTACACCATGATTAGTAATCAGAAAACATTATAGATACTTTACAAAGCTAAGAATATTAGAGATTTAAATTTCTATAATGCTTATGGATAAAGGGAAACAAAGAATTATCATCAACATTTCAGTCCAGATAACTTTTGGGTTTGTTTAATATATGATTAGCTTCTATTGGTTTCACTGCAGGATTTACTTTCCTAAGAATCAACCAATGGAAGATTCAGATTTAAAAGATTACTCTTATATCCAGGGCCGGATTAAAGGAGGGGCTCATGGGGCTCGAGCCCCAGGGCCCCCACCACTTTCACTTTTTAAGGGGCCCCCACCAGTTTCCAGCAGTCAGTCAGTTCCAACTGTCTCTGTGTGCATTGTGAACCGACCTGTGGCCGTCCGCAACGCACATAGGGGTCTAGGATGACAACTGCCTTCGCTGGGGGAGATCGCCGAGATTGCCATTTTCCACAGGGGGCTGGCAGCTGTATACTACAGGGGGCTGGCAGCTGTATACTACAGGGGGCTGGTGGCTGTATACTACAAGGGCTGGTGGCTTTATACTATAGGAGGCTGGCATTCTACATACTACAGGGGGCTGGCAGGCTATATACTACAGGGGGCTGGAAGGCTATTTACTACAGGGGTCTGGCAGGCTATATACTACAGGGGGCTGGCAGGCTATATACTACAGGGGCTGGCACGCTATATACCTCCAAAAACATTGTTGGAAGGGCCCCCACCAGTTTGCGCCCAGGGGCCCCCACCACCCTTAATCCGGCCCTGCTTATAGCAACCCTTTGCAGTAACAGCCCAAGTCACGTGACAAGACAGCACGTTTGTCGGGACATGTATATTTTGTGTATTTTTAAGTGTAACTCAAGACAAATTCTTATTTGACCCTTGAATAATTGGATTTTCACAATTTTGGGTTGTCATAACAATAAAGCTTAATTACATATTTTGACAGTTTATTACTACAGCCAGGGACTAAAGCTCAGTAAATTATAAGAATCCAGAGGTTTGTATGTAAGTGGAGTGTTCCTAAACTCTGGACTGCATCTGCAAAGTTTGCCATTGAGGATACTATATGGAGTTAAGTCTCCACTCGCCTATTAGGCAGTGTTAATTAACATAGACTCCATGAGGAGTGCTCTAACGTCCTGATCCTGGTCAATAGCCTCTCACACAGCCAAACCAGTTCCCTATGCTGTACTGAAGAGACCCAAACATGTTGAATCTGTTCCTTCTGCAATAGACCTGGTTTGGTTTAATCCCACATCATATCATTAAAGGAAGTATAGTAGAGGAGGTCAGCACTGTGAGATATAACAAGGGATTCAATCCGTATGGGTGCTAGCTGCTTTGGTCTGACCCAAGATCAAGTGGCATCAAAAACAGAAGAGAAGGCAGCCGCACTCCGTTGTCCTAGTCCAAAAAGTATTTATTCACATGTGGATACAAAGCTACGTTTCGGCTAGCTCAATGTAGCCATTTTCAAGCAGTGAAGTCAAGTCTTACATGGCGGGTTTAAATCCCCCGCAGGATGTGACGTCATCAGTGACGTTAACAAAGTGAAAATATACAAATATATACAATGATTGTGTCAAATTCATTACTTAACATAATTGTACAGACATTTTAAAAAATCGTAGTGACATAATGTGAAAAGTAAGTGAAGAAACACTCATTATAGCCAGCCGGTGTCTCCGTTCTAATAATTGCGGTCTGCGCATGTCTAAAGGTTGCGTGGCAACATCCGAACAGAACGTGTAAATACAGGGTTCCCACAACTATTACACTCAGTTATGCTGCCAAGAGAGGGCCATAATTACCAACCAGATGAGGGATAGCTCCGGGAGTGTCCGCCGCCGCTCCGCGATCGCTCGCATACGGCAGCACGGCACCGTGTCCCGTCTGAGTCTCACCTCTCGCGATAGTCACGCGCCTGGTGTTTTGGCGGCCATCTTGGAAGTGGGCAAGAGTGATCGGGGACCCATACGCGCTGCATATCAACGGAGAATTGGCAAGTCGGCTGTCGGCACAGGGCTCAAGGAGAGGACCATTGTCATGTAAGGCACACATAGTGGGGCTATTTGATAGTTCTGAACCCCTGTATCCACTGAGGTCAGTCGCCCCTATCGGCGCAAGTTAACTTGCACATGTGAATAAATATCATTAAAGGGAATCTGTCACCTCGGATCAGTTAAATAAATCCTGCACTGAACCTTCTACCATCTACGTGATTGCTGTTGTGATAAAAACAACTTTTATTTTTCTTGTCCATTTATATAGTCAAAGAGGCAAGATAGCTTTCCGAGCCACTCAAGCTCTGCCCGCCTCCTCACGGCTGCTCTAACTGGAATCCACAAATCAAAACACTACATCAATGCACTCAGTTTCAAACTTCTCAGCATGCGCAGTCCACCTGTTAGTCTGGCATTGGCATGCGCATCTGCGGCCGGACCTACAGGAGCACCGTGCATGCGCCAGTGCATGGCTAGCTAGTTCTTAATCACACCAACACCATGCACATTTCAGACGCATGCGGTGCACCTGTAGGCCTGGCCATGGATGTGCACGTCGATTTGGCCACTACTACTGTATTTCAGTATATGGGGTTTTTACATAGGATTAATTACAATGGTCCACTGGCTTTTTGTGAAGAATTTTCAAAAAACATGCATCTGATGAAGACCCTAGGCTGTCATGGCAACTGATCACCGCCCCCTGATGACATCAGGGAGAGCAGTGATCTCCACAAAGATGGAGGTGCCCAAGCGTCACAGCCTTTTATATGCCCTCGGCAAAAACAAAGGCTTAAGGCCTCTTCCACACTAGCGTTGCCTTTCACGTAAGGGTGCAAAGCGTGAAAAACTGACGTTTTTGGCTGCGTTTTTGTTCCATTTTTCCTTGGAGTAATTAGCGGTTTTGCGTTTTTCACGCGCGTGTTGTTAGCGTTTGTTTTGCGTTTTTGGCGCATTTTTCACGCGCGAGTCAATGGGAGAATCGAGCATTTTTCAAAGGGACCATGGTTTTGGATTAAAATGGGTTATTTAATTGAAAAATAATGTCTTCTGATAAGTTGCAAACATCTGCGATCTATTCTTCACTGTTCCCCGTGTATATTATCTCCCGACAAGTTAGCAGATGTGAAGAACAGTGAAGAATAGAATAAAAACAGTGAACACAGTGAACACAGGATCATTTAAGAGAAAAACACAGTGCAGAACACAGTGCAGAATAGATTACAGATGTTCGGCACATCTGCTTACTTGTCGGGAGATACGCGCGGAACGGTGCGCCCAAAATAGCATGTGAAGAACAATATATATGTGTGTGAAGAACAAATTGCAGATGTTTAAATACATCTGCAATGTGTTCTTCACACATATATATTGTTCTTCACATGCTATTTTGTTCGCAATGATTGCGAGTGCAATGCGTTCTTGATGCATCTCCATAGACTTGAATGGGGCGTGAAAAACGTGCGTGACTCGCAAAAATAGAGCATGCTGCGATTTTGACGCGCGTGCAAACGAACGCAAGCACGCGCGTGAAAACCAACGCTAGTGAAGAAAGACCCATTGAATACAATGGGACAGAGTGCAATGCAAGTTCTGCGCGTCAAATGCACGCGCAGAACTCGCGCGTGAAAAACGCCAGTGTAGAAGGGGCTTAACACCAGCAATCGGTGCTAGCAATATGCAGAAAACCGCATCTCTGCATGAAGAGGGCTCAGCCTGTGAGCCTTCTTCATACACCCTTTATAGCTTGCTGACAAATATATCCATCAGTGAGCATAAAGGGGTTAAAAATACATAATTTTGCAAAATCCATGTTCTGAATGAAGTGTTATTTTTTATTATTATCAGATTTGGCAATAATTGTTTTCATTTTGCTAAAAAAAAAAAAGAGCTCCACATTACATTGACAAAACACTGCTTCCTTTTATATATGCTGTCCAAGGTGATAGATCAATTGCCTTTCCATACAATTGCTCCTGTACTGATTTTAACCCCTTAAGGACGCAGGGTTTTTTCGCTCATTTCTCGCTCTCCCCCTTCAAAAGTCCATAACTTTTTCATTTTTATGTACAGAGCTGTATAAGGGCTTAATTTGTGTGTAACAAATGTAACTTTTCTGTGATGTTATTTATTATTCCATGCTGTGTACTGGGAAACTGGAAAAAAAAAATCCAAATGTGGAAAAATTTTTAAAAAACGCACTTTCTTGTGGGCTCAGTTTTTACGACTTTCACCATGCGCTCCAAATAACACCTCTGCTTTATCCTTTGGTTTGGTATGATCGCGGTGATACCAATATTATATAGGTTTTACTGTGTTTTAATATGAAAAAGAAAACTTTTTTTGCCATATTCTGACGTTAGTAACTTTTTCATACTGTACAGAACTGTGGGAAGTGTAATTTTTTGCGAAATGAGCAGAAGTTTTCATTGTTATCATTTAAAGGACTGTGCAACATTTTCATTGCTTTTTATTACCGTATATACTCGAGTATAAGCCGAGACCCCTAATTTTACCAACAAAAACTGGGAAAACCTATTGACTCGTGTATAAGCCGAGGGTGGGAAATGCATTGGTCACAGACCCCCCCAGTATGTAGCCAGCCAGCCCCCAGTAGTACACAGCCTGCCCCCAGTAGTATACAGCTTGCCCCCAGTAGTTTACAGTCTGCCCCAGTAGTATACAGCCTGCCCCCAGTAGTTTACAGCTTGCCCACAGTAATATACAGCCTGCCCCCAGTAGTATACAGCCCAGCTCAGCATTAAAAAAAATTATAAACTCACCCTCCGGTGGCCCCGATGTGCAGCGCTGCTCTAACGATGTCCGCGCAGGTCCTCTTCTTGCTTCCGCGCCCGTCTTCTTTCTTCTCTAACTTCATGCTGGGCGCCACCATTGTTCTTCCCCGGACGGCAGGCGCATAGTATGACGCGCCGCTTCTGACGTCATACAAGGCGCCGCCTGGGAGAAAAAAATGGCGGCGCCTGGAACAAAGTTACAGAAGAAAGAAGACGGGTGCGGGAAGCCAGAAGAGGACCCGTGCGGACATCAGGGGATCAGCGCTGCATGTCGGGGTTACCGGAGGGTAAGTATATAAGTTTATTACTTTTTAAATATTTTTTTTGTATATATATATATGCGTGTATTGACTTGTGTATAAACCGTGGGGACATTTTTTGTGCTGAAAAACTCGGCTTATACACGAGTATATACGGTACATTTTTTTATGTCATGTAAAATGGTGTTTCGGACATTTGGGCACCATTTTCCGTTATAGAGGGCATCACCGGAAATAACCATTAATATATTTTGATAGATTGGGCATTTTGGGACTCGGTGATACCTAATATGTTTGTAATTTTTACTGTTTGTTATGTTTTATATCAGTTCTAGGGAAAAGGGAGTGATTTTAATTTTTAATATTTTATCAATTTTGTACATTTTTTAAACTTTTAAAAAAAAAAATTTCACTATTTATTAGAACCTCTAGGGTACTTTAACCCTAGATGGTCTGATTGTTCCTACCATAAACTGCAATACTACTGTTTTGCAGTAAATGGCGTTTTTACATATGATTCATTACAATGAGCCACTGGTGCATTGTAACGAATCTTCTGAAACCATGCAGCCTCAGGTCTGACAAAGACCCCAGGCTGTCATGGCAACCCATTGCCGCTCCCTGATGACTTTCGGGGGAGCGATGATGGCAAGAAAAATGGTGCTGCCGTGTTTTAAGTGCCACCAGCGTCTTTGCTAGCGGCATACAAGAAGTTAACACCAAGCACCGACTGCGGGTGTTATCGATGGGTCTTTGCTGCAGTATGCAGAGGGCTCAGCCCATGATCGCTCTTCATACAGCCTTCATAGCTCTGCGATGGATATATACGTCGCAGAGCGTGAAGGGGTTAAAATTATTTTAGATCATTGTAATGAAACTTATGAGTTACCATACCTGCCGTGTACTTTCTGAACATGTACAGTTTTACAGCAACATTACAAGCAAAAATAAGATAGATTCTTATGTATAAAATATATTATACAAAATATTATATATTTTTGTTAGGGGGAGAGCAGGACCAGTATTTCTGGTGACACCATATTCCTGGAATATAAACTTGTGCAATAATGTCCACTTTCCAATCCATCATATCATGTTAGAATGCTATCTAGTAAAAAATGAGATCTAATTTTTACAGTTATGAAAATAAGCAGACACATTAATGCAAGCTCACATGCTCCAAAGTCGGCTAAGATATGTCCAGGATGAAGAACACAATTTACATGTTAAAACAAGAACTTTATTTTTATGTACTTTCTATATTAATGTAACCATATGGTTTCAGAATGAAGCTGTAATGAGATTTCCCCCCCTCATACTTGAAATGATATAGACCCTTCGAAAAAGCAGACATAAAATCTGAAATAAATATATTAGGTTCAGTCCATGAGGGACACATCCATATATTCTCCGCCATGCCTTCATGCTAGAGCAATGCTCTAGTAAACTCTCATAAACAATATACATTTCCCAACCTTAATATTTAGATTTTTATAGAAGAAAGATAAAAGTGGACAATTATAAAGTTTCCAAAAATATAATTTCTCATTCTGTTTGCTTCCAAGGTTATATAACATTTGACCGTTATACGTATTTCACAAATCAAAACTTCAGTAGTAGACAGAGGATTATTGCCATAATATTGTAGTGTGTTATGCATTATTTTGTATATCTAGTGATACACTAGATATAAAAAATAATGCATAACACACTACATTTTTAAAAAATGTTGCACATTACAAATGGAATGCAGTAGATACTACTGAATTCCATTTGTAATGTGCAACATTTTTTAAAAACTTGATATTTGAGCTTTTTTAATACAATTGCTGAGCAGTTGGACAATGAAATGAGCGCAGAGATAGGATTTATCGCAACTCTGGTGCATACAATGTATGAGTTTTTGTGACTAATATGGTGCTATCATGCAGTTTCAATATTTAACTGTCTCCCTTTTTCAAGTGCAACCTTTTGAGGTAAAGGTTGCAGCCTGCCTCACAACTGCAAATTTTCTGGACCATGGGGAAGGCACTTGTACAAAATGTTGCAAAATTGAACCTTGGGGGGGTATTAATCTACTTGCCCTACCAGATATATCTAGAGGCTCTGACCTCTGGATGTATCTAGCAGCCGACAGATTCAGGCAGAGGTTACAGCTAGTCCACAATTTTGAGACATTTCATGCAAAAGTGGCCTGCGGCCAGAAAAGTGGCCAGAAAAGTTGCAGTTCTGAGGCAGGCTGCAACATTTACCTCTGAAAGTTACGCAGGAAAAGGGAAAGAGGCCAAGTGTCGTACCTACATTTAAATAACAAAAATTTTAATTTCACATCTACTATATTGATGTTGATAATCTATGGAACTCTGAGAAGAGAGCAGCAACCCCAAATTCCCCACACTCAAAGTATAGTAAAAAAGGTTGGAAAAAGACATCGATGGACCTGCAAGATAAAACAATTTTTTCCCATAACATGATATTTTTGTTCTCAAAAAAGCCATCCAGGCCTCTCGAACATGTACAATGTATCTGCCATCAGCCTCCTGTGGTAGAAACTTCCATAGTCTTACTCAGCATCAGACTGGTCACCAGAATACCATAAAATCTGCTAGCATAATCCAGGGCTTGTATGTTCTCCTCATGTTTAGATTGTTTCAAAATATGACACGTAAGCAGGGCCTTGAGGTAGATTTTTTCTGAGCTCCCTGTAGTCTAACATATTTTGTGTGCTCTGCTTATATGTGAAGCTTGTTAAACATAAAGAGAAATATCCTTTTGTGAGACTCAACTTTGATTAGAAGTGTGATTTATTTTATTGACATTCACCATAGCTGAAGCGTAGCCTCGTTTTATCGGTGTGTCATGGTTGAAAAGATTTTATGAGGCTCCTCTGAGTTTTTTCAGAAGAGACCTGCTGAAAGGAGATAAAACTTTCTATTGTACAGTTAGGTCATTGAGCCTCAGCGTGTGAAAGGGACAAGGGCAGATTAAACAACTTGTATGCTACAGATATAGTGTGGCTGACTTGGGCTCAACAAATTTAGAAAAAGTCCAACTGGACCAATAACAGTTTTCCTCCAACATAATTGGATTTGGATTATATGATATTAAATATTTAGTATATTGATCCTTGTATTGAAGAATGTTCCGAATATTTGCCATCTTATTAAAAGGTGCGATGACTCGTTTATCATACGTACAAGTGATGCTGAAGGAAGGAGGAATTAGGAATGATTAATAATATCTGTTTCCTTAATATATACAAACACTCACATTTTGTTTTATAGGTGCAGTAATCCCGATGTTCCTAGTAAACACATTTAAATCCTTGGAGTTCTGTCTGATATATATTGATTGCCATTGAATTTGAAAGGCTTACCTTACTGATGCACCAATAAACTACATTTTCGTGATTCTCTTGTTTTTCAACTTGTTATAATAGAAAAGAAAGAAAAAAAGAATGTTACTTTATATTCGATAAATTGGGATAAAGTTTACAGTCTGCTTCACTTAATTATTTTTGTTGGGCTGAGGGATCCAATGGATAACTTTAAAGATAAACTGTCGGGGCAATAAATTACACGCAGGTCCTTATGGACCAATGGTTTAGTGTCCTGAATCAACCTCTGAGGTTCCAACGTGGGCATAATTAAAAGAAAAAAAAACTTCTATACTGCCTTTCCCTCCCAAGCTCCATATGGCGGTGCTCTGCTGCTAGTGAAGCCATAGTAGTACACCCTGGCTTTACTGAGCATGCCTCCGGACTAACCCGGCATAACAGAACATAGCGAGAAGAGGCACACAACAGACACCGCTGCAGATGCGAGTCTGGTGTGCATCATCGGACTTGCATCTAGGCAAGTATAAATGTTTTTACACTGGGGCCATGTAAAGACTTGATGCATGCTGATTTGGGATCATAAACCACAGGTCCATATGGACTTGTAGTTGGTTTAGGGTCCCAAATCGTCGTGACAGGTCCTCTTTAAAGTTGAATTGAATTAGGTGCACAGTTTATTTTACAATTGTCTAGTGCAGTGATGGCAAACTTTTTAGACACGTAGTGCACAAACTACAACCAAAACACGCATATTTTTTGCAAAGTGCCAATGCGACAATTTAAGCAGTAACTTATTACTACCTGCTCTTTCACAGGATTAAGTTGTATGTCCCTGAGGACACCAATACAGTAGAAAGAAGGAGAAGAAGTTTGGATTATCATTGTAGTTTCCTTCTAGGGTCCTGGGCTGCCTGGGACTGCAAGAGGCCTTGAGTCTTGTCTGACGAACTCTGCCCTGGGGTGATGGCAAGAGTGCCCATATAGAGGGCTCTGAGTGCCACCTCTGGCACCCGTGCCATAGGTTCGCCACCACTGGTCTAGTGAATACTTGTTCCACCTGTGCACATTTTAGTTCAGGTTTCTTAGTAAACTTATTTCCTAGAATCCCATGCCTGAATGGTGTCCTTATTTGGCAAAGTCTTGACATTAATTGCTCAAAAAAGGGAGATCCCATTAAAGTAAATATCTACTTACCTATTAAATCCAGATAGTTTCCTAATATATTTATATTTTCTGATGGTAGATTTTTATTGCCATTTAGTTTTTGATTATGAGGGCTCCCATCTTGCTTCTGCTCTATGTCACAGGTATCGCTGCGTTCCATGCCTCGGATTGCAGACACACCCGTGCCCCTCTCCATGGTGGCACCACTCCTTCCCTAAGCCCGCACTCAGCTCTCCACACTCCTGCTCCTGTCCAGGCTAAGCCGCATGCTCATCTATGCTCCCTAGGGCGCATGCCGGCAGTGGGAGATTTAAAGGACCAGTGCACCGCTGATAGGCGCTGGTCACTTCCAGGTTTTCATTTAGACTTTTGAGCTACCAGCCTCAATGAAAGCTTCCCTGTGAGTTCTCTGTGTTCCTGTACCTGCCTTACCTAGATCTCCTATTGCCAACTCCGGACCTGAACTCGGACCTCTGCATCTCTGCCACCTGCCATGACAACCTACCTGTGCCTGACCACGAGCCTAGACTCTGATTCTGTACTGTGACCTTGGCTGCCACTGCAGGCTAGTCACACCTGTGGAATGACTTGGTGGCACCCTGTCACAGCAAGACCATCCCACTTTGCGGCGGGCTCTGGTGAAGACTGGGTGCCACTTAGATTCCAGTCCCAGGTGTCGGCTAGTACCTCCTCCTGGAGTCGTCCAGGGGGTTCACTGGCCCTGAACCCTGACACTCTAGTAACAGCAGAAAATCATATTCTTTAGTGCAATCTTATAGTCATATCACAACCATATCCAGCAATAGACGAGAGTTTGAACTGCAAAGTCATTTGATTGTAAGGAATCTGATGGCTTATCTCATGCACCTGATATAATGGCAATGAATCTATGCACCATGTATATCCTGTACCGCAGTAGTCCCCAACTTTATTTTTGCCTAGGGACTGGAAGCGAGCAAACTTTTTCCAGGGACCAGTGCGCATAGGTAGGTGGTCTGGTGTCTAAACAAAAATGTATGGCTTATTTTGTCCAAAGAAACTTCCCCCCTCCCCACAAACACTTATATTGGCCCCTCTTTCCTCTTTGATGCCTCCCATGCTTCCATTGTCCATTCATTTATTTATTTTTTTACAGAGTTTGGCTGTGGCCCGGGGCCAGGTGCTCGGTCTTGGGCCGTGGTCCGGTGGCTGTGGAGCACTGCTGTACTGGGACTGTTAGTAGCCTTTGTTTCCTTTACTAGGCAAACTAGCAAGAATTGCCATTGTCCCATGAGGACTACAGACGGATGAGCATAGCCTACTGTATGGAGTAGCAGCTGTATGTGGCTTGATTAACATGTAGCCATGTTATGCAAATGAAGGTACATTTTCTGTGGTAACGCTTGTGCTTTAATACTCTAATAGAGGACATACTGCAAGTTGATTATTGTAATCCTACTGAGTTATCTCATCAGCAAGTGGATTAAGGGAGTTCTTTCTGCTTGAGGGGTCTGAATAAACATTTTCATTTACTCCTGCTGTGTCATTGACAAATAGAGCCTTTATCAGTGGATGTTTAGAGGCAGAGAGTAAACAAAACTATGGTAGACTACCAGCCATGACACATCTTCTATTATTCAAGGCAACATCTAGCCAAACTTTCTGTCATTTATTATAACTGCTTCATTTCTATGAATGCTTTATTTTATTAGTGTTTTCATCACCTGACATGATAGTTATTACTAGATAAATCACAAAACATTTAAAAATTATATAGCAACACTAAATAATTTGAAATACAAAATACTATATAATCTAGTTGAAAACAAAAGTACATAGATAGACAGTGAAAAAGGAAGCTGCACATACATCCAAAAATTTTACAAAAGTGCAAATCCAAGATGGAACATGATCAACAAAAAGCAAAAAGTAAAAAAATTTCAACAATTTCAAGATTTAAAAATTAAAGGTGCAATAACCCTAAGTAGTGACCACTACAACGTTTCAGCTCCAGAGATCCAGAGCCTTTTGCAAACAACAAACAAACCTATTACAAAATAAATCAAAATTATTAGTGACATAAGTGGGTCTATGGAAAAGTGACATCAGAATGCATAAGTGACATTGTATAGCTACACACATAAACATAAATGTGATAATATTGCAGCAGATTAACGTACTGTATTTACTGTATATAAGATGCACTACGTAGTGTATATACTTGGTTATGTGTAAGACCCTCCATCACAGACACATATTATATATGAACCATAGCCAAAGTACAATGACTGTGGCTTTTGTTACACACATCTCTGCATGCCCTGGCTTCTGTTGCTATGTAGCTTATTTGTCCCCGGCTATAGGATGGTGGTGGCGAACCTATGGCATGGGTGCTAGAGGTGGCACTCGGAGCCCTCTCTGTGGGCACCCAAGCCATCGATCCAGCACATCCAGCTATTTTGGTTGCTAGTGATTGCAGGAAGAAGGAAAGCATGTGGAAGAGGGCGGACTATCTTTGGAGCCCCTTTCTGTACAGGGGGACCCTGCAGAGAAGCTAATCTTTTAGTCCAAATTTGCCCTTCTTCGATCAACTGTATTGTTATCCTCAGGAGGCCAATAGGAGTGAAAGTTGTGGTAGAACATGTAGCAATAAATTACTACTTAAATTGCTTTGCTGGCACTTTGCGAGAAATAAGTGGGCTTTGGTTGCAGGCTGGGCACTCAGTCTCTAAAAGGTTTGCCATCACTGCTATACGACCTACTGCACATGCCCAAAAAGTATCGAATGAAAAACAAGCTGTGGTTCCCTTCTGAGTGGGTGTGTGGATATGGTATTCAAGAAATATGTTTGTTAACTAAACTGATACCCTGACCTCCAGGTGGATTATAAAGCTCCTATATTTCTTTTGCCTACTGTTGTACACTTTGCATCTGTATACCATTTGCTACCTATCGGCATCAGATATAAAATACTTATTTGGGGTCGACAGGAGATTATCCCATCACTGACTTTGTAATTTGCAATGGCAAATTGCATACTGGGTCACAAAGAGTGGCCTAAAGCAGTAAGACTTTCCATGGGTTGCCTTGACACCTCATATTCCTAGATGTATATGATGAAAGAAATCAAAGGTTTTATATGGGGCTTTGCATTTTTTATACCAAGTTAGATGGAGTGAGGTATTAAGTTCCAGATTGTCGGATTGAATACTAATTTAAAACCAAGGTATTTTCCAAGCTTGGGGGTAAAGGTAAATTTAATAATGGTGTTTGTTTCTGTTAATGATGCATGGCTTTAACACCTTAAGCACACGTGTTAAAATGGCCTCTATGTTGCTATATTTTGAACTATGCTATGCAAGAAGACATACATACAGCATGGCCATATAAAAAAAGAACGTTTGGATGCTGTATCAAAAATTTAAATCCTTATTTTAGAAATCCTACGAATCCCATAATACATGATTCAATGAGTCCATTCCTCACCATGGATCAGCAGCACTAAACTGTAATCATGACTCCAGTTGGGCCATGTTTAAGTATGATTGAGTCCAATGCTTGGCACTGATTTCGGTCAGTGAAATCTGTCCATGAGCGTTCAACTGTTTCAGTACCTAGGCTAACTGTCACCAAACTTGTGCTGAACTCAGGCGACAAACAATGGATCTGTGGGTATAATTTTGCCATCCATATGTCAGAGTAATCTGTTCCAAGATGTGTGTCTGTAATAATGGTCCATGTGTGAATTTTATGTCATCCAGTGTAAAGAAACCGCAAAAAAAACCTAAGGCTCGCAAATGGTATGACTAGCTTATCACAACCTTTTTAAGGGTCACATGACTGTGTTACGTATAAACCAATAATTTACAAATATTGATGGCACAGAGATGACACATGAGTTTTCTACAGCCTCCACTCAAATCTGTGAAAAACACAATCATGTTCATGGGTCCATTTAAATTAATATATTAAATTATATTGGGATGCTTAAACAGGACATGTACCTTGAAGATTAATCATGATAGCAGAGAATAATCATAGATTTTTCAAATTATTCAATATGGGTCTTAATCTATTTTGTCTAAACAGATGTTGCTCCTATTGTCCTGGAAATGGGTATATAACTCCCTTTAGTCCCCTATAACAGAGTTTCCCAATTTTTTTTTTATTATTTCCCCTTAACCCCACCCCCCTCTCCCTTTTCCAGGATTAATGGCAGTAGTAGCTAGCCACTAAATTTAGGAGATGCAAATGAAGGGAACCAGAAAATATTTGGACTGATTTGGAACTTGAAAAATAGAATATATATACCAAATCTATGAACTAACAAACAGATTTGCTCATCTCTATTAGCCACATAATATTTAAGGGAGGATTACATAATAAAAACCTTTATAATAGACAAGTAAAAAATCTTGACAAAACATTTTAAACCATTATCACCTCATAGAGTGAGCTTCCAACGCCAGAAACTGGACTTATCTATAACCATATTAGAAACAGAGGCCAGAGTGGAACGAAATGGAGAGTAAAATTCTATAAACCAATGTTGAATACTACCAGTAGTATTTTAATGAAATGGTTATAGCTGACTTCATGCCGTTTACCTTTACATGTCTTAAAATAGCATAATCTCTGCAAAGTAATTACTTATTTCATGTTCAGTAACAATGTTGTCTAGTACTGTCCATTCTCGGTCCTCTCACAAAAGACAAGACATTCTCTTTGCTTTAGCAACAACCTACTTGAGAAAGCGAGAAGACAAATATTTTAATCTATGTCTGCTGGCCTAATCATGATGTCTCGATGGTAAAATGAGGCCTAATTTGCCTGCAATGCAAGCAAGTCTTTCCTTAATCACATGTCGTAGCTGAAAGAATGAAACTTTCATTATGTCACCTTGGCAAAGTCTGTTTCCGAGTATAATATCAATTAGCTTAATCCTATTGATTTGTGAAGCTGTCCTCTCCTATTGTCCTGGTTTGCATGATTAATGAGACTCCCATTATGTACAAGTATTTTATTCGACACAAGTAACAGAAGAGATAACCATTACCACATTTAATATTTCAGATGCAGTGAAAACCTGCTAAACATATAACCCCACAGCACAAATAATTTATTCTTTTATAAAGGTCTCAATTAAAAGAACTGTATTGTTAAAAAAAACATGCTGGTTAATTGCTGCCCAAAATGTAAAGTAATTGACTAAGTCTTAACACAATTAATTAATGAGCTATAAGGAGCCTATGACCTATTCAGTGTGTTACCCTGGTTAATAAAAGTGAACTCTACAGCGTAAAAATGTACTGCTGTGTCAACACTCCGACAGTAGCCGTCTGATTTAAGCCATTGTTTAGAGCAAAAATTAATATTTGCATGGGTTTCTCATTAGAAGCTGCTTTTATACTGAAATTTCAATACACTCACTTGACAGACACTTCATATGCAACCCAAACAGTAAATCCGGTCTCTGTAGGAATCTAACATTGTCATTTAGCTTAATATAACAGCAGTGCCAAAGCTTAATGGCAGTTTTCCCGTTCCAGATTGTGGAATATATTTTCATTTTTTAACCAAGGATGTTACTTACTATGCAGCCACAACAGGCATCACATTAATTGGCATTTTAACCAAACAAATGATTTAATCTTTACTTGCACACTGTGCAGCCAAGTGCCATACCAAGGACTCCATGCAAAAAAAAACTATGTACATGGTTTAGTGCTAATTGTGCCAAATCCATTATTAAGTTCAGGCCTTATGTGCCAAAACAAATTCTTGATAAACAATAAAACCTACAATTAAGGTCAGAAAAACTTCTGGAATATGAGCTATGGATTTTTATGATAAAAAATGAATGGGAAATAGTGTGAAAACTTCTGTGGGACCTGTCATTAGGTTTAATAGCAAAAAAACTTCATGACTGTTTCTCTTTAGTGCATGGGGCGCTTCTTAAAACCTTCTTCAACTTTGTAGTGACATCAGCCATCTTCTTTGGTGTAGTCTGTTGGGGAAGCAGCATCTCAGCGAGGGAGAGGAGCAAACTGGACAAACCGATTAGGAAAGCCAGCTCTGTCCTAGGGGGTCCTCTTGATACAGTGCAGGTGGTAGCTGAGAGGAGGACACTGCTATAAGCTGATATCTATTCTGGAAAATAGCTCCCATTCCATGCTTGAGACTGGTGGCATTGGGTAGCACCTTCAGTGACTAACACTTTCACCCCAAGTGTGAAACGGAGTGTTATTGGAAGTAATTCTTTTTATGTTCATTTATCCTTAATATTGTTGTTATGTCATTGTTTGTACTGCACTCTCTGTATTATCTCTGCTGCTTTATTGGGAATTTCCCCACAGTGGGACTAATAAAGGATTATCCTATTTTTAATGTAATCCCTTTAACAGTGTCAAATTTAAATATTGGACGCTGCCTAAAATGGGTTTCACTTCCGAAATATTTAGAATCCGCAATTGTGAAGGGGTTAACTGAAGCCTTTAATGGATTGATTAAAAAAAAAACCCTTTGCGTTCGTTTTGGCTTGCTCCGTTTTACATCATTTTATAGTCATCCATTTTTTTTAATTCTGAAAATTCCCTGTAATAATGGATGGTCTAATGGAAGATCTTTAAAGGAGCTATTGATGTCAGTAGGAGGGAAAAAAAAGCTGATCCGTTAGGTATCCTTTTTTGAAGGGAAACTGCAAATCTGAAACCTGAATATAGATGGGAACTGGCCCTTATCTTACTCATACTGAACATATGTGTCTATTACTATGAGGTTAATTGTTAAAAGGGTTCTTAGCTCTAACTGTCGGGCTGGGTTTATCAGGAATCTTCTTGTCTTTTCACAGTTGTGCAGTATATACATTTTATGTAATTGATTGTGTATTTCTTGGTCAGTGTGATTTTTAAGGATCTATTAAATAATTTTTTATTCATTATATTTCCTTTGATAGTATTGCCATATAATGTATGTATAATATTAAATCTTATCCTTTAGACGTGTTTTCCTTTCAATGGGTAACCACAAGATGAATAGTAGAGGCAGTGAAGAGGAAGTATAATTGCAGTTACATCAGTTTTTTGTCTTCAAAATATCCCAATTGTTGGACCTGCCATCTCGTGCCTTTTTATTACTTTTTCCAACTTACTCCACTTTTAACTTACGGCAACTTACTCCAGATTTATCATATTTTTCCAGTTTTGGTACACAAAATTATTTTGCAATATAACTTTTCAAAATTTCACAAAGATAGAAACTTTTTAACTAAAAAGCTACATGTCCACTGTAGATATTGACTCCTCATATGGAATATTTTTTAATTATTATTATTTTTTGTCTAAGCTATTTTGATAATTCTGATGTGCAAAAGACATCCATAAAGCTCCTCAGTCAATCTGGAATAATATCCTACCTAATGATGCGTCTGGCCAAACTGGTGTAATTTATCAAGACTGAAGGCACTGGGCACATTTATTAATAGTAATAATGAGTGAGTTTGCCACACTTATGTGCAGAACACCCCGATTATTGACGATCGGCAGATGGTCTTCAATAATCTAATGCACACTGCATGTGCCAATCGCGTATAAATCAAGCACAACAGGTTTTGGTTTTTTTGGTGCACTCAGATTAAAAGGGTGTGCAACACAATTATGTTTCTGGAAAAATATGCAAATAGTTTTCCAGCATGGTATAAGGAAAACCACACCTCTTTTAGCTACCTTGTAAGGCAGCTTCCTTGACATCAACCATGACGTGGTTAATAAACCAAATCAGTATATGTATTCCAGAAGGAAGAGACTCCCAACTGTAGAGCACGGTTTCAACCTGATTGGGTCTCCTTAGTATACGTAGTGAACTGATTTAGCTGAGTGAGAGGCTTGTGACTTAATGCCTTAATACAAGGCCGAGCATTGTGCGGTCTGCAGGCCACATTCGGCCAGCTGATTATTTTTGAGCCACACCAACATCGCGTCGGGCAATCACACCAGGTTAGTGGAGTCAGTGGCAGCGCACAGGTCTTCGGGAGCGCACTAGCCAAGTGCTGTACAGATCCTGCAGCAGACAAGTGCAGTGGCAGAACAGGGAATAATACACTCCTTGCTCTGCCACAATGGACAGTACTTGGCTACTTCCATCATCATCACAGAGATGAATAGAGCAGTGGGCACATGTGCAACCAGGTGCTCTATTGATTTGCATATGCATTATTTGCATTATTAATTTATAGGGGGTATTTTGATATTACTGGAATACCCCTTTCAGCTATATATCATATTAACTTTTTATTGTGTGCAGTTGTATACACCGTGTAATGACTTCCATAATCCAAATAAACATGCATATCATACTTTGAATCCATTTGCTAAAGAGTAGATTAACCAGCAACAAGTAAAATAGTGGATACAATTATTAAACTGTATTTCCTTAGATGAAAGAAAGTGTGAAACTTGCCTTAGTCGACAGGTCAGTGTAAAGTAACTGTGTTTTATTACAATGTATTTAAACACTGCATAAAACTGATATATGACCAAAATGCCTTTAAGATAAAAATGGAACTTAGTTGCCATTAACCAATATTTTCTTTAATTAAGTACAAGACATTATTGTGGATATATTAATTATAGCCAATATAATTTTACTACAGAACTTCACTCTGCTTTCCCAATTATATCTTCTTCACCTTTAAAAATGGCATGAGCGGTAAGCATCTATCTATGGATAGTCCTCAAGCCCTAAATAACACTCTAATAATCTGGATGGAGTCAATCTAGTATTTCCAGAGCTACAGCAGAAACAGCAATTTTCTTTGACAGTGAAACCGAAAGGGAGGTCATTGTTTCTTAATGGCCCCCCACAGAGTTAATCTCAGCCGCTAGAAACTATCTCGCTTGCCTTGGCAGCAAATAGGTTGTGTTGGCTATATCTCTGCCTAGAAATGAAGATCATTTTAATGCACCCATTGGCGATATGCAAAAAGGTAATTAGCTCTTCTTTAATTTTGTGGCAGCCTAATACATGTTAATGTACCCAGCACCCACTGGTATATGCCACTTTTGGTATCATGAATATTTTTATTGTGTTATTCTTGCTTTTGAATAATTTATAGTATTACTAATGCATTTCAGATTTTATTTTTCTCATATTCAGAATCCAGTTCCCACTGATGTCTTCTAATTATAACCTTATTTACTAATGCCCTCACCCAAGACATATGAAATAATGCAGAGGGCTTTTTACATAACTTCGGCACACTTTGTGTATCAAATGGTAGCAATAAAAATAAATGTTGAAACACTACTACGTGTTTGAAGAATATCATAAAATTTACATACTTACAGTATCCTCAGTATTCACATTTCAATAATTAATTTGCACTGCCATGGATACTGGTCTAAAATACTTACATCATAATCAGATTTTACCTCATTTAACTACTAGCCCCCTCAGGTAGTGTATGAAATGGCCTTTCTAGAATCGACTTTTTATGTGAAATTTCTGTTTACCTACTGAAAAATCACCTCGAAAGTCTGGAGAAAATGAGTAAAGAAGAGTCATATTTTTTCTGACACAAGAGGATAGGGGAGTGTCACTATAGTACCTACAACCATGGTGTCATATTTAAGATAAGAATCTCAGATCCCATCAGGCTTGTGGTTCTGTGAAATAAAGAACTGGAGATGGAGATGGGACATTTATTACATGAAGTTTTCTGGTGTATATGGTATGAAAGGGTTTATTCGTGCCTTACGGCACAGATTCTTTTCCCCCTATTTCAAACTTACACCAAGTGTCCGGGGCTGGGATGTAGAATTGAACTGGGTACCCAGGCCTGATAGTATATCTGGCATGATGTATGCCAGTGAGGGAATATTGAAAATACTGCACAGTGTGTCAGTTCTTGTTAATTTTCTCCCATAGTTGGAAATGCAAGCTGCAGATAAAGATCCAATTCCCGACAGTTTTTTTTAAACTGCTTTTATTTCTAAAAAGGGAATTCTAAAAATAATTTTTCTTACCCTATCTGAGGGTGCTTGTAGTTTAATTGGGTTAAAATCTCGGGTCTGTATTTTTGTGCTACCACATTCTGTTATCTTTACAGTTTAATCATATGCCATACTAGTACTACAACTCAATTGCCCATATTTATCAAAAACAGAGATAAATGGGATAAAACGGCACAAGGTGCAGTTGCCTGTGTAGTGTGCAGAGGGTGATGGATTCATGATTTGTGGCACAAATCAATCTGGCGTTCCATGCACTGCTTCGGCAGAGTGCACAAACTTTTCTTGATGCACCCTTAATATTGAGCGTGTGACACACTTCTGTCAGACATTGCATGACCACAACGCCCCTTTCAGTGTATACATTTGTGTTGCGTCAGCTATAGTGCAAGTTGTTTGCATTGAAAACAATGTGCAAAAACAGAAAACTGGTGCAGGGGCTTTAATAAATGTGGGCCACCCTGTAAGGCCCTATTTCTAAACTTATCACATTGAACCAAGTTACGATTTCTCAATTGATGTAAACGACTTCAGTGTTATTCTAAAAGATATGAAAGATTGAAGGTAGCCCTATTCTTTAGACTGAGGTTATGCCCAGCAAATTGGGTGGAATCAGCTCACCCCTTGTGTATTAAAGAGTTGTGCATTTTTTGAGTATACTGAAAAGGAGTAGTGATGGGACATGTCCAATATTTTCTTCTCACATATATAGTTGCTAGTGGTGTCTGGCAGCAGCTTATTCCTCTTTCATGAACACTAAAGGGAAGTTCATTAGTAATAGCTGTTAGGCTGATGGCTATTGAAGTTGTATGGCTGCTGCATCTTCATCTCTGGAGCAATTATAAATAGCAGCAATGCGGGACATTTTTCAGGATTTTTCAGCAATTGGGCAGTACGGTGGCTTAGTGGTTTTCAGTGCAGTCCTGGGGACCTGGGTTCAAGTCCCAGGGTCAACATCTGCAAAGAGTTTGTATGTTCTCTCCGCGTTTGCATGGGTTTCCTCCCACACTCCAAAACAATCTGGTAGTTTGATTATATTGTGAGCCCCATTGGGGAAAGTGAATAATTTGGCAAGCTCTGTGCAGCGCTGCATAATCTGTGTGCGCTATATAAATAAAGAATTATTATTATCCGTTTGTGTTCAAACCGTGAAATAATCACTATTACTTGGGAAACCCCAGTCATTTACATTATTTTACCTTTCGCCCCCCTCCTCGCCAAGAGGGTATGAGGTGGTGGGATTTCACTGCGGTATGGAGGGTGGGGCTTCCATCATACATTTGCGCACATTCCATTCAATGTCTGTGAGAAGGGAAATAAATCATAGATATAGTACAGTACATCATAGTAATCAATTCGACTGGAAGCCCAAGCAGCATCAAAACAAAGGTGCAGCAGAGGCTGGAAGGGAAATCATAAGAAAAAAGAACTACTTTTGATCTATAATGAAACTATCTGATAAGAATTCAGCAAATCTGTAGGGATTTTTCTCTATTTTGGATGAGCTCAGAAAACCCCTTTAATAATCACATTTCTAAAATGCCACACACATGATTCACTATGTTTTTACATACAGGGAATTTTTAATAACATACTGAATATATACACTAAATAACACATTTATTGCTAAGAGTCTCATTTTCAGATGCCTTCCAGCAAGTACGGTATATTCTAGTGAAATCAAAGCTGTAATAAAGCTTCTTATGTGTGCATTGTATACAGGATTAAATTTTGTCAAATAGACACACACAAAGATTTCCTAATGAAACTAATGCAAATTACGCATCTGGTGCCTTTTGTTTTAGCTACAATTACTACACAATGGGATGATTCAGTGTGTTTATCTTTTAAATTTCTTTCTGTAACTACTAAATAGGAAATCTTGTAAAGTGCCATTGTCATTACCTCGGCAGCTTAAAGGTAAGTTCATGCCTACATGGAGCTGCCTGGAGAATGTATGAAATTATGATATTGTTTGTGTTTTTACTATAGAGATCACTGAGATACATTCCTTTTCATTTAGACCAGCTTCGAGCAGAAGTCTATTTAATGATTTTTATTGTGTAAACAGACGGGGGAACATTAGTGTTTTCCTCGAAAAGATTTGGTATTTCATGAGTTCATTTACAGCAACTATGATGTGTTACAGGGTAATTTATCCTGATTCCACAGGTCATATGATGCACTTAACATTTTATTTGCCTTAACGTTCTCATGGGGTTATTTTATCGGCTGTAGTCAGAATTTTACGGCACAAATGACTTCAATAGGAATATTGTAATTAAATATATATACAAAACTATATTTACTATTTTATGGGAAAATACTGCCATAATTCCTTTACATTGGAATCTGCCCAAGATCACAGTCCAACTGAGAATAAACCTATAAAAAGGCCTTCATTTTGTCTTACTTTCTCACAAATCTTATAGGAATGTTACAACAATAAAAACCTTTGCAAAAAGCAGATAAGCAGCAAGAGAAGGTTCAAGGTGTCTGATATATTATGCCTGGTATCAGTTTTGCAGTTACAGCCAGACAGAAATGTAACTTAAAACTACTTTGTGTAAAATCATAATCTGTTGTAGGCTTCCATAACTCTAATTTAATGTTTTCAGTATTGAACTTGTTACAAGGCAAAAAGATGCCTAAGGATCCCAAGTCCTCTGTACCCCTAAAATTCTAATCCTGCAGACAGAAGAGATCTACGGTAGATAAGGAAGTCATGAGGACATCTAGCCTGTGAAGTCTGTTGCAGAGAGCTTGCCAAATCAGTTCCTGTTCCCAATGAGGCTGACAATCCTCATTGGAGGATTGGTGGAACATACAAACTCAGGTCCAACTTGAACTCAGGTCCCCAGTGCTGCAAGGCTGTAACCATGCATGAAAAATTCAAATAAGTTTTCCATGGTGTTAAACGTAAACCAATGCCTCCTTTTGCTACCTTGAAAGCCAGACCTCTTAACACTAAGCATGTCCTACAAGAAGTCTAATAGCATGAATAAGCCAAACCAGTATATCTATTCCAGAAGGAACAGATTCCCAACTGTAGACAGCACTGTTTTGACCTGGTTGGGCTTCTTCAGTAAAGCGAAGGGAACTGTGTGAGAGGCTATTGACTAGGGTCAGGGAGTAAGAGTTCTCCTTATGGAGAGTTTTCTAATGAAGGTCCCCTTAGGCATGTGGAGACTTAATGTCACTGATGCTCCACTAGGAAATTTTCCAAGGTGGGAAATGGAAAATAATGCCTCCTTTAGCTACCTTGAAAGGCAGCCCCTTAACACCAAGCATGACATACAAGAAGTATAATAACATGATGTGGGATTAAGCCAAACATAAAGGAAGAGAGGAAGTTGAGTAACATTGTGTCGTATAGTCATACATACAAACTCACTGGCACAACGTGTAGAGCAATTTTAATACATCCCTATTGGTGAAATGGTTTTAGAAATGCCATCTTTAGTATTATTTACAAAGTTATTTTATTTTGCCATTGTGGAACTACAGAAATTTTTGTATACTGCATACATGGCAAAGGTGGAACCATTCACTGCAAAGTAATATATATACATTATTTAATCCCGTATCCTCTAATTATATCAGAATGAACCACTTTACCCCAAAATGCAATACATTTGCTTACAACAACAACTGGATGATATGACTAGTCCAAGACATACTGGAGTTACAAATAGAAGACCACTGTACATTGTTGTCAGTGTTATTATTCCTTACCATTTGTCTTGAAACACTTATCTCACCCTAAGAAAAAAAGTGGATTTAATAAGAAAAGAGTCAGTATAATGTGTAACTAGAAATTTTAGAAGTCTAAGTTCTAAATGTTTTATTCTCACTGTGGTCTCTCATGTAGATGGCTGGACAATACTGATGTAGGTTATTGTATACATCTGTGAAGTTATTTCAGGAAACAAATTTGGTTACAATATATTTTTCTCCGTTCCAGTGAAAGAGATAACACATAAGTTACCTGTGGATAAGACCGGCTGGACCTCTTCCTTTATGTTAGACAGTTTATAAAAAATGTATATAGCTTGACAGCATGTGGTGTTACCTTCAGATTTTAAAGTAGGCTATATAGCAGATGAAATCCTTATTGGTAATGGTGGATTGAGCATCTTCTTGGACTTTGATATTTTGTTGACTCAGCAGGCTAATTATTCAATGAGCCTGTAATGTATGAGCTCTGTAGACCACATAGGGGACATGTACATGATCCAGCGGCAGATTTTACATTTTACAAGATTTTAAGATGTGTGTAATCGTATTCAATATCTGCTATGGTTTCAAAAGGTCACGCGTTATAAAAACAGGAATATCTATCCTGCTGGTTACACAAAACTTGGAACAGTTTACAGTGAACGGCACAACAGAATATATGATAATAACAAATATGTATTACAAGGTTCTACACTGTAAATTATTCAACAATCACTGCAATATATGCATGGGAAGAGTTGATGGATTATGTTACCCAACCATGTCAATTTAAAGTTATGCAAAGAGTAGAAAAAAATTACATTATATTTCGTAATTACACACACAAACAAAATGTTGTACGAGACAAAAAAAAGTACAAAAATATCATTTTTTCCAGAATGAAAAAACTCCAGAAAGACAATTATGAGCCAATTATTTAAATATAGGGTAGAGGTAGCGAACTGAACTTGAAGTGAAGAAAAACCTAGCTACATCTATAGCTTTTCAATGTCTGATAAATAAAATCTCACTTATGTTTCATGTATCACCAGAGCGCACTACTTAAAGGGGTATTCCCACGAAGACAAGTTTGTTATATGTACTCAGGGTAACAAAAAAGCACATTCTCTAATTCATGGAAACAGCATTTCACAGATATAATTCCAACCTGTCTCTATCAGTCCTGCTTTTCACAATTTCAGTTGCCCCTAGACACGACCCTGTAACTTCTGACTTTAGAAGTTGGATTTTTTCCCCCGCGGCACACCCGACCATGTGTCGCGGCACACTGGTTGAAAATCACTGCTCTATACAATACTATGACAGTGGTGGAAATTGCTGAACATTTTAATTGATTATCTCCTTTCCTCCAATTCAGTCTATGAGAATGCTGGTGATAGCCAAATGATGTGCTCTAATAGTATTGAAAGGGGAACCCATTCAATAGATTATGGGGCTCCAGTAGTCCGACTGACTCCTGCAGATAGGGAATAACTTCAAAAGAAAATAACTTTTTAAAAGAAAAACTATGCTTGCCATTACATGCACGAATAACAGGTGCTAAATAGTAGATTATAAAACTATTCCATGCAATTGAACACTGGCATAATCATTTATATTAGTCTTAACAAAGCTGAATGACATGAAACATAACTATGGCATCAAAAACATTGGTGCCACGTTGTCTTAATGTGGAAGAACTTAAATGATCTGAAAGGACATCTACCACCAGTATCAAGGATAATCAACCAAGCACACTGAATACTGATGTGTGCCCCCTATGGAAGGATCTGCTCTTGTTATAGCTTCTTATGCCTTGTTTTTTTTTTTACCAAAAAATGCTCTAAAAATTATGCAAATGAACTGAAAGGGCTCTGGGCTCCATAGGAGTTAATGGAGCCTGGAGCCCATCAGGCTAATTTGCATAGTTTAAAGTCTTTTTGTCTTAAAAACAAAGCTTAGGAAGTTTAAAGAAGAGCAGATCCTGCCAGAGGGGGTACACACCAGTATGTTAGTGTGCTTGGTCTACAATCTTTGATGCTGATGGTAGATGTCCTTTAAATACATATTTTTATAAACCATATTAGGTATTTTTATGCTTATTGAGGATAGATGCTGTTTAGGATTCTTTTTCTTACCGAAGAATGGTTGGTTACAAAAAAAGAATCTTTCTGTCAGAATTAACTGCCCTATCTTGCATGATACAGACAGACTATTGATAAGAATGGGAACTTGTAGAAGCCTCCTGTGGTGGCACTGCATGATAACTGAACACTTACTGACAGGTTTCCTCATAGATTACAGTTGACCACAGGAGTTTCCTGCAGGAGGATATTTTATGATCAGCTTATTGTCAAGAAATGCTTCAACAAGTACAGACTGTCCAAAGAAGATACAGTCTCTATACAACTGTTAGGAAAATTGGTGATTTTCATGGAAATGTAGGCAATAGAGACAAGAGTGTTGGACTTCATGAATTTATTTTAAAATAATCCAGTTTTAATACAACAGACATCATAATGAGGCAAAATCCTGAATTAATTGTCCATCTGTAATATAAATTAATTTGAAGGATACGTTTTGAAACGGACATTTACTACAATCGTTATTTTGGATTGCGTATAAATAGTGTGTATATTACTTTCGTTAGTCATTCAATGCATCTAGCGTATATTATGGAAATTACCTTGCTTTCACTTTTTGTCTTCCAGTACGTTGTGAAATGCTGCAGCACACTTGGCATTTGTCAAGTAGGATGCTATGGTGCTTTTGTGTTGACAGTAGCATCTTCGTATGAGATGCAGTCAAGTAAATATTGTCACAAATCAAAGGAATGTATTTCACAAAAGGATCTCTATAATGTAGGATTCATTTGCTAGGCTTCAGCTTACAAATATGGAAACAATTTCTGAAACCCACCACATTCACAGTGCTAGGCTCAATATAATATAATAGAAGGGCTGCATAAGGGTATTATTAAGCTTTCCTGACACCATCATTCTCATTTCCCTTTAGATGCTCCACACAATTTTATATCACATTGAAACTGCGCTTCTTGGACATTAATTTGCAGTTTATACAATCTACGCTTGCAGCTTGCATTAGGCCTTTTCCTCAAAAGCTAATTTACAGAAGTAATTACTACTTATGCAAGGTCATGCATACATGCAGTCATTTTTTACTTATCATACAAATTATCCTTTCTTTGCTTGTAGTATCATGATCGCACCATGCTTGTATTATGTTAGAAAACACTAGTCTCAAGAGCCCCAAGAGTCAACCAAAGCAGTTGCAAATAATAACAGTTTTGTAGTAATTTTACTGTGATTGCTAAATTATTACACTCGGGAATGAAAAGATGTGCACATAAAAATATAGATTCTTTTAAATCAGGATTTGTTTATTTTAAATAGACAACTTGCGCTTATGTTCAGAATGGAAGAAAAGTAGGGGAAATATTGTATTTTTTAAAACTGGTCAGTAAATGAACTTCAAGTTACTCTCTACTATACACAGCTATATATTCCATTAACCCTGTACACACACACCTTAAAGGACATCTACCACCAGGATGAAGGCTGGTGTGTGCCCACTCTGGCAGGTTCTGCTCTTCTTTAAGCTTTCTACGCCCTAGTTTTTATGAAAAAAAAAGGATTGTAAAATTATTTAAATGAGTCTGAGGGGCTCTTGGCTCCAAGTGTTAATGGAGCGGGAGCCCCTCAGGCTCATCTGCATAATTTTAAAGCCTTTTTTCTTAAAAACATGTGCATGAAAAGCTTAGAGAAAAGCAGAAGCTGCCAGAGGGGCACATACCAGTATGTCAATGCGCTTGGTTTACAAGCCTTCATCCTGGTGGTAGATGTCCTTTAAAGTGTCAATTGGGGTGTTTTGAGAGAGCTCCTGAAACGGTAGATACCTGCTGCTAACAGTAGGGATTGATTCTGACACTGTTTGTAGCTTTGGTAGTCCTAGCGCTGAACCCACCTTCTGTGCTAACTAAGCACAGGGTCGCGGACATCTTTGCTGTCATCTTGTAATCATAATTGTTATGGCAGTTGGTAGCCTCTCAGCGACTTGTTTTAATACCTTTTACACCCTAAAGTATATTGTATGAGTAATTTAGATAATCTAGGGTTCAAACCTAATTAAAAATAATAAAAAAGAAAACATAATAAAAAAATTCAAATCACCTTCTGTTTCCCTAAAACACATATAAAAATAAACAAAAATTCATTCCCACATCCAATAATACCCGATCTACTGTATTAAATATAGGAATTATTATCAAATACGGTGAATGTTGTAATGGAAAAAAAACTTTCCTTTTCAACATCTGGTCATCTATAAAAATGTAGTCAAACGTCACAAATTTGCCAAAATTCTGTGAGTGAAAGCAGCTTGCCCCACAAAATAGTATCCCTTAATATACCTACACATGTACCAGTGTAGTTGTGGCCAGCAAACAAAGGACCCATGGTCCACTCACGTATCAATGACAGTAGAAAAAGACTGCCTAAGCTTCAAACTATTTTAACCAACCACATTGAAACATACAATTTTGTGTGGGGCAAACCCACAGGGATTCACTGGTTTCACTTATTTGAAGATATGGATAGAGTGATAGACTGGTGCAGACATGGGAACACTGCCTTTAAAGTTATCTGTCGCAGTCCTTCACTCCCATACCCATGGATACACACAGCAGAGTTAGGCTTTACCCACATATACCCTACTATTGGCCCCTGCTGCACTGGTAATGTTCTCCTGTGCATCTTTATTCTCACCCCTGTTTTGGGGAACAAGAACGTTCCTTCTAGATAGATGCCCCACCTGTAAAGTGTTGGTCATTCACGTGTGCAGCGTGCACAGTGTGTTGCTTTATCACATGCCTCCCAGCTATGTATACATCTTGACTTGCACAAAAATTTTTAGTTCTTACCACTCACTTTTTGGATTAAAGTTCTAAAAATGGGGAAAAATGCTTTTTTGTAATGTATACTACATTTTTAATGTGTGATGATACATTTATTTATTTTTTATTTTTTTGTCTGTCAAGTATTCCATTGTCACTGTGGCATCTATAGGGTCTGATTAGACCCAGCAGCTCCGATTAACATGATCAGACCTGGCAATAATCTCCGAGTCTATAGAGCCGCAGTTGATAACGAAGCACTGATTCTGCGATTCACTTCACTACTTCAGCGCCATGCTGTGAGGAAAGGATGAAGAAGCTTCTACCTTCTCGCTTGGTCTCTTGACACCAGGGACCTGATCTTGTTCCGGCGCTGATCACATAGACATGGCATAGGAACCCCATTCCCTTTGTCTAATCCTTAGCAACCAACTGATCTGCCGGAACACAGCCATTAAGGGGTTAACATTCCCTGAGCTTTCACTGTTTGACAGGACAGAAGTCTTCCTACTAATGATTGTACATAGAGATGAGCGAACATACTTGTCCGAGCTTGATGCTCGTTCGAGCATTAGCGTACTCGAAACTGCTCGTTGCTCGGACGAATACTTCGCCCGCTCAAGAAAATGGCATCTCCCGCCGTTTTGCTTTTTGGCGGCCTGAAACAGAGCCAATCACAAGCCAGGAGACTCTGCACTCCACCCAGCATGACGTGGTACCCTTACACGTCGATAGCAGTGGTTGGCTGGCCAGATCAGGTGACCCTCGAATAGACTAGCCCCTGCCTGCGCTGCTCGGATCATTCTGTGTCTGGATGCCGCTAGGGAGAGAGCTGCTGCTGGTCAGGGAAAGCGTTAGGCTGTTCTATTAGAATAGTGTTAGGCAGGAGTAATTCTACAAGAACCCAACAGCCCTTCTTAGGGCTACAATAACGTTATACTTTTTTTTTTTTATTTGCAGCTAGTACCATATTGTGAGGAATTTGCAGGGGGACTTGCTACCGTTGTGTTTAGCTCTCAATGACACACATATCCACCTCAAACACCAAAGTGGGACAATTTATTAGGGGTTTGATTTCAATTAGGCACAGTCTGCCAGTTTCTTTTTATTTTAAGTTTATTTTTTCATAACTCAGCGTCATCTCATCTGGCATAGCAGTGTGCTTTCATACTTGGCTAGAAAATAGCCATAGGAGAATCCAAACGGCTTACTTACGCCTACAATAGCGTTATATATTTTATTTCTGGTTGATCTACTGGTGGCTGGCCTTGCTGTAGTGCATCTACTACCATATTGTGAGGAATTTGCAGTGAGACTTGCGACCGTTGTGTTTAGCGCTTAGTGACGCACATATCCATCGCAAAGACCGAATTGGGACAATTTATTAGGGGTTGGATTTCAATTAGGCACAGTCTGCCATTTACTTTTTATTTTACGTTTATTTTTTCATAACTCAGCGTCATCTCATCTGGCATAGCAGTGTGCTTTCATACTTGGCTAGAAAATAGCCATAGGAGAATCCAAACGGCTTACTTAGGCCTACAATAGCGTTATATATTTTATTTCTGGTTGATCTGCTAGTGGCTGACCTTGCTGTAGTGCATCTACTACCATATTGTGAGGAATTTGCAGTGAGACTTGCGACCGTTGTGTTTAGCACTTAGTGACGCCCATATCCATCGCAAAGACCGAAGTGGGACAATTTATTAGGGGTTGGATTTCAATTAGGCACAGTCTGCCAGTTTCTTTTTATTTTACGTTTATTTTTTCATAACTCAGCGTCATCTCATCTGGCATAGCAGTGTGCTTTCATACTTGGCAAGAAAATAGCCATAGGAGAATCCAAACGGCTTACTTAGGCCTACAATAGCGTTATATATTTTATTTCTGGTTGATCTGCTGGTGGCTGACCTTGCTGTAGTGCATCTACTACCATACTGTGAGGAATTTGCAGTGAGACTTGCGACCGTTGTGTTTAGCGCTTAGTGACGCACATATCCATCGCAAAGACCGAAGTGGGACAATTTATTAGGGGTTGGATTTCAATTAGGCACAGTCTGCCAGTTTCTTTTTATTTTACGTTTATTTTTTCATAACTCAGCGTCATCTCATCTGGCATAGCAGTGTGCTTTCATACTTGGCTAGAAAATAGCCATAGGAGAATCCAAACGGCTTACTTAGGCCTACAATAGCGTTATATATTTTATTTCTGGTTGATCTGCTAGTGGCTGGCCTTGCTGTAGTGCATCTACTACCATATTGTGAGGAATTTGCAGTGAGACTTGCGACCGTTGTGTTTAGCGCTTAGTGATGCACATATCCATCGCAAAGACCGAAGTGGGACAATTTATCAGGGGTTGGATTTCAATTAGGCACAGTCTGCCAGTTTCTTTTTATTTTACGTTTATTTTTTCATAACTCAGTGTCATCTCATCTGGCATAGCAGTGTGCTTTCAGACTTGGCTAGAAAATAGCCATAGCAATAGGATAGCATCGTTTGGTTTTAAAAACTAAAAAACAAAAAAAAAAAACACAAAAAAAAAGTAAAAAAAAAATTAAAGTTATAACTTTCATTTTCAAAATGTTTAACCCGAGGGCTAAGGGTAGAGGACGAGGGCGGGGACGTGGGCGTCCAACTACTGCAGGGGTCAGAGGCCGTGGTCCTGGGCGGGGTGAGACACCACCTGCTGATGAGGGAGCAGGGGAACGCCGCAGAGCTACACTCCCTAGGTTCATGTCTGAAGTTACTGGGACTCGTGGTAGAGCACTGTTGAGGCCAGAACAGTTCGAACAGGTGATGTCGTGGATTGCCGACAATGCTTCGAGCAATTTGTCCACCAGTCAGTCTTCCACGCAGTCCACCCATGTCACCGAAATCGGCACTCCTCCAGCTCCTGCACCTCAGCCTCCTCCCCCCCAGTCTGCCCCCTCCCAGGAAAATTTGGCATTTGAACCGGCATACTCTGAGGAACTGTTTTCTGGACCCTTCCCACAGTCACAAACCACTTGTCCGGTTGCTGCTGAGCAATTTTCCGATGCCCAGGTTTTCCACCAGTCGCAGTCTGTGGGTGATGATGACCTTCTTGACGTAGTGGAAGAAGTGTGTAAAGAGGTGTCCGACGATGAGGAGACATGGTTGTCAGACAGTGGTGAAGTTGTTGTCAGGGCAGGAAGTCCGAGGGGGGAGCAGACTGAGGGATCGGAGGATGATGAGGTGACAGACCCAAGCTGGGTTGAGAGGCCGGGTGAACACAGTGCTTCTGAGACGGAGGAGAGTCCTTGACCAGAACAGGTTGGAAGAGGCAGTGGTGGGGCCAGACGGAGAGGCAGGGCCAGAGCAGGTGCATCAGCGCCAAATGTGTCACGTAGTGAAGCTCCCGTGGCGAGGGCTCCCGCTGCGAGGGCTAGATTTTCAGAAGTCTGGAGGTTCTTTAAGGAAACACTGGATGACCGACGGACTGTGGTGTGCAACCTTTGCCAAACCAGGATCAGCAGGGGTTCCACCACTACTAGCTTAACTACCACCAGTATGCGCAGGCATATGAATGCTAAACACCCCACTCAGTGGCACCAAGCCCGTTCACCTCCGGCCGTGCACACCACTGCTCCTTCCCCTGTGTCAGCTGATAGTCAGCCCCCTGCCCAGGACCCTGGCACAAAAACCCCATTGTCGCCTCCACGATCCTCCACAGCATCCACCAGCGTTCAGCTCTCCATACCCCAGACGCTGGAGCGGAAAAGGAAATATAGTGCAACCCACCCGCACGCCCAAGCCCTTAATGTTCACATCTCCAGATTGCTTAGCCTGGAGATGCTGCCCTATAGGCTAGTAGAGACCGAGGCCTTTCGCAACCTCATGGCGGCGGCCGCCCCTCGGTATTCGGTCGCCAGCCGCCACTACTTTACCCGATGTGCCGTCCCAGCCCTGCACCAGCACGTGTCAGACAACATCATCCGTGCCCTGACCAACGCCGTTTCTGACAAGGTCCACCTGACCACGGACACGTGGACGAGTGCTGCCGGGCAGGGCCACTATATATCGCTGACGGCACATTGGGTTAACTTGGTGGAGGCTGGGACCGAGTGTGACCCTGTGGCTGGTCATATACTGCCGACGCCGAGGATTGCGGGGCCTCCCTCGGTCCAGGTCTTTCAGGCCTACTATGCATCACGGCGCAGACTGATCTGTGGCTGGCACCGCTGAACCTGAAGCCAGGCATGGTTGTGTGTGACAACGGCCGTAACCTGGTGGCGGCTCTGCAACTCGGCAGACTGACACATGTGCCATGCCTGGCCCATGTGTTAAATCTGATAGTTCAGCGTTTCCTCAAGACATACCCCAATCTGTCTGATTTGCTCACGAAGGTGTGCCGCATCTGTGTGCATTTCAGGAAGTCCAGCACAGATGCAGCCACTCTCAGGGCAGCGCAGCGCCGCCTCCAACTGCCCGCTCACCGACTGTTGTGCGACGTGCCCACGAGGTGGAATTCAACATTAACCATGTTATCCAGAGTTTACCAGCAGCGCAGAGCGATTGTAGACTGCCAGATGTCAACTTCCACCAGAACTGGTAGTCAGGTCAGTCAGCTTCCTCAAGTCTACAATGAGGAGTGGACGTGGATGTCTGATATCTGTCAGGTGCTGAGTAACTTTGAGGAGTCAACACAGATGGTCAGTGGCGATGCCGCCATCATCAGCCTCACCATCCCGCTGCTTGGCCTGTTGAAAAACTCTCTGATCAGCATGAAGTCGGAAGCTTTGCGCTCGTCACAAGAGACGGGGGAAGAAGATTCCCTTGTTGATAGCCAAAGCACCCTCAGGTCTGTTTCTCAGCGCATATCGGAGGAGGTGGAGGAGGATGAGGAGGAAAAGGAGGAGAATGTTGGCGAGACACAAGAGGGGACCATTGTTCAGTCCTTCACTGTTCAGCGTGTATGGGCAGAAGAAGAGGAGCTGGAGGAGTTGGAGGAGGAGGAAAAGGACAGTCAGGCCAGTGAGGGGAGTGAATTCTTGCGCGTTGGTACTCTGGCGCATATGGCAGATTTCATGCTAGGCTGCCTATCCCGTGACCCTCGCGTTCAAAGAATTTATTCCAGCACCGATTACTGGGTATTCACTCTCCTGGACCCACGGTACAAGCAAAATCTTTCCACTCTCATCCCTGGAGAGGAAAGGAGTGTGAGAATGCATGAATACCAGCAGGCCCTGGTGCACAAGCTGAAACAGTATTTCCCTTCTGACAGCGCTAGCGGCAGAGTGCGTAGTTCTGCGGGACAAGTAGCGAGGGAGAGTAGGCGAGCAGGCAGCTTGTCCAGCACTGGCAAGGGTACGCTTTACAAGGCTTTTGCCAGCTTTATGTCACCCCAGCAAGACACTGTCACCTGTCCCCAGTCTCGGCAGAGTAGGGCTGATCTTTACAGAAAGATGGTGAGGGAGTACGTAGCTGACCATACCATCGTCCTAAATGATCACACAGCTCCCTACAACTACTGGGTTTCAAAGCTGGACATGTGGCACGAACTGGCGCTGTACGCCTTGGAGGTTCTTGCCTGCCCTGCTGCTAGCGTGTTGTCCGAGTGGGTTTTCAGTGCAGCTGGTGGCATCATCACCGATAAGCGTACACGCCTGTCGACTGACAGCGCTGACAGGCTGACGCTTATTAAGATGAATAAAGCCTGGATTTCTCATAATTTCCAATCTCCACCAGGTGACGGAAGCTCAACCTGAATAATTTATGCACTCCTCCTCCTCATTTTCCTCCTTCTCCCCCTCTTTGTACACTAAAGCAGAGGAAACTG
Source organism: Engystomops pustulosus (assembly GCF_040894005.1). NCBI lineage: Eukaryota > Metazoa > Chordata > Amphibia > Anura > Leptodactylidae > Engystomops > Engystomops pustulosus. The sequence continues at coordinate 55,194,439 of NC_092414.1, read as the reverse complement.
GCTATTTTTTGACAGGGCCCACTGACTCTAGCTATAGTACTTTATGCATTTAATTTTTCTGGAGGGCCACCTACCCGGTCCTCTGTTTTAAACAATTTTTGGGACTGCCACATACAGGCACTCAATCTATTCAATTTTTCTGGAGGGCCACCTACCTGCTCCTCTGGTTTGAAAACTTTTTTGGACTGCCACATACAGGCACTCAATCTATTTCATTTTTCTGGAGGGCCACCTACCTGCTCCTCTAGTTTGAAAACTTTTTTGGACTGCCACATACAGGCACTCAATCTATTCCATTTTTCTGGAGGGCCACCTACCTGCTCCTCTGGTTTGAAAACTTTTTTGGACTGCCACATACAGGCACTATCCAAATTAAATTGTCTCCATAGCAGCCTCCACACGTTGTCTCCATTGCTACCTCCAAAAGTCGTCCATATAGCTGCCTCCATACATCGTCCCCTTATCAAACGAGGTGTGTCAGGCAGAAATTTGGGTTGTTTTCATGGATTCCACATCAAAGTTGTTAACTTTGTCGCCACCCTGCTGTGTTATCCACAAAATATACTGGCAAACTTTTATGATTAACCGATATTATTTCAGCGCTTCTTGCTCATCTGTTGATTACACTGCTGTGTAATCCACAAAATATACTGCCAAACTTTTACCATTTACGGATATTATTTCAGCGCTTCTTGCGCATCTGTTTACATTCCCCTCACCGCCATATCCCAAACTTATAAGAACGCTACTACACTTAACTTGGTGGAGGCTGGGACCGAGTCTGACCCTGGGGCTGGTCATATACTGCCGACGCCGAGGATTGCGGGGCCTACCTCGGTCCAGGTCTCAAAGGCCTACTATACCTCCTCCTCCTCCCACCCCTCCTCCACCTCCTCCTCCTCCGAATTACCATCCGTGGGCATGGCGCCATCAGTCGGTAGCTCTAGGCACAGCAGCAGTGCCGTCGCTAAGCGACAGCAGGCAGTGCTCAAACTGCTGAGCCTAGGCGATAAAAGGCACACCGCCCAAGAGCTATTACAGGGCATTCCACATCAAACTTGTTAACTTTATCACCACCCTGCTGTGTAATCCACAAAATATACTGGCAAACTTTTATCATTTACCGATATTATTTCAGCGCTTCTTGCGCATTTGTTTACATTCCCCTCACCCGCCATATCCCAAACTTATAAGAACGCTACTACACTTGATCTTATACAAAAGGTTCTTAGAAGTGCTGTTTGGGGAGTAGCCTAGAAACAGGGGCTTGGATTGGCGAAAGCTCGCCTGGCAGCGGAGCGCCAGCTCCATCCCAAGATCCAACTAACATAGTTTTAACTGCAGCACCTTTAATCTACTACTAGTTCACTGCCTCCATACATGGTCCCCTTATCAAACGAGCTGTGTCAGGCAGAATTTTCAGGTGTTTCACCACATACATAGTGGAACTCGGCGCGTCTGTCGCCGCCATGCTGGAGACCTGCAGTTGCAATCATAGAAGCGCAATATGGATGCCCCATACTGTCGCTCTTAATCATGGAAGTCCTCTCCATGGCTGCCTCCAAATGTCGTCCCCTTATCAAACGAGCTGTGTCAGGCTCATTTTTCGGGTGTTTCACCAGATACGTTATGGAACTTGGTCCCTATGTCACCACCATGCTGTGTTATCGACTAAATATACCGTCAACCTTTTGTTCACAGAGGAAATAATTTCAGCGCTTCTTGCTCACCTCCTTTGGTTCCTCTCTGCCACCCATTGGTTTGGAGCCTGAGTCCATTTAGGGTATGTCACCATGCCACTCTCTAGCCTGCCGCTGCTGCCGCTGCCTCTGCATGCCGTCCCCTATAGTGTCAGGGTCAATTATTGGATGTTTTAGATGCTATCTAGCTTCATTCTGTCACTCTGTCATGGCCATGCTGTTGCCCATAATTTTGGCATAATGGTGCGTTTAAGCAGCCTCAGAGGCATCCATGCATGCTGCCCCTGCTGTTTCCTGTCCATCTCCGTGGTGTTTCCATCCTTTTCTGAGGTTTCCAGGTGTTTGGCCAAGCTTCCCTGTGCAGAGCCTTGGTCCCCTTGAAAAATGCTTGAGTCTCCCATTGACTTCAATGGGGCTCGTTATTCGAGACGAGCACTCAAGCATCAGGAAAAGTTCGTCTCGAATAACGAGTACCCGAGCATTTTAGTGCTCGCTCATCTCTAATTGTACATGATTTTAACAGTCAGGATCTGCAGAAGATTTAAAGCACACAACTGGTGAAGAAAATTTATCCAAACTGGTTACAGAAATTAACTGCATAGAATTTGACAGCGAAATTGAGTTGAAATAATTTTGAATTATCCAATTCTTCAGATTAAATTTAGGGTATTGTTTGATGCACATAGAATTGGGACAGTTGTGAGTACTATGTTAAGAAACTGTCCCCCCAGTGGTCTAGAGTTTTTAAGTGATTTGAAGCTTAGAGAATTAAAACATTAGAAAAAACAAAACTTCTTTGGTAGAACCTATGCTATACCTAACCTATTACAAAGAATAATACCAAAACTAAGATAAGTACATAAATATGTTACCAGAAAAAAATTACTACATAGATACATGACCAAAACCAAACTTAACATATCGATACAGGACTGGAACAAAATCCCAACATAACTACAGGGCCAGAACCAAGCTTACTACAAAGATGTGTTACCAGAAGCAAAATAACTGCATAGATACGTATGTTAACAGTGCCAAGGCGACTACATAGAAACAGCATTGGAACGAAGCTTACTACATAGCTACAATACTTGAACCAAGCAGGGGGAGACAGACAGCCTTGTACTGCATCAGATAACAGTGTCTAATGCTGGATGATAAATGTGACATAGTATAAGACTCTGTAAGTCAACATCATAGGAGAAGATGAAAAAGAGTCCTGGCACAAAGGAGACATTGCAGAAGTATAACCTCTTGGTTAATACCAGAACTTACTGTAAATATGGTGCTCCTCATTCGGTGTCTTTGATTAGGTAATTTCTTCTGTTGCTAAATCTGCAGAGAAGAGTTATAACACAAAAATTGTTTAGGTTCATCACTTCATCATCACCACGTTCTGTGCACATACTTAATACTATTCTCCTGCTATCCTTGAATGGTTCTGCCACAATAGCCAATATAGTAACAATGCCCCACTGTAGCCAACAAAGTCATAGTGCTCCTACAATAGTGAATATAGTAACAGTGACCACCTACTGTAGCCAATTTAGTAACATTGTTCCCACAGTAGCCAATATAGTCACAGTGTCCCCAAAGTAGCCAATATAGCCAATGTGCCCTTCTGTTGCTAATAGTTACAGTATCCTCTTTAGTTAATAATCCCATTTGTAGTCAATAGTCACAGTGAACCCCAGTAACCAAAAGTCACAGTCCCTTTTTGTAGTCAGTAGTTACAGGCCCCCTGAGTTGCTAGTCCCTTCAATAGCCCGTGGCTACCTTGCCCCCAATAGTGTATAATCACAGGGCAAGCAGTTGCCAATAGTAACAGTGCCCCCATAGCAAGTAGTTACAGGAGCCTTAGTTGCCAACAGTAACAGTGTCCCTACCAATAGTCACAGGGTCCCCAGTTGGCAATAGTAACAGTGCCACCATAGTAGGCAATAGTTACAGTGCCCCAAGTTAGCCACAAATAAATAAATACTGATGACTTTGCCTTGAGCTATCGGGGAGGATCAAGATGGCAGATCCGGCCCTGCCATGCATGCAATGACATGTGGAATCATCAATCATCTCTTTGTATGCTGACCTCTATGGAACTGTGTACAGGGGAAATCTATATGCACATTGCCATTGTTATCAATTTTACAGGTCTTTTAAAGAGACACTGGTACATTTGACCAAGCGATTAATACTGGGACTCCTTGGCCTACTGTGCCTGGGCCCGGGCTCTAGTCCCCCTGGGGGCTGACATTTCCTATTATTAGCTTAGGACACATAAAGATGAAGGTAGACTTAATTGTGAAAGTGTACATGTAGAAGTTTTCTATCAGTTCCTACGTAATAGATGTTGTTTTCTGTAATGTCCTTCCTACATTCCTTTAAGTGTTTGAATAATCATGCTGTGGTTGACTAATTGTTAAGAAAATAAGCTGGATAGCCTGCGTGCACGTGACCACCTTCACTGTGCTCCCACTTAACATGTGCTTCTATGTGCTTCCAAGTATTTTCTTTCCTGTGGCCTTCTCTCAATGCTTTTGGACATGTCTGAAGCTGTTTTTTACCAGAACTCAAACGCCTACAAACAGCAAGAAATGTGAGTCCTTTTTTTCTTTCCTCCTCCAGTATTTCTTTCTCAACATCTACTATTCTGCACATCCACTATTCCAACAGAATAATCTTTACTAAATTAACCTCTAGCGACAGCATCTGCCTTAGAATAAGTTCTGCGTATAGCATATATAGAAAAAAACTATATGTTTCTCTGGTACTAAATGTTTCTATTGTCTTTTAGCTGTATATTCATTGATATTTGCAATCACAACTGCAATGCATTCAGTTATACTACTATAGGATTTGCTTCAACATTTCTATCTGAATTATTGTCTTCAAAAAGAAATGTTAGTAAAGAGGTATTTCTTACTGCCACCTGGTGGCTGTTTTCCTCAGTAAATTTATAAGGAGATGTATATGAAGAAATGCACTACGTTTCTTAATATGAGAATCACACAGAGAAAACAGTAAATAAAGAGTTGTGATTGATTGACTGAAGAACTGACTGCATCAGGAAGACTCTTCGGGGATTGCCAGGCTCACGTTACAGACTTTTTGTCTCATTTGCTAGAGATGTGATATTAATTCTGTATTTTCATTCGGCAAAAACACAGGAACAATCTGTATTTGGATACAGGAACGATAAATAATGAGTTCCCAGGTGCTGTAGAAAAGATGCAATAACATAAATATGAACAAAATACTGAGGAAGGAAAGTTTTGTTTATTTAAATATTAAATTTATATGAATGATAGGAATGTAAATACATCTAGTCACATGAAAAAGTGATGTCTCATTAAAAGCCTCCAAGGTACTAGTGTACACACTATACATGCAAGCACATATTTATAAGCCAAGGTACTTGTGGATCCCATATTTACAAGGACATATTTATGATCAGTAAGGATCCAAACATACAATGGCATATTAAGAGTTGTCGGTGGTTTAAAAAAAAAACTTTGTTTTTCTCCAGAAATACAAAAAAATCCACATATATATGTGTATATATATATATATATATATATATATAGTATCATCCCAATCACAGCCGTGCACCTTCGACAGCATTAGTAGCAGGAGAGGCAGTGGCCCAAATGGTACTGCCGGCTTCTCTAAATAAACAGAGGACCAGCAGTCAAATTTTTGCGCTGTGTGTGAACAGGAGCGGAGGAGGAGGTAAGTAAGACATATATAGCCTTTTATAAGTTATATATAAAAAGCTATAAAAGCTTATAGCTTTTTATATATAACTTATAAAAGGCTATATATGTCTTACTTACCTCTTCCTCCGCTCCTGTTCACACACAGCGCCATATTTGAGTCAGACAAACCTTTAATTCTGTTCAAATAAAAGCCGTTCAAATTTGTTTTAGCATAGGGCTACCCCATTTTATACTATGATTTGGCCCTAAATGGTGAGAGGGAAGGAAGCCAATGCCAAATGCCAACAGCTTATTTCCCCAAGAGAAGAAGCTCATTCATTTGATTCCACTGTAGAGCCATGTCTTGTTACGTCTATGTGTATGCAACTCCTACATTTTGTAGAGAGCCAAAATAAAATACTTTCCAAATGGTGTAGATAAACACTTTTTTTTACATACACATGATTAACACTGGACAAAAGTACTTTCAAGTGGGGCACAGTTTAGATTAACATAAATGACAATTGTGTTGGAGGTTAAAAATGGATGAAAAAGTCCAAAACCAGTTGTGGTATAGATAAGATGGTACATATGATGCATAATGAATCTCCTACAGTAGCAGTGGTAGAGCATAGAAAGCTATGTTGCATAAGTAATACATGATGAAAGGCTTTGCAAGGTATAATCAGTAGAGTATAATACACAAAAAGGCATAGAACTTGCCAGACAATCATAATATATTGATAGTGTATGATATATAAATAATGTAAAGTAGCATACTGTAGGCAATGCATAAGAAACATAATTAGGTATGACATAAACGAATTATGAATATTCATAAACATGTTAAGCATTTGTAAACTAAACATATTAACCTACAAGAAACCCTTCAGGTGAACAACCATTATAATGGAGAATAGTTCTTTATTACTATAAGTAGGAGATAAATATTACAAGACTTGGTAAAAGGCACTGGATTGAGATATAGGTTGTATGGTGTTATCTCAGGCGGAGTACTATGTAGGATCCTAATTTATCTCCTCTGCGGGACATTACTATGCTATGACTAAGAGCAGTAATGCTGGAAACAGGTAAGCTTTTATGTAAGGCCCCTATGTTCTGATTGTTTTCATAATAAAATGGAGAATGGGCATTTGGTCGTGTGCTGGATTAGCCTCTTTTCCTACCCGGATAATTTAGGAAATACTCAATGTCATCTGTAGCATTATATTGTTTACTGATTTCACATCACATGAATCACTGTTTTTAGCTTTTAAACCAAGGCTGCAGCTCTCTTAAAATTCAGCTTTCCCTTATTGAGTAGAGACAGCAGTTTCTGCAGATAGCAGTCCACAACAATGGGGGAACTATCACCATGTGGCTACGGGCAGACTGAAGAGAGATGAAGAGACTGACCATTAAGCAGTTTGAATCACTGGCTGGCTTTCATGCAGGGCACATTAATAGGGTCTAACCATACAATGACAGAACATAGGTGAAATGTTTAGACCACAACTGGAGCAGGAGGACGTAATGTTATTGAACGTAGGGCCCTACTTCTGAACAATGTATAAAAATGAATTTATAGAAAGCAACATACCTTTTTGCCAACTGGATAGTTTGTTTATAGGATTTGCGTCTCTTTTTGTTACTACACATATAGACATGTGCTTGGTTACTGTGATGGCTGCAATATTGTCGGGGTACATTCAAATGCACTTTTTGTAAAACTTTGTAGATACAGTACAGATGGATTAATTAATCAGTCTGTTTGTTATGTAACACTCATATGGGTTCAAATCTAAACCAGAGGTCCTCAGACAGGCGATATGTTGGTGGACGTCTAATCCCAAAATCCTGGAAAGACAGCCCACTGTACTACTGGTCCATATCTCCCTCGCTGTGTCTCACTTAGTGGTTCAGTGTATTGTAGTGCACATATGTGCTACACTGTTATAGTTGTTCTAGAGTGTTCAATGTCAGTTTCTTTCTTAAGCTGTATGCATAGAGATTGATAACAATGGTAGTAGTGACTGGATGTGTTGAAATTAGCAATTTGAGTGTTTAGCAACTTATATCAATAGTGACTATTCTGCTTTGCACTTGTTGTGATGCACGCTAGTCGTCGGTGGCGGCATCCTTGTGTTTGTATGAATGTCAGGCTTCTAGGGTAGTGAACCCCCTGGACCACCACGGATGATGACAAAAGCCGACACCTGGGACTGGAATCTAAGTGGCACCCGGTTTTCACCAGAGCCCCCCGCAAAGCGGGTTGGACTTGCTGGGTCCTGGTACCCCCGGGTCATTCCACAAGTGTGACTTGTCCGCGGTGGCAGCCAAGGCCGAGGTACAAAGTCGGCAGGCAATCTCCTAGTCAGGACAGGCAGGAGATCAAGACATGAAGCAAAGGTTCAGGGCCATAGACGGAGCAGGAGATCAGGGCTTGCAGCGGAATGGCGTAATCAGGAACAGGTCCGGGGTCACAACGGGAGGTAAATACATGGGAATAACTAACAGGAAACAGTTTGAGCACAAAGATCCATCCAGGTATGCAGGGAGAGGCAGGTTTAAATAGATTTCTGGGAAATGGGCAGCGACAATAAACAGTGCGCAGGCCCTTTAAATTTCCTGACGCCGGCACATGTACACACCGTAGGAGACGGGGATGCACGTGGGCTGCAGACTGGAATCAGGCGCCGTGCCAGCCAGCACAAAGGGGCACGGGTGAGCCTGCAATATGGGTCGCAGGAGCACCCGTGACAATGAACTTAAGCTTTGAAGTACATTGCAGCTGTTCGGATTTGAGGAAAGGAGATATACAGACAAATATATATTTATTTGTATGTATTGCTCAGAAGTAGGACATTGCCTTCTGTAACTATACACCCTCCTCATCAAGTTGTGGTCTAAAACAGAGGACCTTTATGTTCTGTCCTTGTATGGTTTATACTAAGTATACTGAGTTATTTCCAAGGATCTTTTTATACCTAGGCCTGGAGCCAGGACAAGGGGGTGTTCGTTACACCTAGAGGAGAGGTGGTTCTACCATCACAATAGAAAGGGAATCATTACTATGCGAGCAGTGAGACTATGAAACTCTTCCACAAGATGTTGTAATGGCTGATAATTTAAAAACATGTTCAAGGAGGGCCTGGATGCCTTTCTGTTGAGCAATAATATCATATCTTATGGAAAGAAAAAGTTTTGTAAGTAGTTTCTGTTAAGGGAGTTATCCTGATCACCATATTTAGGGTCTGAGAAGGAATTTTTCCCTACTTTAGCCAGCCTTGCAGGGTTTTTTCTATCCTCTGCATTAACACAGTATAATATAGAATTAATAGGTCAGACTTGATGGACTGATGTGTTTTTGTAAACTTATTTACTATCATACCTTCAGAGGTTTACTGCACATGAACATGTACTTTTCATGGTGCGCAAAAAAAGTGATTTGTTGTCCATTTTGGTGGTCTGTATGTCTTCGGTATGTAATCAGTTTCTGGGCTGTATGCTCACAAGCAACACCCTATTTCCCTTAAAATTCATAGTTAACCCTTTGATATCCAACCCACTTAAAGAAACCTTTTCAATGGAGAATGGATAGGGCTCATGAGCTGTCAAAACGCTGGGTCCTCGTTTTGGAAAGGGATATGACACTCAGTTCAAGATTGAGCAATTTGTGTTGGAAGAAAGTCTTAAAAAAAAGACTGTAACGTCACATATGTTCTGGATCACAATTTTGTTCACAATTATAAATATAAGAAGATTACACAATTTTGGACTGAGTGCAAAGTACCTACTTGCTAAGATTATCAGGGATGCTTCCCCAGCTTGAGCATTGCCAAACATCACTTACATTGAGGAGGGATGTGTATGTAATCAAATGCCTAATGAGCAATGAGAGTTGTTGCAACTGATTGGTGCCCTTTTATGATAACAAGAGGGGAGCCAATTGTCATTTAAAGACGGCAGCACACATGTGCAGAGATATTGGGTGCCAGCACCAACTGCATTGGTTACCAGCAGGTGTCAGCTGTATAATAGTATATTATGTTGGCCGGTTGTAAAAGGGTTAAGTGCATTTAACTAAATTAAGACAAAGTTCTCAAGTCCTATTCATTGTTAAAGAAAAACAAATCTACTTGTGTTTAAAACAATAAAAACTTTTTTCTAGAAAATTTACATCTTCTTTACTTAGAAGGATGACTAAAAAAATTTTTAGCCTGAAACTGACATAGTTTTAAAGTTCATTTTCAACTTTCCATATTTGAGCAGAAGGCTTAAAAACTGAAGATGTTCCCAACTACTTGGTATCTGGATGTTGGCCAACCAAGTGCAGCTGTGATGGTGAACAATTTGCTCTAAACTCCTCCGCAGTGTTACTGCTAGACATCACTTAATTATTTGTAAGAATAGGCTAGCTCCATATGCAGATCAATTAGTGGCACCCAGAATATTAAGGATGTCGACAAAGATGTTGTCTGGCTCAAAGAACAAAAGAAAAATAAAGCGGATGTAGTTCTGAGCACAAAGAATGTGATCAGAAAATTTTGAACAATTTGGGAACAGGAAAGCGGAGACGTGTAAGTATCTTCATTTTCAGAACTGAAGTTTATCCCTGGAAAAAATAGCCAAAAGCCATGAAACAGATCTCATCTGTGTTACCTTCCTATGTAGACACTCGGCAGCGCTATTTACATTGTGTCACACTGCAAACCCTAGGATTTATATCATGGTTTGCTTAACCTTTTCTGAATATTGATGAGACAAGACACAGCTTCTTCTACTGTTGTCATGGGCAAACATATATCCTATCTTGTAATCCAATGATCCATCATGCACAAAATAATATTCAGCTCTTCAATCATACATTGCCAGATCCTGTGGATTTTTATTAACCAATGATGATTTTTTGAACAATTGTTTTTGACTGTTTTACGATTTTATGTTCATTTTAGACCAATTTAAAGATTAAGAAGGTTAAAATCTGATTCCTATTCGAGTCCAGTGGGTATGATAGGGTATGCTTACAACTCCGTATTCCTCACCCGAGCCATGAATGGAGTTAGCTATTACTTAAGGTTTATAGACAGGCTTATATTAACTAAATTACTATACAAAATAATTTGCTTTCAAATAAAACCTCAACTAATACAATTAATTAGTCATAAATGAAGAGTAAATTTGCCAGTAATGAACATTGGACATGCACAGAGACATTTTATAATATTTAATGTTTTAATAATCATGGTCTAGAAACAGGGACCCATGCCCCAAATGCATGACTGTAGCAAGAGGGGATCTGATTGAAACATTCATCTGGGATGTGTCATTTATACTTTATTGGAGTAATGGGATAATCATGACTTTTATGATAAATGTTGGTGCCTAGAATAACCCTAAATGTTCAACTCATCTATTTTATAGTTCACAAAATTCAACAAAATTTACATTCAGTCTACCAGATAATAATGGAGACATACTGTTTTATTGCTTTAAAATAGACATATTTTAAAATGTTTATTAGGAACCATCAGCAAAAATCATAGCCTGTCCACCCAGCCTCGTCCAATGTATTTTATCAAGTTGCACTACAAATATCACTGCACATGTTAAAGAAAAATCTTAGTGGATGCAAAAACACTAAAATGGCCATATAGTAGTATAGTAATATCCTGGAATGATTACTACAGTATTTATTTAAGAAGCGATATATGTCATGAGGATGTATAAAATAAAAATATGGAGATTTATCTTAATTTTTAATTCAAATGTTTCTGTAAACAAGTCACATTTATGAGCAGTTTGCTTTTTTGCACATTTGTCTTCCACTTTTCCGTACTGGATTCACAACTTTTGGTGCACAGCTTTTGGATGGACTAGCTTTATTTTTTCTAAGGTTTACACTAAAGTCAGTTGTATTGGCCATCTGAGGAAAAAGTGGCAAAAAGTGTGCAAAAGTTTGCCAGGAAAAGTTGCATCCTCCACAACAGGCAGCTATGATAGACTAACAGGGGGATATTTATCAGGGCTTCTGTTCCATGTCAGCTTATAGCTAACATTTGCGATTATTTTACCCAATCCACCACCTTCACGCCAGGGGGCGTGAAAAGGTGCGAGGGGGGATTTGACTGGCTGGATGTTGGTTGCGGCTGGTGGGGAGTGGGCCACCTGTCCCTGCGCACTCAGTGCAGCTGGAGAATTTTCATATGGGAAAAGTTGCTGGCTGCACTTATTTTTACACCAGGCAGAGATAGACTAGAAATAAACTATGCACAGGACCCCACCGGATACATCAAGAGGCCAAAGCCATAGTCATATTAAAATATGAGTTATTTTATCAATTTTGTGAGTCAATATAGACTACACAGAGATGAGTTTTAATGGAAAAATTATATGATGTACATACATATACAGGATATATACAATATATTATGTTCTGTGTGCTTAAGTATTCATTTTCTTTGGCTCATAATAAGTGAAGCAAACATCCTGATTACATGGGCAAACTGGCCCCAGCAATTAAAATTTTGGATGATCTTTATGGTTAACACAATAAAATGTTTTGGCACATGATGAAGTGAATTGTAAATCACATCCACTTCTCACACTGTCAGATCTTTCCTGATAAACCTCACCAATTATTTCATTCTAAAAATATATCTAAAATACTTTGAAAATTAAATACCTTTGTTTTTGTAATAGGGAAGGTTTGGTGGAAATTTTGCTAGAATTTTAGTGCATTCTGCTCAGTTTAACTCATTTCTGTGTTTAGCCCTTATATAGCCCTCATATAGCACACGTCCCCACGTCTGATGCTGGCTAAGTGATCCGACTGCCCAGACCACAAATCATGGAGCAAGTCCTATTCCTGCCCGAGTTTGCGGCTCAGTTAGTCTTTTCTCCTGCCATTTGTGTGTGAGCGGCCCTCACGCGCCTATGACACACGGGCCATAAACAAGGGACCAGTATTCTGCTGTGTGTGGCCTGTGCTGTGCACCCTAAAGCGATTTCCTAAGGTTCCCATTGTTATAGTGAATAACATTGCACTGTGACATTTTTATATAATACAAAATAATTTCAATTTTGCCCGTTTAATTTAATGCAATTGCAATTTACTGATTCCATTTTCTGTGAATGGGTTAAGTCTCTTCCCAGTTTTGTTGACACAAAGTGACATTCTGTAGCTTCAATGTCATGTCAATATGTGACATTCATATCTTGCAATTTTCTCTAAGCAGAATTCAAGACCATGCCAAGTCAGACTATTTGACAACAAGGCATGCTCTGCAATCTGGATCATGTTGTTAATTGTGTCACTTTTTCAAATGGCAAATGGTGTCTTTATTTTACCAGAAGCGGCTTACTTATACATTACAATTGAGTCTTAGGTTATGTATACAGTGCTGTATTGTGTGTATATTTATACAACTTTTTAATTAAACTTTTTACAATGAAGAAGAAACTGTGTGACAGATATTTAAATGAATTGCTTAAAATGGAGCTAAACCGTTTCTTATATTTATGGGAGACTATGCAATATTAGAAATTCTCTCCAATCTCTTTCAGTCACCAGCAGCAGAATTTTTAGTCTTCATATTACAGTGAACCAAGCTACTAAAATTAGGTCACTGTTTATATCAAAGGGTATATATTTAAGAAACCAAGCTTGACTCCATTCACACTCATCCTTACTGCAGTGATGCCATGTGGGGAAACAGGGAACACTGGATCTACATTCTCTTGATAAGTGAGGGTCCTAGTGGTGAGATCCTATCAGATGTGGCGATGTGGGAAAAACCTCCTTGATTATCTATGATCAACAGCTAATGATTGTTCATGGTGATTCTGAAGTTCTGGACAAATCTATTGTTTTTGAAATTTACAATACAATATACAACCTTTCTATCAACTTGGAAACAAGGAACATTATATGATATTTGTTTAATAACTTACAATATAACCCTAAAAATGCAAAACGCAGTCAAGTTAGCGGGATGGAAGAGGCCCACAGTCTTATGAAGGGCAGACAGAGAGTCCATGACAGCGGAAGATAATCAACGTATGTAAGTCACACATACAATTGATAACCAAAGCATCATGGGTAAAGCCAGATCTGTGCGCTCTGCCTGCCTTATGCAATGTGTGAAGACATGGATCTGACAGCACTGTTCTGCAGGAATCCATAGGCAGATGCGAAAGCCGTGGGAGGTGACTACAGAGTTTATTGGGGGTTTTTTTCAATTTGAAAATGGGGCCCTTCTGCTGTGAATATTTTATTATTAAGGGAGTTCTTCTGGACATTTTATAAGTAAGGGGGCTCTGCTAGACATTTCATTATTGAGGTGGTTCTGATGCACATTTCATTAATGACAGGGCTGTTATGGACATTGTATTAATGAGTAGGCTGCTGTGGACATTTGATTAATGAGGGGAGACTGCTAGACATTTCAATGATGGTTGGAGGCTGCTAGACATTTCAATAATGGTTGGAGGTTGCTGGACTTTTCATTAATGAAGGGAGGCTGCTGCTGAACATTTTATTCGTGAGGGGAGGAGGCTGCTGGACATTTATTTGATGAGGGGAGGTTGCTGGACATTTTATTAAAGGGTAACTGCTACATCTCCCACCTTTGGCGGATGCTCTAGTCAATGGGGGCATTTATCTTTGTTTGTTTTGGCTCGTTTTTGCCTGTCTTTTCCAGTTATTACTTTGATAATTTATCAATCTCACTTTTTCCTCATGCTAAATGATTTTTTTTAGATCTCTTTTTGCAACCTTTGTTACAAATGTCTCAAAAATGTCACACAAATGCCTCCAGTCACTTCTTTCCATTATCTAAGTTCTCCTTAAGTATGGTTTCATCTGCAATTTTTTGAGTCAAAAAAGTCGCAAATTTTAGACAATTTGAAAAGATAAATGTCATTTGCGACATTTAGCACACATGGAACAGAAGATAAATGTGTCTTATGATAAACTAATGTCTGGTGGACTTCAGTGCACATTTCAAAAAGTCCCTAAAAAGGCGCAAAAATTTCAATGCGACAAAAAAGACAGAAAAAAGGAAGAAAATACAGTTAAATGACCCCGTTAAGTTTTCCCAGTTTTTTTTGTGGCAAAGTTAGGTGACTTGACTTATACTCAGATCTGCTTATACTCAACGATTTTAGTCATTTAGAAAAAAGTCCATGATTACTAGTTAATACTAGTCTGATACACCCAGATTCACTGAGCTGGTTAAATGATGTGAGCAAGGCTTAGAGTCAATGGAACCAGAATAAATTGTTTGCAGTTTATTATTATCTACAAAATGATACGGTTAGCTTGCATGTGACGGATGAGTGTTAGTCATTAGATGTTGATTTTTCTTCAGTTGACTCATTAATTATATTCCTAATATTAAAGTGTTTGGTCCATTTCATGCTGTAGTGGAATAAACACATCAATCTTATTTAAGATAATTTTTAATTTACCTTTCATCAACTCAAAATCCAAAGTTTTTTATTCTAACAAAACCAATGCTTCAATGTAAAATTGGATTTAAAAAGAATCAAATGTATAATTTAGACATGGATAAAATAGAGATGAAAGGCTACAGTTAAAATAGTAGTAGCTGCACTAAGGACACAAAATACCTTCATCAAATTGCACTTTGGTCACAGGACGGCAGACAAATTGCTTTATGATGCCTGCATTTGCTATTGCTTTTATTGTTGCTGGTTGGTCTGTGCCAGCCATTTATTATTCTATCAAAACCAATGTCAAGGGCATGGTGGCTGCACAATGACTAATCTAGGACCTATTTGTTTGAAACTGGCCAGGTGTAAAGACAATACGGTTCAATTGTCTATGTCACTTTTTGGGTAAAGTGATTCATCATTAATAGTACTTCCAAGTATTTCATGTAAATGTTACACAAATCTGAAACACAAACACTTTATTGCCCAAAAGCTGCACCCATAATAAAATTGTTCCGGTAAGGTTTGCATAACTTCATAAACTGTATAAAATTACAGAAGAAACAACACTTACATAAAACATGTTTTAACGTGTTTGCTTTTGGTATTGTGGATATAAAATAAAGCAGCATATGGAGAACAGCCCCTGTATTTATTTCCATTTCATGGGTGATAAATTGGCAATAACATTTCATTGCATCTCCATACAATAATTTAAAGGAACAATAAACCAAGAAATTAATGACACAAGTTAAAAGGACAAAATTGTTCACATAATTTGTCAGTAGGATTTTGTGCATGTTCCTTTTATTTTGAATAGTAGGGTTTTTTGTCTTGTGGGCCATCCTAGTTTTATCAAGAAGCAGCCGTAGAGACATGGTTTTCCATGTATTGTTTCCTATTACAGACTACCTTATGGGAGGAGGCTTTGTATGTATAGAGTGATCTTTCATTCAAGAACAACATGTGCTCCCAAGTAAATGGACTGCTACTGCACATACTCAAACAATGTACTGTTAACATCCATTGGACAGCCATAGGAATCCTGGAAGTCCCATGGAACTTAAAGGGGTATTCCGGGAATATGAACAAAAACCCATGATGATATAAATAAGTTAGTACAACAATACTCAATGCCATTAGTCACAAAACGGAGCTTAAATAGTTTGATTTTATGATTTACAAAATGTATGGCCTCTCTAAAGTAGGTGAAGTTATCACTAAGATGGCTGCTACTGGAAACTACAAGTTTCATGATTCTTTAGTTCGCAGTAACTCCTCCTACCTCTTACGCTCTGCTCCCAGTGATGATCTAACAGACTTTCTTGCTCTGTTACCATAGTAATGATGTGTAACTGCCATCCCTGCACATCACCATAGCACTGGTAATACTGGATGCACTGCAACCAACCAACTACAGTCAAACGTAGTGGTGACCACATGACCAGCCCAGACAGGTGCAGGACATGTGATGTGGGCATGTGACCAGCAGCCATCTTCTGTCCCGTGTCCACGCGGAGGAAATTACCGGACTGATTACAGTCTGTCACCAGCATTTTCTGCTAAGGGGAGCAAAATTTTAAATAACAACTAATTACACACTAGCTTATATTTTGAGTACCCATTTGTATATGAATTATGCTTATTCCTGGAATACCCCTTTAACAAAGCAGTTGCTGCTCATGCACATTGACACCCCACTTACAATATGGCATTCAGGGGAATACGCAAAGCCCATGTTTTTAAGATTGCTATCCCAGTAACTAAATGTCAAGCAATCAGATCATAGTTCTTAGAAATGTTCATAGAGGCTAAAGAAAATTTCTAAACATATACAGATATTAAATTTCTTGGCTTTGATTGCAATTCAAATGTTAATGTAATGCTGCCATGTTTTTTGGGCTGTGCCCATTCAAGTAATTAGTCTCAGGTCAAAATTAAAAAGAAACTTAAAGGAAATCTTCTATCAAAATCAAGCATTATAAACCAGGTGCACTTACGTATACATACAGGCACTGTTACAGTGGTTATCTTCTTAGATTTGTTATCCATGGCCCCCTGCCTTCTAAAATCAACTTTTAAAATTAGGAGCCAGAGGGTCTCTGGGTGTGTTACCATAAAATCTCTGTATTTTGTCTTTACAGGGTGTTACACTGTGTAGAAGCATTGTGGGGATGTGGTGAGGGAGAGAGGGGAGCGTGAGATGCGCTCCTGCACAGTGTAACAGCCTGTGAAGCAGCACAGAGCCCTTTTGACTCATTACTATAATATGAAAAGTTGAGTTTAGAAGTAAGGAGGCCATGAATAACAAATATAAGAAGATTACCACAGTCACAGTTCTTGGATCTATGAGTAAGCATCCTTGGTTCATCATGCTTGATATTGATTGTGGATTTCCTTGACCAGATTCTTCCATACCAAAATTGGAGTCATCAGATCTAACAAGCCCTAGTTTCTCATGCACAGTGACACTAACAAAATCATTTAAAAGATACTTCTTAGTATCTTCCATCTAGTTCTATTTCCTACATATTGGATAAAATGAAATGAAAGGAGCTTCCTGAGAAATAGATATCAATGAACTATCCTGAGTGGGGGGTTGACACCTAGCATCCACATCAATCAGCTATTCTGGAACTATAAAATGTTTTTTCTAGTAATCACCCTGGAGAACTGCACACCAGTTCTCATTCTATTACGTAGCAAGTCAGTTGCAGTACTCTTGCGAGTACACTTCATAGTGGATGAAGCTTTCTGTGTCCTACTCTGTTCATTATGTACTGTGGTTCTAGCATCAGAGGCCGCCCTAAAAAACCTCCATCAGTGTGGAACTCAGGTGACTAAGGATAGGTCATTAATGTAAAATTGCCAGTTAATTCCTTTTGAATATTTTGAATTCAAAATTAGGATTTGGGTAAAAGTGGGCACAGTGAGGTTTATGGCATAGGCAAAGTCATTGTGTAGTTTTTAGTATTTTTCAACTGTACATAAAATAATACAATAACTGTCCAAATGGAATAAATTAAAGTTCTAAACAGTGATAGATATTAGAAGCTTCATTTACACACAAGTAAACTTTTCTCTTTTGTTGTCATGCTCCACCATCTTCAATTGTTTAATTATTTTGATCAGCATTATTATAATCATGAAATGTCATCTTGAGAAAATGGTAATCTAATCATTATTATATTTCAATGTCACCTTTGTCAACCCATGCTTAACTTTCATTAAACATGCTTTCATCAATTCAGTAATTAGACTTAATTTGTGATATGACCAGCAATTCTCTATAAGCAGTTGGCCCAAAAGGCCCAAGTGTATTTTCAGGCACAAATTATTTTGTACCTACAATGGTGAATTGCAATCTCCTGTATATTATGTACTTTAGAAAATACAGTGTGCAAAGATACTGCTTGCATGAAATTAATTCTTATCCAGAAACAAATATGTTTGCTTAGTTTTTTTATGTAAATTATAAGATTTTGTGGAAGAGGGCAGTCATGCAAAAAGAAGGGTTTGCCTTTCTTTTAGTCAGTGACACTATTATCTAGGCAGAGATTAGGGAACCAAAGTCCCTGCAAAAGTCAGTAGCTGTCAAGAAAAGGAAAACAAATTAATTGGCAGGAAAATATGTATGAAATGTAGTTTAATAAAAAATAAAAAAACTGACTTACAGAAGGATTATCAGAACAAAGTTCCTATCAACAATATGAGGACAAAAAATGTATAACAGATAGTCACTTATCTTACAGTAAAAAAGGGCCAGTTATGCCATGAAGTGAAAAGTCAAGAGGCCACACAGGTCAAGAAAAAGGTAAAGACCAGAAACCCAGTGATTTAGAAGCATTCTGACTGAGTTTGAGATTTTAAGTTAGTGTCTTTCTTTGTGGTTTGCTAGTGTTTTTTTTAACAAAGAATTCTGTGATGTCACAATAAAAAAATTACTGACCAGCAAAAGTGCAAAAATGTACGTAGGTCTTCAATTTGCACATGTCCATGTTTTCTTTTGCATCAAAACTTTGATTCAGCAATGTGGACAGGTAATTAAGGCCTTTGTTTCTGTACCATGTAAATATTTCATAGATCAAATGAGACTGCTGTGGCTAGGGAGAATATGTGTAAATGGGTAAACAATTGGGTTATTGATAGACAACAGAAAGATGTCATCAATACGGGCCTTTTTCTTTTTAACAAATGTATGAACAACCTAACAGAAGGTTTATGGAGTAGAATTTTTATATTGGAGGGCCATACGTAGCTCTGTAAAGTAATCAACACAGTGAGGGAATATGTCACTATTCAGTTTTTATGACTTTTACGGTGGTACAAGGCAGTAGTGCACGTATTCAGATGCACTCCACTGCTGTGAGACTTTTAAGTAGGATATGTTAGTTGGGCCTGAAAAAGAAATATGGCTGTGCATTGTACTTAAAAAGTTGCACAGGAGTGGAGTGTATCTAAAGAAGTCACAAAAATACAGCCAACAAGCTAGGCAGACATATTCCACCAATAAATAATATTACATTTTAAATTTTTTAACTTTTGTATTATATATATATTGGATGATTTTGTACACATGAAAGAGGTTCAAAAAGCCACGGACACCAGCTGAAATCTTTCTGTAATTAGAAAGCAATACTGCCACATCAGTTGGTTCAAATGTTGACCTATAAAAATGTGTCTCATTACCAAGATGCCACACAAGATACTTATCATGATGGGTAAAACCAGTGAGGTGTCTCAAGATCTTTGCAACCTTATTTTTGCAAAACACACTGATGGCATTGGTTACAGAAGAGTTTCTAAACTACTAAAGGTCCTAGTGAGCATTGTTGGAACCATAGTCTGGAAGTGGGAAGAACATAATTTTACCATAAACTGGTCAAGATGAGATTTACAAGATTACTGACAGAGGAGTGAAAAAAAGTACCAGAAGAGTTGTCAAAGAGCCAAAGACTACCTGTGGAGAGCTAGACCAGCTCACCATGCAAGAGTCCGTTGCTGAACAGAAGGCAAGTTGCACTTTGAGCATTAAAGTGTGTAAAATACTGGAAGAATATAGTTTGGTTCAAAAATTAACTCTTAGGATGTCATAATGCAATCTATAAAAGCCAAAAGGCACTGTGTGACTCCAAAAACACCATACCAATAGTAATGTTTGGAGGAAGAAAGATAATGGCTGCTTTTTTGTTGGAAATATGTTTCCATCTACTAGGATCGTAAAGATGACACAGCCATGGAAAATTTTAATTGGTTTCAGAAAAAATAAAATAAAGCATCTAAAATGGCCCAGCCAATCACCAGCAAAGAATCCAATAGAAAACATATGGTAGCAACTATAGCTCAGAGTTCATAGAATGGGCCCACAGAATTTTCAGCGTTTGTGAGGAAGAAAGGGCTTAAAATCACACCTGAGTAATGCATACTGCTAGTTTCTTTAGAAGTTTAATCGCCAACAAAGGCATTTGTACAAAGTATTATATAACTTTCAGTAAGCATGCTCACTACTTTTCCGTGTGTCATTTCTCATTACACATTTCTTAATTGAAATTTCAAATAAGTTTTCCAAGGTGGGTAAAGGGAAAAATAGTCCTCATGACCCAAGACCCTGCATTGAAAAAAATATAACTTATCCTATACAAGGGAGATATTATTTGTCAGATAATAACTTTAATACAAGTTTAAGACTATATGAATACCTCATTTGAGTGGTCAATAAAAATCTGCATATTTTACAATCTCAATAGGAACTCACTAGACTAACTTTTTTTAGTCTCCAAGTAACTGTGATTTTCATCTTTCATGTGATATATCTATGTGATGTGCATAGAGACTACTGATGGCTACATTTTAAATAGCCAAAAAGAAAAAGAAAAGTATGATATGCATTTTTAGGAAGGGAATGACTGAAGTACGAAACAATCCATACAGTTTCTGTTGATGAATTAAGAATGAGGCATACATATTGGATCACCTCCATGTTTTAGAAATATGACCTTGAGCTTGTAAAGTATGATGCATTATGTGTGTTTGATCATAGCCCTGCATTCACTTCATCACTAATCACTGCACACTTTTAGTAACATATGAATTGGGTTGTAGTATATTTTTACTGGATATAAATTGTCAAAAAGAGAATAATAGAAATCCAATGTTTTCTATAGCTTTCTTTTAACAAGCCAGATAATTAGCATCCATGCGTAAGGCCCTGGTCACTGGCAGTGAGCATAAATGTATTGGGATTATAGAAAAATGGAACAATAAAGACAATAATCGTATATCCTTAGTCCACAGAGTCTTTGCCACTGTGCAATGTCACTGCTAAAAAAAACAATGCATGTGTGCCAGTTCACACAATAGCCAAAGTTTAATTGAGTCCAGTTTATAGTTAATGAGAAGAACAAATAAATGTAAAATAAAAATATAATCTTTTGTTATTTCAAAACATTTGTCCTTAAACACATCAAAATAAAGTTAGAAAAATCAAAACACTTTTTCCACATAGGAAATTCTTAGACAAGTGCTGTTGAATACTATAAATATAGAAGAGGATAGAAAATTGGTGCGTAAATGGACAACTGACCTGATTGAAATACGTTTTGTCTGCCAGAAATTTATCTGACCTGCATATTTTTTGTGACAGTCCTCAAAATTACTATTTTAGAGTAAAAATAGTTTTATGAGGGAAGAACCAAATATGTGTAACACGTTTTATTTTTAAAAACTATTTATTTCTGGCAAAAAAAATGTTAGTTCTAATCAAATATTTGTAGCTACAAATATTTTGCATATTTGCATATTTGATCAGTGACTTAGTTGAAATGGGTTTCGAAAATGGTCCCCAAAGCACCCTTTCTGACTTTCTCCTTGCCTTCCCCATAGCAAAACCACAATAACCACAGTTGGTGTTTATGATTCATTAGTGTCAGTGGGGGTCATAGAGACAAGCCCCCACCAATCATAACATGACACAACCTGAAAAAGTATGCAATAACAAAGTTGAATAGCCCCTTTGATATTAGTATTATTTTCAGCCCATAGTGATTTTGGTTTAACCTGTCTTAAGACAGATCTCATTCATATAAGTAATATCTAGCATGACAGCTTTCATTATATAGAATAAAGAGAAGGAAAAAAGGGCGCTCCTATAGAGTAGTATTGTTGTTAACAATAGTTTGGTGTGAAAGTTAGAAAACTACTAACCTTCTGGGGTTGTGCAGATGGGCACAACTCCAATGCAGGCTTTATGCAGTCGATGTGCGTGTCGGCGTCTTCCTGCTGCCTCGCTCCTGGGGATGTCCCGTTTTTAGATAAAATAATAAATAATAAGTAATAAAAGAATTCAGAACAACGCGTTTCGCGCTCGAACAGAGCGCTTCATCTGGTTCATATCATGATAGGAAGAGCTTTGACATTTAAAGGTAAGTGGAGATAGTGGGGAGCATGACAGTTTCCGGTCAGCTGTTTTTTGACAGGTAAGTGCAATGCATCAAAATCTTATTTAAACACACAAATAAATCCTGTTTCAAATATAGATATACAGTCATATATAGTGATAGGTGTCTTGAATAGAGTAATGATATCATGTAATGTATTGGTGAACAGTTATTAAAGCTGTGCGGTGTCGAGGTAAGACTACTATTACGGAAGCCGATTTGGGCCACAATTGTGTAGCGTTTCTGTAGATGACCAGCTGCCTGAACTGATCTATTTTTTACGGAAACTCCCATCGATGATTCCAACTAAAGGGTGGATGACAGAAGGTGGAACAAAGGTAGACCGTATCTAAAGAATAGTTTCGTTTGCTTCATTTAAACCTAGTGGGGATAGTGTGTTGAGTTTGAAGATCCAGTATACCTCACGTCTGCAGAGGGTCTGGAAACGGTTAGCTGTTGTTTCAGTAATATGATCTATAGGCATGATGGAGATAGGAAATGCTGATTTTGGGTGTTTTAAAGCGCAATGTTTCGAGAGACCATGAAGTAAGAATTTTTTCTTTATATTTTCTCGATGTTTGTTAAGTCGATTATGTAATGGTTGAACCGTTCTGCCAACATATTGCAGATGGCAGATCTTACATTCTATGAGGTATATCACGTATCTTGTTTGACAGGACATGTTATGATTAATACTGAATGTTTCTTTTGTATTGTTTGATTTGAAATGGGAGCCTGTGTTTATGGATTTACAACAGAGACATCTTTTTCCATTACATTTTTTAATGTGTCCCTTTTCCTTTTCAGTTTTTATTGTTTTATGTTGTCTTAGAACACTAGGGGCTAGAATATTTTTAATACTTGCTGATTTTCTAAAGGTAATTTTTGGTTGTTTTGGTAGATGTTTTCCTAAATAGATGTCTTTGGTGAGGATATGCCAATGATTTTTTAGAACATTTCTGATTTCCTTGTGTTTTGTATTGTATTGGGTAATGAAATTTGTCTCATAGGAGTTCAGTTTGTTTTCTATTGGTGTGTTCTTTTTCATAATGCAGTCCATCTGTTGTAGAGGTCTTGTCTTTTGATAGGCACGTTTTAAAAGGTGTTTAGGATATCCTTTTTCACTGAAGCGATCTCTTAGTTGTTTTGCTTGTTGGTCAAAAGAATTGGTGGTAGTACAATTTTTTCTAATTCTTTTGTATTGTGAAAACGGGATATTATCGATCCATTTCTTATAGTGGGAGCTGGAGTATTCTAAATAGTTATTAGAATCCACTGCTTTAAAATGGGTCTTGGTTTTGAAAATATTCTGTTCCTGGTAAATGCTGAGATCGAGGAAAATAATTTCAGAGGTGTTCTTTACCATAGTGAAAGAAATACCCCATTAGCTTTCATTATATGGAGGAGCATGGAATAAGTAATAGAAACCAGCAGTGAAATTCTTACAAGACGTGTATATAGTCTGTGCTTTATGAGAACTAAGGGTGTCCAGAGAGTAGGAGCTGGGGAGGACTTCTTCAGGGAAAAGGGAAGCCCTTATATTTCTCCATTCTTTGCAGGAGAGTTCTGCAGTCAATGAGTAGCAGACACAAAACTTTCTTTCTAGCTTCACAGAGATCTGCATCACATGATCTCCCCCTATCTTTAGAGTGACCAGAGCGCAGTAGTCACCCCCATCCAACATTTAGAGTCCATACAACTTATTGTGTAAATATTCTATTGACTTACAGATATAATTAGCACAGACAGAGGAGACAGCTACTGAAGGGACATACTAAACGTAGGAGGATAGCAAATAAACTGCTAGACGTAGGTAATTAAAGTAATAGGAAAAGTTGTCCTACATAAAAAAAGACATCCGAACCAGGACCACTACTGACCACATTAAATTTTATCTAATCATTTCTTTAGCACTGGTGGATGAATTTAAAATCATAATCACCAGCTTGATCAGGGGGAAATCAGGAATGTTCTACAAGATTTTGTGCTTAGTGGCAGGTCTATTTAAAACTATAATGTAATAATGTAATCAGATAATCTATTTTTATTTACTTCCTTTAGATGTTTATTAAAACTGTATGCACTCATGACCACTACAAGCAAAATGTCATTCCAGACGATTATTTCTATTTGCAATTCACCTATTATCCTATTAAGCTTTTTTAAAAACCTGGCATGTAAATTGCATTGAGGTTGGGATCACTTTAATCAAAATGAAGCAGGAATGACTAAGGGTGCTGATTTGAGACTAAATTTTTATCTCCAAAATGATACACAATAATTACCAAACAGGACGCTTCTACTAGGAGAAAAGAAATGCAGAAATGCCGACAGCTCTGGTGAATTTTCTTGTATAGAATATCTTGAAGTAAATACAAAATGTTGACAGTCCTATCAGTCAGACAAAAGGCCCAGCCAAAATGGAAGAACGTGAAGAAGTTGCAGCACAATGTGACCTTATTAATATTTATACAATATGATAATTAGGAGAGAAGTGGGATATAGTTTATGTATTTGTAAACCCTGTTCAATTCAGCATTAAAATGTTTTTTTCAATTCACACATCATACACTAATTAGCAAATATCTAATTAGTGTTAGAAGATTAATTGCTCATGGGGTTTACTGAGGCTTTTATTCTGTACGTGAAAGAGAAAAGAGTGGTCTTTTAGTTAAAAAGACTAAGGTACAGTAACTCCCAACATAATACGTTTAATTGATTTGTTTTCAGGACATTGAAAAAATAACTAAAATGCATGAACATAATGGAATCATTTGCCTGTGACAATGTCTGATAGCTCTAGGGCTACAAAGTTAACAGACAACATTCTCCCCTTTATAGAAATTATTACGCGCATAAATAGTGATTGGTATGAGCCTCAGCACAGGCATAGAGCAGATTTCCTAGGCAACCATTTTCTTTGATTTTGCCTACTATTATGCTTCGGAGAACACAGTGGTTGCCTACATGTAGCCATGTCAACTGTCATTGTTTTGAAGCCTCACACATTCTGTGATATCCATCTGTTTATTTCTATGCAAGGTGAGTGTAAGACAAATCCTCATTTTTGGGGAACAGAAATTGTCCAATATTTTGAGTCACAAACTAAGAATTTCTAAATGCAATATTTCTGCCACTTTATTTCTATATTTAAATTTTCATGTTGTTGCAGGCCATACAAATTTTAACCCTTGTGCTATCAATTATAACCCTTTCTCTCCAGTAAACATTTCCAGCAATAATATTTCATAGAGTATTTATTTTAGAAGAATCTGTGGCACCAATATATCTTGCTTGTGCAAGATAAAAAGTATCTTGCAACTTTTTATCCCTTTTGCAGGACAGGGAACCAGTCCAGCCAGGGTTCCGGCACCCTGGTGACCCAAATTTACTAAAACCTGCAACAACAAAACAACTTGTGCAGGTCATATCTGAAATCTACTCCAGGTCAGACACGGTGTAGCTTTTAATTCCAGTGCCTGGGAGGTAACACTAAATTTTTGAGGGGTCAAAACCTTTTATGTAATCGCCTTGTGCTGGATGCAACACACCAGGGATAATATAAAATGAGTATTGGAGGGCGATATTTGGAGACATTTATCATGCCTTGCATGCCAGCTTCCTGATGTAAAGGCATAAATAAGTAATCATTTCTGGTAGACTTTTTCTGGTAAGCAATAATTTCTGGCAACTTTTTTTCCCTATGTGCCACACTCAGGACGTAAGTCGAGCTACACCACTCTTTAAAATCTTTCTACTACTTTAAAATCAGTTTAAAAACTGATAACTCTTGCTAGCCACACACACTCTAGTTTTTTACAAATGGAATAAGTAGGTAAAGATAAAAAATGCTCTTTCCCTGGAGGACATTTCTATTTGTGCTTTGTATAGAAAATCTATCAACTTCACTGAGAATCAGTAAGGCCTGTTTCCCACAAGTGAGTTCAAGGTTCGGTCTTAGAAATCCTCCCAGAGCACAGAGAGAGTTTCTCAGATGGAGTTAGTTTTTGGCAACAGACCATAAGTAGTGATGAGTAGTACTGAACTTGGCAGGTTTGGCACCCAACAACCTGAAGCTGAATGACAGGCTGCTGTTTGGTCTTTGGATACAGGTTCGTGTTTGAGGAAAACAAGGAATCTGGTTGATGGACTGCTGAGCAGCAAAAAGCAACCAGCTTATGCCCCCTTAGCAACCATTGCCATGTCCAAGTTTGAGCATCGCTGTGAATGTCTAGGTGGGACATGTGTAAAAGGCAGTGCTGTATAATATGGCTGTGCTGTATAAAAGGCAGAGTCAAATGTCCAGGGGCCATTAGAGATAGAGCTAGGGAGAGGTTTCTGCTTTTGATAGTCAGACAGACTTATCAAAATCAAACAATTGGCTTTTTCAGTTAGGTAGGCTCTCGGAAGAACTGCATGTTTCTTCTTTTAGGCTACTATAGTGCTGGGCCAGTGTTACAACAATTTGCATTTCCGGCATCATACAGCAATATCTTAATACAACAATTAAAACACACATTTGGCTACTGCCCGAGTTTCGCCCTGACGGCTTATATACCCACAAAAAACTAAATTACATATGCACAATATTAAAAACAGGACAAATCAATTTGATATTACCTCAGACTTTCTATTCAAATATTGTGAAGCAATATTCACATTCACATATTTACAATGCTGCATAATATTTAAATAGAAAATCTGAGGTAATATCAAATTGATTTGCCCTGTTTTAAATATTGTTCATCTGTAATTTTGTTTTTTGTGGGTATATAAGCAGTATCTCTACACACATCGGTAACATATTAAATTGTTTATCATTATAATATCATTTTTTTCCAAAATGAGATAATGATCCATATAGTTTTCATATTTGCAACGCTACCAATCAAAGGTAAAATATGTTCTTTAATCTTCCATAAAAAGGAAATCCTTGCATGGAATAAATGTTTTTACTACAAAGGAAAAATTATGTGTGGAATTGCACTGGAGAATGCTAGGTAGTAGTGCAGAAAGCAGGGATACATGCAGGATATAGCCCACATTGTTAGCACACTGTAGCAAAACAACATAAAATCAGCCTTAGCTTAGGCATAAACAGAACAAATCCTGCTCGGCTGAGCATTGACCAATACAGTGATAAGTCCTTATCTATATGTGTACCTGGTTGCTTGACCAACAGGATATGGTGGCACTAAGTGAGTATTTGCTGTACGAAACACAATGCAGCCTTCAGATCCACAGATGGTGCCATCCCTACATACTTTGACATAAGTATATATCAGGCTCCAATGAATCATGTGACCTGCACCTGTGGGCTAAACAAAAACTCAGCATGAAAGCCCAGATGGAGTAGGAATCCTACTACCAATCTATCCCTAATCCATATTAAGCAGGCCCAATACAAACTTTACAAAATTGTCAAGATGACTAGGCCAACATAGACAAAACAGAAGAGCTCTGGTAACTAGAAGGAAGGAGTCCATGGATAACACATGTAATAAGATAAGCACAGTCAAAGTGTCACTGGCTTATCATACTAGATTTCCTTTAGGTAGCAAAATAAAAATGATATCTCCCCAATCGTGACAGAAGATTCCCTAATATTTTGCAAGAAAATACTTTGCCCTCCCAAGCTATATTTCAAGATTATTGTGTGCCGGATAGGTGGAATTAGACTGTGTTACTTTGCTTTGATCCCACAAACATTACATAGCAGTAACACATTCAACTAAAGAAGTCCAAAAAACACAGAAAAAAAACTATAAAAAATACAAAACATTGTATGATTCCTGCTGCTTTCTGAATTATTGAAACAATGTTCAGTCTATAAAATATGTAATATATTTTGATTGAGTCAGCTCAAATATGAGAATTATTGATAAAACTAACTATAAATGTGTCATATAAATATTTTAGGGATTTCTGGCTTGTCCCACTGTACTATATATAGCACATTTGTATATGTAGGCTGCCATTTTAAACTGGGTCATTTTGCTATCACAACAGTGTATGGTTGAGTGAGTTATTTATCTTAAAGGTTTAACATTGTATACGAGCCATGAAATGACAGCTTGGAGAATAGCTGAGTTTTCTGCTTGGAAACGTGCAGTGGGTGACTGGAAGATGAATAGTGTTCTTTTCAGATTATATGTATTATTTCTAGTAAACAGAGACAGAGAGGGGAAGATTTGAGCTGTTGGGTTAAATTTTATAGAATCTCTAGCTTTCATATTAACCATTATACCGAAAAAATAACCATAAACAACATCTCGCCAGAATGCTCAAGGCCCAATGAGTATATCTATTTCATACAGTTTCCAATCAATACTTCAGGGTTCAGTTTTCTTGTGGTTCCACAAGCCTTGTCACATCTGTCTTACTCTATTCTTACTGTACAGATAGAGACCTTTCTGACCTCACATAATTTGGCCCATTGGTTACCAGATGAAAAAGAAAATATAGCTGGTGACTGAGAGGAATCATCAACTGGCTGTGATCGAAAATGCTAATCCAGTTTTTTTTTATGGTGAAACATGTTCCTATGTCTGCAGAAATGATTTAGAAAATGTGCAAAATGAAAGGAAAGATCTCCCAGTAGCTGCACATTTCTCCAGAGAGAACGATACTATGGAAGATTTGTATATTATTATTTTAATGGGACATTTTAAGACACAGGGAAAGGAAAGAATGGTAGTATAAATGAATGCAGAGATTCAACACCTCACAAAGTGGTCTTAACATTCATGCCAGCTTCATGACCTCCTATCTCTGACCTGGAGGCCACAAGCAGATATGATCCAGGGCTCTCTTGTCTCGCCTCACAGGTTTTTAATGTTTTATTGCCGCCCTGTCATAAATAAGATGTCCCTGTATCTATCAATCTGTTGTTTTAAAGTTTTTTTAATATCCTTTGATGATCACTGCCTAATGCATATAAAATGTTGTGAAGTTTCTGTTTCATGCATAACATCTGACGAAGAGAACTAGTATTCTCAAAAGCTCACCATAAAATATACTCAACTAGCCTCAAAAAGGTATCGCCTGATTTCTTCACTCTTCTTCTACGCCAAGGACTTACTCAAACACCAGCGGCCATCTGAATTAGTCCTAGTTTACGAAATAATGAAAACATAAATAAAAGCAGTTTAGCTTATAAATGAAAGCAAATTATTTAGGGCAAATATTCTTACTGCAAGTATGTGTTCCTGGGAGATACATAAATCTTTCATTTTTGTTCCCTTTAGAGTCCTATAGAGTATTCATGATAAAGAATATCAGTAGCAAAATATAAAAAAATAAAGAAAAATAATGAAGAAAAGAGTGAAACAGCCAATAACATGCTTGCATTAAGTTTTTGAACATCAAGAGGAAAGACATTATTCTCGTAATGCATATAAATGAGTTATTTCTTGCAGTAGCAATCAAAGTGGAAAATTAAATTGTAAGGTCTTTAGCACAAACTCACGGTGTTTGAGACTGATGCACTTTCACTAATCTTCAGTAGCACAATCGCCCTTATTAATCATAACTAGCACACTTTTAACATAAAGATCATCAGAATTATTCAGATTACAAAATTAATATTCAAATTATCATTAAAGTTCATTAATAGAATCAATTCAGTATAATGGAATACATTTCAGAATGCTGAGAGTAGTGTAATGTCGACGTAAATCATATCATTTACTATATTAAATCAATTTCTGCTAATTTAAAATAGATCCCTACCTCTCTCCTCTCATATTACAGAAAAACCTGTAATTTTACCATCACTTTGCAAGTCCCAGTATAAACTCCCAATCCTCACTTCAATTAACTGTAAAGTCCAAGTCCCACTTTTCTATCTTACTTTATTAATAAAATATGCAAATACAAGGATTATTGACATTTCTGCAATGGTGCAGTCTGGATATTTGTGAAATGGGTATTTTTTTGTTCTAAGATTCATAAATGAGATGCTTGAGAAAGAATTGTAATCTTTATAATGAGCAAGTTCAAAAGGCTCAAAAATAACCATCAAAAAAACATCTGGCTTTATATAAAACGTTGTACATATAACACTAAAGTGCACAGTTTTCTAAGTATACATTTCTCATCTTTTCATAGCCAATGGGCCATTTTTGTTGCTGCTTTTTTGCTATTGACGACTTTCTTATATGTTTTCTCCTTATGAATAATGGAACACAATAAAAAGTGTAAAAAAAAAAAGGGAAGGGACATCCACCCAACACTATGCAATTAAGGAAATCTACCACATGGGTGCAATGCTTCTAAACCCAGCATACTTACATGCTGGCCTGTGTCTCCTGAAAGAGGATCCTTTCTTCATTATGGTTCTGATAGCTTACATTTTTAGAGAAATATATGTTAAAATTATGTAAATTAGCCTCAGGAGCTCCTTTCGACGTCACAGGAGCTCTGTCTTTGTCGCCTGCTATTTATTCCCGCTACATTCAGCATTTCCATTCAGATGGAGGAGATGGGCAGAAACTCTGGATGGAGTTGTAAATAATTAGCAGGCAAGGGAGCCAGAAGGGCATTAGACAGGAGCCCCTGAGACTTATTTGCATAATTTTAAAAGTCACTTTTCTTAAAAACTAAGCTAGAAGAAGCAAAAAGAACAAAAGATCTTGTTTCAGGAGGCACACGTCAGCATATAAGCGTGCTTGGTTTAGAAGCACTGCATCCATGTGGTAAATTTCCTTTAATTAGCAGACCTTTTAATTGCAGAATTTTTTATTGTGTCCAGATGTTTAAAACCTTGCGATTCAAGAGGATGTACTTTTTTCTGGTTTTGCAGATATCTTAACTTGATCCTGACGCTTACTGTTGAAAGAAGTCAGCATCTTTCGATGCCCTGCTGCAGTTTTCTTCTCCCCCTGTACTAATTGCAGGAGCAGGACCAGGTCTCTAACTGTGTCTGTGTCTAGGGAGAAGACAGAAGTGGTTTATTACCACTTCTGCTTTTTCCTTTCTATACTGAATAGCAGAGCCAGGACTGCTGCAGGTGCTATAGACTCATGTGAGTGCCAGGTCTGTAGGGGTAAATCAAAGCTGATGGATCAGATGAGAGCTAGTAAAACCCTAATCAGACATTTCCCTCCAGTGGGGGTCTGTAATTTGGGCTCCTCTAGATGCCAAAGTTACAAGTGAAATCAGAAAATAAAATGCATTTTTAAAGAATTAAAAAATAATGGGGCAGATTTACTTACCCGGTCCATTCGCGATCCAGACCCAGACGGTCCATTTGGATTTGGGTCCGGCCGGGATTTATTAAGGTAGTTCCTCCGCCGTCCACCAGGTGGCGCTGCTGCGCTGAAAAGCATCGGAACGCGCTGGAGTTCACCGGCTCGGGCTGAATGAAGGTAAGTGCAAGCTCCGCGACAGATTTTTTGTTTTAAATGCGGCGGTTTTTCCGAATCCATCGGGTTTTCGTTCAGCCACACCCCCCGATTTCCGTCGCATGCATGCCAGTGCCGATGCACCACAATCAGATCACGTGCGCCAAAATCCTGGGGCAATTCAGGGAGAATCGGCGCAAATCGGAAATATTCGAGCAACACGTCGGGAAAACGACCTCATCAGGGATATATAAAGTTAAAAAACACACACACAATATTAACAAATATTTAAAACGAACATTAATATTTCCCATTAAAATTAAAAATCCCCCTACACACTATAAAACCAAAGTCCCCCCCCCCCCCAGTCACAGACTAGGGAATACATTACATTACATTACAAAAAAGATCCCACCAAAAATGCAAAAATAGGAAAAAAAAATTTCTTTAACATTTTTCTTTATTTTTAATTATGCCTATGTGTCAGGAAACAAAAGACACCAAAAGTTGCCCGGTCATTAAAGCTTTTTAGGCCTCATCAGAAAAGTGTCAAACATTCCTAAAATGTATTGGTTTGTGGTAGAAATTCAGACAAAACCATTCGGCAAAGTGTAAATTACATGTGTAATACATTTCCATATGAGCAAATGAAATTGCAAGTTATTTTTACAGAATACATTCTTAATTCTCAAATTTAGGACTGAAAAACGATTTTTTGATGGGTGGTAAAATGAATAACAATTTTGTACATAGCGCAGAAAGCAAAATATTGAAGTGCATTTTTGCACTTTTGCACTTCCCACATTTAAAAATCTATAACTTTTTAATAAAGTTCTGTGTTTGTCCTTGTTTTTTGTGTAACAAATTGCATTTCATAATGAAAATATTTAATAATACATGTTTACTAGGAAGTGGGAAAAAATCCAAAATGCAATAAAATTGGTGTAAAAAGGCATTTTTGCAATTTTCTTGTGGGTTTGGTTTTTATGGCTTTCACCTTGCACCCCAAATTACACATCTCCTTTGTTCCTTGGGTCAGTACAGTCACAGGGATACTAACATTATATAGGTTTTATTGTGTTTAAATACATTTCAAAAAATTAACACCTTCTGTACAGAAAAAATTCTTTGTTTCGTCATCTTCTGCAGCTAATACGTTTCATACTTAGTTTCAAATATACTACAGTATAGCAGTATGCCACATGATCTATTACAATGTGCCATAGATCTTCAGAAATTAAAAAGCATAGGCTGTCATGGCAACAATTTGTTGCTCCTCAGTTTTTGTGTATGCTCATGGGAAGCCTCTCTTTGGTCTGTTACTTACCATACCGGTCCAACCCACACACTATTACCACATTGATCTGGACTTACTTGGTATATAGGTTTGACACCTTCATCTCCCTTCTCTCTCCCTTCCTGATTCTCCTGTTGTTTTGCTCCTCAGTTATGTCAATCAAATGGTTAATGCAACCAACATGTAATATACTAATATAACATACATTGGTAAGGAGTTAAAGTATATTACAATGTGTAATGCTTTGAGGAAAAAGCTAGTATAAACTAGAAGGACAAACAAAGGCAGTCCTTCCCAGCTATCCCTACCTTATTGCCTAGTTTACCCTAAGCAACATGTGACAACTAGTCGATGTACCATTCCTGCACACAAGTTGAAACCTTAAAAAATTACACTAATATGCCCTGCAGGGCTGTGCAACATTTCTAAATACAAATCACCCTAGGGTGACAAAAACCTATCTACCTATCTAAATTACATTTCAGTGCGGAATAGGCAGATATTTTGTCATCCTAGGATGATTTGTGCATAGAAAGTATAAAGATGGAGTCAAAGACTAGACAATACAAACATAGAAGAGAATTCAATAGATGGGTCAGAAATGGGTCAGAACGAAGAGCACAACGCAGTATAGAAAATGGATGGTTAGAAAACAGGCAAAGATTCAAGACATAAAAAATACAGACGTCAAGATAAACACCAGTAAGTTCCAAATAAGCACAGGTGAAATGGCAGGCAAGCATGATGTGACATGAGTCCAGATCACAGCCTCACCAAAACCTCCTACTACAAAACTTACAGTCAGAGCTAACATGACAAAGGTCGGGATGACTGAAACGTCGTAATTTTGATCTGGTTCTAGTGAAAAATCCTCACTGATTTGTTGCTTTATGGTGAAGGCTTTATCATGTAAAAATATGTATTTTTGAAAAATAAAAAAAGAGAAATAAGAATATGGAACGTGTGTTCCATGTTTTCTGATTGGTGACATGAGTCCAGGTCCAGAAGTAGATTGGACCAGTTCCCTGAGATCCAGACAAAGCAAACTAGTAGGAAAGATGTGAAGGAAAATTATGTTTATCACTAATATACCTGTTAGCAACCCAGATCAAAATCAGCAGGAGACATATGGATATGGTGGAATTCAGTTGAGTCCAATGCAGTCAAATCTCCATCATATTTAGTAAGCTAAAGGCTGCGGTGGAAATTTGTAGGGTAATAAAAATAAAAGATATGTACAGAGTAAAGGACTTCTTATTACCAATGAAGTAACTATGTTAAATTAAAAACACCCTGGGGGGAAATTATTTGGATTTATTCATGACTTGACTAGCTCTTGTTATAGGTTGCACTGGATATTGGTATTGTTCTAATTGACTTACAGGAGGGATGACCACCACCACATGTTTGTTTGATATAATTTTTAGATGGATATTAATGGCGTAAGTTTTGCTTAAATTCATAAACCATTTAATTGTTGTACTTCTGAAACCCCATAGTCCTCTGCAAGTGGTTTGCAAAATAATAGCCAGAGGACATAGCCAACTGTAGCCGAACTTCCACAGGTGGAAAGCTGTGACTCGGCAAACTTCCTAGTGAAGGTTTTTATTCTGTTAGACCAATTTTCTTTTGGTCTACTGTACGCCACTTTCCAGTGCCAAAAAAATTTAAAAGACACATATTAATTGTGTTGGAGTTTCCACACCACAAATATCATGCCCCTTTTTCGGAGCAGAGTCGGAGGAGGCTGAATCACATTTTTTCTGGCACTGACCGCTAATAAATGGGACTGAAAGGAGAACAGGTGGTGTGAGCACCACAAAAAAGGCGTAAACCCCAAAGTAAATGTCCCCCATTGTGTCTCCATCATTGTAATCGGTTACACTCTCCCCGTTTTGGCATATAAAGGAAAATCGTAATACAATGTGTCTTTACTTACAAAGGATTTACAATCAAATACTTGGCTCCTTCTTGTATGTTTTGGGACATCTTCCAGGAAACCTTGCTTTATATATTGTATTTAGTAAACCAATTATTTTTTAGATAAAATGTTAAGTGCACTTAATATCTGAGATATTAATATTATGTTTTTGATTTAATAAATGAATGGTGTCCCCTTCACGGCATTTATTGCATATAAATAACCCTGATGATTTGATGCTGGCTTTTTTTTCTGATTTTAGCAGAAACCAATTAACATTGTTGTCCTGCGTAAATGGTTAATCATTATTTTGTTGTCAGTTTCTCACCTTCCAGCAAAGCGTCCAGCTTGCCGGCAGAGGCACAGATAGCACTCTAGAATAATTGTAAAGCACTTTGGAAGCAAAATGTATTATATAGTTGTGAGAAAGTATCATTATTTGTTAAATCTTTTCTCAGATGCAGCTTTAGCTTCCAATGCAGCCAGGAGCGAGAATCACATTACGGTTTTGACTGATCATAAAAATAGCACATTTTAGTTAAGGCTTGAAGTATTTTCCTTAAATCAGTAGATATTGTAGCAGGGATCATGCACAGCACCTCTAAGTAACAATGCCAGAGAGTAATTGGATATTAGTGTAGAGAGGAGTTGTTACTAACAAGAAAATCTGCTGTTCTTGTTTTTAAGATGTGAAAACCTTACCTTGAAACATTTCTCAGACAAAAGCAGATTTTTATTTTATCACCACTTGTGATGTTAATAGGCTAAAGCATATTTCTCTTTTATGTCGCTCAGTTACAGAAACCACAATACCGCATATTATCCTTTACTCCGGTGCTGTGCTTCACGCTTTAGAACAATACGAGTCTTCTCAATGTCTGACTCCACAAGTTTAAAAAGTAATTGTGATACATGAGAAACCTGCCTCAAAGAGGCAGTAGCCTCTCTTAAAACGCCAGTTCCATGGATCATGGGAGATATATGAGTAAATCAAAAAGAACAGAAAGAGAATCAAGCCAGATAGAAGCCTTGAAAATGACAAAAAAATCAGTGATAAGATCAGCAGGTGTCTGTGTGATGGAAATTTTGCTTAGGCTGTTTTTTTCTATACAGCCTTGATCCTGTCAATGATTTTTATCTTTCCTTTCCTTGAATGGGACATAGTGTTTCCAAATATAGCCTTATTCTAATACATTGAGTCCCACTTGACAAGTTCATTCATGCTTCTTGCAGTGTTTGTGAGATATGTATTCATTACTGTGAGCTCAGTAGGGACAAAATTTAGAACTTTGAATAGAACCATTCCATTTGCACAGATATTCAATGAGTAGGGGGTCAGTCTGAGATATAGTGTAGAAACGAAAAAAATCCAGAAGTTTGGAATTCCAGAAAAAAGGATAAAAACACTTCTTTATTTCATCATTAAAACTAGTTTGAAGAGCTACTTTGCATTACATATCTGAGATTTTCTGTTGTAATTTGGATTCCCATTGGGTTAGACTGAGCTATATGGAGCGGACAGAATGATCAAATAGTACAGTGTAGACTGTTTATATCTGCTTTTTGCACTTGATAGGGGAATAGAAATATATTTCATATGCTGTAATGTGCAGTTGAGAGATTTTATATTGGCATAATAAGTTATTTGCATATATTTACAAAAGTCTTATTTGGGAAACTGGTACTTCCTAGATAACTCACTAAAAAACAGGAGGTCAGGGGCCTTACACATGGCTTATACAGGAAATTGATTGTTTGACCAGTAAGAGGCAGAATACCACTGTTTTGGCATAAACAACCGACTCTTTGCTCTGAATACAAATGCCAGATTTGTAAGGATTTACTACTTTGACTACTAGTAACTCCAATAATGTACTCCCTACATGGTAGATAGAAATTTAAAAGGTTTTTCCCTTTTATTATTTTGGCCCAAATCAAACAACAGTATGGCCCGTAATGAGGTCTGAGGATTTTTCTGCAATGGTTTTGGATATATGATTTTATAAAAAAAAAAAATAAATAACTAATTGCTTTTACAAGCACAGAGGAGAAAGTTTTTTGGAAGAACTCATTCATAAATATCCACTGAAACTTAAATCCATTATGGAGGATTAGCCCACTGATCATTGAGTCAAGGCAAAAGAACAAAAATTCCACAAAGAAGCCACCATGCTAATTCAAGATTTTACCTATCACCTTTGTTGGTGTGGTGGCCTCCTCTCTTCTATTTTGGATTTTTTAAGAAGATTGATTAA
The DNA here is from genome assembly GCF_040894005.1 of Engystomops pustulosus. NCBI lineage: Eukaryota > Metazoa > Chordata > Amphibia > Anura > Leptodactylidae > Engystomops > Engystomops pustulosus. Next base: position 55,157,338 of record NC_092414.1, on the reverse strand, counting down.
AATACATTGGACATGTCTATGTAACTGTTTCTTTCCTCCTTTGAGAGCTTCAGCCTTTCCCTGTACTCACCCTCTGCATGTACACACAATCTCTTGTCTCTTAGTGTTAAAGTCCATCCTTATGGCGTCACCCACTGGTGGGTGTTTCTCACAGTTCACAGTCTCACTGACAGTAATGCCAGCTGATAAAGGGTTAAAAGTCACCCACATATTACCTAAAATAAGATGCAAGAAGGCACTCTGTACCTTAATTACATTTTTCTTATATGCAAACGAGTAGAAAAGAGTTAAACAGTCAGACCCTCTCAGTGCGTGAGCACTGTGTGGCAAACTGCAGATCTTGACAACATTTCACACACACCACAATGGACATCAACATAGGAAAAGGCAGAAAAAGTTTAGGGGATGATTTTACTTGTGGGAGGAGAAAGATTTAAGCTAGGAAGCTTTCACTGCACTTTTTAACAAAGGAACAGGAAGGGGATGAGTTTATAGTGCCTGTTCTTGATGGTAGGTTCCCTTTTAAGCATTAACGCCTATGGGAATCAGCCTCTTTTGGCCTTTAGGACGCGGTCCCATTTTCAAATCTGCCCTGTGTCCCTATAAGTGGTTATAGCTTTGGAACTATATGAGATATCCAGGGGATTTTGAGAGTGTTTTCTTATGACACATTGTACTTCAAATTAGTTTAAAAATTTGGATGATATCTTTTGTGTTCAGTTATGAAGAAAAACTAAATTTGAAAAAATTCTTTATTTTCAAAGTTCTAAATTCTCTACTTTTGATGCAGATTGTCAAAGCACCCAAATAAATTCATAACTTACATTTCCCAAATGTCTGCTTTACGTTGGCATGGTTTTTTAAGATTCCACATATTTTACTAGAATGTTATGAGGCTCAGAATTTGGGTGCCATTTTTAAAATTTTTGGGAAAATCACCAAAACTAATATTTAGATGGACCTGCTCAACTTTTAATTGACTGTGAGAGGCCTAAATAATAGCTAGAATTGTGAATGACCCCATTATGAAAACTACACCCCTCAACGTATGAAAAATAATTTTTAAGAAGTTTATTAACCCTTTAAGTGTTTTAAAGGGGTTAAAACAAAATGGAGGTGTGGTCTACAAATTGTAATATTTTTTGACAATACATTCATTTTGGGTGGAAAATTAAACATTTGTAATGGATTAAATGAAAAAAGGCTCCACAAAGTTTGATACCCAATTTCTCCCGAGTACCGATACCCTATGTGTGGTGGTTACCTGCTGTGTGGGCCCACGGCCGGGCATAGAAGGGAAGGAGGCGCCATGCAGATCAGATTTGCTATGTCACATTGTACAGGCTATAATTTTTTTTGTTTTTTTATTGTGGACCTATAGGGGCTTATTTTTTGCCACATATGATGCACTTTTCTGGTACATAATTTTGGGGCATCTATAGCTAATTGGTGAGATTTTATTAACTCTTTGTTGGTGGAGGAAATGAAAATCATAAATTTTTAGGACATTTTTGAGTATTTTTTTTTTATGTTTACCATACCGTAAAAATAGTATATTATTTTTATTCTATGGGTCTCCACAATTACAAAAAGACCTTATTTATATAGTTTTAAAAAAAAAATCTCCCATTTTAATAAAAAGCAATTAGGCAAAAATGTAAATTTTAGCATCATCATCTTTTCATATGTATAACTTTTTTATTTTTCGGCTGACAAATCTGGTTAAGGGCTTATTTTTTGCGAGAAGGATTGTTCTTTTTAGTGGTCTTATTTTAGAGTGCGGAACTTTTTTAAATCACTTTTAGAGCATTTTTTAAAGGGTATTAATTAAAGATCATCTTTTTTCAGAGAGTTTTTTGAGGTTGTTTTTTGAGGGGTTCACTTTGCGGGTCCAATAACGATTCTTTTTTTATGCAGATTGTCACGTGTGTAGCGATACCAAATATGTGGGGGTTTTGTGTATTTTATTCAATTTTACTGAGTAAAAACTAATTTGGAGACAGTTTTGTTCATTTTAGCATCACCATCTTTTCATATGCATAACTTTTTATTTTTTTTCGACTGACAAATCTGGTTAGGGGCTTATTTTTTGCAGGAAGAGTTGTTCTTTTTAGTGGTCTTTTTTTAGACATTAACATTTTTTATCACTTTTTAGAGCATTTTTTTAAAGGTATTAATTAAAAATGATCTTTTTCAGAACATTTTTTGCATTTTTATCCCCCGCATTTACCGTGCAGATCCAGTAATGATTCTGTTTTATTATACAGACTGTTACGGACGTGGCAATACCAAATATGTGGCGGTTTTTTCCCACTTTATTAAGTTTTTATACTTTATTAAGTGTTTTTATGGGAAAAAAAGTGTCATTTTAGGGGCTTATATTTTTTTTGCATTTATTTTTCATTTATTCTAATGTGTAGTGTTTAGTGTTTTTAACTTTTTTTTACTTATACATACTTGAACCAGCGATGCTCTGGTTTAAGTTCAATACACTGCTCTACAATACGTATTCATTGTAGAGCAGTGTAAACTGTCTGCGCATGCAGAGCATGCTCAGACAGTTTACAGTCAGACCCGGAAGGGATCTGACTGCCAGGGACATCGGGCAGTCCGGAGCACTAGGCAGTCTTCGGGGCTGCCCAGAAGTGGATCAGGGGGCTGTGCTGTATACTACTGGGGGCTGTGCTGTATACTACTGGGGGCAGTGCTGTATACTACTGGGGGCTATGCTGTAATGGTAATGTTGTTGTTGTATGCCTTATGTTTATGAGCAACAGTTTTCCTGTTGTATACCTGCATGTCAATCGGGGGAACAGCGCAGCACATCGGGGCCACCGGAGGGTGAGTATATAAGTTTTTTTTTTTTTTAATGCTGGGCTGGGCTGTGCTGTATACTACTGGGGGCTGTGCTGTATACTACTGGGGGCTGTGCTGTATACTACTGGGGGCTGTGCTGTATACTACTGGAGCCAGTGCTGTATACTACTGGGGGCAGTGCTGTATACTACTGGGGGCAGTGCTGTATACTACTGGGGGCTGTGCTGTATACTACTGGGGGCAGTGCTGTATACTACTGGGGGCTGTGCTGTATACTACTGGGGGCTGTGCTGTATACTACTGGAGGCAGTGCTGTATACTACTGGGGGCTGTGCTGTATACTACTGGGGGCTGTGCTGTATACTACTGGGGGCTGTGCTGTATACTACTGGGGGCTGTGCTGTATACTACTGGGGGCTGTGCTGTATACTACTGGGGGCTGTGCTGTATACTACTGGAGGCAGTGCTGTATACTACTGGGGGCTGTGCTGTATACTACTGGGGGCTGTGCTGTATACTACTGGGGGCTGTGCTGTATACTACTGGGGGCTGTGCTGTATACTACTGGGGGCTGTGCTGTATACTACTGGGGGCTGTGCTGTATACTACTGGGGGCAGTGCTGTATACTACTGGGGGCTGTGCTGTATACTACTGGGGGCAGTGCTGTATACTACTGGGGGCTGTGCTGTATACTACTGGGGGCTATGCTGTAATGGTAATGTTGTTGTTGTATGCCTTATGTTTATGAGCAACAGTTTTCCTGTTGTATACCTGCATGTCATAAGAATTTAAATTAAAAAAAGGACCATGTTTAATTCAAATCTGTTTTTTTTTTAAATTTTTACCGGTGTTTTGTATGCGTTGGAAAAGGGGTAGTCTTATACGGCGAATATATCTTAAACTCTATATTTTAAACAGGAAAGTAGGGGGGTCGTCTTATACACCAGGTCGTCTTATACGCCGGAATATACGGTACCCTAAACTGCCCCTGTCTGCACCTAGGTTTAAAAAATAAAAAAGCTGTATTCAGCAGCCAAGGAGTGGTCTAAGCACATTCACTTTTCTTTGCATTAGTTGGAGCACTTCACCTTGGCTTCAATGAGGATGTGCCAGACGTTGAATGAATTTGCAGTAAAGCCAAAGCATAATTCACTCATTTTAGAAAGAACTCCAAAATCCTCAGAGCAACAGAGAAGAGTTTGACAAATGTATCAAACTCATCTCTTGGTAAGTATTAGGGATTTTTTAAACCAGGAAACAGACAGGGTGAATATAAGGATATTTGGACACTAAATTGCCAGTCTAAAAAGACTTGCTGAGTCCTAAATTCACATTACATGGTAACTTTACAAGAATGTTTTCAGATCTTGTATTTCTCACAAGGTAAACTACTCTAACATGCACCATAAGACTAGAAGGTAAGCTTAGTTTGACTGCAATCTTAACTTATATGTTCTATTGTTGCATTAAATATTATATTTGGCTATGTTTTGCTAAATGTTACTATTTTGACCCTGTATTTTTCAACTTGCAAATGATCACCATACTGCACAGTCAGGCAAATTTCAATTGCTGTATTCATATCTTTGCAATTTCTTATGTTGCTAAATAAAATAGGGAAAATGGTCTTTGGGTTAAGGAAGATTAGACATGGGGATAATTCACTATCTTAAGTAAGTTAAAGCGTGTGTGTAACATCATTCTTCATCGTAGAGATGCAAGAAAATCCTTGCTCAGCAGCTTAACACAGAGGTACCGTAGCTTTATTAATCATTGATTGAACTGTCAGGCGTCCTTTCTCTGCTCAACCCTTCAGGCCTTTAACCTGAAAGTAGGTATTCTGTAATTCCGCTGTTAAGCTGCTGTACAGATCCATCCAAGCAAATGAAAACTCCATAAAGGGATCCATTAACAAATTTATTGATCACATTATTTTATTATTTCTATTCAATTTGTTTACATTTTTTAACATTAGCTCTTTAACCCCTTACTGACATGTGACGTAGTATAACGGCGGCTTCAAAAAGATGGCGACGCATGGGCACTACCATCTTTCCGAGGATCGTCGCTCCCCGTGACGTCATCGGGGAGCGGCGATCCGTCGCCGTGGTAGATTCGGGTCTCACAAAGACCCGAGGATACTTCCGGTTAACCCATGCATTATAATGCACATTGTAATGTATGAGGAGTAAAATCGTAAAAAAAATAGTAAAAAATTTTAAAGTTAAAAAAAAATATATAATAAAAAACCCTAAAAGCTCAAATCACCCCCCTTTCCCTAGAACTGATATAAATATAAATAAACAGTAAAAATCATAAACACATTAGGTATCGCCATGTCTGAAAATGCCCGATCTATCAAAATATGATAACGGTTTTTGCTCCATACACAAAAGTATAAAAAAGTTATAAGCGCAAGAATATGGCAAAATCCCTCCAAAAATTATGTACAGGAGGTTTTAATTTTTTAATCTGATATCCCCATAATCGTACCGACCAAAAGAATAAAGTAGACATGTCATTTGGGGCGCGCAGTGAAATCCGTAAAATCCAAGCCCACAAGAATACGGCACAAATGCGTTTTTTTTTACCAATTTCACTGCATATGGAATTTTTTTCCTGCTTCCCAGTACACGCCATGGAATATTAAATACCAACATTTTAAAGTGTAATTTGTTATGCAGAAAATAAGCCATCACACAGCTCTGTACATGGAAAAATAAAAAAGTTACAGATTTTCGAAGGTGGGGAGTGAAAAATGAAAACGCAAAAACGAAAAAGGGCTGCAGCGTTAAGGGGTTAAGGACGCAGCCCGTTTGTATGTTAAGGCTCAGTCCTTTTTTTTAAATTTGATCAGCTTTAAAATATCTGTGATTTTGAGACTGCTTTCTTGTGAGACATTGAAGTTTATGTTAGTAGTGTCATTTTGGTGATCATTTTCTTTTTTGGGGGGCAAAAATTCAATAATTTTGGAAAAATTAGCAAAAATTACTAGAGATGAGCGAACACTAAAATGCTCGGGTACTCGTTATTCGAGACGAACTTTTCCCGATGCTCGAGTGCTCGTCTCGAATAACGAACCCCATTGAAGTCAATGGGAGACTCGAGCATTTTTCAAGGGGACCAAGGCTCTGCACAGGGAAGCTTGGCCAAACACCTGGGAACCTCAGAAAAGGATGGAAACACCACGGAAATGGACAGGAAACAGCAGGGGCAGCATGCATGGATGCCTCTGAGGCTGCATAATCGCACCATTATGCCAAAATTATGGGCAACAGCATGGCCATGACAGAGTGACAGAATGAAGCTAGATAGCATCTAAAACATCCAATAATTGACCCTGACACTATAGGGGACGGCATGCAGAGGCAGCGGCAGCAGCGGCAGGCATGGCAACATACCCTAAATGGACTCAGGCTTCAAACCAATGGGTAGCAGAGAGGAACCAAAGGAGGTGAGCAAGAAGCGCTCAAATAATATCGGTACATGATAAAAGTTTGCCAGTATATTTTGTGGATTACACAGCAGGGTGGCGACAAAGTTAACATGGAAGCCATGAAAACAACCCAAAATTCTGCCTGACACAGCTCGTTTGATAAGGGGACCATGTATGGAGGCAGTGAACTAGTAGTAGATTAAAGGTGCTGCAGTTAAAACTATGTTAGTTGGATCTTGGCATGGAGCTGGCGCTCCGCTGCCAGGCGAGCTTTCGCCAATCCAAGCCCGTGTCTCTAGGCTACTCCCCAAACAGCACTTCTAAGAACCTTTTGTATAAGATCAAGTGTAGTAGCGTTCTTATAAGTTTAGGATATGCCGGGTGAGGGGAATGTAAACAGATGCGCAAGAAGCGCTGAAATAATATCCCTAAATGGTAAAAGTTTGCAAGTATATTTTGGGGATTACACAGCAGGGTGGCGACAAAGTTAACAACTTTGATGTGGAATGCCCTGTAATAGCTCTTGGGCGGTGTGCCTTTTATCGCCTAGGCTCAGCAGTTTCAGCACCGCCTGCTGTCGCTTAGCGACGGCACTGCTGCTGTGCCTAGAGCTACCGACTGATGGCGCCATGCCCACGGATGGTAATTCGGAGGAGGAGGAGGTGGAGGAGGGGTGGGAGGAGGTATAGTAGGCCTTTGAGACCTGGTCCGAGGTAGGCCCCGCAATTCTCTGCGTCGGCAGTATATGACCAGCCCCAGGGTCAGACTCGGTCCCAGCCTGCACCAAGTTAAGTGTAGTAGCGTTCTCATAAGTTTGGGATATGGCGGGTGAGGGGAATGTAAACAGATGCGCAAGAAGCGCATGATGCGCATGGAGCTGGCGTTCCGCTGCCAGGCGAGCTTTCGCCAATCCAAGCCCCTGTCTCTAGGCTACTCCCCAAACAGCACTTCTAAGAACCTTTTGTATAAGATCAAGTGTAGTAGCGTTCTTATAAGTTTAGGATATGCCGGGTGAGGGGAATGTAAACATCTGCGCAAGAAGCGCTGAAATAATATCCGTAAATGGTAAAAGTTTGCCAGTATATTTTGTGGATAACACAGCAGGGTGGCGACAAAGTTAACAACTTTGATGTGGAATCCATGAAAACAACCCAAATTTCTGCCTGACACACCTCGTTTGATAAAGGGACGATGTATGGAGGCAGCTATATGGACGACTTTTGGAGGTAGCAATGGAGACAACGTGTGGAGGCTGCTATGGAGACAATTTAATTTGGATAGTGCCTGTATGTGGCAGTCCCAAACATTTTTCAAACCAGAGGAGCAGGTAGGTGGCCCTCCAGTAAAATGGGATAGATTGAGTGCCTGTATGTGGCAGTCCCAAAAATGTTTCAAACCAGAGGAGCAGGTAGGTGGCCCTGCAGTAAAATGGAATAGATTGAGTGCCTGTATGTGGCAGTCCCAAAAATGTTTCAAACCAGAGGAGCAGGTAGGTGGCCCTCCAGTAAAATGGAATAGATTGAGTGCCTGTATGTGGCAGTCCCAAAAATTGTTCAAACCAGAGGAGCAGGTAGGTGGCCCTGCAGTAAAATGGAATAGATTGAGTGCCTGTATGTGGCACTCACAAAAATTGTTTCAAACAGAGGACCGGGTAGGTGGCCCTCCAGAAAAATTAAATGCATGAAGTACTATAGCAAGAGCCAGTGGGCCCTGTCAAAAAATAGCCAGTTTCCTCTGCTTTACTGTACAAAGAGGAGGAGAAGGAGGAAAATGAGGAGGAGGAGGAGGAGTGGATCAATTATTCAGGTTGAGCTTCCTTCACCTGGTGGAGATTGGAAATTCTGAGAAATCCAGCCTTTATTCATTTTAATAAGCGTCAGCCTGTCAGCGCTGTCAGTCGACAGGCGTGTACGCTTATCGGTGATGATGCCACCAGCTGCACTGAAAACCCGCTCGGACAAGACGCTAGCGGCAGGGCAGGCAAGAACCTCCAAGGCGTACAGCGCCAGTTCGTGCCACATGTCCAGCTTTGAAACCCAGTAGTTGTAGGGAGCTGTGTGATCATTTAGGACGATGGTATGGTCAGCTACGTACTCCCTCACCATCTTTCTGTAAAGATCAGCCCTACTCTGCCGAGACTGGGGACAGGTGACAGTGTCTTGCTGGGGTGACATAAAGCTGGCAAAAGCCTTGTAAAGCGTACCCTTGCCAGTGCTGGACAAGCTGCCTGCTCGCCTACTCTCCCTCGCTACTTGTCCCGCAGAACTACGCACTCTGCCGCTAGCGCTGTCAGAAGGGAAATACTGTTTCAGCTTGTGCACCAGGGCCTGCTGGTATTCATGCATTCTCACACTCCTTTCCTCTCCAGGGATGAGAGTGGGAAGATTTTGCTTGTACCGTGGGTCCAGGAGAGTGAACACCCAGTAATCGGTGCTGGAATAAATTCTTTGAACGCGAGGGTCACGGGATAGGCAGCCTAGCATGAAATCTGCCATATGCGCCAGAGTACCAACGCGTAAGAATTCACTCCCCTCACTGGCCTGACTGTCCATTTCCTCCTCCTCCAACTCCTCCAACTCCTCTTCTTCTGCCCATACACGCTGAACAGTGAAGGACTCAACAATGGTCCCCTCTTGTGTCTCGCCAACATTCTCCTCCTCTTCCTCCTCATCCTCCTCCACCTCCACCTCCTCCGATATGCGCTGAGAAACAGACCTCAGGGTGCTTTGGCTATCAACAAGGGAATATTCTTCCCCCGTCTCTTGTGACGAGCGCAAAGCTTCCGACTTCATGCTGACCAGAGAGTTTTTCAACAGGCCAAGCAGCGGGATGGTGAGGCTGATGATGGCGGCATCGCCACTGACCATCTGTGTTGACTCCTCAAAGTTACTCAGCACCTGACAGATATCAGACATCCACGTCCACTCCTCATTGTAGACTTGAGGAAGCTGACTGACCTGACTACCAGTTCTGGTGGAAGTTGACATCTGGCAGTCTACAATCGCTCTGCGCTGCTGGTAAACTCTGGATAACATGGTCAGTGTTGAATTCCACCTCGTGGGCACGTCGCACAACAGTCGGTGAGCGGGCAGTTGGAGGCGGCGCTGCGCTGCCCTGAGAGTGGCAGCATCTGGGCTGGACTTCCTGAAATGCGCACAGATGCGGCGCACCTTCGTGAGCAAATCAGACAGATTGGGGTATGTCTTGAGGAAACGCTGCACTATCAGATTTAACACATGGGCCAGGCATGGCACATGTGTCAGTCTGCCGAGTTGCAGAGCCGCCACCAGGTTACGGCCGTTGTCACACACAACCATTCCCGGCTTGAGGTTCAGCGGTGCCAGCCACAGATCAGTCTGCGCCGTGATGCCCTGTAATAGCTCTTGGGCGGTGTGCCTTTTGTCGCCTAGGCTCAGCAGTTTGAGCACCGCCTGCTGTCGCTTAGCGACGGCACTGCTGCTGTGCCTAGAGCTACCGACTGATGGCGCCGTGCCCACGGATGGTAGTTCGGAGGAGGAGGTGGAGGAGGGGTGGGAGGAGGAGGAGGCATAGTAGGCCTGAAACACCTGGACCGAGGTAGGCCCCGCAATCCTCGGCGTCGGCAGTATATGAGCAGCCCCAGGGTCAGACTCGGTCCCAGCCTCCACCAAGTTAACCCAATGTGCCGTCAGCGATATATAGTGGCCCTGCCCGGCAGCACTCGTCCACGTGTCCGTGGTCAGGTGGACCTTGTCAGAAACGGCGTTGGTCAGGGCACGGATGATGTTGTCTGACACGTGCTGGTGCAGGGCTGGGACGGCACATCGGGAAAAGTAGTGGCGGCTGGGGACCGAATACCGAGGGGCGGCCGCCGCCATGAGGTTGCGAAAGGCCTCGGTCTCTACTAGCCTATAGGGCAGCATCTCCAGGCTAAGCAATCTGGAGATGTGCACATTAAGGGCTTGGGCGTGCGGGTGGGTTGCACTATATTTGCGTTTCCGCTCCAGCGTCTGGGGTATGGAGAGCTGAACGCTGGTGGATGCTGTGGAGGATCGTGGAGGCGACGATGGGGTTTTTGTGGCAGGGTCCTGGGCAGGGGGCTGACTAGCAGCTGACACAGGGGAAGGAGCAGTGGTGTGCACGGCCGGAGGTGAACGGGCTTGTTGCCACTGAGTGGGGTGCTTAGCATTCATATGCCTGCGCATACTGGTGGTAGTTAAGCTAGTAGTGGTGGAACCCCTGCTGAGCCTGGTTTGGCAAATGTTGCACACCACAGTCCGTCGGTCATCCGGTGTTTCCTTAAAGAACCTCCACACTTCTGAAGATCTAGCCCTCGCCGCAAGAGCCCTCACCACGGGAGCTTCACTAGTTGACAGTGGCGCTGATGCACCAGCTCTGGCCCTGCCTCTCCGTCTGGCCCCACCACTGCCTCTTCCAACCTGTTCAGGTCGAGGACTCTCCTCCGTCTCAGAAGCACTGTGTTCACCCGGCCTCTCAACCCAGCTTGGGTCTGTCACCTCATCATCCTCCGATCCCTCAGTCTGCTCCCCCCTCGGACTTCCTGCCCTGACAACAACTTCCCCACTGTCTGACAACCGTGTCTCCTCATCGTCGGACACCTCTTTACACACTTCCACTACGTCAAGAAGGTCATCATCACCCACAGACTGTGACTGGTGGAAAACCTGGGCATCGGAAAATTGCTCAGCAGCAACCGGACAAGTGGTTTGTGACTGTGGGAAGGGTCCAGAAAACAGTTCCTCAGAGTATGCCGGTTCAAATGCCAAATTTTCCTGGGAGGGGGCAGACTGGGGGGGAGGAGGCTGAGGTGCAGGAGCTGGAGGAGTGGCGATTTCGGTGACATGGGTGGACTGCGTGGAAGACTGACTGGTGGTGGACAAATTGCTCGAAGCATTGTCAGCAATCCACGACATCACCTGTTCGCACTGTTCTGGCCTCAACAGTGCTCTACCACGAGTCCCAGTAACTTCAGACATGAACCTAGGGAGTGTAGCTCTGCGGCGTTCCCCTGCTCCCTCATCAGCAGGTGGTGTCTCACCCCGCCCAGGACCACGGCCTCTGACCCCTGCAGTAGTTGGACGCCCACGTCCCCGCCCTCGTCCTCTACCCCTAGCCCTCGGGTTAAACATTTTTAAAATGAGAGTTATAACTTTATTTTTTTTTTTACTTTTTTTTGTTTTTTTTTGTGTTTTTTTTTTTTTTTTTGTGTTTTTTGTTTTTTTTTGAGTTTTTAAAACCAAACAATGCTATCCTATTGCTATGGCTATTTTCTAGCCAAGTATCAAAGGAAGCACAGTACTATGCCAGATGAGATGACACTGAGTTCTTGCCTAATAGAAATCCAACCCCTACTGAATTTTGCCACTTCAGCCTTTGCTATGGATATGTGCGCCACTAAGCGCAGAACACAGCGGTCGCAAGTCCCACTACAAATTGCTCAGAATTGGCAAGTACATGCACTGCAGAAACTACAGTCACCAGCAGATCAACCAGAAATCAAATATATAGAACGCTACTGTAGGCTTCAAGAAGCTGTTTGTATTCTCCTATGGCTATTTTCTAGCCAAGTATCAAAGGAAGCACAGTACTATGCCAGATGAGATGACACTGAGTTATTGCCTAATAGAAATCCAACCCCTACTGAATTTTGCCACTTCAGCCTTTGCTATGGATATGTGCGCCACTAAGCGCAGAACACAGCGGTCGCAAGTCTCACTACAAATTGCTCAGAATTGGCAAGTACATGCACTGCAGAAACTACAGTCACCAGCAGATCAACCAGAAATCAAATATATAGAACGCTACTGTAGGCTTCAAGAAGCTGTTTGTATTCTCCTATGGCTATTTTCTAGCCAAGTATCAAAGGAAGCACAGTACTATGCCAGATGAGATGACACTGAGTTATTGCCTAATAGAAATCCAACCCCTACTGAATTTTGCCACTTCAGCCTTTGCTATGGATATGTGCGCCACTAAGCGCAGAACACAGCGGTCGCAAGTCCCACTACAAATTGCTCAGAATTGGCAAGTACATGCACTGCAGAAACTACAGTCACCAGCAGATCAACCAGAAATCAAATATATAGAACGCTACTGTAGGCTTCAAGAAGCTGTTTGTATTCTCCTATGGCTATTTTCTAGCCAAGTATCAAAGGAAGCACAGTACTATGCCAGATGAGATGACACTGAGTTATTGCCTAATAGAAATCCAACCCCTACTGAATTTTGCCACTTCAGCCTTTGCTATGGATATGTGCGCCACTAAGCGCAGAACACAGCGGTCGCAAGTCCCACTACAAATTGCTCAGAATTGGCAAGTACATGCACTGCAGAAACTACAGTCACCAGCAGATCAACCAGAAATCAAATATATAGAACGCTACTGTAGGCTTCAAGAAGCTGTTTGTATTCTCCTATGGCTATTTTCTAGCCAAGTATCAAAGGAAGCACAGTACTATGCCAGATGAGATGACACTGAGTTATTGCCTAATAGAAATCCAACCCCTACTGAATTTTGCCACTTCAGCCTTTGCTATGGATATGTGCGCCACTAAGCGCAGAACACAGCGGTCGCAAGTCTCACTACAAATTGCTCAGAATTGGCAAGTACATGCACTGCAGAAACTACAGTCACCAGCAGATCAACCAGAAATCAAATATATAGAACGCTACTGTAGGCTTCAAGAAGCTGTTTGTATTCTCCTATGGCTATTTTCTAGCCAAGTATCAAAGGAAGCACAGTACTATGCCAGATGAGATGACACTGAGTTATTGCCTAATAGAAATCCAACCCCTACTGAATTTTGCCACTTCAGCCTTTGCTATGGATATGTGCGCCACTAAGCGCAGAACACAGCGGTCGCAAGTCCCACTACAAATTGCTCAGAATTGGCAAGTACATGCACTGCAGAAACTACAGTCACCAGCAGATCAACCAGAAATCAAATATATAGAACGCTACTGTAGGCTTCAAGAAGCTGTTTGTATTCTCCTATGGCTATTTTCTAGCCAAGTATCAAAGGAAGCACAGTACTATGCCAGATGAGATGACACTGAGTTATTGCCTAATAGAAATCCAACCCCTACTGAATTTTCCCACTTCGGTCTTTGCTATGGATATGTGTGCCTCTAAGAGCTAAACACAACGGTAGCAAGTCCCCCTGCTAATTCCTCACAAAATGGTAAAAGATGCAAATTAAAATAAAAAAAGTAGAACGTTATTGTAGCCCTAAGAAGGGCTGTTGGGTTCTTTGAGAATCACTCCTGCCTAACAGTAAGCTAATAGAACACCCTAACGCTTTCCCTGAGCAGCAGCAGCTCTCTCCCTAGCGGCATCCAGAGACAGAATGATCCGAGCAGCGCGGCCAGCGGCTAGTCTATCCCAGGGTCACCTGATCTGGCCAGCCAACCACTGCTATCGACGTGTAAGGGTACCACGTCATGCTGGGTGGAGTGCAGAGTCTCCTGGCTTGTGATTGGCTCTGTTTCTGGCCGCCAAAAAGCAAAACGGCGGGAGCTGCCATTTTCTCGAGCGGGCGAAGTATTCGTCCGAGTAACGAGCAGTTTCGAGTACCCTAATGCTCGACCGAGCATCAAGCTCGGACGAGCATGTTCGCTCATCTCTAAAAATTACATATTTCAAAGTTTTAAATGTTCTACTTTTTGGATAAAAAGCAAACCACTTTTTTTTTTGTAGAAAACTTTTGCCATTGGTCTTCTTTTTGTTTCCATAATTTGTTTTACATTTCCATTTTTTTGTTTAAAAGGGTATTCTCCTCTGGGCATTCACGTCCAGATTCATTAATCTGCCGTATATATACATTTTTTCAATTAGATGTTATTAGAAACAGGCCAAGGCCACCTCTGCTGGAGGGATTGCCCAAAGTCCGGGAATGTCCGGGAGTTACTGTATGTCCCGCACACGTCCTGTGGCAAAGATTGCTGAAGCCATGTGGTCAGGCAGGGCTCAATAGTGCATGTCTGGCCACCGCTGCCAAAATGTGAGGTGGTCGTATCTGATAAAGCTAGCTCGTTTCTAAGGGACAACATTAGTACATTTATGAGAAATTATCTTCACACGGGAAGATTTTTTTTAATAACATCCAATTGAAGAAATGTTTACATGTGGCAAATGAATTAAATTAAATTTAAATGCCCAGATGAGAAAACCCCTTTAAGGATGTGTGACGGTTTCAAGTTTTAGTAGCAACCTCTGTGGGTTACCCTGGTTAGGCAATAATCTGCAGGATGGAGACATGGCAGGGCTCAGGAGGAAAGGAGCAAAATTTAGGTTTTAAAGCTCTATTTTTACTAGATTGGTGTTGGGAGTGCCCCTTAGGTACCAGTACCAGTACCAGTATTTTGGAAAGGACACCCCTCAAAGAATGTATGTAGGGTTTTATGAGCATTTTAACCCCTAAGATGCTGGCTCAAATGTAATACAAAGTGAGTAGTACAAAGTAAAAATTGTATTGCAATTTATCAAATATGCCATTGTAGTGACAAAATCATGCCCAACTCATGCCACTGGGGAAAAACATAACAAAAACCATTCTGCGGGTTATCCAGTTTAGGGCAATACCCCATAGGTGGCAGTAATCTGCAGGGTTGAGACACGGCAGGGCTCAAAAGGGAATAACTTGCATTTGGATCACAGGCATTGTACATTTTTTTTTCTTTTTAGCATCATGAAGCATTTGCAGAGTTAACCCTATTTTGTAAACTACACCCCTCCATGAATTAATCTAGGGGTATAGATGGTGGTTCCACAAAAAATGCATGATGGATAGTTCATAGTAAAAAATATCCATTATGTCATCTTGTGCCCAGCTCAAGCCTTCTTGCAGTCTTATCTTTATTTACCATGTATGTAAAAGCTGTTCGGTGTGTTGTGATGTGTATTATACGAAATAATATGCCACCATAATTTACGTAAAATGGTAAATATCACCATGACCTGTTTGAATGCTAAACAGCCTAATGTCTTTTTGTAGTATTTCTTTGGTGACTTCTAATATCCTCATGGGATACGGCAAGAGGTAAATTATTCCATATATATTGTAACATAATACTATATGTTCATAGTTATTTTATTTCATTGTAAATATGGGAATCTGGCAAGAATACGTGTTATTATACTTCTTCCAGAAGATAGTACCGCTTAATAACAGACAGCCTGATGTGTTGCTTTAGGATACAAGGGCAGTGACAGCATAAAAAGTTTTAGAAGACATTTTCCCATGAGGAATCGAATATTGCACAGTATCTCTCAGACGTAACACAGTTCTCTTGGGAAACGCACAAAAATGTTGCTCAAATAGCATTACATCCGTCAAAGACGCCCGAGTCTTCAACATCATCTGAAAGGAGGGGAAAAACAATTCTTGTATTTTCAAACCTGAGAATAATATTCTTTATATTTCTTTTCCGGAATAATAAGCATGATTAAGCCAGAGTTTTCTCACTGTAAATGAATAATGCATCCTTGAAATTGGCAGGGGAATATCACTATGTTATATAATATGCTTCTTTTTCATTCACAGACAACTAAAACAGAGTCTTACTTGCTGTACTTTTGCTGTCAGATGTGCTGGTAGGAGGAGTAATTGTAACCCATTCAAGGAAAAAAATCCTTGTGCTCTCAAGAGCTATAAATAGCCAAAAGAATTAGTGGAACATCTCACAACTCAGGAGCAACATGTACTGACACAATGCATCACAAAAATCACTGCACATAAAGACACATGACAAAATATAGATAATAGAAGGCAAAATTGCAGAGTTGGAGTGTTGCAGATCACTATTTCTATGAAAAGTATAGCTATGTAATGAATGTTTTAGCTATTACATATAGTAATGTATCACAGCAAGTCATTACATACTTCACCTATGGATTACTTTAACATATATATATGTGTGTATGTGCAATTTTCATTGTTGAAAATATAATGGTTTGTCCATGGAAAGCCTATCTAGCCTTAACAGAAAAGCTGGGCTCAGACCTTAGCATCTAACTATTGGTGTAATAGTTAGATGTAAAGGTCTGAGCCCAATGTCTCTATCCTGTGCAGTCACTAAACTTGTTAACTATTTACTGTACAATTAAATGTTTTCCTCACCTTACACCATTTGTATAAAAGTAGTTGAGTGTGTTCACCCGAGGAATAATTCTGTGTGACATGTAATCCTTATTTTCTAATAGCATTTGTCTCTGCAGTCTCTGTCTGTATTTGCAGTTATCACAAGGTTTCTGGATGGAGACCTAGCTGCTGTAACTCTATCCTAATCCTCCATTCTTAATTGAGTTTTTATGGCATCTGATGTTTCAGTAAGCTTCTGTCTTAAGCAAAGACTTCAGAATGAGGAAGAAAGGAGGGTGAATGAAAACCTTTTTGCATTTCTATTTTTTGCTCCCCTCCTTTAAAAATCCATAACTTTTTATTTTTCTGCATTCGGAGCTGTATAAAGGCTTGTTATATGCTTAACAAATTGTACCTTCTGATGATTAATATTCCATGTTGTGTTCTGAGGAGAAAATCAGTTCCAAATGTAGTGAAATTGATGAAAAATCGCATTAGTGACATTTTCTTGTGGACTGTTTTTACAGCTGTTACTATGGACCCCAATTTAAATCTCCACTTTATTGATTGTGTTGGTCCAACCAAAGAGACAACAAATTTGTATAGGCTTTACTATGTTTTGATAATTAACAAAATTACTACATTTTCTTCCAAAAAAGTCTCTGTTTTTGCCATATTCTGATGCTAATAGTTTTTTAGGTATATGGATCTGTGTAAGGTGTAATTTTTAGCAGAAAGAGCTGACATTTTCAGTATTACCACTTTGAGGACTATATGACTTGTTGGTTCCTTTTTATTACATTTTTAATATGTTGCAAAATTATAATTTTTTTAATTAATTATCTGATAGCTAGAGTGTTTGAATTAGGGGGTCTGATCACTACATTATTTCAGTATAGCACAGTATTTTACATGATCTTTATTGGTCTGGGATTGCCAGACCATTACAGATATCTACAAATGACAGTCATAGCAACAGATCCCCCAATGAAATGCTTCTGGTTGGGCTTGTTTAGAGTCTTCCCCCTGCTACTTTGAATACAAAACAACTCAGCAAAACTATGGTCCAACCTCTTGACATAATGTTAAAAATAATAAAAAATTGGGTACTTAATTTTTCCTCCCTGATATGTAGATGATGTTATGCAACCTTTAGAGATTGCGGTGAGTCCCTGTGTATTGTCTATTAGGTAGGTGTTTAGATTTATTTTATCCATTCATATCTTGGCCTAGTGTTCATTTAAAGCAGTCATTTACATTTAAGCAAGCATAGATAATGCAGAGATATTCTATTTTAAATTGACTACATTATGTACCACTTATGTTAAAATATAGTTTTCGTTCTAACAGCAAGTGTAAAGTCATAACAATGTGCATGATATTTTGATACTCTTGAAACATGAATAGGATATCCTGTCTGTAGTCCTCATTATTTCTTGGTATTGTTCTGGCCGCTCAATGGCATATGGAGTCATTATCCACTTAATACTTAGAGTAGACACAAACCTCAGTGTAGCGAGAGCAGTGTTGATAGGGGAGAAGCAAGCATCTGTCACCTGCAAGCGCAGGCTGAAATGACATTAAATCAGGTATTTCTCAGGTTTTTTTTTCCCTTATATACAACATCTCTAGGGTGAACTTGCTTCACGGCTAAAGTTCTAAATTCTCCTTTGGTGAGGTCAGAATGCAATAACTTATTGCATCAGCAGTCCTAATGTCAGGGGCACACTTTTATTTCAAATGGAATATGTCTTATTTCTCTTTGGCATCTCATATTTGGTAGTGGATTCTGAAATATAAGGTCAAGATTGAAGGAATTGCATGTACAATTTGGCCCATGAAATAATGAATTGCTATAAGGAGCCACCCGCTCAGGTAACATTTGTTGGCATTTATTTAGAATCGCCCTACAATTTCTAATATTTCAGCATGGATGATAGCTTTTCCAAGTCAGGTCTACAAACATTGCTGTTATTAGAATGAAATCTCAGGAAAATATTCAAATGATAGTGCAGTAAAAAGGTGAAACATTCAACATGTGTGGCCTTATTAAAACCAGTAAAAGTGAATCATAAGGTAAAATGATGTTTGTAAGCTTTCAAGTCAAACTTTTGTGGTAACTTACATTTGGAAAAATGCAATGAAATGATAGCGATTAATCAATGTTTAAATCTACTATATGGGGTGTACTAGGCGGTTACATAGCAATAAATCCCCTGATAGACTATACTTTAGGAAAAATAATGCAAGATCGTGAGGATTTGAGATTGTGAGAATGCAAGACTAGACCATTTTGCCCACCATCATGTGCAGGTAGCCTTCACCATCGTCCTTGGACAGAAGTACTTCCCGTGCACATCTTTTCTAATTCCTAACAGTCATGGAAATTGACATACAGTTTCTATACAGTACATAAAATGGATGTTACCTCTTATATTTTCCAAATGAAATTCACAGTAATACAAAATTTTAGACAAAAAAATAGAAATCTCGAGGTAATTTAAATCAAAAATATGTATCAACCAATTACCAGCCTAATCTCTATGACTTTAATTGATGGCTTAAAAAATATATGGACAGTATGCTGGAAAAAAAAAAGTAGCCTACTGGTGAAAGAGCTGAGACTGGCTCTGAAATGCGTCTAGCAAAGTACCTGGGGATTGCCGAGGTGTTTATTTCAGCTTACCAAATCTCTATCTGCCATGGGACACTTTGCACACACACATCGCTACAAAGAGGAGTACTCTGTTACCAATGCGACTCATATGCATGCGCATAAAACATCTCGGGACGCCGAGCTCAGCGATGTTCCCCATATTGTTTGAGAACTTACCCAGATACTACATGGTTGCAGTGTGGAGTATTTCCAATGACAAATTTACCTCCAAGTCTTCATTGTGAGTAATTTTGATCTACTAGTGCCAAAGTGATAACGTTCTCACAAGCACATTGGATTTTTATAACGTAAATGTGTATATGCGTTATATATATATCGTACCATCTTGTCATAAATAATGCTATTTTAGCAGTATCTCATGCCAATCATATAAATATATAATCCACGGCAACTTCTATTACCCCCAAGACATCATGTGACCACAGGTACTGAGTCGCTTGGGCCCTCTTTAACGAAGTACCTATTTCCGTCCTGCGATAAATTATAATCATTATTGTCATCAATATCCATCTATATGCTTCATGCTTTTGCACATTTTATGTATATATATAACCCAAATTTAATGCGTCCTATAGTTTATTCAGGGTGAATTCCCCCCTAACCTCTAATCAAATACCCTAGAATAAGGGGAACTCAAGTAAGATCTATTAAAAAACTTGTAAATTTTTATTTCATACAAATTATTACCTTGCTGTGGCTGTTTGTCTACCCCGCGCCCCGACGCGCGTTTCGCTTAATGCTTCCTCATTAAGCATTAAGCGAAGCATTAAGCGAAACGCGCGTCAGGGCGCGGGGTAGACAAACAGCCACAGCAAGGTAATAATTTGTATACTAACTATTATAGAAAAAGATGTATTTTAATTGATGTACTGCACAAAATCATCATCTAGCTTGCTACAGATGTGCTGCTGTAGTCTCCCCTGATATCTTGGGACCATTTTTTAGCTATTGTCTAAAGTAATGTTTGTATGAGTTTTTAATGGTATGAAATAAAAATTTACAAGTTTTTTAATAGATCTTACTTGAGTTCCCCTTATTCTAGGGTATTTTATGTATATATATATATATTTTATATGTTGAATATGACTTTTATCTAATTTTTTATGCCAACAAATGAAAATTTTACATTTTCAATATAATAGTGGTGAGTGCTCAGCTATTAGTGTATTTATAAATTTTCAACAATAGGGGATGGCAACCCCAAAATGGTAACAGTTGGAAAAGCATCTCATTGCGCAAAAAAAAAAAAAAAATGCCATCACATGCCCCCAATAACGAAAAAATTTTATAGCCTATAAAAGGGGCCAAAGAGGAAACTAAAATACTGGCAGCTTCAGGGTGCTCCTTCCCTCCTGCACCTTGTTGTGCACCCACAAAACAAGTAACGGCCACATGTGTGGAGTCTTTGTACTTGGGATTGCGTAACAAACTGTAAGATGGGTTTTCTCTTTTTATCTTTTGGAAATGTGTTACATTTTAGGGCTAAATGAACATATAACCAACAAAATTTGACCATTCTAAATTTCACCTCCATTTTGATTTAATTACTCTAAAGATCTCAAGGGGTTAACAATCTTTCTAAAAGCTGTTTCTGAAAGTTTGAGAGGTGCAGATTTGAAAATGGGTTGATTATATAGGGGGTTTTAAAGTTAAATATTTAAAATTTCATTCAAAACAGTAATTACCGTATTCACTCATGCATAAGCCAAGTATATACATTAAGTGGCTTGGCTGGATGTATACTTAAGGGGGCTTGCAGGCTGTACACTTAAGGGGCTGGCTAGCTGTATACTTAAGGAGGCTGGCTGTATACTAAAGGGGGCATGCTGGCTGTATACTTAAGGGGGCTGGCTGTGTACTAAAATTGTAAAAATATATGAAAACTATATAAATAAGGTATTACCGTAATCATAGTGATCTATAGAATAAAGTTAAAATAGTATTTTTAGTGTACAGTGTACGACCCCCAAATAATACAAAAAGAAAGGAAACCAAAATTGACAATTTTCTTTTCACCCATACCCATTCAAGAGTTGATAAAATCTCATCATTAAGCTAATGACCCACTAAAATGAAGTATTTGTAAAGTGCATCTCAAGTTGCAGAAAATTGCCAAAAAAAAAGATTGTATAGCCAATAAAAGGTGACAATGCATAATCTGCTCTGAATGGCACAGCTTCCCTTTGATGCCCTGGCGTGTGCCCATATAGCAGGGTACCACCACATATGGGGTATTGTTATACGTGGGAGAGATTGGGTATAAAATTTTGTGGAGTGTTTTGGTATTTTATCCACTAAGAATTTGTACATTTTCTGAAAAACACATTCATCCCAAAAAAATTTTACTTTCAAAATCTCAAAGTGACTTGAAACCTGAGCAGGTCCCTCAATAGCAGGATTTTGCATTTTTTATGAAAATGTGAAAAATCGCACCTAACGTTCAAAGCCCCATTACATCCTACAAAAAGAGTATGCATAAAAAACCATGAAGGCATAAAATATACATTCGGTGAATGTTAGTTATTAAGTTTTTTTGTGGTTATGACTATGTGTGGAAAAAGTTTTTGAAGTTCAAAAATCAAGAATTTTTCAAAATTTTCAACAAATATCTGATTTTCTCATAAATAAATGCAAAACATACCATCAAGTACCATACCATGAAGTACAAAGTTTTACGAGAAAACAATTTCAAAATCACTTGGATATGTTAAAGCGTTCCAAAGTTATAACCATTTATAGTCACACAGGGCAGATTTGAAAAAATGGTGCTGAGCCTTGAGCTATAAACTGGCTACCTCCCAAATTTTAATGTTGGGATATGTTTAATAAGTGACTGATTTCACAGTCTTTTGGTTAAATAACTTACACAAAGGTAACTAAAATTGATTACATATTTTGAATCTCAATGTTATATATTTCTCAAGTCAAGTCTACCTTTCATATCACATAAATAAATGGAGGGATTTTGTTGTAACTCTTCTGAACAGCTTCTAAAACATACACATTAGTGCTCAAACTGTGAGTTTTCATTTTACAATAAAGGGCAGTGCTGTAACAGCTGTTCAGTTTTGTTATGAGGAAGTTGTTAATCAGGATTTTAGTGGGACTAAACTGTGGTTATTGAGCCGGCTGCATCCAAGTAATAGTTATAATCTAGCACCTAAAATTCAAGCTGAATGAGAGAGAGGAGCTTGGGGAAATCAGTCAGAGAGAAGTAGCAGGTGACAGCAGTTACTTAATGTAATGTCTTATTTCAATCCTCTCTATTCGCAAGTGATTGAGATCTGGTCAGATTGTAAAAAATGCCCAGCAGAAAAGAATGTGATACTTTGTGATTTCAATGAGTTGCCTTGTAATGGATGGCCAGCAGAACAAAGCCTTGGAGATAATGTAGTACTCTACCGTATAATAAACCAGTTTACTACTATACAGCATGCAAGGTTGTTCTACAGATATCGTAGACTAAGTAGTACGTACACTAAGGTCACACTTTCACAGCATTAAATCACATGCTTTGTTATTCACTCAATATTTCACAGCACTCTTACACACTCACATGAGGGCGCCTTTTTGGTCAAATTTCATGCTTAAACATTGCTTAGGTTACAAAGAGAGTTAACGTTGACAGGACACATGAGGGGAGATTTATTATTACTTTTCTTTTAAATGTTACAAAAAAAAAGTCGCACACTTCTACACAACGACTTTTTCCCGCATTTTTCCACATTTGCAACACAACTCGTGGTGCTCTGTTTTTGCTATATTTACCTAATAAATCCAGCTGTTTAGACTAAAGTTAGTTGTATTGGCCATCTGCGACTTTTTAAAAAGTCGCTGAAAATTGTGAAAAGGCTCATCTGAGCTCAGATGGCGAACAACCAACATATCGACTGTTTTGCGACTTTAAAAATAGTTGCCTCTATATTAGGCAGTAATGTAAGACTATCAGGCACAGGTGCAATTTAACACAAGGAGAACTAACCTAGGACTAATTAGACTACAAAACAAAACAAAAATTAACTAGATAGAACTAAAAAGAGAAAAGATAAGTCATCCCCATAGTACATCTCCATGAGGGTGCCCATACACTTGGAGCTAATCCTGTCTATGATTACTATGAAATTGTAGCAAAACAATACATTTAGCCATAACTCATCAAGCTAATAATAATTTAACTAAAGTAAATGTTGTCTAATGAGCCTGTTGAAGAGCCTGATGATGTTTTCCTGCCATTTTTTCCATAGTATTTTCAAAGAGGCCTGACAAAAAAAATAACAGATTTTAAATGTTACAAAGGAAAAACAAAGAAATAACATCTTTTAAATGTTACAAAATTTAAAAAACTACCAAAATGCCTTAAAAAAATGCTTCAAACAAACTTTTTTTTAGAAAACTGAAAAAGGTTGCTCAAGCCATCGGCACACAATATGATGTCAGTGAGCGATTGAAGTCTTAGTATATGCGAAGATGGAGCGCGGGGACGAGGGAGACAAAGTCAGGGCTTCAGAAGACCTGTGGAGGGGCATCAGAAAGGTGCAGAGTTTTTATACTGGGCATAGGAGGCTGATGGCTATATACAAGAGGGGCATGCATTGGCTATATACAAGTGGGAAGGCACTGGCTACATACTGGGGGGGCAGGCGCTGGATATCTATTCGGGGGCAGGCACTGGAAACATGCTAGGGAGCAGACACTGGCTTTATACTAGGGTGGCAGGCTATGGCTATATACTAAGGGGCATGCACTGGCTATATACAAGGAGGCAGGCACTGGCTATATACTAGGGAGATGCTGGCTATATGCAAGGGGGCAGGCACCGGCTATATACTAGAGAGCTGCTACCTATATACTAGGGGACAGGGGGCTGGCTATATATGAGGGGACAGGGGATGGCTATATACTAGGGGGCAGGGGCTGGCTATATACTAGGGGGCATGTGGTAGATACATACTGGGTGTAGGCTTCTACCAATGCATTTCCAAACCTAGGCTTATACAGGCGGTCCCCTACTTAAGGACACCCGACTTACAGACAACCCATAGTTACAGACGGACCCCTCTGCCCACTGTGACCTCTGGTGAAGCTCTCTGGATGCTTTACTATAGTCCAAGACTGCAATGATCAGCTGTAAGATGTCTGTAATGAAGCTTTATTGATAATTCTTGGTCCAATTACACCAAAAATTTTGAAACTCCAATTGTCACTGGGGCAAAAGAAAAAAATTGTCTAGAACTTCCATTATAAAATATACAGTTTCGACTTACATACAAATTCAACTTAAGAACAAACCTCCAGACCCTATCTTGTATGTAACCCGGGGACTGCCTGTACTTGAGTCAATATGTTTTCCCAGTTTTTTGTGTTAAAATTAGGTACCTCAGCTTATACTCAGGTTGGCTAATACGGTAAGTAATAATAGTAAAAAGCAATAACCTCATGAAGAAAACTGTGGAGTATTTAAATGGAGGTTTTGGAAAAGTCACTTGGGGACTTGACCTCTCCACTGTCCCACAACAGTGAGACGGCATCTGAATGCCTAAGTCAGGTTCCCATTGATGCATAAGCGGGAGCTTTGAATTTGTAGGAGGTTGGTTGTTTGAGCTAGTTTTTGAGATCTCCTATAACACCTCTGCTATTTATAACTGTATTTCAGGTACTTTTTTTTAGGGAGGTACAGTTTGCAAAAAAATTATTATCTTGCCTAGAAGCAGTCTGTCGGGAGTGCATTGTTAGAGTTAAGTTACACATGGTCTTCAAATTCATCTCATATTTGTTATTTTGACAGATGAACAATGGAATGAGCAATGCTCACAAGGAAATCTTGATCTCACTGGAGAGATACCTATGTTAGTGCACACAGCTGTTTTAGTGAAGCATATGATAAGACCCAGATATGGGAGGCAGAGAGTGTATTGCGCTCATCTTTCACCATAAAGAATAATGCCTTCTATTTGTTCTCTATATAATTCCCTGATTGCTGTCATTGGCATTATGGGTCTATGCAATCCTTTTGTTTAGAAAATCAAAGAAACCATGAATAATAGAAATATTTTGGCAAAATAAACTGTATTTCTAAAAATGTATCCGAGCAAGAAAGGCTGAGTTCACAGAAAGTCCTCAGCGAAACCCAGTGAAACTCATTTAGAAATGAACTGTAAATTTATATGTATTAAAGAAATGTAACCGTTCAAAAAGTAGGTGAAATCTGCATCAAAATCTGTAATCTTAGAAATATGCTGCATGCTCTTATATTCACAGAAATTTTACCGTGTAAATGGACTATTATGTGAACTGCATTTCTACCATTGTTGCAGATTTTTTTAACCAAATTTTCACCATTGATCTGTAGAAAATGCACCATGACTGTAGCCCAATGCTGGGGCTAAAAAGTTAATTGAATTAACTGTTCAATCTGCAGAAGATTTTGCAATTCCCACATAGACACACAATGTGCCGTATATACTCAGTGGCTACACAATCATTCATCCTGATGAATTCTACCCCAGGTCTTAAAATTCTGCCATGACCTGCACCAGGTACTGGCACAGTCTTCACTAAATGCTGAGGCAGGGGTGTCCCCGCGCTGGCCTGGTGACGACCAGATGTTATGGAGGTGGTGTAAGGGGAAAAGATAGAAGCCACTACAGAGCCTAAAATGATAGGGCCCCAGTCTAAGCCTTCAGGTCAGTTAAGAAATGTTGGTGGACAGTACAGAAGGCCAATCTTACTCTATGTTATCTACTTTCCATGTGTATGAAGCAGCATCAGCAGAGCAACTGCCTGTTACCTTCTGACCCCCTTTGACTACCCAAGGATGTGAAGGTGTTGGCATCATCCATGCAAGTAAGAAGACTGTTGGATGGTGATTCTAAGGAAAGTCAGTGCATGTGCAAGCAGCATTAAAATGTAACTTTTACTATTGACCATAAAAAATGTAGGCCACGTCACGATAGAAAAACACCAATGTTCCATGTTAGTCACAAGGTATGAATAACCTTAAACATCAGTGTGAAGCATGCATCAAGCAAGAAGTGTAAAAGGATGGGTCTTATTTTTATGCTGGTAGAAGGGAAGGAGGGGGGATTTCTGTACAGAAAGGAGTTTTACATCTGTAGAGCTTCCACACTACGGGGAACTGACCCCAACCTCCAAAATAATAACTCCTGTCCTGGCAAGAACAGTGCCCCAATTCTCACCCTGGATGCAAAAAGAAGCCCTCATCAGCCCATATTTATCTTGACATTTTCTTGTGTAATAAAACACTGTCATCAGGAAACCAAGTGAGGTTAAAGGAAACCCACCATGAGGAATCTACCATCAGAAGTAGATCTAATGGTAGATTCTTCCTGCCTGCCTCTGCCCTATTCTGTAATTTCATAATCCTGCAACCTAACTTGTTTTTTAAACTTTATTTTATTTTAGTAATATGTAAATTAACTGCAGAGGCTACTTGGGTGTGGAGTAGCCTTAGCCCCCAGTGACCGGCTAGGCTAGTACACACCACAGTAGCCTCTGCAGTTAATTTCACATACTACTGAAATCAAGTTTTAACCCCTTCCCACCGCAGCCCTTTTTAATTTTTTTTGTGTTTCCATTTTTCACTCCCCACCTTCAAAAATCTAAACCTTTTTTATTTTTCCATGTATAGAGCTGTGTTATGCCTTATTTTCCGCGTAAAAAATTACACTTCAAAATGGTGGTATTTAATATTCCATGCTGTGTACTGGGAAGCAGGAAAAAATTTCCAAATGAAATTGGTAAAAAAACGCATTTGTGCCATATTCTTCTGGGCTTGGATTTACGGATTCCTCTGTATGCCCCAAATGACATGTCTACTTAATTCTTTGGGTCGGTACGATTACGGAGATACCAAATTTGTATATGTTTTATAATGTTTTCATGCATTTACAAAAATTAAAACCTCCTGTACAAAAATTTTTTTGGGGATTTTGCCATTGCGGCTTTTGATGATGTTTACAATGTTATCATTTTTAGGACTGTAAGACCTTTTGATCACTTTTTATAGATTTTTTTTTAAATGGCAAAAAAGTGGCATTTACGACTTTGGGCACGATTTTCCGTTACGGGGTTAAACACAGTAAAAAAACATTATTATATTTTGATATATTTTTTCAGATGCGTACATGCATAATGTGCTTATGATTTTTACTGTTTATATTTATATCAGTTCTAGGGAAAGGGGGGGGGGTTATTTGAGTTTTTAGGTTTTAGGTTGCGCGCCGGCACTCGGAAATTGAAAGAGCCAGCGCATCCCTGATTGGCACTGGCCAATTCCGGGTTTCCATAAAGACCGGCGTGTCCCATCATTCCCCGCCGGATCTTTGAGCTACCTAGCCATAGAGAAAGCTTCCCTGCATTGTTCCTGTGACCTTCCTGTTCCTTTCCGCGTTGATCTCCTGTTGTGACCTGGGACCTGACCTTTGACCTCTGCATCTCTGCGACCTGCCCTGCTTCTGATCTCAAGCCTGGACTACGATTCTGTACTGCAACCGTGGCTGTCATTGCGGGCTAGTCGGACCTGTGGAACGACCTGGTGGAACCCTGCCACAGCAAGACCATCTTGCTTTGCAGCGGGCTCTGTGGAAGACCAGGTGCCACTTAGATTCAGGTTCTAACTGTCGGCTAGTACTATCTCCAGGGGGTCACTGACCATGAACCCTGAGACCTTATACATCCATGCAGCATATACAAACACATACAGTATATGCACATCACATATGCTTGTGTCCCAAAAGTCCTGATCTATCAAAATATGAAAATGATTTTTCCTAGCAGTGAACCTTGTAGCCAAAAATAGCGCCCAATTGAAAAAAAGTTATTAAGAGGTTTATCTCAACCTGCAAAAATGAGACTGTACACAGTTCTGTAAACTGTAGTATGAAAAAGTTGCTGGTGTCAAACATGGAGAAATTAAAAGAATTTCTTTTCATACAAAATGTTTGAGAAAAAAGTTTGTAAAATGTTTGAGGAAAAAAAGGGGCTCCATCAGAAGTCTGCTATGGGGCTCAGCCTTTCCTAGTTACGCCCCTTGAATAAATGTTTACAAAAGTGCAAAGACTTGAAAGGGTTGTCACACTGCTGCTACATCGCTCCCACTCATCACACTTTATCTTTATCGCATTCAATTTTTTAAAATACCGCTAAGCACATTGGTAATGTGATAAAAATTATTGCTTATAGATCCCTTAAGATTAAATTTTCTCTGTAATGACAAGAAATTGCCTTTGTTTTGTATAATACCCCATGTTCCATTTTTATACACAAGGTAAATTGAGAATGGAAAAAAACTGTGAGTAATCAGAAGTGTTAATATTGCGGTATACAACCTTACATTAAAAGGAAAGAAAGAAATGTGTAATGGAGAGTTGAATTTCCCAGTATAACAATGCAAGTTGTGGGTGAGTGTGTGGATGTTTGATCCTGCCATTGTTCCAAAGATTAAACAATAGAACTGCTTCTTACAATCAATGCCAGTAGTATGTGTGAGGGCTAGAAGTGTCAGGGAGCTTTTTGCATGGTTTAGTACAATAAATTGCCTAACTGGCTGGGAAAATAAAATACATCTCAATAAATCCAATTAAAATGTTATCTGAATATTTATTACAGTGACATTGTTTCAGAACTTTACAGTCTACTTATTAAATAAATGCACAGTGCTGCTCTGGCTGTGTTCATTATCATTTTTTTTTGTTTTACATAAAAGGTATACTGTAAATAGTTGATGAACTTGATGTTGGTTTTTGCCACATGACCACGTTACAACTGTGTTTGGTACAAATGACGTTGGTAGTTGTGCATTGTGCTGTACCATTACAGTACTTTTCTATAACCTTGAAAGTTAACCATTTTTGCTCTGGTCTCATTACATATCAATGAAAAAACTTGTGGCATTGATTGCACTGACAGACCTGCATCTTTTTAAAATATTACCTTTTATCACACTCCGGGTCACAATTCCCACTAATCATTTTGTACACAGTCCCTAGGTGTGCAGCTGATGGGGTGGCTGGGCAGTGGCAACTTTATTCATGTTATATAAAAAAAAAACAATTCTGGCCACAAAATACCAGTACCCTATTTCAATGGACAGTCAGACAGCAGTAGTGTGACATTAATGAAGTGGGAGAACCTATGGTTTTTGGGTTTCCTAGCCCAATAATACCAGCCTGCAGCCATCTCATTACTGAACTATCTATAGATGTATGGGTACTGATTTGTTCCAGGTTCTTCTCAGCACCCTTTGTGATGGTATCTACTCAAGTAGTGGAAAAGGGGGTTTGTGTTTGGCTTTTTACTGGCTAAGTCTAACCCCTCTTTCACATTTGTGTTATTCACGCGTATGTTCTGGGCATGCTTTTGACATGCAGAACTTGCATTGCACTCTGACTTATTGTAATCAACAGGCTTTTTCAGACTTGCATTTTTTTTTTACACACACACGCACATATTTTTTACACGCGTTTAAATCTCAGCATGCTCTACTTTTGCAAGTCATGGGCGTGAAAAACGCACCATACAAGTCTATGGAGATACATCAAAAACGCATTGCACTCTGAGACACATGCAAGTCCAATGTAAGTGCATCAATTGCCATAGAAAAGATAGAGCTCAGTCCTGAGTCCTTTTCACGTGTATTCTCTGCGCGTGAAAAACGCGTTGAAATTGCATTGCAATTGCACTGAGCAAACTCTGACTGAAAATGGATTGAACTCTGATGAAAAATGTCAGTTTTTCACTGACCAAACCCTGATCGCTCCCTGATCAGACTCTGACGTGATCTGCAACGCAAGTGTGGAAGTGGCTACGTCTCAATCTAAATACGGCCCTAATATTACTATGTAAATACAAATTACACAGATGTAATGTGCTATGCTGGTAAATGCATACATATAGAATATGGATAGAGGCATTGGTGGAATATTCTGCCTCTTGATGTATCGGGCAGGGTGCTGCACAGCGTCTTTTCTATGCCAGGCAGAAATGAGCACTTTTCACATGTGTCTGATACTACATTTTTGATCGGATATAATATCAGAGAAATGAATTCTAAAAGTAATTCAAAGTTATTATGTCACCATATGCCATAAATGCTCATTTTGATTCTAACAGTCAAAATTGATAAAAAGTGTTTATGGATTTTAGTTTTCTCAAGTAGTGAAAGTGCTGTCAGAAATAAAAAAAAACATATTTATGTACTTTTATAAGTTCTATCTTGTGATTATTAGTTCGGTCTGTGATATTCATCTTTAGGAATCTTGAAAGTATAAAATAATCCAAGAAAATAGATCTAAACTCTGTGTTGTAAACTATAGATTGCATGTCTCTTACTTATATTGTAAGACTTGGTTAGTTTTTAAGGGCAACTTCACAGTTTTATTTTTTGTGTTGGTTTGTGCCATTGAAAAAATAAATGCATGGAAAGCATTTCACAGTATTTTTAATGTTATACCTTCTATATACAATTATATCTTTTGAACTGTGGGACCTAGAAACACAGAACTGTTAGATGACAATCTCCCTTTTATATTGTACAAGGATTGTGTTTCTAGGTGCCACAAACATGGGAATATCCACAATTAAAGCTAAATTGGGAGTGGAAGATGTATATGAAAATATCTTTCCTTCCTGTAACTTTAACAATAAATATCTGCAGTTTTGTGGGACCTAGAAACACAATATGATGAAGATATGGGGAGATTTTCAACTTCAAAATTACACCAGAACTGTTTTTCTAGACGCCATGGTTCAGAAAATGTTGCTGTTGTAATAAGGGCTTATTTTCAGAGGAAGGCTTATACTTCAACACTACTCTGAAAGGGCTAAACAGTTATGTTAGGTCTTATTTTTGGAGAAAGACAATATATATACAGTATTCTCATCAGTTTTTTAAATGCACACGAAATGCTCATAATCAGTAAACTGAGATGGAAACCTAAAATCATGGAAAGATAACAAATACTAACTGAAATAAATGAACGCTTATTATTATTTTAATGGCTACATTCTAACTCAACTGGATGGATTTGCTTGAGCTTGTGTCTTTTTTAAACCTTACTTCCCATTACACTTACCTATTTACTTTTTCATAAATACTTCAGGTAACGCAAGTAGGCCTGTCCCTAAATTTGTCAAAAGGGATTTTATGTCTTCACAGTGTTATTGGGTTGTGGAGTTTGTTATACAGCTCCTAAGTATGGGACAATCTGAAGAATTTTGTAGCAAAACATTCCAATGTTAAACAGCTTTAGACAAAAGTAATTACCTGAATTCTTGTCACTTTGCTCTCTACGATTCCCGCCTATGTACAATCATCTCTGCAATGTACAACTCCTCAGGCCGGCTACGCTCTGCATAGTTGACTGTGCATGCGCGGTAATTGATGAGGGACAAGTGAGGTTACTAATGCTCTGGTTGGGGGATCAAGAAAATGGCCAGTAAAGGAAAGCGCATAATTAAATGACGACGGTGCCCAGGGGCTCCCATGTTGCCCAACAGAGCCCCTAATTTGCATGTTTTAAATGTTCCAGGCCATAAAATATCTAAAGAACTGCAGATGCAGAATGAGGGAACATGTAACTGATGTTGGTTGATATTGCATGATCCTGCTAGTAGATTTCCTTTAATACTCCATGCAATGTAATGTGAAGCAGGAAAACAATTCCAACTGTAGTGAAATTTACAAATAAAATGTCCATTGTGGGTTGGCAGTATCAAATTGTCTAGGAATATGCACAACATCCCAGGGGGGGGGGATTGTTGGTGGGTAAATACAAGATATGAACATACTTGCGTTTGTCTCTCCCTGAAAACAACATGCAAAAGCATTGTCAATCCCAGGTATTTAAAAAATATTTTTTTAATTTTTTTAAAAAAAATCACATATTTTGAATGATATTAAGTCTGGTTTTATATTGTAGATGTAGTTAAATGACCCTTTTTCCTTTAAATTTGGCTGATTCTCTCCACAATTTACACTATTTAGTGTACAATTATATAATGTAGTGTATACTAGTGTACAAGTATATAATTATGTACAATATTCATCACTGTCCAAAAATTAGTTTTCTGTTCACGTGTACGCATATAAATTAGCACAAATAAACTTTCTTATTTGAATAGTAAGACCTTACTGGAACTAGCCCTGAACATGAAAAGAAAACCGATATTCTGTACAGTATTTATATATATTTTCTTCCTATAAATAAAATGGCTTGCACTCTGCGTTGATGCACTGTTCGGAATGGGTTCTGCTTTGTAGATTTTACGATATAGATAAAATATTACGTATTGTATGATTAGCATGCTATTAGGCTTAATAGCATAGTGTAAATAGCACAGATGTCAGATGTTAGCTTTGATGAGTCTACTGTAACTTAGGCTAATGACTTTAAATGGAAGATTGGTTGCTACTGGTTATTGAACACTTAAGTTATTTGCACAGTTTCATTAGGCTTGTGTTCATTTAAAAACATTTTTCTAATTCTTTAAATGTATAGCAATACAGTAGTTGTTGGTTGGAGACTGAATTCTCTGCACGTAGGAAAAATTACTTTTATGTATTCAACAAATACAAAAAGAACATACTGTTACTTTACCTACTGTAGTTTTATATTAATGTGAGATTATTTACCCCTTACCGACTTGTGATATATTGATACATCCATGTTGGCTGAGGGTGTATAGAGAGGGCTCAGTCTGTGGGAGTTGCTGCATACTGCAGTAAACACTCACCACTAACACCCGCAATCGGTGCTAGCACCAATCATGGGTGATACCCCTTCGATCGCCATCAGCAAAGCTTTTGTGGCATTCGTGAGCCTGCAGTGCATGGGTGCTGCCATATTGGCTTAGATTGTCGCTCCCTGGTACATCCCCAGGGAGCAGAGATCTGTTACCATGACAGCTTCAGGACATACAAAGACCAAAGGTTGTCTTATTTTTGTCTCTCTTTTGCAATTTACGATTTGCACATTGTAATAGATAATGTAGAAAATCCTTGTATATTGCCGTACTTTAGTATGGCAGTTATAGTAAGATCAATCAGACAACCTAGGGTTAAAATACCCAAGAGGGTCTGAAAAATAGTAAAAAAAAAAATCAAAGTTTAAAAAAATAAAATAAAAATTCAACTCAGTTCTGTTTCGTGGCTGTGCTGTGTGTTTCAATAAACTGTATACCTAAATGGGCATTCGGCTGTGGATTTTCAACATAATTGTGGTGCAAATCCATTAAAATGACCTCATCAGAAAAAAACAGGTGAAATCAGTTTAAGCACTATCGGCGCGTGCAGGGTGTGCCAGGGCGGCTTCAATAATCTGGCACACTTTCCACATCAGTGAGGCAAACTGCCTCTCTAATAATAAATCTGGGCCATATTGTATTGCCTAAATGTACGAATCACTTTACAATACAAATCTATAAGTGCAGAAAATTAATCTGGGAATTATGCAAAATGGATGCAGCAGGTAGTTTTCTAAAATATCCTCTGCTGCTTTACTAGATCATGGTCAAAACAGGCTAGATATTGTAAAAATATAGCAGAAATCAGACAGCATGAAAATTGATTATCAGGGTTCAGAATATAGTTTGCACAGCAACTGCATAGGTTCCCAAAAGACACCAATGTGCTACATCATTGTTAAGAAGATTAAGAAAATGTATTGTTTGTGTGACAAAAAAATATATAAATCTTCCTATATACTTTGTGAAATGGTCACTCCTATTATTTTTTTCATCTTTTGCTGCTGTCATTAGTTATGTAATGGTCATCTTATGACCAATGGTGATTAGGTTGTTACAGTCCATGCGCAGTTATCAGAGTTGTGCCTTCTCACGAGCCAACCATCAAATATGTATACTCAATGGGCACCAAACAAGGTGCTAAACCAAGGATTTGCCCCTATATTAATCCTTTTGTTAATTTTCTACAGGTCCTTGAGAACATGGGATGTTTTTAAAGAAATAAAAACTAAAGTCATTTTCTGTCTTTGTTCAGAAATTAATCAAAACTAAATTGAAAATGAAAAAGTTATGATAAAATAAATTTTATTTACAGGCATAATTGCACTTTTTATTATTGGCATAATAAAATATTTATTCAGATCTACTACTAGAAAAATAAAAATGAAACATTTTATAATACATAAAATAAACTTACAAATAAAATTTGTACAGTTGGAATGGAAAAGGACATTATATAAAAGCCAATCATGGGATAAAAATAAAGTTGAACAACTTCAGTAATAGATCCACCCAAAAAAGTTTTAACGTTGAGTCATTGCCACAATATACACTCCATATCACTTAGCTCACCAGTCCCAAAACCCTATAAATTGCAATTGCGGACAATCTGTCAGTAATTATTTATATTTAAAGAAGTATCAATATAAAAATATATTTTATGGGTTTAATTATATATGGCCATCATTGCAAATATTCTGAGAAGCACTCTATATTAGTTCTCTGCATTGCAGCATTCTGTGTGAGCACCTAATTAGCCTCTCAGGACAGCAATGTGCAGTATATATTCTGCATTATTTGTTGCTGTGCTGTACAGATTTACACACTCGGCTAATTTCTAAACTAGCTTATTCTTCATTCTAATCACTTTACTAGCTTGGGTTAAAAGAGCAAGTAAACAAAGTATTGGAAATTAATACATATCAAAGCTTGTGTAATGATACATTGGAAAAAAGGTGTAGAAATAATTTTATTTGTGTGAACGAACAGTTTGCTAAGAAAAAGGTTGTGATTGTCTTCCTTTCATCACTCCTCTTCACCTGGCATCAATTCTTAAAGTTGTAAATCTTTAAGAAATGCATAGAAAAAGAAAAAGATGTGACTGGTTACACTGTTAGATCCTAGTTA
This sequence comes from Engystomops pustulosus, assembly GCF_040894005.1. Lineage (NCBI taxonomy): Eukaryota > Metazoa > Chordata > Amphibia > Anura > Leptodactylidae > Engystomops > Engystomops pustulosus. Next base: position 55,122,440 of record NC_092414.1, on the reverse strand, counting down.
GATCTCCCCAATAACAAGATAGCCAAATGTTTTCTATTCCACTCTTTTCCTCAAAGTTTCTTCAGTTTTTTTTTTACAATAAAAGTAACATATTTAACCCCTTCAGGATGAAGCCATTTTAGGGCTTTAGGACCAAGCCTGATTTTTTAAAAATCTGCCCTGTGTCATTATAAGTAGTTTTAAGTTTGTAACACTTCAACATATCCAGTGGATATTGAGATTATTATCTCGTCACACATTGTACTTCAAATTAGTTGAAAAATTTGGATGATATCTTTTGTGTTTAATTATGAAAAAAACAGGCATTTGGCAACAATTTCTAAACGTTCTTTATTTTCAAAGTTCCACATTTTCTGCTTTTCAGGCAGCTAGTCATACCACCCTAATAACATTGTAGCAAACATTTCCTTAATGTCTTCTTTATATTGGCATGGTGTTTATTGTATCCTATTTTTTTCTAGGTTGTTAGGAGGTTCAGAATTTTAAGTGTAATTTTTTCTTATTTTTATAAAACTCATCATAACCTATAATAAGAAGCAGCTACTGAGCTTTAACCCCCTATAGCACAATAAGCCGTACTTGTATGTTTTGTTGCACATGGGGGAGTATGAAGAGGGCTCACGGGATGAGCCCTCTCCATACTCACCTGGTGCTTGCCTTACAATAAAGCAAACCCCTGTTGCTAACACCCACGATCGGGTTAGGGGTTAACACCCGTGATCTGAGAAATCTCAGATCGCGGGTGTCCGCTATAATATATTGCCGACACCTGCAGCTTATGGTGTTGGCTCCGTTCAGGAGACGGCCCCAGAAGTTTGACGTAATATTACTTCAAAAATTGCGGGAACGCACCTCCCGCGATGCAGTACTATTACGTCAAATGTCGGTAAGGGGTTACAAATTCAATAAAAAGCGATCAAATGGTCATACCATTCTTAAATTAGAAGCATTGAAAATGTCATCAAGAGTTGCAAAAATTACACCACCAAAGTATGAAAAAGTTGTACACCAAAGTATTCACTAAGCGATTCACTAAGATTTTACACCCGATATCCTGCATGTGTCACTTCCCCGCTCAGGTCCGACAGAGTTCACCTTTTTCTTCCTGGCGCATGTAAGTGCATTGTCTTGCGACACAATTTGAAAGTTAAATCCCGCACTCACTCCCAATCAGTTGCATAATCCAGCGGCACGCCCCCAATTTCTGTTGCATGAAAGCCAGCTCAGCTGCGCCAAATTCCGATCGCAGCGCAGACAACTGTTAAATACCTGTCCAAGCCATACAAACCCCAAAGCAAACGAACAATCCATCGAAAGTGCAATCCGCGACCCTTAATAAATAAGCCCCAGTGTATATAAACAGAGAGGAAGCGATCAAGCCTCGCTGACCAATAATATAGTGTTGTGTGGATGATAGAACCCCTCAGCTCCTATCTGCAATCCCAGTTCAGTCTGCTTGTGTTCTTAACATCACAATATATTTTGTTCTTAACATTATAATAATAAAGGTTACATTTTAACTATTCAAATAGCTATGGTGGTAAAAGGATATTATTCATATTGCTGTGCATGCGTCAAGTCTCTAACGAGATATAGTGGAGACAACGGCATGAAGAGTCACAAAACTGCGACTCCCTTAGCAACCTATACCCTTGGTTTAGTAAAATGTAAACATCCGACAGAAGGTATGATGCAGTGGGTCGTATTAACCTATTTGACTGCTCATTACACATACGAACTATGCCTGATGAACAACCAATGTATACAATGGCTAGATGCCCTTGTTTGCAGCCTGTAAGACATCAGCAGGTGACCACCTTGCCAATGTCCATTAAAAATGTGAGCAGTGCAGTTAGTTTGCTCGCTCACAGTGTGGGGAGGAGTGGTGTGTTAACCGTGCCTCGCCATGGCACTAATATTTACAATAGAATTGAATGTAGGCAGGAAGTTAAACGTGATTTGTGTCGCTAGCTTAAGGCCAAAAATTATGGCTGGTCCATTTCTTATTAAAGGTCAAGATTTCACAGCTATCTTCCACTAGCTTATTGTCTTTATTACTGATATAGTATAAATAAGAGTATCATTTTGCTAAAATATAGAAACATTAGCAAGAAGGCATTACTTGTGCAAGCTGTCTAAACAAATTATGTATGCGTGGATGAATAAATGGATACTGACAAGGGAGGAAGTGGGTTTCTTCGGGAAAATGAAATGGAAACATGCAGCTATTGGAATTTGCAAGTTCCTATTACAAAATAATCAAATAGACACATCAGTTTGGAACACATTTTACCCCCCCAACAGCTAATAGTGAGGCTCAGCTTGCAACACTGATTATATAGTCAAAATACAAGTCATAAATGCAAGCAATACATTCCCTTCTTATAATACAGAGCAATTTAATTTTCATTCCTGTCTTTCCTTAATTTATTACATTCTTTTATATGATACAGTGATAAAACTGATAGTGTATTTAATGTACAGAAAAATAGAAAATCTGTTTTTTAATGAAATACTTTAGACTCCTCATAAGATAATCACACAACCCCCTAGGGTGTAGGTTTTACGTATAAATACAGTAGAAGCAAATGAATAATTATATACACAATCCACAACTTCTGGTGTCAGCAGACTGGATGTAATCACATCACACACACTGTTCACTTGATGGCTGAGCCAAACTTTGGCCTTAGCGGTGATGTGCCGATTATTCAGACATGACCACTATTGCCATGATCATGCCGTTTAAGTAACATAATGGCCTACATTTATTAAAAAGTGTTTGCAGGAGTTTTCTTTCTGACTTTCCAAAGAATGTCCAAATTGCTTGCACAAGTATTTAAGAAGTGTTTGCACCAGTTTTCTGTCATAGCTGCACAAGACCAAAAAATTGGCACGTAATGGGGTGTCCCATGCACGACAATTCTGTCTGTGCCACAGTTCTAAAGCATGAAGAAAGTGCACCAGAAAAAAATGGTGCATTCTGCCAGAGATGTGCAGGGGGCACCCGATTCATAAATCATTTCTGTTCTCCTGACATCAAAGGAAAAACTTGTAGAGGCCTTTCAGCCAAACTCAGCCAAAAGTAGGTAGACATACAAACACCCACAAAATGTAGTCAATTGACTGGGAGCTGTGGTAACAGAGCAGTAAAGTAGTGAGAACTTATTTTTCACCCCTTTTAGATATAATCCTTATTTTCTTGACAAACTCTTGAATATACCAACGCCCAATGGGGATTGGAAATTATGTACAATAAGTGATAATAGTCTCATTATAGTGCTACAGAATGTACATGTAAATTTGTAAAGCAAAAAAAAAATTAATTCACACAAATGCTTGGTACATAAAATGAGACTAGTGGGACTAAATGGAAAATACATGTAAATAACAAGATCTGTTAGTTATAGCAAATGGAAATAAGATTCAATTCATACAAAGTAAGAGGAGAAAACTCCATTGTGTTCAGCCTATGAAGACCGTGGGATAAGATAAACTTAAAGGGGTTGGTCAACTAACCTCATGTTTCTCTAATGTGTGTATGTATGGGATATTAAGTAATTTACCAATATACAGCTATTAAAAGTTCTGCTCTGCTTTCTTGATATGTGAAGTGAAGCCTCCTGTCTTTTGCCTCAGCCAGATATTCCTGTCCATAAAATGGCACAGGATCAAGGTCCTGGCAGGGCGATTGTTCATGGACAGATAGAGATCACATGAACCTCTGTCTGCAGCCAATTTATAGGAATCTCTGGCTGGTGAGGTAATATCCAACTTTTTTTTTCTGTGTTGCATGCAATATATCTTGAACCCTTACAGGACTCTGGACCCTTTTTAGTTTTAGCATTTGTTTTTTACTCACCTCATACTAAAAGCGATACTTTTTAAAAAAAATTTCTGTTAACAGATGTAAATGGGGGACAAATTTACCTGTGGGACAAGTTGTACTTTTTAATGGTGCAATTCTGCGCTCCAAATGAAAATTCCCCTTTATCATTTGTGTTGGTACGATCACAGGAATGCAAAACTTATATAGGTTTGAGTATATGTAAAAGAATTAAAATCTTTTGTACAAAAAATGTTCTGAAAAACCCTAACTCGGCTTATACTCGAGTCAAGAAATACAAACAAACTGTGTACTCACCTTCCAAAGCCCTCCCGGCAGGTCCTCTTTAATCAATCGATGCTCCAGTATCTTCTCCGTGTCCCCGCCCCATCCATCGCAGGGATCGTGACGTCAGCCGCTCACTGATGTAATGGCACACAGTATGATGGACTGTGATCCCTGTGATGGACAGCTGATACTGGAGCATCGCTGTATAGAAGAGGACCTGCCAGGAGGGCATCGGAAGGTGGGCACACTTTTTTTTTGCAGGCTACATACAACAGGGGCTGGCAGGCTTTATACAGGGGCAAGCAGGCTATATACTCCAGGGGCAGGCAAGATTTATACCCCCGGGGGCTAGCAGGCTATATACTACAGGGAACTGGCAGGCTATATACATCAGGTGCTGGCAGGCTATATACTCCAGGGGGCTAGCAGGCTATATACTATTGGGGGGGCTGGCAGGCTATATGATACAGGGAAAGGCAGGCTATATACTCCAGAGGCAGGCAGGCTATATACTACAGGGGGGCTGGCAGGCTATATACTACAGGGGGGCTGGCAGGCTATATACTACAGGGGGGCTGGCAGGCTATATACTACAGGTGGGCTGGCAAGCTATATACTACAGGGGGGCTGTCAGGCTATATACTGCAGGGATAGGCAGGCTATATACTCCAGAGGCAGGCAGGTTATATACCCCAGGGGGCTGGCAGGCTATATACTCCAGAAGGGCTGGCAGGCTATATACTACAGGGGGGTGGCAGGCTATATACTACAGGGGGGCTGGCAGGCTGTTTACTACATGGGGCTGGCAGGTAACATACTACAGGAGACTGGCTGGCTATATAGTTCAGAGGGCTGGCTGTATACTACTGGGGGCTGGCTGCCTATATACTGGGAAGGCTGTGACCAATGCTTCTCCCACCCTCGACGTATACTCGAGTCAATAGGTTTTCACAGTTTTTTGAGTTAAAATTAAGGGTCTCGGCTTATACTCGGGATAGCTTATACTCGAGTATATACAGTACTTTTTCACACTTTGGTGTACAGACCTATGCAAAGTGTCGTTTTTTGTGGTATGTGTCAGAGTTTTAATTTATATCAATTTGGGACCTATATGATTATTTGATCATTTTTTATTCAAATATTCATGGATGGAAAAATGGCAAAAAAGTGGTGATTCAGACATATAGGGGCAATTTTCACAGGTATCACCAAATACCAAAATGCCCATTCTAACATGCTTATGCTTTTTACTGTTTATTTTTTATATGTGTTGTACTGTATTGGAGTATATAGCAATTTTACTGGTAATCTCTTATAGTAGGGGTAGGGAACCTATGGCTCGAGAGCCAGATATGGCTCCTTTGTTGGGTGCATCTGGCTCTCAAACAAATCTTTAATAAATAGTGATTGCTGCTGTGTGTCTGTTAGACTGATCACTGGACACAGGCAGCCATGTTACCGTTGTCTACGTCCTTTGTACGACCTAGGCGCCAACACAGTCATCGTCTAAACCTGTGTCAAAGAGAAGAGCGTGGGAGCGATGAGAAGCTGGCTGCAGGGAGCGCTGGTAAGTGATTTTTTTTTTTTTTTGCTGTGGCTACCTATCTACTGGGGGTATGTGCTGGAGCCACCTAAATACTGGAGGGCATGTGCTGTGTCTACCAATTTACTTGGGGGCATGTGCTGTGGCTACCTATTTAGTTGGGGGCATGTGCTGGGACGTGCTATCTACTGGGAGGCCTGTGGTCAGGATTTGGAGTAGTGAACCTCCTGGACCACTACGGATAATGATTTAGGCAGACACCAGGGACCGGAATCTAAGTGCCATCCAGTCTTCACCAGAGCCTGCCGCAAAGCAGGATGGTCTTGCTACAGCGTGGTACAACCAGGTCATTCCACAGGCACGACTTATCCACAGTGCCTCCAAGGTCGAGGTTCAGGATCACTAGGCAGTCTCGTGGCCAGGAACAGGGAGACCGTCAAGGCAGGCGGCAATGATGCAAGGTTGGGGACGAAGCAAGAGATCAGGGCTGGCAGCGAAGGAGCAGAATCAGGAACAGGTCCGGGGTCACAATGGGAAGTCAACACTTGGAAAGCTTCCTCATAGGCCTTTAAGCACTAAGATCCGACAGGGAATGCTGGGAGCCGGCGGTCTTTATAGGAACCCGAACCCGGGAAGTGGGCAGCACCAATCAGCGGCGCACTGGCCCTTTAAATCCACGAGTGCTGGTGCACGCTGGCCAGCCAGGACGGGAGGCGGAAAGTGGTGAGTTGAGTGAGCTTGGAAATGGGCGCCACCACGGAGAGGGGCTTGGGTGTGCCTGTAATCTGACAGCCAGATCGCAGGAGCACCCTTGACACTGGGACTACCTATCTACTGGGGGGCATGTGCATATGGTACGGCTCTTATGGAATAACATTTTAAAATATGTGGCGTTCATGGCTCTCTCAGCCAAAAAGGTTCCTGACCCCTGCCATCTGCAGGCTATTGGAGATCATTACACATGGCAGGCCTAGGAGTCTTTATGAGAGTCTAGGTTGCTATGGCAACCGATCGCCACCCTCTAATGACGGTGCCCATTGCCAGCACCAATGTGGAAGTTACAGGTGGGTTCCAGCTGTGTTATAGAGCCGACACCCATTGTGTATGGAGAAGGTTTGGCCCATGAGCTCTCTGCATATACCTCCTACAGCACGAGAATGTAATAGTATGTCCAGGTACATGAAGGGGTTTTAAATTCAGATGTGGATGTATTGTGGATGTAAGTTGAAAATTTTAGTGAAATTACCCTGCAATATATATATTATATAACACCTTCCAAGATAAAGTAAACAAGCCGAAAACTGAAAAGAAACAAATTTAGAAAGGCTCAAAGTCCCAGACTGAAGATAAATAAACCCCCATGTGTCTGTCTCTTATCTGTTAACTACCTTGATGTTTCTATCTCCATGTATTACTTTAGTATGAATGCTTAGGAGCAAAATGAATCTGCCTGTCTCCGAGAATATGCTTTTTAACCCCTTATTTCCGCAAATGTTTTCCAAATTAATGACCAGGTCATTTTAAAGGTTTTTTTGCCAATGCGTTCGATAAGGTATAACTTATTTATTTTTATTTCTCTTATCCACATCTTTCATTAAGTCTTATTTTTTTACCAAAATACCTGAAGATTTTATTTGTACACACTTGGGGTTCATAAAATATTTTTTTTCTGTGATGGATGATTGAAAATGTCAATTTGGGAATTGTTTTTTTATAAATTTTTTTAGTAAAAGTTTTTTGTTGTGCATACCATACCATAAATAGTTTTGTAGCCTATGTTGGTAAGGGGGTAGAGATTAAAAAAAATGTGTCAGATTTTACTTTCCTTGTTTTTTTGTTTTTTTTTACATTTTTTTTATATTACAAGGGAACACTCACATTGTTTGCACTCCTATATAATATAGCATTATACTGTCACTGACAGGCTTGGACTACTGGCTAACACCGGCAAACCAGTGGTCCTTTAGCGGACCTCTGGCTGCTGTGTGACACCATCAGCTGAACACTGCACAGCCCCAGCAGCAACTTTTAACTTTTACTGAGCTGCATTAGGTGTATTTTTTGTGAGATGAGTTGACATTTTAATTGGTACCATTTTGATGACTGTACAACCCTTTGACATTTGGGCAATATTTTCTGTTGCAGGGTTCAACTGTGGGAATAACCATTTTGATAGACCGGACATTTTGAGATGTGATGATACCTAACATGTTCATGATTTTATTTTTTATTTTTATATCAAATCTAGGGAAAGGGGGTGGCTTTATTTTTTTTTTTTAAAACTTTTTCATTTTTTTTTACTATATTTCAGACCACTTTAAAGAGAATCCGTCATGCAAAATAACCCCCCTAATCTAAATATATTTTCATAAACTGCCATTAGAGAGCATTGCCTCTATCCCTTCATTGTCCCTCTACATGCCTGTAAACTTAAGGAAGTAGGTCCTAAAGCTGTATGCAAATGACCTGTGAAATGTCCAATGAGTCATTAGCATATTCAAGCTGTCCAGCTTATTCATGAGTGGGAGGCACAGCCACACCCCCAGTGCTTGACTGACAGCTGCTCCATGTAATGGCTGCTCCATGTGCTTGCTGGTGGCCATGCCCCCTGCAGCCGGTATGTGTATGTGAAAGATACAACCTCTCCAGGCTGCAGCCATGTTATAGCAGAACATGGCAGGTACATGTGTAGCTGATGTCTGTGTGTCTATGTATTAGAAGGATGCAGCATATCAGCAGATGCGGCACACACACCAGCAATGCTTTACTATACATTACACACAAAAAATGAGCAGGGGGAGGAGAGGGGTAACAGGGGTGACATCACTGCCTCTGACCATGTGACCAGCCTCATTTACATAATAAAGAAAAGGTGATTTTTACAATGATTAATGTATGAATTCACTAGATAAAGGCTGGGATAGGATCCTTGTGAGCTGCTCCAACGGGTAGTAGTGACAGGACAAGTGACACAGACCTGATGACAGGTGTCCTTTTAATCCTAGGTTGTCTGATCCTACCATAGATAATAATAATAATTCTTTATTTATATAGCGCACACAGATTACGCAGCGCTACACAAAGCATGTCCAATTGGTCCCTGTCCCCATGGGGCTCATAATCTAAACAACCTAACAGTATGTTTTGGATTGTGGGAGGAACCCAGAGTACCCGGAGGAAACCCACGCAAACACGGAGAGAACATACAAACTCTTTGCATATGTTGACCTGGGTGGGATTTGAACCCAGGACCCAAGTGCTGCAAGGCAGAAGTGCTACTCACTCTATTACTCAGTTATTGGGGTTATTCAGCTTAGAAAAAGGACAACAGAGGGAGGACCTGATTACAATGTACAAATACCTGAATGGGCAGTACTAGGATCTCTCCAAAGATCTTTTCATACCTAGGCCTGTGGCCAGGTCAAGGGGGCATCCTTTACGCTTAGAGGAGAGGCAGTTATACCTCGCCTTAGACAAAGGTTCTCTACTGTAAGAGCAGTGAGACTATGGAACTCTCTGCCACATGATGTTGTAATGGCTGATAATTTGAACATGTTCCAGAGTTGCCTGGATGCCTTTCTGGAGATCAATAATATCACATTGTATGGGAATAAAACTTTTAGTTAGTAGTTTCTTTTATTTGATCCAGGGAGTTATTCTGACCACCATATTAGGGGTTTAGGAAGGGATTTTTCTATGCTTTTGGCCAATTGGCATCAGCCTTGCAGAGTTTTTGCCTTCTTCTTGATCAACACAATATAATGATACTGATGTCTTTTTCTAAGCTTTTTTACTATGATACTAGGAATGTGCAAATCGCACATTGTAACAGATCTGCATTAACTGCAGACATGCCTCTATATAAAAAATAAAAACAGGCACAAATTTAAACCCCCTAGATGTTTTGCTTTTAAGCCAGATAATCTTATCACCAAAATGATCAATTAAAAAATAACAATAATCAAAAAAGCACTTATAGGGTTAAACAACCGGTATCTGCCCTCTCACCATTCCAGGGGGTTACAGCCAGAATCCCAGGATTTTCTGCAACCTTCCTTCTCTTTCTAAGAAAGAGAATCTGGTGCTGTACAGTGCCTTCCATAACTCTTGGTTCACCATAAAATATGCAAAGACCTATAGAAATAACTGATATGTGAATCGACCCTAAGACTGTTCAGTCTAACACCAATGGCATATAACAGAGAAAGACAGCTGTGTGATGGATTTTTTGAATGGACAGCACACTGCTGCACTTAATGCAATATGTAATAGTGTATTGGGGCCCACTGCCGGGATATAAGCATAAAATGCCTTAGTCACAACTGTTTATGACAAAAGTGCTCCCTGTTCAATTTCTGGGTGGAAAAATAGGACATTCTGCCAGAACTTGCCCTTTATGCCTTGGAGGTGCTGTAAGAGTACCTGTGCAGCACTAATATTACCACCAACAAGAGGCTTGGCCTGTCCAGTGCCAATGTGGACATCCTCACATTCATTATTGTGAACTACCTCTATTTTACAGCCATTTTTGGGTGTTAAAATTTGGGTCCTTATTGACTTCAATGAGGATTGTGTTTGGAGGTCAAGTTTGGAGCAAAGTCCGTGTCCTTAACCAAATTTTTCACTATGCTCCGAAGAACCCTAAAACCTGACCCCCACACTGTCTCAGTGTGAAATGGGTCTACACTAAACATTATTAACGTTATTGCTTTGTATTACTAATGTAATATATAGTAAAAATACAATATATTCATCTCATATATAATAATATGACTGAAACACAAAGAAAATGAGAAAAGTATTATGTAATCTGCTTAGAACATTATTGCGCATATTAAAAATAAGAACAAAATTAGTTTATTAGAAGATAGTAGCATGTTGAGTTCATTTAGTTTACTTAAAGAATCTAATAGCCAAGGCTTGCCTTTCTGAGCAAACAAAGAATATTTTATGTTAGCATGATTTATGAAATAGTTTCTCTGCAGTTTATTAAATAGACAGCAGGTCTTTTTTTTCCTCACTGCTTTAATTCCCTTTACACAGTTTGATGTTCAACCGATTACCATACCTTGAAAAAAAAAAAAACCTCAATTGACCCTGAAATATACATTGTCAAAATAAGAATATAGTGAGCTTGCCTAAGCTTCAGAATGGAGAAGCAAGGCATTAATATATGCACAAAATGGCTTCTTACACCGAATACAATGTGTAGTCTAATAATTCACTGACAATTATTTCAATGGCTGCTTGCATATTGTAGAACATTTTTATGAAGTGTATGCTGCTTAATTAGTAATAAATTCCTATACAGAAATATATTTGTTTTGTATAATGTGAAATGGCACAGAACAAGGTGTATGCAGCCATATGCTATACCTATATCCTAAGAGACTTTGAAATAAAGCACTTTTATCAAATATATAGTTGTTGGCTTCCATGGTCATTACGAATACCTTTGTTTCTAGCTACTGACAACATTAGAAGGTTTGAAAAAAAACACATAAATCCACCTAGTTCTATCTATTATTTTGTCAACCGAAAACAAGCTCCCCAGGTAGGCCCTGGCTACAACACAGTATTGGGCCCAATGAATATGGTTATAAACATACAGTAAATAAGTAAGTCCAACACAAACATTACGGATAATTCCATAAATATTTGACAATGAAACACATTTTGTTTTATAACCTGTCCACTATAGTTATATGATTCACATGGACAGCTTTCATTTGAGGGTATCCACATTAAAATCAGGGAGGCACGGTGATTAAGTGAGTAGCACTTCTGCCTTGCAGCGCTGGGGTCCTGGGTTCGAATCCCACACAGGTCAACATCTGCAAAGAGTTTGTATGTTCTCTCTGTGTATGTGTGGGTTTTCTCTGGGTACTCTGGTTTCCTCCCACACTCCAAAACATACTGTTAGGTTGTTTTGATTGTGAGCCTCATGGGGACAGGGACCAATTTGACATGCTTTGTGCGCTATATAAAAAGAGAATTATTATTATTAAAATTGGATGAAGGGTTTAGAACTTCAACCCCTAAACATGTGCCACCCTGTTTTTAAAGGGACCAAAAGTAATAAGACAATTGACTCATTGTATGTTAATAGACAGGTGTGAGCAATTCCTTCATTATGTCATAACTTAAAGGAAACCTACCACTTGAAGTGGCAGGTTTCTGATGGAAATACCGGGCACCAGCTCAGGGTGAGCTGGTGCCAGAGCTTATTTTTGTTAGTGTTTTAAACCGCGGTATCGCGGTTTAAAACACTTTTTTAACTTTATAGCCAGCGCAGGGAGGTACGCGCTCGGCGCTTACCATGCGCGCGGCTCTCCTTCACTTCCTATGTAGCCGCGCGCACGGTAAGCGCCGAGCATGTACCTCCCTGCGCCGGCTATAAAGTTTAAAAAGTGTTTTAAACCGCGATACCGCGGTTTAAAACACTAACAAATGTAAACTCCGGCACCAGCTCACCCTGAGCTGGTGCTCGGTATTTCCATCAGAAACCTGCCACTTCAAGTGGTAGGTTTCCTTTAAGCAGATAGAAGGAGTTTATATGAGGTGTGGTGCTTGCATTTGGAAGATTTTGCTGTAAAGAAAACATGTGGTCAAAGGGGCTCTCCATGCAGTTGATACAAACCCTCCTTGAAGGAAATCTACCACATGGATGCAGTATTGTACACCAAGATAGTGTGTGTCCCCTGAGACATGAGCAGTTCTTCCTTTACCTTCTAATGATCAATACCTATAACAATGCAAAGAAAAGAACAAATATAACTTGGCCCAGAATAGACCCAAGGATTTCAATCCTAAATAATATATTCAAACAAAATAATCGGCACACAAATTACATTGTTAATAAAAAAAAAGCATACATTTATAGGACAATAGGTCTTAAACCACATAAAAAGAGGAACACACAGAAAATACTAGGCCCACATAGTGTCACAATGTATACTAACAAAATACACTCACCGGCCACTTTATTAGGTACACCTGTCCAACTGCTCGTTAACACTTAATTTCTAATCAGCCAATCACATGGCGGCAACTCAGTGCATTTAGGCATGTAGACATGGTCAAGACAATCTCCTGCAGTTCAAACCGGGCATCAGTATGGGGAAGAAAGGTGATTTGAGTGTCTTTGAACGTGGCATGGTTGTTGGTGCCAGAAGGGCTGGTCTGAGTATTTCAGAAACTGCTGATCTACCGGGATTTTCACGCACAACCATCTCTAGGGTTTACAGAGAATGGTCCGAAAAAGAAAAAACATCCAGTGAGCGGCAATTCTTTGGGCGGAAATGCCTTGTTGATGCCAGAGGTCAGAGGAGAATGGGCAGACTGGTTCGAGCTGATAGAAAGGCAACAGTGACTCAAATCACCATCCGTTACAACCAAGGTAGGCAGAAGAGCATTTCTGAACGCACAGTACGTTGAACTTTGAGGCAGATGGGCTACAGCAGCAGAAGACCACACCGGGTGCCACTCCTTTCAGCTAAGAACAGGAAAATGAGGCTACAATTTGCACAAGCTCATCGAAATTGGACAGTAGAAGATTGGAAAAACGTTGCCTGGTCTGATGAGTCTCGATTTCTGCTGCGACATTCGGATGGTAGGGTCAGAATTTGGCGTCAACAACATGAAAGCATGGATCCATCTTACCTTGTATCAACAGTTCAGGCTGGTGGGGGTGGTGTTATGGTCTGGGGAATATTTTCTTGGCACTCTTTGCGCCCCTTGGTACCAATTGAGCATCGTTGCAACGCCACAGCCTACCTGAGTATTGTTGCTGACCATGTCCATCCCTTTATGACCACAATGTACCCAATATCTGATGGCTACTTTCAGCAGGATAATGAGCCATGTCATAAAGCTGGAATCATCTCAGACTGGTTTCTTGAACATGACAATGAGTTCACTGTACTCAAATGGCCTCCACAGTCACCAGATCTCAATCCAATAGAGCATCTTTGGGATGTGGTGGAACGGGAGATTCGCATCATGGATGTGCAGCCGACAAATCTGCGGCAACTGTGTGATGCCTTCATGTCAATATGGACCAAAATCTCTGAGGAATGCTTCCAGCACCTTGTTGAATCTATGCCACGAAGAATTGAGGCAGTACTGAAGGCAAAAGGGGGTCCAACCTGTTACTAGCATGGTGTACCTAATAAAGTGGCCGGTGAGTGTATATGTGGAGACTCACTCCGACTACTAACCAGCACTATCCCCTAGCAGAAACCCTGCTTAGAAGACAAAATCAAACAGGGCTGAGCAAAAGGGCTGCATGAAAGTAAGTGTATACGTAGGACGCTTTGTCAAGGGTACTCAAGGGTAGCTGACTGTCTCACCCTCCCTCTGATTAGGCTCATTAGCATAATTTTAAAAGTTCATTTTAGAAGTTAGGAGGCCATGAATAAAAAATATAAGAGGATTATCACAGTCAGGGTACCTGGCTCTATAAGTAACGCCTCATGTACACAAATGTATGGGGGCCTGGGATCAGGGCCCCCATAGAGGTCTATGGCACCCGGTCACGGTACAGAGCTCACTGTAACCACAACGTGAATTAGCCAGGCTGCAAATGTGCAAAGCATAGGTCGTGTCTTATATTTTGCTGTATTAAAGCCGCTCAGATTTACAGGGGTGCAGGGGCAGGGGTGTATGCTCTCCTGCGCTACGGCTTTGGTAGAGCGTATGTTCATGTGCATGAGTGTCCCTGCTTTATCAGGCTTGATTTTGATATTAGATTTACTTTAAATAACTAAGAAAGGCAGAGGACAAGGTAGGACACAGGAACATATTTATTTAATAAAGTATAATACAAATTTACAATTTATCTGCACTATTGATTTATGCAATTTTGTTAAAAGTTTGGTTATGCTTTAACCTGACAAAAGATATAAGCTTCAACAACATGTTTACACAATGTAAGTTTCCTCATAGAAACTACAGTAATGTTAGCTTTGAGAAAACGTAGTTGCACTTAATATACTACTTAGATTTACTGACCACAAAAACCTTTTCCTAACAGCACCATGTTTACAGTGTGGATTCCTTTATTGCACTTTACTACCAACAGTTAGTTTTCCTAGTTGTATCGTCAGTCACATCACATGGATCTTTGGAGAACACACATTTCAAGTCTTCTATGGAGGTTCTGCTTGCTGACATTAGACTTATTCTTCTGTAAAGGCACAGTTGGGGTAGACATAAATTTATACAGGGTCACAGAAGCCACAGCCAGCAGCTAATGCATCTGATGGAACAGATTATGCAGCCATGTTTTACCATTAGATGTGGCTGTGGTGCTGAACTGTAATAAAGTTCAATACATATTGGGACAGTATTGTACACACATATACATAATTACCTCCTTATTTACGTGAAAATGCACAAATGCCTCACTTAAAGCTAAGACCTAATTTCTAAAAACCTAATTAAATCTAAATTATTACGTTTTTTCACCAATTTTTCTACTCTTTTAAATAGTCAATGGTAGGCACATTCACTATTATTTATTTGTTAAAGGAAACCTACCATTTAGAATGGTAGGGGCAAGCTGTAAGTACCGAGCACCAGCTCAGGGTGAGCTGGTGCCGGTACTTACTTTCGTTAGTGTTATGAACCGCGGTATCGCGGTTTTAACACTTTTTAAACTCTAGAGCAGAAGAGGCTTCGGCCTCTGCTATTTCCTATGTAGACGCGCGCACGATCGTGCGCACACAGCGCCAAAGCCCCTTCTGCTCTAAAGTTTAAAAAGTGTTAAAACCGCGATACCGCGGTTTATAACACTAACGAAAGTAAGTACCGGCACCAGTTCACCCTGAGCTGGTGCTCGGTACTTACAGCTTACCCCTGCCATTCTAAATGGTAGGTTTCCTTTAAAACTAGTGTGAATTATACCCGAAATATAGAGTAGAGCAGTCTTAGATATACTACAGGTATAAAATATTTGGTGTAAGAGGCGACTCAGAATCTCATTTAAGTGCACACCAACCTAAATATTTAATGCAATTTTTCATGTTGCTTTTATTACATTTTTCCTTAGACCTGCTTCATTTACAGGGCTTTTTTGTATTTTAAAACTCATGTTAAAAATCGCCTGCTGCTATATTTTATTACATTGCATTTAAAGTAGTTTTTACAGTTGATTTTTGTTATTTTCTCTAATCATGTTTCACATAATTTCCAAACCTTTATTCAATACCTACAGAAAAAAAGAATTGTCTACCTAGTTATACATTGAGTATGCTACATTGAGGTAAGGAATGTCACATAATTTCCCCTAAAATGTGACAAATAATTGCAGGGTAATTCCTGAGTGGACTCCTAGGAGAGACAGTGCGAGTCCTGCTTATCCCACCCACACACTGTAATTGACAGCCTGCTGTGAGCTTAACACTCGCTGTAGAAGTGAAGCTTGTCAATTATTCTATATGGCTAGGGGACATCAGAACTGTGACTGTCACTCACAGTCTGGTAAGGATTTGCTATCACATTTATTGCTTATAGTAGATATCCTGCTCCAAACCACACATATACATAAGTATCACAGAGCTCAGTTGCCTTCCTCTACCATATCTTGATGTCAGATGGAGCTGACAGGAGCCATGTGTGATAAACTGTTCACCAGTCTATAAGACACTCTTGTCAAAAACTGAAGTGCAAAATATAAGAAGAAAGCAGGACAAATATCCCTCTGATAGAAAAGATCTGCATCATTCCCTCCCAAGACCACTTCCAAGCACCGGCGTAACAAGACCACAGTGAGTCCTGGTACAAACTTTTAATCAGGGCCCCATATACCTAAATTCTTGCTGCCCCCCCCACCATCCTGCACATTACACTTGAGAATACACATATATGCTACACAGACATAATCATATACCAGCCTCCAGCAGCTCCCTTAATAATGAAATGTCCTGCAGCCACTGCTCTTTTATGAAGTGTTTAATAGCCTCCATTATTCATGAAATGTCCAGCAGCAGCCTCCTCTTAATAATGAAATACCAGCAGCAGCCACCCCTCACTAATGGCATGTCCAGCAGAGGCCTTCCCTCACTAATTAAATGTCCAGCAGCAGTCTCTCCTCACTATTGTCCCCACACAACCTATTGTAATATATAAAATATATCCTTGGGTTTGGACTCTATATCAACGAGCACTGAGGTGGCGCCGCCTAATGACATCCATGCAGTATGCGCAGGCAGTGTGCCTTATGCTATTGTAATCAATTGTTTGCATCTCTAGCCTGAGAAGCCTAAGAGACCCCATACAAAAACACATACTGGTGGTCACTAAGTGGAGTTTTTCATGAACCCTAAAGATATTCAAATCCCTGGCAGTCCCTGGAGCTATACCACTTCTCATACTAAGCTGCTTGTTTCATGTATACATTGAAAAACTTACTAGAATTTAAGTATAAAAAATAACAATATAGTAAAAAAAAAGTTTTAGACAGGTGTAAAAAAGGTGTGCACAGCAAATTCTCAAATTTCAATCCCCTAGTGATGTTTACACAATAAAGATCATTTTAACTCCTTACTTTACAATTTTACTCATTTTATTGCTGTTTTAGTTCCTATCACTGATGGTCAATGTAAGATTCCAGAATGTGAGAGGGGACTCTCTAAACAGACACTTCATGATCCCTCCAGTGCTGTGAGATGGGTGGAGGTTTATATACACTTCGATTTAGCTTATGAACATTGACTAGTATTTGACACATGGGGAGATGATGAGATCTATTAGATGCATATAACACATGACATTCATACACCGACATAACATACACATAGCCCTGCTATATGCCTTATCTGTCTGTGGCTTGCAGCTTTGATATCCTCATGATGTGTTGCTTGTTGTTTCTCTGTGTGAGCTCGTCTTGGAATGCAAGGGTGGGGGCTGGAGAACAATATGACTTCCCAACCCTAAAGTCAAGACTCCTGGTCGAGACCACCGAAACTGTGTACACCAGGACTGATAGAGACAGGTTGGAATTATCTCTGAAATTTTGTATTTCTGTTAATAACAGTGAATTAGAACAAGTGTTATTTTGTTATCCTGAGTATATTTCAGAATCTTGTCTTCATGGCAATACCCCTTTAAGGTTCTTTATTTTATCTAGAAAAGTGACATTCTGGAGAGGCCTTCATTTTATTTAAGAAACAGGAGGCTTAGGATGAGCAGTGTTTAGGATGCAAGATGCAATATGTTGGGATTCCTTCTATCTCTCAGTATGGTGAAGAATCAGAGGCGCTGGATATCGGCTGTAAAATGAGGCTTGTCTACCTGGTTGGTGACTTTCACTTCAGGATCCATTTTTCCGCTGACACTGATGAAATGGCGTGTCTCCCTTCTAAGAAATGATTCGTGCAATGTTACTCTGAGAGTTCAGTCAAATAACAAGGAACAGAAGCTTTCTTGATCCCTCATTTCATTTTGTAAAGTTGACAGGTCTGCATTTTGAAGACGAAAAATCATAATGAATATGTTTTGTATAGAATAATTCGAGCCGATGGTACACCATTGTGATTTTGCTTCAAAGACCATCTGAAATATGCATGCAGCTTCTTCTATGAAAGCTGACAGGCTTTGAATGTTGTGCATCTGTCCATTCTTTTCCTCATGTCTTGTGTTTTTAATGAGTCTCTGACATTTGTGAGTGCTGCTAAATGAAGGATTTGACTGAATAGATGCATCACAGGGAGACAAACTTATAAAAAACGGTTTCTTTTAAGGATGTGAAGATTCATTTCATCAATAGACTCCAGCACAATGTATGTACAGGACCTCAGGCATACTGCATGAGCTGGCACCGTGAAATTCCCAGAGTCCAGGAACTAACAACTGGAAATGCATTGTCACTGTACAGACCCGATCAGTCCTCTCCAAATGTGACAAGAGGAGCTCTCCTTATCATTATCTAATGGCTGTGCACAGCCTCCTGGCATGGAAATCTGCAAGGGGATCTTAATGTATATGAAGCGTGCATGAGTATGTGTGTGTGCGCATGCAGTATACATTGATAAACTATATAGATAGATATCTATGGGGTCACTCGTGCAAGCATTCACATGACATAATAACAATTGTAACATTAAATATAGATATATGTGTGTATATATACATATATATATATAACACTGGTATATATTATATATACAACAAAAATCGCTCTACTATATGTACAACATAAAAATCTTGCGTCTTGTATTTGTATTAGTATCTTCTCTCCTGTTTGGCCTTGCAAAAGGATACCACTGCACTGAGTACATATGTACAATGCTCTAGAGCAGTGATGGTGAACCTTTTACAGGCTGAGTGTCCAAACTGTAGCCAAAATACACTTATTTATCACAAAGTGTTGGCACAGCAATTTAATCAGCAACTTATTGCTCTCTCCACTGCCACAGATTTCAATCGTATTGGCATCCTGAGGACAACAATACGGCTGAAACAATGAGGGAAAATTCAGATTAATATTGTAGTTTCCCCCTAGGCTCCCCTTTGAAAAAGAAGAATTAGGCAAGAACTCCAATGAAAATCCAGCCCTCTCCGCAGCTTCCCCCTCCTGCAGTCCTGGGAAACCCAGGAAATGTTAGTTTAAAATAGCACTGAATGCAGCACATCCTGGGCCATTTATGACTGCAGCAAGAGGACTTGGAGTCACTCAACCTGTCTGGGGTGATGGCCTAGATACCCACAGAGATGGCTCTGATTGCCACCTCTGGCACCATATGCCATCTTCTCCATCATTGCCCTAGAGATTCAATATCTATAGTATCATGTCTCTCTTTATGTATGTATGCTCACACTAAGGCTACATTCACACGATGTATGCCCGCCGTCCCGTAGTATGGCGGGCATACATCAGAGCTGCGGAGAGGAGCAGGAGATGAGCGCCGCTCACCCCCGCCCCTCTCCATAGGAAGATACAGAGCACGGCGCCGTATCACAGAAAAAGATAGGACATGTCCTATATATTCCTGGGCTATGGAGCAATACGGTGCTGCACCGTACCGCTCCCGTACAGGGCCGTGAGCCCATAGAAGTGTATGGGGGACAATACGTCGGCCGTATATACACCCCCCATACATGTGTGTGAATGTAACCTAAGAAGTATTTCGTATAGGAGATAACGTAGAGTGATACCTCTATCTGTAGGATCATCTCAATATAAGATATCTATCTATATATATATTTACAAAGGGTGTAGTCATTTAGTCTAGAGATTCTCTCTATACAAAAAAGCATCTATCTTTATATATGTGTGCAAAGAGTTATATATGTGTATATTAGAATAGCTTGGACACTAAGAGACACTATTCTCCTGAGAGTGTGACGGTATGTCTAGGGACACATGGAGATATCATCTCTCTCTATGTACGTATATATACAGTTTTACACACATATATAGGAAGCATACATTTGTATATTAGGATAGCCTGGACAATCAGTGACACTATTCTCCTCTGTGTAGCTATCTGTAGAGACTATGTATGTATATATATATATATAATCAGGGGCGTAACTACAGTGGTAGCAGCCATAGCAGCCGCTATGGGGCCCGCAATGTCAGGGGGCCCTGTCATCCGACCTGACACAATAAAGAATGGAGGATGTGCAACATTATATCTATATTGTACTGCACATTGTGCAGTATAATATGCATATAACATATACTGTGATGTATATATGCAGTATCTGTATACTGTATGTGAGTATGTTGCACATGGCACTGTATGTATGTGTATATGCACATGAGTGTATTTATATGTGATTGTAATTCGCATGAGTGAGTATACTAATTTGTATATTTTTTAAGTGGGAAGGGGGGCCCCATGCAGAAGCCTGCTAGGGGCCCTGTCTCTCCTAGTTACGCCACTGTATATAATGTATATGTAATATCACCTATATATAGTTCTGCACACATATCTAATCCTGTGGGTGTGCCATGTGTCAATATTTTACATATACACACATATATAGGACGTATACATGTGTGTAACATGATAGCCTAGATACTCAGTGACACTATTTTCCTCTGTTCTCCTCTGTGTATCTCTAGAGACATATATATATATATATATATATATATATATATTATGTGTGTGTGTAATATCACTATATATAGTCTTGCACACATAAATATTCCTCTGTGTGTGTGCCATGTGGAATATTTTATCTTTTATATGTGGACATGTGAATATCTGTGAGTGGCTTCTTCCTCCCTGGGCTTCTTCTCAGTGATTTTACCTCACAACTTTGAGATAATGATGAATATCAGTGTACCCCGGTGAGCGCGGGAGCTGAGCCGTACACCTGGGCAGGCACACAGCACACACGCATCGCCCTGTCAGTGTAGCGTAGTAGTAGTGACGAGCGGAGGTAGCGGCTGCAGTAGCAGCAGGGCTGTGTGTGCGCCGAGCTGGCCGTCCCCTCCTCTGTACCTATGTGCTGCACTGATTCACATGTGTTGTCACATTCCGGTGACTCGTCCCTCTGTCATCATGTGTGAGGCTCCTCACTCGTCTCCACAGCTTCTCCCTCTCACTTGTGCACAGGACTGAGGCGCCGTCACACATCGCTCCTGCTCCTCCTGTACGAGGGATTTACTAACACGGGGGACCAGCGGCGCAGAGCCCAGAGCTTCACCGCCCAGAGAGGACTTATTACTGTGGCGGGGACAGGAGGGAGAGCGATGCTCCAGCCGGCTACCAAGGGACGGAAGCCCGCGGCAGAGGCAGGTAAGAGGAGGCAGCAGCGGCTGCAGCATTGTGTCTGCTCCATCGTCATCTCTCCAGTCAGCGCCTGCAGCAGGCACCCAGTCTCCGGGCATCTCCTGTGCCATGCTGTGCTGTACTGCCTGCATATCATGGCACCCAGTTGCCTAGGAAGCATTGCATCTCTCCCCTTCATTACTCTCTACCTATGTGCTGGTGGCTCTAGATGTCTTCTTGTTATTTGGGGCACCAGGTTAATGGTGATTGCAGGATGAAGTTTGCCATTTAGGTAAATGGAAGGATTTTTCATTATCCCTAATGACAAGGGTTGAAGTTGTGAGGTAAACTTAGGCGATGTGCCCGCTTTGCCTCATTAATATATATATAGTATATATATTTTTGTTTTCCTGTCCTGTTTTATCCGGTTTTGCCAACGCTGAAGAAAAGTAGCAAAATGCAGGCTTTATTGTGTATGCAGTGGGCATTAGTGGCAGCTGGATATACATAGGACACTTGGCATATGTAAGAATGCCATGATAAATGAGTTGACCCAGCGTAGCTCTGCGCACAAAAACTATCTTTCAAGGCACCCATTGATTTTTTTTTTCCATCTCCCTGAATATCCAGCCTTGTCCTCTAATCCTATCAGGCTTTCATTGCATGGAGGAACAAGAGATGGAATTATACTCCCATGATACGCAGCACTTTCTAGACTTTGTGGAAGCAACTTACAGATGGCACGCTACCATACAAGTTTCCATGATGGCACTGGCGACAAAGCTAATGGGTGCCCCTGCATTAAGATATACATCCATAGCACCCTATGGGTTGTACGGGAGCTTTCACCTTCACCCAGTCAGCTGTAGAGGGGCCTGTTACATCAGTAGGCAGCAGGGCACTTCAGCACTGAACGAGTTCATAGAAAACCTTCTTCCCAACCGATTATTAGATTTTGTAGCAACGCTCCAGCCAAATGGCATCCCATATGTTCCGAAAGAAAACTCTGCTTTCCATGAAATTCACAGGGTTTATATTTTTAGACGGCACAGGTAGAAGCTTCGGAGAGGAAAAGTCGTCACGCCAGCTTTCCCTGTTTTTGTTGGGTCAAGGTTGGCAGCGTAAATGGGTTACGGGGGGTTGTGATACGAAACCAAAGCAAAAGAGATTTAGTAAAGCCTCTTAAATTTCTAAATAGTGACGGACCCCCCCCCCCCCCCATCATTTTCGCTATACCATATGTATATGATATATATATTGATATGATATAATTTATATATATGTGTGTGTGTGTAGTATATGCAAAATCATTATCGGAAAATATTACATAATATACTACCATATTATAACTATATTTGATATAAAGATCTAAATACATATGATACATCTACTGTTTGTGTATGTGTGTCTTTATAATAATATATTTATATGCAAGTGTGTCTGTGTGTGTGTATATATATATATATATATATATATATATATATATATATATATATATAGAGACACATACACATATGTACGATACCTACTATACATGTACATAGCTACAATGTTGATGGTATATAGTTATATATAGATAGTATAGTGACTGCTACACATTGATACACATATAGAAGATACGCATATTTCTAGAGGATCATCAGCCTCACTAGTAATTCTCTCATTTCCATGGGTTCTCCTTACTACGGATAATTACGCCACAAATATAGGACAATGCAGAGTATTTCTAATAAGGTGCATTTGGATGGGCATATACCTATCGGTATTGAGGCACCTGCCTGGTATCTACACGTGAAGGCTCTGCTGTATTTTTACCAGTAGATGTTGCTAGAGAGTAAAGAAAGGCATCGCCTCTGTACATGGGCACAGAACATTGGCATGAGAAAAAGCAAACTAGAAGCTAAGACAGTACCTGCTGTTACCACTTACCTGAGTGGGTGATTAAGCTCAAGAATATAATAAACCTTTCCTTTGTGTTTAATGCTGAACAGCTCAGGACTCTTTTGCACCACTCGGTAAAAATGTGCTGCTTGTTTTCTCCATTTCCAAGTCATTTATCTGATAAAATCGCAGCATTTAGTTAAAGCGCTTGCTTAAGTAGGATGAGTCCCTTATTAAAATGTTCACAAATGGGGTTGGCCACAGAAAGGGTTAATAGAGATGCAGGACACGTAACTAGGAGTATGGAACAGCCATTAAGGGTCTCGAAGCAGATGCCCACATTTACATCAAAGTCGTATTTAAAAAAGCACAAAGGCCTGTACAAGGATATTACTCATTACCCAACATACATAAAGACTCCGCACTAGATAGAGGAGTTTCCGAGCTGCAGGAAAAAAAAATTGTTACATAGACAACTTTCCCAAGTCCAAAGGGAAGGATAAAAATAGAGAAAACGTAATGTGAATTTTGCTTGTAACCTGCAAAACCAGAAGCATTTCTTGATATGAAACAGTTATGATAGGAGTCTTTGTGGTAAAATGAGAAATTCATCCCATAGGAGCGTAATCGCACTGCATAGATGGATATTTTACTGATGCAATTTCAAGTAAGCACTGACCTCTATCTCCACAAGTATTTTGTAGACGGAGGACATGGACTGACAGCTCTGCAGACCACAGACAGGATCTATACTACAATATACTTAACTATGTGGGATGCAGGGGCTTCCTACCAGAAACATGTTTTTTTTTGGAAATATAAAATTAAACTATCAAACGGCATCAAACTATACAATATTTTTCACGTGCTTCCTCAGAACTTACTAAGCCATAACATTTGGCAATTAATTTTACGCCTAATTAAAACCTCCTAGCGGGATAATAGTGGGGTCTGTGTAAGTAATCCTAAAGACTGGGAATCCTCTGTTTCTCATGTTTTGGGTACGGGTCAAACCGCAGATTTGTAACATTGTGGAAGAAATTGTTCCTCCACTATGTGGGATATTACATGGCTACCAGAGACATTTTTCCTAAAAAGTTTAGACGGATTTTCACATGTTTTTTGAGGCTACGTAGCTTTATACACAGCTGTTAATATATTAACAAAACTCTGTGACTTTTTCGGAGAAGCAGCAAGTGATCTTGTTTAGCAGAGGTGTTAGAGATGAACTCTCATCTCCATAGAAATGCAGCTCTTGTCATCACAACTTGTACACTTGTTACTGCCGAGCCATCGTGTACATATATCTAGGGACGTTGTCATCGGCTCCTACTGCAGATTGTGTGAAAATAGTGTTTTTTTTGTTATTGGGCTATTTCGGATCAAGGCTTTTGAAATATCAATATTTCTGATATCTGCGGTCATTTCTCAGATGCAGTATGTTCATAATATTATCTCGCTATATGATTCTCATCCTTTTGAGATGACTAACTCTCATGTCCATCAGGTAGATATTCAAATGTTGAACAAGACCAAAAGACATAAGAGAGTGTAAAAGAACCATCACAGAACACACACATAGAACCCTCTCTTGTTTAGTGGTTTACATTTACGTTTACTATTAGTCAAAGAACTAAAAATAAAAAGATAGTAACCTTATTGGTAGATTATAACTTTACTCTTGGACAGGGTTTTTGATACATATCCACTAGATCTGTCGTAACGCTGATATTTCTTACCTGATCCTGATGATTTCTCAGTACATTGTATTTTTTTGGACGATGTTCCGTACTATTGGAAATTCTATTGGGTATACTTGCTCTCATTTGATGTCATTTTTATGTTATTTTATGTATTCAGTGTTTCAGGAAATTAAAGAAGGAATATAATTATTGTTACTTTTTGTTCTTCAGTGATAGTTTTAGCATTTTTTTTAATATTACTTGATTTGTAATGACTGAAGAGAGAGAGAAACAGCTTAACTGTGGAAAGCCCCTGACACAATAATGTGTTTCATCAATTTATACTGGCCATGTATGGAAAGATTGTCCTTTAACACAATAAAATCCATATTGTTATGTCAATTTCCATCACAATTACCTAGTGGTGGTCATTAACCTGTTAGGTTTCATTATCATCTGACCTAAAACGGGAGCATCTGAGGTCACATTTACATTGTGTTGTGTCTGGTATAGGCGGCATCACATTGCTTTACTTATGTAACACTTGACTACATGGTAAATGTATATGCCAAACAACGCTTTTATACTTATTATTGGTGCAAAATATCCTTCATTTAGGATTTTTCGAAATTAAGGATAAGCTGCCAATTCATTTCTTGTGCCATTTGCTGCTTGAGCTCTGATGACAATATTTGATATTTTTTATTATAGTGGTTTATTGATTGCGATATCAGACTAATACCTTAAGTGTAATTATCATACCCAAGGATCGCTGAACTTTTAGCTGGATTACAGACAGATCACTACCTTGAGGATAAGCACTTCACAACAAAAACATCAATCTTTTTTTTTTAACTTTTTTTTTATACGTTTATTTAGATTCTTTCCCCAAAATGTTTCTTCTTTGTGACCCCAGTCTAGACATCTGGTAAATAGGTGTTTAGAATTCAGAGTAATGCTATATGTATTACAGAATTTTAACAATTACCGATTCGCAAACACTTGGAAGCAGATTTTTTTTGTTATTTTGTAATAAGAACAGTTCTCGACATTTGGTCTTCCCTATTAAGTACTTTAACCCCTTTTGTAGCTGAACAACCTAAAATGTATTTGTTTGTTGTTGCCTCTTGAATATGTCAGATGGACGGATGTTGTCAATTTTAAGTTAAATGTTTGTTTAAACCTCTGTTTAAATTTATTGGATCATTTAGTGAGTTGTCTAAATCTTTTGTCAAATATGCACAAAAATGATTGGAAATAATTTTTAACTATGACCTCAATTTTAAGAACAGGCTGTTATATGGTTATAGTGATACTAGGTATCTGTATATTATTTGGGTTTTGTAAACACTGCATGATAAAATGGATGAAAGAGGACGCCTCACCTCTTAGACATGTCTATTATGGTGATTACTTCTATTTTCTTTACAAATAACATTGCTGGAATATCCTACCTTATACCTCTGATTGTGCTGTTTCTTAGTTATTCCTTTTAGAAATGTATAAGGAAGTTGACAACATAGTGATAATGACATTGCCAGACTGTGTAGGGCCCTTCTATCAGACAATGGGAATGTTATCACCATGTTGTCAATTTTACATTTACAGGAGCAATAACAGAGGGATAACGCAATGTGGAGTTACAAGAACAGATGCTTCAGAATTATTTTCGGAAACAAGTATGTGCAAATTCCAACCAATCCCAAACAATAATGCAAAAAATAGTTCGGCAAAAGTCCTAAGTATCCTGCTTCCTGTAGGCACGCCTATATATTTCCATGGTAACAGACTGCAAATTGTAGTCGCATACTGCAATAATATTTTCTGACTCCCCATAGACTTACTAATGCAGGACCGGAGTTTGAAAAAAGAACAGGGGCCCTCCTGTCTGTGTACAGATAAGATCTTAGAGAGTTTTCTGCATTTTAGCGGCCCTCTTCAAGCGTCACGAGTGGTGAGCAGGCCGGCAAGGCCTCAGACAATTAGATGAACACATTCACATTCACTACGGGTTTGACAGAAAGTATGTGAAAGCCTTTGTAAATAAAGCAGATAACCCTCTTAATGGAAATATATTTTCCTCTCTGCTTCACCGTTGAATATTTTAAGTAGAAATTATCCCTCCATTATATTTTTCTCCTGTTTTGTTTGGGAGAAATGTGCCATTGCTATAATTTGGCCTTCAAACAGGGAACATTACATGCTGTAGGAGGCAATAATAGTAAAAAAAAATGTGAGTTCTAAGAGAAGTGAATTGTCACTGACATTGATTCCTGATGCACTTCTCATGTTTACCTTTGGCTTTAATTTCTCTGATAGCTAGCATCTTCATCACCAAGTACCAGGACACTGACTCAGAGCCTGGCTGGTGTATTTTGTGCATTGCTCAGTGGCGTTTGGATCTAAAAACTACCTTCTTTGAAAAAATCGTTCTATTAATATGTAAAAAGCACCATGTTTAGCTGAAGTTTGTTGGTCTCCATAGAAACATAAAACGAAGCTCACGTATAACCTGATCAATGTCATTTTTTCGATAAAAAATTGTGTACCTGTTTTCAATTAAAAATTATGAATATTTTTTGTGTGTTCATTTGCTACCTAAATACAACATAAATCTATGGTTTTACTAGTTGTCATGAAATATTACATACTATTTGGCTGTGGTAGAGTCAACGTAACTCCTTCACTAAACCGTCTGTCCTGTTGTATTTGAGACACATGTGACTCAAAACGTTTAAAAGAAAAATAACTGAGATGCGTTTTTTCGAGCTCTAAGTGTTTATTGATTACAATTTGTAGATTACAATGGTGATTCGTGTACGTCATTCTGTTGTGGTGTCTATATACAGAGTGACCCAGCCTCTGGTTACTCCTGCATTTTATAGCAAATGCTGGTTATTGGTGTTGCTTGGCAAGGAGGGCTACCACGTGTACTTGGCAGCACCATGCACATCCACACTGTTTGAACAATTTGTGGGTATTGTGGTGACCATCAAATATGTTTCCTGACACAAACCTGATGATCTTTGTGGCTTTTCAATATTTTTTATTAATTTAGCTTCACCAGTCTTTGATGCCTAGTGCCAGCATCTGTCATATCTAAATATGTCTAATATCCATAGTAATTCATAAATAGAGAATTGACATAATGGGGCATATTTATCATACGCTGGTGCACAAGCTCCACCGCTGCATATTCACAGAGGGATACATAAAGAGGCTTCCGCCTCTTGATGTATCGGGGCCGGAGGCCGCAAAGCGTTTGTCCTACACCAGGCCCTGAAAAAACCACATATGAAAGTCGCCGGCAGCAGCAAGTGCGCAGGCACGGGGACAGTAACGTCGCACGCCGGCCCACTCCCGGCTGGCCGCACCCTCCACTCAGCCGCCCCACTGGCGATAAGGTGGCGGATTGTGGCAAAACCGGTTGCAGTGTCGGACCATTCTTTGCGGCTTGACACCAATAGTGTGAGGTCCTCTCCCTTATGGATGACTATAGAAAAGGAATACCCAAACTGCAAATTCAAGCAGGACTAGGACCATTGAGGACACATGTGGCCATTGAAATACATAGTGGGACATGTATCTTTTGTTTGGTGTATAATTGAGACTTTTAAGGCTTTATGTATGATCATATCTTTTTTCTTGTGATACATGTTTTCTTATCCTGGCAGGTGTAACTTATGGCTTTTTTTGAGACTTTTTGGTGTAAGTGTCTCAAATCCTTATGGACACAAGTCATGTGATAAGGCACAATGCCCAAGGTTCAGATAATGGTGTACTGCAAAGGTTGCAGTGAAAAGTCGTAAAAAAGCATCAAAATTGGGTTGTTTTGGCACCAAGATCATTGAATTGTCTAAATCCCACTTAAAGAGGACCTGTCACCTTCTAGTGCTCCTAGTGCTAAAACAGACACTAGCGTTATCAGAAACCTCCGATAACGCTAGCAGACACTGCCGCAATGTACATTAGAAACGCCGGACCAGGCTTGGGGTGGTGACTGCCACATGACGTGTGGCAGTCACCACTGGCCTATGGAGTAGGAGGGGTGGGGAAGAGGCATGGCATTTGTGTGTTTTCTATCGTTATCGGAGGTTTCTGATAATGCTATCAGTGTAACACTGATGTGTCTATTTTAGCACTAGGAGCTGCTTACTTTAGTAAGCAGCTCCTAGTGCCGTTTTTATAGGTGACAGGTTGTCTTTAAAGGGGTTTTCCCACGAAGGCAAGAAACCCCCATAGATTGTGAGAACTAGGGGTCCGATCGACCCCTCGCCGCTCCTCAGACTATTGGAGCAGACGGCCGTGCATGACCTTTCTGCTCCATTAATCTCTATGGAGCTGCCGGAGATCGCCGAGCACTGGTCAGCAAGCTACATCAGAAAAGCTAAAGTCAACTTTCTGTATCTCAGAGCAGCAACATAAGAATCATTTATTTTTATTCAACATCTGTGTGTGTGTCTTTTGCAAATTCTTCTGCAACCCCCACTAAACTGTTATTGAAGTCCACAACAGGCAGACTAACTCCTTCTCCTGCTATGGCATTGAATGGAGTGTATAGTCCTAGGAGGGGAGGCAACTGGGAAAGTATTCTCAGAAAAAGAGAAGATTTTTGGATATTGGTATTAAAAAATGAATTCCCCTTGGTTTAAATAAAAAATATGATCTATTTTATATTTATTAAGGAAATATTTATTGTATGTTGTAAATTATACTAGATAAATGTGTGTTTGTTTTTTCCATTTGTGACGTATTCAGCCTCCTATTGGTTCCAATTTATTTTGAATACAACTTTAGCTGTAGTATACGATAGCCATGATGAGTCTTTGTACTAGAAACGCCTAGCTGTTTGTGGTTACCACTATATGCTCATTGATTTTATATAATGAATCCATAAAGAAGCAAGAATTTTTCTATATACAAGTGCTGGATCATATAATATATAAGGACCCCCAAAGTATTCCGAATCCTAGCACATATGTTCCTATATAGCTATTTTCAATAACCCATTGAATGTTGTAACTTTTAGTATGTTTTCAAAATCAGGTTATGTTTTTTATGGAAACCGTTCCATAGCATTCACCTTTCTTCTCAAATATACGGTTAAGAAAATCGATCTGAGGTGGTACTGTGAAAATCTCCTTTGTGTTGGCAATGTCGTGGATCAGCGCAGTTTATTCACACACAGTATCACCAGGTAATAATAAATGTGAGATTATATAGAAGTCTTCTCCTGTCTCTTTGCTCAACAAATCAGTGCGGGCACATGGTGCGCTTTATATTGCCAGGAATGTTGTGTATCTTCACAGAGCAGATTCTTGCACCTGATGGTTTTTGGAAGAAGTTATTTTTTTGTCATAAACGTCATCTGCAGTTTTCTGGTTTATTGTAAGGGATTTAATATTTCAATTACTTACCAGCTGAGTAAGCGTATAATGTACACAGCTGCATGTAAGTAGCAATACGCTATCTGTGACCTGATGCCTGTTTACTCCTGTTGTGCAGTGTACAGAGGAGAGGTGTTAAGCCATTCAAAACCGTATCACCAAATCGCCAAGACACACGGTTAGCATCTGCATTGTATGAAGCTTTTACAACTCTTTCTCTCTGAATATTGATGCCGCTTACTTTTGTCGAGCAAGGAGCAAAGCAGGGCATGAGCGGCTAAGCTGTTCTGCCCTGTAGAGCTTGCAATCTCCATCTCATTCCCATTTCCTTGTGCAAAAGTAATGTATGCAAAGGTGTGCTAAGCTATATGCAGTTCCTTAAAGGAGACCTACCAATGGTTTCCTCACATGCTTTATTTTGTTTTCCATTGTCATTACAGCACACTTACTGCAGAAACAGCCCTGGCGCTAAGCCCACATCTACGAGATAACTTTTATTACTGTTTATTTACAATTGCAGCATGGACTATTTGTAAAAAATGGTATATAACGATATGGACACACATAGTAGGTAGGGGCCCGATGACTGCAGTGTGATTTATGCTATTAAAGGGATTCAGTCATAAATTTTGACTTTGTAAAACTGCAGATGGTTTTAGGTAGTAGCTACTGTATGTACAGCATATTTCAGGATTGCAGCTGGTCAGTCATGGGGGTGTGTTGCAGTACCTACGCTGTGCCTGGAGTTGTAGTATATATGCTGTGCCTGGATGGCCGTAGTTGTGTGTTGCAGTAACTACCCTGTGCCTAGATGACCATAGGGTTGTGTTGCAGTAACTACTCTGTGCCTGTACAGCCATGATGTTGCCTTGTAGTAACTACCTTCTGCCTGGACAGTAATGGGGCTGAACTGCAGTACCTACCCTGTGCCTGGATGTTGCAGTATCTACTCTTTGCTTGGACAGCTATGAGTCTAAGTTGTCTTACCTGCTTACTTGTGCTGTACCTTCGACAGTCATGGGGTAGAGTTGATTTACCTACATTATGTTTGTCTAACCTTGGGTCTGCTTTATGTAGTGTTTTAATTTTTTGGCATTTTTGTGGTCTGTGGGGATTTGCAGCATGCTTTTTTATGGGTGTTTGTTGCATATCAGCCGGTTCACTGTCCATTAGACACCCTGGGGGTTATTAATCAGGTCTTCTACACCTGATAACTGGCATAGTGATCCACCAGCCTTGCAGCCCTGGGGAACTGGGTTCAAGTCCCAGGGTCAATATCTGCAAAGAGCTTGTATATCCTGTCTGTGTTTGGGTTTCCTCCAGGTTCCTCCCACACGCCAAAGCATACTGGCAGGTTGATTTAGATTGTGAGCCCCATGGGGACAGGGACCGATTTGTCAAGCTCTGTTCAGTGCTA
The DNA here is from genome assembly GCF_040894005.1 of Engystomops pustulosus. NCBI lineage: Eukaryota > Metazoa > Chordata > Amphibia > Anura > Leptodactylidae > Engystomops > Engystomops pustulosus. The sequence continues at coordinate 55,090,691 of NC_092414.1, read as the reverse complement.
CGTTTCTGTGTGCTCTATATAAATAAAGGAATTATTATTATTATTACCAGCACTCGGGGGCGTGGAGGGACATGAAGGGGGAGGCCGGCGGTGGAGTGGGCTGGCATGGAGCGTTACTGCCCCACACCTATGCACAAACTGCAGCAAGTGAACTTTCAAAGATGAAAGTTTGCATGCTACAGGATATTTCTAAGCCTGGAAGGACCTGGTGTAGAAATAAACGCTGCACATGAGTGCCGGTGTATGATAAAGCAGCAATGCTATAGTTATTTTATGATTTACGAATAGTAAAAAGTGACGTCTTACAATACCTTCTGTCCGGATATTGCAGCTTTGTGTAAAATGAGTGAAGATTTTCTGCTGTGACAATTGGTCGGGTTTTTTTTGTGATATATGGTGTATATTAAAGGACACCCTATTGTTCTGTTATGTAAGGACGACTTCACACTTACCGAGTTGGCTCGGTGATCCATGGAGCGTGCAGGGTCATGTTTCACGGACCAAATTCACTGATACACGCCTCGCTAAATAACAGTGCTGAAACCGTAATCATTACTGTGTCCACTATACTGCATATTGGGGGAAACAGGAACTCCATTAATCTATTATATCTACTGATTTTAATAAGGGATTTGTGGACAGGTTGCTGGCACTACTGGTTCTTATTTTGCAGAATGATTTTATGATGTGACTTATTGAAAAGTGAGCTGTCCAGATAAGACCACCCCATATCTGCTGTAACACATAGTAATCTCCAGTGTTTGTACCATGAGAATGCAGCAGTAGCACAGCACAAGCGCCCGCAGCAGTCGATTCCTTTATGTTCATCTAATAATAAATATTACAATGCTGGATGTCATGTGCAGGCCCCGTGCTACACAGTTGTTCCTTTCAATCCAAACGCCGTTTCCTAACCAGTAATTTGTAGGTGGTGATTTTTTTTTCCCCTGTATCCTACTTCAATTAACAAAAGCCAGGGGCGGCCTGTAAATCACATTACAATACATTACAACTTCCACGTGCTGCCAGAGAATCAGCCATCCCCTCTTACTTTTCTTCATTTACAATCTGGAATACAAAGCACTCCCACATGCATACAGCGGTAGTTTTAAGGCTTCCCACCAATGCAATATGTATTTTATGATTGTTTTTATGGTCTCTAATTTATTCTGGATGTTACAGCTGAAAAAGCACTTTTCCATTGCACATGGTTGGCATCCATGAACTCCAGCCATTCCCTGAGTGAGCTGAACACTCTGCCTACGTTGTCTGACACGTGTGTCTCTTCACACCGGGGCTTAATTAAAGATTGCAGCGCGGTTGCTGTACAGAAAGAAAGAGTAAGAAATCTTGTGGCTGTAAATAAAATAGCTGCTCTTGCACATTCAGTCCCCAGTATAGTAAAGTCACCGAGGACCTGTAAATAAGTCTTCTCACACAAGGAAAACAAGAGAAAGCTATTGTAATGCCATACTGCATATTCACCCTGGTCCTGTTCATGACGATTGTGACGTATCCCATATCTGGCTGTTCAGCATTTCTATAGAGAGATTGAGGCCTTGGAGAAAACCTAGTCAGACAGAATACACTGATGATATAATGGCTGAGCAATAGTCTTATATTACATTACCATGCACAAGCTTGCATCACACATGATGAAATCATAGGTAAGACTGGGCTCCGCTGCTGCTTCTAGGTCATACAGTAGAAGGGGTAAGAAAGCATCTTTATTCTAATGAGGAAGATGTGAGTTGTGATCTGTGATGTTCTGCAGAGACGTTTTCATAGATGAATACAGCAGGTGATTTACTTATTTGTTCACTTGAAGCATGTCTACCATCAGGATAAATGATTGTAAACCAAGCACACTTACATGCTGGTGTGTGCCCACTATCGCAGGATCCACTCTTCTTTAAGCTTCCTATGCCCTTGTTTTTAAGAAAAAAAGGCTTTAAAATATGCAAATGAGCCTGAGGGGAATGGCATCCTCTATGGCATTATATGGGGATTTTCCTCCTCATTCATTACAATGTGCTTACAGGTCCCGGGGCTTACAGGGGCGTGGAGGGGGGGGGGGGGGGTGTCGGACGACCCCCTCAAGAATAAGGCCGACTGCCACGGGAAAGAATGAGGATCTGACCTCTTATTTGGTAAGAGGCGGATCGATTAAAACCTCCTTTGTTAACATAAATTTTAATAAAAATGGCACAAATAAAAAGGGTCTGGGGAGAGGATTAGGGGGGACATATTAGGTGGTGGTATTTTTTTGGGGTGACAATTTTTACTTAGTTTTTTTCATTACATGTCAGACTTTAATTAGCTTAATAGTTTTATTAATTACATATTTTTTTTCTTCATAAAATTTGTCAATAATTGACAACAAATAACCTTTTTTTGTCATTTTTCCAATTAAAGTAAAATATGTATATTGGATTTATAAAGTTATAAATATGTACAGCATTATTCCATCACCCTTTCCCAGGTGCAGAATCTAATGCAGAGGGTGCATGTACTTCTACTATTCTGCACAGTGAAAGTAAAAGTCTTTCCTGCAGCTTATTCTACATTCTGCCTTCAGATGACAGTCTGGAGGGGGGGGGGAGCACACTTCAAATGGCTATATCTCCTTACACAAAGAAACACAGGGGGAGATTCATCAGAGGTGTCTGAGAGCAGAACTGTTCAAGTTGCTCATGGCAACCAATGAGAGCCCAGTTTTCATTTTTCCACAGTAAGCTGAGCTCTGATTGGTTGCCATCGGAAACTCGAACTCAGACACTTCGAAAACATTTCCCCCACAGTGTCATATTGAATGGAAGAGTCTCCCCTTTAATATGATATATGGATTGTTTAAGGAAGCTTAACATAACAAGAGATATTCACTCTTAAGCATCCATACACAATCCATATAAGTTTTAATTTGGTCACTGTCATAATGTTGATAAACACCCTTTCTGCACAGGTCTGATATGCATGTTTTTGCCTCCAAAAAAAAAATTTTGGCATGAAAAATTAGTGCAAATACTGACATGTGACCTTTTTGGAGCAAAAACACAAACGTCAGACATGTCAGAGTTGTGATAAATCTCCCCCATCTTCTTTATCACATGTTTGAATACCAGGGTAAAGCACAGATTTGCACAGTTACTTTTGGGCATTTGAAGTGCGAATTCTGGGTAAGTGGCACTTTTTTCCTGACCTATCTGGATGTTGTAGATAACATACAACACTGTATATCTATCTATCTTCTGGCACCGTGCATTGACTCCCTTACAAGAACTACCTGAAGAAGCTGGTAATGAGAAATTGTTGACCTTGTCCTAGTTCCTTATGGTACTGTTACACATAATGAGGAAACACAGAACGAGTCGGAATGATCCGTAGGGGCAGCCATGACAGACATGACATCACACTTTGTCAAGTTATTAGAAACCTTTCTTTGTTTTTACTAATTCAAGGAAAATCTATGTTACGTTTATAATAAATGATCTGGAAAGCAGGCAATGCAGTCGCCCTTTGTCAGGCGTTCATTCGTTCTCCCTCCTATTTAGAAAGTGCAGATTATTTTGCTGTGTATATTTTTTGCCTAATTAGAGTTGAGATGAGCTTATACATGCATATCAGAGCCTAGTCAAAAAACAACTGGCATTTTAATGACTCCAATATGTTTCTAATTAATAAAAGCCAAACCTCAGCAAACAGTAAGTAATGAATGTATGTTTTCTGCTTCCACACAGCGAGCTAAAATGGTATTGATTAGAAGACGTCACATGTTGGTCGTATTGGCAGTGGAGGGTGGCACAGACGTGTGAATGGTTGTTTTCCTCTGTGAATGACTGGTATATTGGAAAACAAGGTTATTCCACCCAGTTGTGCTCTATCTCTGTGCAGTATCTGCTGACGGCAGCTGCAGGAATTTGTGATTAACCACGGCATGTCTGCAATGGCTCATCCAGCCCAAGGGAGCAGTTTTAATGCTAATGTTATATCACCTAATTGACATCCATGCAGATCCAATATATATTATTTACAATGGCTTCATCGTAATGGTCTGCCAGGCAATTCACAAAACTGCTGCATGAAACTCTTACATCCATATCATCGCAATGAGGCTTTATTAGGGCTCGTGCACACAGTCAGGATTGTGCACATTAGTATAAAGTATTTGATCATCTCTGTTACATGCAGATTTGTTTGCGGATTATAGAGAGCATTTCAACCTTGAGTCGACTTTAAAGGAAATCTACCATCAAAATCCCTTGTGATAAACCAGGGGCACTTACTCTTAGATCCAGACAGCGGGATTGGGTAATCTTTTTATATTTGAGATCCATGGCCTCCTTCCTTCGAAAACCAATTTTTAAAATTATGCTTATGAGCCTCTGTGATGTGGCTTTACAGGCTGTTATACTGTCTCACCTCAGTGAGCGCTTCCTGAAACAGAGGAAGGATGAAATCTAGATTGGATTTACAGCATAGGGATGGTTGCACACAACACAGATTATGCATGGAATTTCCAAAAATCCACTGTATAATATGACAGCATCAAAGGGGTTATCCGGGAATAATAATAATAAAGCTATTATACAGCGCATCATATTCCACAGCGCTGCACAGATCATGAGGTACAGATACAAATAAAACAAGAGATTACAGAGTAGTAACATAAGCAGATGAACAATAGGAATGAGGTCTAGGAGGATGAAAATGTTTATATATATATATATATATATAACTGGGGGGCTGTAATAATAAGTCTTTTATACTCGCCTCTTTTCGATCTCCTTTCCAGTCACAGTGCTGCCCATCATTGCTGTGTCTCTGTTTTGATACAGTGCTGTGATGCTGTGGTCACTGTGTCACCATTGGTCACTGTATACAATTAGACCGATAGTGACAGACAGTGCCTCGGCTGAACAGAAACACGGAGAGTGGTCATTATAAGAGGTTTATAATCTTTACAGCCCACTCACAGCCATATATAATTTAATTCACATACTGATCAGCGGTAAGGATTTTTTTTCTCACTTTATCTGGATAGTCTTACCAGTTTTACCTGTGTACGCCACCATCATGTTGTATGGGGCAACTATTTTTTGTAATTAGTTTTGTTTCATTTTCTGTTACGGTCAATATAATTTTTTCTGCTTTTATTTTAGAGGTACAGTATCCTTATTGGGATGTACTGCAACTTGTCTTGCAAAAATATTAGGTTTTTCTTTAATAAGTGTGTATTTTTTACAGAATTTCCCTTTTAATGCTCGGTTCCAAGGGTTTCATGCGCAAATGTTAAGGTGCAGTACAGAATATTCAAATGATTATTATTATAAAGGATTTACTTACCTATTGAATATGGAAGGGTAGGTTGATACATGCTGTGTGACAATTGAACGCCTTTTGAAGCTTCAGATTAGACACACTTGGTTTTGTAAAATAATATTCCTTAATTTCTGGAAAATATTCATAATATAACAAGATATTAATGGAAAATACGGTATTAAAAAAAGCCAGTGTAAAAATGGTATAAATACAACTGATTGTCTAATGAGAATTTGTCAAATTGAGAAAGAATACTGAATCTTAAGTAAGACCTTATTAAACTGTTAAATATGGATTGCTTTTACCCTAATGGCCTCTGAATTCTATTACCATCCCATTAGGCAATGTGAGATTTTAGCAATTCTGTTGTTGTTTCCAGTGGGCAGTGATTATAATAAGAAGAGCAGAGGTTAATGTGATTCATCTGCTTTAATACTTGTAACTCAAAATCCCTTTTCTGTAGTCACTGGATCTTGTAACGCTGTTTTGTATCATTTGGACCAGACTCTTGGGGGTAGTTGAAAAGATGTAAAGAGCTTGGGATTCTATGTGCTTTTTCAACAGAAATGACAAAATGTTATTGACATAACGTCAAATGTTAATGTTACTCATAAAAGTAACACAACACATCACATATAGCTGGCAAATTGATGGTCCCAGTACTAAGATGCTATGCAGATGCCTCCTATCCAGGATTGCCCACATAGGATTACCATTCAAGCATCTACACTGGGAATTTTTTATATTGCATATCTAGCAATAATTGTAAACCGCTTTAAAAATTTGTGCAGATCAGGGCTAGCAATCATAAATTATTCTGCTCACATAAGAAGGGGTAGATGTACCTAAAGTGTCAAAGATTAGATAGTGTTAAGCTGCATAAGATGTTGTATGTTAAGTTTGGTGTAGTTTAACACCGTCTAGTCGTACTTTACACATCCTATTAGTTGGCTTAAATTAAAACAATGTTTTTACATGAGATTTGGGCATTTCTCATTTATAAAACTGTCTAAGGCTACACCCTTTCTGGTGGAGAGTTCAAAAAAGTGCATAGTGAGTATACATATTCTTCTTTCTGGTGGTGTACTCTATTTATAAATCTGTCTAATGTGACATACGCATAGCACAACCAGTGTCGGACTGGCCTACCAGGGGGCGGGACTCAAACACTGAACTCTAACAGTCCAACACAAGGCAACCTAGTTTTGTCAACTACTGGGGTCTATTTCAAAGAGGCTGACAGCGGGTGGGACCCCCAGAATAATTTACCATACAACTATAAAGTCTTGTATGAACATTGATAAATCTACCGCAAAATGTTTTCTGTATTAAAGTTGCCATCCATGACAATATTGTAATTGTGCTGTGATACAGAACTTCCAGTGAACTACACTGAGCCGTAGTAATGAGAACTTTCATGGCCAAATGAACATTGCTGTGTCCAGAAAAACAGTAAACTGATTAATGGGATACCTGCTATAAGACCTCAACTAGTCATGACGATAGGCCATCAGTCTTTCAGCTAGGCAGTTCCTTAAGGAGAACTCTTACTTCCAGACCTTAATCACTTTTAAAAAGTATTTCCATGTAGTAAGGCGGAAAAACTTTTTGAGTTTGTTCGTGTATCATAAGTAATTGAAAGAGACGTTTCCCATCTTCAGTGTATATGAATATGTATATCATGTGTCCTGATATGGCCTCACTAATGGAGTAAGACTTGACTAGGCTGCATCATCAGGGCTTCATTAAAATACTTCACTTTGATTGGTTTGCTACAGTGGAATATCTTTAAGCCATATCAAAACTGGATGTCAAAAAACATTGCTAGGAATGCAAAAGGTTGTTCGTAATTACGCGGGAAAAGGATCACAATAACAAGATAATTACAGAGCATTTACCTAGTCTCTTTTTACAGCATCTTAAAATATGCAACAGACTAATTATGCATGTCATTCATCAAGATACTGATTAGTTTGTTCTAATTATCATAATGAGTGGTAAACATCAACTTTAAAAAAATAAATAAATCTTTTAGCATGTAAAGGGAAGCGGGAAATTGTAAACAGGCATGTTATAGTATGATTTAACCCATTGGCACTGCCCACCTAGTCAGCTGCAGAAGTTTGTTGGTGGTTGACTATCTTTTTTTCTTTTATAATGGTTTACAATCAGTAAAACTGTAGATGTCATGGAAAGTAAATAGAAATTGCACCATAGTAACTGTAGACTAACAAATGCCCCACGGTCTACCACCTGGATCTCTCATTAGCCTAGGTCAAATGGATGACGAGAAAATTTGCTTGTCAGTGTAACACTGTCAGGCAATGCTGCCTACTATAGGCATTATGCACATTATAAAATAATTATAAATCCTGAGAATAAATAAAAAGGAAAATTAATTTTTGATAAATATTTTATTTTTAGGTTAATAAGCTCACACATTAAAATAATATTTTGTATGTCTACAACACGCCATAAAATAAATTAAAAAATTTCCATGTCATTTAGCTTTGCCAGTTTCCCCCCAGTGCTCAGAGCAGCTCTTCCGCTTATCTAAATCTCACTTACTAAAATAAACCTTTCTGATAATAACAATAAAATTACATTCCATTACTGATACATTTTCAATTATGGTTTGATGTTCCGTGCAGGTTTACACTGTTTTTGTATTGTTAATGTCTATCGTGTCCTTATAATCTGCAATCACAATTGGACAGTAGATGGCTAATAATGTTAATTATCTCTTTTTTCTGTTTTCAATATCATTTGCTTTACCAGTCTTCAGTGTTGTGTTAGAATTTACTGAAATGGTTAAAGAGAATTTGTCATATTGCTTTTGGCCAATTTGGTGCACAGAGAGTTTTATCTCTGGGTTTCGTGCAGTCGTTCCAGATAACAAAAGCCTTGATCAGAAAACTCAATTAATCATCCTGTGGATAAATGTGCAATAACATTGAATCGTAACTTCCATAAAAAAGGGCTAGAGATAAGTATCAATATGTATCTGGCTATATCACAGTGAATCAGTGATGTTCTCTAGCCTTAGAAGGTAATGACTGCACGTGATATCACAATCTATCATAACAGCTGCACTGGAAATATAGGCCATTCCTGCCCTGTGATTGGCTGAGAGGGTTAAGAACCTTGAAATGAAGTCACGCTTGGGCGCCTGTGTGAAAGACGTTCATATCGCCGGCTTTCATACGGTAAACACAAGTTTAATCTCCTGCATCCTATGTGTCAGCACTGAAGGGCTTCTCTTCATAAGGTTGTTAATACAAGGCTTGATTGGCTCTTTTATCTACGCATATCAGTAAACAATAAATCATCTTCTTTATTGGAATGGGAGCATTTGCCATGTCCCTCCATTGGTGGTTATCATAATTACTCAATTTTTAAGACCCCCACCCTTTTTTTTTTAATTAAAGTGTGTGGCCTCATAATATGCTAAAGCAGAATTTAACTCTTCGCAATCCTTGTAAAATATTATTTGACAGCCTTTGCAATGGAAGGAAAATCCTACTACTTGTTATATTATTTGATATTTTACCATAGATTGATCTTGGGTTCAAATAAGCTAAACATTATATGATGATAGAGCAGCGTGTGAGTTAAAGCAACATGAAATCTTGCAAGTGCAGCTCAGTTATGCTAATAAGCCAAGAGGGCATGAAATGAGACCATGTATATAATTAGCATATTACTGCAAGGCATGTACTAACACTGAACTATTAATGGTGCCTACTGTGTTAGTAAAAAGAAATGTTACTGACTCCAGAAGTTAATATAACCTTACTAGACAGCAATAGATAAAGATACAGCAGTCCATAAAAATAGTATGGAAAAATCCTGCTCTATAAAGCAACAACAACAACAAGGCAGCCATCAATGAGCAAACCTGCCCGTGTGCATCATCTGAGGTGTTAACCCTTTCAGTGTTCAGAATGAAGCATAGATTTCCTTTTTTAATTTTAGGTGCTGTAGTGTTCCCTAGCCATAGAAAAGACACCCACCTACTACCACCCTCAATCCTCCTGCTACAGCAGGCAGTTACAGCAAGTCTCCCCTAAGCCCCCCCTCCAAGTAGTCACAATACACATTACGCGTTGGTGAAATATTCAGCAAGTATAGTAACATAATAGTTAAATAATAATATGTGAATAATGAAAAAAAAAACTATATTACGGTACAATTTCCCGTCAGCAATCAGTTGATATTGTGCATAATGAGAGTAATTTATCTTAGGCTTTTTTTTTTTTTTTACTTTTACACTTCTTCAGCGTTACACCTGATATATCTCCAGACGCGGATGTATATAAAATGTCACAGTTTTGTTGCAAATCACAGTAATATGGTGCAATTTTGGCACAAATTAAGTCCTGAGAAGATGTAGGCAAAAGTTTAGCAGCAGGTTGCAGAAGAATTTGCAACTTCTTTGTGCCAACAGACACACACATCTGATATATATTACCCTCTAACATCTATGAAACAAGCCCAAAAATGTAAGAAGAGACACACAAAAATATCCTGACTAAAGATAAATGACCAACGTAGTCTGTACAAGCAGTTATGTTGGCAAAAACCTATCTTATGTACCAGCCATATACATTAGAGAGGAGCCATTCATCCAACATTCACTGTGCTGATGCTCTGTCAAAAATTTCACAGATAGGATTCAAATTTTGGGATTGAGTCTATTCAATTTCAATTTTGCATCGACTGTCCTGGAAATTATTTATCTTGTTTCATCATTTTTTTTTTTTAAACAAAATTTTCCACTAGCCCCACTTCTCTGTACTCTGGGATGACTGACTGTATGACTGCCAAAAACATTCAAATATTCCTCGTTTCTGAAAAACAGCAGATTTGAACCGAGTCTACAATCCCACAAATAGATGTGTTCATGTGTAATCTACATGTACATCATAGTTAGATATCAGTGCATGTGGAGTAATGGCATACGTTGTGGCAATGTAAGTTGATGTTATTTTCATTCTCACTCCCATTTCCGGTTTTATATAACATTTTTTCATCCTTTCATATATCTAACCACAATAAAAAAATATATAAATACAAATATGAACGGTCATTTTCTATGCATTTTGTCTTCCATGTTTTCTTCATAACATTTCATCTATGCGGGTTAAGTTAGCACTACTCATTTCCCTTGAGGAATACGATTATTTATTTTAGTTGAGCAAAGACTTTACTAGTGGCTTCTCTTGCTACCAGGCTATATATACCACAATGAGCATTTAGTTCCTGCTGAGTTAACACCATTTGCTTAACTTGATATTTCAACAGCAATGCATGATTTAAGGCACAATCCTTCCCCCAGATGAAGCCATGTGTAGGGGTTTGTGGATATTAAGAATGTAAATAGCACATTTCTTCAAAATGCTGTTTTAGATGTTTATTGAGCAATAATTCTAGAAAATATGTGATATTAATATTTATATACTTTCTCCAGGTAATCAAATAGGTTCTAATGAATACTCATTTTGGACTCCTTTATAACATGTTTGTTCAGCACTTTAGGGGATATTTATCACTAGGTAGATTTACAATGCCTGCCTGCTTTGCTTTGCCATATTTTGCAACTAATTTTTCAAACATTTTGTGATGTATAATACTTTTTTGCATCATAAACTTTTCTAAAACTGTTTTTGATCTATCTAACTTTTCTAAAAATCATTTTTATCTATCTATCTTTCTTTATAGTCAGACAGGTGCGTAACTTAGACAGGCAGGACCCCATAGCAGATTTCTGAATGGGATGAATATAATTGTATGTACACTCTTAAATAGGAGTTACAATCACACACACTATATACACACCAAATATACATATATACAGCATATAAACACATACATACAGTACTATATACACTTACAGCATACAGGCAGTCCTCGGGTTACATACAAGATAGGGTCTGTAGGTTTGTTCTTAAGTTGAATTTGTATGTAAGTTGGAACTGTATATTTTATCATTGTAATCCCAGCCAGAACTTTTTTGGTCTCTGTGACAATTGGATTTTAAAAATGTTGGGTTGTCATAAGAATCAGGATTAACAATAAATCTTCATTACAGACACATGTGATAACTGTTACAGCTGATCATTGTAGCCTAGGACTAAAGTACAATAAATTACCAATATCCAGAGGTCCGTTTGTAACTAGGGGTCGTATGTAAGTCGAGTGTTCTTAAGTAGGGGACCGCCTGTATATACATCACATATGCACACACATACATCAAATACACACAAACACAAACAATACCATATACAGACATACAAAATATATACACTACAAGTGGTTATAACTTTGGAAAGTTTAAACATATTCAGAAATTTTGAGATTGTTTTCTTGTGACACATTGCGCTGCAAATTAGTTGAAATTAGCAATTTTCAAAGTTCAAAATTCTCGGCTTTTCAGGCAGATAGTCATGCCACCCAAATAATGCCACCCAGATAGTCATGCCACCCAAATAATGCCACCCAGATAGTCATGCCACCCAGATAGTCATGCCACCCACATAACTATTTTTTGCGGGATATGCAGGTACATCATTTTTAGGCATCTATAGCTAATTGATGACATTTAATCAACTCTTTCTTGGTAGAAGATAAGAAAACAATCTATTATGGTGTATAACTTTAATTTGTGGCTCTTCATCGTACCATAAATATAGATATTATCTTTATTCTATGGCTCACTATGATTGCAGCAATACCCCTTTATATAGTTTTTATGTTTGAATTTTTTTTGTGAATACAGAACTTATTTGGTAAAGAAAAAATTACTTTTTTTTGCTCTAAGAGGAATAACATTTTTATTTTCTTTGTTGACATGGCTGTTTTAGAGCTTGTTTTTTTCGTAACTTTTATGCTTTTTTATTGGTATCATGTTTGGGTAAATGTTACTTTTTATTACTTTATATTCAATATATATTCAATTCAATATTTATGAGCTTGGATGAACAAATAGTGTAATTTTTGCATTTTTAGTCCTTTATCTTAGTCCTTTACCACCATATTGGTTCAGTAATAATTTATTTTATTGCACTGCCTGTTATAAATGGGACAATAGCAAATATGTAGCATTTTGTTGTAATTTTACATTTTGTTATGCTATAAATGGTTTGCTTTTTTATAAATTATTTTTTTTCTTTTTTGTTTTATTTTGTCCCAGGATAGGAAATGAACAAGTGATCATTGGATCATTTGTTCAAAGTAAAATACTGCAATATTTATCTAACAGGCATCTAACAAGCACAATCTAACTCATCTGTTGAAGACAGACCTGGGGTCCTATAAAGGCTACATTAACTCCATGGCTTCCATGGAAACAAATGGCACCCACTGTACCTGGCATAATGGGTGCCAATCGCCCAGGTGAGTAACAGGAAAGTCCCTTAAACGTCGCCATCACTATGACCATGGCAAATAAAGGGTTAAAGAGGCGGAATAGCGATTTGAGCTGTTACTGCGGGAACTATCATATACAACTAGGATCCCTTGGAAATTGCTGAATCTCCGCTTCTGATCCCAAGTGATTACCAAAACATAACTGTACATCATGTTGCAGTACCTACCTGCACCTTACGACATACAGTAAAAAATGTAGTAAAAAAAAGTATCCAACTTATTCGGTGAATTTTTAACTTCTGACAGATTTTGCCACATGAACCTGACCTTATAAATGTAGATATTACCATTCCCCTTTAGCACTGAGTTGCACACACAATAACATTGATGCTTAAGTAATTTTATACAATTTTTGTTTCCCTCTACATCTCTCAGTTGAATGTGATGGACTTTTTTTTTTACTGTAATAACCATTGTATGAAAGTAGCCTTCCGAATTACTTCATTCTAGTACAAGTATTTAACAATATAGATGAGCTGAAGACCCATTTAAATCCACTTTTGCACTAAACAAAGATTGTTGCTGAAAGTTTGTTGCTGTTGTGAATATTTGATAAAAAAATACCTTATATGCTCGAGTATAAGCCGAGTTTTTCAGCACAAAAAATGTGCTCCAAACCCCTAACTCGGCTTTTACTCGTCTCTATGAAAAAAACCCCTCTGTACTCACCTTTCCGACGTCTCCCGCAGGTCCTCTTCTGTCTTCAGCTCCATCTTCTGCTCCCCGTGTGGTCCTGTCGCACACACCATGATGTCAGCCGCTTGCCGACATCATAGTGGTTGCCCTGCTATCAGCATACGCTTTGATGTCAGCAAGTGGCTGGCATCATGGTGTATGTGACAGGATCGCGCAGGGAGCCAAAGACGGAGCCAGAGCTGAAGACAGAAGAGGACCGGGGCGGGGTGTAGGAAAGGTGAGTACAGAGGATTTTTTTAAGGCTGGGCAGGGGGCTACTGGCTATATACTAGGGGCAGGCGCTGGCTATATACAAGGGGCTGCTGGCTATATACTGGGGGCAGGGGGCTGCTGGCTCTATACAAGAGGGCAGGCACTGGCTATATTCAAGGGGGCTGCTGGCTATATATTAGGGGGCAGGGGGCTGGCTATATACTAGGGGCCAAGGGGCTGGTTATATACAAGGGGGCTGTGGGATATTTACTGGGTGCAAGGGGCTAATGGCTATATACTAAAGGGCAGGCGCTGGCTATATACTAGGGGACAGGGGCTGGCTATATACTGGGGGGTCAGCTTATACTTGAGTATACATAGTAGCATAATATCTTTCCTTGTATAATACACCCTGAGACCTTATTCAAGCATCAGAAGTTTAGTTTGGTCTTTGATGGTCCCAAATCAAACAAGACCAAAATGATATCATCCTGAAAATTGCAATAAGAAATTTCTACCTTCTTTCTTCTACCTTTTAGGCTTCATAGTCATGACAATAGAGCATAGTTGTTTTCGGATAGACAAATATGGCTTTTTTTCTTTCCACAATTATGCATTGTTGAGTGTTATTTAATTTCTCTCAAGAGTGTGGAATCAGTTGGTATAATTTTCTCCAGATGTTGCCACCTGCTATTGATGTAGCTTTCCAAATATTGACAATCTTCATTTTTTTTGAAAGTCGGTTCGCTTTCCGACTGCCAGTTTTATGCCTGACCTGATCAGCTGCAGCAAAACAGGAATAGCATCCATGAACAGCTTCAATTTGTGTATGTCAGTCCCCTGGAGTGTTTAGTCACCATGCTGTCCAACCATCTGTATTTTATTGATGATGGCAAAAGGAAAAGAGAATTGATGCTAAGTGGGATTTCCTAAAGGGTCGAAATATATAATGTCAAATCAAGGTGAACAAAGTCTCCATAGCATTAGGAGATGTAATCTTTTGGAACAGAAGAATTAATAACAATATTATTCTCTGTGCCATGCTGAAAATAAGAAACACAATATACTTTATTAAATCTCAAGAACTACAGAATATTTATGGCTTTATTTCAAAGTAACCAGTACAACTTAAGCAAACTTTTGCAAAGGGGATGCTGTTATCTAGACTAACTAATCCAAAAAACCTAGAATTGCCCAACTCCGCTCCTTTTCATCTTAATCCCAGCGCTGTCCGTCGCTAGTCTTGACATATTGGGATTACCTAGAAAAGAGACATATAATTAGCCGCACAGAGCGTGGGGACAAGTCGTCCGGCACTCCAGGCTGTTAATTATGCACACTTCTGGAGTGATGTCACCTCCCTCTCTCATCCTCCCAGCTTGGGAGAGGGAGGTGGCGAGAGCGTTCATAATTAGTAGCCCGGTGCACATCTTGTCGCCACACTCCGGCCTGCTAAAAATAAGTTTCTTTTCTATGTAGTCCTGGAGTTTCAAGACAAGCGGAGGACAGCACCAGGATCAAGATGAAGAGGAGCCGAGGTCAGTATTTCTAGGTTTTTTGTGTTTTTGCAACTGGTTGATTTCTTTTTTGAAAAGGTTTTCTCTCTAAAATAACTTAGAGAATAAGTGTCTGATTTCTAAAGGTGGTTCCTGCTTCATTCATACGGGGCACTTTTGAACCTCCATTTTTGTGATTACTAGGGGGATCAGCTGCATCTATTTATTGTGATAGGCAAATTGTTAGTTGGAACACTCTTTTAGTGTGTGTAGTAATAAAACTTGTTAAAGCTACTGCTATTGTAAAATATCTTCAAAGTTTTAAGAAATAAAAAATATTGGCCCGCAGTTTTGCCACTCTACACTAAAAACTATTATTTGAAAATTGCTGATGGGCACAGAAAAGGGAGAGAACATTTGGGACTTAAGCAATACGTAATCAATAGTACTGTAAGAGCACCTCTTACTGTATATACACAGGATCTGGTTATCTTTAACCTGATTTCCATTAACCTATGTAAGTGGTAAAGACTTGTGCTTGCCCCATTTACACGAATACGATTGAAATAAACCTGCTCCTGTGAACTTACATTTGGTACTTTCTATGTGCCTTTGGCTGGGATTATCTGGCTATTTATTCTATTGGACTATATATTATATGTGGTTGAAGTCCTTATCGTCAGACATGAATGCTTTTCCCGTCACCCACAAGTATTATCTATCCTCTGAATGATTGGCACAGAAGCAAGAGAAGGTAAAATAAATTGTTGGATTTATTGCACATGCCCTGAGTCCCCTGGTGTTTCTTGACTTCAAGGGGGAAAGTATAAACACCATTTTTTTTGCTCTGGTGAAATCTGTGAATTATATTACTTTATTACACTGTCTCACCCCTGTAGGTGAGAGCATGGTGTTATTTCGATTCATTCATGTTAATTGTATGAACTACCTACTCATTGACATTTTTCTTTGTTTACTTGTCTTTTTGTGCTATTTTTTGCTGCTTAAAAAAATAATATTTTGAAACCCTGTGAGTCAAGGATTTTGATGGTGTAGATTCTTTATAAATCCCTTTGTTTTATATGCTGCCCCTTCTCTACATTCGGTTTTCTCTTTGTTTGCCCTTAGTTTAGTATCACAATTATGTACTGTTATGTTTGTTTTGTATTTGCCGTAACTCTGAAATGCACAATAAACATTACATTGGGAAAATATTATATTTTCTACAGGTGGTTTGTACTGAATATAATTGGAGAGAGGTTTGAGGTATAATTGTTACAACTACCACATCAGATATTGTTGCCGTGTTCTTTTCTCAGTAACGCTAATTAAACCTGTATATGTTGTGTGATAATAGGAGAGACGTTTTCTGCTAAGTCTATACATTTAGTGTAGATTAACCATCTATGCAGACCTATGTATGTCTCAATGGTAACCGAACAAAACTAAAACCTTGTGTAGTAAGATCCTGCAGCATATTTGTCTTTTGACTAATATGCATCTCACGGGGATGATATAAATAACATAGAAAATTAAAATGAACATAAATTGAATGCTGTATTTTGTAGTCAGTACAATGACTTATAAGTCACCTTATACTAAATGCCACAGCTTATTAAACCAATGAACTGTAAACATTATGTCACATGTGAACTTGTTTATGTATATGTTTCCACATAGGAAGGAAATCTACAAATATGTTTTCCAAGCTAGGGTAAGGAAACCCTTGCCTCACTGCTACTTTGAAAGACAACCCTTTTAGATAAAGCATGACTCACAAGAAGTCTTGAGAGATGTTGAGGGATAACTAGTCAGTCCTTTGCAAAAGGAACAGACTGCCAATTGAGGAAAGCACTGTATTGTTGTTGTTGCATCTCATCAGCACAGTGTAGGTAACTGGTTTGGATAGATGAGAGGCTGTAGATGCAGGTCAGTCAAGAAACATAACTCCTTTAGGCGATTTTGCCTTTGCAAGTATAAAAAGTCTTAAGAGACCATGGATGCTCCACTGGGGATTCTGGGAATGGAATGGGAATACAATATCTATTGTGGAAAATTTTACCTCCATGCTTGCTGGTAAAACTTACAAAACTAAGTTAAATCTAAGTCAAAATCAGTTTTATGCATGTTTTACCTCAGAATAGGAAGACTCGGTAGTACTGGATGTCTGCTAAGTATTGTTATGACCTGGATCCCTTGAGTCCACTAGCACCACTGCTGAGCTTAAGCAGTATGGTCCAGGTTTTCTGCTGAGGTAGAATTCTTCTCCATATGCCAACATACTGTACTTTAATTGATGCCCTAGTAAGACTTGCGTTAACATTTCTTTACATTGTATAGTTACTGCTTCACATAATAAATGCATATATTTTAACATATTGATTCATATTTCACATATTAATTTTGCAGACAGCTATAAGAAGAACATACATGTTAAAAGTAGGCCACTCATATTACCTACAACCATGGGCATGTCACTGGAGATCTCTTGTGCACCTGCCAAAATGACCTTGGTTAGTGGAGAGATGATAGAACGGTTTCTAGGCTGTGTCTGACAGCAGTGCAATCGTAGCACGTTTGACAAATCGCTCACATTAAATCGGGGGGCACTTTCGGCAGAGCTGGCGTCCCTATCCATCAGTCCTGATTACGACACAAACGTCAAATATGGCACAGAGCGCATTTGTCAGGCAGAGTAAAAAGCAGTTGTAAGAAGGAGCACTAGCCGTCATTCTAATACACTTAGGTCTGCTGCCTTGTGCCTTGTTGGAGCAAACAGATTCACACATACAAAATACAGCCAGCGTTGCTTCTCCACCTGACCAGTGGTGTTACTTTGCATGTTTATTAGAGGGCATAATAGGAAAAGGTTTTATTCACAAACTCGGTGCCACATCCAAAGTTACTTAACCAGTTAATTTCTTGAATTATCTGGGATGCGCTACAGCTCATTACAGCACACAGTATTTCTCCAGGGTGTTCTTTGATTTCTGGAAAGCTGAAGTAGCTATAAGTTTTGTTCGTGTACAGAACGTTAAAGAGAATCTAAAGTAAACAATGTTGTTCTTTGGATTCCTCTTGATGCCACTTGAAAAGTAATCTCCCCTGTGATCAACTTTTTATGGTATATAATAATGCCATCTGTGCTACATAAAAAAACACATTCACCATCAGTTGGTGGGAGATTTTGAATAGCTTTATAATATTTATGCATTTTGCCATTCTTTTTAAATGCATTTCCTCTGTCAGAATCATTTATGAGATTTCTGTTGCTTTTAATAGGTCAAATAAAGTCACCTTCTTGAGATTGTGATACATTTTAATGGCTAACGGAAAGATAATATGTTACACGCAAGCTTTCGGTACACCTATTATCCCTTCATCAGGCATGGTGATATTACATTTGAAAGCATTTGGTGTGGTGGGTCTTAAGCATCTACCTTGATTGTCCATTCTTTCATAGTCACTAATATATTTGTTTGCTTTTTTTATAAAAGTTTTTTCGAATTCTCCAGTGGATTTTGAGGTTATTGGATTGTGTCAATTATTGGATTGATAGTTGTCTTTGGATACGACCACTGCTACACGCTAGCAGCCGCGAGACATGTGCTATTGGCTGTGGGAAATTTCATATGCAAAAACAATTTTTTTCTTTGTGCAATCACTCCAGCAGAGGTAGACGTAGCCAAGGAACACTGTCCTCCATTTCTAAGGGACAAGATGACTACATTTATGGGAAATTATCTTCACACAGGTACATTAGTTTTTATAACATTCAATTGAATAAATGTATACATAAATAAATATGGCAAATGATTTAAATGAAAGGTCAATGCCCAGATGAGAATACACCTTTAAGACTGCTGCTTGTGTGTTTTTCCTTATTATAAGAGGTAGATTCATCACCATAATAGCGGAAATTTTATTGCCACAGACAGTACCAGAGTGCCTGTGAATCCTTCAAATTAAACTTTAATTATGAGTATCCTAGAGCCATACAATAATGTAAGCTAAATTTAGGAAGACCAATGGGAAAGGTTTTCTGTGAGAAAAATCTGGTTACTTTGGTTGTATTTGTCCTCTATAACTACTAAAATAATTACCTTATTGTCAGCGTACTGAACACTGTGTTGCAAATCCACAATAAGTAACAAGGTAAATTGTATTAACGCTGACAATGAAGTTTCTTTGCTCTTGTAAAATTTCCGGAACTGCAAAAGCATGAAAATGCTTGTTGACAGGACAACCATGAATCGTATATTTGTCCTTAAGTATCCTAAACAAATTGGAGCCAGCATGACAGTTGGTGAAGTAGTGTTTTTAGTGATGGAAGTGACAGATGCCACCAGAGGGAGGACAAAACAACCCTCAGTTCATTTTTGTTTAGTGTGTTTATGAAATGGTGAACCACGCTTGAGTTGGCATCTCCTGACTTCTCATTACCTAGGGTTCTCTTCTGAGCACACAATTTCGTTTTTTGTGCTATTTTTTTTTTTAAGTAATTTCCGTCTCCATCAAACCAAAACTGCTCTGCAATTTTTGTTTTCAATGCATCCTTGGGTGACAATGACTCATGTTAAAAAAATATTTAATATAATAAGAATAAAATCCATACAATGCAATGGATGGCATGGATCATCCCTTCTTAGAGCTCTCTCTTAGAGCTCTGATTTAAAGCCATTTTCATATAAGCAATTTTTGCAGAAATCTTTGTAATGTAACTTGCCAAAACTTGAATTTGTGTATTCAGTCTCAGGGGGAATTATTATTAAGCAGGTCCTCATGAACTGGGAGCATCTTTTAGTATAAGGCTACCTGAAGCGGCTGCCAGGAGACCACAACCATGTTGTCTTACAATTAGACTGAATATCAACAGGTTTGAACACCTTGGGCCACCGAATTGTATATAGTCTCCACTGCAAAAACCAGCAGAGACTTATAGCAGAAATCTCTGTCATATCAGACCTGGTCTTGGGTCCAACATGGCGTGATGGCTGCTGAATCTACTTATTGGTCGCAGCCCCTTAGTAGATAAAGGCCCTGAGGCTCTGCAGGGGGATTTTTAGTCTGGTTTAAAATGCCATTGTAATATATTGCCCCCACTATGTGTTTTTTCTTTTCTTTTTTTTTGCCATAGGCATACAAGGTCAAATGTGGAGGGTGGGTGAATGCTGCTACCACAAGGGAACTTACTAACTATAGCAATGATTAGGATAGTTTTATATTAAAATAGTATCTACTCGATGACCTCAACTTTGAGCTGCTATGTTGTATTCCAGCAGTCCCCAACAGTCACACTGTGCCCAAGACTGGACCGTGGAGTACCTGGTCCTTGGTCTTGAAGAACTTGGTGAAGATGCTCCTTCCTGTTCCCCCACAGCAGTCCTTTTCTCTGTTGCAACTTTACGCGGCTCTGAAACCGACAGCCGGCTACCACAACCTTGGCAGAGTAGAGGACTCTTGTGGGAGAATGGAATGGAATATGGTTTGTTTTTCACAATAAAAGAGAAAGGAGTGGGATGCTACAGAAAAGGAAACATAAATCGGGGGCTACAGAAAGGGGAGAATTATTGGGAGGGGGCTTCAAGAAAGGGGAAATATAAGTAGTAGGTGTCACAATAAGGGTCGAAGAAAAGGGAATGCGGTCCAGCCAGGCTCCAGATACAAATCGTTTCTTTATTCAGTGCAAAATAAAATATAACAATCCACTCCTGGTAGGCGTATAGCCTACGCGTTTCGGACGCTTGTCACGTCCTTAATCATGGCTATAGGGTACTAACACAGTAAGACTTATATAGCTTGGTACAGACAAGGGCACCTCCCTTCTCACGCCCTCATAAGCATTTCCGTTTCCGCCCATCTCCGGTCCATTAAAACCTCTGAACTATTACAATTTCTGTATGTGAAAAATAACAACATTCATCATTGACAAAAATCAGTATGATTCCTGTAAACAGCACATTGATCAGACCAATAATACGAGACCCAAGCAATATATATGCAATAGTCCGTGCAAGATCGTATTGCGTCACGTGACTTGGATCACGTGGTTGGTCACGTGATCCATCTGGGTCACAGAGGTGTATAATGTGATTCATTGCCCGTTGCTTGGTAACCCAACAACAGAAAGAGGGATATAGACAGGGTAATGGAAGTTCGTCAACGAAGAGAAAACCAGGGGTGAAGAAGAGTCCCGACGGCACCGCAGCGGGGACCCCCGACGGGAACCACAGAAACGACAGATCCGGGCATCGGCGAGGATCCTCGCGGCGCCACCGAACGAGGCTCTCTCCAACGACACGGTAGGTGCAACTTTGTCTAAATCCAAGGAAAGAGATATTAGACCAAAATATGCGCTATAATACATTAAAAACAACAATGGATCAATTCTGTGAATATAGTACAGTAATTTAAATATTAAAAATAGGAAGGAAAGAAAGCGAAGTGGCAAAATAAGCAAGTATCAAATGGCATGATGGCATTAGTCATACATCAGGTAGTGAGAAGGAAACTCGGATGGCACGCATGGTAAGGCTAATAATGGTACATAATTTCTCTTCTCATATTGAGACCTTGTGGGAGACGAGTACCCAAAGAAAAAATCCCAACACCCACGTCATACGATCCAGGCCATCCCCGTAGGGGAATTAATAAGAACTAGGCGGAACTGTTCCAATATTTCTGATTTTTATGAAGAAGCATCTAAGGTCTGTGGTAGGCTTAGAAGTAGAGGTTACCCGAATTGGATACTGGAAAAAGCTTATAATAGAGCCTCTAACAAAAACAGACAAGATTTACTATATCCGCAACAATCTAAAACTCCCAAAAACCATCCCAAAATCCCCACTCTGGTCCTCCAGTACAGCCCACAGTTTAAAGCTATTTCTGACATCGTAAATCGCCATGTCCCCCTCCTAAAAACAGATCCTATATTGGAAAACATCCTTGGCAATGGATGCCGTATAGTTTCCAGACGAGGCCAGAGTTTAGGGAATTTGCTTTCTCCTTCCCTTTTCTCTACACAATCTAAATCTACGTGGCTTTCTACTCAGGGCTTTTTTAAGTGTGGAGCAACCCGGTGCCAAACCTGTAAATACGTAGCCAATAAAAAGAAGGACTTTATGTCAAGTGATGGCATGAAACGTTTTGTCATCAAAAAATTCTTAAACTGTAATACGGATAATGTAGTGTATATTATCCAATGTACCATTTGTAACCTTATGTATGTTGGGCACACTTCCCGCAGATTCAAGATACGGTTCCTAGAACACTTACGGGATATTTCCAACCCTACGGGTCGCAATCTTTCAGGCGCATCACAACATTTTGTTACATGTCATAATGGAGATGTACAATACTTGACTACCTTTGCTATAGAGAAAGTCCATGTGAATGTTAGAGGTGGCAATATGGCAGCTCGTTTGGCTAGCAGGGAGGCTTATTGGATTTTTTCTTTGGGTACTCGTCTCCCACAAGGTCTCAATATGAGAAGAGAAATTATGTACCATTATTAGCCTTACCATGCGTGCCATCCGAGTTTCCTTCTCACTACCTGATGTATGACTAATGCCATCATGCCATTTGATACTTGCTTATTTTGCCACTTCGCTTTCTTTCCTTCCTATTTTTAATATTTAAATTACTGTACTATATTCACAGAATTGATCCATTGTTGTTTTTAATGTATTATAGCGCATATTTTGGTCTAATATCTCTTTCCTTGGATTTAGACAAAGTTGCACCTACCGTGTCGTTGGAGAGAGCCTCGTTCGGTGGCGCCGCGAGGATCCTCGCCGATGCCCGGATCTGTCGTTTCTGTGGTTCCCGTCGGGGGTCCCCGCTGCGGTGCCGTCGGGACTCTTCTTCACCCCTGGTTTTCTCTTCGTTGACGAACTTCCATTACCCTGTCTATATCCCTCTTTCTGTTGTTGGGTTACCAAGCAACGGGCAATGAATCACATTATACACCTCTGTGACCCAGATGGATCACGTGACCAACCACGTGATCCAAGTCACGTGACGCAATACGATCTTGCACGGACTATTGCATATATATTGCTTGGGTCTCGTATTATTGGTCTGATCAATGTGCTGTTTACAGGAATCATACTGATTTTTGTCAATGATGAATGTTGTTATTTTTCACATACAGAAATTGTAATAGTTCAGAGGTTTTAATGGACCGGAGATGGGCGGAAACGGAAATGCTTATGAGGGCGTGAGAAGGGAGGTGCCCTTGTCTGTACCAAGCTATATAAGTCTTACTGTGTTAGTACCCTATAGCCATGATTAAGGACGTGACAAGCGTCCGAAACGCGTAGGCTATACGCCTACCAGGAGTGGATTGTTATATTTTATTTTGCACTGAATAAAGAAACGATTTGTATCTGGAGCCTGGCTGGACCGCATTCCCTTTTCTTCGACATTTGATTTACCCCAGCAGCAGGGGGGGCCCGTGCCGGACTCGATACTGACGGGGAGGTGAGCTGGCAACTTCTTTCTTTTATACAGTCACAATAAGGGTACATTATACATTATTTGTGTGAGGGCATTGGGGAGATGTTAACAATAACATGTAATAAAACCGCTCTTGAACCAAAATGGCCATCGCTTAAGGGGTTAATGTAATGACCAATAAGTTAATATTGCTGTTATGTGTACTCTAGAGGAGGAGGTGCATAACATATATCCCAAATTATGTAAAGTCCATTCACAGCAGTGGTAAAACCATTTCTATGAATAGGAGAAGTAGTCTGGTGCGTGGACTAGTGCAGAAGTTGGATTATGCATAATACTGCAGTGAGAAAGTATAGCATGCATTTTCATCTCTACCAGTGCAGAACAGCGCTGTAGCTCTCCTGGCTATGGAAGCTAAACAGTGACAGCTTTGATTTGACTATGTTAGAGTGTTTCTCTTTTACCCAGATAAACAGTTGTTTGAGAGTAATGAAGCGTTGTTTTTCTCTGGTTGTTAGAATTTATAATGTCTGGGGAGCGATTTATTGTATGGGCCTAACCAAAAATCATGGACTTAGCACATTTACTGGGCCATTAGGCAACTACTTTGTACAGAAGTGAAACTGGCCGTTAGCAGAATCACAGGGGTGCTAAAACTCACTGTGATCTGAGTCTGCTTTATTCTGTGGCTTCGTTTCTATATACACAGGATCTAATATTTTCCTTTGTAGATATATCAAACGAATGCATCTGATCTGATTTGGTTATAAAAAATAAACATTAGTTAGCGATCTCTCATTAGAACTAATGTAGTCAAATTACCTATTGTAATATTACTTTTTTGGCATTTTATACAGTGTATATCTGGATGCCTGTCCTTTAGATGACTACAAGATTATGATGAAAAGAGTGAGGATTTTAGTATCTTGTACAAACAATCAATTCTTAGGTGTAGAAAAACAGAGGCAACACAACATTTTTGTTCAAGCAAAAAACATCCAGGTTTTTCTTGTTTTATTTAAGTCTAGTCCAGAAAATAATGAAGAATAGGACAGGCAGCGAGTATCTCAAATAGACTCATTGGCGCATGAATAGCCCCTTTGACTTTTATTGTCCCTTTTCCTGCCCGGTACAACCTTCTGAATTTTTTTTTCAGCTGTGGGATCTCCCACTGAGTGTGGTTTTCAGAATTTGGTTCAAGAAATGGGGTGGCCTAAGACAAGAGGCAGCTTACCTCGGTTTTTTTTAAACCTCATCATATGCTCTGGGGTTGTAAACTTTCACCAAGTTTCCAAATTTTTATGCAACCTAGGCAGAAGGGACACTGTTCTCCAGGGTCAAAACAACAATAATGTAACTTAGGGAATGTGCAGATATTTGGTATTTTCTTTCTCTAAGATTTTGTTACACATCAAGCCTTTTAGAATAGTCATTTGCTATTCTACTTTTGTCCTGCAAGAGTTAATTTAGTTTCACATAAGAGAGCTCACTACAAAAACACTGGAGACGAAAGGCACGAGCACCAATTTTTCTTTTGTTGGGAAATGCAGGTAAATACAATGGTATAGATGCAACATTTCTCTTGTGCATGATCCCCTATGACCTCTCAATTTAATAGCTTTTCTGCATTTGCTAACGAAAAAAAGACTAATCTTTTCAATCTATTCTCGACAGGCCATTGAATATCAAAAGGTTTTTCTTACCATTAGAAACAGATAAGTGCATTAATTATACGACAATTACTTTGAGTTTTTGTTTAGTTACATAATAAAGGTTGGTATGCTAAAAGGTAAAATTAAATTACACCTTTATAAGCTGTGGCCGGAAACCATTTTGTGTGCAATTGCAGTCCAGATAATTTGGGTAAATAGAGAATGGACATATTGTACTTTTTATACTTTTTATACTATTGTACAAGATGCATATATATATATTTAAATTTGGCGGACCACTATTTGTTTCAACACTCTTCGTCCTGCCTAGCCAAGCATATGATCTCCGTAATAAGAAGGAATGGCTTATCTCCTATAAGAAAATAGCATCATACATGTTGAAATCCAAAGTACCCTTTCCTATGCCATGGGGAGTGAGTGATGACAGCTAGCCAATCCTATCTAAATGGGTTTAGCCAATATTTATCTTACATGGCCACCTTAAAAGGAAATTCTGTTTAAAGACCCCCACAATTCATACGCAATATTGGGATATATTAAAATAATAGAGATGATGTCCTCTTTTCTATATCTTATTATTTTAGCTAGATCAAAGAGACAATTTGCTTCCTTTTTTTTTCCCTTTTTTTTTGTAATACAAGGACAATTAATCTGAATTCCTGACCATTAGGAATGGGGATACCCTTTTAGGTTGCAGTTCCCCAAGTTCGGCCAAACCAGATACTGATAGTTTGAGTGCCTGAAAAGTCCTGACCATCGATAACACTCGCAAGCTATATTGGCACCAATTGCAGAACCAATTATTCTGCCACCAAATGTTTAAATACCCACCCTTTGTATGCCACCATCATTAAATTAAAATATTACATGTCCTTTGGTTGTAAGCCTAGTGTACAGTGATTAAATAAAAGTTGTGTTTTCCAGAGGACATTGTTTGGGTTCTAGAAAATAAGCTTTAGATGTCATAGATTACTGGTTCTGTTTGTAAAAACGTCAAACACAGTTAATCCACATGTAGATGAAGATTTGAGAATGATAATTCATGGGATCTGTTTACTTAGGAAAAATTGTAAAACAGATTACAATTTAATCTTAAAGTCTAACCTTCATTTAAAAAAACCTTTTGATATAATGTAGGGCAGGCAATTTTAAGCCCTTTTGGAATTGGATTAGTTACCCAAATCTTGCTCCTTTTACTGCTATTCGGCAGCCTTCCCCTGTTATTAGTGACTCTTCAGATGTCTGGTGCTAGGTACTCTCCGTCCACACTGGGCTGAATACACAGTGAGAATGTACATGTGAGACCTACCCCCTCTCTCCCTGCTCTCAGCAGATTCTCCTCATGGCTGCTATGTGCTGCCAGGAACCCAACTAATGTAGTAACAATTCCTCCCTGTCTCTCCCTACACTTGTATATAAACACAGCACCCCCTTCTTCATGGCAGCAGGAAATAGCAGATAGAGAAAGAGCAGTGATACCTTGCCTATGCAAGTCTTTCCAATGT
Organism: Engystomops pustulosus; assembly: GCF_040894005.1. Lineage (NCBI taxonomy): Eukaryota > Metazoa > Chordata > Amphibia > Anura > Leptodactylidae > Engystomops > Engystomops pustulosus. Next base: position 55,063,925 of record NC_092414.1, on the reverse strand, counting down.
GCTGTGCTGAAGTTTTATTAGATAGATAAATATGTATATTACAAAGACAACATACAAAGAAAAATTCAACTAAATATACTTGATAAATAGTTCACAGTAAGCCTGTATAGAAGGTATAGTCCTCAGAATAAGTGAAAGTATTTGTTAAGTATATGCAGATCTGTGGATATGTCCCTTTACCCAGAGGAATAACCGGGGATAAGGGACACATACAAAGTTATATACAGACCAGGCGTGGACACTAGCTGACATGTGTTTCTCCTTACTTCATCAGGGGTATGTGTGTATGTAGACCTGTGTATGTGTCCCCTATTATCTTTTATTCCTTTATGTTATGTGCAATACTTTGTAAGCAAATGTGTTTGTAACCAAATACTGTGACTTGTTCTGAGGAATAGACCTTCTATACCTCTATACAGGTTACTGTGATCTAGTTATCATGTATATTTATTTTTTTGAACATCTGTTGACTTTGTCCATGTCGTCTTTTTAAATGGATTTGTTTTAATTGATCTTATAAAGTGTTATTTTATGCTTTCTTTATTTTGGATGTTGTTTTCCTTTTTTTTTTGGGGTTATTTGATTTTGGGAACAATCGATTTAATCTAGTGGGGGTACATTGTGTTTGTGCCCCTTGTTACTTGTATTGGTGTTCACTCTTCTCTAGTTGCAAACATTATAATTATTATACTGAAACATTTCTTGTCATTGAATAAACCTTCACATTTTCATTTATGTATATTATTCAGCCTCTTAGCTACTAGCTCCACACTAACCTGTGTGGGTGTGACTAAGATGGACAAGCTATGATCTCATTGGTCAGCAGCGGGTGCTTGTGATGATGTCACAGGAGGCAGGTCCCGCCCCTCCATCTTGCTGATAGTAGTTATATTTAGTGCTGGAAACCATGGTTGCTATGGGCCAAAAAAGGTACTAAATGGGGGTTTTAAAGGCAAAATACTTTGAGAAATGATTCCCATGGACTCCTGGATCAGAATTATGCTTTTTCATTTTTTTTGGCCATAAAAATTACAAGAAGACATCTTATAATGTGTTTTCAAAAGGCAAATATTTGCAGATACTATTTGAAGTTTTTATACTTTCAATATGTGACCAGCAGTTTCCAGCACAATCCTGTTCCTGCCAAACAACAGATCTTCCTGTATTGTTTTAAAAACCTGACTTGTTGTTCGGCTTGATCAAGCAATCACAAACTATCTAAACAATAAAAAGTCTGTGCAATTAACTCATCCTTCTGGTTTTGCTTCCCAAAGGGATCCCCCTTAACAAACACAGGCAAAACTCGACTGCTCGCGAGTGGTGTTACTATATTAGCTAATTAGAGAATGTCTTCATCTATTATTAGAATCTCACAATAAAGAAAGATCTGACTATATTGCCTCGGCAGAAACAAATACAAGCGTTTTTGTGAGATTTAATTTATACTATTACAGTCTTAACCAGGCATCAAAATAATGTTAAAGAAAACATCTAATTTTGAAATCAACCGAGTTTTCTAAAATCTACAACTAGATGGAAATCATTAGAGATGAGCAAATCCATTTGTTGGTTCTTAGATTCAGCATGAATCTTCCATTTTAGAGGCATCGATTTAAAGCCCTAGGGAGGGGTAATGGAAAATACTAAAATTTGGAAAAGATAAACGGACTGAGATTGGAGCTTTTCCTGAAAAATTGGAATTTTAGATGACTAGAATGGGTTATATACCAATTTCCAGGACAATTAGAGCAACCTCTAATTCAGATGCAAACCACATGCAAACCAAATGCTTTGAAAAATTTGTTGAAGCTTAAACAAAGCAAATGTTGGAGGATTCACTCACCTGTAGAAATCATGTTTTCTTCTATTCACTTCAATAACTATATATTCATATTTCAATTGACATATCACAGGTATCCCCACTTAAGAAGTTATCGAGGTTAAGAACTCATTCTCAAAAAATATATAGATAAAGTATGGAGCTGTGACCACACGCCATACTACAGGAGTCACAGCTCTAATAAAGGGAGCCACGATGTTAGTAATACGGCACATGGTCACTGCCTCCAATTGGCTGCAGAGAACTCTGAACATTTGGAGGACACAAAGAGCAGCATTGATTTATCTTTGTTTTTGAATATTTTCAAAGTTTATTAATTTATTTAAACCTGTGTAGCCCTTTTAACATCATCATGAAGAAAAATAACGGCTAAGATATTAAATATAATACAGAGAGTGTTGCGCTATTTAGGGGGGCTTTAATAAATCTCACATTGCTTATACAAGTTACAGTAGCAAACTCTTAGAAAACTTTGTTATATGTCTAATACAGAGCAGTAAATTACTGTATCATTCAGCCATGATACATATAACAGAAATGTTGCAAGTTATTTTGTAACGGGGAAACTATGCTATTTAGAAGGGGCCCAGCTGACGTTAGAGGAAGTAATGATTTACCGTGCTTAATTGGGCCATACCCAATCCTGTGTTTCCTTTCCTATTATATATTGATAATGTCAACATATACACGTATGTAGATTGAGACATTTGAGTCTGTGTTACTCTTTTAACTGCTAGATTAATTTATACATTTTGACTTTAGGGTAGTGAAATAATCAGCCGCTGTGAAATTACGGTAGTTTCAAACTTAAAATTAGTTGAAGTTATTGGCTGATAACAGCCCCCCAGTGACCATTTAGAGGTTTCCATATAGTCCAATGAGTATATGTCTGCTAAGCAAAATTAAAAATTGTAATTGTCCGTTGAGATGGCTAAAATGGTTGTTTATTCAGCTATGAAATGTGCAAAGCTCAGCTCTGTTGGTATACAAGGAGGAGCAAAACTTTAGAAGTCTATAGAACTGCAGCATGTAAAAGAAATGAGTCCTAATAAAGCAACCAAAGTTAGAATTCCACGTTTGTAAATTTAAAAGAATAACATTCTCCTTCGAATTGAGATCTGAAATACATGAGGATGTAAATTATACAATGCTGAGTTTATGAATACGAATAGTATTACATAGAATCCAAGGGGGAGATTTACATGTGCGCCGGCCCACTCCGTAAACACCAAAATAATCACAATTTCTTGTAGTGAGCGAGAAAACTGTTGTAGAAGCACTGATAAATCTCCCCCCGAATGTTTACCATCTGGTCAAACCTCTAATATCTGGTATTTTCACAAAGTGTGTTTGTCATGACATCAGTACAGTCCTCTTTCTGGTACTTACTGATGTATCATGGCAAATAGTCCAGTCCATGCAAATTTCCCTTTTATGACCATGCTTTAAATAAGATTCTCTGTATATCAGCACATATTATATTACTACCATTAGTACTTGAGCCACTCAGCTCCACCAGAGTATCACTTTCTACTTTTAATGTTAAGAGTCTGAAAATGTAATAAATCAAGAAGTACAACAGTGTCCTTTCAATGGGCCCGCTGACTATAGTTCCGCTGTAAAATGCCTGCTACTGCATTATTTAGCAAGGAAGCAAAATTTTGTATTTTATTTAAAGGCATAATATTATGTTATCTCTTTCCTGAGCATTAATTTGAACACAATGCAGAATGTATGTTTTATCTATTGTAATGAAAAAAAATACAAATACTTTATTTCAGGGTCCTAATAAGAGGCAAACAAAATGGTCAATATCATAGTCTCCATATGTGCTGCAATTTTTTATGCTCTTTCTCTTGCTAAAAATAAACAAAAGGTCCTCGGGATAAGATTTGTAGGGTTCCAACATCCAGAACCTCCACAGATCTCCTGTTCTCAGCAGTTAGCTTCTCCGTGTAGTTTTACCACAGAGCAGACCCCATTCGTTTAAATGGGAGCAAGGCTGCAGAGAATGCAGTAAATGAAACCGTTATTTATCAGGCATATTGGTGCTGGGCACTTGACCTCTACAATTTAGTATTGATTATCTATTTCCTATTCAGCAGAGCTCAGACATGTAAACGAAGAAGCATGGAGGTCTGCTCACAGCACAAAAGAAAGGAGCAGAAATGCTTAATCTCTTGATGAACATTCAGAGACCATTGACAAGGCAGTAAAGGCAGAGGCTGTAAAAGACTGGCCAAATCCTTTAACTTAAAGTACAGTACTTAAAATGTAATTTAGTAGGAGACGGATTCAGTATGGTTGGTATTTAATTTATTGAACTCTCTGAACTATCAGAGCTTAGAAGGTCAGTAGCTGGTCCTACTCAGCCATTTATGTATGCACAGTTCTACAGAGTCACTTAGGAGGATTGGACTCCTAAGTGCAGAAGACGAATAGGTGACACAAATAAGCCCTGCCCCACAAATCTTCATATCAACACACCTCATTCTACTTTATAACATGGTGAGGCAATGTGCTAGATCATTTTTTCATAGTTCAAGCGGTCCCCTACTTAAGAACACTTGACTTACATACGACCCCCAGTTACAAACGCACCTCTGGATATGGGTATATGGGTAGTCCTAGGCTACAATGATCAGCTGTAACAGTTATCACAGGTGTCTGTAATGAAGCTTTAGTGTTAATCCTGGTTCTTATGACAACCCAACATTTTTAAAATCCAATTGTCACAGAGAACAAAAAAAGTTTGGGCTGGGATTACAATGATAAAATATACAGTTCCGACTTACATACAAATTCAACTTAAGAACAAACCTACAGACCCTATCTTGTATGTAACCCAGGGACTGCCAGTACTTAAAATAGTTTCTAAAAGCTCAGCTCCCTGTGATCTATATGTTGCTGGTGGTGAAGGAGATACTTATATATTCAGGTGTGCACTTTCTACCAGATATAATCGGTAGGTTTTATAGAGCTGACAAAACGTAGAGCTATAAATCTGAACACCGTTGAAAAAAATGGGACAAATTATAAAATAGTGTCATAAAAATATCATTTTAGAGAGCAACGTGGAAAATTAGCATTGAATCTTCCATTTAATGACTGTGCCGGCAGATGTTAAAAGAATGAGTTCAGCTTGAGTTGTGTGAAAAAATCACAGCTTTCTTTATAGGCTTTTGTAGTGAAATCAGCCACTGTTTACCACATAGTAAAGACTTGTACTCTGTTTAATATCTCACATATTTATACTGTTCCAAAAACTGAAAAGCAGTCATATATAATAAAGCAATAGGAACACACACACAAGAAAGTTGGATTCATAGCAAGAATACTGAGCGTATTTCCATGACAACAGTTGCTATGCTATGTCTAATTGCAAAGGTTTTATTTTAATTACGCAGTTTTTTTTTTTTTTTTTTCACAAAGCAACAGGGAATTTGTCAGGAAATACCAGGAGAAAGAAAGAAAAATAGCTCTTTGCATTCTTAAAAAGTAGAACTGGTCTCTCGATCCCCTGGCATTTTTAGCATTGATAATCATCTTAGAAGAGGACTTTATTTTTTAAATAGGAACCGGTGGGTGGTATCATAATACTTAATATTAAATGTGTCCCTTGTGAGTTGCAGTCAAAATAAAACTCGAGCAGTGAGTTGCATATTTACATTGTTAGTAGCTACTGGCCACTATTTATTAAGCTTAAAGTATAACTTCTAAGTTACACGGCCAAATTTTTTTTTAAAACACAGCTGGGACAGCTATATCATATTCCTAGCCTGAGATTCAGTCTGGTATATCTATAAGTCCTACTTGTTAAATCCTTCTCCTGAAGTGGACAGGCTGGCATGTGACATGAGAGGGAACTGAGGCCAAAGCAGCTTTCAGGGGGAGATCTTGCACTGTGTGTGGGAACATGAGAGCAGACTGTAGATAGGACGTAGCTGACATGCACCTCAGCTCCTGGCTTCCTTTTAAAACCAAGCAGAGAGTTGTGAATGAGCACAGTGCATGGTCCTACCTCTAAACTCTGCTCACGCCGGAGAACGTCCTGCTATCTCCTGTTGCCTCATGTATGGATTCTTCTTGACTACCAGAATGTAAGGTGGAAGAAAGCAGGACATTAGCAGGAAAATGGCTGTAATAATGTAATGAATGTATATTGGAAATATATTAGCTTTCAGCAGTTGTTGCTGCAGAAAAAAAAACCTTATAATTATTGATGAACGGTTTTGGGTTCTTACCAACATTGCTGGTTTGGGTCTGCAGAACACATACCCGGACTTCAGTCAGAAGTGTGTGTTCAGTTCACCTCCCCCTTACCAGTAATAGCAGTGCTGGCACTGATCGCAGGTGTTATCCTTTAAATGCCGCAGGTAATGACACAATTTCTGTAGAGATCTTGTCATACCCTGTGACGGCTGCCTGCAGCATGTAAAGGATAACATTGATTGTGTGTGTTCGGATTTGGTCAAACTTGCCAGACCCGAATACTGATGGATACTTACAGCTTGTATTTACAGCTTGTATTTCCGAGTTTTTGTTTTACTAAGCTACATATATGAAGAAAATGTCATATATGTTGGTATGCAACAAAAATGTATATGCAACAAAATACTTCAGGCAGTTTTGTATTTTATCTCCACAGTTGTGGTACTAGTTGCTAAACACATATTTTCCTAATAGAAGGGGAAACCACTGGGATACTCACTATTGTCACTACTATTCATTTCCGCTGTTAAACCCTATGGCGTACCATCAAGGTGCTACTAAGATGTATAGAGATTGCTTATTGACAGGTGTCTGCTGTATTATAAAGCAGGCACCTGCCAAAAACTGTTTCAACCAGTGCCAGCAGACATTTAACCTGCCATAGTACAGCCAGTCTGTGACACATGGGCAAGTTTTTTTATAAGTTGGGATGTTACCAATTGGTTGCTATAACAGCCAGAGCTGCATTAATTCACAATATATAATCCACTTCAAAAGATTATATTAAATTTGAACATCTCTCCAACTTTATCTTTAACAGTTTATATCTTCTGTTTCACTTAGAAACACAATTCTGATTTGATATAGGAAAGACTCTTTTCTCTTTTGTATGACACCATAATTGTGTTTCTAGGTGCCAGTAGGAGATATGACTGTTTTAAGTGAACATTTAACATTTACATTTTTAGTTATTTTTTTGCTCATTTTATATAAATTGAAAAAGTATTAATACATTTTTCCATCAAGTTAAAGTCTTGTCATGAAAACACAAAAAAAAAACTAAAAATGATTATGGTATGTAAAGCAGTTCCAAAGATATTTGAAGAAGAGCAGAACTGAGCAGCAAAAATTGACCTGGAAATTCATTCACCAATAAGCTTATGTCACATAGAAAATAAAACAGCTGCCCCCACATATAGGGCTCATCTTTCTACACTAATAATAGGCAGGTTATAATGGTTTATTAGGATATTTTATATAGCACCATTAACAAAGGGGAGGCTATGCTTTATTTCCCAGAGAACAAACATATGCTTACCAGGAGTCTCGCTCAGTAAGGTCTTATGCGGCCAATCTGTGCCAAGTGTTTCTAACAATCAGTCTGTGCTGCTTTGTGTCATTTGGCCGCCATACAGTTTTATTAATCGATCCCTTTATGATCTCAGCAGTTTAAAATTCTCCAAGAACAGGCAGGCGGAATTGATGGAAAGACAAGTATCAAGTGCTGCTATTTGAAATAGCTTGTTCGCTGTCCAAATGCTGAACCTTGCCACAGCAGAGGCTAAAGTCATGATTGTTCAAAGAGCCATTGACACTCTCTCTACCAAATCTCACTGTTTAATCAAATATTCTCTCCTGCTGAGCAAATCATGGCAAAGGGATAGTGACACAGGCTGTAGAAGTGGGAGCACATGTTTGCAGGAGCATGGTGCTGCTGAACATGCAGGCGGGATTTCTGTGGGAGAGTAAGACTACTCATACTACCGGGCAGCTGGACTTAGCTACATGAAGTAGCTATTGAAGGGGTATTTTCATCTGGATATTCACACTTAATTTAATTCCATATGCATACATTTCTTCAATTGGATGTTATTAAAAAAAAAAAGTATCTGTCAGGTGCACAATTCACCAGCATATGATAAATCCACCAACCCCGTTATCTTTATTTGGTGGTCAGTATAAACTGAGACACAAAGTCATAAAGTTCATCCTATGAAAGGTTTTTAGAGTTACAATACAAGCCAGCATAGAGATTGATGGTGAACATACAGTATCAAGCAGAAGAGTTATTGTATCTTTAAATTGGATTGCACAAGAATCCAGTTCTTGAAAGTGGAGATGTAAAATGTGCTTATCCATCAGGTTTTTGCCTGTTATTTATGGATCAGGGGTAATTTGTGTCTAGCGGTTTTACCAGGGCAGCCATTGAAATGACTGTAATGTTATAGATATTTCTGACAAGGTCCATTTGGAAGATCAATTAAGGATTGTTTATGGGGCTTGAAAGAGAACTGGTAAATCAACATAAATGTTCAGAGAGAAGTGTGGGTTTCCAAAAACAATAAAAAGAAGATTAAAAACAGATTAGTTAGCAATAAATTAAGCAGTGAAAGGCTTAACAGACTTCCATACGCCATAGATTGCCCTGGTAATGAAGTTTAAATAATGTATTTTGGCTTCCTTTTCAGGGTCCAGTGTGAATGTTTGAAAGTATTGATGATCATAAAGGATTTTTTCTAAGATCAGCTCATAGAGCGCCCTGCATTTGTGTCCAGTCCACTGTCGATATTGTTGTATCCACCGTGACCAGATTTCTTTTTTGCATTATATATTGTACTTGTGTGCCTCATAGCAACATAGTCAGAACTCAGGATGACTTGAACCGTACTTTTTTAATGAGAGAGCAGGGACTATTGTAAAAAGAAAGACCATTAGTGATATTTTTACCATTGTGGAGACATTACATTTGTTTCATGCTGATGGTAGCTCCACTATGGAAAATATTCCTAAAGCTGCCTTTACAATTGTATCAGTAGTTTGGAACTTTTCTTGTTTCAATATCATGTGTTTAAGTTATTTGAAGCCAAAGAAGCTTTAAAGGCTGTAGGCTGGTTAGTCCATAGGACAATTCCAGCAATACCTACATCATGCTGCTGGCTTCTTCCTAGCCTGAGATATAACCTGGTATATGTAACATCCCTTTTTATAAAATGATATTCAGCTATTCCTGAAGTGGGTGGCACTTTCTGGTTGTGACATCAGCTAAGGGCAGTGAGGCCAGAGCACTTAGGGCATTCATATGAATCGGCACAGCATGTTTGTAATTTTGCTAATTAGAGTAAATTAGAGAATTGCATATTTTTTCTTAGTGCAGAGTTAGGCAAAAGTTTTTATACTTTACAGTTGTATTTTAAGAACTGTAGGCCACATCAATTTCTGTAAACACTGCAAGTCTAACTATTTCTTACCGTAATATTATTCCATGACACAAAGGTTGATGATGGACACACAATCAGCTTCTGTTAGTCTAGTAATTTGCACCATGGTCTAAATAGAGTGTTTTACTGTTTTAGCTTCCTTAATCAAACACATTCAAGAAGTTTGTGATCTGTATTTCCCCACTTAATTGACTCCCCTAGTAGATATGTGAAAATGTGTCTTAAATATTACATTTATTCTAAAAAATACTGTAATATAAGAAAGAAATTCAACGGAAACATGTGAAAGCTTTAGTAATAAGTAGGCATTGGGCAAACTAGCATCATCTAGTGATAGTTAATTATTTATATAGCTTCTGCATTCATAGTGCTCATCATTAATGAATAATATTAGTATAGGGATCCTACCACTAAGAGCACAGGACATAATTTAGTGTGCAATATACCAGGAGACAAATGAGTAACAACTGTAATTAGCCAACATTAATGGGTGACATCGTAAATGTAAAGAGCCTACATGGAATCTGCTTTGTAAGCATGAAATTATTGATTTAACCCATGTGTACGGAGGCATACTGATACAAGCATCTATGGACTGGCAGCATGCTGACGATATGTAATTGACTGACCTTACTATATATTGTTGTAATTGGGATTTAAGAACTAGCTGCATGTTGTGTTGTTTATAATGTTGTCCCATTTGTTGATACTACTACTTAGTATTATGAGGTATTCCGTGTTATGATCCCTTAGACAGGAAGCCAGAAGCTCCTTGAATCCACAATTAAAAAAACAAATACAATATGCTTTCTATTAAGTTGCCCAATACAATGAAATGGCCAATAAAATAAATTCAATATGAAAGTAAAGCAATAATTTATTAAAAAAAATAAAGTGCCATCCAGAGCGAGAAGAGTGCTCATATTTTTAATTGTCAGTTTTCTCCCTCAAAGTCTATTAAGTACAATGGCCTTAGATAATGGATCACAATAGGAGTCAGTGGTCAGAACCCTAGTAACATAACTTCTATATCAAATGAGTATACCAGTTGTAAAGTTCTTTGTGAATCCCCTTATCCATGACCATCTGGGTCTACAATAGAATCCAGAAGAGAGAGACTTCAATTCATTTCTCTGAGGCTGATTGAAAAGAGCCACTGCTAATCTGGAAATAGTTGAGACTGTTTGGACTAATTTAACGTATAAAGGTCACTGTATCAGCGAATGGGTCAGGCTGAACTGGATGCAGGAAAAGAATTCATTACTATATGTTTCAGCGCTTTGAAATGGATAGTATACATCTTCTCTCTATCCAACTACATGAACTCATTTATTGGAAGAACATCCTTGCAGATGGTGTCGGCTTTGAAAACAGACTTAGTTTTTTCATCACTTTGTAGAAAAGTACTCTGTATTCGATATTCATCAGTCAGCTTCTAGAAAAGACAAGTTAGAGTATGAGTCTGACATCTCTCCTCTCCTCCAAAGGTTAAAATATCAGAAGCTGCTTCCTTCTTTAAATTGCTTTATGTCTCCTACCTTGAGAGGTTGTAATTTTTCCATTTAAATCTTATAGAATATACTTGCATAGAAACTAAGTTTATATTTCTGACCTATATAGTTATTAGTTATAAGTCACATATTAGGAATTGTTATATCATTGGCTGTTCGGCAATTAAACATCTCAGCTATTTAACATTTGGATACCATGTTATCTGCATGTTTTAAGATGTAACTTTATGTAACGCAAGTCAATATTTGACCTCAGCACATGTATAATATACTTCATGGTATATTAATGGAGGCCCAATGCTTAGATCTTGTTGTGATTATCATCATGAATAATCAGTGTTTGTCCAAGAACCAAGACCTCAGGACCTCATCAGTAATCATAGCTACAATAAGTAAGGCCTTTACATTTTAGAAGTCAGAAGGTTGCAGAAGTATCTGGCAGAAGGCTCTTGCTGCACAGTTATCGGGCGCACTTTATCAATAACAGATTTTTTAGCAAGAAAGTCAGAGACAATGTTGAAAAAAATGTATTTCACATTATAGACATTGATAGCATAAAGCCGTGATAAAGTCACAATTCTGTGCAAGGCCTCCGTTGACTTGACCAACAAAATCAACATAATCCTTTTGATTTTGACGCCTTAGTTGTTTTTTTTTTCCATACATCTGATGATTGCTCTACTGGACACCACTGGAAGTTGAGCTCCCTCTATAACTACAGGTTCTCTATCTAGCCCGCCACAGGTAGGCCCCAATCATCACCGAAAGGGATACCAGTGGACATTTTGCTTATACAGTTTAATTACTACTCAATTTCTTTTTCTATTTTTTAACTCTTGTGCAAGGCCTGGAATTGTGACTATTTCTCCCTTACGCTACCTTCATGCCGGTGCTCTAGCTATAGCCTGCAGCACTTCCTCTCACAGGCTATTGTGAAATTCTATGCCAGAAAAGATCTGGGGCAGAATTGTCTTGCCACACAGCAGTCCACCACATACAATAAAAGGGCTGGAGACTCTTGAAATAACCATCTCGAGTTGAGGTCTTTAGAAAGAAAATGCAAGTCAATTGGTAAAAAGATGGTTTTTCCATTTTAGACATTAATTGCATAAAAAGCTGTCCAAGTCTTCAGAAAAAGAAGAAACATAGCCCATATTTTGAATGGCTTAAAGTCTCAGTATTCAATACAGATTTTTTTGGCTTGAAAACCAATGTCAATACTGCTACATCAACATATGCATACGTCTTTATAACACAATACACCAGCCTATGCACTTCATATGGCAGTTCTACCTATGACTGTTTTATCATCGAAGTATTGTGAAGTTGTTGCCTTTTCCTTTTCGAAGCAATAAAAGAGAGTTTAACAGGCCAAAGAGTTTTCCCCTGGATATATCAAGTAGGTATATAAGCAGGACTTTAGCACAGAGATTGCATTTTTACCTTCTCTCTGTTCTCTTTATCAGCTTTCACCTTTGGTCTCTGATTTTGTATTCTTTGCACACTATATCACCTATCTTATTCTCTATGGGTATTCTCCTCTGCTGAGCTCTTATCCAGTGGTCAGCCTAATCTCAAAGACACAACATTTAAGAGCAGAGAGAGGAAATGTGAAGGATCAGTGTCTCATTGTCAAATGTCCCAAACCAAAATAAGAGGTTTTCGAAACTACTCAATCTTAAGATGTTGATATGGTTGGCTGATATTTAGCCGCTTGGCTCAACATTCCTGTAGCTGACTCAGCAGAATGCTTAGAATAGCGCGCGTTCTATCACAATATAGCTGAAGTATAAGCACAAGAAATGTATAAATACAAATAACAAGGACAGAAATTGCATATGAGTGCAATTAGACATATATCAAACTCCATCCAAATGACAGCTCCGACATCTCATCTGTTCTCTGGGCACTGCCTGCCTCATTTATTGCTTTGGCGCCTAGCAACTAATAAATCTACATTAAATTCTCTATTTGTGAAGAACCACTGATGAATATGTTATTTATTAACTCATTCTTGTTTGGGTGTACATTCCAAGTTTCTTTTTTTATGGGGGTAAAGGTGCTCTGATTTATTTATAGAACTATGAAATAGTCAGAGTTTAAATTCCAAAGAACAAAATTTATATTATCTGAAATGTATTACTTGTTGACCAATGCTGTGAATATTATGGAAATAACTTTGGCATACAGCTACTTATGCTCGCCAATTGTTAGAGGGCATAGACCTGGCCCTAAATTGGTCCATATTTATCACAGTGCATTATCTTGCATGAAATCTTAAACTTTGGTGTAATTAAATATTTTATAGTTTAATGGAATAGTGTATATATATATATATATATATATATATATATATATATATATATGAATTAACATGTTGGACTTTCTTGGTTCTTAAGAACTGCAGATGTATATTGTGGCCTACAATCCGTCTGGTGTCAATTACATTCTCAATATTTCCTCTTTGACTGCCACCCCCCACTAATATACCTAATCTAATAAGAAAATACAGTTAAGGTTATAGTTATCTTGTAATGAATTCAGGTTAAACTTGTGTCTTTCTTTAAAAAAATATGTTTGCATATGCAAAAATGTATATTATTGTGTATACAATTATAAATTGGCATTCTTTTAACCTACATTTGTTCCATGCAAAGGTTATATTTATGTAAAGTTTTATAAATGAGTTATTAAACACGAAGTGAACAAAACTTTATGCCTACAGTACTAAGATTTCATGTTTCCATACCTTATTATTAGTTTCATGGAAATCAAGAGAAAAACTCAACAACACTTGGGTCAGGAGCACAATTCCAGTACACTAGCTTAGTAGCTTCTGGCCTGTACAATGAAGTTCACCTACATGATGGGGGAGAGATGGCAAACACCGAAATGAGGGGTTTAGACCATTTTTAGGGAGTTTTCCAACTTGTTCTAAAATGGAGTGAGGCCTCTGTAAAAAGGGCATGGTCGCAATATTGTGCAGCCAACTAGACCAACTAATAGGAGGTGCAAAGTACAACTCCCCAGTCTTATACTGCACCAGATTCATCATCCAGCATCAGACACGAGGATTATCTGGCGCAGCAGAGAACTGTCTAGTATGACTCTGCACTGGTCTAAAGACCCACACATTAATACATCACCTCTAATGTCTTTGTTATTATGAATTTACTGATACTTTGTCTGTGTGAGGAACTTTAGTTATCCTTTTAGTTTTGAATTACTCCCTTTATATTCTGCCTTTAACCTAATGTATAATCTTGCTGTGACCTCCACACAGGCTTTCAACCATTTTAAGGGCTAGGTTGTTCTAATTATTACTGTTTTTTTCCTTTGGAGCAGGAACATTTTGTCCTGCAGGCTAAGACACAATGAACTATATATTCGGGTGCCAGCACATGGCTTAAAGCATTTAAACATATCCATTTCAGAAAAACTTATTCAGCTAAAAAATTTCTACAAAGCCTATAGATATTTCCAGGTTTTCTATATATACTTTATCTCTCCAGGCTTGATTGCAGTGGTAATGTGAATTTTTATAGGTGTGCCCTTTAGGCATTGACATGCCTGGCGAGGCACAAATATCCACTTGTGGCTTTAGACAAGAGGAAGGTCAGCATTCTTGTCAGACAGCCCCTTCAGTCTTGAATCCCAATCACACAGATAGTGTAAGAAAACATGAGTTGTTTTTGCTAAGGGCTGGCATAGTTCGAGCATCTCTGGTTTGGTAAAATTGAATTCAATTAGAGGGTTAGCGGGAGCATTGACCTTCAAAACACTGCATCTCTTAAAACAGCTGCACTTTCTGTCAGCTGAGATATTACAGAGGGGGATCATTGAGCCATTGAAGAAGAACAGGTTTTTATCAAAGCTCTCCGTAGTTATTGGTTTAATATTATGCTTGTGAATCTGTCTCTCAGCGCAGTAATTCCTCATCATCCGATTGTTCAGAGCTGGATAGGCAGATGGTCCGGTAAAGGTGATACGTAAGTAGTCCAGCTGACTGCTGTATACAGCGCCCCCTTGCTGGGAGGCAGTGTCTTTGGTGACAGGTGTGTTAAGAGTTTAACATGATGGGATCTGAGATGCTGTATCGAAGAGCATTTGTCATCTAGCAGGGAAATAGTTTTCCTTTCGGCTCCTCTGGATTTTTCCCTGAATGATGATTGCTGCTGACTGACACACAACTCCCCTCTCAGTGTGCCTGTTATGATTGATTCTAAATGCACAGTATAATATGCCCACAACCCCTGCTTATCCCAGTCAAATATTCCATAATCCAGATATTTGTTTCTAACAATCCAAAGGATAGATCTCTAGAGATAAAGGAAATGAGAAAACAATACTAGTAGGGGGTTGGCAGTACACATGTGTAAGCAAGGGGATATTAACCGCTCAGTGGATGGGGGAATTAAAGGCTTTCTGCTAAAAAAGACTACACTTCTACCTTTAATAATAAAAAAAAACTGTGAATCCTCCCCATTTTCCTCCAGCAGAACTTGTAACTCTGGCAAGTTATTTCAAAATCTGTTTGATGTTTGTCTCTAGTGGTTAACTGTGTGTGACTGCACGCTCTGTGAAGTCAGATGGATGGCTATCCTAGAAAGGAGCATCATTGGCTTTGATCTGTATATTCTCTCCCCGTGGGACATTTCCACCTTTTCAAGTTGGGGATCAGTTAATTATTAGATGAAATTGGTTTGGGGACCTGAAATCATTTTGAAGGCTGGCAGTAGTTCTCTCGGTGATGCTGTATGCTCTTTGATCTGCGGAGCTGCGTTTTTAGAAGATCGCAAAAAGCTGCGTAACCTATAGGTTGAAGATCTTGGTAATGTAAATGGGGTAGCATCTTTCACAAGGCAGTTCTGTTTCATCCCCTTCTCTTACAAGTCAGCTCTTTCCACCTAGTTCATTTCCCTTGTGGTCTATTTAGGTCCTGCAGCAACGCCTGACATTGCTCCAATGTGCAACGACCTTAAATATTTTTTTTCAATTTCTCATTGTGGTAACATGACACAGATGTAACGGTGGAGCCTGCAGGTGGTGGCCTTGACTCATGGAATTAGCTGGTAACTTTCAGATACTTTGATCCAACTCCACTATACTTAATAAGGGTCATCGCCAGAGCAGTACCACTTGGTAACCATAATTGGATTTCTATTAAACGAAAAAGGCCATGCTCTCTACATTTCCAAATGTTTTTCATACTCTGACATCATTGTCATTCAGAACATTGTTTTCCAATACATGTTGCCACCACTAACAAGAAAAATAATCCGTTTTAAACCTGTATCATAACAAACAAAAATATATGGCATTGGCATGGTAAAAAATTATAATTTGTGCTGTGATTGTTTGCTACGAGTGCAATATAGACAGGTTTTTCTTAGATAATTTCCTAAATCGTAACCTGTACCAAATGATTTCAAAACGTGGAAACACATTTACAAACTTATCTGCACCTTTTTCTATGGCGTGTTTTACACTAAAATATTGCACAACTCAACAATAGTTTTTCAACTATTAATACGAAAAAAAGTGAGCCTTGTGCAGTATGTAATTGTACAGTGAAAAGTGGTCATGATTTACTGTTTGGCTCAAAAGCATGCCGTATTATTGCAATATTTTAACATTTCTCCTAAAAAGCATTGCACAATAATTTACATTTTCAATAAAAGTTCCATATTTTTGGTAGATAAACCGTTTGATGCTTGTTATTTCACTACTACGTTGGCTATTCAGTAGCAGCAGGTTTTGTTTGCTCACACTATAGACTCTGTTAAGGCCATGTTTACCATCAGGTGCAGTGCCTTTGGTATCCAGTAGAAAGGGGATAGATTTTTAACAAACTTAGAACTGATTAGATTACATGCCAGAATAACCATACAAACTATTATTTTGGCGATAGAAGAAGTCCTCTCCCATCCAGGGGACTTCCCCTTAGAGGTTGGTGTTCTCACCCTGGACTGTTGAGCAAAACTCTCATCAGTTTTGTCTGATTTCTAGCCTTCCACATCCCTCCATGAAGGCATGCTGTGATTTCATGTGATCAGATACACACTTAGGGTAGATTTTGCAAATGTTAGGGAGTAAGGGACTCTAAATGACATCACCCTGGTCACATAACATGATGTAACAGAGCTCTCTTGCAAAGTTTCAGCAACTTATCCCGTTGACGCCACCAATCCGGAATGTCCGACAGAGCTACCGCGATTCACTAAGATCGTGCGTCCAATTTCCTGCATGTGTTGCTTCCCCCGCTGAGGTCTGCCAGAGTTCACCTTCTTCTTCCCGGTGCATGTGAGTGCTGATCTTGCGACACAATTTGGTTTTTAAATTCTGTGGTTTGTCCGACATCCACGCCCCCCGGGACAATACAGGGCAAATCTGAAAAAAATTGTAAAACCTGACGGAAGTGCATCCGATGGGTCCTTAGTAAATGTGCCCACCTGTGTAAAACATTTGACACAGCTTTTCCTACCCTACATTTTGCCCTTGCCACTTGCAAACATAGCAATACAGGAACCATAAAGTGCTCAAATGCATTAAGATTGACTAGTTAAAGGAATTTTCTGCGACATAGCTATTAAGTAGGGTTGCGCAAGCCCAAAACGAAATGTTTGGTTCCCTGTGTTCAGGCTCTAGATTTTGGGATTCAACTGTGTAAATGCTGCCAGCAAAATGACTACATTTAAAAGGTAACACTGGTGAAGCAGGTGTTAACGGGAGGGGATGACCATTCAGGTTCCAAACAGGTCTGCTGATCTCTATTGATGACTCATCCATAGGATAGGACATTAAGAGGAGAGGTGTAGAAGTTGACACCCATCACCCCCTGCAAGCAGTGATCCTTGTGGCACCATTACTGTAGGACTGGATTTATAAGCAGGTAGCTCCATCTATAACTAGACTCCCAATGAAGCAGCCTGTTGGAAAACTCTTAAATAATTGTAGCCAAGAATATTTACATTGCTCAATATTTATTTTGATTTGGCTACAAGTTTATTCACAGTAACATGTATCATTTTTAATTTAGTTATGGTGGCCTAGCATAGCAAATAGTGCTGTATGAAGTGTATTACAATGGAGAGCAGCTTACAATGACAAAAACCGGGGACCATGTAAGCAGACTCATTCAAAAGACCCTTGTGGATGCACACCTACTGTGCCTAATGACTGCTCTGCATTTACAAAGCAGAAGGGAATATATCAGTTGTAGCTTTAGTTTTCTTCTGCAGGTGACTTGAAGTTTTCAAAGCTTTATTCTCCATAATAAAGGTACATTTGATGCAAATAGTATAGAAAAATACAGTTTGTAGAAGCTTTGCATTGCCGTAGTTCTGCTATTTGGATAGAAACCAGTGCACCAGTCAATAGCTGCTCAGTGATTTTTAAGCAATATTTAAATTGCCTCCAAAGCTCCAAGGTCTTTCTCACATCAGAACGATTTCAAGTTTAAGTCAGTTGGACTTTATTTACCTATAATTTATATTCCTTTTGCCTCTGTTTGTTTGTTTGTGTCTCCCTTGCTGCAATACCTCATTCATTTCAAGCTAGCTGAAAGTCTGCAGAAAGCATTTCCCTCCAGATCTGCTACAAACCCAACTTTTACTTTGCTAGGCAATTTACCATCAAGCTCCACACAAGCGTGCTTTATCTTCTATGGCCAAAACAAGTCCTCTTACCCTCAGACTGGACAAAAAAGTTTTTTTTTTGTCTGTATTTATAGTGCTCTTGTTATTGATATATTCTAATAACTTCCAGCGTTGGTCATAGCATTGATGAGTCTTCCACCTATTACCATATCAGGTGTTTACACAGAATAATTGCATAACATAAGCATCTGGATTATACTGACAGAATGACACAATCCCTTACTTTACTACAGGAGAAAAAGGCATTGTAATTCGCTGAATAGATTTTAGATGCCGAAAAAAAAAACACAGAGAAAAGGAGGATCTAATAGGACAGAACAGAACTAATGTCTCATTCAAGAAAGGAGCTTCAAAATATGATCTGTGGTTGAAGATACCTCAAAGTACGAGCTGCCAGCAAATCTGAATGCCAGAGGGAGAGAAAATAAACAGCAGAAGAAAACAGGCTTTGCATGGTTGAATTTAATGAGCAATTAGGCAAGAAATAAAAAAAAAAATAAGGGAAATACAGTCCATACTGTCAAGAAACATAACAATACTTACCTGAGCCTAAATGTTCCCTTTATACTAATAAATGCTGCAGTAACGCGCTCACATATTTCCAGGCTCGTTAAAGACAAAAAGATCAATTTGTAAATAGGTAAAGCTGTAGAAATGACGTTTCTCTCATTACCGCTCGCCTGGACCTTTCCTCCTCATATCATTATCATAAAGCGCACTTATATTCGCCGTCCAAGGCGGTTTTCAGGTTCCCTGTTAATTGACAATTTATATCTGATCTGTCAGACGAGTATCACCGGTGCCGATATTTGCCTCTTCTTACCCCTCCACCGGCCGGGGGGTTTCTATTACTTCATATTCATGTGTGCAATTCTGCTTCCCATTACCATGAACAGGAAGACTAGTACAGCGCTTTTTCTATACCTTGTTACATATTCCGTCTTATGTCAGTGATACTGAGTGGCAGACAGGAAAACATCCATATTAAAGGAGCGAAAAATGAAAGGGTCAAATTGATTTAATATGCTAAACCAAGTTGACCTTGCTCTTTTATACAGGTACTTTTTGAGGAAATGGTAAGATTATTTAGCATATTGTAATGAGCACGTTCAAACCAAAGTGAATACTATTTGGTTCATGTGTAATGGGCTTTCTAAGCTTGAACCTAAGTCACGGAAATAGCAATAGTTTATGAATGTGTGTCTTTAAGAGGTGTCTTGTTTATTTTTTACTATAGAAAATGTTTTTATGTCAATTTATGTTTTCATAGAATATTTTGTATAATTACTTGTTTAACAAAATCTGCAACTTAGAAACTGCTATCCTGCTCATTGATGACATTTTCAACAGAGCCTTTCATTTTCATATTTACAATATTATGTTTTAGAAAACAGTACAATCTACTGTAGAATCATAAATAATGAGGGGATATTATCAAGAAGTCTCTGACTTTAATAAATTAACCAAAAAGCTGTATTGTTTGAAATGTACTATTTTTAAGAAATGTACTCTGTGAAAATATGCTGCCCAGTTGAATCACACGTTCACTATTTTTTAAAAGGGAAACCTAATATTGTATAATATTGAAGTCCCAGTGGCTAATTGCACTATAACCTATATCTAACCTATATCCAGTGTCTGACGCAAGACAAGCCCACCTTCACCCACTTCCACACACCCTTTACATGGATGTGACATGAAAGCGGAAATGTTCACAATTACTGGCTGTTCGCTAGGCATTGTGATTATTTGAGGACTTGTATGCCAAAAAACTGGTGTAGAAGTTCTATTAAATGTTCCCCAATAAACTCAGTATCTGGCAATTTTTAATAAACCCAAACTCATAACCCAAATTACAAAATATTTTACAAAATACAAAATGTTTTCAGCTAATAAGAGAGCAGATTGGCTCCTATACTACGTAGAAAATTTGAAGCCATGGCTCCCATTTACCTTCTTGCCTGAACCATATTGAAAGCTTATTAAATATCCATATGCCATAAATATAACTATTTATCTGCTACATTTGTGCTACCAAAGTTGTATGATATCTTTGGAATATTTTTTTATATAGTATCTTCCCACTTTGCAAACACCACCCCTAAATAAGGAGTGGCCATTACATTTTTATGAACTAAATTAGCTCCTAGATTTGACATGTATGGGAAAAATCTGGTTTAATTATTCATATGAATAGGGAAACTCCCAATTACAAATACATGTTATGCCTATTCATATGGTCATATCTTCTGCACCCAATGGATGTAATCTGTGTACACATACAAGTAAAAAATACAGTCTTGAAACATTCTTATTTACATAAGATGGAAACATTTTTGCATAACTCAGAATCTGGACCGTTCACTCTCTTTTAGCCAACACTTCTTGGACTTTTATCCAATATATTAAATAGAGGGAATAAATAGCAGCCATAGATTAATTTCAACTGGAAGCTGACAACATCTTGCTACACTGGCAGCTTTTGACACTCATAAAGGCATTCATTACACTATTTTCTGTTAGGAGTTCAGGTGCCCTGAGCGCTGTGTTTGCCTCTGTTATGTTATTGCTACAGGAATTAACCATCTTGGGTCTTAGAATTGACTCTTTCTGTGTGTCTTGTATTGCATTCTGCTTCCACAGTATGATCATTTTCTATGATCTAAATTATTTCTCTTTAAAAATATAGAAGCAGTACCTGCTCATTCTTGACCGCTCTGACTCTTAAGCCCCTTTCACATGACTGCTTTTCACATGCATGTTTTTGTCATGTGGGACTTGCATTGGACTATTGGAGCTATTATATACAGACATGCATGAAAAACGCCCCACTACGAGTCTACGAGATCGCATCAAAAACGCAATATACTCTGAGACACATGCAAGTTCAAAGAGGTTTAAACCGATCCACTAGGATAGAAAACATAGACCACAGTCAACGTTATTTTTTTTACGCACGTTAAAAATGGAATAAAAACTGATCAAAAAAATGACACACTGAACTGAAGTTTTTCAGTGACTAAACTTCGAGGGAATGCTGATGTAATTCTGCAGAGCTCATGTGAAAGGCGCTTCACACTTTCCCAGTCCACACTAGTCTCTATTTTTTGCTCTTGAAACCCAGGAAAATGCCCTCTTTTCACTGGCCACATTGTTGCAGTTAGCGATTTCCTATTCCCTAGTAATACGGGTGAGACATGACAGGCCAAGATAAAGGCTCCAGTTGGGCCTGAGTAGGTTGGATTTACACCTTGTTTTTTGCTGTATATTACATAGCAACAAATGGCACAGTGGGATACATCACCCAGGGACACCACCTCCCTCCTGAATGTGGGGGGAGAAGTGAACCCCAGAAGCAGCCTGTGATTGTCTGCTGCCGATGTTAGGGATGTTTCCGCAGTAATGTCACTGTCCTTAAATGGACAGTGACATCACCATCCCCTTCACTGGGAATGTTGGGGGGTGTTGCATCCGCACCCATCAGCTGTTGCGTCCGCTGAGCGTATTATGTCGCTTAGCAGGTGGGAGCAGGATGAAAAGATGTAGCTTTCTACGTCCTTAGATCCTTTCTTTTTCACAGGATGTGACATGTTAGACTGAGCAGACGGAGGCAACAACTATGCCTACAACGTCCACTATATGTCAATGGGTACACTCCGCGTATACTAAAAAGTGTGAACCCAGCTTCAATGTGAGAACGGGTGCTGCAGGCAATTGGTATGGGAAAGTAATTACTTTGTTGTTCATCTGCTAAACCCATTTGGAGCCTTTAAAACATTTTCCTATTTGCACAACCCTTTTAATGTAACTTCTCCATTGGGAAAGCTCATTCTGCCTTATATTAGTCACTACTATTGTTGTTTTTAGAATAATAATGAATGAAAATCACATTTAAAGCAACTTTCGAGTTTATTTCACTGGTTGCTCTGAAGGGTCCTTAATCTGCACATTGACATCTGTTAACAAACACTGTTCCACTCAACATATTATTATGACATGTTAGAATCAGTGCACTAGACAAGGGACTGAAACCATTAGTCTTTATTGCTTCTCATGTTGTTGACCTTACATGGCAAGGTGTCTTTCACGAATACAGCTATAGCGGACAATGAATCCATCTCAGTAACCGCTGATAAGGCAACAAATGAAAGCTTTTCACAAGCTTTATGAGAAATATTGATGCCTGGTGGCAGTAAAACCTGTGGGTGTGGATATTGACACTGCATTGTGGAGAAGTGTGGTTATTTCCTAATGAAGTGCAGTGATCCTTACCAACTAGTAGGGTATATAGTTTTACTAGAAATTGATCAAAGTTCTCAAGAAATTATTTTCAGTTTGCTCTACATTTCTAGTATAAAACTTTTATAATAAAGAGCTGTAGGATCCCATACAGGAAACGGACAGAGAAACAGGAGGCATAACCAAGGAAAATCTTCAATTTCCAATCTATTAAGGATTTGGTGAGACCATTCTTTGGAAGTATGTGTTTTGATTGCATACTTTACGGAGTAGAGCACTAACATCTTTTGAACATTGTGAACTTTTGGGCTGTATTTGGGAGTGTGGCTAGTTAGTGGCTCCTCTGGCTTTAATCCCTATTTTCTGACTATCAAACTTCTATAAATAAAAGATAGATTATTCTCTTTTTTCCGGCGACGGTACAGTGAAACACATGTAGGCTCACTGTACTGCAACCAGGCGCCATATGTGTCAATGCGGAGTGATATACGTCCCCACAATGTTCGTATGAAAGGACACTTCCAAAATTTGAATAATCAATAAATTGATGTGGTTTATGATTCAACATTTGTGTTTAAACAAAGTGACAATTCAACTGGCTGGAGCAGCATCACCCCCCTTGTAGGACAAATAATTGTACAGCACCAACCCTTGTAAAGCCATCTAGCAAGTATGAATTAACCCCTCTGTTACCTACAGGATTTTGTAAAGACTCAGTCATCATCATGTTTCAACCTGACTATGTAGGTGAGCAAAAATGTACAGCATTAATACATTGACTGCCAAGGAGCTGTTTTGAATACTGTATATCCTGTATAAACTAGCACCCTTGCTGTTAATAAGCATGTGGTACTTTTTATGGTAATGTTAATTTAACTACAAAGTTTGCCTTTGTTCAGAAATTGATAAATATGCATCACAATTCTGCAAGGAACAAGGTGTTTCATTTGCAGTCAGTTCAGCTATCCTTAGGCATCGCACACATGGCTTGTAATATGCAGCAGTGTATTTGGCATTTCTAGGGCCCCAAGCAAAGTTATGTAGCCCCCTAACGCTCCGCTACATATAGCAAAGGTGAGAATCTGCATTAGTTTTATAGTCTATTATGATCCTTCGGAGGGCTGTGCAAAGCACACTTGAAAGGGCATCACCATCCCTCATTTTACAGGAAAACTGGTTGAAACCCATCATAATGTGGGGCCCTCTGATCTCTGGGGCCCAAAGCAATTGCTTTGTGGCAGTAGTG
This sequence comes from Engystomops pustulosus, assembly GCF_040894005.1. Lineage (NCBI taxonomy): Eukaryota > Metazoa > Chordata > Amphibia > Anura > Leptodactylidae > Engystomops > Engystomops pustulosus. The sequence goes on along the minus strand of NC_092414.1, from coordinate 55,040,001 downwards.
GTGAACCTATGGCACAGGTGCCAGAGGTGGCACATAGAGCCCTCTGTGTGGGCACCTAGGTTGTCAAGCCAGCATAGAATTCACCAGCCAAGACTCTAGACCTCGTCCTGCAGTCCCAGGCCGTCAAAGACCTGGGCCACGATCAGTGCTATTATAAAGTGACACATCTTTGGCTGCCTGGGATTACCAGAGGAGTGAGAAGGTGTGGAGAGAGCTGGATTATCATTGGAGCGCCTGTCTCTCAATTCTTTCTGTTCAGGAGAGCCTGAACAATAATAATCCTTCTTTCTACTGTATTGGGGTCTTCAGGATGCTGATAAGATTGAAAGCTGTAACAAAGCAGGGAGCAAAAGGTTACTGCTTAAATTTCCATGTTGGAACTTTGCGATAAATAAGTGGGTTTTTGTTGTTGTTTGGGCACTCGGTCTGTAAAAGGTTTGCCACCACTGCTTTATGGGTAAATCCATCCCTGCTTATATGCCATTCTATATAAAAGCTTGATGGCGGGTAAATGCCTTCCTTGATATTAGTATAAAATACTACCACCATTATAAGCAGAACACTAATTACAAATGGAGGAAAAACTGTATAAAATAAGAAAACTGTTTGAAACACCAAATAAAATGCAGCAAAAATCATGAATTCAGTATGCATTATTTTTTGTAGAACACTTATATTTTGATGCTGTGACCAAGTGCAGGATGACTTTCCTTTGTTGGTCTGTGCTGATGCAAATAATAGGGTATCTTTACATTTGTAAAGGCAATTCCAGACAGTAAACAACCTGCTCTGTATCATTGCAGTGAATCGGTTCAGTATGCATTGTCTTAAGGAGTCATCTTTTTCCTTTTGCTACAACAATTATGATAAGGGAGGCAAACGGGGACAAACGGCAGCGTCTTCTATTGGTGCTTGTTTTCCGGTTTATCTGAGCCTGTTAGCAGCGTGCTACTGCATTCTTTATTTGGAGAACACTATGCTGCGGTATCTGATGTGTGTCATTTAAGCATAACACAACAGAGATAAAATGGACATTGATTTTGCAAGTGTGAACACATACTGGCTGAATTGGTTGCTAAGAATATATTTAAAGCTGCAATGTTTGATCAGATGCCATGAATCATGTAATGAGCAAAAACCTACTGCTCCATCTACGTTATATGCAGTGTATTACCAAGCTTCGCAATCACCCAAGGTTAAATATAATTATTCACCTTGTTTTTAAGCATATTTTACATCTTTTTACAGTCTGTGCATCAAACTTCTTTATCTCTAGGGTAGAGTGTTCTAGACAGGCTCACCGATCGGCAGAGAGTTCAGTGTGCAGGTAGGTATCACATATTGTCAGTGCTGGCTCCTTGGTATCTGCCTCCAGCTTTTCAAAGGAGGTGTCATTGTAATCCTGCATAGTGTCTTAAAGATCTGATCTGTACACAACAGAAAGATTCTTCTGACCAATACTTGACTGAAAGTGATGGCTGAACATGAAATCTGTGTAGGAGCCTTCAGTATTCCTAAAGGTAGATTGTAAGTAAAAATAATTGGTCTGTTGGATATCAACATATCTGATGTTTTTGTTCTCAAGGTAGATAAGTTTTCACCAAAAGGTGCCTGGCGGAAGCTTAATCCACTCCCTGCGTTCAGAGCATATGCATATTTATATGAATATGCATATGGGGTTGAAAGGGATAGCATTATTTGGCTAGCATTGTCCTATTGTCAGGTCTTAGTGGCCAGTACTTAAAGGGGTTGGCTACTTTACCTCATGTTTTGTGTAATGTGTGGGGGGCAGGATGTTAGGAAATGTACCAATATACATCTATTAAAAGTCCTGCACTTCTTTCTTGATATGTAAAGTGAAGATTCCTAAATATTACCTCATCAGCCAGAGATTCAGACATTCTGTTTGTCCATGACAGTCATGCCCTGTCAGGACCTTATGACAAGGTACTGACTGGCAGGGCGATTGCTCATGAACAGATAGAGATCACATGACCCTCCATCTGCAACCATTTATGGTCAGGAATGTCTTATTGATGGGGTAAAAGATGAGAGATACCACTTTACATATCAATAAAGCATCAGTAGAAATTTTTAATAGATGTATATTGGTAAATTACCTAAAATCCCCACACTTTCACATTACAAATAACATTAATTTTCAGATTTGGTATGCATCTGCAATTTTTCGGCATCAAGGCTAATGCATGTCTTTTCTTTATCCACTAATATCTTACTCCTCGAGAAGTTAGGAAGAGGAACAGGTAAGGGAACATGACAGAAATGTTTTTAAAAAGATAGGATCTTTTTATGAAAAAATCTAGAAGAGTTTTTATACAAATTTCCAGGACAATTGCTGCAACATTTGGTTCTGAATAAATAGATTCAGACCTGAACCCAATCTTTAGAAAAATTTGGCCAAAATATAGCAAAATGCTCATAAAGGTTGTTTCTTTTTGTTTAGTGCCCTGAATACAAAGCAAATGAAATATAATAAGGGAACAGCTGACACGTCAATTTTGATAAGGTTTATGGAAAAATAATAGGAGACAACATTTTATAGATGACATAGCTAAAACTATTGGACTTCAAATAAATCTGCCCAGAAAAAAAATAGGGAAAGAAAAATTTCCATTTGTAGCTGGCAGATCTAGTTATACATATCTCATCTTCATGAATATAAAGCAAGCTGATGAAAATATCCTTTTCCATTTTTCAGCGTCTGTTGAAAATTAATATTTTCAATACAGTGAAGATTAAGGGTATCTTTATTGTCGACTGTGGGTGATCTTCTTTTCAACAATGTGACCCTGTAATGTGTTAGATGTTTTATATTAATCTTGTTATCACTGCAATTTTAGGGGCTGTGGCAGACGCTATGGATTTCAGCACACCCTGAGAAATGAAAAAGGCCTATTCTTTTTTGGAAATAATTATGCTTTCAGCTTAATCATAGGGTTGAGAAGTTGGGTTTTCACAACATCCAAACAGTTTTCAATAGATAGTTACAATGTGTATTTACTGTAGTCTTCATACTGTGTTGGAAACCCTTACCCTATCTAATGTGGTGCTATATTTGCATATATAGTGGGTATCTGAGTATTATCAGGATAAAACAATAATTTTTTTGTTAAAGGGGATGAGTCTTCAGAAAATAACTTAAAGAGGACCTGTCACCCATTAAAAAACGCACTATGAGCTGCTTTCTAAAGTAAGCAGTTCCTAGTATTACACCATTTTTAGCAGTAATAAACTGCTAGATTTATTGGAACCCTCTGATAAAGCTAGCAGACATTGCAGCGCCGGATCTTCAGAACGGCGAACTGAGCTCAAATCGGTTGGGTGTATTCATGAGGGGACGGGACTAGGATGTGGTAACTAATGCATGAAGCCTGGTAGTCACTGCTGGCCTATGGAGTGGGAGGGGCGGTCCGGGGAAAAAGCAGTGCCTCGGACCACCCCCTCATGAATTCGCCTGAATGCATTGAGCGCGGTCCGGCATTCCTATTGTACTTTGCTGCAGTGTCTGCTAGCTTTATCAGAGGGTTACGATAAATCTAGCAGTTTATCCCTGCTAAAAATGGGGCAGCGCTAGGAGCTGCTTACTTTAGCGAGCAGCTCCTAATGCTTATATAACTCATTAAACCAGTTTTCTGCAGCCTCTAAAATTAACCAAAAATTGTGCACAAAGAAGTGTTGGGGAACTAGAAGTGCAGAAAATGTGTTGGGATTTTAAAGCTGCACTCAAATTGTGCACCCCCCACCCCAAAAAAGTGCATGCAGTTTGCACCGTTTTTGATAAATGTGGGGCAATGAGTTTGTACGAGTGATATTCCATATTTTCCAGTAAAAAAAAAGCTACATTAAAACCACATAAATACTTTGCAGATTTTATCAATATTTTTATTCATTCATTACCTTTCACAAAAAAAAACTGGAGCATAGGATTAACATATTTTATTTTTCGCATTGTATACATTTCATTGTCAAAGTCACCTTCACTTGAATGCTACTGTAAAGTAAAAGGGATCTTCTGAAAGGATATCAGCATAGAAGATCTGTGATTGATTGATCAGTCAGAAAAGTTACATTTTAACCCCTTTGTGTCTAAGCCATTTTAGACCTTTAGGACCAGGCCTGATTTTTAAAATTTCCCCTGTGTCATTATAGGAGGTTATAACTTCATGACACTTTAGCATATCCAGGGGATTTTGAGATTGTTTTATTGTCACACATTGTTCTTCAAAGTAATAGAAACATTTTGATGATATCTTTTGTGTTTAGTCATGAAAAAAATTGAAATTTATTATATTAAAATTATTCATTTTCAAAGTTCAAAATTTTCTGCTTTTCAGGCATAGCGCCCAAGTAACTTCATAACTAACATTTCCCAAATGTCTGCTTTATATCGGCATAAGGTTTTAAGCATCCTCTCTCTTTTTTAGGTTGTTAGGAGGTTCAGAATTGTGGGGAATTTTTCTCATTTTTATGAAAATCACCAAAACCTAGAGAGGCCTAAATAACAGTAAAACCCCATAAATCACATCATTTTAGAAGCTACACCCCTCAATGTGTAAAAAATCAACTTACAAGCTGTAATTGGCCAAAAATTAAACCGTTACAAAGTATTAAGTGATGAAAAACTCCACAAAGTTTGATATCCAATTTCTCCCTAGTAAGCGGATGCCCCATTTGTGGTGGTAAACTGCTATATGGGCACACGCCCGGGCATAGAAGGGAAAGAGGCACCATTCAGAGCGGATCTGCAATGTCACATTTTACAGGCTATCAAATGTTTTTTTTTTTGAAATTTGGACATATGGTGGATTTTTTTTGTGGATGAGATCCACTTTTCAGGTACATCATTTACAGGGGGTTCAATAGCTAATAATCAGATTTCATTAACTCTTTCTTGGTGTTGGTTAAAAAAATCATTAATTCTTCTTTATGGGTTTTAGCATTATTTTCCCCAGTACGTTCACCGTACCATAAAAATAATGTGTTATCTTTATTCTCTGGGTCATCACTATTACGGGGATACCCCATTTATATAGCTTTTTTTATGGGTAACTTGTTTTGCAGAATATAGAACTCATTTTGTGAGAAATTTGCTTGTTTTTGCATCGCCAAGTAACAAAGGGGAAAACATTTATATTTTTTTGTTTACAGAGCTGGTTTAGAGCTTATTTTTTGCGGGACAAGCTGTACTTTTTCATGGTATCATGTTGGGGTAAATCTGCAGGTTATATCCTACATTGCAGGGCCCTTAATGTTCTAGGCATGAAAAATACAAGTAAATCATAATACAAGTAAATCAAAGATGCAAAGAACTTTGCAGGGACACACCAGACAGACTTTAAAAAGATTTCCAATGGCAGAGACTCAGATTAAAACTTTTCTTTGCAAAGGGTGAATTCTGTTAAGTTTTATATGTAGCACTTGGATGGGATTTTTTACATTGATGTAGCGAACAATACACTAACAACATCAAAACAGCAATTTAGAGGGAGACGGACACTTTGGGGGAGATTTATCAGAAGCATCTGAAATATTTTAGCTGCTCATGGCAACAAATCAGAGCTCAGCTTTTATTTTGTAAACAGCTGTGGGAAAATAACAGTTGAGCTCTGATTGGCTGCCATGGCCAGCTACAACAGTTTTGCTCTCACAGTAAATCTCCCATTTTCTATTTACTTATTTGTAGCCAAAAATTACAAGTAAGAGTCTTTGGGTTTTATATTTTAATTACCTCTAAAAGTGGGCTTTCATGGCTTTCATGTTACCTTTGATTACCTTTTTTTAATTTTTTTTTGGAACTTTTATGTCTTTCACCAGTATTTATGGATTAGTTCTTGATATTGTTAATGTTTACTCTTGGTGCATAGATCAGCTCACAAGCAAAATTAAAAGGCCAAATGTTTTTGTAATGAACGTGCTCATGATACACATTAGTCTGAGATCACATTATTGATAAAGCTTTTAAATTAACCTCAGTTGTTTTTTTACTTCCTTTTTTCTACAACCACACACTGGTTTATTAAAATGTGGGCAAGGTGGCAAAATGCCAAGTGCCCAATTGCCATGGGAAACGCATGTCTTCTGTATTGACCTGTTAATAACCAACAGCACACTTTTTTATTTTATAAATGTCTATATTAACACCAAAATACACAATAACAGTCTTATAGCCTCCTTACAATCATGGATATAAAAGTTTTTTTTTTGTAATTCAACACCTTTCCCTGACCTAGCACCTTATCGATCAGCTGTTTGAGGAGACTCGGTGCAGTTTGTTCACTGGTTAGTATGCAGAGCACTGTACATTGTAATGTAGTTGTGCTGCCCAAAAAGGCCATGTGACAAATATGTTGTCGCAGGCCTATGAAGCTGACTCCTTAGAGTTTCAGTGCCATTTTTAATAACTGATGCGTTGGATATTTTTTTAAATGAGGGAAGCTAATCTGATTTTGGTTTTGTAAGGTTAATCTTTGTTATATGTATATAAATACATATTGTATATCCAGGATCTGGATAAAAATCCACTACAACATACTGTTCATTCACTGAAATCTCCTGTAAAGATTTTAAAGCCCACCACTGTAGGCTCTGTATATCCAGCATCTCTTGAATTTTACGCATTGTAATAAGAGATGCACGGATATGCTCTATAGTTTAGCTGCAGAGCAGCCAATCACATCTATTCCTAGATGCTAGGGGCACAACGCTGCTCTGCAGCCCATCATGCAACATATCCGGGATAGGCGGAGATGCCAAACGGAGGATGCCAAACCTAAAGTTTGGCTTGGCTCAGCTATACTTGTAAAGGAAATGTTGACTACATCCCTTTCATTACCATGAATATCTAAAGGTGTGCTTCACCACAATTGAACATTTGATATGGGTATTTACCTTCCATGGGTGCCACCCCCGTTATGTCATATTGGGACACACTTGGTTGCTTTAACAGCCTAGGAGCCTCTGAGAGGCAATCTGCAACTCTCATTTAGCAATGTCCCATATTTATGGCATTTATGAACATCTGTGCTGCATTTTATAAAAATGCTTTTCTTAAATTAATGCTACATATTATAGACATGAGGGTATTTACCAAATCCAAAGGATGTACTATATTACTATGATTTGGAACCAGATCTATTAGTTACCTGTTATAACAGTATGATAGGTTTTATGTTTTTAATCTCGTAGATCTGTCCCTACCATGTAAATTGTTACTGCAGAACAATAAAAATGTTCCAACCATTACATCAAACCTTACCATAGTCTGTAATTTTCAGTGTCACTTTTATCTCTCAAAGTAACAGTATTATGATAGCTGGCAGATCATTTTCACCTTGCTACTTTTTATAATTCAGTTTCAGATACTTAAAGCTTCCAAAGAATTGCCTGAGAGCTGGTTAGGTTCATTAGTGCAAAAGTGACAATTGGCAATGAAACAAAAGATATCATAAAACTTTAACTTAACTGACAAAAAGGCTTTTCTTGTTATCTTCTGTATGGCAAATTTATTCTGTTTATTTAATACACATTCTGAGTGATAGAAACTACAGTAGATAATAAAAAATGTATTACAGGTATAATAACATAACAATAAAGTAGAAAAGATTACAACGCTGCCGCTCACCCGGAGTAGAGTCCGGCTTGTTCACGTCTCGGATCCCGCACAGACCAATGCGTTGAACAAATAGTGAATAAATGAATCCAGCGTGTGCAGCCGAAGATTTCATTAAAACGCCAACTTTATTCCAGATACAATGTCCGTTTAAAAAAAATGGCTGCACATTTTATCCGGTAAGTTCCATTTAATGACTTAAAGGGGTGTTCTTGTCTGCGCACTTACATTCTGTTTGATAAATCTGCCATATATAAACATTTCTTCAATTGAATGTTATTAAAAAATTTTTTCCTGTGTGAAGATAATTTCTCATATATGTAGTCATATGGTCCCTTAGAAACGAGATAGCTTCCTCGGATACGGCCACCGCTGACAGAGTATGAGGTGGTCGTATCCGAGGAAAGTATCTCGTTCCTAAGGGACAGAATAACTACATTTATGAGAAATTATCTTCACATGCAATTGAAGAAATGTTTATATATAGCAAAAGAATTTAATTAAATATAAATGCCCTGATGGGAAAACCCCTTTAAGCTTTCTTTTTCATGAAATGGACATTGTATCCGGAATAAAGTTGCCATTTTAATGAAATCTTTGGCTGCACAAGCTGGATTCATTTATTCAATAATAACCCGTGTAAATTGTTCACATAAACATTCATTTAACACATACTCTACATTACTTATATTTATAGCAGGTATGGATGCCACAGCACATTACAGGAAATGTCATACTCAGCATCAGTTCCTGTCCCAAAATTCCATATTCCATATTTGACTCCATGTTTTTGGAGTCAAAGCAACACCGCCAACAATGCATGGTTAGACTAGACAGTCTTATGCTGCACCAGATTTATCCCAGTGTCTGATGCTGGATGATAAATCTGATATAGTATAAGACTTTTAAGTCATACTTTGCTTATGCCAGAAAGTTGTGTCTGTATCTGCTGCGTTACCATTATTTTTGGGGTACAGACTATTTGTTGTGAAGCCAAGCCTCTTTTAATAGGTCCCAGCCATTTGTTAATGCATTTGAAAACTGTCTTAAGCTATTGATTAATATTGCACAGACAGTATATTTTACTGCAGATTGGAACAGAATTGATAAATCTGTCCCAAAGTGATTACAGTTCACCAAAAATAGAACTGAACTGAGTACCAGACATAACCCAAGGACAAAAGCTGCTCTTTAATTTTTCTCAAAAGCGCAACAGAAGAGTGCACAAAAGATTCCGCACTTGCTATTTCCAATCTGTTTCATGATAAAAATGCTATTCTATTGTATTTCTCCCAGTACGCATGTACCACGCAGTGCTGTACCATTTTAGGAGAAAGTAAACACAATTCGGAGGGAAAATAATCCGGCTACATAGAATAATGCTGATAGATGAGTGGGTTATACACTAGAGTTTTAATGTGTATGTTATCGGAATCGCCTTCTCCATCCCTCTGGATATATTGATATTTCTATTTTTTTCTAACCCTTCAATAAGCCTTCCTGCTGCTTTTATCAAAACGACATCTGTAACAATAGGTGGAAAATGATTGGGAAAAAAAAAGGTCCTGAAAAAGATTGAACTGAAAAGCTTTAAACTGTCAGAACCTCATAATAAGTAAAATCCATGAAAGTCCCTTGTAGTGAAATTCAGTCCTTTAAATGAAGAAAGAAAAAGGTAGATGTGATTTTCCACAGCTAGATCCTTGTTAAAAAAAAAAAAAAGAGAAAAGCTTGACAATTGATACATTTGAGTAAACTACATGTTTCAAATAACTCCTCTTCCCCTGTTGCGGTACGTATCATCTAGATCTCCAACTGCATGTTGTCTTAGTATCAAGTCAATCAAAAGAAAGGCTTAATACAAGGTTGCTAAGAAACCCTTTTTCAAAATGGCTCAACATGTGTCAATATAATGGATAAGTAACCTGTTTGGCAAGTGGATGCATAGTGCCAGGGTGTGCGAACATACTTTTATGTATAGGAAGAAAAAAAGGTAAAAAATCCATCTGCCTATAAAAAGATATTGCTTCTTGATGATGAAATAAAGAAGCACTTACAATAGCCATAGCTCCAGACAGGAATTACCCAGCAGAGTTTTACTTTTCATCTGTTTTTCTGCTATTTAAAAAATAGTGAAATTCATGGAAAGGCCAAGGAAATATTTAGATAAAAGTGTTCAATGTTTTTTTGTGTTTATGTGGAATCCCAATTTTTCATATTTTAAATAGGAAAAAGGGGTATTAGAACATATGAAATAGGGATCATCATCTGTAACCTACAGTGGTGCTTCCAGGTTCCCACTTTTCTTTCCTAACTAGAGGTAATAAACACACAGCAAATGGCTGCAGATACCCCCTGACGATCCCTGGCTACAGCGTATTAGAAGGCACCAAGATGCAGTAGATCGGAGAAGTAAGAGATTTCTTTATATATTTTTCCATAATATTTTAACTTATGGGGGTGGTTATTATGCACCAGCACTTGATGTTTCCTCCACCCTCTGGCGTCTTAGTATATCCCGCACATGCCATGGCTATTGTGCAGGACATCCCTACCCACGGGCTGCAATAGAGAAAATAGTTGCCATGCGCCAGGAATTGCAACTTTATCAAGGCATGTACTCAGTATAAGTTCAAGCCATCAATGGCTATAAGTCTCCACACGCCCACAAGGCGGCCTTAATTGGCACAGTTTCCATAAGGAGAGCTCTTTCTTCTTGACAAAACGGGATCATCATTTTAGTCTTTGTTAATTTTTCTTTTTAATGTTACTGTAAAAGAAAATCTCTTGGCCTATGTTTTCATGAGAGGGTAAAATGATGTAAAGTGATTTAGTCTTCTAATAGCTAAGAGTGAATCTTTCTGTGCACCTCTCAGAAACACTTGAAACCAGCATGCAGCTATTAAAAATTCAGAGGCATTGACCATAAATATAATTAATGACAAGCTTTTAGTAGACAATGTGATCGTTCTGATCCTTTAGTATAGAAGTCCAGGGCCGTCTTGTTAAATAACACCTACTTGGATAAAGATAATTCAATCTAAGATTCTTGACTTCTGAAAGACACAAGGGATATTTTTAATAAGATGCATATAGATAACTGGCATAAAAAATAATACAGGAAATGATGTTTGCCACAATGAAGCCTATATAATGGAATGATGTGGTATACAGTATTTGTTCGCATTCAAAATGTATTATTTTTGGTTTAACATTCCAGATGACTTATGTGGTACTCACTGTATAATGCTTGTATATCAAGATGAATTGAATTTGTCTACTAAAAATCGATAACTGAAAGTCTGTGCCTCAGAAACAATTAAGATAGCTTCTGCTGCATGACAAAGTAGGTGATGCACCATCCTTCAGTGTTACAAATGCCCATCAATATGTTGTATTGACTTTATGGAGGTGGGTTGGATTACAGAGAAGGAATTTAATGTGTTAAAGGGAACCTGTCACATTGTCCTTGTACTCCTACATACCGTGTATAGAGCAGGAGCTGAAATGATTGATAAATAGTTTTTTTATGAAAAAGATTTTCGGTGATTTAATTTATTTGCATCCTTCTACAGGGAGTCCAGGGATGGTTATAGTTACAAAAGTTATATTGACAAAAGTCATAAGAAATGTTTTACTCTAAGTTATCTCACCAAATAGAAGAACATACACAACAAAGAAATACCCCATTTGTTTTAAAAAATAACGTAAACAATACCAAGTTGACAAACGGGAAATGTGGTTAACCCCTTAGCCTTTTTTTTCTTTTTGAGTTTCCATTTTTTAATCCACACAAAAACCATAAATATTTTATTTTGCTGTATACAGAGTTTATGAGGGCTTGTTTTCTGCGTAACAAATTGTACTTCCTACTGACAGTATGTAATATTATATGCCATGTTCTAGGAACCTGGTCAAAAAATTCCAGTGCATTGAAATTAGTGCAACAAAGCATTGAAAATACCCACCATCGGTGCTGTTTTTTGTTTCAGTAAACACCTTGTCTGTATTAAGTTGATTTTAGAAGGAAGGAGGCCATGGATAACAAATATAAGAATATTACCATATATGTCAGTATCATGTGTCTGTATCTATGAGTAAGAGTCCCTGGTTTATCATGATGGATTTTCATGGTAGATTTCCTTTATTTCTGTTTGAAAAATGTGCTGCCCTTCTGTATACTGTGCCGTACCTTGATAAAACAGAAAAACTAGATGCCAAAGAGAGAGCATACTTAACCCCTTAACGACTTGGCCTTTTTTAGTTTTTTCACTTCCATTTTTCACTCCCCACCTTCAAAAATCTATAACTTTTTTATTTTTCCACATAAAGAGCTCTGTTATGGCTTATTTTCTGCGTAACAAATTGCACTTCGTAGTGAGGGTATTCAATATTCCATGGCGCGTACTGGGAAGCGGGAAAAAAATTCCAAATGCAGTGAAAATGGTGAAAAAAACACATTTGCGACACTTTCTTGTGGGCTTGGATTTTACAGCTTTCACTGTTTGCCACAAATGACATGTCTAATTTATTCTTTGGGTCGGTACGATCACGTGGATACCAAATTTAGGTTTTATAATGTTTTCATACATTTAAAAAAATTAAAACCTCCTGTACAAAATTTTTTTTTTTTGATTTTGCCATCTTCTGGCGGCAATAACTTTTTCATACTTTGGTGTACGGAGCTGTGAGTGGTGTCATTTTTTGCGACTTTTGATGGCGTTTTCATTGCTATCATTTTTAGGACTGTGCGACCTTTTGATCACTTTTTATAAATTTTTTTTATATTTTCCAAAATGGCAAAAAAATGCCATTTTTGACTTTGGACGCTATTTTCCGTTACGAGGTTAAACGCAGTGAAAACTGTAATTATATTTTGATAGATCGGACATTTTCGGACGCGGCGATACCTAATGTGTTTATGATTTTTACTGTTTATTAATATTAATATCAGTTCTAGGGGGTGATTTGAATTTTTAGGTTTTTGTTATTATAATTTTTTTTTTAAACTTTTTTTTACTTTTACTATTTTTCAGACTCCCTAGGGTACTTTAACCCTAGGTTGTCTGATCGATCCTACCATATACTGCCATACTGCAATATGGCAGTATATGGGGATTTTACTCCTCATTCATTACAATGTGCTCATAGCACATTGTAATGAATGGGTTAAAACGAGACTGCTTCAGGCCTTCGTGAGACCCAAAGCTGTCATGGCAACGGATCACCGCTCCCCGTGACGTCATCGGGGAGCGGCGATCCGCGGCAAGATGGCGGCGCCAATGCGGCGCCATCTTTTTGGAGCCTCCGGCGGCGATCGCCGTGAAAGCACCCGCATGTTACCGCAATATGCAGCAAAGACTTACCGGCTATGGAGAGGGCTCGGCCCGCGAGCCCTCTCCATGCACCGGGACCCGGCGCGCACCATACTAGTACGGCGCGCGTCGGGAAGGGGTTAAAAATAATGGATGATTAATAATTGTATATACTTTATAAAAACATAAAGAGATAATGATAGGTAGACCTATAATTCTTCCTGGTCAAAATGGATTCTATATAGATGTTTGTCTTCCTTCTCTGTCTGACTCCAATGTAACTAACAATATGTGGCCTGGGGAGTTACATATCCTATCATACTGTTTGCACTGGGTCTTCCTGTGGAGTTGTGAGGAATCCCCCTTTTTCCCTTCTCTCTTCCTACCCTTCCTCCCTCCTCACACTATCCCTTGTTGTTTTGAAATTTTCACATTGTTTTATTATTAGAAAGTTGTCTGGACTGTTTGATTATTGGGCTGCAACATAAACATGTTGCCCGCTCTATGGGTTTTCTGACTATTTACTTTTGAATGCTAAAGGGGTTGCCCGGGAGTATGTAAAGATAGTGAGGTGCCTGGGAAGGGTCTGCATAAAATAATAAACTTGTACTTATCTTGTCCTATGCTCCCGTTGTCATGCAGTGCAGTCCCTCCTTGCTGTGCTCCTGTTTGTTTACAGGGGCACAATAGCTCCGCTTGCCCAATCATCCCCATGTCCCAGCAACTGATACAGCACTGGGACAGCAGTTGGGGGGGGGGGAGCGCCCAGCAGGCCAGAAGTTGTTAAAAAAACAGGGGCGTGGGACACTGGGAGCACCAGAAGAGGTAAGTACAAGTGTATTATTTTATGCAACCCCTCCCCGGCCACCTCGCTATTATTTCATACTCTTGCATAGCCCCTTTAATATTATTGTTTCAATAAAACTTTATTTAACTGTAAAATAATAAAACATATGCAGTATATATCCTATAAGCAATTGTGGATAGTATAAAGAAATGTGAAATGTAAATTGTGCCTGGATTAACATTACGCCACCTACACATGCTGCATATTACTCAGGGATTTCCACATGCATTGTAATACATTCACGTACAATACCATTCACGTCTGTTAGATTCACAAAACCTCATGTATATGGTACAGAATGTTTTTAGTGTAGAAATTGACATTTACTGCAGATTTATTAACCACGGCATTTCAATTTTCTGCTGCGGAAATTATGCAGATTTTAATGAAGTTTTCTGATCTGCATTGTGTTCAGTTTTCGGAAAACAATAATGCATACATTTGTGAGTGGAGCAGAAGGGGTTAAAGCATCAAACATCAAAGTAACATAAACTGCAATTTGTTCAAATGATCCCATTCTGTGTCTTCTAAATAATATGACATGCCTGTAATTAATTTCAATGAGTTCCAATGAGATATTGCCTGTACTTGAACTTACAGAAGCATTCTTTCATGTCAAGCCTGTCTCCCTTATTTAAATATTTTTGCATGCTCTTTAAAATGTTTATGTGCTTAAGAAAGTGGTTTCTTTGAATTAAAGAGAAATAAAAAAAAATGTAATTATGAATTCTGTACTGGAAAGTAATGCATCCTAAGTGCTGCTGTAAGAGAGCGCTACACGGGCGAGCAGTGCGCCTTTTCTGAGTTTAATTGGCGTGGAAAAAACTAGTTCAGAGAAGTAGAAAGGAGTAAGTGCCTGTCATCCTTATTCTACACATTACAGAAGATCAAAGTATAAATTACATTAAAAAATACCGCAATAGTTCAGTAAGTAATAGTGTTTCACAAAGAAAATAAGGAGGAACATATGGATAGACTTCTTTATTAGACAATCTGATTAAATGAAAAGTTTGTACTGCTTGAGAAGAAAAAAATAATCAACAAGCAGAGCAGCTGTTCTCAGTTCTCTGTAAAATCCCCCAATATATCTCTGTGTGAGATGATAAGGTCTGTTATCTCTCTTGTGGTAGAGGGATAGGTAAGATATATCTCCTCCCCAGGTATACAAGCAGCCATTAATTGCACACAGTCCACATCCACGGTGTGAAATGAAGACACTGGCCAATTGGAAGAATATGCACAGGGAATTTGTCACTATACAAATGGCACGAGAATAGTTGCATAGGTGCAGGCATTTATTACTTTTATGTCACTCAAATCTTTACTGATAACTAAGCTTAATATCACAGTTTCCTACATTACAAAACAAGCAAACATTTTATAAAACTCTGTGAACAGTGCATATCAAGAATACAAGCATTAGACAGCTCGCATAATTCAAGAACATGTACCTGAAAGATGATATCACAAACAATGTAGGCAAGTCTCTTTGGACATTAAGTTGCACCACTACTGCGTATCTTTAACCCCTTTAACGACATGGCCCTTTTTAGTTTTTTCACTTCTATTTTTCACTCACCACCTTCAAAAATCTATAACTTTTTTATTTTTCCAAATAAATAGATCTGTCATGGCTCATTTTTTGTGTAACAAATTGCACTTCATAGTGACAGTATTTAATATTCCATGCCGTGTACTGGGAAGCGAGAAAAAAAATTTCAGATGCAGGGAAAATGCTGAAAAAACGCATTTGTGACGTATTCTTATGGGCTTGGATTTTACAGCTTTCACTGTGCACCACAAATGACATGTCTACTTTATTCTTTGGGTCTGTGCAATCATGGGGATACCAAATTTGTATATGTTTTAATAATGTTTTCATACATATACAAAAATGAAAACCTCCTGTTCAAATTTTTTTTAAAATTTTTTTGCCTCTTCTGCCGTCAATAACCTTTTCATACTTTGGTATACGGAGCTGTGGGTGGTGTCACTTTTTGTGACTTTTGATGGCGTTTTCATTGCTATAATTTTTAGGACTGGGCGACCTTTTGATCACTTTTTATTGTTTTTTTAAAAATATTTTTCAAAATGGCCAAAAAGGGCAGTTTTCAACTGTAGGCGCTATTTCACGCAGTGAAAACCCGTTATTATATTTTGATAGATCGGGCATTTTCGGATGCGGCGATATCTAATGTGTTTATGATTTTTACTTTTTAAAATATTTATATTAGT
Organism: Engystomops pustulosus; assembly: GCF_040894005.1. NCBI lineage: Eukaryota > Metazoa > Chordata > Amphibia > Anura > Leptodactylidae > Engystomops > Engystomops pustulosus. The sequence goes on along the minus strand of NC_092414.1, from coordinate 55,023,974 downwards.
TCTAGGAAAAGGGGGGTTTTTAGGGTTTTTTAAAAAAAACACTTTTTTATTTTTACTTTTACTATTTTTCAGACTGCCTAGGGTACTTTAACCCTAGGTTGTCTGACCGATCCTATGCTGGTAGCACATTCTGCTGGTAGCACATTGTAATGAATGGGTTAAAACGAGATAGCCTCGGGTCTTTGGAAGATCTGAGGCTGTCATGGCGACGGATCGCCATTCCCCAATGACGTCACAGGGAGCGCCGATCCGCAGCAGAGATGGCGGCACCCATGCGCCGCCATCTTTTTGAAGCCGATGGCAGCATTGCCGGCGGCGATCGGCGGGAAAGCACTGGTAAGCCTTTGCTGCAGTATGCCTCATGCCACAAGGTGTAAAGGTGGTGTAGTCGCAAGAATAGTCACAATTTCTTGCGGTGATCAAGAAATTTTTATTATTTCAGTGCTTCTAAACCAGAAAACTTGCAAGGAAACACAGATAAATGTCCCCCTATGGTCAACATGCTCAGTTCCTTCTACTCTATTACAAGCTGCCTGAAAGACCGGACATCATCTATAATCTGCACAGCTCCTCCTCTATAACATGCTACCTACTGATAGAACACCATAATCTGCACAGCTCCTCCTCTATAACATGCTACCTACTGATAGAACACCATAATCTGCACAGCTCCTCCTTCTCTGTAACATGCTACCTACTGATAGAACACCATAATCTGCACAGCTCCTCCTCTATAACATGCTACCTACTGATAGAACACCATAATCTGCACAGCTCCTCCTCTATAACATGCTACCTACTGATAGAACACCATAATCTGCACAGCTCCTCCTCTATAACATGCTACCTACTGATAGAACACCATAATCTGCACAGCTCCTCCTTCTCTGTAACATGCTACCTACTGATAGAACACCATAATCTGCACAGCTCCTCCTCTATAACATGCTACCTACTGATAGAACACCATAATCTGCACAGCTCCTCCTCTATAACATGCTACCTACTGATAGAACACCATAATCTGCACAGCTCCTCCTCTATAACATGCTACCTACTGATAGAACACCATAATCTGCACAGCTCCTCCTTCTCAGTATCATGCTACCTACTGATAGAACACCATAATCTGCACAGCTCCTCCTTCTCTGTAACATGCTACCTACTGATAGAACACCATAATCTGCACAGCTCCTCCTCTATAACATGCTACCTACTGATAGAACACCATAATCTGCACAGCTCCTCCTCTATAACATGCTACCTACTGATAGAACACCATAATCTGCACAGCTCCTCCTTCTCAGTATCATGCTACCTACTGATAGAACACCATAATCTGCACAGCTCCTCCTTCTCTGTAACATGCTACCTACTGATAGAACACCATAATCTGCACAGCTCCTCCTCTATAACATGCTACCTACTGATAGAACACCATAATCTGCTCAGCTCCTTTTGCTCCATAAAATGATGCTACAGAAAGGAGACCAGCTACAATCTGCTTAGCTCTGCCTGCTCTATAACATGCTGCCTTTATATAGGACACCATAAACAATCTGTTCTATATCATATTGCTGAGCTACAGGACTGCATGTTTGATGTTACAGGGTCCCTTAAGGACAATGGTATGGGCTTAGTAGTAGGCTTTTAAATGAGTTATTAAATTAGCAATAGAGTATGTCTGCTATAGCCAAATACAATAACAATTTCTTTTCAGCTCTATTTGGAGGGTTCTTTTATCAATTGATATCGCATGGGATGTAAGATCTTTCAGATACCTGGATAAAGGTACAATACAGAAGGGCCCAATATAAGTCTATGTGTGCCCTAAGAGGAATCCATAATATGGATATTTGTATGCAGCCTCAGGTCTTATGCACATGGCAATTCATGAGCCTCTGATTTTATTCGGAAGTACACAGATTTTTCTTTTCTGTGTAAGAATCTGCTTCATTGCACGCCATATTACAGATGCTTCTAGGGGAGAACACAGTTCCTCACTCAGGCATAATATGGACGTGTAGGGACTCCCTGCACATAGCATTGCCCTTTATTGCATACTAAAGTTAACGTTGTTTTAGAGCAGACCTGAAGGATAGATGAGTGCATTATTTTCCAATATGTTGGCTCCAATTCTGCAAAGGCTGCCACACCATGGATTTGCCTGCTCAGCTGGAGAAGGTATGGTCCGAGAAGGAATGAGGCGCCACAAATATCTGTTTACTCGAAATAAAATGATTGCTTAATTCCATTTCTGCTACACGTATGGTGAACTACGGGTCACCTAATAGCTCCAGTGGGGGCACTCTCATTACACGGGAGCATCAGCTGTGTTAAATATGAAGCAAAATGGGTGAGTTCATTTTTCTAATATTGTGTTTAGATAATGTGCTCTAAACAACTCCAAATGTTTTTCAAATAAACAGAAAATGTCAAAATAGCCCACATCCAATTTTATTTCCATGTTAAGTAAAGCCTGTAAAAGTAATGCATTATTTCCTCCCTCTTTATTTAATGTGGCCATTATGGTAATAAGAAAACCTGGATGTGTCTGCATTGTTGATTTATGTAAGCAGTGGTCTGATTATGTGTACTATAGTATGTAGATGCTTTCCCAGCATTACAGCTTTTCTAATCATTCTCATTTATGTAGCCTGCTAATGGATTTCTCTGTTTTATACTATATTCCAATCTATTTATTAAAAGATTTCAAGACTTTTTTCCCCTGTTTTTAATTTAATCATATTCATATAGATTTGTATTTTTTTAAATTATTTTCTATGTCTATCATCTGTAGGGGGCATTACTTGGTGAATTACTGGCTAATGTATTACTGCTCTGGTTATTTACCCATCTCTCCTGTTAGTATTGCCAGCCAAACACACAATGCAATTCCATACATAGGATGGATTGTGCTCTTAATGGCTGGTGTTTTGTAGATATAGCTTTTTATTTTATGTGAATACAGTAGGAAAAAAAATGCAAGCCTTTAAAAACTTTATTGGCTATGCCTCTAAAGGTGGCTATAGACATAAGATAGAAATAGGCTGATGGTTGAACAACTGTATGAGGAACAATCCCCTGTTGAACAATTGTTTTGCAGACAAAGTACATGTTTCAGCCTTCTACCAATGTTGAAACTGGCCGTACATTTTCAGTGATTGGGGGCAATGAACACATGATCTTTCTAGAAAGGTGCTTTGAAAGAAAGATCTTTGTGGATGAAAGACATTTCTTCCAACAATCTTCCTTTCAATCGGCTATTGTACTAAAATATCAAATATGAGAAAATCCTTTTCAGATAATTATGATGTGTCAATGTCAGCTTAAATAATTGTTGTAAGATTTGTTTTGCTTACAAATTATCCAATTTTAACCATTTTTATTGCACAGTTTAATGACAGTGCCATATTAAACATAGAATAAAGTTGATATGTTTTAATAGCAGCCGATGACATTTGTTCACAGCAAACAATAAGTCAGCTCACCTGGAATGCAGACTTCATCCCTAATGGGTTCATCGAGCATGGACTCTCCAGCTTCTTTTGGAGTATGTAGACTATAAGAACGCAAAAGACCAGCTCCAAGATCAGGCATCCATTTGAGTATAAAATCTTCAAATCTTTATTTGCAAATTTCAAACATACAGGTACTTCCACACGGAGTCAAGGCATGAGTCGAGTAATAGTGGCTTTGCGTCTCGATTGGACACTCTATTCTTAATCATGGCTCTATCCAAATCAATGACATTTGTCAAACCATTGTGTGTGTTAGTAGCTGCAGGACTGTGAAAAATGCATTTATATTGCAGTATTGTAGCATCCCTGACTACCATGGGAAGTATACTAACATTGCATTGCGCCTAGCTTTATGCATTTAACTGTTTGACAGCTCCTCCTCTCTGCTCTGAGTGACTTCTGTAGTATGTAACCAGAAACCTCCTGCATCTTTTTTTCAGAGCAGACTGATGTGGCTTCCCTTGCCCTAGAAAATGCTGTCTCCAGGTTATATTGTAATAAAGAAAATATGATATTTTGCATTAGGAGTTTCTGCTGCTTTTAATATATTCTGTGATAATCCCTCAAAGAGAAACAGCATGTTATATATAGTGTGCTTGGCCTAGATAAAATGACATGTGTGCTTGACACACGTGCAGAAATGTGACATGGCATCTTACTCCCTGGTGGATGCGCTGTAGTCTCTACATAGACTTGCTTGCACAGTATAGCTGTTTGTGTATATGCTGTTTCTCTGAAGTGTGAAGGAATTCTTAACTGTGTTCTAGATGGAGAACTATTGGGGTGGAAGTGGACTGACAATAAATAACACTGCAGTCATGAAAATGGGACATGTTCAATTAACTATAAGCCTGCTGTGCTGGAGATACTGACCACCCAGTATCAGATCATTCTAGTGCTGCTTAAAATAATTCTGTAAGATTTTAGAGGGAAATATTTCCAGGTACCTGAACAGCTATATGCAATATAGAGCTTATTTGTGGGGCCGTCCCATTAACCGTTTTGTGGCCAGATGAAACTCAGAGTCGGTGATCATTTTGTTGGAGTCAGTCGTGATAAAACAGACCGACTCCATATAAAAAATTATAAAAAATGATGAAGTTTCCTTTTAGATGTCTGTTGTGTTCACACAGCTTTTATTGGCCTGAGAGCCATATTGTCAACTTCTTACCAGTAGCTAGCACTGTAGATGCACCAACAACCACAGAACAACACAAAATGCCGCCCCAGAAATGATAAATACCACAGTACTGCAATAAGTACTACTTGAGAAACTAAATACTGCATTCAGAGCAGACACTATAGGGGCAACACCAGAACAGGTAATAATAATACCGGAGAACCCCCCAGTGCAGACACATTAAACTAGAGAATCCATAGCAGATTAATAAAGGTGAAGACCCCCCACAGCAGAAAACTTCATATACTGGAGACCACCAGAGGAAACAAAAAATTCTCTCCTTTCCTGGCTCATGTTTTCCTCCCTACATCACATTGCAGCTTCTTCTATCCTTCATGTGCTGCTTTGCTCTGTGTCCCACACTAGAGGTATGTGCCGGCATCAGGGCGCAGGGCAGAGCTGTCCCAGGAGAGGACCAGAGAGCAGTAAGGACTTCCCAGCTGCTACATGGCCTCATGCAACAAAAAAACGCTTCCATCAGTTATAAGGCTCCCAAAAGGCTCTGGGAAACTTAGAACTGTTTTAGTGACCAGGAAAACAGGGATGTGGATTCAGAGTCGGTGACAAGACTGGTGGTGTCGGAGTATGAGTCAAAGTTGGAGAAATTGAGGCAAAGTTTGGCTTCCTGACATCCACTGCCCTAGTCTTACCATGCAGTTTTTTCATGTGGGTTACATGTGGCAATTTAATTACATTTTATTAACTTTTATTACATGAGAAATTTTTACCATTTAAGAAAAATAACACATTAATTGTATAGCTGTATTAATTGTTTTGGCTAGTAAATCCTTTTCTTGTACTGTATAGGAAAACAGATTTTTTTTTTTGTTTTGCTTTTTTTTAACTTGGGGATCATTTTCCTATACTGTTATTCATGCTTAACTCCATTTTTGTCATGTGATCATTTGATCGCTTGCAAAATACACCGCAATACTTCTGTATTTCATCTTCCTACAAGACTCCTGATCTGAAGAGGAGACCGGAAAAAAAAAATTAAATGCCATGGTAAGAATAAAACAATATGAATTAAATTTCTCATAATTGTTCACAGTTTACATGATATTTATGTTGAACTGTGAATGGCACAGAAATAAATACCAACACCCCAAATCAAAAACTACCTAGCAACAGATAAATAGTCAACCAGTAAGATCAATTATGACTGAGAGTTAAAAAAAAAAAAAATTACTTGCACATCCTTGAGGAAGTAAAGAATATACACACGAGCATGACAAACTCTGTGCATGTAAAAACTCCTGAAGTCAACACTTCTCAGAGTATTGTATAGACATTACTGTTTATTGTTTCTGTAGGGAGTTGGGAGGGATTTTATTATACTTTCATGGTGGATACATCACATGGCATAGGCCTCGATGTATCCGTGGGGCGGCTGTGCTGCCAGCGAAACTACGCCAGTGGGCGCAAAAACCTGCAAATTAATGTATGGAGCTTTTTGAAGTTTGCAGGACAGGAACAATGCAGGCCACATGATGTGGAGGAGGTGAAGCTGCAAAAATAATCACAATTTATTTCAATGTGCAAAAAATTGCACATTATTGTTTCAGTGCTTCTACGACCATTTTATGGCATAGAAGCACTAAGAAATGCTCCCCTTGGCTTCTGATTTACTGCGTGAGATATCATGTATAGTACATCTTAAACAGTGTTTCCAGAGTTTACCCCTAAAGAAATCTAGTGTCCTCTGTAACGTATAATCTACTCCAAGAGTTATTGTTTGTGCGCCGAGTCATATGTCCTAAAAAGATATGTGCGCCTATGCATGGAAAGCATTTTGGAAGCTGCTTGTCAGTACAAAAGCAGATGATATAATAATATATGTGCCCCCATGTGTAGTGCCTGACATAAGATGCTAGATTCCCTTAAGAAGATGAAAAGGACCTTAAGATCTGCCGGCTGTTACTGCAAAAAGTCATAAAGACCGAGAGATGCTTGCTGGGATTTATTATTTATAGTTTTTGCTCAGTAAGGTGCTATTTAGTTATTTGTTTGAGATCTTAAGGGGTTTTGTATTTTTCTTTTAAAAAAGTGCCTGAGTGTTTGTGAAATGGATCTGAATTTAAATGGCAGTGTTTCCTGAGGTCGTACAATCAGTTTGTCAATAGGATTTATATTGCAGTGGAAAGGAAATACTTATTCATATACAATTCTATAATTTATAACATTTCCTTCCCAGCTGGTTAATATTTAATTAAATCTAAGACTGAACAGAAGTGATATACATGACACAGAATGTAGTAATGCAATACAAACACAAATTTACTTCTAGCACTATCACTGCTGTCACTCTCTTCAAAAACATAAGCGGTGTATTGTTTTATTTTATGGATGTAAAAGGGGTTTTCCAGCTGTTATTTTCATTCAAAATAGGCTGAAAGTGGCATGTAACAGGGATTCTTTTAGATTCTCGTATATACTCGAGTATAAGCCGACCCGAGTATAAGCCGAGGCCCCTAATTTTACCACAAAATACTGGGAAAACCTATTGACTCGAGTATAAGCCGAGGGTGGGAAATGCATTGGTCACAGCCTCCCCAGTATATAGCCTGCCAGACCTTGCCCCAGTGTATATAGCCTGCAGACCCTGCCCCAGTGTATATAGCCTGCCAGACCCTGCCCCAGTGTATATAGCCTGCCAGACCCTGCCCCAGTGTATATAGCCTGCAGACCCTGCCCCAGTGTATATAGCCTGCCAGATCCTGCCCCAGTGTATATAGCCTGCCAGACCCTGCCCCAGTGTATATAGCCTGCCAGACCCTGCCCCAGTGTATATAGCCTGCCAGACCCTGCCCCAGTGTATATAGCCTGCCAGACCCTGCCACAGTGTATATAGACTGCCAGACCCTGCCACAGTGTATATAGCCTGCCGCTGCTGCCGGACAGATCGCACAGAAGATATGCAGGGGTCGCCGGAAAGGTGAGTTTAGATATATTTATTTTTTTGACTCGAGTATAAGCCGAGTTTGAGTTTTTCAGCACATTTTTTGTGCTGAAAAACTAGGCTTATACTCGAGTATATAAGGTATATGTTTTACTATATAGTCTTCTGACATGTTGTACTGTACAGTCTCCTGGTATATTCTGTACAGTCTCCTGGCATGTTTTACTATATAGTCTTCTGACATGTTGTACTGTACAGTCTCCTGGTATATTCTGTATAGTCTCCTGGCATGTTTTACTATATAGTCTTCTGACATGTTGTACTGTACAGTCTCCTGGCATGTTTTACTATATAGTCTTCTGACATGTTGTACTGTACAGTCTCCTGGCATGTTTTACTATATAGTCTTCTGACATGTTGTACTGTACAGTCTCCTGGTATATTCTGTATAGTCTCCTGGCATGTTTTACTATATAGTCTTCTGACATGTTGTACTGTACAGTCTCCTGGTATATTCTGTACAGTCTCCTGGCATGTTTTACTATATAGTCTTCTGACATGTTGTACTGTACAGTCTCCTGGTATATTCTGTACAGTCTCCTGGCATGTTTTACTATATAGTCTTCTGACATGTTGTACTGTACAGTCTCCTGGTATATTCTGTACAGTCTCCTGGCATGTTTTACTATATAGTCTTCTGACATGTTGTACTGTATAGTCTCCTGGTATATTCTGTACAGTCTCCTGGCATGTTTTACTATATAGTCTTCTGACATGTTGTACTGTACAGTCTCCTGGTATATTTTGTACAGTCTCCTGGCATGTTGTACTGTACAGTTTTTCATGGCTTTGTAACTTGATTCAAGCAGAAATGTCTCTCAGCTGACTGTAAATGCCTGGTATTTGAGTGATGAATTGTGCAACCTCTAAGCAGAATGAAGCATTGTGTTGGTAGGGAGGGTTGACCACAGAAGCATTTAAAAGATTCAAGAAACTAATTTCTGGAACCGTTATGTGAAATATATTAGGAGAAGTTGATTCTTTTAAGCTTTGTACAGTCTAAACCAGTGGTCCAAAACTAAAATCGGCACAATTGATGTGGAAGCGAAATTTAAACTCGTCATTACACTTCTTGTGTAAGATGAAGGAGTTTTTCATTGAATTTATGGATAATAAAAGCAGACCTGAAAATGGGTTAAATTGATGTTGTTTGGTCTGATGTTTATATTCCATAAGATTTTCTAGTTTTTATACAAGTAAACACAAGATTCATCAAAGGGACTGATCACACCAAGGCCAAAGGTTGTGGTTATTGCAAACTGGCTTGAAGTGGCTATAGTTTTAGCCATTGTCTACTTCAGTGATGGCCAACCTATGACACGCGTGTCAGCACTGACACACGTAGCCATTTTCAGTGACACGGCTGCTGGAGAAAAATTGCTGTAGTGCAGTTGTCTGTTGTCTGGGGCCGGTCGGGCGGTCGGTTGGCGATGTGGTCTGCAGCGAGCGGCTGCATCTCAGCCAGAGAGATCGCAGCTGCTGCTCCTGTCCTCCTGTCCTGCTCTACGGAGGCCGCCCAATGACGCCAGAGTGGAGCGTGGAGACAGAGCAGCCCCAGCTCGCAAAGACGCAACCTATGCTGTGCCTGCGTGGGAACATCTACACAGGAGCTGAAGCGGCCTGAAGATGAGTAACGGAGGCTCGTGGTGTCGTTGGAGCCTGTGCCAGTTAGGTAAGTTAGTTTATTGAGCTGAGCTCTGCCGGGCTGGGCTGTGATGTACACTCTTTGGGGGGCACTTCTCAGGACACAAATGTCCTTAAAACTAGCTGTTGCTGGACTGCCACAGGTTCGCCATCACTGGAAGAATTCCCCCTCCCCCTCACTTATCTTAGTTCATGGCACCCCACACAAGTTAAATAACAGCAAGACCAACAAAAGAAACCAACTGACAGATTAACAAAGAAGTCACTAAGCAGGTAAGTTAAATAACTATACGTATTTGTTATTTAAACTCTAAATATCACAAAATTAGGTTTTTTTTCTCAAGGTGACACACCACCCGAGTTATGCTCGGTTTTTTTGACGAATTTTGACACACCAAGCTCAAAAGGTTGCCCATCACTGGTCTACTTGCATATCATCTTCATACAAACATCACTACCATATATGTCCTACACAGGACCTGTCGTCTCAAATGATGAGTATTGTATACTTTAGGAAATTACAATTAGTTTTTGCTCTGTTGTTGTAAATGAATTTATAAATAAACAATTAGCTGTTACCATTTCCCTTTATAAACCAATGGCTCCCAACTAATTGTGGTACTGACAGCAATGAGATGTGTCAGAGCCATCTCTTGGGTTCTGTGCGCCTGTGCAGGACTACAGTGAAGCTGGAGCTGTACACTCCAGTTTCATTGTGCAAGTTCCATAACTACAGCACATACGCAAAGAAGCCGCCAGACTCACTATGCGATGGTGCAGTTGCAGGGAGCACCAGACCGAGGTAAGTTTAAATGTTTTTTATTTTAATAGTGGCACATAGGGACTCGGTAAAAGGTGTTAAGGTAAACCTAGCTGATAGATCAAATCCTGTCATTTCTACTTTTCTTATTTTACTAAAATGTACTGTAATAGAAACAATGAACTCAAGATGGCGCCGAGACAGAAAAGTTTTGAAGCTAAGGAATGTCAATAAAACTTCAATGTGTGACAGCAGGGAAGTTCTCCAATCAAGCAACTACACGAGCTGGGAATTCTCTGCCCCCTTCTGCTTCTTCCCTAATTTCTATATAGATTTGTGGATCCATATAAAGCTTGCTCATTGCAGATTTGCCACAGGCAATGATAGCATGGGTGAGACTTAAATCAGCTGTTGTCTGAATTATTCCTTACGATGTGCACACGTGCTTATTGATTTGAAACACAGCTAACGCACACTAAAGAGGATATCTTGAATCCTACCCCAACAAGAGCAAATTTGACCATATGGACCTCTGGTTGGTTTAGTGTCCAAAATAGGTCGTCTTTAAGTATAGGCCTTTTATAGTAAACTCTGCCATCGGCCATTAATAGTTTTTCCAGTTTTTGTAGACAGAAATATATATATATAATGAACCTGTGGAATTGAAATGTTCTAGCTCTCTTGCCCTTACACGGCTTTTCTAAATTTCTTAACTAATACTCTATTAACATAATTATAATGTTAATTTCTAACCCTTTTATCCACTCTGGACAATTTTTAGTATTATGAAATTTTTTAAAATCAAAAATGGTTAAAAAAAAACATGTTAAATTCCCCCTGAAATTGTTTGCTATTTACGTTGCCTGCTATGCTTAATGACTGTTTGTTAATGAGTTTTATTTAAAGGAAATAACTTGTTGGTGTAATGTACACTTGCATATCAATCAGCTTCTGGAGGTTGCCTCTCCTTCCTCAGATTGAGATAATTTATTTCATTCATTGAATATGTCCACTTATATTAGCTGTGGCTCTAACGGAAAAGGTTCCAATCTATCCCTGTTAATTTCCCTTGGGCATTTCTTCCGTAGGCCTTACCCTCTATGCTGCCAGTTGCACTCAAAGTTTGACTTGGATAGAAGGTATTCCCTCTTATTTACAATATAGTAGCTTGACAAAGAAATTTAATTACATTTATTTTGTAGTGCTTAACATCTTGGTTTCAGTCTGTCAGCATACTGTTCAACATATTGCCAACTACTTGCTGTTGTACTTTATATAATATATATATACAGAGAGAGAGAGAGATCAAGAAAATTATTTTTAAAATATAGCTTTTTTTTGCATCAGTTACCAGTATATGGCCTACCAGCCCCCAGTACATAGCCAGCCCCCAGTATATATCCAGCTCCTGCCCCAGTACATAGCCAGCCCCCAGTATATATCCAGCTCCTGCCCTAGTACATAGCCAGCCCCCAGTATATATCCAGCTCCTGCCCCAGTACATAGCCAGCCCCCAGTATATATCCAGCTCTTGCCCCAGTACATAGTCAGCCCCCAGTATATATCCAGCTCTTGCCCCAGTACATAGCCAGCCCACAGTATATAGCCAGCCCCCAGTATATATCCAGTTCTTGCCCCAGAACATAGCCAACCCCCAGTATATATCCAGCTCTGGCCCCAGTACATAGCCAGTCCCAGTATGCCCAGCACATAAAAAATAAAGTCAATATTCACCTTTTCAAAGCCCCCTCCATGTCCTCTTTTTACCTCAGCAGAAGGTCCATGTCCGCTGGCCATGCAACATAGTGTATGCGCCAGTTGCAACAAGCCTGACACTTGCTGCGCGCACACTGATGATGTCAGTGGCATTTGATTTTATAGTGTGTGTGTGGCCAGCGTAAACTCACCTACTGCTAGTTTAAGTTAGAAGGGGACCTGCAGGGGTTGTCGGAAAGGTGAATATTGACATTATTGGGTTTTTGTTTCCCATTTAAGAGACCAACAAAAGCCTTTTCCAATCAATACAAGATACAAGGCAAAGATTTTTTTTAACAAACGTAAAACATTCAGAATTGGATAGCCAGTTTCACAAGTCTTTACAAGGTACAACTGAGAAAAAAAAACAAGTGGTACCTCTCAGAGTCTTCAGAGCTCTGTTTAGTTCTCTTTAAACATAAACCAAAAAGTACAGTCACCAGGTTTTACCTCACTAAACTACTTATCCCCTCGGGTAGTGAATAAAATGTTCTTTCTAGAATTCCCTCTTATGTGAAATCTCTCCTATTTATCTATAAAAATTATCCCTCAGTCAAGCAAATATGACTCTTCTCACCTCATTTTTACATGAGATGAGTCAAGTTTAGTGGTTGTCGGAGTAGTACTTTGGAAACCCCTCTTCTGGTTCTATATTACCTAGAAACATGATTTTTATGTCATATTAAACATACTAATATTGTCTTTCACATTACATTATTCTTATGGCTTTGTGAGCTTCAGAACCAGAGATAAAGAAATACCTGCAGCTAAATGCATAGTTGAAAACACAACGTGCAGATAAAGATACACTTCCTATTGTTTGTGCGTATGTCCAGTTCTGTAGCTCACAGTACCATAAGCCTGACGTGATCTTAAAGATGAGATTCTTATCTTTAATGTACTACAACATACTATAATGTTGTGGTGTTTAGGTGGTTGTATGGAGAGAGCTCATGGGCTGAGCTCTTTGGCAGGTGTCAGCTTGTGTAACTCAACTTCCTCTAACTTCTGCAGTCGGTGCTGGCACAGATTATAGCAGTTAACCTGTAAAGAACTGCAGTTGAAAATGACAGCACTGCCAGTGAGCGCCACCATCTTAGGCTATATTCACACTGCCGTTGCCCGGGCAACGGCAGTGTACGGGGAGAGGAGGAGGAGGTGAGCGCAGCTCACCCCCGCCCCTCTCCATAGGAATTAATGGCGCACAGCGCCATACTACGGAGAGAGATAGGACAGGTCCTATCTTTTTCCGGGTACGGATCGGTACGGTGCCGCACGTGTGCTGCACCGTACCACTCCCGTAGGGCGCCGTGTGCTCATTGACGTCTATGGAGGACGTATATAGGCCGTATATACGTCCTCCATACGTCAGTGTGAATGTAGCCTTAGGCTGTATTCACACGGCCGTATGGAGGATGTATATACGGCCGACTTATATACGACGTATATACGTCACCCACAGACGTCAATGGGCGCATGGCGCCACCGTACTGCCCCGTGGCTGGGAGAAAGATATGTCCTATCTTTCTTAGGAATACGGCGCCGTGCGCAATGTTTCTCTATGGAGAGGGGCGGGGGTGAACAGCGCTCACCTCCTCCTCCTCTCCCCGGCTCCGACCTGCTATGGTATGGCAGGCACACGTCGTGTAAATGTAGCCTTAGCCATACCAGAAAACATGGCCCAAAGGTCTGAATTTTTTAATTAAAAAAATGAGCAAACTGTCATGTACCATATATACTCGTGTATAAGCCGAGTTTTTCAGCACAAAAAATGTGCTGAAAACCCTCCCCTCTGCTTATACACGAGTCAATTTAAAAAAAAAACTTCCATACTCACCCTCCGGAGGCTCGATGGTCGGCGTGGCTCCTGATGTTCGGCGGCTCCTCTTCTGTCTTCCCCGCGGCTGGTGTTCGGTCTTCTCTCTTCTCTGTTGTATCAGCTGGCAGATACGCGTCCACGCAATCTTCTGGCTGGCGCCCAATATGCCGCGGCGGTGTCGCCGCCATTGACGTCATCAGCGGCGACTCCGCCGCGTCATATCATGCGGCAGCCGGCAGATCACGTGGACGCGTATCTGCCAGCTGATACAACAGAGAAGAGAGAAGACCGAACACCAGCCGCGGGGAACAGAGCATCGGGGAGCGGCAAAGGTCATAGGAAGCGCCCGTAGGTGAGTATGGAAGTTTATTTTTTATGTTCTTGGCAAATGGGGCAGGCTGTATAGTGAACGGGGGCTGGCAGTATACTAAAGGCTGGCTACTAAAGGGGGCTGGCAGGCTGTTTACTTAAGGGGGCTGGCAGGCTGTATACTTAAGGGGGCTGGCAGGCTGTATACTTAAGGGGGCTGGCAGGCTGTATACTACTGGGGCTGGATGGCTATATACTGGGAGGCTGAGACCAATGCATTTTCCACCCTCGGCTTATACTCGAGTCAATAGGTTTTCCCAGTTTTTGGTGGTAAAATTAGGGGCCTCGGCTTATACTCGGGTCGGCTTATACTCGAGTATATACAGTAGGTCCCAAATTCATAAAACTTCAGTGCGGTGAGCAAAATATGATGCCTTCCACAAAAAAGTAATATTTGTCCTGCTGATAACAAGTCCTTGCTTTTGGAATGAGAGAAGTAAAACATTTTATTAAGTATAGTGACATAGAAAAAAAAATAGGTAATGTTTGGTGACACCTTCCTTTTCATGTGTATACAGTATATTGAGGGACATGTTTTTTAGATTTTTTTCTTTGGTGTATAATTGAGACCTTTAGAAGGCCTTTTTTGTGCCTTATGTAAGATCATGTCTTTTTTCTTGTGATACGCGTTTCGTTTTTCCTGTCCTGGCAGGTGGACTTTTAGCTCTTTTTAAAAACCTTTTGTTGTAAATGTCTCAAATCCAAATGGACAAAAGCCATGTGATGGGGTTCTATACAGGAGTGGACACTAGTGTAAAGTTTGGATTTGAAGCCATGCCCTTCATTTTTAACCCCTTAAGGACGCAGCCTGTTTGCAGGTTAAGGCTCAGTCCCATTTTTTAGATTCTGACCTGCGTCTCTTTATATGGTTATAACTTTTGAACACTGTTACTTATCAAAGCGATTCTGAGATAGTTTTTTCCCCACATGTTGTACTTCATTTTAGTGGTAAATTTTGGCTGATAAGTTTTGCGTTTATTTACAAAAAAAAGAAAAAAAATGATGAATTTTTAGAAAAATTTGCCATTTTCGAAATTCAAAATCACTGCGTTTTCAGGCAGATAGATTTACCACCTAAATAACTTGCAGAATAACATTTTCCATTTGTCTACTTTACATTTTCATAAATTTTGAAATGTTTGGATAATTTATTTTGACGTCACGCGGCCTACAAATCGAATAGCGATTTTCCGTATTTTCGGAATTGACTATTTTGGGGATAAATACTGTTTGAAATCAAATTTTACATATTTAGCAACAAAACCCCCTATATAACCAACCCATTTTCAAATCTTCACCCCTCAAACTATCAGAAACAGCATTTACAATGATTGTTAACCCCTTGAGATCTTCATAGTAATTGAATCAAAATGGCGGTGAAATTTAGAATGGTCAAATTTTGTTGGTTATACGTTCATTTAGCCCTAAAATTTACACATTTCCAAAAGATAAAAAAAAAAAACTCACCATAAAATTTGTTCTACAATTTCTCCTGAGTGCAGCGACCCCCCACATGTGGACATTACTTGTGCTATGGGGGCACAGCGAGGCGCAGAAGGGAAGGAGCACCCTGCAGCTGCCAGGATTTTAGTTTTCTCGTTGCCCCCTTTTGAAGGCTATAAAATTTTCGCTTTTCCGTTATTTGGGCCATGTGATGGCATTTTTTTTGCGGGACGAGATGCTTTTTCCAGTGTTACCATTTTGGGGTTGGTATCACCTATTGTTGAAAATTTAGGAACTTTTTTTGAGGTCATGAGTAGAAAAGCATCAATTCTGTACTGGATTTTTTACTTTTTTTTTTTTTCGTGTTCACCGTATAGCCTAATAATCCTGTTATCTTTATTCTATGGGTCGATACGATTACGGGGATACCAGACATGAATATTTTTTCTTATGTTTTACTAAATTTGCCAAATAAAACCCTAATGTGGGGAAAAATCTATCATTTTTGCATCGCTGTCTTCCAAGTGGCATAACATTGTTACGTTTTTGGCTACAGAGCTGGTTGATGGCTTGTTTTTTTGCGGGACATGTTGTTCTTTGCAACAATATCATTCTGGAGTACATATGTTTTGTTGATCACTTTTTATTGCATTTTTAGTGGGATATAATAGGTAAAAATCATAATTTTTGGCGGGTTTTTAACGTTTTTTTTTTACGGCGTTCATCATATGGGTTCAATAGTTATTTAGTTTTATTCTATGGATTGTTATGGATGCGGTGATAGTATATATGTGGGGTTTGTGTTATGATTTAGACTTTTTTGAGCGTTATATGTCTCTTTATATGTTTTGGGGCTTATGGGCATTTTTAGTGATTTATAAAGTAATTTTTTATTGAAAAACATTATTTTGTACATTTTTTTACATGATCCACCATGGGATATGAACAAGCAATCATCTGATTGCTTGTTCTTGATAATACTCTGCAATACTAATGTATTGCAGGATATTAGCAGTGCCAGCCTATGCAAATGCATAGGCTGACACTTTGCCTTTAAGATGACGTCACAGACGCCATCTTAAAGGCAATGCCTTCAGGCTTCTCTGGGGTCCCGATCGGACCCCAGAGGAGCCAAAACAGCGATCGCCCCCCCCCCCCAAAACGGTGCGGGGGGGCCGATCGTGGGGTAAAGACCCCCAGAAGGCATGTTAAATGCCGCGGTCGCGTTGACCGCGGCATTTAACGGGTTAAACACCCGCGATCGGAGCCCACTCCGACCGCGGGTGTTAGCCGGGGATGTCAGCGGTAGATTACCGCTGAAATCCCGCGGCTAACGATGCCGGTTCGGCTGCTGTACAGCGCTGATCGGCATCGTCTCTGCGCAGTAGCTGTACTGCGCTGAACGCTATTCGCGGGACTCAGCGCAGTACAGCTAAGGCGCAGAGCGGCAAGGGGTTAAGCACACATGACGACATATGAGGCTGTGGTCACACGTGGTGGCAACACATGCATTTTCAAACACATCACAACAGCTAAGAAGAGGAGATTTGCCTAATTACATTGCTGTCAACATGGCGTTGACAAAATGCGTCTGTTAACAAGATGTTAACTCCCACATTAACAAAGCGTTAATGCATGTGTTTTGTAAATGCCATGCAATATAATTAGGCAAATCTACTCTTCTCAACTGTTGGGATGTGTTTGAAACTGCATGTGTTAATGCCACATGTGACATCACCCCTAGAAGTAACCAATAAAGTTCAATAAAACGGGAATGCTAAATTTTATAAATTCAGTAATAGTAAAAAAAAAAAAACAGCGAAACTTTCAATGCCCAGCAGGTTTATGTGGAAAATTTTTAAACATTTAAAGCAAGTGAAATAATTCCAATTTATTTGTTAAAACAGGGTCCATAAATAAATCTTCCTTTGCACCTGCCATGGACCTAAAAAGTCACAAAAATTAGCAAAAAAAGTGATAAGTGAAAAGTTGCAGAGAACATCTTGAAACAAAAAAAAACATAAGGCACAAGGTGCAGACCAAGGTGTACTTGAAAAACAACAGCAAAATTCACAGTCAAAAGTCGTAAGAACTACAAGAGTCACAAAAAAGAGACAAACTAGCAGAAATAAAGATACATGTCCCCCATTGTGTCAGAATCTCAAGTTTCTACTTAAAATGTCTTGTGTTCACACATTTTATTACTAGAAATCACTAGCTGCTAGATGATTGTATTAGTAATTTCACTGGCTCCGTAGACTTTAGCTTCCCTACCTCATTGATATGTACTGCTGGAGCAGGTCCTTCTCTTGGCTCACACCATCACACTTTCACCAGTCATTGTCATTTACCCCCTTCTCCCCAGACAATTTAGCGTAAAAATCCATTGTTTTGGTTGGATGCATTACTAATGAATGGAGTTCATTAAAATTATGATAATTATGATCAACAATAACATCCACAGACTCCACCAGCTTCAAAATAATCATGGCCACATCTGTGTTTTTCTTTACTAGACACTGGACAAAAGTCTTTTTCAAAAGTGCTAGTGAATTTAAAGAAACACTTACCCCAATATTAAACATGATGTATAGTTGGGTCTTACTGTTTGCCATGTTTTGAGGTCATATTGAAATGATAATGACACTGGTGCTGATCATATTCACATATAAAACAACACAGGGGGTGTAAGAAAAGGTGTTTAAATATCTTGTTGAACAGTTGAAGATAGGGCGCAGTAGGGAGGCTTCTGCTCCAGCCAGTTGTCTTCCAGTCTCACAGAGGACATAGAGTGGAGAATGCTTGTTGTTTATAGTGGTTCAGTGTTTAATAAATTGGAACAGATTTTATTTCCAGAGTTTTCTTTTAGTTTCTTTTCCCTTGTGCTTCACTTTTACTCATGACTTTTAATTCCGAAGTCTAATCACTCACATGTAACTCCAAGTAGAGGTCACAAGATAGATAGCGTCAAACATTTCATTAAGTGCTATGTAATTCAAAATATGTCATTAATTTCAGTATGTCTCCAAATATAGTCCACTAATTGATAATTAGCACTAAATGAGTGACAGCGATAGTCTTAAATGAGTGATTCTAACTGATAGTTATGACTAAATTAATGTCGTTATCAGTTTTAATTAATTTCAGTGAATTTTATGACTCGTGATATATGCTGCCCACAAGCAATTAAGGAGGTGATTGTGTTGTGATTATTTATAGCGTCTTAACATCTGGATGTACAGCCATACCTGAAATCTGTATTTCCACATCAAAATGTTGTCATGTTGTTTACCTGTTGTCAAACACTTTGTCAGTCGGAAGCCAATCTCATTGCAAACCTGTTGTTTTCTCCGCCTTAACTTATTTGATAGCCTTGTGAGCCTAAGAATTGATGGCTGCTACTCTAATAACAATTTTTTATATCATAAGAATGGCAATTCCTGCTTCAGAATCAGACAACTACACTCATTTGTATCTAGACCACAAAAGCTATAAATAAGAATGCAATTTACGACACATCTCTTTTTAGCTAAACTTGTCCCATGTTCTCTGTTGTATTATAAATGCATTTCTTCCTGTTTAGCTGTTAAGCAAATGTCTTTAGAAATTAGTTCCCTGTGTGATATTTCCATTCTGATTCAAAGCACTTTCTCTCCTTGGCCTACAAGAGCAAAAAGGACATTTTTTATTAAGCGTTTTTATATCCTGGTGTTCCAGCATTGATTTTTACAATAGCAGGCTGCAGATTTTCAAATTGTTGTGCCAAGACATCAAGTCACTTGAGTCTGAGGACTGCGGAGTCACAACATGTTGATTAGAGAAAAACAAATATTTCCTAAACAGGGTAGGGACTTTGAAGGACTCCATGGAACAGTCATGCCAAAACCACTGTGGTTGCAATAAATGTTTTTTTTTTTATTTCTGTTTCTATATGTATTAACACATCTATTCTGTTTAAAATATCAGATAAATTTAGAGATATGAATACCAAGCTGGTTTTACCAGGGATAGCTTCTCTTTCAGTTGAGGACCGCCTGTATTAACACAGGTAAAAATGACCCTGTCACCTTATTTTCACATATACAGCTAGTGACAGGTTCCTATAAAGTCCTATTATCCAACTGACACCCTTCTTTTAGCTAAAAATGAAGGCCCAATAATCCAAAGATCCACAAAGTCTACAAATGTTCCTTTATCACCCCACCAACATACAAATATGTAATCAATGTACCTTAGGAATAAATATGTTCCATACCTGGGCATCAGTTATCCTCAAAGAAAACAATTGCCCCCAAATTAGCGTACAACGGGCTCAGGGGCTCCCCATCGCCATGACACCTTCACTGTTGGTAGACCCGCCCACTAAAAAGAAAGTAGTTCTGATTCAAGAAGAATTTAAGCATCTTGAGAACACAACAGCTGTGTACCCTAC
This sequence comes from Engystomops pustulosus, assembly GCF_040894005.1. NCBI lineage: Eukaryota > Metazoa > Chordata > Amphibia > Anura > Leptodactylidae > Engystomops > Engystomops pustulosus. Next base: position 55,004,092 of record NC_092414.1, on the reverse strand, counting down.
GTTGCACTTCTCTTGCAGAAAGTAAAAATTCAAATGCCTCCAAACCTTTCTCATTTTGTATGGAGGATTATTGGGTCTTCACTTTGAAACTTGATAGCAATTTACTATTGTTAAACCGTCGAAATGTTTTAGGCCGTCTGATAATTTCACCGCTGTCAGTTTGGGTGGAAGTAAAAAGTCTTCCTCCGTTTGAGTAATAAGATTATCTAGTTTAGCTTCCAAGAGTCTCGCTGCTAATTCAACGTAGTATGTCTCGGTAGGGTTGTTCTGTAAGATTTCATACTCTGTAGTATCCCTCAGCAAATCAAAGCACATCTTTTTATAGTAATGTGTGTTACAGACCACAACACTCCCCCTATTGTCAGAGGGTTTGATTGTGGTTACTTTCAAGACTGAGCAAGTCCTTCATTTCTTTACTGGCGCAGTAAAAGTTGCTATTAGTGTGTTGAAGGTTTCTATGGTCCGTCGTGACCAATTCAACAAACATGTCAATATATCTATATACACCCTATGGGGACATCTTAGTTCTTCAATTTTGCAGTAAAGTGAAGGGACCCTCTCCCACCCTTTCTGGGATTCCTGCAAGTCAGCCAGGAGTTTTACTTCTAATAGCTTATCTGGAGGGATGCCTAATACCTCACTTTCTCTAGTGTTTTGTCATTTAAAATATTTCTACCAACTTAGCCTTCTTGGAGATTAAAAACAATAAAAAGGCACAGCTGTTTAGTGTAGGTGCTCAATGCGCCTTATATTTGGTGCCACACTTGTAACCGATCTAATCAATAGAGACACCTTATGGAGTAGTTTAATTTTCTATATATGAGATAGGAAATTATATATTCTTACAAGGCCATTTATTTACCAGCTGCAAAAATGATGCAAGAATTACTGGATGAAAACAGCATCAAATTCATCCAAAGAACAAAAGAATACATCAGATGTATAATTTTCTTCTTCTTCTGGAGGCAGTAATGCATATAATTACTTTAAAGCTATTGCACAAACCATGCAACAGTGGGATGTTAGTCATGATGTATGTAAGGAGACACATCAGCAGGGGTTTATCTGCTATGATCTAAATATCAAGGTAATGAAGTGGCTGATATGTTTTATTTGAGTTTTTTTCTATGTCTTTTTATTTGGATTTGATCTAGTTGATTAATAACCTGCAGGGTAACTTTATGGCACATTAACACCGAGTTGGGCACATTTATAAAGTAAGCCAAAAAAGTAATGTGATGTGTAACAAAGAATTAAAAAAGCTACAGCCCAATGCATTTCAAAGTTACATAACATTACATAAAAGTGTTGTGGCCTAAAGTTATTATGGGCATGTACCAACTTTGTGGGTTGCGGCTATTCCATTAATGGGGTTTGCAGAAATGTGTGCATATGCTGCATAAAGAATCCTATTCAACCGCCTTGCAATTGTATAATGGACTGTTTGCATACTTTTCATTTTTTCATTTATTGTTAAGACGATGTAACCAATGTCTTTTAAGGTTTTAAAGGTTTAGCAGCAATTTGGAATAATATTTTTCTTAGGGCAAGACTCGGGGCTCTGGCACACAGCTAGGAAATGGAGACGAGTGCTGTTTTTTCTCCAAGTACAAGTCCCCTTTCACTTCTTTGACATCATATTCAAAGCTGTGGATTCCATAGCCCCATATATGAGCCGACTGCCTAAGATGCAAACATTAGGTAAGGTCCTTTTCCTGCCCCTACTGCCCTTGCATTTTTTTTATTAATGTCATCTGCGCATGAGCGTCACTCACCCACTGATAACACATATTTTACAAATAATGGTACCCAGCAGGGGCGTAACTAGGAGATGCTGGGCCTCATAGTAGACTTCTGAATGGGGCCTCCTTTAAAAAAAAGATATGTGTGTGCAGTTACAATCACACAAATTTAAACATTCCTATACACACATTTACATACTTATATAGATACACATGCAGCATCAACATTATATACATACAGTTTATACACACCATACATACATACAGCATTTACATACATACATACGCTACCATGTAAATCCATGCAGCTTATACACAGGCATACAACATATACACATCACATATGCACAGAAATACATACAGTACAATGCAATATAAAGACATACTGCATATACACACATACATCATATACATGCCACACACACACCCATTAACCCAGATGTCGGGCCCCCTGATTCTGTGGGCTTCATAGCAACAGCTACCCTGTAGTTACGCCCCTGGTACACTGCATCATAGTTTCAGCCCATGAAACTGCTCCCATCAAGTGATGTTATGATAACATAGAGTATAGCAGGAAGGGTGCTTATTTACTTTGTTTTACTTTGTAAAAGCTTCTTTTTTGGACCATGGTCTCTGTTTTCAATTTTGCACCATCTACCAGCTTTGTTTTAACACGCATTTATTTAATTTTATATTTACTTTACTAAGAAAGGTTAAAGGTAACATACACAGTAATTAGAAGATCTAGTGTGTAGCAGCTTAAAGGGGTTGTACAAATTTTGTGGAAGAGGATCAAATTGACCAGATATTGATGCAGTCATCTTTGCTTTAATGAAGAATGATTTTAAAATGTTCCAAAAGAGACATACAAGAAACATCCGACACTTTTTAAATAAATACTCTGTACTTAATCATCATCAAATATCTGCTTGAAACACGTTCTTCACAAATCTGGCACTCCCTGCACTGCCCTGACAGAGTTCACCAACTTTTTTTTAGCTGCACCTTTAACATAGGGCTTAGACACACTTCTTTCTGACTTTACATGATAAATCTAGCGCACAGCACTGGAATGCTTCCTTCTTTGTATCGCGTGATGCCTAGTGCAGTTATGTCACAAAATGTTCATGTGCAAGCAGTTTGCTTCTAAAAAAAGGCCCTTAGTAAATGTGCCCAATGACTGCTTCTTGAATGCCACATTTGGAATATTTTAAAATGATTCTCATTAAAGAAAAGATGTCTGCAGTTTGGCTAGTCAGTTGGCTGCTCTTTCACGCAATTTACAGTAAGGATAAAATGTGCATTACTGGACATATCGGGAGGTGAGCTGGCTTTCCCCTATATTCTAAATCCAAGTTTGCATGTTATCCCCTATCTACTGGATGGGGGTAAACAATCTGATTAGTGAGGGACTGATTGTTGTTCTTGATGGTAGCTTTCCTTTAACTTTATAACCATGTTAAGTGTTAGTTTTTGAACATTGGCTTCTAATGTAAGCAGAGTTACTAAAGACTAATAGCTATAGCTTTAAAAGGTATTTTCAGGTCAATGTGGGTAGTGTTTGACATTTACACAGGTGGAACCTAGTGAAAAAGGTTGTTTTATTCACTCTTATACATCTTTGTAATGTTACAAGCATTACAAAATTAATTTCAATATAATTATATATATTATAATATATAATTACCATATATACTCGAGTATAAGCCTAGTTTTTCGGCACAAAAAAAAATGTGCTGAAAACCCAAACTCGGCTTATACTCGAGTGAAAAAAAATATTAAAACTCACCTTTCTGGTTTCCCCCACTGCTGGCTATATACTGGGGCAGTGGGCTAGTTATATACGGGGGGGATATGGGCTGGCAGGCTGTATACTGGGGGGCAGGTGCTGGCTATATATTATGGGGCAGGGCCCGGCAGGCTATATACTGGAGAGGCTGTGACCAATGCATTTCCCACCCTCAGCTTATACTCGAGTCAATAGGTCTTCCCAGGTTTTTGTGATAAAATTATGGGCCTCGGCTTATACTTGGGTCGGCTTATACTCGAGTATATATGTTAAATGTATTTCTTAATAAATAAATATGAGAAGAGTAAGAAGTACATATAAAAAGTGTTAATAATACAATTACACATGTGCAGCTACAAAAATACAAAAGAATACAGTGGTAAAAAAAAAACCTGCATCTTTAAAAAGCTTCATCTCCTAAGCCCTTATATAATTGCATTAAACTCTGCAAGCAAAAAAAAAAAACATTTATACAGTTCTTTAACAAGTAAATATCCTGAAATTGCCTGATTAATGCAAGTTAAAGCTTTAATAAGAACACAATGTAAAGATAGTGCAAATTAAACAACACATCTGTTTGCCCCTCTGGTAAATCACCCACAATGTGTGAAAATGGCATCGCTGCTGAAGTGTGAATTTTTAAGAGCAAGTCAGTAAAAGATTGTTGTAGATGAAGAAATATACTCGTACCCTACACAAGTGACTTAAAAAATTTATTATACACAGCATGTGTCTACACAAATGCACAACTGTTCATTATTCGCTAATTACAAGCTACTATTCTTAGATATGTATAATGTTATAGTAGTACTTTCTACTGAATTCATGTAGAGTATGTTAACCTAACAAAAGTAAAATAACAGTATTTTAAGCTTATTTCATAAATAGTGTGTCTTATAAAGCGCAGGATAAAAATTGTAAATGAGATCAATGAAAAAGAACACTGATCAAAATTAGAGAACACTTTCAGCAATCGGCAAGTTATTGGAGTAAATCTGGCACCTGGTGCCAATTGTCTGACAAACCCTATTTATCTGCCAGCCTAACTTTCCAATTTGCATTACAAAAATGGTACACCATTCCAAAGTGAGTGAAACCCTACAACATCAGATTGTCCACAAGAAGGCCAAAGAGGCGACCCTATAAGCCTATAACAAACCTATAAAAAAAAAAAATGGTTGCCCCAAGTCTGATTACAACATCTTCACACCATCACAAACTCATTCAAGACCCCCAAGAAGGCTGATTGCCCTCCAAAGACAATGCATCTGGAATTGTAATCCAGTTTAGCACAGAACAAGGTAATGATCTGTTCCGTCATACAGTCTCTGGACGATTAAGAGCATTTGGACTGACTGCCCACTCTGCAGTGATCAAACCTCTCATTAGCAGAAACAATCAAAATGTATGAACCCAACCTGAGTCTAAAACAGATCATCCATTGCAAAAATTCAATGGGCCTTGATGCAATTTTAGAAGTAAAATTGTAAAGCGATGGGGACAAAATTTTTGGGATGATACAAGTGAAAAATAAGTGGGGGATCTTTTGGCAACAGCTGTAGAAACTTGGAACAGCTCTCTCGAATTAGATGCCACAATGACCAAACTCTTGAACATTGTGCTACTTCCCTCAAATCTGGAACCAAGGTCTCTTTACCCCCATACAGTACAAAAGAGTAGGGGATGATATACCCTGTTTAACTACTGAGTAACCTGTTCAATAGTTTTCTGGATAGGAGAGTCATCCTCGCCCAGCACAATGCCCTAAGCAAGAGCCAAATGGGGTTCATGCCAAACTACCTTACCACTCACCACATCTACATCCTGCAGGGCCTTATCCGGAGCCATATCAACAATGGAATTTTGTAAGGATACACACCTGTCTTGAAGACTTGTGAGACACCTGGCCCTGTTCCCAAAACTGCTGGTGAGCGGAATTGTACAGAAGGTCTACATTATCATCAAAAGTTTTTACACCAAGAACACATGCAACATGATGGTTATTGGCACGAAGGAGAACGCTCTGCTTCCAGCAGAGCCAACAGCCAGTTAAGACTGCAACCCAAGTCCAATGTTCTTAAACGATCCTCTTCAATTCCCTATTTTTTAACTGCAATGTGTTTGGGTCTGTCAATAAAGCTCCTTTGAATAGACAGATCACAGTTGCTTAACAGTCTTGAGTCATTATAATTCAGTGTGACACTATAATAATGACTTTTAAAGAAAAGGTCATTATAAGAATACTGTACAAACGTAGCCTGGGGATTTCTTCTTAATAAAGGAATCTAAGGATAATAGTTATTTTGATTTAATAAAGCAGGGAGTACATTAAAATAGTCTGTTAATGAAAGGTATTAACTGAGGTTAATTCCAAAGTATGGTGGGGTATATTGTAGGACATTTTCAACTGTAGACTTGATAAAAAGAAGTTGTAGAGAAAGCGACTATTCTATCCTAAAACATATGTAGTATTCAGCTCTTATCAATGCCAGATGGTTGCTTTTCTGCAGGTAGAATTGCTGCCAATTAAATTGTGTTACCTAAAAACTAAATCTAAGTTATATAAAGTAAGTAGTAATACATGCATGATGTAGAACAGGTGAATAGATAACATCAATTCATTAATATTTATTGACAAAGCAACATTCAGATCAAATTTGAAGACATTTAGTAAGTACAAACTCTTGCACAGTGCAAACAGCTTGAAAGATAATTTGGGAAAGATACATACTGTATTTTACACAATGAATTTGATCATAACGAGCCTTTCATGGTTATCTATCCTTTCAGGAGGCAGAATTAGCTGTATATGTATTTACATCACTTTTTGACAATTATATACCTTGAACTGTGTGTTTTCTTTCCTCAGTTGTCAGGGAGCTAGTGTTGGAAACAGCACAATATCATGCCTCTTGGACAGAAATAGGACATTCTGGTGCTTAACTTTCTCTTTCAGTCATTTATAATGAAGGCCATGATCGGAAATAACTGAATAGTATTGAGTACACTATTATCTGCATCAGCATGTCTGATAAAGGGGATTTTGGGGATTGGGTTTCTATTCAGTTCCTCTAGGCTTCAGTGGTTCTGTCCAGCCCCTTAGTCTGTGCTATTTACCATAAGCACCCAGTCCAGTCCTTCATATATCACAGGAATAACATACAACCCTCGCAGATACTTATATACAAAAAGACTTTACTAACAACATACATGTGACATAGTAACTACATAAAATACAATACAAAACACATAGAAAACACAACTACACACATACCTCTTTTCCTGGCCCCTTCTGGACCCCAGTAATGTGTATGTATATACAATATAATCTTACACTACAGCAGCTCCTGGATATACCCTGAAGCAGGAGTCACATCCAGTACCTGACCATATACATGTACATATAGACACTCATGCACAATAGCATCTATATATCTACTCCTCCAATACACGTGCAGGGCACTGATCCACGTGTGAATGGGATATGGCTACAGGTTGTACATGTGGTTACACTAATATATAACACTATATAACTAATATACTAACACTTAGTTATGTATATATATATGGTAAAACACATAACACCTGGAATATCTATAGGTACATTTATAAAGTCTACTATATTATAATAAGTACTATGCTATAATTACTCTTATAAAGTTATATACATACACAGAAAGCACAAACAATATTTGACCTGGTTCCTTAAGTGCTAGTCGTCCAGGGGGGGCCAGGAAGCAAGAGAGCTTGATTTCTGTTTTTACCATGCTTAAATATCCCTATGTGTAGTCCCTGCCCACCCCCTTATAACTCCACCCTAAGACCCTCTCAGGATAGACCCCAGTGGGCGCAGGGAATCTCACACCTGGTTCATGGTGGCTTCTTACTGTTCAAAGCCTTTTGATATGTTAATGACCCAATGGCTCAGTACACACTGACATCTCACCACAGAATATCAGTGGCTGCTACCGGTATCAGTATATACTGTATCCATTTACACTATATGTAATGTATATAATAATAGAGCAGAAGGTCCAGTTATGAATAATGTTCCCCTGTAACAATGTCCATGTCTGTGCCTCTTTCTCACTTAATTCCCTTTCTATTTACACTTTACATAAGTTTCTATAGGCAACTGTAATTTGATCATTCTGTAAGTTGACCAATACAGAGTGGGGATGCACATCAGACACCTCATAAGCAGATGAAGACATTTGGTTTCTTATGATTTGCTTTATGTTAACCAATAAATGTATGCAAAGATGGTTAAATGTGTAAATGTTATAATGCTTTCTTAAGACTGTTCTCTCTTAGCTGTACATTGGGGAAAGAAAATATGCATCAAAATAATGAGGCTCGTTATCTTTTCAAGCTCTATCAGGTCTAGGACACACAGTCTAGAATGAACAGTGATTCTGAATGACCTGTAATATAGACAAAATAAACAAGACTAACCCATTCACAATATACAGCTCAACTTATTACAGTGACATTGTGACCTGCTCTTTGTAGACTTCAAGTCTTCTCTCTCATTAAGATCTTAGCCTGCCCTTTATGTGTACTGTACATTTGTGTAAGGCTCATTTGTGCAATGAAAATGTGGCTTAGTCCAATGTTACTGTAATGTTAATGTTACTTAATATATTTAATACTAAGCCTTAAAACTATTTGAATTTTCAGTTGTCGTCGTGTGACTTGCAGGTCACCACTGACCACATGCGTTGGGAGTTCTCTTGACTTCAGGAGAATTCATGTAATTACTCAATATAATTAATTAGGCCACATCATGATCATCATTCTATATCATGAGTTCACAGATTGGTCCTTGAGGCCAACTCATAGACTTGTAACTTGGGACCTTGCTAATTACTGGGTAATTAACCAATTAATGCAGTTTTTTTTAATCAATTGAAGATACTTAGCTAAATAGAGTATTGCACCGGAAATGTAACTTTTGCAACTTGTAATTATTAATACATGTAGAATTTTTTAACCTCTTGTGTTAAGGCTTCATTCCGCACAATGTATTTGGTTGAAATTACAATGGCAAGCAGAATGCTATAGGATACTAAGTATTTTGCACAGGCTCATTAGCTGGGTCCATGTGATTGCACCAGAAGCCCATTGCTAAATCCTGGGCTGCTGTTGTAATGACCCTGTTGTTGCCAATACAACTAATAGGCCCATGTTTATTAAGCAATCTACAGCGGAATATATTGCACATAAATGTATGCACACACAAGCTGCTTGCACTGTGCATGCCGCAACATAATACTGTGCACTTAAAGAGGCGTTCCAGTGTGTATTCATACCGACCGCCACATTTATGTTAGAAGTCTGACATAAAAGCCAAAAACCGTGTTTTCTTATTGTAGCGCTTTTTTTTTTTAATTATATATCTTTGTGTTGCCGGGAATTTCTTTATGCACAAACTGCATTGCGTCCATGAGAACGAGGAACGGAGTGGTGGTCTAACCTATATTGCATGTTAATAAATATGGGCCATTGTGTCAAAAATGGTAAAAGTGTAAAAAAAATATAAAGTGATAAAAATTTTTCACTTAGCCCAAAATAGAAGCAGTGAACCCTAAAGGTCAAGCCACAAAAAACAAGCCCTCAATAACCTTTGTTGCTAGAAATGCAAAAGAAAACTACTTTTAGAAGGTAACTTCAATTTCAAAGTGTTTTCATTTCATAACATTAGCAAAATTTCTAAAAATTTATATTCAATAGCCAAATTTAAAAGAAGATTCCACTCACTCTCAAGTGTTATACATGTTTTTTTTTTTATAGAAACCTATGAGTGTATTCTAGTTACCCCAAAATGGTGGTTAGTGTAGGAAAAATGTTATATAGATATTTATTTTAATAGTAAGATAAACAAAATAATGAAATAAATATGTATAATTTTTGGTGGTGATGGTGGTGAGTTCTCATATATATTGTTCTCATATTCTTTTAGCCCTGTAAAGGGTTGACTTATATGCCTGATGTCCTCCATCCACTAAGTTATGATTTTCACAATACTGTATCCTGTCTTACTTTGTAATTTATGGTATTTAAATTAGGGGAAGAGAGTATTCATTTGACTAATACACTGAACTAGTTATTCTCTAACTTTATACCAATGGGTTTTCTTTTTAAAGATTTAGAGGAGAGTTTTAAATTGTTTTAAAACTTTGTGAATGTTGTGTATAAAATTGACAAAGGGGTCTCATAGCAGGGTTTGGGTGATTAATCCGCACAATAAAGCCTACTTTACATTGGAGCAGAGGTCCATTATTTTGCTCTTAATAGTAATACTTAAATGATAGACCTTGAGCCATTAGTGTGGCTGGCAGCCTACACAGTGGGTTATGATTCATTGAATATTTTTTACATTTCATACATTCTACATTTAGCACAAATTTGTTGCAGCTTTTCATGTAGGTCCAGCTTAGAGCTTTGCTGACATTTAACAAAAAAGGCATGACCATAGACCCTGTTGAGCTATAAAAGGGATATTTTGTGACTTTAATAACATATACTTATAAAAGATCATAACTATCAGATTGTCTCACTCACAGTACCATGTCCATAAGCTGCATGATGGAGTAGCATTACATGAGAACTAGTGATGAGCTGACCAAAATTTGGCTGAACCAAAATTAAACAACCCTTTTTGGGCCCATCCTGTTCGGTGCTGTCACAGGTGTGAAGTGTTTAAATGCCACTGGTAAATTTGTCAGCGGCATTTAATTAGACACGGTCACATCCATTAAATCATCATCATTGGGGTCATCACTTCCGATGATGTAATTGGAAAGCAATGACCCACCCAAAATTGGAGGCGCCCTGCGCCACAATCATGCAGGGTCTGCTGTGGGGCTGCAGCAATTTAAGTGTTTGTGGCAACTTTGTCAGCAGCATTAAAAGAATTAACGCCTGGTGCTGGTTAAGGGAAGGGTGTTGAGACAAAGACATACCAGGCCCTGAACTTCCAAGGAAGTTTGGTCCAAACCTGCAAAGTTCAGTACCAACTTGAACTTTGCAGTTGGGGTCTTCTCAACACTAATCAGAACTCCAAATGCTCTGTTAATGTGTAGTGCCCATAAATGGAACTTCTGGTGAAGGTAGAATAATTATTAACAGATATGTCATCAATATTGTAGTCCTTTATATACAACTGATTACAAGTGAAATTGGATTCATAGCTAAAAATTGTTGCAGAACACATCAGATATAGCTTCCTGGACTAAAAGTAAGATTCTCAGTTCATCTGAAGATACTCGGTCGGCCTTTCAATACAGCACATGTCGTATTTCTTCAGACACATTACTATATACAGAAGTTATTGTGTAGAAAATGTTCTAGAATGCTTTCTCAGAAAATTGAATAAGATGTGATCATCGTTAATACTCTGGAGTATTGTACGTGACCTTCAGGATACTTGCGTTACTGGCGTTAACATTGAAAAGTGTTGGCCAACCGCATGAAGTCATTCTTTCCGGTGAATTTTGATAGAGCAGTATGCAAAGCAAAACTTAAAGTTAATAAATCAGCCACATTTTGGAAAGTAAATAATTTATACTTTTATATATGCTCACTTATTTCTCAGAACGGAATATTTATATGAGGCCATTGGGTATAACAAAAATTTAAGACAGTCAAACCTTTGCAGCTTTCCAAAGCAAAAGTGTGGAAAGTTGCAGAGAATTTGTCATCCATTATGTATACAGTGTGGGTATTAATCATAGAGGCTGTCGAGCATTTTGTAGCTGAGGGCATATTTTTGCATTGCATCATTTAAAAATTCATGTCCTGCTCAATACGTTTGAACGTAATAACAAGGCCATTGCAAATATCAAAATTCCAAGAGACAATGCATTTGTCCTGATAGAAGGTTGTGCTTTATTTCTGAGGAAAAGAGCTTCTTTCCGCTATCCAGCAAAGAAATACACCCTTGTCATTGGTGTATAAATAATTTATTTCTGGATCGCGGACATTATGCTGTGTAAACAAATATGACTATGAGAAGAGCGTTTGTCCAAAATAAAACTTTTCAAACATCGGTATTCCTGAAATAACAAAGAAAGTAGAATTGTAATTCTTTACCTTCTACTGCAATAGGAAAAGGAGATTTGCAGAGGATTTATACACTCTTCAGTGTTTTCCTCTCTCTAGCACAAATCCAAGGATCAGTCTTAGAAACTGGTATTATATCTCTTTGCAGATGAATGGTTTTCTGACACGAGATATATTTTTCATGCGTGTTTCAAGTACAAATGCCTGTTGTTCAGAAATGCAATACCTAGGAATTCACTGATGTACTGCTGTCTCTGAAAAGAGACCAAAAAACCATAAAGCTGTTCTTGTTCAAATGGAACAAGCCAAGTGTAGCACGGGAAAAATTTGCCTTACCAAGATAGACTTTATAACCTGGCTGATGATAGCGTGGGCTTATCTACTGAATCCGCATTTCTGTGTCTTCCCCAGGGCTCTATTGTATATATTTATTTCAGTGCCAACATCAAGCTTTTTACAGTCAAGATTTTTATATATTCAATATGATAAACATACCATTTATTGTAATTGAGTGACAGTGTATTCAAGTGAATGATTTTTTCCCAATTTCTCAGTGTTGATTACCCAAGTAACAATACATAAGGCATGAGCATTGGAAACCCCTTTAAAATGAAATATGCATCTGCTACCTGTAGGCTGTTATTAATAGCTGGAAGTAATATTTCCAATATCATGCCCATAATGGGAAACCTTTCACAAAAGCTTTTTTCAGAACAAAAATAGGAAAATCCCAGCATTCTCCGAATCTTGATAGCAATCCAAACTTTATTGATAAAAACAGCATCACATCATAGTCAACAAGGTGCAATACAGCAAATCAGCTTTGTCGACTATGAGGTGATGCTTTTTTATCAATAAAGTTTGGGTTGCTATCAAGTCAGCCAGAGTTCTAGGAGTCTTCTTCGTTGCTCTGCATGCATATCCCTTGAGCCTCGGATTTCTTCCGCTCATCGGACTAACTACAAACAGAGCAGTGAACTGGCATTTCTTGGAAAGACTTACATTAAACACTGTAGATATATCTTTATTGCTTTTTACCTGTAGCTTTATAGGCTATTCTATATTGCATAATTGCCTATGGGATGATTGAAGCGCCTTTTACACAGGACTGTAATCAGTTTAATTATTATTTATGTTAATTGCAAAATTATTGCTTAGCAACACTGGATCCTCTTGTTTAACAGTAATGGAAAATGTATGGGGAATTAGGGAAAACAATCATATGATACCCAATAAATAAACACCAAACACATACTGTATGTTTTTCAAAAACACTCATCAAAATAATATAAGATCAGGGATTTTTGACCAACTTCTCCTACTGGTTTACAACTTTAACAGCTATGTCCAACTGTTACCTTTGAAAATTAAAGAAGCAATAAGTCACATGTTCATCCTGATACTCCTCTCACTAGTGAGAATGTGATGCCCCTTCTATGGAGAGCTGTGGGTACCATTCTTGTGATCAGTGTGGGTTCCATCAGTTGGACTTTCAACAGTTGGGCCCTCAGGTGGTTAACTTAGATAATTGAGACAACCCCTTAAAGCTTATCCCCTTAAAGCTTTCCAAATGTAACCATCTTGTTTCAAAGCCTACATCTTTATTCAAATTACCTTCTTGGTGAATCAAGGGTATGTGTGCATCTGTTGGTGCCCCCATTTTCTTCAGCAGCAAGTTAGAGCTGAGCATCATAGGAAAAGAACAGTGCACCACGGACACAGCCCCATCCATAGTAGAGTCACATTTCTAAAAGGCTATAAACTAAATTTTGTTTAAAATGACAGACCGTAAGAAGCAGGAAATGTATGTCTGGAAAGCATATAAACAATGCAGCGGTCGACTAACTTTAATATGTTCCCTATGACTAACTGCTTGGCCAGATTAATAAATAGGGGGGTTTATTATACTCAAGGTAAAAACTATCTTGTTCCATTTAAGCCTTAGTTGTTTCTTATATTGTAGAAATAATTCTCAGTTGTACATTCTGTAGTTATGTGACTAGTATTAATCTTCATATGCCGCAATTACTGTACATTTCAAACGATGAAATTGTTATTTTACAGATAATAAAATTTGTGTTACATCACGATTTTGTGAATAGAAAGCAAAAAAAAGTACAGTACACCTCAGTGTGTTAGTGGTGCCATAAGGAAACAGCACGAGCTTTGCAGGCTAATGTGTAATGCAGATATATATCCAACAGCTCGCCATCTGGATGAATATTTTTTCACTCGTTTTCTCAAAGTAAGTTCAAGTGATTCTTCAGGACCTACATTCCCCCAGACTCCTAGCAGTGCCATGGCATATAATTGGTCTTCTTATCTAAATTGTCTAAGTATGTCTGCCATCTCTCTTATGAGAACATCAAGGTTGTAAGAACATTATTTCAAGGAGATAAATAGATTATGGGGACAGCCTTAATGAAACAAAGAGCTTTAGGGCTGATGTGCCACAAAGGTTTCTTGTTGGGCTGTTATGCTTCGGATGTGATAGATTGTTAAATGTAAATTACTATAAAATGTCAAGAATTTATTGCATTATTTCATTATTTTAGCTATCACTATATGAAAGCAGCCAATGACCAGTGGGCTGCTTTAAAAAAGGAAAAAATACTGTAACAGTTCAACAATACAGTAAATACAATTTTAAGGAAAAGTGAAATAACTACATAAATAGTTGCAGAAATGCAATTTTTAACATGCTATTTTTTTTCAAATAAAAAGTTTATTTGCGGTAGCATTATAGGACACCTGTCATACAGGTCTCTGTAACTAATTCTGTCACGACCTGTTGGAGCAGCTCACAAGGATCCATCCCAGCCTTTAACTAGGTAATACATACATAAAACATTCGAAAATCATTTTTTCTTTATTATGTAAATAAACTTGGGCACATAGAGAAAGTGATGTCATCCCTGTTATCGCTCCTCTCTCCTCCCCCTGCTCATGTCCGTGTGTAATGTATAGTAAAGCATTGCTTGTGCTTTATATGCAGACATGCTGCGTTCTGCTATACACATGTGTCAGACACAGACATCAGTTACACAAGTACCTGACATCAGGGCAGATTCCAGCCTTTTTTCTGCTGAAGGCAAAAATTTAAAATCCTGCCCCCCCACCCGATGATCCTACCTTCTACACACTAGTAGTCAGTCAATGACACAGACATTAGTGACACCTAGTACCTTACGGGTGATGATCTGCTCCAAGAGGACTTTTTTACGGCCATACACACACAGACTGCAGGGGGCGCCAACACCAGGAATCGCATAGAGGAGCTAGCACCATGAGTGTCACATCATTATACAGGCTGTCAGTCATGTGTATAGGAGTATCACATGCACACACAGGCTGCAGAGGGGGTTGCCTCCAGCGCCAGGAAGCATCTAGAGGAGCCAGCACCAGGTGTGTCACATCATTATACAGATTGTCAGTCATGTGTATAGGAGTATCTCATACACACATGCTGCAGAGGGAGTGGCCTCCAGCGCCAGGATGAACCTAGAGGAGCCAGCACCAGGAGTGTCTCATCATTATACAGGCTGTCAATCAGTCAAACACTGGGGGTTGTGGCTGTGCCTGACACTCGTGAATAAGCTGGACTGCTGAATATGATATCGACTCATTGGACCCATACCAGGTCATTTACATACAGTTTTAGGTCCAGATAGTTTAAGTTTACAGGCATGTAGAGTGACAATGTAGGGATTGGGGCAATGCTTTCTAAAGGCAGTTTATAAAAATCTATTCCGTTTGGGGGGACAACTATCCTGATCCCAACCCCAACCTTTCTTGTGTGTTTTACAGAGATTTGAAAACTGTGCAGTATAATAAACACTTCACCTGTTTGTGAAGTAGCAAAAGTATTGTGTCAAAAAAGAAAAATAGAGTGAAGCAAAAGAACAAGAGCAGACGAAGAACAGAAGAGTTGAGGATATGGGGCTCCGTTAACCTGGTTTCATCACTCATAATGTGGGGAGGGGGTGTATTATGCATAATATGCTTCTCTGTATTATCACATTCTACCTACAGTATTGCCCCATTATGTCAGATAAAAGGGATTATTCAGAAATTATACATCGATTCAGAGATCATATTTCTTTTCCTGACTTTTTTCTAATGTAGCACAAAAAGTCAATTTCTAACCAAACCATTATTATAGATAAAGGAAGCAAGAAGGTTTTCATGTGCCATGTAATACCCCTGTATTATTTGATATCCTTGATAAGATTGCTATATTTATACCGTAGAGGGAAAAAATATGTTTGCCCTTTACCTTAGGTGATGTTTGCTGCATAAGAAATTATCCCAAAAACTTTGATAAAAGAAAAGTTGTAAAAATAAATACCTTATCAGGACGTGCCGTCTTTGCTTCTGGCACTTTTCATGTGGCATTTCAATGAATTAAGGTCAGCATTGTGCTAGAACCTGATGCCTTTTCCACAGGCATTTCCCTATTTTATATGTTAGGAAAATGTAAATAGGAGGATGTGATTGTACGATTCTGATGCATTTTTTATACCCTCCACAAGAACATAACTTAAATCACCCCAAGGTAACAACCAGGCAGACACTTTAATGCAAATATCCAGCATTAAGTCTGGCAAGTATATTCATAGTTTTAATAAAGCTTGCCCGATGAAAGACTTCTTTGCAGCATTAAATGAGAGAGTTTTCTGCTAAACTTGTGCTGACTCCTGATAAATGACGACACAGCAAAAACTAATATTGCGCAAAACTGTATATTATTAAAAAAACAGCATCAAGAAAGATTTTGAAATTAAATATAAAAATACAGGTATAGTAATTTCAAACCAAACTCAAGAAAAATAATGCCTAGTTCTGCTCCTAAAAGTACGAAAGCTGTAAGATTTATAAACTCATTAGCAGGAAGACATAGGAGAGGAAGAGAAAATAGAGACGCTCAATAGGAAAGGATGTAAAGTTCATAGACGTGGATGTGTAATTAGAGCTTATTTCTAACCAAGGAGGTTATTTAATAAAGTGATATAGAGTGGTCTATGGTAATCTGGATTTAAAGATATAGGTCCCTTTAAGTGGACAACTAGAAAGTATAGATTTAAAGGTATGCAAGAGATTTTAATACCTAACTGCTCTCTTTATATATTAACTTCAGTATTGCAAAATATACACAATATATAGAGCAAATAAAGAGTTTTATTTAATTTTTTCTTCTTTATTTTACCAATTACATGAACACACTATGCAAGTAATGATAAGCTTATGGCCCTCATCGCTGCAAGGGAGTTTTGCTAAATGTGTTGCACTTGAAAAAATCCTATTTGTTCTCAGTCTTCCAGGAGGTTTTAAAGCACCATACAGTATGTGGCTCCCACTGTGC
This sequence comes from Engystomops pustulosus, assembly GCF_040894005.1. NCBI lineage: Eukaryota > Metazoa > Chordata > Amphibia > Anura > Leptodactylidae > Engystomops > Engystomops pustulosus. The sequence continues at coordinate 54,987,135 of NC_092414.1, read as the reverse complement.
AATGGTATAACATGTGATAACATGCACTACTTGTTATGTGGATCTTAGTAGTAGTCTATTAACTGGTATCATCAATGTCATAGATCGGTTTATTTCTTTATTTATTTGCCATCACTTGATTAATTTTCCTCTGTGTATGTAAACCAAGGTTTTTTGTTACTGGACAATAAGGCAAAAAAAAAGGACTATGTCCTTCTAAAAATGTTCTGGCAAGAATAGACAAAACACTGCTTTAGCTGCTTACTGGGACCAGACAATTGCCTAAAGGAGCCCTTACTGCCTAGTAGATAAATATGATTGTGGTTAGTGTGGATGAAACTATCTTTCAGATTAAGTTTAATACATTTAATAAAGGCCTCACCCAAGCATCCCTTACTTGAGAATGGTTCATAGCGTAGTACATTGTGTATTGGATACACTCGAGATGCATTCACTTGTTTTTGACAAAGTTTTTGGTTTACAATCCTCTAATAGAGGTTTTCTGAGATCCATTAGAACATAACTAGAAGCTTTGCTATTCTGTAAGCATTTTCCTTATCAAATAGAAAAAAGCATTTCTGGCTTTAGATTTCGGCATCTCTGTTGATGAGATCTGATTGTGGAGATCAAATGTGTTTCAGCCTAGGCACATACAGAGATTTCTTTCGTGCCGCTTGAGGCTCTCGCTCACAAAGGCAAAAGACACTTCCCCCCAGTCCTTCCATTTTTCAGACAAATTGGCAATTTTCAACATATGTCCAAAAGATTACTCTGAACAAACAGGGGTTATAACAGGTTACTCGATGCTGATAGACACTGCCAATCTGCATGTAGAAATGACACAATGGATAAATAATGTAAGTCGCCAAGAACAATACAGAATGTCACCTCAATATTTTGCCTTATAGCCTTTCTAAAAAGGGGAGAAACGATTTTAAGATTATGGTGTTTTGTCTGTATATGGAAAAAGTGTGATATACAGCTTCTGTTTTTTTATTTGATTTGTTTAGGTTGCAGCAGAGATAGAAGCATTACATGTATCCTACGTTCAATAACTCTGGCCATACCTAAGAGTGGCGGATTCTTCTTCTCGAAATGTCCTTGTGTATGATGTGTCTGACTCCTATCATAATCATCTGTTTGCGTAGGCAGAATAAGGGACTTCTGATCTAGTAGTGGGTTAGTGGTCACGGTATTCGGCGTGGGGATAGATGATTAATATTCTTAGTCAGAAAACCCCTAAAACAGTTGTTCATATGCTACTCTGGAATACTGGAGACACATCTCGTAAGCATCTAGAAGGGACGGTCTTGTCTCCATTTTGTGAGTTTTCTTTGTGGATAATAATAATCTTAATTTATAAAGGGACATCAAATTGCGTAGCCCTTTACCAATTATGGGAAACAAATCCAAATTAAAAATACATTACAGAGTAATAACAGTCATATGGAATAATAGGTATGAGAGCGCCGCTTGCAGGAGCTTATAGTCTATGAGGAAGTAGGGGATGACACGAGGTATAAAAACTTGTATATTGGTTCAGCCATTTTTATAAGGGAATTGAATAAAAATAATTTAATAAATAAAAATCCTGCTGCTTGAACCAGCCATAGGCCGCCGTCTTATATAAAAAGTCCATGGTCAATGGGACTGTAGAGAAGCCTGTAGCTTGGTACCTGCCATTTTCTGGAAACAGACAGGGGGAGTACCCAGAATTGGTTAATAAAGAGAGAGTTAAAGTTGCATGCAGTTAGCCAGTGTGATAGGCCTGCCTAAATAAATGGGATAGAACAGAAAAGGACATTTTGAATTTAATCTTAAAAAATATAGATTTTTTAAAATTCTCTAGAAAGAACTCTAAATCAATAAGTTACTTTATGAATTGCTCTCTAATTGGATAGAAATTCAAGATAAAAAAATATTTTTCAGTAAATACGGTATCTAACCAATTTTCTGCAAGTGATGAGACATTTTGTGACCCTAGTGCAGTGATGGCGAACGTTTTTGAGACAGAGTGCCCAAGCTACAACCAAAACCCACTTATATGTTGCAAAGTGCCAACATGACAATTTAAGCAGTAACGTATTGCTCCTTGCTATAGCATAGGTTTTATTGGCCTCCTGCATTCACCAATACATTAGAAAGATGATGGAGAATTTTGGATTGTAGCTTTCCATTCAGGTCCCCTGAAGAGGGAGAACCAGGGTCCCCCGAGCAGGAGCTCCAATAACAAACCATCTCTATCCACACCTTCTCGCTCCTCCTGTAGTCCTGGCAGCCAAGAATGTCTCTTAAAAATAGCTCTGATCATGGCATGTCCTGGGCTGTATTGGATCACACTGGATGCCCACAGTATTGGTCCTGAGTGCCACCACTGCCCTAGTGCATGACTACGGGGTAAACTGTTATCTTAGACCCAGGCAATTGACAAAAGCAGAACAATATGATAATTATATGAGGACATTTTAAGGCAGGAATAATTTAATTGCCCATCATTTTCCTGTCTGTTTTCTTCTTGATTCTGCAATTGTTATGATCCATCTGCTTTATTTACTAACCAGGCATTCAGTCTAAGTGATAAAAAGTAAATGATTTTTCAAAAAAATGTTATTCAGAGTCTTCAGAGACCTTCATTGTCTTTGTGAAGTTCTGATACAAGGCTCTAAGACACTTCACACAATATTGGATTGGTTACTTTTTGTTCTAGTACATTATAGTCATTATTATGCTTGCACCCTGAATTAGTTAAGCTTCACATCTATCATTTACTTGGAAAAACAATGGAAGGGATTGCATCTTATGTCATTTGAGATTACTTAGACAGGCCACCGTGGCAAAAGACATAGATTACTCCGAGGATTCATTGGGGAAATTGTCATTTTATATTTCATACAATAAATCCCTCCTTAATAGCTCCTTGATTGCTTAATTTTCTGGGAAATCATTTGCAGCCAATTTCTTTATTCAAGTTACCATAATAAATAGAAACTTAATGGTCATTAATGTTCATCAATCATCTATTACGAAGAGAGGAAAAACTTTCCTAGTTTTCATTATCTGGCTGGTCAATGCTAATTCTCCTTTCCCCACCATTGCTAATGAAACTGATGACTCTACAAAAGGTTTCCTCATTACACTTAATTTTGGCTCTTGCTCAAATTACCTTGATGAGAACTTGACACATGTCAGTCAAAAGCTTATTACAATGTAATTTTACCAAAACGATTCCAATTACCCTTCTTGAGCTTCTGTGGTGTCATGTGATGCTACTGTGCCATAGTTTCCATAAATGGCTACTGCTATTCTGCACGCTCGTACAAATAGCCTCAAGCTCTCAATCCATATAATAGTTCATGTTGACAACTACTATTTGTTATTCTCCCAGATGGAATTAAAAACAAATTAGTTTCACAAACAAGCCTTGTCTCATCTTCCTTATTGTGTAAAAATGGAGATGGGCATATGCTTATGTATACAGAGCCATGCAAGCTCTTTCTGGAATGCAATAAGGCTAGTAAGGTCACCGGAGATGTGCTGTATCTTTGACATAGCTGAAATATATGTGCATTTAAACCTATTTAAGATAATATATTTCTTGTTTTCAATATTTTTATTCAGCAGTGTTAACATAAATAGGGTGCTGTCTACTAAGCTTATACTATGGTAATAGGCAATAACTTGATTAATAATGTTATTATTCAAGCAACATTTGACAAGTCATTCATTATAATCAAAATTACATTATCCATGCAGTAAAATAGCTAAATCTTGCGTTTGTTTGTCATCAGTATTGAAGAATACTTGTTGGAGTCAGACTTGTATTTTATCTTTTAAACCAGATAGTGTAACATATCCCAACCTCTAAGCTGTTAATAACTGATTGAAGGGTTTATTCTACTTTCTGTACACAATTATGGGGGCAGTCCTCTTTCTGCTGTGGGAGGTTATGGGAGGTTATTGAATAATAATAGAAGGTAGTTCATTCAGATGTGACCAGTAAGACAAAAAAGACATCGCTGTACACACTCAATGGTGGCTTTGCAAAAAGCAGCCATGATGCTTCTTGCTCTGGCCCTGACTGTTAAGAGATTGTAGGGCACTAAATAGCTGGGGTAACTGCTGGGTCTGAGCATATGCCTTTCAGCTCTGCAATTAGCCTGTATACCTGTATTCCAATTGAAATCAAAGCTAATACATGTATCCTGTTAGAGAAAAATAAGCCACAATAAAGGAAAAAAAAACACTAAACCTCACACTGCAGCATTAACGGACATCTTACGTGCAGGCTCATCACCTCTAGGGGTGGATGGCAGGGTTTTTCATTCATTCCAGGAGGTCTCTATTCCAGTGCTCATGTCACCTGAGAGAACCTCATAGCCTAGCCGTCTCCTAAAATATTCATGCCTCCTCCTACGTTCACCCTTGTTCTCTCTTGCTTCTCACAGACAGTCGGTGACATCAGCCAGCTGACTGAAAAACTGGCGCATGTGCGAGATGTCTTACCTTGCAGAGCCGGCAGGTTATTACTGCGGCTGTGCAAGTAAAGAGTTTTGAGTGTTTGAGTTTTGAAGACAACCATCTGACGTCACCGACTGTCTGTTGTTTAACCTTTATTGGCTTTTTTTGGGCTGGGGGGTCACAAAATTTTTTTTTCAGTAATTGATTTTTATGAGTTTTTTTGTTTTATGCACCAAACAACATAGCTAACATGCCACTTATGTTCTATGGGTCCATATGGTTATGGTAACATCCCATTTATATAGCATTTTTATGTTTGATTTGTTCTACAAAATAAAAACTCATTTGGAGAGAAAAATGCCTTGATTTTTGCATTACCATATACTAAGGTGCGTAATATTTTTATTATTTTGTAGATTGAGCTGTTTTAGGGCTTATTTTTGGCGGTATGAGTTGTACTTTTATTGTAATTTTTAAAATTAAACTTGCACTGCCATACTGTTGTATGCAAATGCATAGGCTGACAGCTGCACTGCTGGGTCTGACCCAGCAGTCACTCAGGTAAGGCAGCCATGGGGGCCTTCATCAGAAATGGAGATGATCAGCTCCGCCATACTCGGCGCGTGGGGGAGGGGGCGATCGATGAGAGAAGTGGGTAACCCTTTTAGGTGCTGCAGTCATGTTTGACCACAGCCCCTAAAGGGTTAAACAGCCAGGATCGCAACTATCGGCTGTCTTATACAAGTGGCCTCCTGCACGGATCACACAGGCTCTGCTTCTGTGCCTGTGCAATCCACATGACGTAGGGAAACGTCATGGTGGCCCTTGTAGGAACTCACCATGATGTTCCCCAATGTCATGGTGGCTTAAGGGGTTAAATATGAATGTTTTTCTGTGCAGATTCACAGGACATCAAACTGCACATATTTAATAGAATTCAAATAGAAGGCTTAGATCCTTTGTTACTGCGTATAATACTTTCATGTGTCAGGAAAATCTTACACATGAATAAATTCCCTTATAATATTTCAAGTGATCACAATGTAGTCTATAACCTTCTGACTTACTACACTAAGTAGATTGGATACACAGAAATCTTAATAAACACTGCAGACTGATTTTAAGCACAGAATATGACTTTTTGGAAGTCTCTTGAAAGTTTCGGTTCAGCCATGTTGCCATCACTTATATGTTATTTCCATCTCCCTAAAGGCAGCATTATCATACAGACAGACAATTACTGGTGTCAGCAAACATGTTGCTGCGGTTCACTGAATGATTAGTGCTTGATATTCTGTTGAAAGAATAATTTCTGCATATCAGTACAATAAGCAGATAAGCCACGATATAGGCATATCACACCCGACATCCCGGCTTCCCACATTATCATCATTCAGCTATCACAAGCTGCTTTTTCCCAGAAAGAAAATAATATATTTTAGAAGGTGTAGCTGTTACAATTAAGCCCACGGGAACATGAAGAGACAAGAGATGTGTAGTTTGCATGTGCTTTCTAGTATGACAAATGTATAGCAATGTTTCCAGGTAACACATTCACCCAGTTATCCACAACGCTGTCAAATTGTATTGGCAAACAGCAAATTTTAAATACATTAATGTTCATAATGTATGATTAATTCTAAATATATTTTTCAAATGCTGTGTCATTAGTCGTTACCCTCATTTTCCTTTTGTTTGGTATCATTTTTGTCTAATTGTCCTAAATATTTATGCAATAATGCCCCTGCTGCCCAAGCCCAACTAGGCTTAATAAGAAGTGACTCATACAATGGGTGTCATATGTGAGTATTGTATATCAGAACCATAAGGGAACCATTGGATGTGTTAGATGTTTCCTTAGACGACAAATCGCCAAAAGAGCCAAAAAATTTCAGCCAATAGAGAGAAAAATAAAAATGTTAGCCACTGCCTGATACTGGAGTCTACAAGTCAATGGAGCAATTTTACTTCAAAAGCCCGGGAATGGGGCTTTTGGAGGGGCTATCCCCACGTATACAGTGTCCTGTTTGTGTGACATTTTTATATGTTACACTGGGATATCCCAACAGTCTTTCTATCTTTTCAGACTGGAACATGGACCATGCTGTGATCTCTCACGTAATTTTATTGTGTCTTGTGGTATACTTTTGTGTCATTTACTAATAGCCCTACAGAGTTTTCGTATCACTTGCTGCTTAGCAATGGGCTTTATGGGAACCTGTCAAAACCTTTTTTTATGAAACAGGTGGTTACAAGTTCCCTTTAGTGGAACAGTTACTCTGTTGTACATTGAGTTGTACACTTTTTTGGGGGTGCATATCTCTTGAAGTTACTGTCTCCCCACCTCCAAAAATCTATAACTTTTTATTTTTACGCTTAAAGAGCTTTGTGATGGTTTGTATTGAATATTTCATGCGTGTACTGGGAAGCGGGGAAAAAAATTACAAATGCAGTGAAAATGGTGAAAAAACGCATTTGCACCATTTTCTTATGGGTTTGGCTTTTACGCCTTTCACTGTGCCCCCCAAATTACATATTTACTTTATTCTTTGAGTCAGTACGATTACGGGAATACCAAATTTGTGTAGGTTTTATAATGTTTTCATGCATTACAAAAATTAAAACCACCTGTACAAATTTTTTTTTATTTTGCCATCTTCTGGCACTAATAACTTTTTCATACTTCATGGTACATAGCTGTCGGTGGTGTCATTTTCAATTATATAATTTTAAGGACTGTGCAACCTTTTGATCACTTTTTATAGATTTTTTTATATTTTTCAAAATGGCCAAAAAGTGTTTTTTTTCTTTACTATTTTTCAGACTCCCCACCCCAGGGTACTTTAACCCTAGGTTGTCTGATCGATCCTATCATATACTGATACACATTGCAATGAAAGGGTTAAAACGAGACAGCCTCGGGTCTTCAGAAGAGCTGATCGACGGATCACCGCTCTCCTATGACAACAGGATGGTGGCACCGCCGGCTAGCACCGATCGCAGGTGTTACCGGTGAATCTTTGCTGCAATGTGCAGCAAAGACTTACCGGCTATGGAGAGGGCTCAGCCCGCGAGCCATCTCCATGCACTGGGACCCGACATGTGCAGTGAATATGCGGCGGGCAGTCATGAACTGGTTAAAGTTCTGTAATATTCACTGCCTATAACAATGAACTAGTGTCCCTGACATTTCATTAGTAATGTTCAGGCAGTTACTAAAGTTAATATGACTTGTAGGTTCAGGTGACAATTAGAGAGCTGATTGCTGATATGTTGTTAATTTGTTACATGTCTGATGTGGAGATGTAGGATTATCTTGTCCTCTGATGCAATCTATTCAATAGGTAAAATACAAACGGCATTGATGCCTTGTCAAGTTCCACAATTTAATTAATTGCCAGTGAAGGGTATCATCACCTGTTTCCACAAATGACATATAGGAGAGTCTAATTGGCTGGTTATGAAGAAGTAATTTGATACCACTATATCCATTTAATTATCTATCATATATCACTAATTATCTCTCATAGATGGATGTATCAATGTACAGGTAGAAAATAGTCTCTGAGTAATACATAAGTGCATTATGTGGAAGCACTAAAAATGTAACAAGAAAAACTTTCTTTTGGGGATTTTTCTTTAAAAACTGACATTTTGTTCTTTTGGTCTAAAAAGGTTTATTATAAAAATAGCAAAGCAGTTAATCTTCTGCCCACTGCTTGTACTCATGACTTAAATGAACCCTTCTTGTCCTTCAGTGTAGTAAGTGATCAGAACTCACTGTGGGCTGTAGAGTGGCTGTAAGCAATGTGTGCCAATCGTGATATTCCCCTCTGGTGCATAATGTACCTGATAAACTAATAGCCTGTGACCTCTTGGTCTTTCCTGGCAGTGAATAGTGTATAACCTGGTGCATGCTATTTGCAATGTGATGAGCTGTGCTCTGCCCCTTCTTGGCATGCGGGTGATGTAGGTGTAAGAAAAGATGCAATTCTGGTCCATGCTCAGGCCACGCTTGGATTCCTGTCCAGAGGAAAGCGTTTGGTCCATGAAATCCAGCCATCACACAGTCCAGAACCAAGTAAGGTGGTGTGTTATAGTCCAAAGAGTGTCTTTTATGTGGAACACTGTTTGGTCTAAGAGAAGATGCTGTAAAGTTCATTGGGGGGGATTTTATCATGGCTTGAAAGCCAGTTTTGGTGGTTTTCAATGGTGTAAATGCTTGGCAGTGAGGATCGGGAAGTGGGCCAGACTAACCTACTTTCTGCATCAGCTGTTAATTGTGCCAGGCTGTAGCAGAATACTACACCGGATAGGACCTGGTGTAGAATGGATGGAGGCTGGAGCCTTATAGTATATAAGTGCATTGTACACCAGTGACGGAGGTAATTGGAGATGAGCAGACAGACAGCAGATAACTCTTACCTATAAAGGCGGTCCCCTACTTAAGGACAATCGACTGACATACGACCCCTAGTTACAAACGGACCACTGGATATTGATAATTTATTGTGCTTTAGTCTTAGGCTACAATAATCAGCTGTAACAGTTATCACAGGTGTCTATAATGAAGCTTTATTATTAATCCTGATTCTTATGACAACCCAACATTTTTAAAATCCAATTGTCACAGAGACCAAAAATGTTCTGGCTGGGATTACAATGATAAAATATACAGTTCCGACTTACATACAAATTCAACTTAAGAACAAACCTTCAGACCCTATCTTGTATGTAACCCGGGGACTGCCTGGTACTCACTTTGCCACCAGACTAGTGATTAAAACTTTATGAAGATTTGAATCCTTCGGCCCACCTCCACAAAGGATTACCTTGGAGGAGTGCATTTAAAATTCCTGAATTTAGTTTGTGAATTGGGATAGCTTGATAAAATATTTTTATGCAGCGATATTAAGAGAAAGAAACTAACATAATTTAATCACTGATTTAAATTATTTCTTTTCAGGGAAGGAAAGTCCAAACTCCAAATGCTGTTATTCTGAGAGTGGTGGAGTGACAAAATTAGGAAACCACACGAATAGCAGGTATCCAAAAACTCCATGCCATCTGGATCTCTACTCTGAAGGTAAACACTACAAATTTTTTTGTTGTTCATCAAATAACCTGGCTGTCATTATTGGCATGATTAGTATTTATTATTATATCATAAAATATTGTGTAAAAAATACAATTTCAATCTAAAATACAGAACATTTTGGATAAAACATAATTTTTTTCACACACTCGTATTCAACTATTAGGCAATGTAAACAACAAAACGTATAGAGCACAAGACATTTTCAAAGGTTTAGCTACCTAAACCGTACATTCATATCGAGGGGAGTGGTTTAAAAAAAATCCCAGAATTTTTCACAGAAACAGACCTAGGTATAGAAAAATATGTTTGCAACTAATCTGCTGTATACAACCAGAACTACCTCCTGTTGTCCTATAAGAGATTGCATCAAATGGCAGTTAAACATCATTTTTGATGACTCATTGGGGGAAATTATTAAAGGGGTATTCCGGGAATATGAGCTTCTGATACAAAAACCCATGATGATATAAATAAATGAATATAAGAAAACTCAACGTCATTAGTCACAAAATGGAGCTTAAATAGCTTGATTTTATGATTTACTAAATTTTATGGCCTCTCTCAAGTATGCAGTGTTATCACCAAGATGGCCGCCACTGGAAACTACAAGACCCATAATCCTTTAGTTCTCAGTAACTTCTCCTTCCTCTTATGCTCTGCTCCCAGTGATGCTGTAACAAAGTGTCCTGCTCTGTTACCACAGTAATGATGTGTGTAACTGCCATCCCTGCACATCACAACACTAGGCAAACTGGATGCACTGCAACCAACCGACATACATAATGGTCATCACATGACCTGCCCAGGCAGGTGCAGAACATGTGATGTGGACCTGTGACCAGCGGCCATCTTCTGTCCTGTGTCTGCTCCGCTAGGAGGAAATTAACGGACTAAATAAAGGGCCAGTAGCATTTTAATTCTTCATTACAGTGTATGTTTCTGCTACAGTGTTTTTCTGCTAAGGGGAGAAAAATTTTAAATAACTAATTACATATTAGCTTATATTTTAATGACCCATTTGTATATGAATTATGCTGATTCCTGGAATACCCCTTTAATACAATTTGTATTTGACTTGGTTGTTTATGTTCAATTCCATTTTTGTTTTATCAGAATTCATCAAATGAATCGATGTATGTTGTTGTATTTCTCATGATATAGGGGCACATGTATCATAGTTTTATCTCTCTGTGGAGAATTTTTTAGACATTTGGCAGCTCTTTTTTTGCGCCTTATGTATGATCCAGTCTTTTTACTTGTGATACATGTTCAGGTTTTCCTATCCTGGCAGGCGCAAATATTGGCTTCTTTTTGAGACTTTTATTTTGCCTCAAAATCTCAAATCCACACAGACAAAAGCCACATGAGAGGGTTATATGCAGGAGTGGACACTACTGTTAATTTTAGGATTTGAGGCACTGTCCTGCATTTTAAAGTGCTCTAGTCACACCACAGGGAGATGACGACATATGAGGCTACAGTCATACGTGGTGTTAAGGGTGCGGCCACACGTAGCATTTTAATTGCGCTTTAATTGCATTTTGAAACCTATGACAACAGCTGAAGATAGGTGATTTGCCAAATTACAATACTATTAACGTTTGCATTTACAAAACACACAGTAAACAGGATGTTAAAATATGCGTTAATGTTGTGTTTATATTGCGTTTTGTAAACGCAAATGTTAAAAGTAATGTAAGCCAAATCACCTCTCCTCAGCTGTAGTAATAGGTTTCAAAACACAATTAAAGCACAATTAAAATCCTACGTGTGACCTCTGCCTTTGAAGTAACCAATACATTTTAAAAAATGTAAAGGCAAAAATTTCAGAATTTTCAAAAAAAACTGGCTACTGTGCAAAATTTTAAACATTTAAAGCATGTGAAATAATTCCAATTTACATGTTAAAATTGGGTCCATTAAAAAAATCCTTCCTTTGCACCTGCCCCGGACCAGGTGCAGATTTGCGCCTAATAAGTTGCAAAAATAAGCATAAAAAGTGATACACAAGTGAAAAGTTGGGAAAACAACTGGGAAACTAAGATACATAAGTTAAACTGCACAAGGTGCAGGCCGAGCGTACTTGAAAAACGACAAGTGAAAAGTCGTGAAAAAGTTGCAAATACAACAAAAGTCACAAAAATGAGACAATTTGACTACCAGAAATAATGATATGTGTCCCCCATAGTTATTTTGTTTTGGGGTTTGTCACAAATGTTGTTTTTTTGGTAAACATGTCCCTCTACGGAGCAATTGATCTTGATGAATTTGGTATCTGGAGTCTGAATTTAGTTCAGTATTGTGAAAACTAGTCTAAGCAAATACTATATTTGGAGCAAGCAGGGTCTATTTTAAAGTGACTTTGTACTGTCCTATGTCCATTTGGCGCAATGGAAAGTCGCAAAACAACATTTTGTACCATCAACTGCTCCAAAACAATGCCAAACATAGATAAAAGAAAACCCAATGATAATTTCCTCCCATTGAGTGACAGTGATCATTCTACTATACTGGCGCCTTAACTCCTCTGGGACTGCCCGCTGACTTTCAACTTCAGTGGGCACAGGTCCCGAGTGTGCAGTGATGTCTTTAGACATAGCTGCAGTTTTCTACTGCTCCCGTGCTAGCCGCGGGAGCAGGACCTGGTTTCCTCATGTTAGAGACACCCATAGACAATAAGGAGATGGGAGATGCGCTTCGTTACCGCTTTTCCCTTCTCCGCTCCTCACAGCATCGCACTGCCGCCAGCTCCATAAACTTAGCGCTCACGTGACCGCTGGGTCTAAAGGGGTTAAACAGGGGTTAAAAATATACCCCACTAAACTACAAAAAGCATCACCATAGTCTCCCCATTTGCCCAAGAGTATACATATTATGCATCAAAACAACTGAGACAAAATAGGGAATTCATTATTAATGTTCATTATGAATTAATTTGAAAATTTAAAGTACTATAGATTAAAAAAAAGCTTTTTTTTTAACCCCAAATAAAAAATGTTTAAACTTTTATTACCTTTTTAACTAGCTCTATGAGTCCCGATAAAACAGTGCAAAAATATTTAAGGTAGCATGCAAAAATAAAAAGTTATGGCCCTAAAATCGGCGCATATGAAAATTCAGTTAAAATGCCCGGTCGCTAGAGATTTATCCTAAAAGCAGATCTCCAATCCCAAAAACTTTGCTGTTCAGTAAAGTTAAACTTTGTGGATATACAGGCGGTCCCCTACTTGCAAATTTGGCATCGGTGTCCACTGATAAATATTTATCAAACACTTGTTAACTTGTTTGCTTTGTAGGTTTTGCCTGGGCTCTGTATCTTTATTCTGTCTATCGTTGATTGATGTCAAATACAAAGAAAATTGAAACTATATACATATACTTCTAATACAGTGGGTTTAGTGGCACTTATTGATCTCTGTCACACCGCCTTGGGTGCAGCCACAAAGGGTCTTAACACCAAAAAGGGCCCCAATAAGAAAATTCGAAAAAAGTTTTTTGTGTATGTGGGCACGCTCAAAAACGGTCTCGGAAGTGAATCACAATATTTCAATATTTAATACCACATTCAAAGTATAGATAAAAAGTATAGATAAAAACATTCACAATGGTCTTGATATAATAACAGATGGTTGAATTACTACATGTACTGGAATTTAATTATTACTCGATAGCTCTGACAAATTTGAAGTGTGTATACACTTATGTGTTTACTGTAAACTTATGTGTTTACTGTGGACTGGTGTGTTCACTGTGAACTGTAAACTTTTGTGTCCACTGTAAACTTATGTGTTTTACTGTAAACTTATATGTTCACTGTAAACTTGTGTGTCCACCGTAAACCTATGTGTCTACTGCAAACTTATGTGTTTACTGCAAACTTATGTGCCCACTGTAAACTTATTTGTTTACTGTAAACTTTTGTGTCTACTGTAAACTTTCGTGTTTACTGTAAACTTATATGTTTACTGTGGATATCAGATAAAACAACGTTACACAAAAATCAATTGAACTTGCATGTATGAAGAAATATTAAAATGTCCAAAAAGTAAAAGACAAAAAACAATAATCAATAATGAATGTCCAAAGTTGTGAGTCCTAAAAAATAAAAATAAAAAATAAAAAGTAAAAAGTAAAAGTCCAAAATCAAAAAGCGAAATTCAGCTTTGTATAGTAAATTGATATCCAGGAGGTTTTGCTATTTAAACAGGATGCAGGGCCCTACACCTGTAAAGACTCATATATATTTTCGCCTTTTTACGAGATTTAAAATAGAGGTATAGACACTCACGGTTGGTTGGCAACAATGGTTCTGATTGTCCTTAAAATTATGTTGCTGCTCTCGATGTGCCGGGGTGGAGAAAAAAACAATCCAGATATCCACATATATTGTGGTTAGCGGCCTTCCACATGTAATGGAGTCTGTGGACGCCGTTTGAAAGCGTGATCTCAAGGCGTTGCGGGATGTTAGTCCACACGCATCCGCTAGACTGAATGGATCCTCCTCCTCCTAATCCAGATCGACCGACTGAACTGTGTCGCAAATAGTGTGACTGTACTGTGTCACAGATGGTGCCGTGCTACTCACTGGGTGCGGTCGTGCTCGTCAATGGATGTAGTCTTTCAAGTTGAGGCTCCAAGTGGTGCACTTTAGTTTGTAACTAAACTAAAGTGCACCACTTGGAGCCTCAACTTGAAAGACTACATCCATTGACGAGCACGACCGCACCCAGTGAGTAGCACGGCACCATCTGTGACACAGTACAGTCACACTATTTGCGACACAGTTCAGTCGCTCGATCTGGATTAGGAGGAGGAGGATCCATTCAGTCTAGCGGATGCGTGTGGACTAACATCCCGCAACGCCTTGAGATCACGCTTTCAAACGGCGTCCACAGACTCCATTACATGTGGAAGGCCGCTAACCACAATATATGTGGATATCTGGATTGTTTTTTTTTTTCTCCACCCCGGCACATCGAGAGCAGCAACATAATTTTAAGGACAATCAGAACCATTGTTGCCAACCAACCGTGAGTGTCTATACCTCTATTTTAAATCTCGTAAAAAGGCGAAAATATATATGAGTCTTTACAGGTGTAGGGCCCTGCATCCTGTTTAAATAGCAAAACCTCCTGGATATCAATTTACTATACAAAGCTGAATTTCGCTTTTTGATTTTGGACTTTTACTTTTTACTTTTTATTTTTTATTTTTATTTTTTAGGACTCACAACTTTGGACATTCATTATTGATTATTGTTTTTTGTCTTTTACTTTTTGGACATTTTAATATTTCTTCATACATGCAAGTTCAATTGATTTTTGTGTAACGTTGTTTTATCTGATATCCACAGTAAACATATAAGTTTACAGTAAACACGAAAGTTTACAGTAGACACAAAAGTTTACAGTAAACAAATAAGTTTACAGTGGGCACATAAGTTTGCAGTAAACACATAAGTTTGCAGTAGACACATAGGTTTACGGTGGACACACAAGTTTACAGTGAACATATAAGTTTACAGTAAAACACATAAGTTTACAGTGGACACAAAAGTTTACAGTTCACAGTGAACACACCAGTCCACAGTAAACACATAAGTTTACAGTAAACACATAAGTGTATACACACTTCAAATTTGTCAGAGCTATCGAGTAATAATTAAATTCCAGTACATGTAGTAATTCAACCATCTGTTATTATATCAAGACCATTGTGAATGTTTTTATCTATACTTTTTATCTATACTTTGAATGTGGTATTAAATATTGAAATATTGTGATTCACTTCCGAGACCGTTTTTGAGCGTGCCCACATACACAAAAAACTTTTTTCGAATATACATATACTTGTTTTTGAGAAGTCTTGGAGTGCTGCCATGTTCCTTTACTTGTATTTGGATAAACTTTCAGTTTTAGTTCCGGGTATACACCTGATTCTAAGGGTACATTGACACAGTGGTATGCCAGCCGAGTCAGCATACCGCTGTGCGCTGAAGAGGTGACTCCTCCCCCCTCCATAGAGAAAAGAGGCACACGGCCGCAAACACGGGGAAAGATAGAGCGTGCTCTTTCTTCTCCCCGTGTACGGCATAGATACCGCTGCCGGGCCACCATTTCCATCTATGGGGAGGTATATTCGGCTGCAAATTTGCAGCCACATATACATCCCCACGGACGGCCATGTGAATGCACCCTAAGTATCAGTATGCACATATATATATAGTCAATCCTGATTTATTTTTATTTCCTTCATCCTCCATACCCAGTCCTAGACTTTATGAACCACATCCTTCAATACAGACAGGATCCAGTTGGCAATATACATGGTAATACATTTGATTGGAAACGGGGACATGTTAAGTCTAAGAAAAATTGTATACAATTACCTTTGCAGTGCCGACGACAAGTTGACAAATAGAATATAGATTTTCCCAGTTGTC
Organism: Engystomops pustulosus; assembly: GCF_040894005.1. Lineage (NCBI taxonomy): Eukaryota > Metazoa > Chordata > Amphibia > Anura > Leptodactylidae > Engystomops > Engystomops pustulosus. The sequence goes on along the minus strand of NC_092414.1, from coordinate 54,971,158 downwards.
CCCTAAGTTAACATAATGCTGTTTTATCAAATGTTATGATATGCATTCTCTGCATTTAATTTCATATTTGTCTAAATATAAAAATATATATATTATAACAAAGATATTTGGACATAATCATAGAGAGACACTGTTTACTGGCACCATTCATTTTATAAAGAAAGTGAAAAATTCTGGTATTCATCAAAGTTCAGAGTGAAAAATAGAGTACATCTTTCTGCTAAACTATGTGCATTATGTAGAACTGGCCGCCTCTTCGATAATTTCTGAAAATATACCCACCCTTACAGGAAAAACTACCTATGGTGCGTCTATTGTACTTCTATGTGTCTAGAATGGTTAAAGGGTTCATCCACTTTCAGCAAATAATTTATATAGTGTGTGAATGGAAAAGTTATACAATTTTCCAATATACTTTCTGTATCAATACCTGTTTTCTAGAGCTCTGCTCGCTGTCCTTCTATAGAAAGCTTCTATGTTTACTTTCAATAGATAAAAATCTGTCCCTGTGTCCCTATCCATGTGATAGACACACAGGGGCAGGAGCCGTTATATCACATGGCTCTGATTACTCTCTGTGATATAACGGCCCATGCACCTACCTGTCATCACATGACCATGGACAGATTTCTATCCAGTGGAAGTAAACATAGAAGCTTTCTATAGCAGGACAGCAAGCAGAGACCTCTCAAACCATGGGGAATTGAAAGTATATTGGAAAATTGTATAACTTTTCCTTACATAAACGATATCAATTATTTGCTGAAAGTGGACAACCGCTTTAACATATTCTGTAACCTGCTTTATACATTACATATTAACCAGAAACATCATCTTCAGTTGTAGAGGACAGCTGTGGGTATCTGGAGAAGGTTGAGGTAAGTAGAATATGTTGCGCTCTAAAGCAATAGCCAATTGTATATTTCTTTTAATACCTTTATTGCACATTCTATGAGACTGTTCATAAATAACAATCTTTAGTACTTTAAGATTAAATCTGAAGCACTTAGTAACAATGAAAAGAAGAGAAAGACTAATAGTTTTCTTTAGACATTTGAAAACTTTTTTTGATTTTTTTATTTGTACTAAATTATTTTTATTCATCTTGATCATATTGTTAATTGGGAAATGAGAATAATATCTAAAAACACCAAAACAAAACACATCTGACATTCTTTTTGGAGGGTTATTTTTAAATTGATACACTAGTATGAAATTTTATCACTCTTTGTTCCAGATATAGGATACATTTCCAATCTTGATAAAACAAATCACCAGTACGTAGCTCAGTTGTATGCCCAGTACATCTGTTTGACTAGTTTCTGACCATCAGGGTCCCCAATGTTGCTATGAAATGTTTCAAGCAGATATAACGGGCATACCAATGAGCTATGTACTGCTGATTTGTTTCATGAAGATACAAAATGAAGCCTAGGTCTTTTTTTTTTTATCAAGAACAAAGAGTGATTGACCTTTCTACTACTTTGTTGCTTATACAGAAGTTTAGAGGATAACTAGCTGATTGGTGAGGATTGCTGGATCCCCTATTGATCATGAGAATGATAACTCCAGCTATCCAGGGAATGGGGACTCATTCTCACTTACGGGTAAAACAGCAGAACGAGCATTTGCTCCATCAGTGAGAATGGAATCCTTATTCTCTGCAATGCTGGGGGTCCTGATCTAATGATCATTGGTAATCTCCTATTCTGTGGATAGGGGGTCACTAAAATACTTGAGACAACCACTTTACAGAGATATATCTTCATCATGTTTATATTACTTACGGTAAATATAACTGTAGTAAAGTGACAATATAAATGAAGCATTTGTCTCTTTTAACTTAACAGACTTCTAAAATGAAACTTCTAACCTTTTTTTTATATTACAAGGGAATGAATCAATTCATTTCTTAGAAGAGTCATTTAAGAATCCTATTTTAGTTTCCTTTAAGGCATTCACTTGCTCTCTGCCCAGCTTCAAATATAAAATTGTTTGACGGACTGGACGATAGCTTTGTAGCCATTTGTTAAACTATTCTACAGTGTATTCACCTTACTTTTTATACTTCTTACTTTTGTAAGAAATTATTTGGAGTGATTCTAAAACCTAAAGTGTAACCATTATTTGAGATAATATTTTATATTTTGTGCGGGGTGATGTTTCAATACTTTAATAACAAATTATGCTTGGGCTACATTCACATAGGCCGCCCCCATAGACCGGCAATGGGTGCACGGAGTGATACGGTGCTGCACATCCTATCTTTCCCCATGTTATGGCGCAGTGTGCAATGGATTACTATGGAGAAGGGAGGGGTTACCCTTTCTCCTCTCCATTGCGCCAGATGTATGCCCACCTATGGCCCGGATCTTTGAAAATAATGCTCATAGCATAATACAACCAAGGAGAGAGCAGGAAGGGTTGTCAATCACAACTGTATAACAAACAGAGGAGAGAGAGACCCATCCTCCATCTAGTAGGCAGTTTTGCCATAGCAACATAGAAGTAAAATTTTAAGTAAGGGGAACATTGCAACAGTGCCCCCTGACACACAATATCATCTTTTTTTTTTACTTTTTAAGTGTACATGTGTGGAGCAGAGGCAAATAAATACTTAACTCCTTGCTGTGTCACTCCTTAGATGCCATATTCAGCCGCATGTGGCATCTAAGGGTCTGTTTACAAGCCATGCTTCATTACCACTTAGATTCTGCATTATGTGATAGATTCAAAGATCAAGTATTCCACTATAATAAGACTACTAAGAACTGTTAAAAAAAAGTTATGTTGTCACACAAAATAAAAAAAACAACTATAAATCTAACCCATTTTTATCCCACTTAAGAAGCGAATGTCTAAATCAATTTAAAATCACCCCCTCCTGATGAAAGATATTGTTTTGAAATATCAGTGTATATACGGGATAGAAATATTGTAAAGTTTCAAGTTTTCTGCTACTTTTTTTCCTTCTTTGTCATCATGACTTTCATGATAGGATGACTGAGAAGTTGGAAGCTTCTCATTAATGACACATAGTGACAGGTAGCTTTATCGTACTTCGATGGTTTTTGACACACACATATGACATATACTACTTGGAGGTTCCTGGAAAACTTTATTTAATCATGAACATCGAAGCTGTAACACAGTCATCCAGGTATACGAATGATGGCAGATGTAGCAAGCCTGACAAGCACACAAAACTTACATTTCATGGAACTGACACTTGATTATATAAAAGATACAAGATACAAATAAAAAGACACATTTCAAATTAATATCATTGTTCCTATTTTAAATAGAACTTCTGTTATTTCACTATGTTTCTAAATGTTTATTTATTATTTGACAACTGAATTTTTTATTCCCTTCCTAACAATAAAGTAAAACGATTCCCTCTAATACGTAGGCAGAGGAAAATGAATGTTTATTGACAAAATGCATTATGAAAATGGCATACAATACACATTGTTTGGAAAAAGGGAAAAGTGTTGTACATAGAGAAAAAAAAGGCACAGAAAGAAATAGTAACCAACTTTTATAACTCAAACATGCAAGTGTATGATGGCTCCTTATAAGCAGCAAATTGTACACAACCAAAATATGGTACCCACTGATTTCCTTTGCTTTTGTTTACCTCCGATTTCTTACAAGCATAATAAAAAATAGTGGTATATTCAATATGCTGCTTTACTAAAGAGCCATTCTTTGTTATATTTGAATAAGATTGAGAAAGCACAAAGGAGCGCAAAGTTTTGCCTTTGAATAAACAGTAATAGTTGAAACTAAGTTCACTTTATGTATTCTATTTTATTTTGTAAAAATAGTTATTATTTTCAAGTTGGCAATTTGGGAACATTTTGTGGGTCAGCACAATTTATTTTCTGTCTCTTTATATTCTAATTTAAATGGGACACTTATATAAAACCAGATTACCAGTGAACCTAGAGACACAAGCTAGGTGAACTTAATACTCCCCTTTCAACTTCAACAGACATTCAAATATCCAAATCCGCTCATGACAAACAAAACTAAAACAATAGTCTCTAAAGATTCTCACATGAAACAGAAGTGGGTCCTTTTTTTTATGATGAAGGGTTTGTCCAGGAAAAAGTTACTGCTAATCAATCGTTAGGATTCTGGTGGGGGTCAGGAACCTATTACACTGATTATTCATCAGTGGGTAGGTGGCAGTACTTCCAACTAATCACTTTGGGTGCTGTTCATTGGACCTCTATTTATTTGATATTGTTGGCCTATTATATCTTAAATTTCTCCAAGAACCTCTTCATATCTGCCTAAAGTTCTACACATGTTTGTAAGGCTTAAACTTAAAGAAAAACTTAACAGTAACCTGCATTGGGAACAGAAGCTATTATAATTGACAATCGTTGTACAATATTAGGTAACACAGTATGTCATGATATATGGATTGCGGGGAAAGAGTAAGTTCTCAGGGACTGATGTACCATATTTTTCAGACTATAAGGGGCACAAAAAATCCTTTGATTTTCTCTGAAATCAAAGGTGCACCTTATAGTCCAGTGCACCTTATATATGAACCTACTTACAGGCAACAGCTGCCTTGAACTGTGCACAGGTCTGCCACCTGCTGGTCATTCATCCTTATAATCAGGTGCGCCTCATAATCCAGTGCGCCTTATATATGAACCTAGACATTTTAGCAGGCATTTATTGATGGTGCGCCTTATAGTCCGAAAAATACTGTAAGTTTCAAACTGTAATACAAACTCAAATAACAGTATTTTATCAAATGAATACAATACTCCTCATAGCCCTCAAACCATTATTTAAAAGACTCCTGTGGTGATCTCTGAACTGGGTACAAGGTTAAAAATGCCTTTAAGAAACAAAAGATTTTTATTTTTTGTAACAGAAAAAGCTCTTTAGTTTTCAAGATTCAAGTAAGACACAGGGCATTGGTTTTAACATGCTACTAAAAGAGCTATTTGCAATAACATGAAACAGAGGAAATTGAAATTAGCTCTTCTCACAGTATTTGAAAAACTTTCATTACAAAAACATAAAATGCTACAGCACACATGCAAATCAGCCACAGCTGTATAAAAATAAAAACTGGATCCCTTAAAATGTAATCTTCTCATTGTGGAGTAACATTTACTACTCCCTCATTACGACTACAAAAGAGGTTAAACTAATGACACAACAATGAGTTTAGGTTCTGATGGCAGGCAGTTTGATGCAGATTGTAGTTTCATTTGCTGTGATTGTGTGTGAATTAAATAAAATAAACATACATAGTAGATTAAAGCTGGCTGCTAATATTGCATCATTTTTAAAATACAGATTTGTGTGTGTGTGTGTTGGTGGAATTTCTATTGAATAAATATGATACTATGAAGTAATGCCATTATTTTGACAGAAAAGTAGTAGAGACAATGTAAAGTACAAGCACTGACACTAGTTTATGCTGTCACTATAGTAATGCTAACTATTACATCAATAAAACAATACAAAATAATAAAAATCCAAAATTACACATAAATCATCCAAAACTAAAAATAACACTATTAAGACACGATTAAAGGGAACCTACCACCCCGATTCTACCTATAAAGGTAGAAGGGGTGGTAGGTGGATGAATGGGACGTGAGGATAGCCCTTTTTGGGCTAATCCTCACGTCCCGGCTATCTTTATATAAAGTTTATTGCGGGCATATGCAAATTTATTTATGCGGCTACTGGGGCGTGGAGTAGCCGGACATGAGGCTACTAGTCGCGGCTACTCCACGCCCCAGTAGCCACATTACTCCGCCTACCATTTAATCTTCAGCGCGCAGCTCTTCATAGCTGCGCGCCCTCGTCTGAGTCCCCTGCGTTCTGCGCATGCGCAGAACCCCAGCCTTTGGCTGCGCAGCCGCGGCTCCGGGGCCGGAGCTACTGCGCATGCGCAGTAGGCCGCAGATGCCGGGGGACTCGGACGAGGGCGCGCAGCTACGAGGAGCTGCGCGCCGAAGATTAAATGGTAGGCGGAGTAATGTGGCTACTGGGGCGTGGAGTAGCCGCGACTAGTAGCCTCATGTCCGGCTACTCCACGCCCCAGTAGCCGCATAAATAAATTTGCATATGCCCGCAATAAACTTTATAAAAAGATAGCCGGGACGTGAGGATTAGCCCAAAAAGGGCTATACTCACGTCCCATTCATCCACCTACCACCCCTTCTACCTTTATAGGTAGAATCGGGGTGGTAGGTTCCCTTTAAGACCAGCATAACAAAGGGGGCATGACCAAAAAAGGGGCCGTGCGGCAGAAATAACTACAGAGATAATACCAGAATCTTGCCTCGGCTTTCCTCCAGCTTCAGGCACTGTGGTAAACATTGTGCAGCATTAAGCTATTTGGTCTAGCTCTGCACTGTCTTATCTTTTGACATTTTTTATAAATTTGCCCCATTGAGCTTACAATATTTTTCTGTGGACATTCAGGTATCTAAAGACCTGGGTCTTGAAAGGATTAAGTGACTGAAAGCAGTAACTTAGTCTGGCCACTGCAGAGAGAACCGAGCTGTCTGCTTCCTGATCTATTCCCTGCATATCCCGGCATCGTATTTCCCTTATAGCAGTGATGGCGAACCTTTAAGAGGCCGAGTGCCCAAACTGCAAACCAAAGGCGACGTTTCTAGTGCAAGGTGCCAACACAGCAATTTAGCCCAATAGCGCCACAATACCACTATACAAGAGACAAATAACACTTTGACATCATGAGGCCACCATTACAACCACATAAATAGCATAATTCTGGTTATAAAGAGCACTATAGAAAGGCCTACATTACCAATAATAACACTATACTAGAAGCTAATATGGTGATGAATACTGTATTACTGCCATCAGTGTCGAACTGGTGTACCTTGGGCCCACCAGAGAAAAATTTTGGGGGGCTCCTGTAGTTCCATGTATGGCTGTGTACTGTGGCTGTAGCTCCATGTATGGCTGTAGCTTCATGTATGGCTGTGTACTGTGCCTGTAGCTCCATGTATGTCTGTGTACTGTGGCTGTAGCTCCATGTATGGCTGTGTACTGTGGCTGTAGCTCCATGTATGGCTGTGTACTGTGCCTGTAGCCCCATGTGTGGCTGTGTACTGCGGCTCTAGCTCCGTGTATGGCTGTGTACTGCGGCTGTAGCCCCGTGTGGGGCTGTGTACTGCGGCTGTAGCCCCATGTATGGCTGTGTACTGCGGCTGTAGCCCCATGTGTGGCTGTGTACTGCGGCTGTAGCCCCATGTATGGCTGTGTAGTGCGGCTGTAGCTCCATGTATGGTTGTGTACTGCGGCTCTAGCTCCGTGTATGGCTGTGTACTGCTGCTGTAGCTCCGTGTATGGCTGTGTACTGCGGCTGTAGCTCTGTGTATGGCTGTGTACTGCGGCTGTAGCTCTTTAAGTAAAAGTTTTATTTTCTCCGAAAATAACATACACAACACGGAGAAGTGCTGCAGCATTGTGAGTTTAGGGGTAATACCCAGTCCCTCCAGTAGCCAGTATATAGACAGGGCCTTACCCCCACCTCAGTATAGAAATAGGGCCTCACCCCCACCTCAGTATAGAAATAGGGCCTCACCCCCCAACCACCCACCACAGGATAGAAATAGGGCCTCACCCCCACCTCAGTATAGAAATAGGGCCTCACCCCCCACCCACCCACCGCAGGATAGAAATAGGGCCTCACCCCCCACCCCAATATAGACAGACAAACACAGAGGCCTTACCAAGTGCCGGCGAGGTTGCGGTGACATCACCGCCACAGCACAGGAGCAGGCATCGGGCGTCGGGACCCCGCAGGCAGCAGGACGGGGCTAAGTAGATGTCAGCGCGCTGGGCCCCCGCGAACCGCATGCAGTGGGACGGGGCTTCGCAGACATCAGCGCACTGGGACCCCGCGACCCCACAGGCAGCGGGCCGGGGCCGCGCAGACATCGGCGCGCTGTTACCATGGGACTCCACAGGCAGCGCGCCGTGAACGAGCAGGCAGCAGGACGCCGGGGCCGCGCAGGCAGTAGAGCGCTGTGACCCGGCAGGCGTCGGAGTTCAACGGGGCCGCGCAGGTATCGGAGCGCAGGTACCCAGCAGGTGTCGGTGCCCACTTTGATGGGATTGGGGAGATGGTACGCGTGCCAGCAGAGAGGGCTCTGCGTGCCCTCTCTGGCACGCGTGCCATAGGTTCGCCACCACTGCCTTATAGCATGCTTGCTATTTTAATATTGACAATTTTTTTTTCGATTCTATACAATTTGATCAATAGTAACTATAAGTCAGGGTTTTTTTTTTCCCCCTATGTGCAATGAAATAGAATTTTGAATGTGCATTTCTCATAGGGCAATGATGCCCTATATAAGTTTCATACCATTGATGTGTAGGACCAAACACTTTGTAAAGCTATTAAGTGATAGTCTCATATTGTGAGAAACCACCAAGTAGCAAAGTCTATCTGTTAACTTAAAACACTGGAACTTGCCATAAATCCAATTTGTGGTGTAGTAGCTCTAGGACACCTAAAGCTGTTAAGAAAGAGTGAGTTATACGGCTGAAATCAAATATAATCTGAACATGACTAGATGGCTTTAAATTGGCAAGGTCATTTCGTGATAAATAGGCTGCTTTTCACGTGGACACACTGTAATCTTTCCATCTACTTTAGGCTTTTTTCCAGAGTGTTAGTGGATATTTTTATTTTGATGATGGATTATGACATTTTCTGTAATTCCCTTTGTCTATTAATAGTACCTATTTCTGGAGGTATTCATTTTATGGGAGCCCTAGAGAATCCCTTTTCTTGAAAAGTTGCTGTAATTGACGGGAATTTGGGAATAATATGTTTTCTACTGATAAATTATGGGCAATAGCAATCTGTCTAATTAAGATAGTTAAGCATTGTTGTCAGGAGCAGCAAATTTTACTGTTATTTTCTAAGAAATTCTTATTGACATCTTTATTTGTAGTTTTCTTTCCATATAAGTATAGTAATGTAGGTTTTATTTAATATGTTTATCCATACCTCAGGGTGTATTTAGCCATTATTAATCTCTAATAATTCTTTATAACTTCTATACTATATCAAAATCCATGTGTCCCTTTGACTGGCATCATTATTTGCATTCCTATCAATGATGAATTAATTCATCATAATTATAATTGAATATGTATAGATAGTAACCGGTGTTGACCAGACCCGAAGAGGTTCTTACCAAACTGAGATCTTTAGGTCTGAGTACAAATAAACCTATCCTCCCCCCGCCAGCTGCATTTAAATTGCTATTACCGGGCGTGCAAGGCGCCATCATTTTGAGGAGAATCATCACTGAGAGCTTTAACCCTCCCCAAAAGCTGGCGTATAAGTAACAGTTTACACCAATGCTTAGTGCTGGTGGGTGTTACTGGAGGGGGTTGTGATTAATTTGTACCAGACCTAGGCCCAAACTATTTTTTTTTAATTTAGGTTTTAGATCCTGGATAAACTAATGAAGATCACTTTTGTGTCCTTGCCAGATCATAATGATATCATGAATATATGTAGCATATAGATGTACTTTTGCTACATGATTAAAGTACATATTGTAAAGGCTGTGTACATACGTGAGATTGTGTTGCATTTAATAATTGTACAAAAAAAATTAATGGGTTTATGGTGCTCCATTATTACAATGAAATAAATGTTTTGTTGTAGATTTTATTTCATGCAATAAGAAATGTCTTTAACTAAATATGTAAATTGATAAAAGCATCTATATGACTCTAAGGTAACAGACTAATGCATACCTTATGTTTAATGACTACTTTCAGAATTGCTTATTCTTTATTCACAAATGCAACAAATATAAAGGCCAGTGGTGTGCACCAGTATTCTTTCAGACTTTGCACATTCTTTTCAGTGCAAACTTCTTGCATATGTATTTAATGGAAATCTACCATTTGTTTTCATGCATTGTGAACCAAACATACCTTGAGAATGCTGTAGCTGCATTGATGCAGAAACATATCTTGTTTAATACATCATTCTCTGGAGTAGTGCATAATTAGGGAAAGAGGAGAAGCACTGGAGAAGCCATAAGAGTGACAGAGCCTCATTATCATACTTTTATAATTGTTTTTCAGCAAACCACTCAATTCATGGATTAAACGAGATAGTCAGTGTAGCTACAGCATTCTCAAGGTATGGTTCGTCAACAATGCATGAAAACAAACGGTAGATTTCCTTTAAGAAGTTTCTGAGACATATTTCTGGTGCTCACAACACAATTGTGGCGCACACAACACTGTGGCACAGCTTCACTATACCCAACGCAACACAAAATTCTGCACTGAAATGGATGTTCTGGTGCACAGTTGGACTGTGCACCGCATTTAAAATGCAAAGTCCAACAGAATTGTGTTGCACGCCCATGTTAGAGGTTCACCAAAAAAAGTGGTGAACCATGTTGTAACAGTGCAGGGAGCCCCAGATTCATGGAGAACGTGTACCACAAATCCAAGCCTCTGCACTCTACACATACAAACTGTACATAGTTCAATTTGCACTGTTCTTAGTAAATGTGCCCCAATGGCTGTAAAAGTTTTCTAAGCCTTAAATAAAAACAAAAGTGAGATGTGGGCAGCCTAAGGCTGTGTTCACATGCAGCATTTGTGTTGCATTTTGAAGTGCTGGACAAATCACAGATGCATTTCTTCTGTAGAGCTTGTGATCGGTAATAAGCACCACATGTTTTGCATTGTTTAAATGCAAAGCACGGAGAACTTGATCCTGATCACACGTGTTTCAATGTGGAGACCTAATGCTATTGCCTAGAGGCTAGACCTAAAATCTATGCCGTTACTGAGGAGCCCCTGAATCCTTTTAAAATGAATACATTTTGTTTTGTGGCAGACGGTTATGATATGAGGGTCAATCCACTCATAGTCTAGTCCATCATATCCTTACTTTCAAAAAAACTCCAGCTGATAATGTAATGCATGTAATGTATATATTTACAAGATGTCAAATTAATTTGTGGTATTGAATACAAATAATACTCTGTTTCAGTTGCATTACATAGTCACTTGTAAATAGTTGCCTGATATGGAAGGTGAATAGCTTTAATTAAATTGCTTAGCCAAGATATATTTCTAAGTGTGAATCAGAATTGTCAGATGTAATACATATACCAAGCATGTGGTTGGCATTTTGATGACAGCAGGAGCTCTCCCACCACTCAAAACCTCTTTGTTAAGACTGCCAAATATAAAAAAAATATATAATTTTTTTTAAATATGGTCTTATTATTTTCCCTGATAGATGAGGGATAAGATTTGAGTGCCAATAATATTCTGCAGCTAAAATCTAATTTAGCAAGGACATAACATAATGTAAGATCCAAAAAAAAGAGAAATATCTCATTAGCATCTGCTGGCACACATTAGTCACTAATACAAATTTGTCTCAAATACAATGAAATTAAAGTCTCATCTCTTTCTCCTGTTTTATTTATTTTAAATCTGATGAAGTATCACTTGGCAGTGAAATTATTTTCCTTATGAGTTTGTTAACATGAAATTAAAATTTAAATGAGATGAACTTGTAATATCGGAGCATGGACGTGGTATTGACCTGTTCTACACATTTTACAAATCCTTCCAGCAGCTTCTTGCCTTGTTAGTTAGTTGCCTGAATTACTTCTTTTGCTTTACTTTCTATCATAATAATCATTGTAATTATCTTTGTTTTTGTTTGTGCTCATAGAGGTGTGCTTTTTCTTGTTGCACAATGTCATCTTTTTAAGAAGTTAATTACTATTGATTTTCTACTTTTGCGCTAAAATCATGTGGTTCTGCTGTTGTTCAATAAGAATGTATTTATAATCCATATAGACACATATGGAAACAATAATGGGGCATCTTATTCCAAAATCGATACCAAACCCTACCTCATACTTACTAAAAATTAGACAGTGCAAAGGTAGACAGATCTTAGAACTGTGAAGAACACGTCATGTTCCCTCGGCAAACCCCTACACTTAATGCCATACTCTTTTTTTAAGTGTCTCATGTCGCATGATAAAACTGGCATGGTATTAGATATTGTAGACTAATTTGGAAGCTCTACTTAATGGGTAATATGCAAAACAATGGCAAATGTGTATATATTTTGGTATAGTAAAGGCCACACCCCTTTTCCCAGAAAAGTCACAACTCTTTATCATCCATACCTCTTTTGTTGAACAAGTCATAAAAGTGTGTAAACATTTTGATAAAGAAACATTAGATGCAAATTACAAGATATTTCTTTTTTACACCTACTGATAAAGATTGCCCGATGTAATTTAATCAACAAATATATATTTATATATATATATGTATATGTTTCAATCCTAATTACAACTTAAAGGCCATAGGGTTCTTTGCAACCCACCAGGGGATCCTATGAACATTATAGGTGTAGGTTTTCACACTTCCACCAGAGATGGCATTGCTCCTATTCTGGACAAAAGGAGAAAGCTTTTTAGTATGAGAGGGGTTATGTTATTCATTTTGGAGGGAAATTCAAACAAAGAAAATAATATCTATGAGGTTGAGAGGTAATTGGGTACCTAAATGACTGAATTGCAACTGTATCATAATATTTTACCGTCAAGAGTTATGAGATTTCATAAACAATAATTGCAAAAAAGTACTTCACCAAGAGGAGGCATCAGCTAAATTAGTATGTGAATAGCCCTTTTTGTGATATCACAAGCCCGGGTTAGGATACAAAAAACACTGGACATAAGTCAGCAGGAAGCACACACTACTCTTGTCAACCATTGCAGATCCACATCAGCTGGACAGGCTGCCCATTTTTTTTCTGCCAAGATCTGTGGCCAGATTAACCCAGACTAACCAAAAAAAAAAGAAAAGCACAAATGTTCTGCCTAAAGATAAATGACTCCCAATTAGTCTCTAAAGAAGTTATGAGGAGATTATGTCACCAGTGTTAATTTAGGAAATCGCATATCTAATTATCTTGTGGTTATTGTAAGTAACTAGTGTTATAACATATAAGGGAGGCCCTATAGGGTCTAGGATGCTTCCTAATGTAGTTGTGCCCTATAGTTCAGCAGTATTGTATGAAAATGTGTAAGAATATTATGTGAATACTGAAACCAATTTTCTAAAGATAGTAGGTATTGTACAATATAGGAACACTCAAAAACTTACAGATGACCCAATCTCAAAAGAAATGGTGCCAGTCCCATGGTTACATACACAGTATGTTCTTAAGGTTTGTTTTTAAGTTAAATTTGTTTGTAGGTCAAAACCAGTATATTTAGTAAGTGTAACTGCAGCCAAATTATTTTTGGGACCTGTGATAATTTGATTAAAAATTTGGTGTTGACAAAGGAACAAATAATAACAATAAAGCTTCACTGCAGAAAACGTACAGCTAGTAATTGTAGCCTTGGAGTAAATTACCAGCATTCAGAGAGCTTCAACAGAGGTCACAATAGCCAGAGGGGTCTGTACGTAAGTAGTGGTCAAGTCAAATATTCCTAAATTGTCGACCGTCTGTACTTGACCCAATAAATAAAACTAATAAATATTTTGTGTGCATGCAGGTGTTGTAGGAGATAATATACAGTAATTGGTATATCCCTTTCTTTTGTTAATATATTATTGCATCCCTTGCACATTACTAATGTTGACATTAGACATGCAGCACTTAATTAATAATAATTTCTTTATTTATATAGCATCTACAGGTTAAACAGCGCTGCACAGAGCTTGCCAAATTGGTCCCTGTCCCCAATGGGGCTCACAATCTAATCACCTACCAGTATGAGGAAACCCACACAAAGACAGAGAACATATGAACTCTTTGCAGATGCAGACCCTGTGACTTGAACCCAGGTCCCCAGTGCTGCATGGCAGTAGTGCTACCCACTAAGCCACCCAATAAACTGAAAGTGTTAATTTTTCTTAACCTGCATATTTCTGCTGGTGGAGTCCACTGTGAGAAAAGCTCATTAGAAATGGTCGTTGTTGTTCTTTGATGGCTTTTGTGCATGTTTGGTGCAATACTGTTGCAAATTACCCTACTAAATATTCAGAGCGTAACCTCAGATTACATTTATCCAAAATTTTCTTTCAAAATATATTGTTCCATATATTAAAAGACGTACTTAAAAAAAATAGCCATGGGAAACTAAACAGTATTTAACCACAGACAGTGTGATCTGTTATTTTGCTGCGTGTTTGTACACATCAAATTGTAATCTTATTAAGGTTTTTATGATAATCTACTTATAGGTTCACAGTCTGTAGCTACCATAAAAAAGCTATCAGTTCTAGTCGTACAAAAGTAATTAACATTGCCAGCCATAGGTAATGAATACTGCTGATGTGCTATTGTAAAAGTAATTTAGAGAAGCAGAAAAAACTTATTAAGAAAAGTTGTAAACATCTCGGGGAGCTTGATAACAGAGATGGAGAAAGGGTAAACTTAAATCATTCTCTATTTTCCCTTCTACATGTTTGAGAGCCCATTAATATTACCTTAATATGTTTCTGATGCTCTATAGTCTCAATGAGCAGCGTCTAGCAGCATGGAAAGCTGATGATCGCTAATGAGAGTAAATTATTGACTTTCACCTTCTTTTGACCCCCATGTTTCAACGCTTCAAAAATAAATGAAATGCAGAGGCCGGGTGCAAGTGAATAATTATTGGGACCTGACTTACATTAAAATATATTTTCCCCATTAGATGTGCTTTTTTGAGATTACCGACTATGGCTTTAACAGATAATACTGGTTAATAATGTAATCCAGCATAGAGAATTGCAATTTGCAACACTCTGTGGTCATACTAATGTTCAGTATAGGTTGTTAGTAATGACGCATGTATGACTATCCTATAAAATTTCCTCCTTTCCCTAAATCCAATTTTGCATTACTGGTTTCTAGCTATCTTGTTCTATTATAGTTAAAGGGTTATACATTTTTTTCCAAAGGCAAAGACTGCAATATTGTGCCAACCTTTCTCTTTCTCACAGCTCCTGTAATACTTCGAATGGACTTTTATCAAACCAGCCATTTTTGAAAAAGTAAAAAGTAAAAGAAGAACAGGCAACTATTGGTGGTCACTTTTGACTTTCAGAGACAAGCTATCTTCTTTTATTCATCATAACCTTTCATCAGGTTTTGACCCAGCAACATAATTACAGGTTGCTGTATCTTATATCCCCCACAAACATGTTTTTCCCCCAAAAAGGACTTCATTGCCTTTGAGCAAAAAATAAAACGTAGTTCATTGGCTCAGATAAAGTCAAGGTGTAGGTTCATGGAGCCATCCTAGTCATGGGGTCCCTCCTTGCATCTCCCTGTTCTCCCTCCTACCTACTAGGCGCTTTTCACTAGTATACCTACACAACAAAGTTTTCCTATGTTATGTGCATACATGTAAGATTTGAAAAACTCAAGGCAGCTACTTGAGTCCTATCATGTATAAACTGTGAGTAATATCAGTACCTCTGTTCTTTATCACTGGGAAGACTTTTTGTGCTGGGCAATCTTTCAGAAGACGGATGCTCTCTAATAGCCGTGCTCTCGCCCCAATATTCAGGGACTGACAGATGGACATTAGTGATTTAGGAGCTCTAGCACACGTGACACTATAGCAAGAAATTACAGCTGAAAAGCAGAAAAAAGAAGACATTTCCTTATAATTATCTTTTTAAATAGTTCTACACATTTTGAGCAGTCTCTTACATAGTGGATTAACAACATTACTTAGGCAGAACAATTTAATATAACAGTGATATTGTTGACCCTAGAAGAATTGAGCTTTTTGTTATAAGGGACAGCTTTGTTATTCATTAAGCACATCTGCTATGCTGATTATTGCACACGACTCCCATTCTGTTTTGCTGTGGTGTCAAGTCACAGGCTTTTTGATTCATTACAAAGGACTCTCTTTTTCATTATACTCTGTTCATGAATCATATGATTCCCCCCAAACTAAATTAATACAAAATTAAATTGTGCAGTAGTTCCTCCAAGGCATTAGCAGCATATTCCCTTAAATGTCAAATCTGGATACATTGCATAAATTTTGCATCTTTTTGTATAAATTCCAGCGTTTGGTTGCTTTCTGCCAGTAACATTGACCTTCAGCACTGTTTATAATAGTAATTGTGTTGGTAAAACATTCAATGTACATTTTCTAGAAGTTTTTATTCACTATGTTTGTCTTGTTGTAAAAATGAATACACTAGTGTGTGATCTCCACTTTGAGAAGTGTTGATAAATGCCAGTTGATTTGTAATAGACTTTGGGCAGTTTTACAGACTGGTCAGAGTCTTGTATCACAGACCAACAGCGCTGCTGTGGATAGGACGTCTTACATTATAGCCATTTATGATGCAAGGAGTACGACACTAATCATGTTTATAGTAGCGGTGCTGCTATTTAATGAAGAAACAAGGACTTCTTGAATCATAGACCGCTGTGACGTAAGGAGTCTTTTCCCCAGCAGTGTTGCGTTCTAACACTCATGACTCCAGTCCTGAAACTGCCCTTTATCAGAGGGCATATTGAAATAAAGCATTTGAGGCTGTTTATAAAACAAATTACCCAATGTCATCTGTTAAAAGCTACCTTCATGGAATGGGGCCAGAAAAGATGGCTCATCCATTGCGTAATATTCAGCTAATTTACACATGAATGGGAACTCAGCTGCAGAATCTTGTCCACTATACAGTGTAGTAAACAAAACCACATGCATCTTGTTCTGTCTTCTTTATAGTTTCACCAGACAATGATCTGATACCAGTGATTAGTGATGAGCGTCCCCTTATAAGTTCAGTTTCAGAGCAGAACTACTCCCCTGCCTAACCTAAGTGATCGGTGCTACCACTGATTGTGTGTGTGTGTTTAAATGCCTTTGATGTAGTAGCAGGCAGCATTTAAATCTATGTTTGGCAATTGTGCACTGACACTAATATGCTGGCAATGTTGCACACTTCCATTTTGGATCATGTCATGGAGGAGATAGACCTGGCGTTCTGATGCTGTTCGGCTCAGTCCTAAACTTTTTCAGTTCAGTCCCTCTCAACCCAACCAGTGATCAATCCAGGGGATAGGTTACGAGTATAAAAATAGACTCAGTCCACAAAACCTATATTCCATACAAGTGGGGGTATGGTCTTGTGCATGAAGCTGATGTAAGATAGACAACTACATGTTGCCAAAGTCATACATGTGGCAGGTGTAGCTTTTAGGCCCGTTTTACACAATGGTAATATTGTATAGAGTGTGCTGCCTATATTACAGAAGTTAAATTGGCCTTACTGACTATGCTTATTCTTTGATCTAAAGCAGACACAGTATGAACTGTTTATCACTATAGTCAATGGTTTATCATAATATGAAGTGCAGTTACAATATGCCGAGGTTGCTGAACATCAATTTGTGAAATTAGAGACAAAAGTGAGCTGTGAGGAAGTAAAACCGAGCAGAGGAATGTCAAAGCATCCTTAACATAATTACAGTATGGGATGTGTTTTTATCCTTATGGAAATGAAAACAACACAAACGATTTTGCATCCTGCAATGGATGGCAACAGGTGGATTGACTCATTATGCTTGGGGCTAGCCCAAGGAACGCATTGTTCCTGAAATCTTAGTTTGACTTGTTTAAAACACTAGGAGCTCTTGTATATTTCTTAGGTAATTCAGCCAAATGTTGTTTGGTGTTTTCATACTTAAAATGTGTCAGTTTTTTTTTTAATTTGGTCATTTTATTCTTTCTTTTGCCAATCATTAAATATCTTAAAGAAAACACGTCAGTAATCCTGATACATCAAGATTAGTAAATACCTGTATTTATTATGTAACGTGTTGTCTGCCTTTTTTAATTTTTTATTTACAATATTCTAAACAATGGAAAACTCATTCTCATCAGTTGGAAGTGTAACCCTACACACTCAAACCCTTTCCAGTTAGTGTCAATTAAACTGAAAATTTTCAGACTGTTCACACCCAATGCAAAGAATACAAAACACATGGTGCTAGTTACAGGTTACATGCTTTGATTTAGAAAAGTACATGTGAGTAAGCCCTTCCTAATTAAATTCAGACGCCATGTGTGAACACGGCTTTATGAGAGTAAATATTACTTAGCGTAATTCCGTTTTATTAGAAAGTATGCTACTGAAAATGAAATACTTACCATATATATACAAGTATAAGCCATCCAGGGTATAAGCCGAGGTACCTAATTTTAACACAAAAAAAACTATGAAAAACCTGCCAGTAAATAGCCAGCCAGCCCGTGCCCTCTAGTATATAGCCAGCCACTTGCCCCTTAGTAAATTGGCCGCCCCTGACCCCATTATATAGCCAGGAGCCCTTTCCCCTACTATAGAGCCAGCAGCCTCTGCCCCAAGTATATAGCCAGCCAGTCGATGCCCACTAGGATATAGCCAGCCCAATATATAGCCAACACCCCCTGCCCCCTAATATATAGCCAGAAGCTCCTACCCCCTAGTACAGTGGTGGCGAACCTATGGCACGCGTGCCAGACAGGGCACGCAGAGCCCTCTCTGCTGGCACGCATGCCATGGTCCTCCACTGTGTGTGCTTCATTAATGGAGCTCCGGCCACACCACAAGCTGCTGCTGCGTGCCGGAGCTCCAGTGATTCTCTGTGCATCGGAGAGGCAGAGCAGAGAGTAACACGCTCTCTGCTCTGCTACACACCTCAGCTGACGGGCTGTAAGCTTCCCAGTGCAGGCTGCAGCTGACCTGTTCTGCCATCACTTGAGGAGCAGCAGCGGGTCACTGGCTCCCTCTTTGCTCCCTCCCCCTCCTCCTCCTCACTGAACCTGAGCCCGGGAAGACAGAAGCCGGCAGCCAGGAGTGCAGAGCAACAACGAAGATAAGATAAGGAAGTCCCTCACTACAGGCAGGGGAAGCCAGGTACTCCATTGTCTGCTGTCTGTGTAAGCAGGCAGCAGCTTAAGTGTTAAATAATTGATTTCAGTGTTTTGTGCCCTCCACCCCACAACACCCACTTTGCCCCAGTGAGGAGATCTTGCTAAATCGGTTTCCCCATCCCCCTCAGTGCCTGCTAGTTTGTTTTTATTTAACCAGGTTGGATTTGGACCTCATTTAGTCACTTTTCCTGGCACATTCAGTCCCTGCCCCTGTTTCCCTCTCCCACAGCGCTGCTTTCACCTTCTAAATTTTGACAGATTAAGACCCCTTTCACACTTGCGAGTGTGATGCGCTGAACTTGCATGCGCTGGATTGCCCAGGCCGAATGCTGCAAGCCAGAGCTGCACTGACCTGCTGAATTCAGGTCCAGTTTGCAGCGTTCAGGCCGGGAGATCCAGGCAGCACATGCTGCAAGTTCAGCGCATCACACTCACAGGCGTGAAAGGGGCCTTAAACCTAAATTCTTGTGATTGAGATAGAGGTGCTAGTTGACGATTTAATACACTTGCATAGAAATGCATATCTACTGGTGTAGCAGTAGCATTGGTGTCCTTTTACATGATGCCATATCTTCACTGTATGGCGGGGATAATTATCACTATATGGCGCCAATGTTCATCACTGGCATTAAAAGCAATTACTGTATGACGGTAATATTAAGCATGATTCCATTTATGTTGTTGTAATAGTGATGCTCATCATGTGCCAGTATTATTTGGCATTTAAATAGTGTTATTGTGGGTATTATTGGTCTAAATTACCATGCTGGCACGTTGCGATAGATAAGTGGGTGTAGGCTTGCAGTTTGGGCACTCGAGTTCTAAAAGGTTCGCCATCGCTGCCCTAGTATATAGCCAGCCCATGCCCCCTGGTATATAGCCAGCCAGCCCATGCCCCCTAGTATATATCCAGACAGCCCGTACCCCCTAGTATATAGCATGCCAGCCCATACCCCGAGTAAATAGCCAGCCATCACCTGCCCCCTAGTATATAGCCTGCCAGCCCATGCCCCTTAGTATATAGCTAGACCCCTGCTCCTTAGTATGTAGCCAACTCCTGCCCCCACTATATTGGCAGCTGCCCCTGCCCCCTGTATATAGCCAGCCAGGAAGCCCCCTGAAGCTTAGTATATAGCCAGCCCCTTGACCCCATTATATAGCCAGCAGCTCCTTCCCCCAGTATATAGCCAGCTGCCCCTGCCCCCAGTATATAGCCAGCCTATACCCCCAGCATATAGCCAGCCCCCTGTCACTTAGTATATAGGCAGCCCTGCCCCTAGTATATAACCAGCAGCTACTGCCCTCAGAATATAGTCAGCAGCCCCTTTTGCCAGTATATAGCCAGCAGCCCCTGGCCCGAACATATCCAGCCTATAAAGAAAAAAATAACTTTGTACTCACCTTTCCAAAGGCCGCCAGCAAGTCCTCTTATTGCTACCGTTTCTCTGGCTTTATCTTTGGGTCCCCCCACACTGCCAGCACACAAACTATCCTCATCCTTATCCGCTTATCTCAGCAAGCGGCAGACTTTATGATGTTGGTGACAGAAACGCTGAAGGACCCAAAGACAGAGCCGGAGGATTGGAAGAAAGAAGAGGACCTACAGGGGTGTTGGAAAGTTGAGTAGAGAGTTTTAAAGACTAAAGTACATATGGTACTATACCTCATCAGCAGTGTCATGATGAAATATCAGCTTCTTCATACAGATTTCACCTTGCTGCAGCACC
This sequence comes from Engystomops pustulosus, assembly GCF_040894005.1. NCBI lineage: Eukaryota > Metazoa > Chordata > Amphibia > Anura > Leptodactylidae > Engystomops > Engystomops pustulosus. The sequence continues at coordinate 54,950,448 of NC_092414.1, read as the reverse complement.
CATAATTACAGATAGCTACGATTACAGGTATCATCATAAAATGCAACAAGTTTCACAATGAAACAATGTGATTTAAATTGAATTTGACACATTTGACAATGTTGCTGTGTCCTTAAATGTTCAGAGGATTCTTAAGAGATTTAAATGGCCCAATCTAGTTATACTATCAAGATTATATCCAGTGAAAGAAAATCACATTCTCATCTATAAGAACTGTTCTAACGAAAGCCTATAACAATTTCTTTTTCCATTTTCAACTGTACCCTTACATTTTTGTTAGAATTGTTTTCGTGCATGAGGATCAGGGTGGTTTACATTTTGAAAAATGAAAAAAAAAAAATAATAATAATAAAATATATATATGGTACACAGCTCTTTCATAACAGAAAAGTGACAATTTATCATATTTTCTTGTTAAATTGACACATTCCCTTGTATTATTATAAGTTGATAGAACATCTGCGTCCTCCCACGTTAAAATGCATAACAACCTACAGCACAGAATTGACCCCCTGTGTCCGAAACATTCTATATAAATAAATAATCATGAACAATAGTTTCCATAACCACAAGAAGCCGTGTACTTTACTTTCACAGGTTTATTATTCTGTAACAATTTAGTACTAACTATATAATTTGGGTTTATCTTCTATAACAGCTATATAATAACTGTAGATCCCGGCGTTGTCTCTGACCATCTCTTTAAGTGACTGTCTCTCACCATCTCTTTGAATGACTGTCTCTGACTGTCTCTTTCAGTGATTATTCCTGTCTCTATCAGTGACTGGATCTGACTCTCTTTCAGTGACTGGATCTGACTCTCTATCAGTGGCTCTCTGTCTCTTTCAGTTGCTGTCTCTGACCATCTCTGTCTCTGACCATCTCTGTCTCTGACCATCTCTGTCTCTGACCATCTCTGTCTCTGACCATCTCTGTCTCTGACCATCTCTCACTGTCTCTTTCAGTGACTGTCACTGACCGTCTCTATACCTTCTCTGTCTTTGACTGTGTTTTTAAGATACAGTCACTGACAGTCTCTTTTGATGTCTGTCTTTTAACATCTCTGCCCTTCTCTGTCTTTGACTGTCCCTTTCAGTAACTGTCTCTGACTGTCACTTTGTCTGGAGAAATTTAGCAGAAGTGTCTTAAAGCAGAACTGCTCTACTTGGCCATGGCAACCAATCAGAGCTTAAGATTAATTTCTGCACAGCTGTTTATAAAATTTCAACTGATATCTGATTGGTTTCCATGGGCAACTGGAACAGTTTTACCTCAGACATTTCTGATAAATCTCCCCCTATCTCCGTATCCCTATTCATCTTACTTAAAACATAAGCTGTCTTATATTCATTGCCTGTAGTAACCAATCACAGCTCAGAGCTCATATTAATGACCTGTGGCAGAACAGCAACCCATCACGGCTCAGCTCCTAACTGCCACAGCAGCAGCAGACAATGGCTCCTGTATATGGTGGTTAATAAGTGAATTTTGGAAAAGCGCGAAGTGAAAATTTTGGCTCAAATCTATTCTTTGACTACCCTGAGTCACAGTTCAGCCACTGAGATCTGGGATGGGGGACGGAGTGGTGTGCACAGGGCACCCCAGTCGAACAGTATAAGAAAGATAAAGCAAAAGCGCAACTACCGTGTTACAACATCACAACAAGTGAAAGGTACCGGACTCTCACTTGCTCGTAGTTTTAGTGGACTTTAAATATTGTTGTGAGCACAGCAGCCAATACATGCGGACCATGTACCACTGGAAAAGAGGATCCGGGGCGTGTAGGCGGATTAAGCGTATGTTAGCTCTACTCTGAAATCTTTATGCACGTCCAGACTATGTGTCTAACCATAGCAACTTCTATCATTGGATCCGTTCTACACCTCTTGATCTTTCTCACTCTAGACACAGGTACACATCTCGTCCTACATGTGACCCCGATCGTGACAAACCAGGACAGCCTTTTTCTTCTTTTTTGCCAATGTATGTATGTCCCTGTTTTAAGACATATGTTTTATATGCTTATCTAGTTTTGTAAGAAATTATTAACTATTTATGATTAGTTTTAATAGATCACGAAATGGTGATCCCTTGAACTCTGGTAAATCACGTGCTTCCTCGCGTTTATCCGTTTCTCTAACGCTTTTAGTGTATGTAACACTTTGATTTGTCCTGTTTTCCTCATGCCTGATGAAGGCTCCGGTCTGGAGCTGAAACGCGTCTTTTTATTATATATATATCTGATCCTGGATTTCTGAGTGAGTCGCATAGCGCCGCCATCTGCTTTCGGAATACGCTGTACCCTGGGTCACAGAGAGCGGCTGTGCAAAATTTGGTGACTGTACACGCTGCGGTGCAGATTCCTTTAGCGGACATACAACCTTGTGCACAATCTAACATGAAAGAGACAATACAACTAAACCTTAAACTTCCCAAATACCCCATTATAGTATTCCACGTGTCAGTCTCTGACTAGTAATTTTTCTTGCTGTTTCTATCTCTTTATATTGTTTTGTGGTGATTACATAGATGTAGTGTTAATCTATCTGTATCCTAGAGTCTATATGGATCTAGGTTTCACCTATCACAAGCAACAGCTGAAATATTGCATTGACCACACTGGCTCTTTACAGGGGGTGGGGGGCATGAACTGCTATCTGATTATATATAACTGATTATATATAAAGAGTTACAATGAAAAAGTCAGCCTCCCTGACTTTATACATGTGCTGTCTCAGCTTATTGAGAAGAATATGAATGGAAAGGGAAAGCCACAGTAAGGCCTCATGTACCAGTGTATGCACACATCATGTTCAGTGGCTGTGGTGAACTCACGGACCCATAGCTTGCTATTGGGCACATTCATCGTTCAGTGCATCCTCCATAAAGCACAGTGCCTCACTGCATTGAGAATGTGCCGATTGCATGCACGGCAACAGATTGGGCAGGTCCTATTTGTGGGTGCAGTCACTTCCTTTGGAAATCAGAGGGGTGAGCAGCACATGGCCCAGAAATGTGATGAGGTATCACTAACAGCAAACCAAAGAAGGGAAAAGGAAGTGGAAAACGAGATGGAGTCATTTTAGCAGCGGAAAAGCTCCACTGGATGTGACATGCCATCTAATGGAAGGTATATGGATGAGAAGTTGTGTTTATTTGCTGGATGTTTTTTAATATTTTAAATGTGTGTTTCTGTTTTATATGAATACTGCATATTAATTGTTTATATTGGTATTCAGTACAATTATTTAATACACTATAGAGGAGATTTACTAATGAGGAAACAGATATATAAAGAGGATAACTTAGACAAAAAACACACAGACATGCTCAGTCCCTAATCTCATATGGGGGTGGATTTCTCAGACCAAACACAACACAGATACAAGTATACCGTATAGGTATGATGCATGGAGCTCCTGCAAAACCTCTGACAACAGCACCGCACTGTTGTTCCATAGAGAAGCAGGGAGTCCTTGCATCATACATATGTAACTATGACCCTGCACAATGTTCTTTGTGTGAAATATACCCACCACATTGTCCAGGATATAGGGTCAGAGCACATTAGTGTGTTTTTAGTGTTACTAATATGTATAGGATACATCCCTATAAAGTCTTTGGTCAGCTTTATTGGTGGCATCTACATATGGTATCCAAGTATGGACAGGTTGTAGATTTTACAGTTTTTGTATTTGCATTGTGCTTTAATGCATATCATTAATATACCCTATTGGAATGTAGTAGAAAAGGACAAGTTTTTATAATCAAATGTTTGTTCAAATATTTGATGCTTATTAGACAAATAGAGCCTTGGGGTGATGAAAATTTCAGTTCTACAAACATAATATAGAAACATTTTCATGTTTCTACTTTACACACTGCCATTTTAATTAAAAGTAAGGAGAAAACAGAATTTAGAATATTTGACTGCACATCTAAAATATGTACAAAATTCTCTGCAGTATTCCATCTAGGTTCCTAACACGGCCCTGAAGTTGTTTTCAACCTTGAGTGTACAAGCTATTTAAGGCATGATTATTTTTGTATAGTTATTACGGATGCAGTATAAAATCAGCATTCAAGAATGGAATGGCACAATAAATTGTAGCTTCTTCAGGATTTTCCCTGTGACATTGTGTGAAAGTAGAAATGTATAGATAGGTTCATCATCGATATGCAATGCAGTATGTTCACTTTTGAAGGAGATCAACAAGCTGCTGCTTTAAAATCACACTATAATTGCTAGTTACTGGCATGATTTCAACCCGGTGAAAGCGTGAACCGCATTCTAATCATGCCAGAGTGCATCTTTGTATGATTTCTTTTCAGCTTTTGCTTTTGAAAATTACACATTTACAATAAAATAATCTTACAGTTTAGGTTGTTAAGAAATCTCAGATCATATGGACTAGTCCATTTGATGACGACACTTGAATTTTTAAATACATGTACAAATCATTTCCATTGCTCAATCTGTCTTGTCCCATTTTTTTTACATGACCCCTATGAAAATGGAAAGAAACAGCCCTTAATGGAAAATAGTGTCAGGTGCATGTCCAAAACTGAGACAAAAGGCCTTCCAAAATAATAAAAAGGAAAATGGCAGCATTCCACCCTCCACTTTTCACTTTTATTGGAGTGCTGCCATTTTTCATTTTGCTATACATGTATATGGCCTTTCTGACACATAAAAATACAAGCAATAGCAGAACTGTCAAATGACACTAATGGACCAATGATAGCAGGAAAACCTTAAAGGCAAATGCTTAAGGCATCTGCAAACCCCTCCAACCACTGATATGGGAAAGGTTAGGATGGAGGGTCATGCATACAGTAATGGATGCTCCCTTCCACAGGACGCCTTAAGGACATTATCGAAAGTCCTTCTGCCGGCAGAACACATAACCCGTGGCTCGTGGTTGTGAATGGGAAACTTTATTTGGATAAGTACAATATAGATGACCCTATCCTGTTTAGCTTTTTTTATAATTGTCCCCCCCAATTTAACAAAAAGCTGCACACAGCTTTTGTAAATAAATATTGTTACCTATCTTGAATCTTTATGTAAGACTTAGGACATTCACAATATGGAAGATTTTTCACCTGTCCGAAAGAACTTCTTGCCTCATAATTAATAAGGTGCATCTTTGACTTTTATGGCCCCTGTCGATTGTGGAGTGGGCACACGTTATGTCACTGCATCGCCCCCGAGTGGCGTCTGTGTCCACTTGTCTGCCTATGGAGGAGGAGTGAAGAGTGCCCCCCCCCCAGCCCTGTACTCACCTTGGGTCTGGCCACTGCACAAGATTAGAGTGTGATGCTGGGTGATAAATGTGCGGTAGTTGAAGGTGGTCTAGTTGTATAAAACAATCCCCATTTTCTAAGGCCATGCCCCTTTTGTCGAGCTAGTCATAATAGTGCCTGGAAACTGTGGATGACCATTTGGTAAAACCTCTATTCATTCAGCCTTTTTTTTATTGATCTTTATGTAATGTCATAAAAAGTAGTAACTCTGTCATTATAGTACAATTAGTAGATAAAGTATAAAACAAGAGCTCTGCTAATGGACATGTAAATAAGTGAGCAAATATGTAATTACATTTAGCTTCTTTCAAAAGAACTCCCCTCTGTGATACCTGCTATATTATACAGCTACCACAGCTCAGCTTAAGAAATGAAGTGCAAAGCTAAAAGAGCCATCGATCAGCTGTGCATCTGTCCTTTAGGGCTTATCTGTATGGCTCAGGTCTCCATCATTAAACAACATTGACAGTTGATTAAGTTAAAGGTTAAGATTGAATGACAGATCCTATGGTGATGACAAGTATGTGGAATTAATTATTTAGCCTCTCCATAGCCGCTGTGCCCACCATGCCTGCCGCCTACATACCATGAAAAGGTTAAGGGAATGTTAAATAACCATTTTCCTCTAGAGCTTCTGGATTCCATATTTAAATGACACAACAAAACTGACCCAATCTCTGTTAATCCATTACCAGATGCGGAGATGAATAATGTTTGAATGTGCATTTCTTGATCCCTTCACAAATATTAATTCAGCGTGTCAGAGTAAAGACCTGTCAGGCAGACTCTAGGACTTTGCATCAGTGATAGATATGCACATTTTAATAGATATGCAGATGAACTAAATCACTATTTTTTCAAGGAGAGGAGATCAGGTACAGAATAAGAGATGCTTGTTAAAAAAAGAGATGAAAGTGGAAGCTCTGGTCCTGAGGCCAGAATGTATATGTGTAGGTGTGAATAGGTATTAATGTGTGAACATTGTATCATTGGGACTCTTGGCCACGGAACATAATCCCTATTTACTGACTTGGCGTCTAACTTGGTAACATTATCACATTTGCTTTCTTTGCTACTAAATATGCATATCAAGAATGGGATTTCTCAAAAACCTGACAAACAGGTTTACCCAAAAGTGTAGCTGGATTTTTAAAAGAATACATTTAAAAAATAAATAAAAAAGACATTGGAGCACATTTACTAAGGGCTATGCGTTGGACTGTGCATGTTCTTCATGGCTAAAACGTCTTGCACAGGTATTTAAGAAGTGTACTGTGATGCAATTGTGTCGCATGCAACCCATTTGTGGCGCAGCTGCACTGGCTTCCATGTAACACAAATTAAGGGACTCCCCGCCGGTTGGTCCGACCGAGCGCTGTATTTAGCTTTTAACTTGTCACACACCCTATGTAAAAGATGTACCACATAAAAGATGGTGAACTCATACCAGTGCGAGGAAGCGACACATTCATGATTTCTGGCACACAAGTATACAGGTAATTAAATTGCAGTCCCAAAGACATCTAAAGAACTTCCAATTGTCTACTGAATTACCACATTATTATGCTATGTTAAAAGGGCTCTGGAGACAATTTATGAAATCTTAAATATGTTTTTGGGGGAATTGAGGCATTTTCTGGTAGAATAAACACTTAATTTGACTGACTGCCTGACAGATTTACTATATTTTATTCCGGAAACATCTGTATGTTGTAGTACAGTAGCTTTCTTGTGCTCAGGCTCATGTAAGCTGCAACCACTGTATTAAAGGGCATGCTCTATATATACTTTTTTTTATAGCTATTACGTTTTCTTTTACTACAAAACATTATTTATTAAAATTGGTATATAAATAGTCATAATTTCTTCCTATTGTGATATGTGTTTAGCCATAAAGAATATTTTGGACCATCCAATGAAGGGAACACATTGAATGGAGCTTATTACCTATGCTGTAGGACTCGACAATGGTATTTACGACCAGCTGTAGTAGATTAATGTGGAACACATGTGTAATACTTATGGCAGATGGCAGTACAGGCATTCCCGGGTTATGACCACCTGTGCTGTGTAAGCACAAAAAAAATATATTATTTTTGGCACACAGCAATATAAATAAAAGAGGCGGAAGTTCCGGATTGTCATTGTGTACATGAAAATAAGATCAGTAAGCCATTTTAAATTCGCCCACACCCCTACTGGATTGCATACAGATTGTACTGTATACATATACCGTATATACTCGAGTATAAGCCGACCCGAGTATAAGCCGAGACCTGTAGTATACAGCCAGCCCCCATGTAGTATACAGCCAACCAGCCCCCATGTAGTATACAGCCAACCAGCCCCCAGTAGTATACAGCTTGCCTCCAGTAGTATACAGCTTGCCCCCAGTAGTATACAGCTTGCCCCCAGTAGTATACAGCTTGCCCCCAGTAGTATACAGCCTGCCCCCCAGTAGTATACAGCCTGCCCCCCAGTAGTATACAGTCTGCCCTCAGTAGTATACAGCAGCCCCTATACAGATAAAGAAATAAACTTAATACTCACCCTCCGTTGCCCCGATGTTCGTCGCGGCTCCCGGCGGCTTCCGATCCCCATCGCGGCTCCCGGCGGCTTCTTCACTGTTCTCTGGCCGGGAGATCGCGCTGGCCGTCGCACACTGTGATGCCGCACTGTCGCCGCTGATGAAGTCATCCGCGGCGACAGCGTCGCATCACAGTGTGCGACGGCCAGCGCAATCTCCCGGCCAGTGAAGAGTGAAGAAGCCGCCGAGAGCCGCAACAGGGATCGGGAGCCGTGAGGAACATCGGGGACACTGGAGGGTGAGTATTAATGTATTTATTTTTATCATTGACTCGTGTATAAGCCGAGGCGAGGTTTTTCAGCACATTTTTTGTGCTGAAAATCTTGGCTTATACACGAGTATATACGGTATATTGCACTCGCCTTTCTGAAGTTCTGCTGGAGTTCTCTTTATCTGATCAGGTACTACTTAGTATGTTTTTCTGTGTTATGCTATAAATGTTATAATTCCTCAGGGGAGTATCACATGGACATTTAGAGGCAGTACCATTTATTTGAAATCATCAGTAATAACTTTGGTCAAAACTTTTACACCCTATGTTGGGAGCTAGTATGGAACCAACTCATCAAAGAGGAATTTCTGGTGCCTGATAATGGGACTTTTAGAAAGAAGATTAAGGCAAGTTATATTATAAAGAAGGTCACCATGAGAGTTCTTGGCGAAGGCTTTTATTAACTTTTTAGAAGAAATCAACAAATAAAATAGGTAAGCTGAATAGTTATTATTAATATTTTTAAATGGATTGTTGCACAAAAAATGTGCTGACAAACGTCCCCTCGCCTTATACACGAGTCAATATCCAGCTATAAAGAGTAAAAAATACTTAAAAAATAATAAACTTATATACTCACCTTCTGGTGGCCCCGATGTGCAGCACTGCTCCCCCAATGTCCATGCCGCTTGTCTTCAGGCTTCCGCGCCCGTCTTCTTTCTTTTGCTGGGCGCCGCCATGTCTTTCCCCAAGCAGAAGAAAGCAGACGGGCGCGGAAGCCTGAAGACAAGCGGCACGGACATTGGGGGAGCAGCGCTGCACATCGGGGCCACCAGAGGGTGAGTATATAAGTTGATTTTTTTTTTAATGCTGGGGCAAGCTGTATACCACTGTAGGCAGGCTGTATACCACTGTAGGCAGGCTGTATACCACTGTAGGCAGGCTGTATACCACTGGGGGCAGGCTGTATACCACTCGGGGCAAGCTGTATGCTACTGGGGGCAGACTGGGCTGGCTGTATACTATAGGAGGCTGGTTGGCTATATACTGGGGGGGGGGGGTCTGTGACCAATGCATTTCCCACCCTCGGCTTATACTCGAGTCAATAGTTTTTCCCAGTTTTGGAGGTAAAATTAGGGGTCTCTGCTTATACTCGGGTCGGCTTATACTCGAGTATATACGGTATATTATGGAATTTAGCTCTATTCTTCCAGAAACGGCACCATATTTGACCATGGGAATTTAAGGTTTTTCAACTTCGTTCCAATGAATTTAGTGAGATTTAGCTGTAATACGAAATACAACCTGTGTGTGAATAAAGATTATGTGGAGAACAGAGAGATTGAATTAAAGACATGTGACCCAGCATTTTACATAAAAGGGACCCTTTCCTCTCTACCGGGAGTTCCTATAGAAGGAAGTGTATTATGTATATTACCACAGGAAATTATTACATAAATTTAAGTGAAAAAAACAACATTTTAGCATTTTACCATCGTCTCAGTTTATTTTAAAGTTCAAAGCAATTCTCTGAACTTCAATAATAATTTTTAAATGCATCCATCCTTTATAAGCCCACTTCACTCATTGCTTTTTTTTCCCAAAATTTTCCTTTGAAGCTGAACAGTGAATGGATTAGCCCAGTGCTAAAGAAAATGCCCTCTCTTATGTGTGAAAGCTTGGTAATTGCAACAAAAAGATGCTTAGTGGCTCCTAATATTCATATAATTAGATTATCTCCCAATCCTACCTCATGTGAGAAAGCAAGAGCAATGTAATCCAAGCTTGTTTATGTTGGCTGTTTTTCTGATCATTTTTTCTTTCTGATTGCATCAAAGGTTGCTGGCAATAAGACCACATCAGCATATTTGTCCACAGGACAGGTATTTGGACAAAAAGTAGTCTAATCCTGTTGTTTTTTAGGATATGCCACTTAAAGTCTAAAGCCTGACTGGGCAGCTAAACTAGAAGTTCAGATACAGTAACTGGATAATAACAAATCCTCTCTCAGAGCTTTAACGACATGGCTGTCTGTGATCCTTAATTGATTCAGAAATGCCAGGCGTTTGATGGAAAGGCAAGAGAACATTATGCAATTGGACTGCATACACAGCTTTGTGAAATGCAAGAAGAGGAACACGGAAGGATACATTGAAGCTCAACCTTCTAATCACATTGGCATATGCTTAATCCACTTCACATGAAGCAGTAAAAATCTAAAAAACAGCTAGTGCAGTTTTACTTTTCTCTCACCAATGCAGCACATAAAGCAGTGAAATCCTGCTCTACCATGAGATATACGGCTGCCCCCAAACATTAAACACACAAAATGTTCAAAATGGTAAACAAATACACATCCATGAGGATAGGAACCGACAAATATAGGAACTGATGGCCCAGCCAAAATCTACAGCCGAGAAACCCATTCAACGATGGGAAAACGACAATTGGATGAAAGTTCCTTATCCAAAAACGTAGTGTATGCACATGAAAATACCATACAAATGTGCTGAAACTCGGCTTATACTCGAGTAAAAAAAAACGTGTTTTACCAGGTTTTGTGGTAAAATTAGGGGCCTCGGCTTATACTTGAGTATATACGGTACTTTAAAAAGGTGTATGGTAGATATAGCTCATATAAGCCTGTACCACCCAATCACTACCATGTTAGTATGTGAGTTGGTAAACCTGTAAATAGCACAGCATAGGAACATATAGTACTTATAAAACTAAGTCTGCCTTAAATACAAACACATATTTGAGAATGTCAGAAAAGCATTATGACATTTGATATACAGCAACAAAAGATACATAATGCCAATTTTGCAAGTTTAGCCTCCTACACAGAATGGAGAGGTCTGTCATTTTTATTGAAGGTAAACTTCAACTTTGGACAGAATCTTAAAAAAAATCTAGACAATCATGTAGTATTTTTAAATAATAAGGTAGCATTTTATTGCATAAAATAAGTATTTGATATACAGGCGGTCCCCTACTTAAGAACACCTGACTTACATACGACCCCTAGTTACAAACGGACCTCTGGATTTTGGTAATTTGCTGTACTTAAGTCCTAGGCTACAATAAACACCTATAACAGTTATCACTGGTGTCTGTTATTAAGATGTATTGTTTATCCTGGATCTTATGACAATCCAACATTTTTTAAATCCATTTGTCACAAAGACCAAAAAAGTTTGACTGGGTTTACAATAATAAAGTATACAGTTCCGAGTTACATACAAACTCAACTTAAGAACAAACCTACAGACCCTATCTTGTACGTAACCCGGGGACTGCCTGTAGTAGAAAAACAGAACTTAATATTTGATACAGAAATCTTTGTTTGCAATTACAGAGGTCAGTTTTTTACTGTTCTTGACCAGGATTGCATATATCGCATCTGTCATTTTGGGCCACTATTTCATACAGATCTTCTCCAGATCTTTCAGACTTTAGGGCTAGTGCTGGGCAGTATTGAGTTTCAACTCACTCCAAAGATTGATTGGATCCAGGTGTAGAATTTTGCAGGTCTAAAATTTTGTCCCTGGTCTACCTTTAGCCAGGGCTTTGGTCTTTGCAATGGCGGAGAAGTTGGAGTGTGTGGACAGGTGTCGTTTATGCAAGAAACAAGTTCAAACAGGTGCAGTTATTATAGGTAATGAGCACAGAGTATGCGGAGCCTCTTAAAGAAACTAATAGGTTGGTAGACGATCATTTACTAATTTCATGCAATTAAATGCAAATAATTATCTAAAATTCTTACAATGCAATTTTCAGTACTTTTTTTACATTCTCAGGTGGAGGTGTATCCATGATAAACATTACAGACCTCTCTATTCTTTGTAGTTGAAAAAACTTGCAAAATGGGCAGAGTATCAAATACTTATTTTTCCCACAGTACATAAAGTGAGAATAGTAGGAAAAGTAAAGTGAAAGTGTAAAGAAATTAATGGCCACGTGGGATGAAACCCCATGGGTATTGTTACTAAGAAGTGCTGCTCAATCAGAGGTATTTCCCTTATGAAGCTATACTAGTCAGACAACCTTATATCTAAAAGGATATATTGTCCCTTTTAATGAAGAAAGTTGTTTTTTTTAAGGCACAGAACCTGCTATACTGCCCTGCATGTGCATTTAACATGTTACATCTCCTTACGTATGGAATACAGATATGGGTTAGCCTTACCACGATTAAATAATGGATATGAGGAAACACTGTAAATGCCCCCAAAAAACTGTTTCTTATGACTGTTTCTTATCAAGTTATCTAGTTAACTTTATTTTAGTAGAAGATTATTTTTTATATAGATTTTGCTGTAGAATGTAATGCATGGTTTAGTCTCATATTTATCACTACCCATTCAACCAGAATGCAGAGCACTGAGAAAATTTTAGACTTGCATAAGAAATTTTTTTCAACTACGCTAAACAACAACACATAGCTTCACAGTTTGGCTCATTATACTTAGATACCTTTTAGTCACTGGGGCTATGATTGATCAGTTCTACTTCTCAAGCAGAGATCCTGGAAATAAACCCTGTTGGGAGTAAAATGATACATGCTAGAGAAATTGGCCATTATGCTGCGGTATGGAATATACTCCACTATATCTTAAATGACAGTCACATATTTTCTGAAACAACAGCTTCTTTCTTTCGTATAAAGCATGCAGAAACGAGTAGTTAGAAGGGTTTATCCTATCAAATAATTGCAGTATTTATATTTAAAAATCTGGGTAAATTAATTGCTAAGTTTTTCTATAATACTATAGTACAAGTTCTACACCCACCACTACTATTTATAGCTAAACAGAAGACATGTCAGGTTATCATTATATATATATATATATATATATGGGGTATGTAGCTGGATTTTTGAGTAAAAAAAAAGTCTAAAGAGGGGTTTTAGAAAAGACATCCGGGATTTCAGTTTTCTTGCATAAAAAGTTTGAAAACTGTGACTTTCCCCCACTTTTGCATTCATTACACCATTTGTTTTGGAAAGTAGGGGTGGAGGGGGGATACCCTGGCCTGTCCAATTTATGATAGCCTACACAAGTTTTAGCTGATGTCTATGCCAGGTCTGACCTGGATTAGATTTCATTCCATCCGGAATTACTAAGAGGCCAGAACCTCTTAATAATTCTAGGGTGCTGTGTTCTGGTGTATAATTTGCCAGTCTAAGTAATTTCCCTCCTTGTCCCAGCCACATACATTAATTGATATTCAGTAGGCACACACCATTCCAGGGAAAGCTGTATGTTATTATGTGAACATGCTATATATATTTTTAGCAATTTTAGTATTGACAAAATATACATTTAGAAGAGTTGGACATCTACACTAATTTGCTAAATTTATTGTAACCTTCAATTCTCACTTATAGCTATTTAAATAACATGCAGTGTCTGGACATCTCTTTTATTGCAATACCTTCAATGTAATGGTTTATAAAACTATACCACTTACGTACAATGTAATGCTCTTTTCTACCTGTCTCCATTAGACGGGTTGTGACTACGCTATAGTAGCTGTTCTGAGCCTTTATTGTTACAGAGAATACTAGTCCCTTTATAAAAGTAACATCAGAATTACTTCTGACTCCTAAAATTGGATTGACGAAAGAACCCATTTATTCCTTTATCCTATCACTATTTGAGTAAATGAGAACCTAAATTTAGCTACTGTTTAAACTCACTTGTAGAATAAAATAGGAATGTTCAGAACCTATGTAAGGGTATTGTTCCCTGTAACATAGTCGCGGGCTTTTCTTAAATATGTGGATAATTGCACCAGGAAGAATCCAAGAGAATGTGCAATGAAATGTTGAATAATAAGGGGCTATTATTCCTCAGCTTTAATGTAAATATGTGGAATGGGATGTAAAACAGATTCCTTATAGGAAGATTAATTGTATTAATGTTCAAAAGGTTCAATATCTAACTTTAACCCAAGACTATTTTACTTATTGGTGTACAGCCACCACTAAATTTAACAATAGAAACGCCATGCCATGAGCAAATTTGGGAATGGAAGTGTAATTGTGCAAGAATGCTATGCTGCTTCAGGATCCTGGTGACCTGGTATAAGCATTGCTGTCATTTAATTTTCCTCTCTTAGAAAATCTTGAAACAAAATGTCCATTCAACAATCTTCAATTTTACAAACCATTTGGAGCAGCCCCAATAATCAGATCAGAATCGACAGAAAACAACCAAAAAGTAGAGATACTTACACCGGGAACATTTCTTGCATATCCACTGTATATGCTATCATATGATACAGTTGGTGCAAATATCAGTAGAAAGGAACCCACACCAGTCTCACCCAATGTAGTAAGAGAGCCACCAATTTTCTGGGGGAAAGGGAAAGGAGAGGTCAGATAAGTCCAGATCTATCCCCATTCACTAATGTGGGAGTGTAATCAACTGATTCCTATGAATAGGTATACAGATTCTCTAATTCAACACATAGGATTTGGTGCAGATAGGTCACAGAGAGGGGGCCCACTAGAGTTTAAGTTAAAGGCTCCCCTGTAGACTATAAAAGATGTTAGATGACATAAATTTTTGGGCAGTCCAAGTAGGTGCAATATGTATATGAAACATTTTTCATTCAGGAAATTGGGGATAATGATGGTGCTGGACATCTCGCATGTACATGTATAACACATTACTTTGTATTTCCCCTTTCTGCAAATGCCTAAGCATTACCTTACAAAATATCAAGTCAACAATATAAAAACATCTATCATAATTATGGTATGGCAGTGAAAGTGTTTTCTATTGATTATATTACATTTTGTTTCAAACTATGCTTTGCCTAGTCTCAAACACATTAATGTGTCTCGCTGTCTAAGCCAGTTTCATAGCATAGCAGTGGTATTTTAATGAAGCCAGAAAGATAGAGTGATCTGCTCGGTATTAAAGCTTAAGTTTACTGCCAGGCCCATGCTGCTAGTGCATATTATGAAACAGCATGGAACGTGGCACAGATGTTGTGGCAGCCATATTTTACACCCTTCAAAAGGTCATGTCACTTGTTATTGCATTCCGAATCAATATTAAAAATACACTTCAAAATTTTCCTGTCAGATTTTTTTTTGGCATTTTAATTTCCCAAGTACTGTTGTGGAAGTTACACTTGCCATGAGAGTAAAATAAATTCTAATATTTATTCTGTATCTCCTATGTTGCTTGACACCTGAACATTTCATAGCATTTAGAGACAGTTTATCATAAAAAAAAAATTCTCTATCGGTCTTTAACGTTTATATGTTGCTATTGCCAGATTTAAAGGGTAAATGTAGTAGTACTGTACTGTGCCCAGGTACGTAGGATGTGAGTACCTAGTTATGTGGGGCAAGAGTAATAGTACTATGCTTTCTACTTTTTCATTCTACTGCATTGGTTGCCCTTCTTCTTAACATGGTCAACAGGCAATTAACATGCATAATGACCATAAAGCTACAGCCTACCACTTATACCCTTCATGTTAAAATTAAAGGGAACCTATAAAATGTCAGCTGATTGTGAATTAGTACTAAAACGTAATGGGAACTTGTCACTAGTTGAAAATGTGTTTCCTAATGACAAGTTCCTTTTAAATATGAATTTTTATTTTCTACTATTACCTTTGCATAAATGGGCTATAATATAAATTAACTTTAGACCTGACATTCTCATTGGAATTAGGAGAACCTATTTATAAATTTATCTGTAAAGATCTGATGACAGTTACACACCTGTTAAAATCACTGGGTATTAAAGGTGATCAATTTAATACCATAGATTAAAAATGTGAAATTAAAAGGGTTGCCTGGTTTCAGCAAATATATGTCTAGTTTGTATAATGGAAACTCATACAATTTTGCTGTTTGCTGTAATTAAATCTGTCCATGGTCATGTATAGCTCATTGGTTTCACCAAGCATAAATAGAGGAGTGTGTTATAATGTGACATGCACCCTTGTAACATCACAGGACCATGGAGGGATTTCTGTTCACGGTAAGCAAACATAGAAGCTATGCATAAAATGCCAGCAAGTAGAAATGAGTTTACAGTTCTGGAGTGTCCCCTCCTCTCTAGGTACATAAACATGAACAATATCAATGCACAGAATATTTCTAAACTTTTGCTTCTCAAGTTCCTTACCAAGATGGTGAGAGGAGCAATAAAGGAAGGTCTACAGTAGTGTGTGTCATCTGGATGTCTTGGAGTATAACTATTGTTGTTTTTGGAGGCACTGTGACACTGCACCATGATGCTCAAAAGGGACATATTACAATAACGTCAATAAGCAAAGTCATTTTCTTGACAGGGATAAACTGAACCCAGACAGCCTTGGAATGACCTGCATAGCGTCAGTATGTTGAAGACCACTTAATCGATCCTTGTGTATGTAGTCTAGAATATGCATGTAGATTGCTGTACAGCTTTACAGATACAGTTACTATTCATTAACATAAATAGTTTACCTGTCATTATGTAAAAGAGGAAGTAATGCTTTTTTACCTATATGAAATGACTAACACATGTATATTAACAGTCTGCAAGTTTAAATGAGCAATTTTAATAAGTATATGTTATTGCATATCTACCTGGACACAAATACACCTTGTATGATAAGAAAATTATATGGTGGAGTATAAAACAGAATTTACACAATGTGAACTTATTTTGGCCTGACTTTATTCCCTTTACATAGTGTTTTGCAGGGTTTGGTCAAGCCATCCGTTAGATCTACAGTACATTGTAGACCTACAGTAGATTACTAATTGTAGCAATGACCTTTGTCAATAAGAGATTGTCAAAATTCAATGATAATTTCATGCATTTAAATATCAAATACAAGATTTAGTTACATTCACAATAATTAATGTATTTTATGTATTCCAATAGCTACATCCATCACATTTAAAGTATGATCATACTATAGAATACATTGTTTTTTCAAAATATGTATATATGCTATGTGTTTGCTTGCACAGCACAAATGTCTGTGTTCCGGTGTGAAAGTTTGAGTCTCCTATTAAAAACTGACATTATATATAGCCGTGTGTAAATTAATTCATGTTTAAAATTCATGCAACTAAATAAAAAAATCATGTGAGCTAAGCAGAAAATGCACACTTTGAGCACTAATAAAGATGTTAACAGCCAAAAATGTGCTGTATCTTATCACAAATTGAGGTGCCAAGCAAAATGTTTGACTGGCAGATGATAGTTAAGAGATAATTAAATGAGATTAGTAACATGAGTGATGAATATACCAGTACAACTAGTGCAATACACTTATATAAAGCAGATGGCTGCCCAAGATACAGAAGGATACAGCACTCATAATCCATTTGCCAATATCATATACAGATGTGTAACCCTTAACTAGAATCAATTTATTTACGGACTTGAGAAATGCTAGTAAAACATTGAGAGGCTGCAATCAACTAAACAAACAATGGATAGCTTCTTGTACACATATTGGATATCTACCTATAAACAGTATTGTCTTGTGATGCACATATCTTGATCCAAAGTGTGACTTAATTTAAGATAAAATTCCGTAAATCAGTAAAGCAGATGAAAATAGTAAATTTTGTAATATACTTTAATAATGAAATCTTTTCCTCTGTCCTTCTCTTCCTCTGCCTTTCTTTATCTAACTCAATCCCATCCGCCCACTGATAAAAGACATCAGCGGGCATGTGTCCTGACTCTGCAGCAACATCTTATGTGCTTTGTTAATGTACTTCAAGCAGCAGAATAATTTTGGAAACTCTTTATCAATATCATTGCAATACCATTTGTTTTTCACCATAAGAAATCATTCTCTTCCTTTGTGGTTGATTTCCGGTGAACTGCAGAACCACTTCAGTGCAAGACTCTATGGGGCAGATTTATTAAGCTGTCTGAAAGTCAGAATATTTCCAGTTGCCCATGGCAACCAATCACAGCTCAGCTTTCATTTTACCACTATTTTAAAGGAGAGCTGTGATTGGTTGCCATGGGCAACTGGAAATATTCTGACTTTCAGACAGCTTGATAAATCTGCCCCTCTGTCTCTGTGATTTTGTAGTTTAAAATTCATTTCAAAGTTGATTCTCTGGATGATAAAGCATCTTTAGGTATTAACGGACATCTACTGCCAGGATTGTAAGCCAAGCACATTGACATACTGGTGTGGGCCCCCTCTGGCAGTATCTTCCCTTCTTTTTTCTTCTTATGCCATGGTTTTTCCCCAAAAAAAAAAGTATTTTAGAATTATCCCAAGGGGTTCCAAACTCCATAGATGTTAATGGATCCAGAAATCCCTAAGACTCATTTGCATAATTTTTAGAACCTTTATTTCTTAAAAACAAGGGCATAAGAGGCTACAAGAAGAGTGGATCCTGCCAGAGGGGGCACACACCAGTATGTCAGTGTGTTTGGTTTACACTCCTTCATCCTGGTGGTAGATGACCTTTAACCCTTTAAGGACCTCAACCATTTTTGTTTTTTCATTTCCATTTTTCATGCTCCACAATCAAAAATGTATAACTTTTTACGCGTACAGAGCTGTGTGATGGCTTGTTTTCTGCGTAACAAATTGCAATTCATAGTGATGGTATTTATTATTCCATTCCTTGTACTGGGAAGCGGGAAAAATAATCAAAATGCCGTGAAAATGGTGAAAAAATGCATTTGCGACGTTTTCTTGTGGGCTTGGATTCTACGGCTTTCACTGTGCGCCCCAAATGACAGGTCTACTTTATTCTTTGGGTCGTGCGATCACCAAATTTGTATAGGTTTTATAATGTTTTCATACATTTACAAAAATTAAAAACTTTTGTAGAATTTTTTTTTTATTTTGCCACCTTATGGTGCTAATAACTTTGGTGTACAGAGCTGTGGGTGGTGTCATTTTTTGGTGATTTCTGATGAAGTTTTCAATGCTGCCATTTTTAGGACTGTACAACCTTTTGAACACTTTTTATTGATTTTTAAAAAAAATATTTTTTAAAATGGAGAAAAGTGCCATTTTCGGCTTTGCAAGCTATTTTTCATTATGGCGTCAAATGCAGTGAAAAAACATTATTATATTGTGATAGATTGGGAATTTTTTCGGATCCGGCGATACCTAATGTGTTTGATTTTCACTGTTTATTTATATTTCTCAGTTCTAGGGAAAGGGGGATGATATGAATTTTTAGAGTTTTTTTATAATTTTTCTTTTTTAAATTTTTTAAAATTTTTACTTTTACTATTTTTCAGACTCCCTAGGGTACTTTAATCCTCGGTTGTCCAGTTAATTCCACCATATACTGCCATACTACTGTATGGCAGTATATGGGGATTTTCCTCCTCATTCATTACAATGTACATTTTCATTGTAATGAAAAGGTTAAAACGAGCAGCCTCGGGTCATGATGATATAAATTGCCGCTCCCCGATGACGTCACAGGGAGCGACAATCCTTGGCAAGATGGCGGCGCCCATGAGCCTATCTTTTTGAAGCCGCCAGCAGCAATGTGCGGGTTGCAACAATTGGGGGCATAACCGGTAAGTCTCTGCTTTGATATGGAGAGGGCTCAGCCTGGGAGCCCTCTCCATCCACCTGCGGCCGACCCATGAAGTGCTACTATGGCACGTGTTGTGAAAGGGTTAAGCTGCTGGACAACATACTTGTAGTGGTTAATTATCATAGTATCATAGTATATAAGGCTGGAAGGAGACGCAAGTCCATCAAGTGCAACCTTTAAGAATTAAATAAATGTTTTATCCCCATAACCCGTGATATTTTTTCTCTCCAGAAAGTCATCCAGGCCTCTCTTGAACATGTACATAGAGTCCGCCATTACAACCTCCTGCGGCAGAGAGTTCCATAGTCTCACTGCTCTTACAGTAAAGAACCTTTGTCTATGGTGATGGTAAAATCGCCTCTCCTCTAGGCGCAGAGGATGCCCCCTTGTCCTGGTCACAGGCCGAGGTATAAAAAGATCTTTGGAGAGATCCTTGTACTGTCCATTCAGGTATTTGTACATTGTAATGAGGTCTCCCCTCAGTCGTCTTTTTTCTAAACTGAATAATCCCAAATTTTTTAATCTGTCAGTGTATTCTAGTTCCCCCATTCCCCTAATAATCCTGGTTGCTCTCCTCTGCACCCGTTCCAGCTCTACTATATCCTTTTTATACACTGGTGCCCAAAACTGTACACAATATTCCATGTGTGGTCTGACCAGGGATTTGTATAAGGGCAAAACTATGTCTTTATCATGAGAATCTATTCCTCTCTTGATACATCCCATTATTTTATTTGCTTTAGCAGCAGCCGCCTGGCTCTGGTCACTAAAATTAAGTTTACCATCCACCAATACCCCCAAGTCCTTTTCAGCTTAAGTTTTACTAAGTAATTGACCGTTTAGAACATAATTATACTTTTTGTTACCATGGCCCAAGTGCATAACTTTACATTTATCTACATTAAACCTCATCAAACCATTTCTCTGCCCACTCCTCGAGCTTCCACAGATCCCTCTGTAATGCTAAACTATCGAGTTACATTTTTTTATTTTAGGTTAATTTTAATAATTCATAGAGTGCTCAGCAGTGTTTTAATATATGCATTCTTCCACTCTTTGGCTGCCTACCTTATCCCGCCCTACTCCAGGCAGAGAGCTGGTGACATTACCTGGCTCCCTTCAAAATCTTTCACATGCGCATTTCAATTTCGAATGTGCAAAGAAGATTGTAACGAAGAGATATGCACTGAGCTTGGTAACATCACCGGTTCTCTGTCTGAAGTAGGGGCGGACAGCTAAGAAATGCATAAATTAAATCACCACAAAGCCCCTGAGGCTCATTTACATATTTTTAAAACCCTTAGTTTTAACAAATTGTGGGCATTCCAGTACATAACAAAGAAAGTAAAGTGTTAGTGGTGTACCTTCAGTGATTAGGAAGTAGATTTCCATTAAATTGTCTGTATTTTACATTATTTTTCCTTTAAATGCTAAGCTTTTACTATGCTTATAATTGGTGATTTCACCTAAAGCTAAATTAGCTAAACGTCTGTCGTGTTTCTAGAAATTGGCCCCAGCTCTCACCGTGGTGTTTAACCAGCAGAGGGTCGTGCATTGCTTACATATCTCTCAGCTAAGGTGAAATAGTTTGTACTTCTGGATGCTTTTAATGTTTTTTTTCCACCGTCTGTAACATTTGCATGTCACTGCATTCTGCTTAGCATTAATGATGGACTCTGTCCTTGGAAACTAATGGTATGAAAACAAAAAGTACAAGGGAGCATTCAAACAGAAATGAAAGCAATTAAAGAGACAAAAATTCCCCACAGCAGCCTTTTGGGTAGCTATTTGATCTTCTCACCGAGGAATAAAAGCTTTTAATTTCCACTACCTTTGCTTAAATGAACAGCTAAATTGCGTTAATTTAATTCCCCCACAGAAATATTTGTTGTTCTGAAGAAAATGTATATATATTTTTATGTGAAAGAAGATTAATTATTGCCTGTCGCTTTTCACATGACATTTGGACTTTTGGAGATTTAGAACACAGATAACTGCCTAACAAGAATGGCTTTGCAAAGAACAGAATAAATGAAATGTTAGGCTCAAGTCTTTGGCTTATCAAAAGTAGTGCAGTCTGTACTGTGTAGAATGCGCCAGATTAATCAAAACTGGCGCCCGATCTTAATTAATCTGGCGCCCCCTGCAGTGCTCTGGAAGTGGGCACAATTTTTTTTGGTGCACGTAGTTCATGCTGCAGAATTGTGACACATACAGAATTGTGGCGCGCGTCAGTAATAAATGTGGCACAAATTATGCACTAACATGCCCCTTCAGGTGCACATTTTTTCTGTCCTGTCCTGCTGAATCCTTATTTAATTTGGGATGACAATGTGATTATTATAAGGAGGTCATGTGGAATTTATGCCAGTCTCTTAATATTTTTAGAATTGTTTTCCCCAGTGAATACCAATTGTGATGCACTTTTTTTTAGAACTTGATTTTCTGAAGTTCCTCCTCCAATTACAATTCCTGTTGTCAGAGGAGCATGTCGCCACTCAGACTGCACTGATGGGACAGTGTCAAGGATGTCACTCCCAACTGGCAGCAATTTATTCATATCACACATTTCTAGGAGAGTTTAATGTTATGGAAGTTAAAGTTTGGAGTCGGGTGGACACCAAATAATGTTCAAAAGATAGGTTGTGGTATTAACAACTCTTTTTATTGGTACATTTGTATCTTTTATGGCTTAAAACAGTATGGCTATTCAGGTCTACGTACCTATCGTGCTGCAGCATTACTCCCTCTGAATTCACTAGTGTGCAAAACAGTATAACCATCTGGACATTTACATTTAATTGCTCTGCCACATACATAGATTTCCTTCATATTCCATTAAATATTTCATATTTTTTCATTCTTTTTAAAAAATTGACCTTTATTAAGATATTTAATGTAAATGAAGTCAAATGGTCCCTTAGCAAGGATATTGTTGTCCTTGGACACAACCACCACTACTGGAATGACTGCAAAAAAAACTGATACCGCTAGCTGGATTTGGAAATAAGGTCACTGATTACTGCCGGTGATAACATAAACTTTTTGTTTTCTGAATACTTGAAAAAACGGTAGCCTGAAAGTCATGCCAGTTCATTTAAAAGATTTTTTTATCTAAGTTAATTTAGTCAAAAGAAAATATCCATCACCCTATATGTGTAAGTAATTTTAAATGCAATATCAGTATTTACAATTCTCTAGCTAGACTTTTTTTCAACTTGGCAAAAAAAATGTTTTATACTGTAGAAACATTAGAATATAGATCCTTTCCAAATGGAATTCTAATTATTTTTCATAAGAATTGTGTTATTCCCCAATAATAATGAATCTGTGTCTAAGTGTAATAGCCTTAAACAATTGTTTTTTTTGTTAAAGTTTTTTCTTTGGTATTCCCCTCAACTGGAGACTGTATAGGTAGCAGGATTCTAGGAAGTTCAGGAGAGATTGCTCACCAGTCTTCCAAATTCATCTGAACATTAACTTTATGAGCTCTTCATAAAATGAATGATATGAAAATGTGCATCCCTAACCGATCTCATTAAAATCTGCATCAAGGACATAAACATGTGCATTATGTTATATAAATGCTCAGACCCATCAGACATGTCGCAATAATTTACATTGTCTTCAGCCATTTAACAATTATATGCACATTGACTTTCTGCTAATGATGCATTGTCTTTGTGCCATCAGAAAAACTCCTCTGTTATTAGAAGCCATGAATGTGGGGAAATGAAAGGCTTGACAATTCACTTGCTATTCTGCGCTCTTCTACTGTAAGCTTCACCCTATCCTGCTGGGCTTTTAGATCAGTATTTATCTAAAGATCTATTGCATTACTTTTATGCTAGATTTTCAAAGATGGTCGAAAAATAGAAACAAACTAAATTTATGCATCAGCTTCATATAACTTTTTGAACAATTATTATTTAGTGGCAAAAAGAATAATTATCATCATTTGGCAAAAGGAAAAGATGGTTGTTCTGCATTTGCAAATGAGGGAACAGAAATCCAGGTTGATACATATTAGTTAAAAGGTTACATTTATTATTAAAACATTTAAAGAAACAACGTGTTTTGGAGTAAGAGTTAAGTAAAATAAAGCTAAACCATTGACCCTATGCCTTTAGCCAATATTTCTTGCATTAATTTATTTAAACATCTTCAGCCATAATACATAGCTTGTAGGTTGTTCTTCCTCATGTCTCTCTGAAACGTCACAGTATCAAGCGTGTCTGGAATGATGAACGACTGAAAGAGACTTATCACGCTCTATTTTTATTGCTATGTATTATGGCTAAAGATTTTTGAATAAATTAATCCAAGAAATATGGGCTAAAAGCAATAGGGTCAGTGGTATACCTTTTTTACTTATGGACTGATGGTTATCCAGGTTGTGAGGTTACCTCATTTGTTACCCTGACTGGTTGTTCCTCATACATGTTTTAGCACCATGTGTATTACTTTGTTGGAGTAAGACTTACCCTTACCTCAGGTTGCATATGTGAACAACCTGTTCCACCATTTGAAAGTGCAGCCCACCATTTTTCTTCTTCTCCTTCATGGAATATACTGGTGGCCCTTCTGGATTAAAGCCAGCAGCAGTCCTGAGAACCCTCATCGCCCACAAAGCCACTGACGTATACACGGATCTAGAGAGGTTGCCATATGAGCTCTTGACCCACACCAATTTATTTTTTAGTAACTAACTATATTTTATGAATTGGCCTTTTGCTTAGAGGCAATACTTTTTGGTTATGTTACTTTTTTCTTGTTTTAATGATGAGAGCATTGAAAAAAAGGAACATCAGAATTGCTTTGCGCTCTTTTGGTCTCTCCATTCTCAAATATGCAGAAATCACTCTATCAAGTTTTGAGTATAGATATAAACTCAGTTTTGAGGCCACCCAATGCTATAATACATAAATTAAGCAATTTACTCTTATCCTGTTTAAGTTTGATCTTTGCCTCTCTTACCCATGTAAAAGGGTTATAAAGCTTAGTATGGTAGAAAACAGAATACAATCCTATACGTGTCCCATGGGGTGGGTGCAATATAGCTCAACTCCTTTAACCCCCTATTATACTTTAGAATAAATACAAGCATCTAATTTTCAAGGAATATACTCAGAATAAACAAAAAAAAAAATAAATAGAATACATCCAATTTGTATCATTGACTACACAGCAAAAATGTTATTCAGTATCAAAAGGTGGTAAATAGAAGAAGGTAAAGAGGGATGCAGGCAGAATGGGAGAAACAAAGATCCCCGGCAATTTGTTACTAATGTGACTTCCTAATGTGATCTTTTTTACATATTACTCTTAGCCTTATTGTAAATTCTCTTCTTTTTTAATAGCATTAAATAATGCATGTTTGATTAGTGACCACTGGTTTAGATATTGCAGTGCCTGCCTTGTCTTTTGATGGCTGAAAATGAAGTGACTTAGAGGTACACACTGCTGCTTTCTGTCTCTTTTATATTATTTAGAGATCACTTTTTACTTTATTGTATATATTGTTCTGGAAGCTGTACTTCAAGTTTCATTGTATAGTTATTGGCCATGTGTAGTAAAGAAAACTGCAACTACTTTTTGTGAGGGTGATGATGCTCCACCATCTGTTGCCTTCTTAAACTGAGGCAGTCATGTCTAGCCCAGCATGGTTTTGCATGAGTGCCGAATAAGCCCTTTCCAAATTTCTATATTTTAATTTGGATTCCTCCTTACTCTGCTTCATTACTATTATTATTGCTTAGGAAAATAATGAACAATTTGCAGACAACACTCAATCCAAAATTTACAACGTAATCAATATAAGCCATGTAATATGTTTAACAAAATAAATGACTCATGAAAAATACCAAGAAAAAAAGGATGGCACTCACCAATCTTCACAAAATAGGAATTCTTCTTTTTTTGCAAGGTTAAAAATACACACTCACAACAAGAACAGGGTATGCGTGGGAGGGAGGACATGCAGATAGCCCAATAAACAGAGATGCAACGCCCGTTTCACGTGTGCTGCGCTTCTTCCGGCCTCTGTATGTAGTGAGCTAAAAACATGTGCCTTATATAATCAAGGAGGTGAAAGTTGCACACTCCTATTTGACTTTCACCTCCTTGATTATATAAGGGACATGGTTTTAGTTCACTACACACAGAGTCCAGAAGAAGTGCAGCACGAGTGAAACAGGGCTATCTGCACATCTTCCCTCCCGTGCATTTACCTGTCCTTGTTGTGAGTTTATTTTTAACCTTGCAAATAAAGAAGAATTCCTGTTTGGTGAAGATTGGTTAGTGCCATCCATTTTATTTCTTGATATTTTTCATGCCATGGAAGGTCACTTCATATTTGGATTCAGAGCACCCTGAATGTCTTCCGTATACAAATTAGTACAGGAACATACCATTTTATTCCTATACAGGCGGTCCCCTACTTAAGAACACCCAACTTACAGACAACCCCTAGTTATAAACAGACCTCTGGATTTGGGTAAGTTACTGTACTTCAGCCCTAGGCTACAATAAACAGCTATAACAGTTATCAAAGGTGTTTGCAATTCAGCTTTACTGTTACTTCTGGTTAACATACAATATTTTTAAAATCCAATTGTCACAGAGACCAAAAAATAGTTTTTTGGCTGGGATTACTATATATCAGTGATGGCGAACCTTTTAGAGACCGGGTGCCCAAACTACAACCAACACCCAATTATTTACCATCAAGTGCCAACATGACAATTTATACAGTAACTTATCGCTCCCTTTTCTTCCACAACCATCAATTGTTTGGCCCCCCCTCAGGCCTCTAATACAGCTGAAAGCAGGAGGGCAAATTAAGACTATCATTGTATCTTCTCTCCAGGATCTCTCTATACAGGAAGAATCATGGGGCCAGCAAGGGGACCTCCAAAGATATTCCAACCCTGTTCACACCTTCTCACTCTTCTTGCAGTTCCAATCAGTCAAAGATGTGTCACCTTAAAAGAGCATTGAGAGCAGCATCTCAAGTTGTCTGGGACTGCAGGAAGATTCAAGTCCTTTCTGGTGAACTCTGCCCTGGGGAGACAGCCTGGGTGCCCTCAGAAAGGGCTCCGAGTGCCACCTCTGGCACCCGTGCCATAGGTTCGCCATCACTGCTATATATATATAAAATATACAGTTCTGACTTACATACAAATTCAACTTAAGAACAAACCTACAAAACCTATCTTGCTTGTATTTGTTTTGTTGTGCACTTGGAAACAGTATGAAGGATAAATGGGAGTGACGCTAAATATATTTTTTCTCGGTTTTTGCAATTTTTTAAAATAAATGACTCACTCAAGAAACTATACAAATAAACTCAATATGATATTTCAGTAACATGGAATGACCCCACAATAAAATGGATCTTCAGTAAAATTGTCAATGATGCAGTCTAATATGTGGAATATGTCATCTTATAATTTCTTTTAGTTATTGTAGTTAAATGAATGGTTCCTAATGACAGCTATTAAATGTTCCTAATTAAAAGTCATATGTCATTTTTTTCCCCTCGGAAGCAGCGGTTGTAGGAACACATCCACAGAACCCAGCTGCTGTGCTCACATTGCTCATTTCTGTGTGCAGATACTATCAAGTACATGAAATGAAAAATGAAATTGTTATTTGTCCTGGATACTATTTATCCTGGTATCTCAGCTGCAAGTTCAACAAAAAACTGAAGAAGTTGCAGAAGTATAAAACAGGATAAATAACTATGTCTATAGAGATTTACCTTCTTATTAGTTGTGCAGTGACCATAATATTATGTTGCTCTAAGGGTCACATACAGTGCTGTGTATAGATGGACCTCAAAATTATATAGAATAATGTTGACATAGTTACGATGTGTATAATATATATATATATATATATATATATATATATATATATATATATATATATAAATATATATATATACAGATGTAACAAGGTTAACATTTTACCAAAATGGGTACTCTAATCTTGGCATTCACATTTAATTTAATACATTTATGTATAATACATATTATACATGTCATATATATACATATACATTTCTTGTAATGCACTTTGTTAAAAACAAAGTGCCTGTGTGAAGATAACATGCATGTTCGACCTGGATTTAACATTTTTTATCACAGAACAGCTGAGGAATATGCAGTAATTCCCATTCATTTCATATGCCAAAATTATTTCACACAGGTACATTATTTATAAGAACATTAAATTGAAGACATGTATGTTTATGACAGAAATGTAAATGTATGATATACCCTTAAAAATGTACTGGCAGGATCTACTCATCTTTTAGATTCTTATTCCCTGTTTTGTACAAAAAAAGATTTAAAAATTATGCAAATGAGCCTGAGGGGCCATGGGCTCCATAGGTGTTAGGCTGCATTCACACACATGTATGGGGGATGTATATACGGCCGATATATGTCCCCCATACACTCCTATGGGCTCACGGCATGGTATGGGAGCGGTACGGTGCAGCACACGTGCGGCACTGTACTGCTCCGTAGCCCGGGAAAAGATAGGACATGTCCTATCTTTTCCCGTATTACGGTGCCGTGGCCCATATGTTCCTATGGAGAGGGGCGGGGGTAAGCGGCGCTCACCTCCTCCTACTCTCCCCGCGCTGCCATGTTACGGTGCGGCGGCCACACGGCAGTGTGCATGTAGCCTTAATGGAGACTGGAGCCCCTCTGGCTCATTTGCATAAGTTAACACCTTTTATTATTAAAAAGAAACATAAGAAACATAACGGGTAGTGTATCCTGCCAGAGGAGGTGCATACCAGTATGTTAGTATGCTTGGTTTACAATCCTTGATCCTGGTGCTAGATGTCCTTTAAGTTTAATGGACAGTTAAACCCTGCAGAAAAGATAGATGCTGTTCATAACCACTTGTGTGTTGTTTTCCAGGCTATCGGGCACTCAGCACAATATAGGGAACATCTTCAATTCCACCATCTTCAATACCACCATTATTTTGGGCTTAGCACCATAGCAGAGCTTTGCCAATTAACACATTTTAGTGTTTAGCTGGTTTTTAATGGCACAGACAATCCAGTGCATTTTATACTGTAATATGATTTGTGTAGGTCAGGTCATATAGAATAATTTGCCTAGAATAGAATTTGTTTGGAACTAATAATTGGAATACCATATAATCTACTTAAAAATAACACTTACAGTATATTGAGAATCAGCAGCTGACAACGGTGACAAGCCTAGCCTGTAGCAGTTATCGGCTCAATACGAAAGATAATATGGTATCTGTGAACAGAAGACTACTGTTCCTTTTCTTAAGGCTTCAGTTTTCTTTTCTCAGTAGTTGGATGGGCTATACTGTATTTAACAAGACATTGATATGCGTTTCAGTTATTTTTAGTGACAATGTGATTACTGTTTATATTATCTAATGTTATTATATTGCTCATAATATGCTACCATTTTCAAGAATTTATGAGCCTTTGCAAACCACTAGATAGTATAAAATACTATGGGAAATTGTGCCTTTAAGTTCCTATAGATGAAGATAAATATAGATAGCTGTAGGAGTATAGGTAGCTGGAATAGTAACTGTACAAAAAAGATAAAAATCTCTTACTGTCTACCCTTAAGACATAGTGAGCAACAAGAACCCTTTCAGAACTGGACCGATTTTCATCATAGGATGTTTTAATTTTAAATGTTTCCCTTCACATATAGAACTAGAGAGTCTGCCAGGATTCACCTTACAGAACCTTCTTCGACTTTTTCAAAAGATTTGGTTCAATTTCAAATCTATTTGGTCTGACTTGCAATATGGTATATAGCACCCTCTTAGATCCTATCTCATAATTTTGTATGATTACTATTTTAATTTTTCCCTTTCCTCCTTGCTTAAAGTGTAACCGCCATTTGAAATAATTTATTATATTGTGTATGGGAGGATGTAGTGAACATTTTTCTAATACACTTTATTAACAAATTTTACTTTGTTTGTAAAAAAAAAAAACAAAACTACTCCCACCTATTGAGATGCGTATTTCAGCCTGTACAGTCTGTACAGTGTTTGTGGAGGCTGCATGAGCTCACATCTAATATCTGAGCATTGAAAATTATGCTCAAAGCATACTACAGCTAGAGAGCAGAAATGGTTAACACTCACAGCTGTGTAGAAAACAGGATAGAAGAGAGAGATCTATCTGTCTTCCATCCCGTAGACAGATTTTCCCTAGCAACGTAGAAGTAACATTGTAACTAGGGGGCACTTTAGAGCCTGTTTCTTTACAAACTAAGGAGAATTTGTTAATGAAGTATATTAGAAAAATAATCCAAACTGCCCCCTCCCCACAATATAAAAAATCATTTGAAATGACGGTTACATTTTAAGCAAAGCAGAAAATATTCGGTTCACTGTGATGCCTGAAACATGTCAGATTTGTGCAAAATCTACAAACTAACTAAAAGATATGCTCATTTGAAGTGAGAACCATGACTTTTTATTGTATCCACATGATTTAAACAACAGTTTTCTCAATTATTGAGTAAAGTTGAAGTTATGCAATGTAAAAGATGCTACAAAATTATATATTGTAAAATGCTGATGAAATGATAAATCTAAAGTCATTGTTAACATTAAAGAAGATTTTAATTAGCTAGCCAATAGTTTATCTGGATAGAGCATAGCCAAGGTAGTACCAAAGGTTAATGTATCACAAAATTATTTCAATCAATGGGACTAATTATATATTTGATGTTGAAAAAAAACACATGTCCATTGAGTCAAACCTCTAATAATCAATAACCAATAATAATTATCTTCTCAGCTTTCTAAATCTAATACCTATTCTTTGTATGCCTTCTGTTTATGCATGGTCTGACTTGTACGTTTGTTTGTACTATTTTGTTAGAATTATTATGCTTTTCCCATATACTAGCCATAAATATATCACAATTTACACAATTTAGGCATCTTACTTTCATAACACATTTTTTTGCGTTTCAAGAGAAGAGGAGACTTTTTTGTGTTTCAAGGTGAGTGACATTTTAACCGATCCATCCTCAATCAGCATTTTATTGCAGCTGTCCATTGGTGAGCAATTTGGATTTTCTTGGTGTGTTCCCCATAATCTGTCTTAGTGACACCAACTTATTTTTTCAGAATTTATTTCTTCATTTTTCTGCATGGGTGTCAGTGGACCAATTGAACTTTATACATCTGACAAATAAAAGTTTTCACAATCTCTATGAATTATTTTGCTCCATGGCAAAACAAGCTTAGTGCTTTATACATTGTAGGGAGTACAACAGCATTTTTGTCATTCTGTTCATTTAGGACTTAATAAAACAGAGATAAGACCTATTGCTCCTGTGAAGGTAGTTGGCACTAGGGAATAATTCTGCCCTTAGCTTTGGTTTCACATTTTATGTCCCCATCTGTTACAGTTCACATCTAGGGAATATTGGATTTTCCTGTAAGTGTAGTGCACTGAAAGGAATCACTATTTCTTATTTGCCATGGCTAATTATTAACCCATTGTTCCCTGATTTCACTCGGTTATATGCTGAAGTAAAAACAAATTTGTCAGTTTGGGATTGGTCTCTTTACAAAGTTGCGGAAATTTTACTCCCCTGGAAATGTACATTACTTTTAGTTAAAATCTGGGCAACTCTGTGGTTAAACTTGGTTTGAAAAGAGATGCTACAAAATGAAAGTCAGCAGTATTACAATCAGCAGCATTGTATGTGTAACATTTAATAAACTCTAGTCATACTTCTTTTTTAGTTCAACCCTTTATTTAAATTTTTTCCAGAATTTTTTTTAGAGGACAGGTAAATAAAAAGCAAAGGAAATATTGGACCACATAATAACAGAACTCAATAATCAAAGGGAAAAAAAAAACATTTGTCACTTACAATGATTGGTAGCAAAATGACAGCATGAATGTGATAGCACTGTAAATAGCCTTACAAAGCAACAATATTTCAGGAAAGCAATCTGACATTGTAGGCTTCCCATTGAGTCCACGTCTTCTTAAATTTGCCCGTAGTAGGACTAAGCAGGGTGGTAAGGTGTTCCATAGATTTAAGATCTCTTAAGACGTGCTAGTCATACATTTTAAGATATATTCTTTTTAAAATATACTGGAGTCAGAGTCTGAATTATGAAGAGGTTCTGAGTAGAATTAAAATAAATTTCAGGTTATGATAATTTTGGCTGACCAAGGTGCCCAAGCCCTGTCAGCCTTGTTCTTCCATGCTGTGCCCACTCTTTATAAAGTGGCATGCAAAATGGCCAGAAGATGGAACTTCAATGACATGCACCAGAAGTTTTAACGTTTACATGCTGGCGCATAAGGCATGAAGCGTTGGCCCAGTAGTTACCAGAGGTAGGAATTTGGGCTTTAACAGACCAAGACAGGAACACCTGCTTAACCCCTTAGCGCTCTGCGCCGTAGCTGTACTGCGCTGAGTCCTGCTAATAGCGCTCAGCGCAGGACAGCTACTGCGCAGAGACTATGCCGGTTCAGCTCTGCACAGGAGTCGAACCGGCATCGAGGTCGCGGGATGTCAGCGGTGATCTACAGCTGACATCCCTGGCTAACACCCGTGGTCGGAGTGGGCTCCGATCGCGGGTGTTTAACCCGTTAAATGCCACGGTCAACGCGTCGCAGCATTTAACCTGCTTTCCAGGGGTCTTTCCCCCACGATCGGCGCCCCTGCGCTGTTTTCAGGGGCGCCGATCGCTGCTATGGCCTGAAGGCAGTGCCCTTAAGATGGCGTCTGTGCCGTCCTCTTAAAGGCACAGTGTCAGCCTATGCATGTGCTAATACCCTGCAATATATAAGTATTGCAGAATAATACTTGCTTGTTCATGTCCTATGGTGGATCAAGTAAAAAATGTAAAAAAAAAGTTTTTCAATAAAAAATAACTTTATAAATCACTTAAAATGCCCATAAGCCCCAAAACATATAAAGAGACAAAGAACCCTCAAAAAAGTCTAAATCATAACAAAAACCCCACATATATAGTATCTCCGCGTCCATAACAATCAGTAGAATAAAACTAAATAACTATTGAACCTGTACGATGAACGCCGTAAAAAAACTTTAAAAACCCCATTAAATCCCACTAAAAATGCAATAAAAAGTGATCAACAAAACATATGTACTCCAGAATGATACTGTTGCAAAGTACATCATGTCCCGCAAAAAACAAGCCATCAACCAGCTCTGTAGCCAAAAACGTAACAATGTTATGCCACTTGGAAGACGGCGATACACAAATGATAGAGTTTCCCCCACATTAAGGTTTTATTTGGCAAATTTAATAAAACATAAGAAAAATTATTCATGTCTGGTATCTCCGTAATCGTATCGACCCATAGAATTAAGATAACGTGATTATTGGGCTATACGGTGCACACGAAAAAAAAATCCATTACAGAATTGATGCTTTTCTACTCGTGACCTCAAAAAAAATCCTTAATTTTCAACAATAGGGTATAACAACCCCAAAATGGTAAAACTGGAAAAAGCATCTCATCCTGCAAAAAAAATGCCATCACATGGCCCCAATAACGAAAAAAACGAAAAAAAAGAAAATTTTATAGCCTTCAATAGGGGCCAATGAGGAAACTAAAATCCTGGCAACTGCAGGGCGCTCCTTCCCTTCTGCGCCTCGCTGTGCGCCCATAAAACAAGTAACAGCCAAATGTGGGCGGTCTCTGCACTCGGGAGAAATTTCATAACAAATTGTATGGTGGGTTTTCTCTTTTTATCTTTTGGAAATGTGTAAATTTTAGAGCTCAATGAACGTATAACCGTCACAATTTGACCATTCTAAATTTCCCCTCCATTTTGATTCAATTACTCTGAAGATCTCAAGGAGTTAACAATCTTTGTAAATGCTGTTTCTGATAGCTTGAGGGGTGCAGATTTGAAAATGGGTTGATTATATAGGAAGGTTTTAGTGCTAAAAATGTAAATTTTAATTTCAAACAGTATTTATCCCCAAAATAGTCAATTCTGAAAATACGGAAAATCGCTATTTGATTTGTAAGCCGCGTGACGTCAAAATAAATTATCCAGACATTTCAAAAATTATGATAATATAAAGTAGACAAATGGGAAATGTTATTCTGCAAGTTATTTAGGTGGTAAATCTGCCTGAAAACGCAATGATTTCAAATTTCGAAAATGGCAAATTTTTTAAAATTCATGATTTTTTTTTTGTAAATAAACGCAAAACAATCAGCCAAACGCAAATCAGCCAAAATTTACCACTAAAATGAAGTACAACATGTGGGGAAAAAAACAATCTCAGAATCGTTTAGATAAGTTACCGTGTTCAAAAGTTATAACCATATAAAGTGGTCAGAATCCAAAAAATGGCACTGAGCCTTAAGCTACAAAATGGCTGTGTCCTTAAAAGGTTAAAACATTTAAAAACAGGACTGGTCTGTGCTTTGTCATAGCCTTCCTTTGGCACAAAACATAACACAAAACCTACTTGTCCAAGCTACAACTAAACACAGTCAATTCTAATAATACCAGGTAGTATACTACCAGGCCCTTGGTAGGTAAAACACAGCTGCGTCTGCAGTCGTAAACTTCACAGCTCTCAAGCAGTGTTCAGAAGTTAGAAGGAGAGTGTGACAAAAATGGACCAGGAACCTAACCTCTCTTTTCACATTCTATCTCCAAGGCCACTTTTTTTCGACTTATATTAAAAGGCAGTCTCGGAAAGTCTCTGCTTTCCACTAGACACAACAACTTCCCTGTAGCCTAATCCACATAAGACAGAAACATCCTATCATGCTAAATACTTTTACCTATGCTATATATACCTATGACATATACAAGGCTTAAACCAGTCTCAGTAGATAAATGTTGGCTGAATTCTCCAGTTTCTGCAGATCTAATGGGTGTAGAAGCTGCCCCCTGGCAAATATCCTATGAGGAGTTTAGGATTAAGTTTTGGTTTTTAACACGATTGATCTTTCTGACCATGAAAAGATAAGCTGCCACCAGAGATGGCTTTATACCTCTATCTTTATTTCAAATACATGCCTGCTTTGTGGGCATACCGTGCTATTTGCTATGATTAGATCTGATTGATGATGATGAGTAACCCCTAATAGCAAGCAACTACGGTTTTATGGATTTCAGGGTGCAAAATAGTAGTCAGTTATTTTACATAATCATAAACAAGAGGTCATAACTCCATAATTAAAGTGCATTATTTATCTAGATTGTATACTATTTTAGTAGTAATATACTGTTACAGGCATGGGAAATAGTTTATCTGCAAGTATAACTATATACATTGCCAGGCTTTCTTGGTCACCATAAGGCATTTTATTGTCACCTGGATGACTACACCAGTAGTGTCAAGGTTCTCAAGAATAATTCAACATGTAAGTTGACGAACAGGAGGTTCATTGTAGTGCAACTAATCCTGTGTGAACAAGGTGCCTGTCTGTCAGGTCTCATTTTCTGAAAACTAGAATGACAGTTCACTGTTGCTTAAAAATGACAAGTGGGAGCCTAAAATAAAGTCTAAATATGGTGGAGATGAAGCCTTATTTGCAACCCTGACATACTGGGGGAAATAAGAGAGTAGAAATCAGACACATCTCCTCAGTTAACTAAAATTTCCTGATTTTGTCAAATCTAAAAAAACATGAACACAATTCATTTTTATCACCAAATACATTTCACCAGTTTGCAGTGAGCATCTGCTCAGTGCACTGTGTTCATTTATAAAGAAGCAAGCGGTGGGCCTTGCTCAGAGAATTTCTTCAAATTCCCATTTATATATTTACTACTGCAGGTGCAAACATATAAATTGGCCATATGGAAAGGAAGATATGCATGCACATTTTACTATTCTGCTATACACCCCAAGGTTCTATTTTCTAACTGTACTACATGTGTTTACAAACTTTTATAGGTTTTGGGCTACCATTTACCAATTTTTACCTGTGCTGTACTTCTTTTTGTTTTAATAAAATCTATTTGCAACACATATGCTGCCCTGCTCCATTAGTCCATTGCCTGTACTTTACTGTTTCCTATCTGTATAGCATGTACTGTAATATTATCCACGTTTATTACATTGAGTACACTGCTCTGTACCTGTGTTAACGTGTACTGTAATGCACCCTACCAGTATTACAGTAAATGTACTGTACTGCTTTTTAGCTGTACTATACATATTGCACTGTGTGCTATCTGAACTACATGTCTGGACTGCTTTCTTCCAGAACTACATCTATTGGACTGCTTTCCACCTGTACTACATTTATTGCACTGCTTTCTGCCAGAACTACATGTATTGCACTGCTTTCTACCAGAACTGCATGTATTGCACTGCTTTCTACCAGAACTACATGTATTGCACTGCTTTCTACCAGAACTAAATGTATTGCACTGCTTTCTACCAGAACTACATGTATTGCACTGCTTTCTACCAGAACTGCATGTATTGCACTGCTTTCTACCAGAACTACATGTATTGCACTGCTTTCTACCAGAACTAAATGTATTGCACTGCTTTCTACCAGAACTACATGTATTGCACTGCTTTCTACCAGAACTACATTTATTTCACTCCTTTCGACCTTTATTACATGCATTAGACTGCTTTCTTCTTGTGTTTTATCGGTTGTAATAATGTTAACCTCCACAAAATAGAAATGTTTTAAATTTTTTGTTAATTACCACAAAGTATAATTTGTTATTCATGGAGGCTACAAAAATAGTTTCTATTTTTTATGAAGTTGTACCCAAAGAGGTAATATTGTAACTTGAAGGTGCAAAATATTAAGACTAGTTCCAACAAAAAGGGAATGGCATTTGCATTTACAAAGCCACTACTTAAATCACAGAATTTTCTTCAAAAGTTATTGCCAAAACCAGGTTTTGGCCAGACAGAAAGGAGTAACATGACTAACAAGAACTATTAATGCAGCAGGCCAATGCATGTTGCTGAATTTGACTGCTAAAAGCTATATCATCACTAGGGCTTTCTGGGAGCTTGTGAAATTAGTAATTTTCTACTTACTGATCCCTAAGAAAAAGCCTAACAAATGATTTATTTAGCATTTATAATTTATGTATGAAGTATTATAACTGGATAACAGCTCATTCTCCTATATTTGCCTAATTTTACCATAATGGTTGTCTCCTTTGGGAATCTTGTAAAGAAGCTGTCAGAATGAAGCATATGGTAAAAGATGAGAAGAGCGTAGCTATGAAGCATAGTGGATGAATCGTGTTACAGCACTAGCTGTTTACAGAGAGCATGTGTCATATCTGTGCCAGATCACTCACTGTGCCGGCATGAACTTCAATCTCCTGCTGTTTGTGCTTTCAGGGCTTGTTTCCATTCACACCATATTCATCGAGCTTCCATGCCTTTTGGATGAAAAGTGTCAAGAAATTGATATCTATAGTGCCATTCACATAGTTGCATTTTTTAGTTGTTTCTTTTTTTATAGCAGAATGTCAAATTCTTTATGCCTCTACATGTTCTCCATTTTGAATAACAACAATAATAATCATCATCATCATAAATCATTATTTCTATATCATCATCATTATATTCGGCAGCACTCTACACATTATGCGGTACATACGCAAACATAATAGAACATTACAGAGTAAAAACATTGTCATATGAAAGTATCGGAATGAGGACCTTGATTACAAGAGCTCACAATCTATGAGAAAGAAGAGGTGACACAGGAGGAATAAGAGCTTGTACAATGGTCCAGCTATTCTTTATAAGCGGTCAGAATAATTTAATAAAATAATATAAATTTATATTCAATTTATTTTATGTCCCTAGTAAAATATCATACATTATAGCACACTTTAAATCTTAGGCAAGGTCCATTTTACTGTTTGGTATTTGAGTTGCAAGTAGACACCAATAATCCTTGTTTGTTTCTCCTAACTCATCTTGTACAAGAAATATTGACTGAAAATTAACATCACAGCAATGTCTGGACTGACTGAATGACATGTAAATGAGATACATGGTTCAATCCATCTTCATCATTTGATAGTTATTGGCTTGTAAAGTTTATTATTGTACAATAATTCTGTTCACATATTTTCATAGGGTCATGATCTGTTCTCCTTGTATGTAAGGAAATGTGCCCTGTGAAGATCCCTCATCTTCAGAGCTGAGCATGGAATTTTATAATTAAAGCACCACTGCAGTAATTTTGATTTCTTGAATTATGTCTGTATTCCCCACCATATTAAATCCAGCTAGTCATACCTTATGCCTAGGATCTTTCCCTTCAGATGGTTGATGTGCTTTCATGGTGGCCCCCTGAAGATTGCATGCATGTGCCTTGTCTCAAGAGGGTCATTAGAGATGAGCGAATCTGAACCTTTTATGACTTGCTTTTGACAGATCTTTCAAAATGGTGGCTATCTATCTCATAGCTGAGGGAAAATGAAAAGAAATCTAAAACTTCATTAAAAAAAATTAATGGAGCAAGATCTTTTTATATGAAAACTAAAATATGTGTTTTGGAGTTCTAGAGAGGGCTTATATCAATTTTCAAGACAATTGGAGCAAAATAGAATTGCCATATTGAATCTTTTGAAAACATTTTTTTAGCTTCATTGAAGCAAATGTTGCAAGATTCGCTCATCTCTATCCATTATCCTAGACACCAAGCTCAACTGGGGTAACAATGTCCAATAACAGTTATTGCTAACAGAAAAATGACATAACTGTGACATTGATTGTATTTAAAGAAAAACCACTTAGTTTAACCAAAAACAAACTAAAAATACTCACCTGTGTTCCTCTTCATCCCGTTCCTGGCAGTGGGGATGCGTTTATTACCTAGAAAAGAGACTTTTAATTAGCAGCCAGGAGTTTGGGGACAAGATGTCCGGTGCTCTGGGATGCTAATTATGCATGCCTCTTGCACCTCCCATTCACAGGCTGGGAGCATGGGAGAAGGAGGGGATGTCATGTGAATTAGCAGCCTGGAGCGGCAGATGTCTTGTCCTCGGACTCCTGGCTGCTAATTATAAGTCTCACAGAGCCAACAAGCCATCACAGAGCTCTGTGCATGGAAAAATAAAATAGATTTTTGAAGGTGGGGAGTGAAAAATGAAAATGATAGAGGTCTGCAGTGGGAAGGGGTTAACATCTATTTCAGAAAGACAGTATTAGAGTAACATCCATCTCGACCATATCCAGTGGGCTTATATTTAAATAAAATATAATTTATTCCCACACATCTATATACATACATACATATCTACAGAATCAATCTGCTCAGCTACTTCTGATCTCTAACATATTGGCTGCAGATTGGGCAGCTCTGCCAATGTGGAAGGTTTCCTTTAAACTCTGATATTTTTTTTTTAGTGTAATTTATAAATGGTACAGAACATGTGTTCTTTACAATTGTGTTTTATGTTACCTTGTATTGTCCTATGTAAGTGCTCTGTGAATGCATAACATAAAAATATGGGTCTGATTTTAGGTCAAGGGGAAGGTGGTTAAGTTATATTTCTGTCTGACAGTCTGGTGACAAGACAAAGGGAAGCAGCAGATAGCGGATAGTGATGCAGTATGACAGCAAGGACAATGATATATACTAAAAAGAACAACAGAAAGGTTTTTAAGATAATGTACTGTCTGGGAAAGAACTGCTGACGTTCTTTTAGAGATCTGAGCCATGGAGATTTTATTTAGTTCGGCAGAGCGGAGCCAAAAAAAGAAAAAAATGCCTGAGCAGTAATATGTCGCTTTAGACATTTTGCAGTAGTTGCTTAAAGTTGCCTTCTCAATCTTCATTTAAGTACAGTCTGTAATTTGTCTCAAGATATTTAAAGTGAGCCTGTCACCCATTGAGTATGTGGCAGGAATGGTATGGAGAACTTTTTGTCTGGTGATATATATTTGGAAGTTGTAGGCCTCAATCAGAAGCCTTTCCCTTTGTTAGTGTTTTATTACAACATTATTTATGGCGTTGTGCGGTAATTTCTTTCTGTCTCACTATTTTCACTTTTGCTGTTAGGTGTTAAATGCATTCACCATCGTTCCAGTACATTTGAACTTTTCTCCAATTAGCCTTGAGTTTTCAATCACTTCGGCTTCTGAATGTGACCTCTTGTGCTCATACACTTATTCCTTTGAAATATGCTTCCAACCCTAGCTTTCTTAAATCCCTTAATGTTTTTCAAAGAACGGGCCTATGCTTTTACATAGACTGGTGTGAATATTACCGTATTGTAAAGCATCTCCCACTTCTCTCAACTTGAATTCTTCTACCCACAAAATAGTAGGGTGTTCCAGCAGAAAACTAGCAGAGGAGAACCAGTCAAGCCAGACTGCTCCCCATACTAAACTGAAGTTTAGTTATGTTTTCTTTGTCTTCTTTTAGATGATCTGTGTAAATAATAGAACGTTTAGAACTCTGAGCATATTTATTTCTATTGAATATATGAAGCGTACTGTATATGTTGTATGTTATATATAGATGAAGTATACTGAATATGTTGTATGCAGTGCAGTGTGAACATGGCCTCATGCCTGCTATTGCCCCAAAGTAATGGTGAAGCGGGCACACTGCTGTGTTCAGGACAGCACTGCTAGTCTCTGTATGCAAACAGAGACCTGGTAGGGAAGGACCATGCCAAAGATGAGCAGGGTAAGTGGGTAGTATATGCTGTTTATTATTTTTAAACCCCACAGACATACCTGGATAACTATTTTAAGTTGGGCTGCAACTCTTCACTTGAAATTAAAGGGGTTGTCCAGTTCAAGGAAATAAACATTATTCATTGTATAAGTAAAAGGTACTTTCTGTATCAATTCCTTGTGGATTTGTAGACCTATGCTTGTTGTAATTTAAAAGAAATCTTCAACATTTACTTCCAACAGATGGAAACTTGTTCATGGTCATGTGACCCTTTTTGTGTGAATGATAGTATGAAATAATATGGAAATTCCCTCATTTTCTAATCTTATTAAGTTGCCTAGTGCAGGGTTGGGGGGAGTTGATATGACATACATCTTTAGGCTGTTTAGTCACACTCCTTATACTTGCATGCTGTGACTGGGGTTGTGAAATAATGTGTTATATGGCTGCACAAGTTTCCTGATAATACTACAGTTTTACTAGCAAATTGATCCTCATTAATAATAAATTAATGAAACTGTTATGACCAAGGGGTACTACCGGAAATACTGCAGTATTACCTGCTGAATTGTTTAACCACTGTATACATTATTTGAGCCTTTACTCATTGTATGCTTACAAATCAAGACACAAAGACAAGCTACTAAACCCCTGCTTTTGTGCTACCATTTAATTTTGTCCTCCAGTGAGGTCGGTTACTTCTGATGAGCAATTTTTCTGTGAGATACTGCCAAATTTATACCGTACATGTTTTATTATTAGCGTCCTGCACAAAACATGTCGTTTGGGAGATAATGAATGGAACAAGTGATATGTGTGATGAATAAAACCATAAATACGTTTTTTTTGTGATTCTGCTTTGACATTTTCAACGTATTACCACATTTTTATAACACAAAATGGATCAAAGCTGGCTTTTAGGAACGTACAGTGAAATCAACTATAAAAGATCTGCACCAAGCAAAGAAGACTGATTTTTAATCCATTTAACACATGTACAATCCATATAGATGATTCTTCTTAGTCCCACAAGCAATTTATAAACACATTTTTTATTTCTTTGGTGCCAACCGCTGGTAGAAGATAGGAAAATAAATACCAATAAAATGTATTTTAGATGCCTTATTCAGTCTGCCTCATCAGCGATTTGCATAAAGCCGGCTATGTGCCCAATGCAGAGCATGATTCACTATACTACGGGCATCGATTCTACATAAAATTATCTAGATCATAAAATCATAGAGTGGATTTGAAGATTTTGTGATTTTCACTATAATCCCGGATTTTCCTTTATGCATCACGGGTGTATCTAGCATGCTGGTGATAGTTATCAGGCTATTCTCAATACCTATTTTTGTAAAGGAGCTGATATGATGGATTGTCATATGTATAATGATAACAGTAAAACAAATTGCAAAAGATCAGGGACCCATAAGATCGGTGATCTAAGGAGTCAAGTATCCATAAAATTAGTACAGTGTATTAGAAGCATCTTTTTGCTTGTTATGTGAGCCTGTGCAATATACTTTTTGGAACACATACATTGATGAGTTATTTCCATGTACAAATAATAATTTGTAAGATCATTCAAAAAGGTATTTTTTAGTATTCCAACAAAGTTCTGTTCAAGCTTTTATGCAGTAACTCATATATAGAAGGTGAGAAAGAAGTGGGCTGATATTTTAATGAAAAATAAATTGTTACTTCTGATTTGTATAATGGCATAATAGTATTATTTGCTTTTTTTAAAAAAATCTTCAATAATATGATAAAGATAAGACACCACTGCCTGGGATACACTGTGTAGGTACCTACAAACATTCTGCAAGTTTTAATGCCATCCACATTCCATCATGAAATTGTGTGATCCCTAACAAATCATTTCTGTTCTCCTGCCTCTTCACATCAGCATCAAAGCAAATAAGAATATTGCCATAGTCCATCTATTCCCTGTGAGATCTGTCATTAGCACCATAGTAAATTACAGTAATTAGCAGCCAGTAAATGATGGGTGTATGAGCGCTTGTAAAGTAAAATATAGTAAACAACATTCAGTCTACGGATGTTCTATACGTGTGAATATATATATATATATATATATATATATATATAGTTAATTTACAGCAATTCTTACTTTAAACAGTTTTGTGAAAATAGGCATACCATAAAATGCCTTATTTGACTTTTTAAGACAATTACTGTATTACTGTGTCTGTGTGTAGCTTGCAGTTACTGCAGACTAGAAGTTGTGCAATATATCAATATTGGCTTGACAAGAATTTCTTATAATTCAGAGGAACAGTCTCCCAAAAAAGAACCTGACCATTTGCCCACGGACATGGGGGGAGGTTGTCTCTCACTTGGTAAATTCATCTAGGAGATGACACCAATGAGCCAGTAAGAAAGAGCAGACCTTTAATTTGAATGCTATTATGTAGTAAAATGGCAAAAAAATTCTAAAAAAAGATTTCAAAATATTAAATATTTTGTTTATGACAACCATGAGATTATCCTACTACAGTGCTACTTTCATAACCAGCACCAGGCATAGACATCTCCTATCTTGGATGTTTTAATAATAACTGGCTTTGGTTGACAGTAGCCTCTCTAGGTCCATTGGCACCTTTACAATATGTTGGGGGGGGGATTATGGCTTTGTGAATAAAGTTATGCAGAAATGAGAAAAAATTAAATAATCATAATACAAGGACTTTTTTCATTGCCTATCCTTGTGATAGGTACTCAATATCAGAATGGTAGGGTCCAACACCTTGTATCCCTTAAGCTATTCACATGTTTGAAGCAGTGGTTCAGTGAGTGCTGCTTCTGTTTCACATGCCTGTGGTGTCACATCCATCAGTATAGTGCTGTACTGAGTACACTGTGGCTAAGTCACAGAATATTTTAGAATGCTCCATTTTCTTCTAACAACTGTAAATGGGGGTGTTGGTCTGAAATAGACTACATTTTATGTAAGTGAAAGGATGTAATGTTATAATAATCTTAATCCCAATTTAAATAAACCCAATTTACAGACAACTAATAGTTACAGATGGACCTCTGGATGCAATGATCATTTATTAGAGTTAAAGGTATCTGCAATTAAGCTTTATTGTTAATTAATGTTCCCAGGACTACCCAAGATTTAGAAAATACAATTGTCACAGGGAAAAAAATTGTTTTTGATATTTACATATCTGTTCCGACTATACATACAAATTCAACTTAGGGGAAACCTACCACTACGGATCTACCTATTAAGGTACATCCGGTGGTAGGTGCATCTAACGTATGTAAG
Organism: Engystomops pustulosus; assembly: GCF_040894005.1. NCBI lineage: Eukaryota > Metazoa > Chordata > Amphibia > Anura > Leptodactylidae > Engystomops > Engystomops pustulosus. Next base: position 54,906,799 of record NC_092414.1, on the reverse strand, counting down.
GATAGTTTTATGGCTAATCCTTTACTCCCCTCTATCTTTTATAATCTTTAATCAGGGAAATATGCTAATTCTCTGTATTGGCTACTGGGGCGTGGAGTAGCCGGAGCTGAGGCTACATGGTGTGGCTAGGCCACACCCCAGTAGCATCTTTGATGCTCCTAACTAGACATCTTAAGCGCAGCTACGAGGAGCTGCGCAAACTCGTCCATGAAGCTGGAGTTCTGCGCATGTGCAGAACTCTGGCTTCGCGGACGAACTCCTTGTAGCTGCGTGCTGTAGATGTCTGCGTAGGAGGATCAAAGAGGCTACTTACACCCCAGAAGCCTCTTTAGAAAATTTGCATATTACCCTGATTAAAGATTATAAACGATAAAGCCCTTAAAAATAGGGCTAACCTTACATACTTTAGATTCACCTACCACCAGATCTACCTTAATAGGTAGATCCCTAGTGGTAGTTTTCCTTTAAGAAGAACCTAAAGAACCTATCCTGTACATAACACAGTGACTGCCAGTACCTTGCATAATTTATTGCTTTTAGTCACGTCAAAGAGATTTCCATTCCGAGCTCCTCCTGATGCTTTCACTAAACCTGACATTAGATCTTAGCTTGAGTCTCTTCTCTACGAGTTATCGCCATTAGAGTCAATCATTAGAGTTTGCACCTCTGATCATCATTTGGTCATCCCTCAGCCATAAAGATTACTTACTTATATTTTAGCAATGTATTGTTTTCCATGATCTATGAAAAGACATGCAGTAGGATGGCAGCCACTAGAGATCTACTTTGTGGTATAAAAGGGCTGAGGGTTACCATGCTGCATGTCAATATCTACATCTGGGTCACACATTTTCTCACTTATTGTATGATTTTGTAGCATTAACAGTCTTGGCAGAACTACAATAAAATACAGTCTTTTAATCCTAACAAAAAATGAGGAACTGATTGTGCAGTGACCAGTCCAGTTATAGCTTCAGGCATCAAATTAATTGCTCTGCTTTCCTTTAAGAGATAATATTTTCTTGTAGGTTCTGCTTATGGCACAGTATGCTTCATTGTAGAATAAAAAGATGTAACATTTCCCCATCTCCCCTGGCACCCCGGAAGATGGGCAATTTATCCTTTTCTATCAACAGAACTCCTTTCCAATCTTGTCATCTTGATTCTATGTCAAATTTATAGCACATTTTTTTTTACAATTTCAAAGAGGGACAGAAGGTACCACAGTACACAGAGCTGGTAAAATATTCAGTACTGGAATGGAATCCTCCTCATGCCAAGCTCCAAGAGCCAGTGCTGACTGACAATACAGTGCTAAATCATGGCTGCCTCAGGCTATATGTTTTTAAAGCTTATGTATGGTCAACACTGGTATATATGCCCTTGAGAACAAACTGAGACAGACAGACCCCTATTAAATAGGAATTGGCAATTTGTGGGAATTAAATATTATACATTTAGTAATGATAAAATAATGCACAATGATTCTTGGATCACACAGATCATAGAATTCCAAGTTCTAACTCTCTGCCACAAAAATACTTTAGCTTATAGGGTAAACACTTAGCACACGGGTTCAGTCCTAATACTTGTATCAAGGAACTCCTCATTCTCCTCTCTGGCACACTTATCTTAGTTTTCTCTCTGTTTATCTGTAACATTTGCGACCTTTTGGGCGAATTGGCAGATTGTGCAAAATTTTGAAACTTTTTTTACCTGCCAGCAAAGTTCGCCATGAATAAATTTTTTCAGTGTTGTGCTTCATTAATCTTTAGAATCCAGAAGTTGATTATTAAAAGACTGGCACATTTTTTGCATCTCGGTGGCAAAAAGTTGTAGCTCCGCTTTAAACTCTTTAAATGTTGCTGGCAAAGGAGCTGGCAGGAGCATTTTCCTAGGGATTTTCAATCCCTGTGATGTCAATGGAGAGCGACAACATCCTGGTGGCTTCTATGTGGCATGCAAGCACCATGGGCACCGATCACAGGTGTTAAATAGTTGGAAATGAGCCAAACCCTCTAACAGGTAAGAATCAAAAAAGTCACTAATTTTTGCAACACTAAAGTTATATAATTATAATTAAAACTATGATTATTTTCTAAATAGAAATTAAAGTCACTAAATACAGTATATATATATATATATACATATATATATATATATATATATATATATATATATATATTTATTAGGGGTCCTTTACTATGCCTTCTTCAAAAGTTATGTGCCAGAGAAGAGATGTAACAAGCCCCCTCTCTCTGCCTTCTTTTGAGAATTTTCTCCCCACACAACAGTGGGTCTAAAGAGGTGGGAAGTGGGCTTGAACATCCCATCCCGTGTATGTACTATAGCCTCTGCCAGAAAACTGGCGGAGACTATAGCAGAAATCTGTCAGGTCACGCATGATATAAACAGGTCTGACATGGCGGAGAACCCTTCCGGATCTACTAAGAGGCCAAAGTAGATTCAGCACCCTGTTCACCGACAGGCGAAATATTAAGAATGGATATTAATGCAAAACACAAGTCCTACTATATTCCCTCCTTTAAGTTAAAAAAAAAAAAAAAAAAAAATGTCATGACAAACGATGCAAAATACAATAGGCGGCACTTTAATTAGTCCTAATTAAAGGTTCACTACCTGTATATTTAATAAAATATAAAAAAATTTTTTATCAGGCATCATTTTTAAGTTCCATGTAGAGGCTAGAGAAGAAGAATATATATGAAGTAAGAAATGCGAGACTATTATATCTTCTGTCACCCACTTTATTGGTGTAAAATATAAGAAACTTTGCAATCATTATTTTTAGTCTTTGGAGTTGTAGTGTACAATATAGAATAGTGTGGAAATAGCAGCATAAATTTAATCAGCTCTTTGCTATAGGATATAATAGTCATTATTTCTCTGCAAACAAGATGCCAAAGCTTATTCTGGCAGTTTGAGTTACCGAATAGCAGAAAATAAATGATCAGTCTTTCTTTTTGTGCCAACACATAATAAGATAGGGAAAGAATATGGCCCACTTGCCTATGATCTATTGGCAATCAGTGAATGACTTGGCTCTTGCTATTGAAAATGTAAGGTTTTTAAATAAATGAGTATGTTACATGAAGAGATCTATTATGTTGCCACTGTTTAAGGAAGAAAATACATCCAGGCTTTATAGGTTAATTACTGGAATCAGATTTATTGTGTGTCTATTGAATATTTTTGTTTTTTTTAATATCATAGAAATGTTTGATTGCATGAGTTGGGAGAGGTTAAAACAAAGCTAACAGCTGGCATTCCAGTTCTGCATGTAAATTAGTTAGTTTAAGCTATCTTGATGCTTCTAAGTGGACAAGGAAGCTTATATGAGACTCTGCATATTAGAGAAATTGGTGAATAGTCCACTCATTTTGTATTGAACTGTCATGCAGTATTAGGCTAAGTTCACATCACATTGCAGGTCATTTATCTTTGGCTTTTCTCTTTTTTTTCCTCTTATATTTGGAGCCTTTCTTGATGCATTTGCATATTTGCAGCAAAATTTCCGACTTTACACTTTTCAGCTGCATAAACTGTATTGTTTGTAAATGTAAAAAAAAAAGATTTCTGGATTTAAAAACTTTTCCACTCACCTAAGAAAGATCAAAGTACCAGGGTCAGCGGTAAAAAATTGCAGCTTTGGCACAAATAAACTCCAGTACCAAGGTGCAGGCAAAATTTTAAAAGGGGTTACTAAAGAATTTGTTACTTTTGTGTGACTATAAGAAAAAAAGAAAACCTTGCAACAATCCATAGTCTTGGCTGCCTGATATATCACCCTGTCCAAAACAAAAAAAATTACACATAAATGTCCAGACTAAATGTAAATGACCCCCATTGTTTTCCTCTACTGTAAGGATATATTGGGAGGATTCCGACGTAGCCTTACAAAAGAGTATCTTCCTCTATGCTCATACAGTGGGATATGATGTCTGGTTTGGCTCCTTCCCTTGAAAGCAGGAGGGGAAGTGAACATTGGCAGCAGCCAGTGATTCTCTGCTATTAATGTTCAGGGTGTCTACTGAGTACCTCCCAAAGTACACATTGAGTGGAGGCTGAGGATGGATATTGCATAACTTCCCCATGGGGCTTTGCAGTTTTTTTTTAATCCAGTGTTTCCTGCTGGATGCGGCATATACTGTGCAGATGGAGGTAAACATGATGCCTCCACCCACCAGTATATGGATACATTCAGTGTATATATAAATATATATTACATCCACATGACCTAAGGGGGCTGCATTTTATTGGTAGGGGGCTGCTACAGGCCATTTAATTATGGGGGGCTGAATGGGGCATTTTATTACTGGGGGAAGGCTGCTGGGCATTTTATTACTGGGGGAAGGCTGCTGGCATTTCATTACTGGGGGAAGGCTGCTGGGCATAACATTACTAGGAGAGGCGGCTTGGTATTACATTACTGGGGAAGGCTTCGACCAATGCATTTTCCAAATTAGGCTACTACTATTGAAATCAATAAGATTTCCCAGTTATTTGTGGTTAAATTATGGACCTCAGCTCATACTCGGGTCGATTTATACTCAAGTAATACAAAGTAGTTAATTTCTGAAATGACTTGGGATATTGTAGCTATTGGCTTTGTTTTGCAGAACCTAGAAAGAAGTAGTTTTGTGATGGCTAGAAATGTGACTTAGTATTCTGTATCTGCTGGGAGTAGAGGTGATTTATAATAAGAGTAGTGCCATTCTAGCAGGTTTAGTTATTGTTGACTGTGTTGCATCTGATAGGAGTTTTGAGAAAAGAACACTACCCTTCCTAACCCTCTCTCCTCAATCCCTTTTAACAGCACCTTTTATAGGACCTATATACGGTAATCTGTGAAGGTATTTAAATGTAAACTTTCCTCCTTGCTCTATGGACTACAATATATAGTTTACTGTTATACTGTTATTGTTTATTATGACAGAAAATAACTTTAGGGTCCATACTTTGATCCTATTTAAACTATAAATCAATATATCACTGCACAATTAACATTAAATGATGTCTACATTGTTATTTAATGTTCTCTGACCCTACAAAGGTTATTTTTATAATATAATTTAATGATCAAATAAAAACAATTGTTTAAAAAAACCCTTGCCATGTGGAGGTTCTCAATGCTTTACAATTAGCAATTATTGACAAAGAAAATCAATATCAGTAGAAACCTTTAAATCAGCAGACTCAGAAAACATGTGTTTTAAAGTCTGGTAGGCAATTGAGTTTAAGTGATACATAGAGTTTATAGCGTTTATATAGGACATTTCAAGCCAGAATTCCAAAGTTTTCAGTGCACAATTCAGACAACTGAAAGCCTCTTCTTATCTGTGCTTTCCATTTACTCCAGAGGGGACGGGATGGACTTTTATGGAGGTCAGACATAATTTACTTTCTATTTTAAGGTAGGTATACATCTCCTCCGCGTGAAAAGAAGTAACTGCGCTAAAAGTAATAGTGGCCACTCTGAACTGGATTACAACAACAATCTGTATGAACAGTATGGTTTCATATACAGAATGTTTCTCCAGATTCTTTTGACCACTGGAATGAATAGCACTTTCCATTTACTTGAAATGGTCCATTAAGACTATATTTTGACCCTGTACTTAGCTTTCCAAATGCCTTTTTGTATTTATGTTCACTCTTATTTTTCAGCAGAGGTTTTTTTTCTTAAGCTAGTGAAAAATAATACCCAGCTGCAGTTGTCATTGCTCTAAACTGGCAGGAACGGTTTTGTTGCCTCTCTTAGGCATAGTTAATGCTTCTCCTTGCGTTTCTCTGCAATTAGTGTAAACTGCTTTGGCCCATTATTTGTTTCTTAGGATATACATCATTTTCCATAACAAGCACACAACTTAAATCAATGTTACTAAATGTGATGATGACAATGCAGTGCAGAAGGTGAACTTTACTCTAAAGTTATTCCACAATACTGTGCTAAATTCTACTTGTGGTCCTTATGATTTGTTCTAATCATCACTACTGGTATATTGAAAGTTAATGGCAATGTCAGAGCCCTTATAAGGTATCCGTGCTAAAGACATTGATGAACTATCCATCGGATAGGCCTTTAACCCCTTAATATCATTTACCTTTTTCGTTTTTGTGTTTCCATATTTGCTCCCCACCCCTCAAACTGTACAAAGCTGTGTGAGGGGTTTTTATGCACAACAAATTGTCCTTCCTAGTGACAGTATTTTATATTCCATGCCATGTACTGGAAATCTGGAAATAAATTCCAAATGTGGCAAAAAATACATTTGCTTCATTTTCTTGTGGGCTCTGTTTTTACGACTTTCCCTGTGTACTGAAAATGACACCTCCTTGGGTTTGTACGATCTCGGAAATATATTTGCATAGATTTTATTATGTTTTAACAGATTTAAAAAGATAAAACCTTTTGTACAAAAAAAATCTTCATTCGACCATATTCTGAGGCTTATAACTTTTTCATACCATGGTGTATGGAGTGGTCTAAGTGAGATGCCATTTTCATTGCTACCTTTTTGGGGACTGTATGACCTTTTGATCACATTTTATTAGGAATTTTAAGTGAAGCAAAATGGCGAAAAAATGGCAAATCAGACGAGTGAAAAAAAATGTTTACTTTATTTTTATAACTACTTGAACCCTAGGAGCCTGATTATTCCCAACACATACTGCAATCCGACTGTATTAAAATATATGGGAATTTTACAGTACATCTGACTGATTTGTTGCACCAGATGATGTCACGAGGTGTGACGATCACAACCAAGGTGCCTGTAGCAACATTTAAATGCATCAACGCCTTTGCTGGCACCATCTAAATGGTTAAAGGGGACCTGTCATCAGACCTGTCATTGGCCTAATAAACTACTAGCAGTATGTTTTCAAGCAGTTGAGCAGCTTTTAGATGATGGTGCCATCATCCAGAAATTCAACTTTGAAGTGAGATTGGTTTTATGAAGTCAAGTAGGCAGAGACTTTAATCCAGAAGTTCCAGTGCCTTAAAATACCCCCTTCACGGTAATTGATGGTCCTTCTTCCATGGACATCATTGATCACTCTCCTGTAGTCCAGTGCATGATGTCAATCACATGGGAGGAGGTGTTCAGAGGCAGGGAGATCTTAACTTCAATGTTAAACTCTCCGACTCCCTGGTATTATACATATAACTTTAAAGTTGATTTTCTGGATGATACCACCAAGCTGGGTCATGAAAGAAACATGACCTATAAGCTGTTCAACTGCTTGACATCAAACTAGTAGTGGTTTATTAGGCCAATTTCTGATGACAGGTTCTCTTTAACACCCGTAATCAGTGCTGTTAGAGGCGGGTGTTTGCTGCATTATGCAGAAAACATCTGGTGAGTACATACAACCCCTACTGCAACAAGATGTTCAGAAACATTATATGGGACGTGGTTAATATAATTTTTGCATCCCTGCTCAGTTTTGAATTCTAGTTCAGTTTTCTCTGTTGCAGTCTTATTGAAGGGAATATGCTGAGCTGGAACTTGTTTTGGAACCTTCAGTTCTGACTTGGCGGAAAGTGTTAAATTTGATGTAGTGCTACCACAGATAAAATTAAAGGGAGCCTGTAAATATTCTTTTTAAAAACTGGCCTCAGCATCATGTAAAGACAACAATGTTTTTCCTCATTAAGCTTTCTGTTGCCGTAAAGACAAGTCTTACAATTTTAAAACCTTATTTCAGTATGTAGGAATTGTGTTAGCCAATTTACTAGGTTACCTAGTCCTGTAATAAACACGTTATATCATGCAAAATTTGGCTGTCAGTCTTAGAGGACATCAGGCTATTCTCTACATAATACAAACAGAATAAATATTCCATAAGACTAACTGCTATTACCCACTCTTCACTTTGACCAAGTGGTTTGGATATTGAACATACAAATGTAGGCAAGTTTAAACACAGAGACCCTTTTAATGGATTTTTAATGGTATTTTATGGTTTTTATTGTCTTCTGAGATAGGATGTCATGGCACACAATCACAAGACTGTATAGAGAAGTCTCATGGGCTAAGTCCTCTTTATAAAGGGCCTGTGATTGCTCTATTATCCTTGGCTCTAACACCCACAACGGTGAGTGTCACCATATTGCACAAGATTGTGTCCACCCCTTAACCCCTTAGCGCTCTGCGCCGTAGCTGTACTGCGCTGAGTCCCGCGAATAGCGTTTAGCGCAGTACAGCTACTGCGCAGAGACAATGCCGGTTCAGCGCTGCATAGCAGCCGAACCGGCATCGTTAGCCGCGGGATTTCAACGGTAATCTACCGTTGACATCCCCGGCTAACACCCGCGGGTGTTTAACCCGTTAAATGCCGCGGTCAACGCGACCGCGGCATTTAACATGCTTTCTGGGGGTCTTTACCCCACGATCGGCCCCCCCGCACCGTTTTCGGGGGGGGGCGATTGCTGTTTTGGCACCTCTGGGGTCCGATCGGGACCCCAGAGAAGCCTGGAGGGATTACCTTTGAGATGGCGTCTGTGACGTCATCTTAAAGGCAAAGTGTCAGCCTATGCATCTGCATAGGCTGGCACTGCTAATACCCTGCAATACATTAGTATTGCAGAGTATTATCAAGAACAAGCAATCAGATGATTGCTTGTTCATATCCCATGGTGGATCATGTAAAAAATGTACAAAATAATGTTTTTCAATTAAAAATTACTTTATAAATCACTAAAAATGCCCATAAGCCCCAAAACATATAGAGACATATAACGCTCAAAAAAGTCTAAATCATAACACAAACCCCACATATATAGTATCATCGCGTCCGTAACAATCCATAGAATAAAACTAAATAACTATTGATGAACGCCGTAAAAAAAAAAAAAGTTAAAAACCCGGCAAAAATTATGATTTTTACCTATTATATCCCACTAAAAATGCAATAAAAAGTGATCAACAAAACATATGTACTCCAGATTGATACATTTGCAAAGAACAACATGTCCCGCAAAAAACAAGCCATCAACCAGCTCTGTAGCCAAAAACGTAACAATGTTATGCCACTTGGCAAACGGCGATGCAAAAATGATAGATTTTTCCCCACATTATGGTTTTATTTGGCAAATTTAGTAAAACATAAGAAAAAATATTCATGTCTGGTATCCCCGTAATCGTATTGACTCATAGAATAAAGATAACATGATTATTAGGCTACACGGTGAACACGAAAAAAAAAAAAAGTCAAAAATCCAGTACAGAATTGATGCTTTTCTACTCATGACCTCAAAAAAAGTTCCAAAATTTTCAACAATAGGTGATACCAACCCCAAAATGGTAACACTGGAAAAAGCATCTCGTCCCGCAAAGAAAATGTCGTCACATGGCCCAAAATTTTAGGGCTAAATGAACGTATAACCGACAAAATTTTACCATTCTAAATTTCACCGCCATTTTGATTCAGTTACTATGAAGATCTCAAGGGGTTAACAATCTTTGTAAATGCTGTTTCTGATAGTTTGAGGGGTGCAGATTTGAAAATGGGTTGGTTATATAGGGGGGTTTTGTTGCTAAATATGTAAAATTTGATTTCAAACAGTATTTATCCCCAAAATAGTCAATTCTGAAAAAACTGAAAACGGTGAACACGAAAAAAAAAAAAGTAAAAAATCCAGTACAGAATTGATGCTTTTCTACTCATGACCTCAAAAAAAAGTTCCAAAATTTTCAACAATAGGTGATACCAACCCCAAAATGGTAACACTGGAAAAAGCATCTCGTCCCGCAAAGAAAATGCCGTCACATGGCCCAAATAACGTAAAAGCGAAAATTTTATAGCCTTCAAAAGGGGGCAACGAGAAAACTAAAATCCAGGCAGCTGCAGGGTGCTCCTTCCCTTCTGCGCCTCGCTGTGCCCCCATAACACAAGTAACGGCCACGTGTGGGGGGTCGCTGCACTCAGGAGAAATTGTAGAACAAATTTTATGGTGAGTTTTCTCTTTTTATCTTTTGGAAATGTGTATAACCGACAAAATTTGACCATTCTAAATTTCACCGCCATTTTGATTCAATTACTATGAAGATCTCAAGGGGTTAACAATCTTTGTAAATGCTGTTTCTGATAGTTTGAGGGGTGCAGATTTGAAAATGGGTTGGTTATATAGGGGGTTTTGTTGCTAAATATGTAAAATTTGATTTCAAACAGTATTTATCCCCAAAATAGTCAATTCCGAAAATACGGAAAATCGCTATTCGATTTGTAAGCCGCGTGATGTCAAAATAAATTATCCAAACATTTCAAAAATTATGAAAATGTAAAGTAGACAAATGGGAAATGTTATTCTGCAAGTTATTTAGGTGGTAAATCGATCTGCCTGAAAACGCAGTGATTTTGAATTTCGAAAATGGGAAATTTTTCAAAAAATTCATCATTTTTTTCTTTGTAAATAAACGCAAAACTTATCAGCCAAAATTTACCACTAAAATGAAGTACAACATGTGGGGAAAAAACAATCTCAGAATCGCTTTGATAAGTAAAAGTGTTCAAAAGTTATAACCATATAAAGCGACGCAGGTCAGAATCTAAAAAATGGGACTGAGCCTTAAGCTGTAAAATGGCTGCGTCCTTAAGGGGTTAATGACCTCATCTGGGGATAGCAGTATGTTTTTCAATATCCCTTTTTCGACCCTGCATCTGTATAATCATACTGTCCTAAAGAATAAAGCGGCTGTGCCTTTGAACTGCACATTGAAGACCTATGGTTCAAATGTGTTTTTTTTTTTTTAAATTTCACTGCATTTGACATTTTTTCAGCTTCTCGGTACATATTAAGTGTTGATGCTAGGAAGTAAAATTTGTTCTGCAGAAAACAAGCCCTTGTATATTTATGTAAATGGGAAAACATAAATTGTCGAGCTTTTGTGAGGAGGGGAAAACAGAAAAACAAAAACATAAAATGGGCACTGTCACTCTTAAAGGAAATTTACCACCAAGATGAAGGATTGTAAACCAGGTATACTGATGTGTGCCCCCTCTGTCGCAATCCCCTCTTCTTATAGCTGCTTATGTCTTTGTTTTTAAGAAAAGAGGTTTTTAGGACTTCAGGCTCCATTGACATCTCTAGGGCAGGGTGCTCCAGATGTTCATTTGCATATTTTTTGCAACCTTTTTATTGTAAAAACAAGGTCCTAAGAAACTAAAAGAAAAGCATAACCTGACAGAGGGTCAGTGAGCTTGGTTTACAATTCTTCATCCTGGGGGAAGATGTCCTTTAAGGTCTATGATTTTTTTGTATTGGACTTTCTTTCATTCAGCATGAGAAAACTGGGTAACTGAAGTATACATCGGCCAGGCACACACCTAGCAGTTCTAAAATATGTTTTTTGGAATTTTATCTAATGTGCCTTTTGGGGTTTGTAACCCTGTATAATGCATGCTATAAGGTGATGGTAGGCACATGTTCTGTCTGGTTTTGTGCATTAACTGCATTTGGTTCATAACTCCCTATATTATGGATACTAAGTTGCATAGATATAAATATTGTACTTATAAGGTAATCAGGCTGTAAAATTGTTGCATAAATAATAACTCTAGGTATGGCTTAAAAATGAATTCATTGCTATTGGAGAGGAAAGTGAACTGGTTATGATTACCAGTTTTAATAAGTTGTCAGATGTGCTTTATGAAACTGTACAGAATGTTATTAAAAGTCACATTACCAGCCCAGGTGAACCTGACACAATAAGTATAGGCTGCAAGTAGATTACAGAAAAACGCCCTTTAGAAACACAAATAATGTGCATTAATGTAGATGTTGTTTTGGAGCGCAAGTTTTTATATTATTTGTCAAAGGCATATGGCCTTTTCAGAATATTACTTAATTTGTTAATATTGTAACAAACCAAAGGTTGCCAGTTTTATGTCGCTTCTTTGCCTTTGGCATCAGAAACAAAATGTTCCCTTTAGAAATACAAGCTCCTGTAAAGAATTAATTATATTTCAATTGAGGTGCTTGAAAAACGTTTTAATATTCCCATTTTTTAATGTGGAAAACAAAAGCTTTAAATGGGATGTTGCAATATGGCATATGAAAGAAACCAAGATTTGTACTGGAATCCTGGAGATTACCTCTTAAAAAGTTTCATTTATTGAACTCAAACAATATTCACAATTAAATCTCTATTTCATAATGTTAAAGTAAAGAGGTACATCAAAATATGTATTTGGAAATAGTAAATGTACTAGATGTGGGATTTTTTCATGGCAATGCTTCTATTGCTAGTGTGATGAATAAACATTCATGGAACAATTAACAATGTCAACAAGGAACTATCCCAAGATTATAACGTATTTCCTATCCACATAATATGCAATAACTGTCTCATCAGCAACTGCTGATGGTCCAACTGCTGGGAGCCCAACCTTTTATAAGAATGGGGCATATTCTGTTTGAATGAAGCAGCAGTCAAGCAAGTTTAAAGAAAAAAGACTCTATAATGTAGGGAAAGGCATCATGTAAATAGTAGAGTTATAAGCAGCAGACTAACAGGTGGCCATGTAGCTCATTAAAGGGGATGATCATGGCTGCCTTCTTCCAGAAACAGCTTACAGCCTTCAGCAAGCTTTTAAATTATTATTATTATTACTGTATTTTTCGGACAAAAAGTCCTTTGACTCTCAGAAATCAAAGGTGCGCCTTATAGTCCAGTGTGCCTTATATATGAACCATACTTACAGACAACAGCTGTCTTGAGCTGTGAACAGGTCTGCCACCTGCTGGTCATTCATCCTTATAATCAGGTGCACCTTATATATGAACCTAAACGTTTTAGCAAGCATTTATTGAAGGTGCGCCTTATAGTCCGAAAAATACGGTATTATATATAGAGCACCATTAATCACTTATCCCACAATGATGTCATGGTGCGGCAGGGGGTGTATGAAGAGGGTTCACGGGCTGAGCCCTCTTCATACACATGGGGTGTTTGCTGCATAATGCAGCAAACACCAACAACTAACACCCGCCTTCGGTCCTGGCAAAGCCAAAGGGCAGGCACAAAACAAGACTAACATACAAACCACAATTGTATGCAATTTTAACATATTACTTTAATGGTATTCCTATGTAAGGACATTAATATGATATTCCCACAAAGATAAGTTTCTTAAATGTACTCAGGATAACAAATTAACACATTCTCTAATTCACTGTTACTAAAAAAAATACAGTATTTCACAGGTATAAGTCCAACCTGGCTCTATCAGTCCTGATGTGCACAATTTCAGTTTCCCATAGACACGACCCTAGAACTTCTGACTTTGGGCTGCGGAAAGCCATCTTGGAAATCTGTATGACTGCCATGCAGCTGATATTTCTGTCTCTCTCTCTGCTCTTTGCACTCTAGCTCCTCCCCCCTGCATTCCAGGATGAAGCTCACAGACATTTACTCACTTCCTGCCAGCAAACATTGGGAGGAGAGAGAAGCTGAAAGTGTATATAAACCTTGTACCCTGATACTCTAAGCACATGGTCAGCTCACAGAACTAGATGGATCATAATGTTTCTGCTTAGCGAGTGTCCTACCACACCCTGGAATCTTACAATAACCATCACTGAGTAATAGGAACTAATACCACAATAAAATTGTAAAATCAAATAGTAAAATAAGGGGTTAAAATGATCTTTTATTGTGTAAACATCACTAGGGGATTGAGATTGGAGAATTTTCTTTGTGGGAAAACCCCTTTAAGACACTTTCAATCCAAACTGCACAATTATTTTGTTGGTCTTTAGATGTTGAAGTTGTTGTTGTTTTTTTTTTCTTTTATATATTTTTACATACTGTAACATCTTGTTATTAACAATGAACAGCTCTTGCCTAGATAATCTTTGACCTCCCTTCTGTGTTTAGCAGATGTAACTGTCAAATGATAAGATAGGGAAAAATATATAATAGCAGAAATATTTTTTATTCAAGGCACCACTGCCAAGCAAATATAAAACATATAACCTGTGTGTATGCAGCAAAGCTGTGCAATTTAATTAGTATCTGGTAGATGTGTTAGAAGAAAAATATCAAGCTGTGAATAGACTACTGTACTTTACAGTTTCAGCCTTTTTAGATTTTTGTGAAAAACACACAATCCATAGTAATACTGTGGCCATTTGTGGTCTGTTAGATACCTTTTAGTTTAATATTAACTAAAAGGCATCTTAAAGATTAGACAAATGACCATCTTTGAAAGACAGAAAAAGGGTAGCTTGACTATTTATTTTAGTTTCTTTCATTAATGTTTATTGTTTAATTTTCTGTTTTGGTGTTTGACAATAGAAATTAGTACACAAAACATATTGGGACCTATTTACTAAGGGTCCGCAGATGCACTTTCGTCGGATTGTCTGAAGCTTTCGGCGATTGCACGGCTGTGCCAGGTATTTAACCAGGGATTGTGTTGCACGCGATCGGATTTTGGCGCATAAATCGGGGGCATGCCGTTGGACGATCCAACTGATTTGGACTGAGCGTGGAATTTAAAGGGGTATTCCCATTATAGCAAGTAATTGATATTGTTTGAATAATAAATAGGTTATTAAAATTTCCAATATACTTTCTGTATCAATTCTTCATGGTTTTCTAGATCTCTGCTTGCTGTCATTCTATAGGAAGCTTCTTTGTTTACTTCCAGTGGATAGAAATCTGACCATGGTCACACAGGTTCACGGCTCGTTATAACACACAGCTCTGATTACTCTCTATGATACTAACGAGCCGTGCACCTGTGTGATCATGGTCAGTTTCATGTCCACTTGAAGTAAACTTAGAAGCTTTCTATAGAAGGACACAAAGCAGAGATCTAGAAAATAGTGAGGAATTGATACAGAAAGTATATTGGAAAATTGTATAATTTTTCATCATACAAACAATAACATTAATTTGCCGAAGTGGGAATACCCCTTTACCTTTAAAATTATGTTGCAAGATCAAGCACTTATATACACCATGAAGAATAAGTTGAACTCCGGCGGACCTGAGCGGGGGAAGCGACACATGCAGGATATCGGGCGCACGATATTCTGGTTGGACAATGCACTTTGGGTGAACTCCTCCTTAAGGGTAAGTAAATGTGCCCCGTTATGCTCAGTTCACATGTGTCTAGGGTTAAGGGTAAACTGTAGGACATATTTACTTACCTGGTCCTGTCGCAATCCCCGATCCGGACTGTCCGACGAGAATGATGTCTGGTGCGATTCCCCAAGATCGTGCATGTGTCGCATCCCCACTGAGGTTCGCCGGAATTCACCATCTTCTTCCCGGTGTATGTTAGTGCATGTCTTGCGACACAATTTGAATTTTAAATCCTGCGCTTAGTCCGAATCAGTCAGGTTGTCTGACGACCACGGCCCCTGATTTCTGTCGCATGAAAGTCGGCGCGATTGGGCCAAAATCTGATCGCGTGCACCAAAACCCCCTGTTAAATGCGGTGAAAATTGGAGGTAGTCGGGAAACCCGACAGAAATACGGTCCACGGACCCTTAGTAAATGTGCCCGTCTATGTATAAGGATAGTGTAATGGAAACTAAGAAAGGAAGGTATGTGGAATGTCTTCCATTCAACTCCTGTAGCCCTTTGACTTCAATGTATGGATGGTTGCCCTCCATTATAATAGTGAAAAAGAGACGCAGACTGCTATTTTTTCTTCTACTTGATAACATAAAAGGCAGTGGAACCTGCAGAGCGCAGGTGTGAACTGAACCTTTAAGTGGCCTTTTTAGATCAAACATTCTCAGGTGAACAAGTGACGTATTTTTTGTGTGTATTTTTTCTGTTATTGATGCCATAAATGTGTTTCTAATGTGACACCAATTTTTGTAACAGAGCTTATAAAGAAAAATTATGTGAGGTATTGTTATACATTACAATTTGCACACTATACTTTTCCACAACTACATGAACCATCAATATTATAGTATTGATAGTCTCAGAAGGGGTATTCACATTTCGGCCAAAGGTTTAATGTTTTTGGTTTTGGTTCATTCATGGTTCCATCAACCCAGCTTGTCCTAAACTGGGTAATGGGAACAAGTACAAAGAAAGAGTGGAGATTCATTCCATCTATTGCTTATGTTATGGAAACTGGTTGCTGAGCTCTAGTGATATCTCTTTGAAGGTGTATTTGGTGGCTACTTAAGATAATGATCTTTCTAAGGCTGCACACTTGTATTATCACATTTCCAAGCTTACAGACTATATTATAGTCAATAGTGTCAACCACCATTGATGTCCATAATATAATGTATTTAAAGCTTCGAAGAAAAAGGTGGGGGGAGCAGCGCAGTGAAAAGCGAATTTAAAATTCGTGGTGGGTGTAAGCTTCGCAAGGATCCGACTCCAAATCCCATATGTAGCCAAAGATTCAAAACAAGGAAGCAGCACTCCGTGAAGAATTCAGTGTTTTATTTCGCCAGTGGGCAGATGCAACGTTTCAGCTGTCTCTATGCAGCCATTTTCAAGCATGCTTGAAAATGGCTGCATAGAGACAGCTGAAACGTTGCATCTGCCCACTGGCGAAATAAAACACTGAATTCTTCACGGAGTGCTGCTTCCTTGTTTTGAGTCTTTAATGTATTTAAAGCGGTATTCCCATGAAGACAAGATACTTAAATATACGCAGGATAACAAAATAATTCATTCTCTAATTCACTGTTATTAATAAAAACACAGCATTTCACATACATTATTCTAACCTCTATCTATCAGTCCTGGTGTATACAATGTCGGCTGCGTCAGGAACCGACCGTGAATCTTCTGCTTATAGTTGGGTAGGGCAGATTATTCTAATAAATAGCTTCTCTTTTCTGCACATTGCAGTAGGATATCTGTCCCTCCCCCTCCTTTACAAGACCTTTTAAGATCTTTATAGCAGGGGTAGGAGGCATATAGCAGAGCTGACTCTTTGTGTTCTAGGTGAGTTAGCAGAGCTGAGAGCGTGTTACATCCATCTCTCTCATGGGTTTTATCATCTCTCACCTCTGATCTGTCTCATCTCTTTGTGCATGTGACAGATACTAGTGGATGTTCAGATGCTAAATATAAGTCTATATAAACTAATCTATCGGTATTGTCAGCACACAGTGTCAAAATTTGTCTGCTTAGAGAGTACTCACCCACACTCTTACACTGACCATCACTGAGTTATGGGAGCTAATACATCAATAAAACTGAATAAAATTGTAAAGTAAGGGGGGTTAAAAATTTTCATTATTATGTAAACATCACTAAGGGGGTTACAATTATATTATTAGTATTATAACTGAAACCTAGCCTTTAGGCTGCATTCACATATTGGGTGCGCTGGAGATGACCACTCCCCTCTCCATAGAAAATAGAGCCGCATGGCCGTTCTTAAGGCCAAACATAATGCATGCTCTATCTTTTTTGAAGCCACGGCACAGAACAGTGAACACTCATTGTACTGTACCGAGCCCATGCTCCATAGACGACTATGGGGGTAGTATAGCCGTATATACGTCCCTCATACATTCGTGTGAATGCTGCCTTATTATTACCTTATGACACAAGAATCTATATACATAACTAGGGTATACATTTAACCAAGATAATTTTCCCCTGAAGAAAGCAACAAAATGGCTGGATTTTATTTTCTTTTTGCTTCATAATCACCTATGTAATGCAATTAAACACATTTTGTAATTAATTAAATAGCTTTTAAATTGAATGTGTTTCCTATCTTAACTATGTTAAATGATTTTAATCTTTAATTAAAATATATATTAATGCTAAGAATTAAGCTAGCATTTAGTGTGTATCGCATGATTTAGTAACCCAGGAGATTAATAATTCCCCCAGTATCAACAACAAGAACGAAATGGAATATTTTGAGACTGTAAACAGAATGTGTGAATCGATATTTGCTTGGAGTTTCATGGTAGGTAATACTAGAAAATCAACCATACTCTGGTGATTAGCATCCACTCCAAACTGAAGATGCTCTGGGGTTTTAAAATTACCATAGGAATTAATGTAATCTTTTTAAAGGACTTAAAATATGGTAATAAACATACAACGTACCAGCACCTGCAGCTCAAGGTACCAAAGTTATTAGAGATGGATATAATTATATTTTTTACAGCAGGGATCTAGAAAACAAATTGTCATGAATATGGATGAGATGATTCTTCATTTACGATCCTATTAACTAAAGAAACTTTTGCTTAATGTTTCAGTAAATTTCAAGTTGTTTTCTATCTATTTTTAATATACTTTGTTCATTACATCAACATGAAACGCTTGGGTTTTTGGCAAAAAAAACTGAGGAAACTTGATATATACATTACTTCGAGTTCCCGCTCTACTGGGAAATTTAATCAACTTATTATTTGTCAAGTCACACAACATCATATTAATATTTGATCATGGTAGATTTATCAAGCAGGGTAGTTTACCTGATTTCCAAATTTAGATGTATACATGTACATGTTTGAAAATAAAAGTGGTAGCACCAGAGTGGCTTCCAGATGAGTAAGAATGAGAGGGTTGTTTTCATGGACAATACTGTCTTTTTCATCATAGTACAGGATTGTACTTTGTGGACAAGCGTGGAAGACCATGGTGTGTCTATATTTTATTCTCTCTGTACTATTATGGATACATTTACACGGGATACTACAAAAATTGTTGTGGGGTTCACCCCAAATTCCAACAAAAAATTATTTGTTAATCTTTTTTATGTTTGTTGTGGATTTTGAGCTCTGCATGGCTAAAGTAATGTATGGTGAGCATTCACAAAAAGTGTGGACACCAATCCAATGTCTAACTTCAACAGCTTTAATCACAACCAATATTTTGTTACTTATCAGCTTTCAAGGTAACCTATGAAGGGAATATGGACAATGACATCTTAAATATATGTAAATTGTAGCTTGTTAAAAAAAATGTGAGTTTAAGTTATGTAAAACAAGTAACAATTTAAAGTATTTATTTCAGAAATTGTCAGAAATCATCATTGGTTGACTCCGAACTGAAATAATGTACAAGGTTTGCTCTTTCTCCAAAACAACATTGTTAATAGAACTCTTCCTGCGTTATGACTAGTTCTTCTAAAGTACATTTGTCAGCATGTTTCAGACTTCATTCATCTGTTATCGTGGATATCATCAGAACAGTGGAAACAGACAATGCATACTAGACAAAATCCTGTTCTATGTACCATCATCATTAAAAAGGGATGGCATTCTTTAAAGTCAGAAAGGATATATATATCTATATTATCTATATTATATCTATATATATATATATATATATTATTGTCCTTTTCTATTCAATTAAAATATTCAGTTATATTCTACTTTAGTAATAACAAACTAATGTACCAATATCATATCAACTGCAGTTTCACATTCAACACACCTGCAATTAACTGATTCTCATTGCCCAACTGTATTCCTCATAAGAATGATAGCTCTTTTTTTGTCAAAACAGAGCAGGTAATTGCAGATAAAGAGGTCCTTCTGTCACTAGGGTCGTCTGTAAGTTGGGTGTCCTTAAGTCAGGGACCGCCAATACTGGTGTGTACAGTTTACTGCACATCAATTTTTTTTTTGGTTTCTTCCCGTCTGCTCCATTTAATTACTGTATGACAAAAACACAAGGTGGACATTGCTAGTAATTGAGAAGTGCAACTGGGTACCACAAAATATATCCTCAAACGTCTAAACCAATGTCACCACAAAGGTAGTGAAACACACACCCAATTAAGCAGAATCAATATGACACAGTAGTCCCTCATTGACCTAGTGCAGTGCTGAAAAAATTGGTTTAAAATATAGCATACTATTTTATCTACCGTTTACCAGGTTTTCACATAAAACATTTATTTTTCATGGAATAACCAACTGGACGTCCGTAAAGCAGATATTGGTCTATTTCTATCAATGGGACTCAATGATCTTGAATATGATAAGCACTTGGTAGTTCTAAGCAATAGTTAAAATAAATCAAAAGATGTCATTTGCTTTTTGAAGGAGAATACAAGGTTATTCCAGACATTTCTTCTCATTTCATGCTTTTTTTACTATCACAGAAGCATTCATTTTATATTCCTTTTTTCTCTTTTTGTATGAAGGATTTAACCTGCTTTTACAAGTTGAAGCTTTATGCAGTCACTGAAAGCAGTTTGTTGCCCTTTCTGTCCCTAATTATGAAAAAAAGACATTTTGATAACTTTGATTGACATAAAGGACAGTTTTTGTACTCAAACTTTAATCTGCAGAGTTTGTTCATTTTCATATTTATGCTTTTTCTACTTAATACCCGAGATGTGCAGTGAAGTGAAACGCAACCTGCAAACATGAATGATAATCACGCACAGTTTATCTGCATACTGTAAAGATTTCTTAAAAATCAGTTATAGGAAGGCCATCCTGCTAAGCGTGTGCTTATAGGACTTGTCACTTAAGGAGCATTTAGAAGGTCTGAAACTGTTAGTGTGGAATTAATCCCTGTAGCTCTATTAGAACATCTGGTTAAATAAATTCAGGGATGTGAAAAATCCACTGCTTAGCTTTTCAGAGCAATGAACAAAATAAAACAAAACCAGGATTAAAATAACACCAATCCACGAGGCGTTCAGCAGGAAAACAAATGCTTGCAACTTTTTGATAAAACAAGTTTCCCATTCTAGCTTGACATAGACTTACTAAAGAAATTACAATCCTTTGTTTATCTGAATTATAGCCTGCCACAGCAAGTGCTACCATCCAATTATTATTGAGGTTATCCGGTTCTTCAAATTAAAGGCCCATCCAAAGGCCATCGTTGTTAAATGATGTATGTCTAGACTTTGGTAAACTACTGGTCAGTTTGGGCTGCAACTGATTTCCAATCTCATATATGCAGCCATGCCAATATTAAATAACTGGACAACCCTTTAACATTTCCATAATTTTCATTGTAAAAAAAATATGAATAAGCAAAGACCAACTAGGACTATGGAATCCCAAAACTAAAGGAGCATTTTCTAGCCACATGATTATTCCTATGAAGATTCCACGAGCCTAGCTGATCTTCTGAAAGACTGCACTATTTCTATTATTTCTAAATTCCCCTTCTCCTCCTTTATTGTGGATTTATCTCTTTTGCTGAATATAACACTATTATTTGTATTGTTTTGATTGTTTTCCTTGTGTACATTTTATATGTTCCTTAATTAGAACACCTGAAAAAATACTTAAACAAAAAAACTGCTCAATAAACTTTGTACATTGTGCATATTTTAATGTGTCCATATCCCTTAATAGAGCTAAATATTTTGTATAATTTATCATAATTTTGGTGTAACATTGAGAGCTTTGTTTGCATTCTTAATCTACATCGCAAAGAAGATTAAACATAACACTTCTATACAAGATACTATCATTACATCACTAATGACAATAGATGATGTAAGAACTTCCTCCCCCTCCCTGTACAATGACCTCTATATAGATCACCCTGACACATCAATACATCACTACTGACAACAGATGATGTCACAGCTTATCTCCTCCCTCTCCCTGTACAATGACCTCTATATAGATAACACTGACCCATCATTACATCACTACTGACAATAGATGATGTCACAGCTTATCTCCTCCCTCTCCCTGTACAATGACCTCTAAATAGATAGCACTGACCCATCATTACTGACAATAGATGATGTCACAGCTTATATCATCCTCCTCCCTGTACAATGACCTCTATATAGATAACACTGACCCATCATTATATCATTACTGACAATGGATAATGTCACAGCTTATCTCCTCCTCCTCCCTGTACAATGACCTCTATATAGATAACACTGACCCATCATTATATCATTACTGACAATAGATGATGTCACAGCTTATCTCCTCCTCCTCCCTGTACAATGACCTCTATATAGATAACACTGACCCATCATTATATCATTACTGACAATGGATAATGTCACAGCTTATCTCCTCCTCCTCACTGTACAATGACCTCTATATAGATAACACTGACCCATCATTACATCACTACTGACAATAGATGATGTCACAGCTTATCTTCTTCCCCTCCCTGTACAATGTCTACAGTGTTATATAGATAACACTGACACATTATTACATCCCCAAATGATGTCACATTTGCCTTAGGTCCCTTCTACACTTGCGTTTTTCATGCAAGTGTTCTGCGTGTGCTTTTGATGCACATAACTTGCATTTTAATCGGTGGGCTTTTTCAGACTTTCCTTTTTTCTCGCACACATGCACATTTTTTTTAACACACGTTTAAATCTCAGCATGCTTTACTTTTGCAAGTCACGTGCGTGAAAAACGCACCATACAAGTCTATGGAGATGCATCAAAAAACGCATTGCACTCTGAGACACTTGCAAGTGCAATGCATTTTTCACGCATCAATTGCCATAGAAAAAATATACCCCAGTCCTGTGTTCTTTTCACGCGCGTAAAAAACGCATTGAAATTGCATTGAAAATGCATTGAAAACATGCATGAAAAACTGAGACAATAAAAACAAACTATGACTGAAAACTGATTGAACTCTGATGAGAAATGTAAGTTTTTCATTGACCGAACCCTGATCACACACTGATCATACTCTGACGTGATCTACAACGCAAGTGTGGAAGGGGCCTTATCTTGCATGAGCTTAGATCCTTCATTTGTACTTCTTATTACAACAAAGAGATTATTTCTGACATCAAGAATGTATTATTCATATATTCACATGAGTTTTTGTGTTTGGCTATTTTTACACTGGACAGACAGCAAGTATGGGTTTTGGATAGTTACTGTCACATTACTTTGTCACTCATTTCTACATCGTTTTGACTTGTGACTGAAAGTGGTACGTCAAACGAACGGTTTTCTTCAGAAGCTTTGGTGATTGAAAGAATATTGCTTCTGATGCCTGGAAGAAGGATTGTAAACATAGTGTAATAGGGGCATTTAAGCTGTCAGCTTGCAAAGTAATGTGTCAGTTATCTTTATATAAATATACAAGTATTATGTCCTTGGGTTGTTTTTGAACAGTTTCCTCTATAGTTCTCCACTTGTCTGTGTTGAGTCATAGACTGGTCTACATTCATTACAACCGCAATAGCTCTGACTTTAGAAGCACACATCCCTGCAGATGAAAACAGCCGCAACTCAGATTATTTTACTACTGCAGGACACTTTTGTCATGTCATAAAAAGCAATCAAAGAATAACCAAAACTAATACATAGGCAAATTGTTGGTTCTGCATTGTCTCTTATTAGACTAGAACTAGTTCATGTGTTCTAGCAATGCTTGCTTTCACTGGTACCCATGTGAGATTGTAGAATAGCGTATATTGTCAACTATCAATTCAAAGAATTTGATTCTCCATGAATATTCAAAGACTTACAAAAGATTAATTTAGTGCTCCTATAATTGCCACATAGTTCTAAAGGACCTCAATGCAAATATTTTATCAGACTCCCCCATGCTACTATCTTAGGGTACTCCAGGAACATAATTTTTTTAATGACAATGTCTTCTACATGTTTTCATACTCTTCTATCCATCTTACAATACTAAGTTTGTAGCATAGTCACTCTTTAACATTTTAGACTGCTATGGCTAGAAACACAAGTAGGAATTACATTGAGTGGAGACTGGGTGGTCTAGAAAACTGTGAGGAATTGATACAGAAAGTATATTGGAAAATTGGATAACGTTTCCTTACACAAACCATATCAATTATTGGCTGAAAATGGACTACCCCTTCAATCAGCAATTCTAAGAAATGTGTAACATTAAAGAAAGAACATTCTCTTGGAGAGACATGTGTCTTCTAAACAGGTTTTATTTTTGTGCTTATGTTCTATTTTTTTTTAACATTCACCTTGATGCAAATGTATTACAAACTTTCCATTAGCATCAGCACGCCGCTATTCTTCTTCAAACCATCCCAGAGACACTATTAAGGTTAATATGTGATTTGATTTTAGTGTCTTATTAAACAATTAATGGGGTCTTATCCATCATGTTATTTTATTCCAACCAACATAATTTTGTAAAACTGAAAAAAAAAGAAAAAAAAAGTTACTCTGGGCAGAACATATAACTATTATATTTCAGGATTTCACACAGTGAAGGAGTATATACTAATTGATAGCCTTACATTGTAACCAGCTCATTTATTCTCGCAGTTTTCTTCTGTGTGACAAACGTTTAGAAAAGGTAACTTCTAAGGAATCAGGCGATGTGAGCTAGAATTTCATTTTCTCCAGCAGCCACTGCTTTAACCATAGGTAAATACTCGCCTTTCATGCACAGAGCTGTATGCTCATTACAATACCAAGATAAAATACCACTTTCCTTTTCTACTCAGGATGGGGAAAAATTTAAACTAGAAAATGTTAAATGTGTACTTAAGTCTTAGTGAAGTGATGATAATGTGCGCATGGAAAGCTACATTTCTTAAGAGCCTACTATAAAACCATTCTGGGCCCCTCTTATAATTGGATAGACTATCTGCTTCTGCCATTACACACAAATGAGAGGCGACCTGTTTACACCTATACCATGAACTGTTTGTGACAAAGCTGTAGATGACAAAAATCAATTTGGAGATTCTACTAATCGGAGACAAAACTCTTATTCTTCTAGTTCATTATTCTACTCCTTCTAGACTTACATAAAAGGTAGAATATGATGTCTTAATGGATAGGGTCGGGGGAAAGGGGAAAGTTCACTGGGCTCCAATCCGAAGGATGAACATTTCCAGCACTCATTCTCATTACAGTTTATTTGAAAGGAAACTCAAAACAATGTATTGATATGTTTTATGCTAGAGATAAAAAATCATCTTCATACTAGTAATAGCACATACTGCACATACAGTGGCTATTAGTATTCCTAATGGCAAGTCTACCAGGGCAAATGTCGTAAAATAGAAACCTATTACATTTGTGAATAAAGCATTAGGTTGGCTGAAGGATGATGATGGAATATTTGTGTCCAGTAATTGTTTAAAAAGAATATAGTTATAATTGCCTTAGTTACAAAAAACATATTTTTGTACATTGTCTCCACATTAAACTTACAGTGTGACAGACATTCTGGATCTGAAACATGCTGTAACTGGCTGGAAGAATCGACCAACCAGCACTATTATTAATTAATATTTTTGTAGTAATTAATATTGTTAATTGCCTCCCCCAATGGCTTGCCAATGTCAGAGAGATCATGCATAGAGAGCATTTAATGCTACAACCCTCATATTTCCCTTTTTCTCTTCACTGGTTCCTCTCTTTCTCATCCTCCGTCCTACCCTCTGTCCTTTCCCTCCTCAGCTCCTCTATATTTGTGTTTTTGCTTCTGTTCTTTCCTGCATAGCTTTTTAAATAGGTTTATATAGTGGTGTCCTCATTCTCTCTGCAGCTTCTACACTTTTTATGACATTGTAAAATTAGCTCCCTAGTTGAACCCCTCATGTTCTATCCAATTCAGCCATTTTGTGGTAGGATTTATCATTCTCAAGATGGGTCCAACTATAAAAAAGGTCATTTAATTTCAGTAGCCTCTTTTGATTGCTATTGTGTGGCTCATTAGTGGTTTATTTTTGAGCTAGTATCTCATTCTTCTGGCCGACAAGCCTATTTGGTTAAAGAGTAACTGTAAAGGGTTTTTTTTCCACATATCAGTAGCTTTTGGGATGTAAAATAAGTTTGCCTATTATCTTTGTTACCTATATGCAGTAGTTTATTTGGTATCCCCCTCAAATTGCCTCAGTGCTGCAATAGCTGCTTCCTCTCCATTTGCTGATAAGCCATCTGAATCTGTAATTTGTACTTTTTTATACTGTTTCTCTATTGATTTCATGAGAGGGGAGGAGATGCTGTTCCCTGCTCACAGAGGAGTACATCATGTGAGGTGCGAGTGCAAGTGACGTGAGAGTGCATGTGCATGTGAGTGCATGTAGCAGAGCTGGATGTGTCGAAGACAGGGAATGCAGATGTCTCCTGCACAGAATAGTTAGGTACAATATATCCCTGTTCCTTTTCAGTCCCTCCGTCCCAGTCTGTGGTTCTACAGAAGTTTCTCTGTCTCTCTATGTACTTTATGCTACTCCTTCCCCCTCCCTCCCCCCTTGTCATTGGCAGTATCAGCTCTCTGCAGATAAGCTATTAACCCTTACTGCTCACACAGCACAGGCTATAGACTGCATGAAATCTATTACTTATGATTTCTTCCACTTATTACATATTCCCTGCTCTTCCATGTGATGGAATCTGCCAGGCAGTTCACCATATACATTCTGTATGTGCCCTGGCCAGTATTCAGTGGATTTACTTGTGGGAAACTAAATTGATTTAATGCTAAATTACTTTGAGAGAGAACACAAAGCATCAAGGGATCTGTGGGCAAGCTAACTGTCCTCAGCTTGAGGGCATAGACTGACAGACATTAGTCTCTGAGATTTTTGTCAAACACTTTCAGAACAGAAAACGGCCTAACTTTGAAAACAAACAGAACGATGCCTACTTTGTGTTGCTCGTCCTTTTCTTTCCCAAGGGGGAATCACATATACTAATTTGATTAAATCCCTGCAGCTTTACATTTACGCTGTAATATTTATTTTTCTGTTAAATTCCAATAAAAATAGAAATGAAAAGTAAATATATAACCTACTGCAAGATATTGCTATTACTGCAGGTTGCATATAGGGCAGTTATGCAGTTAATCCTAGTACTGTATTTTATTTATATCCATCAACCTGTTAGTTGAAAGCATTCATTTTATCCCATTGAAAAACTGTTTTCTTCTTAAACTGTTGAAATAATTTTGAAGTAATATTTAATAGCGGCTAACAATTATGCTTTTATGATGCTTTTAAAGAGTGAATTGTGGAAAAGCAAACATACCCCATGGTCTAATTTTGATCCATTTCAACCAGCAATTGGCACTGGATCTTGCAGTCATTTTTCTCTGGCCTATTAACATAATTTGAATTTTTAATTGCATTTCATAATTACTTGTTGGAGTTAACAAAGAGCCTTATTTATTCAAGTGTTTATGCACAAAAACCCAAATGTAACGAAAAGTAATTTGGAATTTATTTAGCTTGTTGAAAAACTCTTAAAGGGGATTAGGAGGGCTGTCTTATCATACCCACAGCCGTGAGTTTGATTATCTGAATTTAATATTCTTCTCCAACTTCTATATTGCATTTATTTTAGTTAAAGGTTCCTTAATAGAAATTAATATGGACAAAAGTAAGTACCCAAAATCTTACAGTAATATCATTTTCTAGCTTAATCATTGGAAGTTGTATTTTATCTTGCTTCTGTTTAGTATTTTCTATCAGTTTATGAAAGCCTAAACCAGAACTGGATATAAACCTACATGAGATGTCAATTTATGTATTACATTTTTCCTCTGTTTCGGCTCTATTGCTGGTTTTGGCTTACAAATACTGATGCTACAGGCTGATCTGAATACTGTCATGTGAATGGGGAATAATTCATTGTCGGCAAAAAAAAAAAACATTCTGGCATTTACTATAAAGAGGGAAAGGAAATCTACAACTAAAATCAAATATGATAAATCATAAACACTTACTCATTGATCTAGGCACTGTGACTGTATTATTCATTATGTGTATTATCAATTATCTTCTTATATTTGTCATCCACGGCCTTCATCCTTCTGAAATCAGCATTTAAAATTATGCTAATGATTCTGAGGAACTATCCTAGACCTTCTGTGATTTGGCTTTACAGACTGCTACAACGTATCACCCTCCCCCATGCTTCCTCAGAAGGAAGGAGGCCATGGTTAACAAATTTAAGAAAATTACCACAGTCATTATGCCTGAATAAGGATGAGTAACTGTCCCTGGTTTATCATGATGGATTTTGATGATCAATTTCCTTTATCAAAGATTATTTTGATGTCAAGCCCCAAACATTGCTAGGCCTGAACGATTTTATAAAGATCATAAATTTAAGAACTGAACTCTATATTTTTCACCCATAGGTTTCTGGACACACTTTTTATAGACTTAGTCACAATGATATTACAGAAAGTGTGGCCCTGTATATTTTGGACATCATCAGATGATAAGTATAAGGCTATATTCACACTGCCGTTGCCCGCCCGTACCGTACCGTAGCGGGCAACGGCAGTGCACGGGGAGAGGAGGAGGAGGTGAGCGCAGCTCACCCCCGCCCCTCTCCATAGCAACCTATGGCGCACGGCGCCGTATTACGGGAAAAGATAGGACAGGTCCTATCTTTTTCCCGGGTACGGAACGGTACGGTGCCGCACGTGTGCGGCACCGTACCGCTCCCGTAGGGTGCCGTGCGCCCATAGAAGTGTATGGGGGACGTATATCGGCCGTATATACGTCGGCCGTATATACGTCCCCCGCAGTTAGTGTGAATGTAGCCTAAGCTTTTTTATTTTTATTTAACTTTTAGTCCATCAACAAAATATTTAATGTAAAAGTTTTGTTTATAGTAGGTTTTGGATTTTTGTGTAGTTGGCGCACAGTCAGTCAGTCGGTTATTTTGGGACTCCCGAAATAAATCTGGAGATCAGTGCGGATCGTACCAGAACGCCCCTTTAGGTGCACATTTTTTGTGTTGAGGGGGACACAGTGCATCTATGACCCAAAACTGGCACACATGCTTCATAGATACATGTGTAAAGTGCCCCGGAAAACTGGCACAAACAGTTTTTTACATTTGGGCTTTTGTGTTTTGGGAATATGTTCTGGCTTCGTTCCCTGTATTGAGTCACAAGTCAGAGAGAGGTGATGAAGAATAGTGGGAAAGGCACATTGAAAGGTAGAAAAGAGGTTGAACTTTACTTTTAACTGTATTTTTCAAAAGCATATTTTTACTTACTCTTAGGCTGCATGCACACGAACGTGTGCCCACGCGGCTACGGCCGGGTGGGCACATGTCGGCCGTGATAGAGAGGAGGAGACGCAATCGCTGCTTGCCCCTCCACTCTCCATCTTTTGTTTACAGCCAAAAGATAAAGCATGTTCTATCTTTTTTGTGGCACAGTGAGCACATGCCATTGGCACGGTACGGTGATCACACGTTGTGCTCACCATACCGAATCAGGCCGCCATAGACAACTATGGGGGACGTATTTGCAGCCGTATATACGTCCCTTATTTGTTAGTGTGAATACAGCCTTAGTGCATATTTTCCCAGCCTGATCTTACAAAAAAAACTGTTGAAAACTGAAAAGCTAAACGTCCTCCAGCACTCCAAGATGAAAACTTAAAAACACATAATTTATTCCATCAAGTTGAAAAAACAAAAATCAGATATTCATAAGTGGACCTAAGCATTACGGCTCTTGTACAGTCATGTTGTTACCAGAACATTTAAATATTTTTTCTAAAATGCATCTCAAGTAGTGTATGGACTACAACTGCGATAAAGCTAAATCGCTAGGGCCGGTTCATAACCTGAAACTTTGCCTGTGTGACAGCTGATCTGAACTCTTGCATCCTTTGCTGCTCCATTTGCACAAACCATCTTGATATCTTCCCACCACAATGACAGTTCAGCTCAGAGGTTCTCAAGACTCATGGCAGAATGCGAATGAGATAATGTTAGGACAAGCCAATGCCAATGTGCATTGCCATGAATGTGTTGTGTTATTATGTATTTAATATTCAGAGTTTTACCTGTATACTTTTTAAAAAACTGTTCTTTTTGAAGCTGTACATGGAGTATAAAGCACAACTGTCAGCTAGTCACTATAAGTTACCTCTCTTTTCAAAGTATCATATTATAAGTCTCAATGTTAACAAGCAAAATTATCATAAATGCAAGCACAGATTTACCATAACAGTCAGTCCCTGAAAAAACAACAACACAGTTTTGCTTTAATTTTATGCTTTACCAGCTAAGAACAGAATAACAAACTAATGAACGGAGTTGAAAAGACTTTCCAATAAAAGACTGCTCACATGTAGCTATATCTATATTTTACAACAAAATAAATGATATCGAAGTTTTAATTAAAATATTTAGAGCCAAGGAAAATTTTCAAAAATTGTAAGTGCTACAAACAAATGATTTGATGCTGATTTGCATCATATTTCACGTTTTTATTTAGACTAATGTTATGCAGAGATAGCTGAAGTGTGACTTCCATTTCTTGTATACTAATGTAGATACTGCTGCAGATGATGTTTTTTTTGTTGCTACTTTTTCTCAGTAATAATTTTTGTTCCTTCTTTTTCAAATTACCATAATATAGAATTCTTTAATCTGCTGTTTCATTTCATTATACTCCAGCATGTACAGTGTTACGCGAAGTCAACATATAAAGTTTAAATTTTTGCAACAGCAAAACATTTTTCATCTGAAGGGAATCAGTCACAATGATTTAGCTACACAAATTAACTACTATGTTATTTAGCTCTATGCCCAAACACAGCCCATACCTTAGTTTTTATTTCCCAGCTGCCCTTACCATGTGCAAATTGAGCGGAAATTCTTTGGCAGAGCACCTATGCTCTACAGGACTGGCACATAGCAAATGTGGTACCAATATACAAAAAAGGATCAAAAAGGATCCTGGAAACTACAGACCTGTGAGTCTAACTTCTGTGGTGGGGAAAATATTTGTTAGAGATGCGATCCTAGATTATCTCACTGTACATAAACTTATAACACAGCGTCAGCATGGGTTTATGAGAGATCAGTCCTGTCAGACTAATAAGTTCCAGACCGGATCTGGGGGACGCTGTGGCTGTTGTATATCTGGACTTTTCAAAGGCATTTGACACCGTGGCGCATAAAAGGTTGGTACATAAAATGAGACTGCTGGGACAAAGTAAAAATCTGTGTATTTGGGTAAGTAACTGGCTTAGTGATAGAAGAGGATTGTCATTAATGGCACATTCTCAGATTGGGTTGACGTTACCAGTAGAGTGCCACATGTGTCAGTATTGGTGCCCCTTCTTTTTTAATATTTTTATTTATGACCTTGCAGTGGGTTTACACAGTGAAGTTGCAGATATTTGCAGATGATACTAAGCTGTGTAAAGTAATAAATACTGAGGTCTATAGCATTACAGAGAGATTTGTGGAAGCTTGAGGAGTGGGCAGAGAAATGGTTGATGAGGATTAATGTAAAGTAATGCACTTGGGCCATGGAAACAAAAAGTATAATTATGTTTTAAACAGTCAATTTCTTGGTAAAACTGGAGCTGAAAAGGACTTGGGGCTATTGGTGGATGGTAAACTTAAAGGGGTATTCCCATCAGGGCATTTACATTTAATTAAATTCATTTGCCATATATAAACATTTCTTCAATTGGATGTTAATAAAAAAAAATGTTCCTGTGTGAAGATAATTTCTCAAAAGGGTTGCCATGTTATCCCTTAGAAACAAGATAGCTTCCTCAGATACGACCACGTCAGACTCTGGCAGTGGTGGCCAGACATGCGCTATAGAGTCCTGCAGGACCATTAGGATATAGCAATCATTACCACAGGGCGGCTGTAGGGCCTAAAGCAAATGCTAAAGCAAATAAATTCATAGGATGTATCAAGAGAGGAATTGATTCTCATGATAAATACATCATTTTGCCCTATATAGATCCCTGGTCTGACCAAACATGGAATATTGTGTACAGTTTTGGGCACCAGTGTATCAAAAGGACATAGTAGAACTGGAATGTGTGCCGATTGCAGATTAGAGCAACCAAGATTATTAGGGGAATGGGGGGACTAGAATACAATGACAATGAATACAATGAATACAATTAGGATTATTCAGTTTAGAAAAAAGACGACTGAGGGGAGACCTTATTACAATGTACAAATACCTGAACGGACAGTACAAGGATCTCTCCAAAGATCTTTTTATACCTAGGCCTGAGACAAGGACAAGGGGGCATCCTCTACGCCTAGAGGAGAGGTGATTCTACCATCAATATAGACAATGGTTCTTTACTGTAAGAGCAGTGAGACTATGGAACTCTCTGCCGCAGGAGGTTGTTATGGCAGACTCTATGTACATGTTCAAGAGAGGCCTGGATGACTTTCTGGAGAGAAAAAATATCACAGGTTATGGGGATAAAAGATTTATTTAATTCTTAAACGTTGGACTTCAAGGACTTGTGTCTTTTTCCGGCCTTATATACTATGATACTATGATACCTTAGGGTTCCGGTGAGTGACAGTGTAGTAACAGGCATTTTTATTGCTTTGAAGCTGGAGCTCTGAGGGCTCTCCTTACACCCCCAAAAGCCCTTTAGTAAATTTGCATATTTCTGAGTTAACTTTAACCATGGAAGGAGCAGCTGGAAATAAAATCAAAAGGGTGTGTCACATGTGTGGGGATTGCCCCATGGAGCTTTACATTAATTCATTTTTTTTGCAATAAAATTATTGATGGAGGGTAGTGATGAGCAAATCCATTTGAGTTCATGCAACTTTGGCTGAACCCAAACTTGAAGTTCTGTTGCTGGTACTCGAACCACACCTCCAGTAATACCAGCAATTGGTGCTGGCCCCAATCGGAGGCGATAACTGTTTGAATGCCACTGGCAGAGTCGCAGTTGCCTTTTAAATTAATGTGAATTGTTCATCATTGTAGAGCACAATCCTCCCTAAAATAGTGTTGTTGGCATGTTAGTCCCGTGGTACATGTGCTGGATCATTTTAAATGCCACAGTGACTTGTGCATCAGCACGAATGATACTTAAAGTCTCACCAGGCCTGTGACACCACATCCCTTAGCACCAATAACTGGAATTACCACTGGCTGGTTGAGCAGGACCCGAACTCCACCAAAGTTCGGGCTTGACCAAACATTCATTAGTGACTTGGCCTGGTTGGCACTCATTTCCAGATTAAATAAATTATAAATACCCGTGGAAGGGAAAAAGGAGGAAAGGACTGGCGCTCGGGGCGTCCGATGAGTGTAAGGAGCCTTGTGGAGGTTACAGAGTTTCTGTACTGACTGGTCAGTCAGTACAGAAACTCTGTAACCTCCACCATGGTCAAAGTAACAGAATGCCACCTTCCAATGATGTTGCGAGGGGAGGGCGTGAAGATTACATACAATATGGAGGACCTGAACTGCAAAGTTTGAGTTTGTACCAAACTCAGCGGGTTTAGGTCCCCAGGAACTGACCCCAGACTTCATTGGAAGTTTGGGGACAGGTTTAGCTCAACCTCCCCCCCCCCCCCTCCCCATGGTTCATGTCAGTATTCATGGCTCGCATAAACTGTAGGAGTTAGCTGTCTAAATGCTGCTGGCAATATCACCAGCAACATTTAAACGGATATGAGATGATTTTTTTTTTTTTTTTTTTAAAAGCAATTCTTTTTTATTATTGACAGCATCGAAGGCTGTGTTTTCATTCCTATTGAGAATGGTGACCATAACATAATGTGACACTGGTCTATTGTTACTTTTTCTGAAATACCACTTTGCTTCCATTTTATAGTATTTGACCCATTTGTATCTATTGTAAAGTATTGTTCATCAAGCACCATAGAAAAAGCAAGGCAAATCTCTTACATTCTTTGCTAGAAGCTTCCTAATAAGGCAGAAAACTATTCTTTGTATTGTTCTGTATGACTCTTTGTAAAAGGTGAGAATCTAACCTTCTGCACATCTGACTTTTAATAACACTACCAATGTCATAGCTGGATATGTGTTTTTATCCATTCAGCAGCTTAGCCTGTCAATTTTTAATGATATAAAATAACATTTCATTTGATTTCCCTATCATATCTTTCTTAATCTGTGTTAGATCTTGTTTAGCATTTAAATTGACAGGCACTCTCTAAAACGGTACGCCTAAAATGCATTTCAATTACATAAAAAAGATAGAATGTGTTTGTGTAAATGAATATTATTCAGTACTGAATTCTCTGTAATGGATACAAGGTTTAGTCTGAACAATGCCATTATAATGGCAGAATAAGTAAGCATCATTTTTAATTCAAATTCTGCCCAATGGATTATTTGTACACATGACTAGTAGAGCCTGACTGTTAATATTATCACTCTATAGCTATTGTTTTATGAAATTATGCACTATTACAGTATTTGATATATATATATTCTTAGAAGTGATAATTACATGGATAGTGTTACTTTTATGCAAATCCAATTCCATAAAGAGCAAAGGTACCGACTATGGCGGCATAACATAATTTATATGTAATTTCTTACCTTTCATATCAAATCCTGAAAATTAGATTCTGTACAGCTAAAAGCAATATTGTGTATCCAGCCAAGTGAATTGTCAATAACATAGTATCATCGATGATGTCATCTTAATCAGCACAATTCTGGAGAACCTGCACAGATCCAAACTGTATTTAATAATAATGAACCCTACTGATTAAATTATTATCTAAAAATCTTCCTCCAAGAAAAGGGTCATTGACATTACACAACTTATCTGTACACCCCAAAACAATGATACGCTCAACACCAGTACCAGCCTCAGAAAGAACAGAATGTGATCTGTGTATTGTGAAATTTTCTTCAAATCAAGTCTTACAATAACAAAGATTGTTCTAGAAATAACAATCAAAACAAGATAAGCATGAACTGAAATACATGAAAACAAACTCTGTGGAAATATTAGATATATTAGGACAAGAATTATTCAGCCTTTCTGCACAGTTCATATTGTATGGAAATGTCACCAACACAGTGTGAGCTGCATTTGTAGTAAATGGGAAAATAGAAGATAAGCAAGTAATTATCTGCTGCTATATGTTTTATCATTTACTATGAAAAATGATTTCACTCATGCATGTAATGTCTATACTGGAATGGTTAATCCTGTCACATAATAAAATTGTTTGTTGTCTTCTATGGCTGTGTTACTGTATCTCAGGAATTGGATAAGGTCCCTTTCTGGGGTACATAAAAGTTGTATACACTGTGTACGCTATTTGGCAAAGTGTATTTTAGAGGGTTGATTTTATTATTGAACAAATATCGGGGATTGTAATGTAAATAATGTAAATGTAAATAAACATGAAACATCAATATGTAACCCCTTAGTGACCACCCATACAGGTTTCCTCTTTGGTCATCAAGGAGCTTTGGGCTAGGCTGACAAGTTTTTCCAACTGGCTAACTCAAGTTCCGCACAGGTCCCCTCGTGCAGGGAAGAGCAGTGACCAGGTTGTCATATGACAGTTGGGCCCCTGTCCTTTTTTTTTAATGGAAAAAAAAACTAATATAAAGAAAATCTCGTTTGTTTTCTTATCCCCTTCTTTTCGGAGACATAACGGGTCCAATAAAGTTATTGTACAGATTGTTACGGACACAGCAATACCAAATATGTGTGGTTTTTTGGTGATTTTTTTATTTTATTTTTTTTACTTTATTAGACGTGTATAGGGAATGCTTGTGTTTAGGCGTCTTTTAATTTATTTTTTTAATTCTTTTTATTAGAAAAACTTTATTAAGTGTTTGTAACTTTTATTCTTTAGTTTCTAACATGTTGGCTTGAACAAGCAATGCTCTGATGGCTTGTACAAGCCGTCATTACTATAATACAATGTGTTACAGCCGGGTCCTGGGAGACAGGACACGGCTCCGGGCACTGGCAGACCCAGGGGCTGTGATCGGACCAGCGGACCCCTCTGGTAAGCGCTGCCGGGGGTACCGATTCATGTGAAATGCCCCTTACATGCTGCGGTCAAACGTGACCACGGCGTGTAAGGGGTTAACACTCATGATCAGCCGACACCCACAGCTTCTGGTGCCGTCTTTGTGCAGGAGCCGGTGCCAGAAACGTGACGTAATAATACTGCAAAATGCGGGAACCCACCTCCTGCCATGCAGTACTATGACGTCAAATGTCTAAGCCTATTAACCCCTAATAAAACCTATATAAATATGGTATCCCTGTGATCGTACTGAACCAAAGAATATATCAGAGATGTTATTTGGAGTGCACAGTGAAAGATGTTAAAAAAACAGAGCCCACAAGAAAATGTCCCAAATGTGGTTTCTTGTCAATTTTACTGCATTTTGAATTTTATTTCCACTTCCCAGCACACGGCATAGAATACAAAATACGGTGACTAGAAAGTACAATTTGTTGTACAGCTCTGTATACTGAAAAAAAATATGTATTGATTTTTGAAAGTGGGGAGCAATAAACAGAAAGTAAAATAGAAAAAGCTCTTCATTGGCAAGGGGTTAAAACGCCTCCTATACCACATGATAAAAAGTTTACAAAGTTTAAAATCCAAAGACTCCACTCGTGATCACATATTTTGGTAACATTGGGTTTCCAACACGTTAACTAACGGTCAAGGATTATATAAAATGTGAACGTGACATGTTTTATTCTAATTCAAATCTAGGGTTAAACTCCACTGAGAATGGGGGCCATGCCAATATTCTTTTAAAGTGAAGGCCTTTACTGTATAGCTTTGCTGTGGAATCCTTTGATTTATGTGATAAGACATTCTCCTGCAGAACTTTCATGGTTTCCTTACACTGCTGCATGATAAAAGTATTTTCAACAACTGGCAGTGGCTTTGGGGTTGATGTCTACTCCATTTTTAATACAAAAAGGTCCAACTAACTCATCTTTAATAATTCTAGCCCATAGCAGTACCAGACTTCCTTCTTGCTGGGATCTTAGCCAAGGTAAAGGTCTGGGTCTATTGCTGGTACAGAAAAATAGACAAACATAATTTCCTCTGTCTACAAAACCATTGAAAAATCTGTCGACAGATACAGTAATTCCTGGGCCATTGTTTTAAGTTATGCCTCTTGTTCAGTGGTATTAAGGTTTTCAACTTTCTTGACAATGTTTAAGAGGACTAAATACCTTTAATTTCTGGGCAGTCCAAAGAGATTTCAGTTCCGGAATATAACAGCAATGTACGATAATGGGCCCCTTCACATTTCTTTAATCTTTTATTCATTTGCATTTTTGAAACTTTTCTAGTGACAATATTGACTATTTGCAATGCAATGTTTGATGAGAGTGTCACATTACTCCAAAAGACCATTTTGTTTACTTTTCAGAGTGAGATACATTTTTTTTGGTACATTTAGAGGAAAACAAGCTGCCCAATTATACTCTCCTAAGATCACTCATTACACAAATACACATCACTTGATGTGCTTAAATCCCTTAAGCAGTTAAGGAGGAGTCTGAGAAAATGCATAATAAATACTTACTTGCCTAACAATTCTGCATACAGTGTATACCTAGAATTTTGGAAAGCAATATTATGCATTTAAGTAAACAGTGGCTTGACCTATCTATGAGTCCTTATCAGGTAGTATATCATGCTATTTGGACGGATTTATTAAAATAAAGTGACCAAAATACACACCCTTATAAATACACACCCTTACAAATGGCTCATCAGCACATGCATGTTTAGTCTGGGAATCATGGTCCATATGCTGGACAGTTTTTCTTGGACTGAACTCAAAAAGTTACAGCTTTGCCATGGAACTAATGTCCAATACTGGAATGAAGTTCTGAGTATGAAACATTCCACTTGCATAGATACAGGAAGTGAATGAAATCTTATAATTATAGAATCAGGCAATGACTGGCCCATAGGTTAGCAGATGTATTCAATGATGAGCCCCTAAGCTAAGCACTGTAGGCCCCCAGGTCCTTCATGAGTTGTATAATTAGAATCTTTATAATTCTTCAAGAAGCAACATTCATCTTTACACATAAAAGACTCATCAAACTATTAGTATATGTGTATGTATCGTACATACCTCTCAACTCCTATATATCCTATATCTCTCCACCTTCTCAATCATGCTGTGGGCAGTGCTTGCAGCACAGCATCTTGCTGCCGCCATGGCTCAGTTTCTACTAGGTAGCTTCTCTCTGCTCCAGGGATGGGGCCGTACCTGCCAGTGTACAGAAACACCCCTGATGCTCTGCAACGAGAAACATTTTTTCCTTAGGTTAAAAATGTAATTTTTGAAAAAAAATTTCAGACAGATGTGTGTCTGAAAAATGTGTAAAATGCCCTGCACAACAACGTCTTCACTTGTGAGGTATTTGGGAGCTGGGAGAATCCCTTTCATAGCTTAGTAAAGTTACCTTGCAACAGTGTTTGTTATCTTATAGAGAACAGAGAGATGCACCGATAGCTCAAAAAGTCACATGGTTTCCATGGTTTCAGTAATCCGGTGTTTGCAAAGCAAAATGAGTAAATAATTATAGGGACAGATAAATCGCTTCTATGTCAAGTTTATGTTTTGTCTTGGGCATAATGCTGTGTTTTAGTCAGAATAATTATAGCCCTGGTCACTATGATCTTTAATTTCCTATTCATTTTAAATATTTGGAATACTTCAAACTTTGTCCTCATCTGTATTACACAAAAATTATATACGGTAATACATATAGTGTTAATAACCTCTATATTTCTACTAAGCCAATAAAAACAGAGGCTTTAAAGTAATCCTCTGTTCTATCCCGTCTTCTGCATATGTTTTTATATTCCATCAATGACTCCATGCTATGAGAAAAGAAAATGGATCTACAACTAATCTCTGCAGGACTACCAGCCTATTTACCCGCTAGCTAAGGTACTTGTTGATGTCAGCATGGTAGCTAGGTAAATCAAAGTGAAAGAAAAAATCCAGGCACTTCGAAGTAGATTTCTTTTTCTTTTATTATTATGGGTACATCTCGTAACAAAAAATAGCATCCATATAATTCTCTGGACGTGTTTCGGCTCTCCAGAGCCTTCTTCAACTGCAACAGTTGTTACAGGATGTACCCATAATAATAAAAATAATTGGAAAGCTACCTCGAAGTGGCGGGATTTTTTCTTTCTCTTTGATAAGCTGTTAATATCCACGAGCATGAGGTAAGCAACTTAATCTGGGACTATGGTAGTTCAGTCGTTAGAACTGTTGCATTGCAGCACTGGGCTCTGGGACCTTGTAAATCTGACATCATCTACAGGATGTTTGTGTGTTCACTAATGAGATGAGGATTGCTGAGAAGTGATGATAAACCCTTATAAGTATTTTTCAAAAGATTCTATTCTGGTCCGAAATGATGTTGCTATAATTGTCCTGGAAATTGGCATATAACCCCCTCTAAAACGGACATTGTCTCATAAAAATCTTTTTACCATTTTCCTTTGCCGATTCTTCCCCCTACAGAAGCTCTTGTATGAATGACAACAGTAGCTAGTTGACATTTTGAAAGATTTGTGCAAAGTGAAGCAGAAAAGATTTGGACTTGTCGCATGAAAGATGTCAGATTTGTAGCCAATCTATGAACCAATGAGTAGATTTTTTCATCTCCAGTCCAAAATGATTAAAATGTATTTTTTACTGACCTTAGATGTTCCTTTGGATGCTATATATTTCAAAGACCAGATTTGTATTGTTAAATAATATATAAATTAATATACTCTTCAATATTAGAGGAAGATATCAAATCAATAATATAAATGGAACCATAACAAGTGTAAAACTGAGAGTTTCTTCTCTTGCAGATTATGGCTTGGACATTATAATATGAATGTCTTTGTATTATAGCATCATCTGACGATAGATTATCTCTATGAGATCTAATCATTGTATAATATATATGATATATTCACAAAGGGAACAAAAAATATTACTGAATGTCATTTTCTCTGATGAATCTGGAGCTGAATTAATTAAGATAAATTATGCCCTTGCTTTTTATAGCAATTAAATAATCTGACTGTAATAAGAACAATTACAATGGCAGTGCTGATGGAAAATCTACACAAATGGGTTTTGTCACTTTCCTATTCTCTGTAATATTTTAGAATTCTTCAAGCAGACACTATTATAGTCTTGAGGAGAAGAGCAATGTAGAGCAAAAATTGTCTAACCTCTTTCTAATTGTTAGGGAAAGACTTTTGTATTAATCAAGTTGTCCCCGTTGCCCGCTTCCTCATCTTCATCCATGCATTAGACATCTTTATATAGAGTATGTAAAATTGAAATTAGAAAAAATATTGAGACATTAAGCAAACCAAGCTTCTCCTTTTCAACAAGGATAGTAAAATTATGACCCAAAATAGTCACTGTGGCATATTTTTAGCTATTTTAGTTTTTTCCCCATTTCGATGTATTTTATAAAGTGCACATGACAGAACATAGTAGACATAGCATCATTTGACATCATTTTAAATCCTATAATATCTAGTACCAGTCCTTACCTTTTATGGTTGGTTAGTGATATCAATAAATATTACCTTAACTGTATTGTATGGGTTATTACTAGAGATAGCTGTGATTGGTCAGGGGGGCACCCCTGGATAATCACAGTCATGGATAGTTGTTTGGGGTATCTATTTGCCATATTGGTTGCATGGCCGCCAATCCGTGTGATGCACCCAAACACCCGACCCAAACTTAAAGCTCGGATCCACTCATCAGTTGTTATGCTGATGGTTGCAATTTCACATGCTGTTTTATATTTATGTGTTCTTTCTTATGTTCCCATCGACTATGGGATATAAAAGAATTGGGTTTCCGAGGTACACAGGTTAGCCTTTACAAAGAGTAAGGTATTGTTACCATCCACAACTCAATATTCTACTAAGCTAGACATACCCCGGAACCATGGGGTTCAGATTTGAGTGTTAAGCACAAGTACAGTATGCTCTTCCGAATAGGCCTTGAGCTGAATACTCTCAACTGATGGCATGATTGAAACTGTGACATAATTTTTTTTTTTGAGATGGCAGCAGAGCAATTATAGCATAAAGAGAATTTTCATGATAATCGGCTTGCATGTATCCTTGTTGCGTAAACTAAGAGTCTAAAAAAATTCAGTTTAATCCTGAAAAACCAAACAAAGTGGAACGTCTTTGTAGCTGATTATGTGCTTAAAACATTATTTTAAAGCATATAAGTAGTCACTGTCATTAGTGAGCTTTATAAAATAAAACCATAATGTCAATATGTATAAGTAGCACCTGACGTGGTACAGTAAGCTTGTGCTTTAATTAATTTTTTCTGCACTACAAAAGTCTTATGCTCTAGTCATTATGATTAGGATTCATCAAGCAGCAATACTCATCTACTCAAAGGAAACGTTGGCTGCCGGCATCTGTCTCTAATTGCCTACTGCTGCATAATCCGTGGATTTTACCAGTAAATCTAAGCCCTTTTAGAATAGCCTTTTTTAGGTACTTTTGTCAATATGTGATGCATCTGTTTTACTCCTTTCACTCATATTGTTAATATATACCAATAGAAATGTGTGGATAAAAATTCATCAACAACAGAACAAGTTACGCTATACACCTCTTCAGTCTTGTGGCAGACCAGTGCAGATGCTCCTGTAGCTACCGTCAATAGGGAATAAACAGCTGGAGTTAACCAGTGGTGTTAGTGACATTGACATTATATAAAAATATTACAATTGTGTTGTTAAGTAAATACACAAACATAAGAACATAAGGGAAATTCAATGTCATTTTTGGACACAAAATAGATGTGGTCTACCAAAAAAATAATTACTCTCTTCTTTATGTTAATGGCTTTATGGAGTTTTACTGGATGCTTTAGTTCACCTTAAGTGCATAGTCCGACGATAATGTACTCTGCTGCTATTCACTAAGATTGTGCGGCCTACATCCTGCATGTGTCACTTCCCCGCTCAGGTCCGAAGTCTTACCATTTATCCATTTATTGAAGTCAATGTGGCACGAAAGACTTTCTGTACATCTTTCTGTTTTTAGTTTCTGATACACTCTCCTAAAACAGAGAGTGTAATGGAAACCCCCAATGCAGGTGTGAAGTAAGCCTTATTTTATTGAAAACATGTTTATCATTATCATAATGTTTAGGTAATCTTTTTGTATCCCTTCGCAAAAATCCTATACACTGCAATAGTGTAAACATTGTGCACTAAATTCTTCATACAGCCAAGAAAGAATGGCAATTTTTCCAGCTTGACAGTATGATGTATTTCCCACAGTGGTATGTGATTATTTTACTTACTGTCCTCTTTACTGTGACTGATCTTAAATAAAATGGAAGTATGTCAACAAAACTCATTATAACAAGACAAAATAGATCTCTGTCCCAAAACTGTGCAGCCTGTAAATCCCAGATGGAAGTGTGGAAGTGGCAAACACTCCAAATTGTTTACCTGGGTTATCAGGGTCAGATAATTTGGGGCATGTTGCTTTTTTTCATGCTGCCCTCCCTCAAATTGCAAGGGAAGAATAGTGGAAAAAGCAATCCCATAGTTGAGCACTTTTTCAGTGTTAGAAATATCTGCAGAGTGATTGAATTTTGACAGTGGAAATGTATATATTCACTCACCGTTGCTTTTTTCTGGGTTTTTCTGTGTCTCTGGGTGGCTTTAGTTTTGACTTGTAAGTTTTGCAGCATTTTAGCAAAGAAATAAAAAAAGGAAAAGTACTATAAATGTAAATGTAAAATATACAGCACATTCTGCCTTTTTGAAATTGTTGGTGTGAAAGAGCCCTACAGTTCTTTATTTAAACAAGGTCTGCTTCAACCTTGATTGACT
The DNA here is from genome assembly GCF_040894005.1 of Engystomops pustulosus. Lineage (NCBI taxonomy): Eukaryota > Metazoa > Chordata > Amphibia > Anura > Leptodactylidae > Engystomops > Engystomops pustulosus. The sequence continues at coordinate 54,864,232 of NC_092414.1, read as the reverse complement.
TGCAGTAAATTGCCTGGTATGTGAGGCACAAGGAAGAGGATAGAAAAATGGCAATCACAACCAAATGTATCCTGTGTATGAATGACAGGTACCAGAGATGTGCTGGAGTAAGATAAATTGGCATGAGTGGCCTCTCCTGACAGCTTCAGAGATGGGAAATTGTTCTTGTTAATTCATGGCTAAATCCTTGTCATTTATGGTCAAGAACCACCTAATTGCATAAACAAAATTAAGATTCCTTTCCGACATTTTGATACTTCTGTTGTCAGGCATAATTATTATAATAAAAGGAAAGGTTTAGGAGATTTCTTATTATGAATGCAAATTGAAATCAACTCTCTGGAAGACTCTATTTTATGTCACTGAGCATGAGCAACCTATTAATTTCAAAACAATATTCCACCCATGGGCTGCAAGATGCTCATTAGCATATCACTCAGATCTGTCTTGGAATGCATTTTGTTTGCTTAGGTGCATCGTCGAGCGTCCCGCCTATAACCTCATTTATGCTTTATTACTACAACTCATTATCTAGAGTATTATTTTACAAGCTGACAATAAAATGAAGGGTCAGCGGAAGAGAAGTGGTAGATGTCAGAGTCGACTTCTAGCAGTGATGAAAGTGGATGTAATGTTAGCACCAGCTCTAAAGATCAACTAATAAAATAGATGAGAAAAAAGAATGAGGACCCATGTCATCTTCCCTTTAGTGAGGTAACATGATAACAGCATGGACCAACAGAGAATAATGCCGCTTGTGATAAGTGGTTCATATCAATTTTATACAAACTACTAGAACAAAAGTGGTTGCTTTTACACATAGTTACATTTCTCATTAACGCCCTCATACCCTGTGATGTTACTTGAAATGTTGCCAGTACTCAGTGTCAATAAGCCCTGTGGATATTACAAATAATGTGGTTAGAATGAAAAATATTCTCCTCCACTTTTAATAATGGGATAAACATGGAGCAAGATCATGTTCTTCCTCAGCCTCACTTTAACACACAAGTGAGTTGTCAGTACAGATTTATTTAATAGCTATGACTACCCACATGTAATGTATCTAAATGCGAGGACAAGAATATATCTCAGTTCATCCTTTTCTGCAAGCAGTTTTTCTTTAAAGGGAACCTGTCACTACATTTGCACCTATACAACCAGTTCCTATAGAGCCCTAGTAATGGACTGACAACCTTCTTTTAGCTAAAAATAGTTTTGCTTATATCCGCATAAATAACCTTTTATCTTTTATTACCTGGCATCAGAGGGGTCGTGTCCTGCTCATCCAGTTTCCTCCCATCGAATACTTCCCATGCCTTATGCCTCCTTACTGGTCACAGTTCATGTCATGTGACTAGAGTAACATCATCTCAGGCATTTTAGATTCTTAATAATTGCAAACTGTAACCCATGCATGTATCTGACCACATGAAGTCGAAGCAGACTCCATGGGCTTCTACTCCTCGCCATGATGATTTCATGTAATCACATACTTGGTGTACAGTTTGCTTATATTAGAAGGCTAGAGGACCTGTGATGATGTCACTGGTCACATGTCATAAATGTAACACAAAGCACCATGTAAAAAAATTGACACAATATTTCCCATCTATACATAGAGCTTTATATGTCTGTAGTTGAATATTAGCAGACAATCCCAAGTACAAGGAGGTAGAGCAGTGATTTGAAGAGACATAGAGCTGTCAGTCACAATAATAGGGTGTGGTTCATTGCCAGCCTGAGAGAGGGAAGAGTCACAAACACCAGACATGAATAACAAAAGCTAATTTCTATATCAGAAAAACATATGTAATTATGGTACAGAACCTCACTGGCAGCTAATTTTACGTGATAAGGGGATGACTTTTATCAACAGACATTGTTACTCAGGGTGGTCAGAATCTGGTGACAGGTCCTCTTTAAGCTTTTGAAATGATGGAGTGTATCAACAGGATTTTTAATTATATAACCTACTCTTAACAGCCGAGGACTTTATCATTTACTGAGTGCTTTGTAGACACAATGCTGCCTAAAAGCCTAACCAACCTTTCAACAACAGTTGAGCATATAAGGAATAGAACTGCTTCTGAACGATATGTAGGCTCTGGATGTGATTTCCCTTAGATGGTCGGTGGAGACTTAGTTGATGTGACTCCACCCTTGCTGCTTTACAAGCAACTTCTAAGGAATAAAACATATTAGAGAGCTTCTGTACAGCTTGCTAGCAATTGTTAAAGAGACACTCATTAAGCATTTGTCCATCAAGCTAGAAAGATTGAATTACGAGATTTCAGTGTGAAACCTATTTTATTAAATTGGAAGGGAGTGTGAGAGGAACTTGGTTCTGATCAGAGGTTTTACATAGTTTCTCAAATTACCTTTAATGTTTATTGAAAAGTAACATTTATGAAATTGTGTGTTGTTTTTTAATTTTGATCACTAGTGTAGCTGATTTGGTATGTTTCAAAAGCTTTGAGACCTCAGCAATTTAAAGGGAATCTGTCATCAGAAAATGACCTAATAAACCGCTACCAGTATTTTGCCAAACATCTAAACACCTTCCAGATCGTGTTTGTTTCATGACGCAGTGTGGTGGCATTATACAGAAAACCAACTTTTAAGTGAGAAGTAAATTGTTTTTTTAAAGTCAAGAAGGCGGAGATTTTAACACAGAAGTCAAGCTCTCTCTTCCTCAGAAAGCCCACTTCACTGTAATTAGTCCAATAGTTCAATGCATGATGTCAATCACAGAGAAGGAGGCGTTCAGAGCTCCCCACCTTGACCTCAGTGTTAAACTCTCCAGCTCCACGACTTTATACAACTAATTTACATCCTACTTCAAAGCAGATTTTCTAGGTGATGCCACCACCATGGACCATGAAAAAAAAAGAACTTGAAGGTGTTATGCAACTTGAAAATATACTGGAAGTGGTTTATTAGGCCAGTTGCCGATGACAAGTTCCCTTTAAACAATTTGTGTTTCTTGGGTAAATCAGTCACTTTTCAGGGAAATACAGTGGCTCCTTTATTCCTTTTTATCCACGTAACCATAGTCTGGAGAAACTGCCAAGAATCCATGCCTTAGTGATGAATGTTCATAGCGAAAAAGCCCAACAGTGTCCTAGAGTTTTTTTGATAGTCACTGGTCTATTTTAGATATACTGTAGATATAATTTAAAGTAAGGTATACATAAAATATTTCAGAAATAAGTTTTGGTCTGTTACTGCTTCAAGTCTTTGAATGAGCTGATGAATACATTCAGTTTTATTTATTATACCAGATATGTTGAGCACAGGGGATATGATAAAAGTACAACAAACAGCAATGAATCTACCAATGGAAATAAAGTACACCGGCTTCATTTCTGCTTTTCCAGTCGGAGGAAGATGAAAACTCTTAAGCATGTTTGATTGATAGTAGAATAGGGAATTTAATCTGTGACTATCATGTTAATAAAACATTGCAGTTATACAGTATTTATCTGCATTCACAAATGTTTTTAGAGGTTTATATTGGTTTTCCTTTCAAGAAAATCACTTGCCGGAGAAGCATTTCAATTCTAGATAACTTAGAATATTCCATATTCATTTCTGAGAGAGTGATCTTACCACCTACTGCTATCTTCCAGCTATCCCATTGCATGCCTTTTGCTAATTGTTACCTATTTTGTAGGAAGTAGTACTATTAAATACCACAAAGGCAGCAGCACAAAGTGAATGCACAGAACACATTTGTGGAGAAATGCACTGTTCCCAGTGGAGACTTTCATTTCGCTACTTAGAAATGAGGTTGACTGGAGTAGGTCAAAGCTTTGCTTGGGAATATTTGCCAAGGCTTAAGATTCTTTGCTTTAATCAGGAAGTAAAATAAGTGGATAAAAATAGAAAATAAACTTTTTTTACATTTGAAACAGACAAGATTATCTTAATTGCTAGAACTCTCGACAAACATTCACCCCCTATGCCTTTTCAGTTTAAACAAAGCAGGAGTCAAAATAAAATGAAAATGTCTAAGTTTATTAAGCTTTTTAATTTCTTTCCATCTTTTTTCACGGATGCATAATTCTCTATTAGCACCCAAATCCCGAGAGATCCACACAGGATTTTCTACTGTTTATTAATAAAAAAGGATATTTCTAATAAACTTGCCATTATGAAGATGTGCAGAATGGTTAACAATTCAAGCACTGAAATTCATTTTATGAAACTGTAATCTGTTGAAATGAGGGACATTAAAAAAATGCAAATTTTGAAACCAATCACAATGCATAGTTTACTGATACTTCTCTTGGAAATGAAATATTGGTTTCCATAGGTCACAAAGATTAGGTATTGTAGGATGTAAAAGACCATTTTTGCCCTATTTAAAACTGACAATTCATAAAATTATGCATGTTATGGCCACACAGATTTTCTCCTTGGTGAGGCTACTTTCGGAACAACATTTTAATACAGCCATGTGCTACTGTAATGTTTCGGTACAGGTAGAAAATGGACACATTCACTTTAATGGGCAATAATGCCATCCTTTTAAATGGGTGTACTGCCTACCATATTGTGCAATCGACAGAAAAAAAGATAGAACAACTTTTTCTGTATATTCATCCACCTGCACAAATTCCTATGGAGAAGGGAGGGGTTACCACTGGTGGTATGCTATGCCCAGGTGTGTACATTCATCAGAAAGGAGCCTAACTGTCAAGACAGTCGTGAAAAAGTGTGATCCCTGAGCTTCCCACAAACTTTTTACCTGCTTACACTTTTGGCCCTGTGCTATACTGAAGGCAGAAACTAGACGGCAATCCCCAAACAGGTAAATACACAGCAAAAGAAGTGGGAAAAAAACAAAGACAAATAACTGCAAGGCATTATCAAACTAACCAGGTCAGAACCAAGATGGCTGCATGTTACAAATTATGAAAGCAAGAGAATAGTCGGGGTAGCTAGAAATAGTAAGCAGAATAACAACAAGAACCACAATAATTCAACTTGGCTAAAAGCTAAATAATAAAGGCAATATAGGCAAGTGCCTGGATGCCACCCCTGCAGCAGAGTGGTTCTGTCATTGGTAATAATTGAAACCTGTTACCTCCAGCTCAGAAAGACAGCTAATGTGCCAATATATCCTCATGTTCGGCATAGCCCTACCTGTAGTGAGAAGCCCATAACAAAGAAAAAACAAGCAATTCAACTCTGGCTGTAACACAGTGGGGCACATTTACTTACCAGACCCTGGCGCGTTCCCCGATCCGGAATGTCCGACTGGAATCCACTGTGCCGTGATTCACTTAGATCGTGCGCCCGATTTCCTGCATGCATTGCATCCCTGATCAGGTCTGCCGGAGTTCACCTTCCTCTTCCCAGTGTATGTAAGTGCATGTCTTGCAACAAAATTTTAAAGTGAAATCCTGCGCTCAGTCCGAATCCGTTTTATCGTCTGAGGGCCAACCCCCCATTTCTGTCACATGAAAGCCAGCGCAATTGCACCAAAATCCAATCGCGATCGACACAATCCCCTCCTAAATAGCTGTCACAGCGGTGCAAATCCAGAAAATTTCCCAAATCCGACGAAAGTAAATGTAAATATTCTTAATACATTCTGCCCTGTCTTTTTATTAACACTTACCAGTCTTCTAAAGAGTGCATGCCAGATAACCTACAGTAAGCATGCTTTCAGCTTACTCCAATGTTAACATAGGTAGAGTACAGTAGTTTATTACAACTTCAGACTCACACCATCAGTACCCAGGTCATAAAACATTTCAGCTAAACACCCACAGACCATTCTGGTCTTTAGTCATTGAAATGATGAGAGTGATATAACTTTAATTATTATATCTGTTAAATAGATGCCCTACAGCCCATTCATGTGAATGCCTGTGGTCTTCCAAGAAAAAAAACTAAATATGGAAGACAGTTTTAAATGCATTAATTGGAAGTGGGGTCTGTCCAAAGATCTAAAGGTTTAAACAGTTAAATTTAAGGTGTAGCGGGTATTTACAGTAAATACATTAACATTTATGTTAAATGGAAATCTAATAACTTTGAGTTATTTCTGTCAGCTCTGCAATCTGTGTGCCCTATGTTGGGGGTCTTCTGCGTTATCCAAATATTATCAGTGAGGTTTAGGATCAATACAAATAATGTAAATCTGTGTTCTGTATCTTACTGTTAAATGTATTCTATACAATGTTGTGTATAAACTATAGAGTTCATATCTAATATTCTATCACAGTTTGCTAGCAACATGGGAACACTTAGGTTTTTATCCCAGCACTTATTTTAGATATTCTTTGCCTTTCCTCCTCCAAAAGTTAAGAGAGTTGAGATTTATTTAGTCTAACTGCACATTACAATGATGACAAGAAAACTGCTCTTAACATCGTACAGCACAGATTTTATTTATGTAGAATTTTTACGTCTCCTTATGAGTTGTGTGACATGTATTTCATCAATACACAGCAGAATATCTATTTTGCACAGGCTGGGATGAAAAGAGAAGCCATTTTTTATACTGAGAATTAAATGCAGATATCTCGGTGCTGTCATATCATAAATAAAGAAAATAATAATTTACAGAAGATGAAATCTAAAAGTTTTTTATTCTTCTTGAAGACAGAACATCTCGGAAGTTGCCGTCAAATATAGTTTATTCCAGCTTTATAAACTCGCACAATCCCAGACAGCAATGACCTTCAGGGCGCATAGGTCACTCAGTTTTCATTGTTCTTTGCAAATACCCCTAACGCAGAAGAATAATGTACCCTCAAGTGCGGATTAGGAAAATCTGTTCATCGGCTATGAAATATTGCTGTGTTGTGACCTTACTTGGCCTCGTACGCCTCTCTACGATGCACGTTGTATAGGAAGCCAGGGAATTTCAGGGAAACAGTCTGTCCTGGTTAGAAGATTACAGTAGGGCAGTGCATCTAAGTAGAGGTGATGCATTTTGAAAAATAAATGAAGCACTTTCTCCTCATGTCACGTTTACAACCTCTGAATATCACTGCAGTGTATGTGAGCAAAGGGATTCATTCCATGAGCAACCCTAAATTACCGAATGCTAGCTTATCAATATTGTGTGGTATTGCTACTTGGACTAGAAAGTGATCACGGTCACATTTTACTGCTTTTAGACACTCACTATGCAACATGCATATGAGATACATATGCACGTTTCTTATAGGTTAGTGTCAAGTGTCGACTAAATTTCTTAAAATGGGATGTCCCAATCTGACAAAAATAGCAGTAACAAGCATGCATTACTCTTACTGTATTCTCATGTGGAAATCCCAAAGGTGATAGTACACATAGGTAATAGATCGCAAAGCCCTTTTTCCACCTGTATCCATCATATAGTTTCATTGGGTTACCCAATAAGTAAATCATTATCTGCTGAAAATACTTCAGCACATCTTTAATTCAGAGTGTAAACAAGCCACATTATTCTCCTGGATATCTAACAAGGCTTGTGGCTATATGTTGGTACTAATATTAATACACTGAATGTATAAGTGATGGATTTTCCTGCAAGCACTGAGGTCATTATAAAGTAGTCAAGGATGGTGTGTTGGAGTCAATTAGTTTCACTTTATTTCAGTTCCAGTTTATGTTTCTGTAGGAACTTAAAGTTTTATGTGATTGCAAAGTTGCTAACTTTAGCAGATTTGTGAAACAAGGAGTGCTGACTTGTTCATTCTGTAGGTCACAAACCTATAGCTATTCATCAAGGCCACTACATCTACTCTTTATTATATAGAGGACAATGGCCATCAAGTGACACCAAAATGTAAAATGTTTCACATGCAAATTGATTTCATTAGAATCGATATGCAATCTGTAAAGAGGAAACCTGTATTGTCCACTGTGACCTATGTGATGTTAACCCTGTAGTCACTTGGTTATTTCTGACAATAATGTGCAAGCAATTATATCATTTGTGAACTACATGGGCCGTTTTATTTCGTTTTTTTACAAGGTGATTTTTTTGAACTAGAAAAAAATTTATATGAACATAAAGAACATCTTACTTTTATTTTAAGGATTTTTACATTTACATATTCTGAGAGCCATTCGTTTTTAACAGTTTCCCATTTAAAAAGCTGTGTTAGGATTTTTCTGCATTTTTATTTGAATTATTTTGGAGTACAGAGATTTATATCACTGGCAATCATATTAAATTATGCAGTTTTTTGGACACACAATAAGATATGCAAGAAGCAAAATTAAATTTTTCCTAAATATCATATAAAAGACTATATATACACCTATTGTAGAATTATATAATGAGCATGTATTACAGTATATTAAACCTGCCTAATAGTCTTATTTAGATGAATAAACAAATTTTAGACCCATGGCTGTCTTTCTAAAAAAAAAAAATAGCATTAAATTGGATGACCACTCTTTTATATAAATTGTCCATGTGCCTTTACTGCCTTATTATTAATCCCTGAATGTTCCAGTGATTCAGCATTACTTTTGCACTGTGCGCATACTCTCCATGATTCTTGTTTTACATATCTGAGCACAGATGAATTAAAGGGGTCTGCAGCAGCAGGTGATTATGACACATACTGTTACCTCCCCTCTCCTCTTGCTGTGTGTGTCACTGTGGATGGGCTGTGAGAAATAGAGGTACAGTGGGTGATGCCATGAGGATGGGCTGGAACACTGAGAGACAGGAAGTTGTGTTTATATGCAGAGGGCAGCATGGTGATAAACAGGTCAAGGCTGAAATGGAAAAGATTTATTGAAAAGTGGCCAACCCCTTTTAAGAGGGCTAAGGTGATGATGGTACAATCCTTATAAGATTAATTGCAACAATTGTTTTCTTCATCCAAATAACTACTATATGAATTGGTAGTAAACAGGATGAGAAGGATCTGGTACCAGTATTCTAAGGGTAGTACCTTTTCATCTTCTAGTTCTGAGTGGCATGTCTTTTGAAGTGTGAAAAAGCAATAAGGGACTTAGAATTTCTAGTAATTTATTGTTAAATGTTATGTATATAAATTTACAATCAACTTTCATCTCTTAAAATCTTGCCCATGTCCTTACAATAATGCACCGGAATTTCACCTCCTGTACTAACTGCTCTCTTATCTTGTCCTTCCAAAGCACAGCATCCCATGTATGCATATTGTGGCAGATTTATCAAAGTTTGTGCTGGCAATCTCCCCACCACTTATGCCACCTCCATGCCAAGTAGGCATTGAGGAGTGAACAGTGAGCCATGCCACTCCTCGGAGTGGGTCGGCCAAGGGCAGGGATCCCCTGTGTCTGCCCACTAGCTGTAACTTGAACACATTCCAGTCACGGCTTGGTATAATATTGTCCATCTGCAAGCTTAGGCACTGGATATACTAAAATATCCTCCATTATTACAACCTCTTCTTTCAGTGGTTCTCAGATGAAAAATCTTCTGCTTATCTGACAGAGAGGGTAGCAGTGCTCCGGATGCTACGGACATGACCTTGGAGCAATCACTTTCTAATTAGCATATGGATCAAAATGGGAATATCTCTACAACATTATGCCAGCAGATTATAATGCTTTGGGAGGTGGCAGACCCCCTTTAAGTGTGTTAAAACTGCTCTTACATACAAAATGCTCAACCAGTGTGAAAATCTAGGTGAAATAGAAAAAAGGCTGAATATGCTAATTATTAGAACAAAATAGCAAATTTGTATTTAAACAATGTCATCTAGAAAGAAAAAGGTCATACTAATAATAGTGCCTCATTTAAGGTAAAGATTCTAAAAGCAGCCTGTCAAAACTGCTAGTTACTATGTAAAAGGTCATGTTCTGCACAGTTTACAATCCACACAGTGTCTCTCCAATATCATAATTCCTAGTTCTTTGATGGATTCCATTTACAGTACAGGAAATGTTACATATACATAAATGTTTCTATGTGCACGGTCATTACATTCATTGCTGACCTTTGATCCCTGTTGCTCTTTCTCAGGTCGTCCCATCCCATCTACATCTTCGTCTAGCCTACTACCATCTGCACAACTGCCCAGCTCCCATAATCCTCCACCTGTAGGCTGCCAGATGCCACTGCTAGACAGCAATACTTCTCATCAGATCATGGACACTAACCCTGATGAGGAGTTTTCTCCTAACTCATACCTGCTCAGAGCATGCTCTGGCTCACAGCAGCCTTCCAGCAGTGGTAAGAACCTTCTGTCGAGCTCCAAGTGATATGTCATTAGTTGTTCTTTGTTTATGTCTGTTTCCAGAAATGTGCTGAGATAATCCTCATCATGCAGTATGTATTTGGTGTACGTGTGATGTATCTCTGCCATTCTATTCCCTGTATCATCATTCATTATGACAAAAAAATGTCTTGCAGCACAGAAATATGATTTATATTTCCAAAATATGTACAAGTACAGGAAAATGAGGCTAAGGCTTCTCTAGCTGCATATGTATTGACTGCCTGTTTCTAGAAGATTCTTCACATGCAGCATATGATATGCAATATGCCGTATAATCTACTTTTATTGGATGTACAGACACCGCACAAAGCATGCTATACAAAATGTAAAAAGTCCACTAAAATCCATGCAAAGGGATATGGCCCTTTGATGCTTTGTTTGTTGAGTTGCCAGGTATGAATAGGCTTTCGATCCTGTGCAAGGGGAGGCAAAGCGGTTTTCCAGGCTTAAAATATTGATGACATTAACAATACATCATCCATATCAAATTTGTGAGTGTCCGACACCTCCCCCACTGATTAGCTGTTCTAAGCACATAGGAGCAAACAGCTCTGTTACTACATAGTGGTCAGATCTGGTTACTGAAGATCAGCTCCCATGCATGGAAATGTGGGCTAAGCCGTAATTACCTAGCACAGCCACTACACAGAGAGTGGAGCTGGTTTAATTCTCCATACATTAACTGCAGGGAACAACTACTGCCAGGTATCAGACCTGTAATAATCTGGTAAGGATGACCTTATGTGAAGATCAGTCAGCCAATATTTTTAGCATGGGAAATACCTTTCAAATACAAAACATACTGTAGTTGTAAACACAAAAATATTAGCTCAATCGGTATTCTCCCTGTATATTAGTGTGCCATGGATGCCGTAGGATAGGAGATAAATCATTTAAACATTGAACATGCAATTCAGGAAGCGTGTTATAGAGCAATAGGCACTAAAAAGATCAATATCAAGAATTATGGAGTAGTTTCAGTATAACATGTAATCTTTTCGTTTTAGGATTCCAAAGGGCGGTCATTCTTACTGTGAATGTTAACCTACTTTTAGATGGAGGTCTATCTGTCATAATGAGACCACCCACTGGACTCCTAATCCAGATTAAGACAAGAAGTTATATTAATCTTTTACTATCAAACTCTATCAACAGAACCTTGGACTTTTATGAGTATTTTATGTTATAAATCTTCCTTCAGCATAGGTACATTTAGATGTATTCTAATCTGATTGATACACAGTACAAAATGTGCACACCACTCAAGAGTTCCTTATTGGTTATATCAATAATTGGGGCTTTTTCAGTAAATAATATTTGAAGGCTTTTGTATGTATAATATAAATATATATATATAGTGACCTAAACATAACACAGGTATTTTATACAGCTGAGTACTGGACTTATTTTGTAGCTCCCGTAACACTACATCTAGTTCTTCCTTTTGCACAGCAAATGTTCTAAAGAAGTTAGTGGTTTAATTATGTTTTTTTAAGAGGATTCACATGAGAGGGGTCTGTCCCTGCCCTTGAATTACAAGGGAAATTCCACTAAAGCTTAATTCACACCTGCACCTGGGGTTAGAGAAGTGCAATGGCAACTAAAAACTGGTGAACTGGTGGTCTCCCAATCACCTATCATTCACCATGGACATTTGTTATATACTGGAAAAAGATGTTTTAAATACAGAAGGGGAAACATTCTTCTCTTCTGCATCTCTTTTATTCTCATGGGATTTTGGACTTGGAATTAAATTGTGCTATATGCCAGAAATTTGCCACCATCTTATAATATGAGAACAAACATTTAACCCTTAAGACTCTACAAGCTTCTGTACCCAATTTTCTAGCAGAAAAAAAACAAGGGTATGCCAGTCTCTGATCCTTTTTATTTTATTCAATTTTTCTTTAGATTAGTGTTTCCTTTACATTTTCTGTAAAGTTTATGTTTACTTTGTGCATCCAGCTGGCATGCCCTGTCTAATTCTGTGCATGGTCCGTCCTGATGTCGAGTGATTGGGTTTTTTGCAAGTACTAAGCATCACAAAGAAAACTAAGCAGGGAATAGGAAAATGTCATTTCATTTTTAATTGTATGCCACTTCTTACTTAGATTTACTCAATAATTACATTTTATCTTCAATTTTATTTGTATTGTATGTTAAGTACAACTATAAGTGAATATCCATTACATGAATGACTTGGGAAGATATGCCCTGACAGAATTGTGTGTGGCAGCATCTTGCATTCTCCTACTATAAAATAATGAGCTTATTGTTCTTGTCAAAATCACAGAAAAGCTATCAATGACAAGTCATGACTCTCACACTTGTCAGTGTTAAAATACAAACACAGCAGAACAGGATCTCATAGTATGAATCATAATATAATATCAAGATTAGCTACAAACCACAACAATCACATTACCTAAGTGTCAAAGTGAGATTACAGAGATTCATGTCCCTTACTAACACAGCTAGATGACCAGTGACTACATTGGTACATTGCCCAATTAAAATTCAATCTTGTCTAACCCCATTTGACCTAAGGGTTTTCTCTTACCATATTCCAAGGTGATGTTAGGTTGAAACCAACATGAAACAAATATATGATAAGATATTAAAAATTACAATGTCCAATTAAATCAATTGTTTAGCAGTGGAGTAAAGGTTTACTTTCTCACCAATTTTTGCCTTGATCTGAGCTATTCCTTAAACCCTTCTCTAGATTTTAATGGCACATGACCTTGTTTGTATGTTGTAATACTGCTGGATAGTTTACAATCCCATACATACGTCTGTAAAATAGCCTGTTTCAGTATTTCATATAGTAGAAGTTTCTATAGTTTCTATACAGTGTTTAATGTATGTAAACATGATGACTTCCAGGGATATCCACAGGAATGTGAGGATTTATAATGAGGAGATTATGCCTTACAAGGTAGCTAAAAGAGGCATGGTCATCCTGGAAAACTTGGCATGTATCCCAAAATCCCCCTTGTCAGCGAAGGGTGCATGTACAAACAGACTTGGCGCTTGCTGTCTTTCTATGACCTGCCTGCATTGGATAATTATCCTGATAAGAACCTCCTTGCGTAACCTTGCGTTGCAGCACATTGCAGCACTGAGTAAATGGAGGCAAAAGGTAGAAATAATAGTGCAAAGGTAAAAAGAGCAGTCAGCCTGTCCAAAGTCAAAGGTGGAATTAAATTAGAAATTCAAGAGAATAGTCACAACAAGTAAGCAATCAATCAATCAACAACAGAGAAGGAAACACTGAGTCACAGAAAAACAATCACCGGCAAGGGTTACTGGAAACAGAATTTATTAAGAAGACTGAGGGACAAAATTGGTAAAAGCTGACTCAAGCCAGGAGGCAATTTTTCTCCATCCTGCACATGAACATATAGGACAAGTTCCCATTTTGCCATCCAACTGTCATCGGCTCTTGAGGTGCGAACTTGTGGAGGAAAAAGATCTGCCATATGTCTTGCTACCTGGGCAGCTGGCTCATACACGGGGCCAAGGAATCTGCAGATGTGTACATTAGCCTATAGAAATACATGGGGATTTACCATATATACTTGAGCATAAGCTGAGATTGTCAGCACAATTTTTGTGCTGAAAAAGCCCCACTTGGCTTATACTCAGGTATATAAAAAACAGTTAGTACTCACCCTCCGGCGCTGACCACCAGCGCTTTCTTCTCCCCGCAGGATGTCTTTAGGTTCCTGGCAGGGCTAGCAAATGCCCGTCTGTGTAATCTGCCCGCACACAAACTATGTGTGCTGTCAGATCACAGAGACGTACATCTGCCGACCTGATCAGGAACCCGAAGAGGTGCTGCGGGGGAGAAGAGGACGATGATTGCTTTGCTTGATATTTTATTAAAGGGGGCACTCTGCTGAACATTATATTAATGGAGGCAATCTGCTGAACATTTTATTGAAAGGGGCACTCTGCTGGACGTTATATTAATGTGCACACTCTGCTGGACATTTTATTAATTGGAAGGGCTGCTGTGGACATTTCATTCATGAGGGGAGACTACTGGACATGTTATCAGAGAGTAGTGGCTGCATTTCCCACCTTAGGTTTATACTCAAGTCAATATGTTTTCCCAGTTTTATGTGGTAAAATTAGGTACATCAGCTTGCACTCAAGTAAATATGGGATGCTGGATGCTTTACCTAAATTACACATTCAAGTGCATGAGGCTTAACACTGCACACATGGATTGTGATAGGAGCCCTTTTGTCTACATGCATTTAATTCACATGCACTTTATTCTTACTTCTTTTAAGACAAAATACTCTGTAAACTGTTTTGAAATGTTCAGATGCTAATGTTTAGCAGTATAACAATATATGATGTTATCTTTTGGTGATTAAATGTTCTCTATATCAACTATTGAATTCCTAAATCTTACATTATATACACACACATACCTAAGAACACTCAACTTACAGACAACCCCTAGTTACAAACGGACCTCTGGATGTTGGTAATTTTTGTCTGGGGTTATAATTATAAAATTTACAGTTCAGACTTACATACAAGTTCAACTTAAGAACAAATCTGCTGAACCTATCTTGTACGTAACATGGTGACTGCCTATATATATATTATTTTTTTGGGGTACCTACAGTGTATATGAGATTGATACCCAGGCTATGTTTGTCAATCTCCAGGTCACTGTGCCTCACACTGTGGTATTCATCTTCTGCAGTCGAAGGAAGATATGTGGTTTTTAACCAATGATTGACATAATTCTTCCAATTTGTTTTAGAAAGTTGGTCTGCAGCAGTCATTATTTGTGATTCGGAGGATACTCTATGCTCTTTAGTAAATAATTTACAATATTAGGAGTCATCAGAGTTTTGTGACCTGTATGAAAGTATTTTAATAATGGCCGATATGTTATTAAATAAGCCCTGATATTGTGCAGGTCACGTTTGTAGTTTTACCATCATTTTATTTCCAGATTATGTTTAATTAGACTCCTAACATTTGCAAAACAAACTTACTGGGGAAAAAAATGTTCTTTTTAAGTTTATGAGAAAAGAGTCTAAAGAATCTGCAAGTTGTCAGCTCCAATTAGGAAGCTCCATTTGGCTGTTTTGCCCTCTCATGCAAGGAAATGTCTTATGAACTTGGATACGTTTGACAAGTTTCTCTGGAAAAATCACCACTGATATTGTCTTGTGGCAAAAGTGAGGAAAGTTTGACAATGCTATTGTGACATTAGAAGACTCAAACTTGAGATGACAACATTACCATAATTTTATAGACAGACTCCTTACCTTGAGCTTAGGATGTTGCACTGGGCACAATGAAGTGTGTACAAGGCATTATTTTTAGACAGTTGTTGTAGTAACAAGTTTCTATGGAATCCTGAAAAAAACCTCTCCTGGAACTTTGTTACAGCTTTGTTACATTGCAGTTTTTACTTCCTCTTTGTAGTAAATGTAGTAAAGGTCTATCTATTTTCAATCTATTTATCTATATTACCAGCTATTTCATAACTTGTCTTTGTTGCCCATTACAGTCAATCTTTTTCCAGGCTTAATAAGTCTTGAAAGTTACACTGTGATTGTTTTCAGTATATTTAATATTTTTAGTATATTTTTACACCAAAACAATAGGCAGCACTATATTCGGACCCTAAAAGTGTTGGTGTGATCTTATTATATAATGTATGAATATAAAAACTGACAGTGTAGAAATCAGTCTTATAAGAATTGTTTTATTTCTAGATCTGTAAACATGATACACTTAATAGGTGTAGATGAAATCCTTTATTGTAAGAGGGATTCTTTACTGTAAGAGCAGGGTGGATATTTGTGCCATGTGGTGTTGTGATGGTTTGTAGATTGTACAAGTTCTGTAGGGGCTTGGAGGGTTATATACTTGACTTGAAGCATTTCACAAAAATAGTAGAAAGAGGCGTCACTCACCGATGTTGATACAAAACACTTTATTAAAGGATGCAGCACATGAGTAAAACCAGAGCGTGGTAGCGGATCTTTTCACATGTCCAAGGGCTTTTTCAAGCCGTTGACACTTGCTGCCTCTTTCTACCATTTTTGTGAAATACTTTAAGAATCTTGTGAAGTGCTGAGCACCATTGAATAGTACAAAGTAACGAAACCACCACTCCGTCTTATCTATGCCTACCTCCGTTTTCTTTCCTTAAGCCTGATAGTGCCAGTGCATTTCCTTTGGATTTCTATAGATTAGCTTTAATGCACTGGTATCTATTAACAAACTTACCAACTAAATAATTATTTTAATAACATGCAGACCTTTAAACCCCCAAAAGTCTCAATTTTACATTATCAAAGTTCTCATCTGAAGATAACTGTGATTATAACACACTCAAAATTACATTTTATCATTGGGATAATTGGTTTATCATTTGGAATAGAAACATCAATCATGAAACTGTTAGAACTATGCAGTAAATGAATGCAACCTTTCCATTGTGGAAGACTGACACTATAATTGCTAAAATCAGTTTTTACCAGTGAGGGAAGACACTCTTTACCTATGATCTTGCCTTAATGGAAAGCCTAATGGAAAATCAAGTTGGAGTTAGCATAATGTAATTAAATACAATGGAAAAGTACAACCTCCATTGTCATTAAACAGTTGATCAGGTACAATTCTATCCTACGTAAGCCATTCTACCATCTATTGACTACCAATTGTTTTGGTGTTGTATCTATTATAGGAGATCACTTACCTTGAGGATGCATTGTGTAAAACATGTAAGAAACACCTGACTTTGAATTTAGAGATCTTTTTTATTACACAAAATGAAACCAATTTGTTTTATCAGCTTTATTTTCTAAAGATTAGGAACTATTTCCCTGGTCATGTGGCTGTTGTGATGCTCACTGACCCACAGTATGCTGAACACATGGCTTTACTTCTATTCATAATTGAGTCCATAATTGAGCAGAAATGACTAAAACCATTAAACTGACTAAGATAGTATGTTCCCTATTACTGTAGATATGTGTTAATACATATAAGGCTCTGTTTTCCTCTGTATTATGCAGTCAGTTTAAAAAGGAAGCCATAAACTATACTAGATAAATTAATAGATCTATATGATACCTGGTGGAATTTTCTTATAATGGGATCATTAAGTTTGTATTATTTTCAAGGTTAAGCCTTAGAGGGGTTGACTAAATCTCTTAATAGATCTCTTATATTTAACATGTCCTGCATGTATATGTACCAGTGTCTTTCCCTCCTTTGAAAGCTGCAGCCTTCCCCTGTACTTTGCTTCCTTCTCTCTGCATAAACATGCAGCTCCTCTCTTCAGAGACTCTGCTGGGCATCCAGGTGATGTCACTCCTTCTTCACTTCTCAGAGTCCATTCATTACAGCCCTTTCATCTACTTCCTCTAGGCCACACATTGAGTCAGCCAGGGAGGGGAAGTAGGGGGAGTCATGATAGAAAGGGGGAGGGGGATTGTGTTTCTAGCTCCACCTATTCAGCAGAGGTCAGTAAATAAAGAAGGATATAGGCTTGACACTTATTAAAAAAGTAAATTGTACTGCTGAATGACTTTACCGACATTCTGGTATTACGGTATATACAAGTCAGTAATGGAACATGGGCAATTTAGTTAAATGAATGGCCAAACTCCATTAGAGCCTCTAACAGAAAGTAATAGCTCCGTAATAGCTCACAAGTGTTTACCTTTTTAATCCATTGCTTAAATGGGCTGAACCACCCATAGACATTCATGACTCTGTTCCCTGTCTTTTAAGAGGAGTTGGTTTACAGTTTAAAAAAAAATGGAAGATCTACAACCTGGGAACTGAAAGGGATATTATTCATAGATATACTGATCTTTCTCTAGTTTTGGTTTTCCTTCTTTTAATCATGTGACTAATGCTAAGCTTTAATAAGAATAGAGTTGTTACAGCTAAAGACAAAAATTGGGCTTGTAGTCTCTAAGCACTGTCACTTGTCTTGATATATTGAATTCATAAAATATATTTTATACTGAACTTGGGGAATGTTTGCAATAAGCAAACATAATAAAAACTTGCAAAAATTTAATTGCATCATTAATTTCTCTCCCTTTGCTGGAATATTCAAAGTAATGCAAAATATTTTTTGTTGTAGCTATTTATTTTCATTTTATCTATATATTTTTTTTCTGTGAGAGCAAGAAGAATATTTAACAAGTCCATGAAGCTCATAATGATGCTCATGCACTAATAAGGGCATGATAAAATTATTGGTAGAATTATAGATTACTGTAATTTTGCTGAATTGCCAACAATAACACCAACAAACTCCAGGAGTATTTACCCAGCAGTTATTTAAAATATATTTTACCCACTGGGTAATAGGATCCATTTTTAGATATTATAGTATTTCAGTTTTTTTTTTAATCTGTTCATTGGAATTTACATTCGGCGGATATATTACCCTATATTACCACATGTGCATAAATGTTGGCGAATGAGGCCTTTTTTCTTGGGGGACTTAGAGGACTTGTTTTTTTTTGTGGGTAAAATTGTATTTTTCTATAGTAAGAATTTTTGTGCATATAATTTATTGATTTAGTTTGTATTTTTGTTGGATGTATATGGTCCATTATAGAGATGGTTTTTATTGGTTTAATCCTGAGTTGCATATAATTTGATTGTTACTTTTTGTCATTTTGATGGAGCAGCAATGCAAAACTCAGTGGTTTTGCTGCTTACCATGCAGTGATAACTTTATCTTAATTGTACGGGCTGTTATAATTACTTTGATATGATAGTTTTTTATAAGGGGAACAAATAAATAATTTTTTTTTAAAATGACATACAACTTGTCTGTTATATCCCCGGACATCTACCAACTGAGGAGAACGGGAGCCCCAGGAAGGCAATTTCTAACTTATTGGTGATTCACTGAACTGTTAATGTTGCTATCTACAGGACGCTGGATTTACAAGTTTTATTATATGTTTTGTAGACTCTTCCGTGCTTGGTATTGGATTAGTGGCCTAGAAATAATCTGAAGAGAAGTCTAGAATATTGTGTCATAGATTTGCAGATATTTCCGTACAATAATGACAGGTAATGTCATCTTGGGTCAGCAGCTTGTAAGAGATAACTAATATGGTGGAGATTGTTGATAGATGGATGAGTTAGACAGGAGGATGGATAGATGATAGAGCATAATACAGTATCATTCATATGTAAGTACACTATGCTTAATCCTTTCAAAGGATTCTTCTTGGGAAACCATTTGTGGAGCTGCTCTGGAAGAGTCACCTGGACAGAACCTACAAGAATGCATTGATGTATTTATATCAGCATCAATTAGCAGCTGCACGGCAAGTGTAGTCTGTTGTTCAATTAATGCAAATTTTAATCAACAATGCCTAAAAGCTCTGAACAAACAGATGCATGAAAAATGAGGCAGTGAAATATTAAGTAAATGTTTTCTTCCATTAAGCCACTGATTATAAATCACTTCCTTCCGTTTTATGCACCAACTCTATAGTAGCATCTCATTTAAAATAATTGTACGTTATGTGTTGTATCTTTTGTTTAGACACAAGGTTTTTTGATGTAGAATTTGTTGACATAACCATTGAAAGAAAAACAGTCATGAACAAACCCTGAATATGTTGTATGGCTACTGATGACTGGAGAGGAGTGGATCACCCAAGATTCTTAAGTTTTGCAGATTTTTAAAAAAATTTGCTCTGGGTCAGAGTCTACTTTTTCTGGGAAGATGTTGCTCCAATTGTCTTGGAAATTGGTGTATAACCCCCTCTAGTTACGAAGATCCTATCTTAGTTTGTTATTTTTTCACATCCTCCCTCCTTAAACTTTGACATGAAAAACATCAGTAGCGTGTCACGATTTAGCAAGGTTTGCCTGAATCGAAGCTGAATAAATTGTAAATAAATTTACAATAAAGCGCAATACATTATAAATCACCGGAAAAATGGTAAATTTGTACTAAATCTACATACCAATGAACAGATTTGCTCATCTTTACTGGTCATTGACCTAGTGTAGGTTTTTGTTTCATTAACGGGTGTGAAATATCTGCCACCCCTGCTAATCATCCATCCTTGCACCCCCATAATAACAGAACCTATACTGGAGATGGAACTGGAAGAAGAAGGCTCCTTCCACTATATAGTGGTGGCAACAGGGAACTGCAGCTTGGCTCCTAATCAAGTAAACAATTTCCTGATGTTGTAGCCACACACTGAACATGGTCTTCTGGTTTCTGTTCAATCTACTGAATAGGTTCTGGTTCCCAAAGGGTTCCCACCAAGCTTATTGGTGTATGGTTTGGACTTCAGACACACATTGATCGGATTCATGGCCTGATATTGAACATCAGTATAAAATATTAGGTTAGACAATTCATTTAACCTGTGTTCTGCTATAAAACATCAGTAAGCTTCATATGCAAAAAAAATTGCGTTGAAACAAGGAAATTATGATTTAATCCCCAACAAGATACCTTTTATTTGCAGAATTGTGGAAATAATTTTTCCAAATTATTCCCCATTTTGTTATATCAGAGATAACATGTACAAGAAGTTAGCAACCAGACAAAGTCTAGTAGAAGTGTCCAAGGTTAATACATTGCATATAGTTACATATAAATCATATATAAGGATATCTCCTGGCACTGATTTTCCCAGGCAGTAGTTTGATATTACTTGCCCCTGGAGTGCACCCAGAAAATATTAATGTTGGCATGGTAAATTGTACCTGTCAGTGGGCTCATTTCTACTATCATTTCAGTGCAGCATGTTTTTTATATTGTGCACAAGTTCTATAGGTCCGATGTAAGAATAGATTACGCAATGTAATACAAAGCATGTTTGAAGATAACAGGCAATGATATTCTATCTATATTCCCACTTGCCTTGAAACAGATATTAACCGCCACTATATGCCCTATTATATCTAGATGCATCTGTTTTTCCATCATAAACCATTACATGGCTTCAATTGCTTTCTCAGCACTCCAGGAGTGAGATGGAAAACTGTGGTTTGCTGTTGAGCTGTCTATCTGAAACTTAATCCGCAAGTTAATTACATTTACTCCTAGTTTGAGAGGAGATGTTATTCTGAGCAAAAATGATATAAAACCCCGTCCGCTCTAATCTAGGTGTATGTAAGCGCTTTCACACACAAGAGAAATCTTGTTTAATTTATCTAATAGAGAAGCAATTATTTCCATCAGTGTCCTTCTCTTCGGGATCCAGGCTGAAATAAATATTCATTCACTGTAGTTTCCTCGCTGCTATATGTCAGTCTGTCTGTAAGCGACTATCTGTGACTGTCTGCTTATCTATCCGCCCATCCATATCATGATTCACTTCTGCTGCTTCTTCCATATTGATACAAGATGCAATTTTTTTTCCCCTCCAGTAAAATATCCCAGAGCAGACTCCTCTACTGACACAAACATAAGCTCTTTTCAGTCAGCCAGATCCATGTGTTACATCCTCTTTCTCTGGAGATGTGAATGTTTGTCCAAGTTCTGAATTATCAGCTCTCTGCAAATGACTACTTTTCAATGTTCCGATTTCAAAGTTGGAAAAGGGCTTCATATTCCTTTGTGCCAGATCCCCAAATATTTCCACAATGCATTCTGTGGCATTCACAGATGGCTGCAGCTGCATTTCAATCTGTTCCATCTGATTGGATTCTATGTTTTCTTCCAGTCTGTGGTAATGGTACAGTCGTTCCCAGATCCCTGGGTTATTTTCATTGTTGTGACCTTTCCTTTCTACCTGGGTTGCCATGCCATTCCGCTTTCTCTCCTAGATGCTTAGGAAACTGGCTCTCACTTTGCTCTCCCCGCTGCAGTGACAGTCATTCTATTTGATGTATTTGTACCAGGTATCATGTGGTTATGAAAGTGCAGTGATCTTTACTGACTGAGTCCTTCTCACACATCTAACAGGTTCTTCTGACTTTCAGGTCAGGAATAGCAATTCAACAAAAATTTACAGGGCAAAAAATCAGGACCCCTGCTGCTTGCTGTATATTCATAATCATTGTTGTTTCGCGTGACTTTTCCTTTAGTTCTGATGTTTGCAGCATAGAAGAATTTTAAAGTTTTTTTTTTCTTCCGTTTTGAAACAGCAGCAAAAAAGTTATATATAGAAAAGAAAAGTTTCTAAAAACTTTAGCATAAGATGCTGTCCTTATCCAGTGCAGGAAAAAAGACTTTAAATATGTAAAGTCAATTTCTTACATGTAACTGGCATGAAGGGATAAAAAGCATATTTATTATATTGCATACCGGATACAGTGCAGCGATTGCTTCACATATTCACATTCCTGTTTATGACTGCAAACAAAACACAAGGTCTTTTGGTTTAGGCCTTGAATCAATTTGTACCTTTTTCATGACTTACTCAATAAAAGCCAGAGATATGTTCAGTTTTAGATGTCCTTGGGTAAGTAGGAGAACAACAAATAAAGGATTGTAAGGTTGTTATAGTATGTGTACATTGCAAACAGCAAGTTGGGGTTTTATTAAAAGGGTTTTTATATAAAACAACAATAAAATGTTTTTATGATGAAAGAATTAAAATGCACTTATAGAAATAAAGTACCTGAGGTGTGATAACGTGCTTGCTTCATTAGTTTGTTTTAATTAGTAGAATAGACAGATTCTGTGCTTGAATTTACTTGTCACAGAGTTTGCTTTTGTTTGCGTCACAGCGGAAGTTGGTGGTCATGGTCTCTTTAATAACATAGTTTAGGAGTGCAGTCTCCTAAGTACGCTAGAGGCAGACGTTGCTTAGAGAACTTGTAATGCAGGCTTTTGGAGCGGATGGTGGAACCTGAAACTAAATCCCTTCCCTTCCGTCTCTGCCTGATTGACTCATTTGTCTTAGATAGTAAGAGACAACTGGTTGACATTCCCTTCCTGTGCCAAAGTGCAAAACATATAGATGAAAAACAAGACAATGTAAACACAGAGTAGTCTCCAGAGCCTGGTCAAAACATACACAGTGCAGAATTGTAAGGTAGAAGAGTAGTATAAATACAGAGAAAGTCAAAATACCAGAACTAACCAGGAGCTAACTACAAATTAGATTTACAGTCAGCACTGAACTAATCACAAAATGATGATTTTTGAAAAGTCATAAATGAGTCCCAGCCCCAGGAATGATTAGAAAAGAGCTCTGTCACAGCAGGTTAACTGTTGATGAACCAGAGCAGAGCTGTCGGAAGAGTTGACTGTGGTGCATTTAAATCCAAACAGCCAGAAAGCCTGACTCTGTGTTCACACTTAGGCTGCATTCACATGACCATATGGACATGCGCCCCCCATAGATGGCAGTGGCAATACGGGGCTATAAGGTACACGTGTGGCATCGTACCGCTCCGTGCACAGGGAAAAGATAGGAAATGTATTATCTTTCCCATGTGCACGACCCGTACTCCACCATGACAGACATATGCCCGCCCCTGTTTTAGCCCTGCGGGCATACCTCCGTGTAAATTCAGCCTTAAACTTTACAAGAGAAACATATTGACTCAATCAGTGCATTCGAAGCCTCATTCCATGGACACAGGTTGACGCTGACAAAGATGTTACTCAGACCTATTATGAAAATGTAGGCTTGTAAGTGGTGCATACCTCATAAAGGGAAAGTAAAGACCACTTTTTGGGAGGGTAAATGTGCATAGAGGATAAACAGGTTTCCTGTCTCAAAGGGCATTGACTAAATATGATGTGGTTGTGGCTGATGGCTGGAGTGACACAGTTTCAGGCGATATACAATCCAGATAATAAAACCATGAATGAGAAGAGACGTAGTGTTGTATGAACTCGAAATGCAAATTTTAGGCTCGTATTAAACTTAGCAAGTTTGGGTAGGCTCAACTTCCCCCGCAGTTAATGCCCTCTATCAGTGCTGTGTAAGTCACAAGAGGCATTTTAATGCCTGCGCACTGGCACAAACCTGACGGTGTTGCTGGGTGCTGCCATTTTTGGGAGGATCATTGCTCCCTGATCAGGATCACTGACGCTCAACAAAGTGGCAGTGTGCAGCACTGTTGGCGTGATAGAGGCTTAACTGTGTTACTGGATGGGGTCCAGGTTTTATCAAGTCCGCTCTCTACTGCAAATGTGTGTAGAGAGGTTACTACAAATCTGTATAGTAGGAGTTAGATAATTATTTTATTATAATATTCTGCATTGTATTTTTCTTGTTTGTTTTTGTCTTTCCCGATAATAAGATACAAAGAGAATAATATATAGGCTTTCTGTATTTTGGATTGGCTTGTGGAATTTCTTGTTTTTAAGTGGTTTTAAATCTCATGTGTTGTCTGTTTTCTGTTATTGTACATATAATACTTGTGATTGTTGTTTCATAATTTAGATTGTATTCTAGACTGAGTTTATATATATATATATATATATATATATATATTTGCTTAGACATGAGACTAGTACCCATTTCCCTAAATGCAGTGCCTGCCGTCCCTTTCCTGTATGCTATGCATACAAAACTTAGAGACAATTGACAAATGCTGCCACAACATTGTGTCTCACACCTCCTGCTCCTTCTTGCCAGCTATTGTCTACATAATTCTATCTAAACATTGAATGTAGCCTTACTCCCATTTTAAATATTGCAAAGCACCACCTGCATGGGGGTCACCTTTAGCAGTTGCTAGGCATTCAGTCCTCATTCATTAGACAGTCTGAAAAACTTGCTAATTAATATTTACAATAGGAAAACCAGGTCTACATTGGAGTGTCCCTTTAACAAAAACCAGATGTTTTAATTACTCTAGGTCAAGGAAGGAAACATATTTATGAAGAAGGCTCTTATTCTTTCCTTCATCTTAAGTGGGATATTAACCATTCATACTTGTGAATAATACATACATACTTTTATTGTTATGTACAATGAGTAGGTCTGTGTTGCCATCCCATTGGCGTGTTTCCATCAGGCATTATAGGGTATAATTTGACATTACAGTATTGTTTTATCAGATAAATACCAGCATTCTGCTTAATTGGAATGTAACAGTCTCTTAAACATGATAATAGTTTGTGCTGCCAGGTTTACATAACAACCAAATGGTGATCATTTTGCCAATCAGCGCTAATAACATGGCTGGTACTTAGACAAAGATGTTCCCATCCATTCCTTTGTTCTTTCTCATCGCAGTGTAGATTTTCTCTGGAAAATAAAAGCCTATTGGTTATTGTATTGTGGAAGATAAATGTGATTATTATCAGTGTGATGAGCTGTCATATCTAGCTGATAGATTGTAAATCTTAATGGGACATTAGTCAGATCTCCTGAGTATTGACTTAAATGCGTCCAATATGTTTTCCCGAGACAGACCTTTCAGATAGCAAAACATTGTATGTTCATAGGTTTATTTACTGTGCTTATTATGGTATATCCGGCTAGAATAATCCTTTACATATTCCACTAGTTAATATATCTTGTAACGTAAGCTTTCATCTATTAAAGGAGTTTTCTTAAAATTAGGCACATTTTTCTAAATATTGGAAAACTCCTTTATCATGTTTGGGCCGCTTACAGTGGTTTTAGTGGGTACAGTATGTGTATTTGTAAAATATACAAACCATTGGGAGATATTTGTTTGTTTCTCAGTCATCCGCATGATAAAACATTTTAACATGTTTGGTGTCTGCCTTAGCAGAAACACTTGAGAACACTGGGAATTCTCACTTGCGTCCATCCATATGTTGCTGCTTCACAAAGACATTCTTTTGCTACTGTTGCAATTTTTCTTTATTACATTATTCCCAGTTTATACTGCACATTACACTGCATTTACATTTGGAATTTCATTCATATTGTACAAATACTAGGGCATGCAACGTTGTATTGAAGACCTTTGTATTTTTATGTGCTGACTTTACCCTACACAATTCCAATAAGCCCAATACCCACTGTTCCAAAGAGGCTACAACATTGCATGATAATTATCAGAGAAAGGTGGCAATTTGGCCAATTTAATTGCTTTATAATCTAACAGAGATATGTCTGTAATTTGTATAAGGTGGGCAATGTTTGATCTACACCATTACCAATTAACAATAATATGACCTTATGAGCCCCTGTTCACCTGCTTTCTTCAAATCATTCTCAGCACCAGACCATGCAATGCATGACCTCCATGGTTGTCTCTCTCTCATGGAGAAGAAATTCTGCCAAGACTTGAAGGCTACCAAAAAGTAACCACCTTCTTGGAGCCCTGATTGAGCCAAGGGGAGCCGGTCCTTCTTTTGGTGAATCATTGCTGCAATTCCCAGGGAGTGTCCACTAGCCAGTACCCATTATCATGAGCAAGTGAACCGGGAACCCTAGGCTTATTCAGGGCTCCAGGAAAGTTTTGAGGGCCTATCAATCTTCGCAGAAAAGTGGAATCATCAATTCCACAACCTTCAGGTCTTGCTAAGGAGCCCCAAACTTGTCCCATTTCTCTTGCCAAATTCACAATCGGGAATCCTCAGCATGCCAGAATAATAAGGCATAATTGGGAGGCCACTGAAGAGTTATCCAACCTCCTAGAACACTTTCCAGCATGGTCATATTTCTAATCAATTTTGCATCAAAGTTTCATGTGTTCTTGGATGTTTTTTTAAGTCATCCATACAATTGAATAAGACATTTTTCACAGGTGTCTCTTGCTAATGTGTACATGAAACTAAATGCATGTCTGAATAAAGATAAATCTTTTACCATCTTAGGTCAGTGTGCCATTTAAGTCCTGTCTGTCAGATGGGACTTGTGTGTGAAAGGGGCCTGGAGTTCATTGAAACACTAATAAATGGTCTATGTACAATGACTAGTGCATGTGTAGGTCATGTTTATTTTTATTCCTTTATTTCTAGCTGTAATATGTTTGCTCTGTTGCCATTCAGTATTTGTAGATCAATACTATCCGAGCAATGAACACTAGCTGAAATAGTTAACTAAATGCTAATTATGGCTTTCAGCTATTTCATTGGCCTCCTGCATTTTTAACTACCTCAGTCATGTTTGGTTTCTGATATTGACCTCTTAAGGAGGCATTATCCACTTGAGCAACAAGGATTCATCATTTTGTGTGCATGTGTAGGAAGTATGCATTAGTGAGGAATGGCTGTTATCTTCACCCGATATGGATGAGTGGAGAAAACATTATTCACAGGGAGCTCAGACCACTTGTGTTGTTTTTGCCTCTGGCTCCATATCAGATTGATGGGTAAAATCTGCATTCTCGATGAATGCACATTATATTAACACAGAAAGTCTATACTTACAGTACAGCATGTTAATTCAAGTTGTATTACATAAGATGTTAAGACAGGAAATATCTTGCATGTATAACTAAGCATATGCCATTGTGAATATGCAGACTGATATATGATGAATAATTTCACTATTATTTAAATATATAAAGTTTGTCACTTGGCCACCTAATAAAGATATGTACTTGTCAATTATGGTGGGACCAATATGTCACCTATAGCGCAATTTTTGCATGCATATCATGGTAGATATGTCAATTATTTTTGATTTCCTGCAAGTTTCTCTTATTCAGATCCAGCCTCATTGACTCCTGGCATCAGCGTTTCTTTGAATTTCTTGCACAAAGTATCACTGTATTAAATATGCTACTATCACATGAAATCCTGCTATGTTGGTCCTGTGGGGTTTGAAATACTTTTCAGGCCTGTAACACTACATGACATGATGAATTGGCTCCTCAGCCTTTTGGTTGGATTTTTATCTTGAATATATCAGAGTGTATGTCAGTGAGTATGTCTGATATTGTTATTTTACAATTGTACCTTTCTGACAGGACTTTATAGCTATTTTGCGATATACATCATTTTTATCTCTATATATACTCATTTCAGCCAAAGAAGGAATGGACACATATATTGCTGTAAAGTTTGCATACAGTATGAAATAGAACAGGATATATTTGAATAAGATTTGTGTAAATTTAGTATATAAGTTGACATTTATATCTTGCTTATTTTAGATATAGGAGTCCAGTAGGTGGTCCTACTCACAGACAGACAGCTATCTTTGTAAACTCATTGGTCATTGCTCAACTTCCTTTTATAAGAATCCTTAGTCTGGAAGGAGCTGTGATATACTTGAATAAGTGGAAGTAAGTGAATTTTTAACAAAATTATATATCATTCTGGATGAGTCAAATGCTATAGTAAAGTTTGAGGTTTGCACTAAAAGGGTAAGGCCAGTGGCACACAACCGTTGTTGGTCTGTGAAGCACAGACCAATCACAATGCTGATGATGGGACTCTGAACATCATAGTGATATTTGAAGCATATATATGATGCATGAAGTCCCTTCTTCCCCATCAAAACAGCATCACCAAACTTTGATCATGATTATAATTTGGCACTGATGTTTTTAGGGGGAAGAAAGTACTTCTTGTCCATATATCACTATAATGCACAACGTCCTATCCTTTGTACGGTCAGGTGACGTTGACCAAACTCCAGTGATGATGGCTGGAGAGCAGGAGGTCCCTTGGTTGAGTAATTCATTAAAACATTGTATGCAGTAAGGGTTTTTAGTTTATCTTCTATTACTTCTCCTTCCATTACAAACCTGTAGCATGTGAGTGACTGGTTGGTCATTCAATGCAGCCTCTTATTCAAAAAATAACAATAAATAATGTGAGGGGTAATAAAGAGATCTTCTCCAATACCTGACCTTTAGAAGTGTGTAGGTCTCCAATTCTGAATTACAGATAGATTTTCACATTGTCCTGAAGACAAAGAGGGTTGGACAATATGGCTCTGTTCTGGTTATGGCGATCATTATATTCTTATTCTTGTCCTTGCTATACTTTGTTTTATTTTTGAACTTGAATTTTACAGTGAGAGCACAATGGCTGGAATTACAGAGCAATGCGACAGAGGAAATAAGAATAATAATTCTGTGTAAAGGCCATTTTGTGGATATTTTTGTTGATATAAATGTTCAGTTCTTGAGCTCAAAATAATTGTATGAACTGCTGATATCAAACCAATTTGTATTATAGGACAGTAGCTCTCAGCTTGTAAATAAAGAATTATCCTGGTTATATCTATTAGACTGTTATTATTGATGATTAGGTGCTCTAAAGTACAATTATTAATGTTATTTACATGGACAAGCTAGAATGAATGGTTTTATAGAACTATGCTTTATAAACAAGGCTAGGTAACATGACAATGGTCTCTCTTATCTTTATTTTTACTCATTACTCATTTGAGTAGGGTAAGAAAATACAATTAGTTTCATAGTTTCATAGTTTATACGGTTGAAAAAAGACACTTGTCCATCAAGTTCAACCAAGGAAGGGTAGGGATTGGATGAGGAAGGGATTTAGGGGAAACAATCCTATATAGCATAACAATCAATGTTATTTAGGTGTAAAAAGGCATCTAGACCCTTCTTGAAGCACTCCGCTGTCCCTGCTGTGACCAGCTCCTGAGGCAGGCTATTCCACAGATTGACAGTTCTCATAGTAAAAAAGCCCTGTCGCCTCCGGTGATTAAACCTTGGTTTCTCTAAACGGAGACAGTGCCCCCTGGTCTTTTGATTTGATTTAATCTGGAACAATTTACCACCATATTTTTTGTATGGACCATTCATATATTTATATAAATTAATCATGTCCCCTCGTAGTTGTCTCTTTTAGGTTTTTGAAAGACAAAAATGACTTTAAAAACATTATTTTTAGCTAGTAGACCTCATAATAGTATCCATTTTATAGTTTTTTATAACATTTAGAAGCCAAAAATGATTCATATTATTAGAGATAAGCAAATGATCCAATATTTGATTTGTAGAAGCTTTATTGATCTTCTTAAAAAATTAGCTTGGGTCCGAATATAATTGTTCCAAACTGATTTTTCTCCAATATTCCTTAAAACTGCTATATAGCACCTTCTAGTTCTCTAAAACATACATTTTTCATAAAAGCTTCTTATTTCATACATTTTTTTAGATTTTTTTCCTTAACTGCCCCCTCTTCCCATTCCCTAAACTCTGAAATGCATGACAGTTTTAACTAGCTACAGTTTTGTCTGAAGCAAATTAGAAATTTCATTTAAAGTTGACTGGATTTCAACAAAAATATGTAAATGGGCAGGGGAAGTTCAGAAAACAAAAAAGAAATTATACTCACCTTCTCCACCAATTGTCCCACACGGTACATCAGTGCCATTACTTTGTTTGTATACAGAGGCGGCACAAACCCATCCGATCACTGCCACATGCTGGACACAGCTTTAGAGGCCCGACACTGACGCGGGAGCACTGGAGAAGGTAGAAGGTAGAAGGTTTTGTTTTCTTAGCCCTCCAGGGCTAGTTAGATGTTTTTTCTTAAACCTGGATAACCCCTTTAATGTCTTATACATGGCAAATTAGTACCGAATCTATGAACCAACAAATAGATTTGCTTATCTCTACCTATCATCTATAAGCATACTTTGTGTATATAGAGATCTGTCATAAAACATTTTAAAAAACAAAAAGAAGTTGAGAAAAAGTGACAAGAAAATTACACAACACAAAATTTCGACTGCATAAATTTAGCATTCATCCTTAATAGAGAGTTGAATTGTGGGTGTTCAATAAGTTTGTCCCACATTTATAAATAATGTAGCAATAAAAACTACAGCAAGACCAAGTTATGACAAAATAGAAGACCAAATAGTTGCACAAATCCTGCATATTCCAGTCTTTTTCTTTGATAGTTCTTAAAAGGACACATTCCGATAAAAATAAAGCTTACACTACTTAAGCAAATTGCTGGCATAAAATATTTTAAAAGTGCTTTAAAATTAATCGAGTATATATTAAGTTGATAGATTAACCTTAATATACTGTGCTAACTAGGGTTCATTAAGGGTTTACTTGGATGGTAAATGTATTTTATACTAAATAATTTAATGTTTAATGATAAACACGTTTGCTTACCGTCTAAAGCGCACGGAAGTTATAATTAAAAGTGTAATAAAGCATCCCATACGGAGGAAGTATCCCCATTATGTTGCAATTATAATGCTAAATACCTGTGTTTTGGAAATGCCTATAGCTAAGAGAATAGGAAATGGAAATCTGTAATTATAAATAGTAATATGTAATTGGTTCAATTGCCATATTGCTACATGTTGGATTTAGTCGAACAATGTGATCATTACTCTACCACTTTTGCCACCAATTTTCAATGGAGGTGTCACAATGAAAAATAATTGCGATATTCCACAATATTAACTGCACCCTAATTGCAAAAGTTTTGAAATATAATTACCATGAAAACGAATGCGACAAGGAACATTAAGTGTAATTAGTATTAAAGAAAGAGAAGAAAAACCTGTTAGGAGCTTGTTATTGTCTCATAAGGTAGCTTCAAATTAGCTGGATGTGGAACACTTTCATCCAGTTTTACTATAATTTTCATTATTAACACAGACTGTAATAAATTTATTTGACATTGCCCACACCTGCCAACGCGGCGGGAGATCACTTGTAATATGCGCTGCCTCTGTGTTTCCCATAGAAACCATTAAGACGTTCATGAGAAGCTTGTTGTAAGGAGAAAAAAAATGAGGAGTGTGTTATGCACAAACCAGGCAGCGCTCTGCCCTCTCCATGTTTAAACATTTAGTTAATGCTTCTTCTCCCCCATTGTGGGAATCAATGTTCTGTTAACCTTAGATACGGGAACATTTCAGCACTTGGAGAGCTCCTGTATGAGCACACTTCATTACTGCCATATTGTACTGGACTGTAAATTGCTTGTGGGGTATATCACAGGTTTGTGTGTATATATGAGTATATAGTGCTGTATATAGACAGGACATTTTCATCTTTATAATAGTACATTTGTCAGATGTCCTATCTTAGTAATGTACATGTTATGGCTCCCTTCAGCCCTGACCAGAGGTTCCCCAGCACAAAATAACAATAGGACCTGTTACAAATTACTGATTTCAGTTTTCTAATGGATACATTGCTAAATGATAGCAATGGACATACATGATGTATGCTTTCTTAACAAAGTAACACTTTTCACTAGGTTGGGAATTATTTTTGGTTGCCAATTTATGTGTTTTCCTTCATACATTGTATTGTTCTTTGGAACATTTATCCATCAAATTATGGCTTAAAGAACCCGATACATCATGTAGAGGAAGTGAAATAACAGAGAACTGATTGTTCCGCAATATTGTAGTTTTTATCTGAAATGTCCGATGGATGAGAGCCCCAGCTACATGGAGAATCGGGAAAACCTTTTATCCCCATTCAGCTACACCAATGCAGACTATGGCATTCATAGTGTGCACTGCACTCTGCATAGATATTTAGGGTACATTCACACTAACATCTGCTCGCCAAGGTGAGCACATGTCAAAGTGCTGGGAGGAGGAGGGATTAGCTGCTTACCGGTCCCCTCTCCATATGAGATCACGAGGCACAGCCTTTCTGCCGGCCGAAGATAGAGCAAGCTCTATCTCTTTTTTGCGGAGACAGCACATTACGGTGAGCACACGTTCTGTGCGATGCCACAGTGCCATAGGCTTCTATGGGGATATATATACAATATACACAACCGCACAATGGTCAACAGTCTGAATGCAGCCCTAGGGTTACAGAAACAGTCAGAAAAGCTTTCTAGTAAGAATCTCTGTTTTTAGTCATATTTTGCTAAAAATATTTTCATAAAATCTTTTGCAGAAGCAGTGTTCAGGCCGTGCATAACCTGTCTATGTGTGACATCCCTACATTGCACAGAAGGAAAAGGGAGGGATGTGGAGGGATTGTTTTCTTTATAAAGGCTAGCATTTGAAAATCCCTTTTATTTTTCATGAATGAGAGCTAATAAATAAGTTCAGTGGATGTTATTTGCTGATAAAATCTGGTGAGTTTCCAGTGTACGGGAGGTCCTTTACATAAGAACACCCGACTTACAGACGACCCTTAGTTACAAATGGAGCTCTGGATGTTGGTAATTTACTGTACTTTAATCCTAGGTTACAATGATCAGCTATAACAGTTATCACAGGTGTGTGCAATTAAGCTTTATTGTTAATCCTGGTTCTTATGACAATACAGACGGTCCAATACTTAAGGACACCCGACTTACAGACAACCCATAGTTACAGGCAGACCCTTCTGACCTTTGGTGAAGCTCTCTGGATGCTTTTCTTTAGTCCCAGACTGCAATGATCAGCTGTAAGGTGTCTGTAATGAAGCTTTATTGATAATCCTTGGTCCCATTACAGCAAAAAACTCCAATTGTCACTGGGGCCAAAATTTTTTTTGTCTGTATCTACAATTATAAAATATACAGTTTCGACTTACATACAAATTCAACTTAAGAACAAACCTCCGGACCCTATCTTGTACGTAACCCGGGGACTGCCTGTACAACAAATTTAAAATTGCAGAGAAAAAAAAGTATTTGACTGGGGTTACAATTATAAAATATACAGTTCCGACTTGCATACAAATTCAACTTAAGAACAAACCTACGGAAGCTATCTTCTACGTAACCCGGGGACTGCCTGTAATTATTGGTAATGGAACCAGAGTCATGTTTTTTACCATCCTGTGTGAGAGTTTACACTGGAGGCCGTACAATGTTATATTTGCTATTTACTCCTCTGGAGACAAAATGTTTTCTCTTTTTGGTTCCTGGACCTCAGTTTTGTGAAAGACTTTTTCCAGTGCTGGCACAGAAGGCAGCGATGATTACTAAGATTATGATATGTTACACAGCAGGATGTGGGCAGCCAGAGCCATTTCTGAGGCTGAGCTGTTTTGTCTTCTAGTGTTTGAACAAAGTGATGATGATAAGTTGGGTATAGTGGTGCTTTGTCTGCAGCTGTCCCACATCCTACATTGTGCCAGATCATCACAGAGACAATTGTCTGTCATCCGCTAAGATCACTAGCGATGTATTCCCTTTCAATGTTACTGATACAAATCTCTTGACACTTGATCATCCGCTGCTCATGACACATTCAAGCCTTGGCAATTTGCTGATTTAACATTGGATTAAGTATCAATGATGGTTTTGTAATTATATGTGGAATATTTAATACTTGCTAGTGAACTTTAAAAGTGTGAAGCTGTATTTATGATGTGATGGTGGGTCAGGCACACAGTTTATACAGTACAAGGATGTAGATCTTCCATTTTCTTGGGGATTCTGCGCTGCTTCCGCATAATTCCTGTTAATCTCTGTTTATTTGTAAATGGCATGTGACCACAACAGCCAATCAGTGCTCATGTGCTGTTTTACTGACATTGTAGCATCAATTTCTTAGTACCAAAGCATTGCCTGAAAACAGATGGCTGTATTATTCATATGCATATAAACAAAGACCAGGAGGACCAATGGAAAAACAGTGTTTGATACTTGGAGAATAGTCAGATGACTATTTAAAGGGGTTGGTCACTTTACCTCATGTTTTTTGTAATATGTGTACATGTAGGGATTAGGATACTAGGTAATTTACCAATATACACCTATTATATGTTCTGCACCGCTTTCTTCATATGTAAAGTGAAACCTCATGTCTTTTACCTCATCATCAGGTACATTTTTTACCATGGTAGGGTCATGTGATTTTTAACTGTCCCTAATCAATCACCAGTTAGAGATGACATGACCCTCCATTTGCAGCCATTTTATGGACAGGAATCTCTGGGTGATGAGGTAAAACACAAGAGTCTTAACTTTACATATCAAGAAAGCGGAGCAGAACTTTTGATAGAAGTATATTGGTAAATTACCTAATATCCCTCCCACACTTACACACACATTACAAAAAACATGAGGTAAAGTGGCCAACCCCTCTAAGACTATTTCCAAGAATTAGCCTACGTGCGCATGAACATGAGCATTCTCGGGCAGCAAACAGTGGACCATGGGAATGTTGTTTGTGGACCATGTGTCATTGGAGGTCTGCTCACGTACAAACTAAGGCTATATTCTCCCCGTGCACTGCCGTTGCCCGCTACGGTACGGTACGGGCGGGCAACGGCAGTGCACGGGGAGAGGAGGAGGAGGAGGTGAGCGCAGCTCACCCCGCCCCTCTCCATAGGAAGTAATGGCGCACAGCGCCGTATTACGGTAAATGATAGGACCGGTATTATCTTTTTCTGGGTACGGAGCGGTACGGTGCCGCACGTGTGCCGTGCGCCCATTGCCGTCTATGGAGGACGTATATCGGACGTATATACGTCGGCTGTATATACGCCCTCTATACGGTAGTGTGAATGTAGCCTAAGACTCAGGTCTGCTCACGTACAGACACAAACAGAGCTCTGCTCATGTACAGACCTGCTCTCAGTTTTGCAGCTCAAGCAGATGGTTCATACACGTGTAAACCGAGTCCATGTGTGTGAGCCCATTGAAATACAAGGGACTATGTGGTATCTGTTGAATCAATGGATATCATGTGGTCCAAAACAAATGTATACTAAGTAAGAACCTCAGCCCGCTGAATGTTTTTGTGCACTAAGTAATAACTAAAGCATACCAATTTTTCTTTACAAAAGGCAAGGTTAGAGGGTCCAATATTTGTTCCTTTCTCTTCAGTAAAGACATATAATAATATATTGAACTGAGTTAAAATGGGGGGAATATAACATTTCTGTTTTTCTTTCTACATAGAGGTTAATTGGTTTATATGATATAACTTTCAAGCCAAAACAATAACCAGGCTGGCACAACTCACAATGTTATTCATTGCCTATCCAGTTCAATGTAAACCATGGCGTTTCCTTTATCTAATATCTAAAATGAAAATATATGACACGGTTTTCTACATTAAAATAATACCTTCTTTAAAACAAATGGAAAAGAATATCAATGTCACTACCTATCAATGCCATTGGCAGACACTAAAACCACTATACATATATAACCACTCAAAGTGGTTTCTGTATAAATACATAAAAGAGTATTTTAAATATGAGCATCTGTTGTATTAATAGGACTTTGTGTACTATGTTACTGATGCAGCATGTTGTATAGGTAACACTGTTTGTAGCTTCTAACTCAGTCTGCCAAGACATCCTTTTCCTACGTATTGATGTGGACAGCACAAAGCTGCTGCCGCTGACCCTCTATAATTCTGCATCTGTCACACCTTCTCTCTTGATTTTATAGCCAGACAGATGAGAAAAGTCCCCGGCATGCAGCCCATCACTATTTCACCTGCTGGAAAACTAATTCTATTTTGTCCACCAATTGTAAGCCATTTACATTAAAATTACGTTTTCCATTAGGTTTGTCTATCTGTCCAAGTACATCCAAGGAAATGTATATCTCTTTCCTTGTAATGAAAACAGCAATCCTGATGGAGTGCAGGACTGATCCTCTACATAGAAATACCCTGCCGTTTCTCTTCAGTCCAGTTACCATATTTGCTTGCCAGGAACAACTGTTTTCTCTTGGATCTGTATGTAAGCTATGAAAGCGACACTGAATAGATAACATTAGAGAGAGGGTAATGCGGTTACAGGGCTTTGTTTCCCATTTTCTCATCCATATGATTACATATTCTGGCTTGAAACTGCAGTAATGAAGATTGATGATGATAGAATTAATACAAGTAACTGCCAGATCTGGAGCACATGTCTTACTAATAAAGATAGGATGATTGCTCTTATACCAGGGCCTTCATTTAGAATACAGATATAATTAACTAATTAACTTTTTAACAAGTTGGCACATAAAGAAATGACCATCACCCAAAAAGCATGCAAGTGTCTAGTTCAATCTGTAATGGGGCACCTTTTATTCCCATGTATTTATTTATGGTCTATGTATGATATATGAGGTGTGTATTTTTTAGGCACCAGAACACCCAGGCTGGAAAGTGGGTGGGGAAGGGGGGTTTCTTTCAATAGGAAGCGGAGCAACTACTTGATTACTGTGCAGTGAGACACAGTCTGCTCACTGCACTATGACCTGGTGTAAAAGTCCTCTATGAGGGACCATGATCTGACCACAATTTATGTGGCTGGACAATGGCACCCAATATGGTTGTGTCCATTGGGCCATATAAGCAGAAGATTTATGTAGGATATCTATCAGCAGTAGTAGAATTGTTTTTTGGATGCCCCAAAGGGACAGGCTTCTTTCATTTTCAGGGATAAACCCGAAATATGCATGTTACAAAGATCTATAAGATAGCTGAAGAGGAATCACTTTATGCTGTTGGGTCCTGATTCAAAAATCTATACCTGCTCCCAATCTATTATGAATCATTTATTTTAAAGGTCTCCTTATAGGAGAAAGACACAACATATTGGGCCCCTAAGGATTGGCGGCCTGGGGACCATGTAACTACTATTCATTAATGTGTATTATACATAGATATGTACTGATGAATAGTAGTATACCTACTTAGACATATTGTTGTCTATACGAAGAAGTTTTTAGTGGCACCAAAGGCATCTATGTTTGCCAAAACGAGTTGATGTTTTCCATCTATACTTGGCTATAGAATTCCAGTAAATCTTTGGATAACAGCCAGCAGTTAGACTACATTGGAATATAACCCTTTTATATAGGTTGTACATAGTAGTAGAAAAGTCCTTTTACTTATCAAATCTTTAAGCGTACAATAACATAGGATTGAAAAAAAACAAATTTGAGCAAACCCATTAAAAACTGTACAATTGAAAGTAAGTTACTGCCTCTGAATGAAACCTAAGGATCTAGACTGCTCATTTGAAATACACTAAATGTGTAAGTAAATTACAGCACATCCATATATTCTTCTGCAGTCTGTGTTGGAGTGGCCAAACTGTAGGCCAGGCCTTGGTTCAATGGTAAATGTATAAACTCATATCCACCATACAACTTCACTAGGGGCACTACAGTGTTCCCTGTGATAGTGACATACATTAGTAAGTGCAATATTGAGATGTTTTCCTGTTTCATAAACATTTGTTCTTATTGCATTCTGATGTGTTATTATAATTTTATAATATTTTATAATTTCATGTTATATTGGTGCCTAATGATTAAAATATGTTGCAATATTCTAGAGCCCAGCAATGTACAATGATAAACTAGCCTCCAGTTCAACTCACTGAGCCCTTTCATTGGAATTTACTTGACAGGGTTTCGTTACAATCAATTAATTCACTTCTTACAACTTAATGAGGCATCATAGACAACTGAAAGCAGAATGTCATTAAGCTTAGCCTAGCTGTGCCCTTTTATTAGAGCATTGGTTGAGTTTTCTCAACAGCATATTCATGTTACAAGAAAGAGGGAATTAGTGGCAATTACAGTCAACAATAGTTATGGAATAAAAGGGTATGTTGTGGATATTATCTTGAAAAATGGCATTCCTGTTGCTCAAATGATCAAAATTTGGGTTTGATAAGGCATTTACTTTATCTCATTTGTTACTCTTTTCAGAGTATATCATTTCATGCTGCACTAACACCTTCCTATTGCGCAGAATGTGGAAGGCTTCCAGAGAGCTGTGCACATATACAGGAATTCCCTTATTATTTGCATCAGTCCTTGTCTATCATAGGACTCACAATGTAATATCAATATTGAGAACAAGAGGAAAAGAAATGATCCATAGTAGATGGTAATAGTTGGCACGAGGCTTAATGAAAAATACTTCCTATTGCTATGGAGTTGAAGGGGGGTCTACAGGTTCTAAGTCTTTCATATTGTTAAGAACAGAGCATTTCTTCTATTAGAGCAGCTAAAAAAGTGTAATGTCAGTTACTTAATATTGTCTAGGGGGGAAGATTCACTTTGGGGTATTTCTGCAATGTACTTTTCTAAAAAAAAAAAAAAAAAGAAAAAAATTATACAGGCATTTTATTAGAAAACACTAGTAAATCACCTCCTTGATAAAATCGCGACTTAACATTAACAAAGAAAGTCTGTATAACTTATTCTATACAGAGTGATGATGGCTACTACTACATGCAGTTCAAAGAGCAAAATCCATGTAAACCATATACATGTGTGTTAGTTTTTTGTTCACCTAATTTTACCCTTATTTAGCCATTCCTGTCTACTATCCGTTGTTATGCTCTCCCTTTCGATTGTGTACCGCATATCTGTTTCTGTCACCCCTTATTATCTAGCTTCAGGCCATTAAAATGAGCTCTGTTGTGGACAGGCAGAGTAAGTGTGGTCTGGGTCTACTACCAATACATCATCAATTTTTATACAACACCTTTAAGTTGTAGGCTAAAATTATTATACCTTCATTCATAGTCAGGTCATGTCTAGTTTTACAATTCATCTACTGCTCATCTGTGCTTTGGCCAAATAAAACATGCTGGAAAGAGGTCTATGTGTCTCCGATACTGCAGCATTTGCCACATTTCATGTTAAAGCACTGCTCATTTCTATACTATTCCCTCATACACTACATTTCTATACTATCCCCTCATACAGCTCATTTCTACACTATCCCCTCATACTGCTTATTTCTATAATGTCCCATCATACAGCTCATTACTATATTATCCACTCATACAGCTCATTTCTATACTACCACCTCATGCAACTCATTTCTATACTATCCCCTCATACAGCTCATTTCTATATTATCCTCTCATACACTACATTTCTATACTATCCACTCATACAGCTCATTTCTATACTATCCCCATTTAGGGCACATTTCTATACTATCTGTCATAGCTGTTTTCTATAATATCTTCTCATACACTACATTTTCTATACTATCCTTCTATAGAGCTCATTTCTATACTATTCCCCTCATACAGCTTATGTCTTTACTATCCCCTCATACAGCTCATTTCTATACTACCCCCTCATAGAGCTAATTTCTATACTATCCCCTCATACAATTCATTTCTAGAATATCCTCTCATACAGCTCCTTTCTATACTATCACCTCATGCAGCTCATTTCTATACTATCCCCTCATACAATTAATTCCTAGAATACCCTCTTATACAGCTCATTTCTATACTATCCTCTCATACACTACATTTCTATATTATCCCCTCATGCAGGTGATTTCGATACTATCCCCTCATATAGCTCATTTCTATACTATCCTATAACATACTACAATTCCATACTAATCCCTCATACACTACATTTCTGTACTATCCCTTCATACAGCTTATTTCTATACTATCCCCTCATACAGCTCATTTCTATACTATCCCCTCATACAGCTCATTTCTATACTATCCCCTCATACAATTAATTCCTAGAATACCCTCTTATACAACTCATTTCTATACTATCCTCTCATACAGCTCATTTCTATACTATCCCCTCATACCATTCATTTCTATACTACCCTCTCATATCCCCTCGTACAGCTCATTTCTATACTATCCCCTCATACAATTAATTCCTAGAATACCCTCTTATACAACTCATTTCTATACTATCCTCTCATACACTACATTTCTATACTATCCCCTCATATAGCTCATTTCTATACTATCCTATAATATACTGCAATTCCATACTAATCCCTCATACACTACATTTCTGTACTATCCCTTTATAGAGCTTATTTCTATACTATCCCCTCATACAGCTAATTTCTATACTATCCCCTCATACCATTCATTTCTATACTACCCTCTCATATCCCCTCGTACAGCTAATTTCTATACTATCCTCTCATGTAGCCCATTCCTTACTTTTCCTGCATACAGCTGAAGAAAAGACAAACATTACAAGTTTTATCCATCTAAATGGTTTTATTGTGATATTATGATAAAAGCTAAAACGCTGTAACATAAGTCTTGTATCTGTCCTTTAGGTTCTGCTTGTAGTCTTGAACGGGGAACGTCACTGTTTATTACCAGAGGCTAAAAGCTTGTTCTAGTTACATAAGTGCATGGCTCATTACAGATATCAGAGCTTTCTTGCGGCTTGCTGCTTTGCACCTGTGTGATCAACATTTGACCAGGACAGCGTTTTATCCCCGGAAGTAAATAATTAAAGTTTTAAGTCAATGACTAAAAGCAGAGATACATGAAAAGATGCAGATTCTTTCCTTGTGTGATGCTATTTACTACAATGCTCTTCCTGACCTGTCCTGTAATAATATGTCACAATGGGCTTAGGCAACCCACATTACGAATGTAGCACTGCCAAAGGACTTCCGCGACAGCTCTGTTACACAACCAAAAAATATTGATCAGTTCCATTGAACCCCTGAGATGCTGGGATCAACCAAGGGAATCCATTGGCACCTGATAGCTAGTACTGCAATGTGTTATATTAGCAAGTATCTTTGATCAAATTCCCTTCTGGAAATAGATATAGAGTTATAAATGATAAATAGGTAATATATATGTAACCCATAACGGTAACAACAATTAAACTTGTATTGCAAAATAAAACTTCTGATACATCTATATAGATTTACAGAATAAAAAGTACTTTATGGGATATATAGTATATTAATTTGGGGTTGGGTGAAGTAAAACCATCTGCACAATAAAATTAAAATGTTATTTTTTACTGCATAGTAAAAAAGCAACCGTATAAACATGTACGTGTATTGAGTCAATTTGTGGATGTGAAAAAAGGACTTTTCATCTGTTTTTCACAGTTAAGTTGCATCTGTCTTGCATGCACAGTCAAGAGTTTAGGCTAGGCCATGCTCTAATTTGGCTGTTTTTCATCAGGGTTTTTCATTTTTAAAGTTAAAAACAAGCCTTACATAGCTACAGTAACAGAAAAGATTACAGAAAAGTTATGAATTGTAGTCACTACATAAAGGGTTGCATGATGCATTTACATTGGCTGTTGAAACAGAAATGTGATTTCATAAAGACAAAAATTTAATTGTAACCTGTCCACGACATGGACCTTCTAATCAATCCAGATGTTGGTTGAAATTAGATATGACCATAAACTCAGTCCTGACTATGGTTAGGCAGGTCTACCTTTCTTGTCAGATTCCTCTCACATTAACACACATCTTCTGTACTGCAGAGGCAGGGGGGCAGGAGATAGAGAGAAGTAGAGCTATAGGCACTTTCTGTCCTGCAGAATGAGGAGGAGAACAGCTCAATTTGAGGAAGGAAGGAATATAGCAGAGGTGAGTATATGATTAATTGGAATTGGTGAGATATCAGAGGCGAGTGTGTTATTGGTGATCTTACATGCATCTTATGGCTCTGTCTCATCTTTCTTTTTCTATGTGTTTGATAGTAGTAGAATGTTCAAATTAAATTGTAGCTAATCCCTGTACCCCGATAATCTAAGCACATTGTCAGCACACCGCAACAAGAGACAGGAGGATAGGAGGATGTATACAAGAGTAGCACCAAGGAA
Source organism: Engystomops pustulosus (assembly GCF_040894005.1). Taxonomy (NCBI): domain Eukaryota; kingdom Metazoa; phylum Chordata; class Amphibia; order Anura; family Leptodactylidae; genus Engystomops; species Engystomops pustulosus. The sequence continues at coordinate 54,821,644 of NC_092414.1, read as the reverse complement.
TCATAAAGTGTCTACTCCGAAAGTGCCCTCCCACAGAAGAGCTTAAGTGATAGAAGCAAAAGCATCAATAAAACTGAGTCAAATTGCAAAGTAAGTGTTTGATGATAATAATAATAATAATAGTAATTCCTATAATTTATAATAATTTATATAGCGCTCAGAGATTATGCAGTGTTACACACAGAGCTTGCCAGATCAGTCAACAATGATCTTCATCATGTTATCATCAATAGGGGATTAGGATTTTAGGATTTTCTTTCACGTGCAAAGCCCTTTAATAAATTGTTTAATGTGCTAAAATGTGGATGTTTTTTTTTAATCCTCTGGTTGTTTAAAGTTTTGTTTAATGCAACAAATAAGCGGTACAGAAGAAAATGAGGGGGTATTTTTACAGTTCTGTAAATACTTAAATAGAAGTTTTCATCCATATTTAACCTACATAAAAATCATTAGAAAGCAATGACAGCAAATAAATCACATGTTAATGAATTGATAGGATCAAGGCTGTGCATTGGCTTTAATGTCATATTGGAATAGTTGATAAATTAAGAGCCTAGGATACCTGTGTAATACAAAGTCATTACTGTATGTATTACCCCTAGAGATTCCAGTCATTGTCATTAAGTATACTCCCAGGAAAACTATAAAGATTGATCGCTTATCTTTGTAGAGATGTACACAAATTTGTCATAATATCACAAAGTCTAAACATGCATAAAAGAATTAAATAACAACATCATTAATAAAGCCAGAAGTTTACTTTATTTCATGCAATTTCAAATCCCATTAAAGCTGTCTATAACATGATATATTCCTGTCGTAAACACTGACTTTTTCTGGGCCATCTACACAATGAAATATATTGGCATTTGCTATGCACTGTTAATCTTTTTTGTGGAAATACTGCAGTATATCTGGACATTTATATGTATACACTATCTACAAATTAACATTGTCTTCTAAAGATAATACAGAAGATTCCAGTGCAGCAACAAGCCTGACACCATGTGACAAGCCCAAAATTGATTTAAGGCGAGATTCCAGCTCTTAACTCATCAGACAAAGAGCCATGATGTGAAGGTCCACCAGGGACAGGAGAATTCTAGAGGATGAAATTAAATGACCTTGTAGAAATGACCTTGCTTCGTTTGCCTGGATAAATAGTCAGCATTTGTCAATGTTCCTCAGCCGTGGAGAAAATGTAGATATCCTCAGGGTTCTAACACCGCGGAGATAGTATAACAAAAGACACTACGGTGGAATTAGAAGCAATTATGACATTGGCGTCGATAACGCTCTGTAATCAAGATTCTCCTAACAGCTCATAAACAAATGAAGGGGGAGGAGGGATTGTAACTGTTTACAAATAATAGGTGAATAACGTAATTACACACATTTTATGATGTTACTTTACATGTTACAGCGCATTAAGTAAAGTATTTGCGTTGTACGTTGGTGGATATATCATTCTTTGATTCCTCTATAATGTGCAATTGCTATTTCTTGCTTTTGTCTGGGGGCCTCTCATATTACATTTAGATTGTATCCTTTATCATCCCAAATTGACATTTATGCTTTCACTTCTATTGTTTGCCTAGCTTCTCCTTGGTATGGATCAACAATTTGTTTTAATCTGTGTCACATCCCTTATCTCCCCTGACACGTAGATGTAGTCATCTCACACTAGCATACGCCTACAGTAGTTGTGTTAGCAGCAACATTGAAAAAAAAAAAGTAGGTTATATAAATTACTGAACAACACTAATTTCTCCTCCATTTACATGATGAGAGTGAAGAGAATACCCTGATGCTGAGCAGGTTACAGGAAGCATAATGAAAGGCACAGGCCCAGTGATAAAAACTGGTTTATGTAGGAGGAGTGGAACGTTCTGCTGAATGTTGTGGCATGTCTGTACTGTAGAATGGAGACATTTTTTTTTCTAATACTATAAATCTTGACATCAATCAGTAAATTATGTCCAATGGAATCATATCAACTTATTTAAATGGGGCACATTTGGTTACCCGGCCACTGGAGTTCATCCAAAGTGCATTGTCCGAAAATCATGCTCTCTGCTGCGATTCACGTGCGCCCGATATCCTGCGTTCCTCCGCAGGTAGGGGTAGTTGGTGGTTTGCAGGGTGACCAGCACTATCATATGCTGGGTTGCTCTGCCTGGTTTGGATTTGAGTGCTTTGGACACACTTTTAGATGTTTTTATCATTGTCTGTTTTTGTTGTGTATTGGAAAACTAATAAAATTGTATATTCTTTGGTCATATAGCATACGTCTATGTTTTCATTTTGTTCAAGAAGTTTTTGGTATAGCTTTGACTGCTATTTATTTCATATTATTCGAGTAGTGCTGATCCCATCTTTCTATTAAACATAGGGCTATATAGACATGTGCAAACCATACCTTTGGTTTTATCTACCGTGTCAAAACTTCACTTTAGAAATTCATAATTGAGGCTGAATTATTTTGGAAGTAGTTAACAGAGCCTACTAGGCTTCGGCTCTATAGCAATAATACTGTCCTCTGCTATACTGCCACCACCCAGCCTCTCCCCTTATCCTCCCCCCTTCAGCAATGTCACTTCCGGGTCCACCGAGATAAAGATCTGGATCGCTGAGGTGCTCTGCTAATAGCCTTGAAGCACTTTAGCCTCATCTGTATATTTCTAGAGTAAAGTTTTAGCATGGAAGAAGCTGCTGAACAATAAAAACAAAAGTATGGGTGGCCTGTTTGGGTATAGCCTACGGTAACATAATAGTTAGAATGGGTAGTTAAATTGTCGTAACAGTAGTTATGTGGTAGTTATGAGCAACAGCAATTGGAACTACATGGTAACCCCAAACAGGAGTTCAGGAGTACTCAGTGCAACCTAGTGTGGCCTAGCTTCAATTGTTGTCTTTCATATATTTCAAGTGTTGTGTTTTTACATAACACATCATAATTTTGTCTTTTTATCTAACAAAGTAATTGGCTTACATTACTCTTGTATTGAACAATGCACACATCTTATTCTCAAAACGCAATTACAGTATAATTGCTGCAATTGTATTATCTTTATGTCTAGTACATACAGTACTACATCTCAGAGCATAATCATCTTTTTCTTTATCCAGTTACTTTTTGTGGATATTTTTTAGAAAATGTAATTCAAGCAAAAGTATGCTTGGGTGGCTGTAGCATGAACAAGCATACAGCGCTGTTCACCCCTCCCTTCTCCATAGTGAGTCTTGGCGCCTGGCCGCAAACACTGGAAAAGACAGAGCATGTTCTGTCTTTTTCCTGTACACAGGGAAAAAGTTCAATTCCTTTAATTCAACGTTGTGGGAAACACTCATTCTAGCTATTGCCCCCTTTTATTGCATCGAACCAGGAGGATCATAGGAACCACTTTAATGATTAAATTCCTCAAACCAGGAAGTGTAGTATCCTGGAAAACGAAAGTGACGTGCTCTGATCTGAGGAGGACACTCATTGGATGAAGCAGGTCTAGTGACCTTCCAGAATATTTTAGCTGACCTGAAAACTGTGACATAAGAGTAACAGGACAGGGGGGTTTCCAAATTAATGGAAAAGTCCTTCAACCTGAATATATTTTTGTCGGATTCTAAAATGTGATATTGCAATAACAAAGTGTGGCTTTTATATCCCTTGCTTAATGCAAAATAACTAATAAGCTTTTAGCAATACAACTAAGTCATCTCTAAGGATATTGTTGGTAGGATTTGTTTTAATACAGTTATTAACCTCTTAATGCAAATCTGTATGGATTCTGATATACCGTATTTTCCAGACTATAAGGCGCACTTAAAAGCCTTGGATTTCATTGGAAATCCAAAGTGCGCCTTATAGTCCGGTGCGCCCTATATGAGGGCAGCAGACCCTACTTACATAGGTCCCCGCTACCGGAGACAGCAGATCTCCAGCGGGAACTGCAGACTACGCGGCACGAACAACTTCTGCCGCGTGGTCTGCAGTTCCCGCTGGAGATCTGCTGTCTCCGGTAGCGGGGACCTATGTAAGTATGCTATTCTCCACCTCCCCCTCACCTTCACCGCTCACCTTCCCCGCGTTCCGCGTCTCTTCTCGGCGTCGCGTCCCGTCGGGTCTCCGCTCCGCCCCCGGACCTCCGCCACGCCCCCGACCCTGCGCCTTATAGTCCGATGTGCCTTATATATGGAATTATTACATATATAAGGCGCATCGGACTGTTGCGCCTTATATTCCGGTGCGTCTAATGGCCCGGAAAATACGGTATATCGTGCATTGAAAAGGCTCATGAGCCATGCCTTGACCATACAGTGCAGGTGATTTCTCCTTTTACCACCAAAATGGCTGCTAGCGAGAATTTTTTTTTAAGAAAGATGTTAAAAAATACTGTACTGCACAGTGAAATCAGTAAAAACAAAATGGCATATCATTTCGTATCATTCAGATTTTTTTTTTTTTTGCAGCATCACGGACCATCTCTGCCCATATGTGTTATTCAGCAGCAATAAAACTACAGACAGCCCATAAATGTAGGCAGATTAAGCTCACTAATGCAAAACTGTAAGACGTAACCAGAAAAAAATTAGAATGATATTATGGTAGTCAGATGGAAGTCGTTGGAGCCATGGGAATGTGGTGATAGGAAGACATGTGCAAGCTGTAAAATCACATGGTTTTGTCTTTAAGACTTTACAGTAGATAATAACTTTATATGCTATAAAATAACATTCACTTCCAAGTGATTCAACTAATAGGGTAGAGCAGATGTGGGGAAATCTAATTCCCACCAGCTGCTTTACCCACCTCCATGGAAGGAAAGCTGTCATAGCAAGCTTCTTCTTCTCTGACAGGATTCTGTTGACAGCAGCAGGGAATTTTATTTTGCCAAGCCTGTTCCTCTCCTAATCACTTTTGCTCCTACTGGGAATGAATTGGCAAATAGGTGCAGATGTAGGGAACAGTGTCAATGCAGTTTCTTACTAGTCCAAAAATTGATTCATCTGTGTATTTAAGAGAAGTGATGTTACTTTTACTTTTTGTATGAAATTAGTCAATTCAGTCATCAAATGAAGTGATAGAAATGAGATAGAAACATGAATACTGTACATATGTGTTTTATCTGGAATCACAATATACAAAATATTAATATCTGAGCAGACAGACATACATAGGCTCAATGTTCTGTCTCAACGGAACTTTGTTAAAAATAAATATTCAGTAGTTTATCTATTTTTTTTTAACATTTTATACTTCTTAATGATTATCAAAATATAATGTTTTAATTGTTGATCTGCTTTTATGATATTTGGTATATACAAGATTATATATAATTGGAAATGAGATATTCGTGGTAAGGGAGCCATAAATGAGGTGTGTACAGGCATTTCCCAGGTTATGTTCAAGATAGGTTCTGTAGGTTTGTACTTAAGTTGAATTTGTATGTAAGTCGGAACTGTATATTTTATAATGGTAACCCCAGGCGAAATATTTTTGGTCTCTGTGAAAATTGGATTTAAAAAGTTTTGGGTTGTCATAAGAATCAGGATTAATGATAAATCTTTATTGCAGACACCTTTGATAACTCTGACAGCTAATCGTTGTAGCATAGGATTATGGTACAGTAAACTTCCAATATCCAGAGGGCCGTTTGTAACTAGGGGTCATCTGTAAATCGGTGTCCTTAAGTCGGGGACCCTCTGTAATTATCCTCAGTGCCTATAGCTGCATTACCTACAAATAGGACCTGGAGCTAACCTACTGTGCATGTTGAAGATGAACTGCAGTCATCTTCAACATGCACAGTAGGTTAGCTCCAGGTCCTATTTGTAGGTAATGCAGCCTTAGGCACTGAGGATAATTACAGACGGTCCCCGACTTAGTTTGTAGTCTGTTAGCATGGAAGCACATAGATGTTAGAAAAATTAGTTTTTTATGCATTGTGTAATAAAATGTTTGCAATAAACTGCCTTTCGTCAGGCTAATGGTACATAGATTATTATATATCTGTATAAATTGTTACATTAAAGGATCATTTGTTTAAAGAATTCTAAATGTCTATTATGTAGCATCTGTTTTATATTGCCCCCCTGGATATTACTACACTGACGTCTTCTAATATGTAGTTTTTCTTGTGCTTATACAATATTTACCTGAAGCAGAGCATAATGATATACTTCTGTAATGTTGGTAATTGTTCTATCTCTCCATTTTTGGAGCTTACGGGTCTATCGAGTTCACTAATCAATATGTAACCCCTTCTGCAAGTGCTTAAAATGCATAATAGCGGAATCACAATTTACACTCAGACATTCAGTGACTGAAGTGAGTGATTTTTATCAAAAAAGGACCCAAGGAGCCGTACACATTTATTAGCCATGCAAACCACATTACCAGCAGGTGGTTTTTAATGTAAGGTGGGTAGATGACAAGGTTCATTGAGCAGGTAGTTTATACCACTTAACACCATCAAGAGTGTGCTGCTGTTATTAACATGGCAGGGGATCTACAATGTTCTCTTAATGAGAATGATAGTGATGAGTAAAATGGGACCCTTTTGCTCTATGGAGAGTTATATAAATTGAGAAGTGTTTGCCCCTGGGCAAAGCCTTCCTGCTGTTTGATAAACTTAGTTCCTGGTTCACATTGCTGCCTACTAAAGTGCATAATGTTTTTGAAGCTATTAAGCTGAATTATTTCCTGCAGTTGTTTCATTCCAATAATTTGGATTCCCATGGACAGAAACCCACACCCAGAAAACAACTGCCAGATCAAGACTTTCTAATAATAATTTCTCGAGTATTTTTTACTACCTGAAGAATAATATTTCGGCATTAAATATACAATGATTCATTTCTGAATAGGTTCTTTTCTGTTTACAAGGAAATATTTGAGTAGTTTTGTCATGTATAGTTAATATATTAATATATTATATAATGATATACTGTGTATAGGAATATCTAAAAATAAAATATATACTTTGTCATGGTATCAGGAAGAGGGTAAGGAGATGGCTCAGCAGCTGTGGATGTCTGCTATATAATATTGTTACTCTCAATTGTGGCAAATGTCATTCAAGTATTTGAGCCTTTGGCGCCACCATTAGCCATCAAAAATGATACACAGTGTAATATATTACAATACATGCGGACCCCTACTTAAGGACACACGGACACACTTAGGGACATACAAACCTTTCTTCCCACTGTGACCTCTAGTGAAGCTCTCTGGGCTGGAATGATCAGCTGTAAGGGGTCTGTAATTAAGTATTATTGATAATCCTTCTTCCCATTACAGCAAAAAAATCTTATTGACACAGGGACATTTTTTTTCTGCAGCTACAATTATAAAATATACAGTTCCAACTTACATATAAATTCAACTTAAGAACAAACCTACAGAACCTATCTTGTCCATAAGCCAAGGACTACCTATATAGAAGTATTATACTGTATTGCAATAGCAGTAAGACTACCTGGGCTTCAAACATTCTAGGAAGCCTATAAAAAGAGTAAAAAAAATACATTATAAAAATCACCTCTCCTTACATAGAACACATACAAAAAAACCCCCATAAAAATAAAATATGTATATATATCCCACATAGCACATCATAGTTTCTTTTTTCCTAAAAAGTCTTCTGTTCCTTACAATGGTATCAATCAATTTTCCCCACAAAATACTGAAAAAGTAGGCTCCCATAGAACTCTTTCCACCTGAAAAAATGGGTCAAAAAGTAAAATGCAGGGCCCTCATTCCTATTGCATCTAATGATTGTGAATATGAGAGTAATATTGACTCTGAAATGTCTTATTTTGTATATGTACCCCATGATCTGTAAAGCACTGCAGAATATAATAATAATGAAATAATATTATATCAAAGAAACTTAAAAAGAACTGCAGTGGGAAGGGATTGAAAAGTTCATTATTCAATTATTAATGTGTTGGAATAACAAACTAAATACAATTTCTATAGATTACAGAATCTTCAAGTGGTGGCTTATTTTTGGGCAAATTCATACTATTTCATTTAGCCAAAAGAGAAACCCTTTGACTGCAGAGCTTTTGTGTTGCAATTTTATGGGGGAACTTTTCTCATTTCCCAGGCTTAGCAGAAATGTAGATATTGTGACACACTGCTATATGATTTGTGGTATTGTGCTTGCTCAGGACTGTTCCATCGGTTGAGCATACTGCTGATTTGGTATGGCGTCTGCATTTTCCACTATGTACAGTAGTGCTGGATTTTTGTTCTATGTTTGTTCTTTGTAAAGGATGGACTTACACAAAGCCCTTTTATGACTTGCTGCAGACAAAAACAGTTTTAGAAATTATACCGTGAAACTTTATTGAGAGGACCATCAAACATGTGTTTGGGGGAGACTGGTCGAGGTACATTGGTGGAGATTAATAATTGCTTGTAAACCATTGTACTGGTGTACAAACCATGAAGTAGTCGCAATTCCTGATGCACATATTGAGACCCTCATCTCTTGGTATATTGGTCAGTTCATATGCTGACTGGGTAGTATCATGACTTGTACAAGATGCGACCAGTCTTGATTACTTCTCCACAGTGGGGCACATTAACTAAGGACCTTGAGTCAGTTTTATATCGGACTTTACACTTTCCTTTAGGTGCACGCTGCTTGCACAGGTATCTAAAAAGTGCCTGCGCCACATTCTTGGTGCAGCTGCACTATGCTTCATGCAACTCAAATTTTTGCACTGAAGGGGACGTTGCAATGCTCAGTCGGACCATGCACCACGTTTAACATGCAGAGTCCAACAGAATTGTGTCACAAGTTAAAGGTGCACCAAATAAAAGTTGGTGCACACTATCGGGGCAGTGCATAGTGCGCCAAATTCATGCAGAACGTGCAGCAGAAATCTGGTGCACTCTGCACTATACACAGGCAAAGTGACTTTGCTGTTCTTAGTAAATGTGTCTCATTGTATTCTTTTGAGCTCTTCTCAAAGAGAATAGCCAATTAAGTTGCATAATGCTTCAAGTTTGATGGAACTTATCATCTGCCACGGGAGATCCTTTAGTTTTCATTTCTGGTTACTCCAACCCAGTCATGACACATTAACAAAGATATTTGCACGAGTGAGAGAAGGATTACCTCAGCAAATAGTAATGAAATTCAGCTATTCTGTGATGAGACAAGTGCTACACACCAGAGTTGCCCTGGAAATTCCGACATCTAAAATAATTACCATCCATTATGTCACGAGTGTTAATTATATTTATAGGCGATTATAGTATATTGTTTAAGTATGTGATCAAATTAAAATCCCATTTGATTGCTACTCTTCCACACAGGGTTCCCTATAAATAAGCTACAATTCGGAGTCCGCTGCACAACACACACCCTTGTGTTCTTTGCCTGTTCTGATAGAAGGCTTCTTGTGGGCATTATGTAAAGCTAGCCATGATTTGTAAATGATATACAGTATAAAATGTGCACTGCATTAGGTTTTCCTATTGTTTAGTAACAGACACTTATTTAAGTCTTCCAAACAGGACATGTTTCTGACCTCCAAAGCTGTGAAAAGAGAATAATCTTATCCCGAGGAGATCAAAGAGTGTTGCATTGTTAGAATGTATTATTCTTTCCTGCAGCGAATTTCATGTTGTCCTTTAAGAATGTCTTTACAATATGTGTCTGTTGAGCCAGTGTACATTGTCCAACTATGCAGCGCACTAAACAAGGTAGGGAAAGTATGGATTTTCACTCCTTGTGGTGGTCATGCTTGAATACTTGCCCTAGAGGAGAAATATTTCTGCAATAGAATAGTTTTAAAAGCTTTCCTTCTTTCAATTTATACTGTATTATTTATGGCTCTGAATGGATGCTAGATATATCAAAAGCTGGTCAATTTCCCTTGTAATTCAAAGATGAACTTTAGGTTATGAGTGATAGCAGAGAGGGAAGAAGAGAATACTGCAAAGTGAACAAGCAAAGGTGCTAAATACATAGAGCAGTATTGTATTTTTATTGCAAACTGCACTGTAAGCCAACTTTAAATTGATATTTGTTGTAGGGTTGCCCATACAGCCTTCTGACCTACAGCAGCATTGTGCAAGTATCTATGTAAGCATAGATGCCCCATCACTTTATGGGCTGCCTTATATTCAGATTATATGCCACATGCCACACATGCTTGGGGCAACCATCTGCCTCAGAGAGTCTATGAATACAGACGTTCCCCTACTTAAGGACTCCTGACTTACAGACGACCCCTAGTTACAGATGGACCTCTCTGCCCACTGTGACCTCTGTTGAATCTCTCTTTATGCTTTACTGAAGTTCCAGGCTGCAATGATCTGCTGTAAGGTGTCTGTAAGGAAGATTTATTAATAATCCTTGGTCCAATTACAGCAAAAGAAATTTGAAAATCCAATTGTCACTAGGAGAAAAAAAATACTCTGAAGCAACAATTATAAAATATACAGTTGCAACTTACATACAAATTCAACTTAAGAACAAACCTAAAGAACCTATCTTGTAAGTAACCCAGGGACCGCCTGTAGTCACCTGCCTTCCATACATAATTTCAGGATAGTGGCACACCCCCTTTGCAATACCAGGAAAAAGGCATGCCCCTTGAATTGCCACTTAAACCACACACAATATTGATACAATGCCAAGGGGATCACTTACAGTTATAGGACAGTCATAATACCCCATTTCTCCATATCTACTACTCGCCTGCTCTTGAACTTGTATGAGAATAAGATGAGTCTGTTGCATCCTCAACAAGCACTTCCACTTCCCACTGTGTGCTCACTTCTTAGTGCCGCCAAGATTACTGGAAATGCAGAGTGAGCAGGGTTGCTACAGTGCAACAGCACATAGGGCTACTGCAATATGCCCATAGCCCCTCAGGTTCATTAGTAAAATTTTAAACTTTGATTTTATAAGGAAGGCGGTCAGTGATCCTTTTTTTGTAAAGATAGCCAAAAGTATTAAAGGTAAGGAAGCTACAGTCTCGGTAATTGGCAATTAGCCTTCTGTAAACCACCACCAGCTCAATATACTCATTGATGTCTCTCTGTTTCTCAGGAATTTTTTTTTGCCCATCCGTCTCATATAATTTGTGGTTCTTTTTAGAATGTGAACTAACAGTTTTGTTAATACCTCAACAAACAACATGCAATGCAAATAAGTTACCAGATACAGACACACTTAGCACACACATGTATTATACAGGAAGACTTCCAGCTCATCATTAGTTTCTAATTAATGAAGCCGATTTGCACCCTTGTGATTAAACATACTGGCTCCATTCATCAGACAATGCACTAATTCTCTGATTGTTTAGTTAATCTAGGATTAAGATAAATATAGTCAAGCTTGCAATTTCTTGGCCAGGAAAAATTATAGGAGCCATCTCTGTCCTATTATCCTAATTGTTTTGCAATAATGTGATTGGTTAAACAGCCTTTGATGGTGGAAAGGAAAGAAGAACCCGGCATATTGCATTACAAATCAATAATGGCTCCTCGACTAGGCTTCCTAAAAGCAGCAATCTGTGTTGCTTCACTTCCTGTGTTAAACATCACAAATGTTGGTAGTTTAGAGCAAGGCAAGCCTTCTAAAGATAGCCGGGTGACATTTCTGATACAATAAAGCTTAAAGACTTCAATGTGATGCATGCGAGAAAGCAAAATCTAGTTTGCTGAGTCTAACGTTGCTTATATTGAGCTGCCAAGGTAAAGGTTTTGAGAAAATACATTATTGGAAGTGAGGGGAGGGGGCGCTGCATTTTATTCCATGTAATTTATTACCACTTTACCAGTTTGTCCGTTGCTATTATGTTTGTATGAATGGCTGAACATATTGTATCTGGCCTTAGACGTTGTGTCTTGGGGGGGGGGGGGGGAAGCACAGTGTAATATTACAAACGACGTGCACTTCTGCTAAAACAAGCAGGTTCACCAGCTTGTCAACTTAAATGAAAGGCCAAGCTTGTCATTTTTCAGATGGCTTCACTATTAATGGGTTTTGACAGCGTGCTCATTGCAGGTCAGAGGTAAAATTCCTAAGTAGAAATTAATCCCACAGAGTACAGTGGGCAATACTTCCTTCTCTGACCTAACTCAAGAAATCCTGATCTCACAGGAAGCAAGGGCTTCTCAGTGCTACTTCAGATGCTTTATTGGGCAGTCAGTGAGGCTGTTATAGGCCACTCAATCAATTCTTGCAAGTGATTTTTTTTCTACTTTTTGTATTTGGAAACTATTTAATGAAAAGCAGGTCAGTGTATTCTCATGTTGGAAAGATGAGACTTTGTATGTAATATTTTTAGAGTTTACACTCATACCAATAGCAATAAATAGTAAGAGGGCAGATACTTGGAATTTACAAATAGGTGCTGTAAAGTTACAGATTGTCTAACACCTCCACATATAGACTGTTAGCAGCATGTTCTAGAGAAGTGCACCATGATTTTGAACACTCCTTTATTATATGTGTCTGTGCCGTTTCAAGATATTCTCAGTTTAATCTGTATGCCAATGAGGCAGTTGGTGAACCCACTTCTTACATTCTGGCTCCTTCATTCTCACAAGACAAATCTACTTATTTGATGGAGAGGGTAGTGGTCCAAATGTTGAGGACACAACCTTGGTACACCTCAATAATATATGGATTAAAATGGAAAGTTATGAGAAACAACATAATACACAGAAATAATTATGGTACTTTGGAAATCATTGTGCATTTCTCTACACCATGCTACCAGTAGATAATACTGTAAAACTGTTTTAGGATAAGACTCCCTAAAATGAGAAATTTATCAGGTTTAAAAAAAACAAAAAAACCCTCCAGTTTAATCCCCTGCTGCTCTAGCACCACCACTCTGTCTACATGTACACAACCAACACTGCAGAATACTTGTCTCAGCGATGATCCTGGCATGTCTCACATGTTAACTTGGACTCTGAGTCCATTAAATTGTGGCAATGACCACGAGAACTTACATGCCATATTCATTGCAGGACGGGTCACTAATCATTGGTGGTGGTGTCTAAGAATAAGCTGGTTAAAAACATCAGAATAAATGTTTTTCCTATGTGCTGCACTTTGGCAAATTTTTGTAATTTCTGGGCATTCCCCAAAAATCAATAGCCAGATATTTATCTGTGCAGGTGGAAGATAATAAAATACAACATCTAAATAACTTTCCCTACCGGTGAAGAACTATGCTGTGTAATCTAAATAGAGCTTTATAAAACTATGATAAAATCCTTTGGGGGCTACACATGATTTATTATGAAAGGCATGTAGTGCACAAATATTGCAGCTATGAGATTATACCCCCAGTAACCTCCAGTTTTCCCAGCACATGGAGAATTGATTTCACGTGTTCTTAGTGATAGAAATCTGAAAATAATTTGGAATACATTTATTTACAGATATGTTGGATAATATAGGGCTGAAAAACACCACATGGAGACTTATCATAATGCTTTTCCCTGCGTGGGAATTGATAATATCATCCTATTTAAGCACACTGATGCTTTGTTGTGTTCACAAGGAATTTTTTCCCCTTTACTCAGACGTTAATTTAAAAAGTATATAAATGCAAGCGTCTCAGAGGGCAGACTACAAATGACTCATATTTTCCTCAAATAACTGATGGAGGGCAATGTAATGTGTATTAGTATAAAAGATTTCCTGACATTAGGTTTTCAGGTTCATTAAAATTGATGGCTTATGCTTTGCTATCGCTGCCTGCACCAGATAGCAGGGGCTTACAGTCTACAGAATTAAGGTGACAATTCACATTATAGAAATGGAAGCCAAAACTGCCGACTTTATTCGACCAGCTGGTCAGCTAAAGTTACATCCTTTTAAGTGCAGAAGAAATAATTGTCAGCTGTTCACCCAACAGTAATCTATGTTGTAAGGGCACCTTTAGTCTACTGCCTAACATAAGGAGATGGAGAGTTCATAAGAGTAATTAGAAGAGGGGCAAGCTTCATATATGAAGGAGTGTCCAAACTGGTAGTATTAGAAATGTTGGAAAAACTGCCCTGCTAAAGGAATTGGTATTTATCTATGTTCCAGTCCAGAATGGACAATATCTTGTGTTTATCTCCCTTGTCTCAAAACAATGCAGTTTAATTGTCTACTCCAGCAAATGAAAAGTAACTGTGAATGCAACATGACTGTTTTGTAGCAGTGGGCTCACCGCAGTGCTGCGCAGTGCAGCTTCCTCCTGACAGATCACTACTCCAAAAACTTAAAGGAGTATTCCCACGAAGATAAGATTCTTAAATATGCTCAGGATAACAAAATAGCACATTTTCTTATAAACTGTTAATAACAAAAATACAGAATTTCTTCAATATAATTCCTCTCTGCACTCCAGCCCCTCCCCTTGCATTCCAAGACTCCTGCCAACAAACAGCAGCGTGAGCAGAATAACTACATGCTACAGGCAGAGCTGACAGTGTATGTTATAGCTCAGATGTAGCAGGGCTGAGAATGTTATTGTGTGTAATATGCAGCTCATGCATTCCTACATCTATCATCTCTAATTTCTCTCATCTCTCTATGTGTCAGATGCTAGTGAATTTACTGAAGCTAAATGAAAGTTGAAATAAACCTGGACCCTGATAATTTAACCACTTTGTCAGCACACAGCATCTCACAGCACTAGAGGAAACATTAAATGTTTACTTAGAAAGTCCCCGCCCACACTCCGGAATTTTGCACGGACCATCACTGAGTTATAGGAGCAAAAACAGCAATAAAACTGGGTAAAATTGTAAACCTCAGTGATTTGCGAGACACTCTTGCAAACTTTGGTTAAATTAAGTTTCTAAATGCAATTCAAGTGTCAGACTGACATTCCCTACCAGCCCACATACAATTTTGCTTGGCCACTCCACTTATTTCCCCCATGTGGACAATAAAGTTTTCTATTCTATTACTGCATATTTTGCTATTTACCCAGCTTTATTTTAAACAGTTGTAATATGCACTCACCATTTTTAATATGCCAACCATATGTAATCGTTTTCAGTGTCTTGAGCTTTTTTAACATGTAAGGGGGAAGTATTTCAATGCTCGCCTCGGGCAGCAGAACAGCTATGTGCACCCCAGGCAAGTTGGATTATAGGGTCATCTATACAATTCTTTCCATTTCATGTTATTATAACCTCTTAACGCTTTATTCCGTACTATTACAGCATGGAGGTGTTAAGCATGTATGAAGAGGGCACACGAGGGTCATGGAGTTTGCTTAATATTGCAGCAAATATCAACCACTAACACCTGCGATTGGTGCTAGCACAGTTCACAAGTTGTAACCCTTTGATTGTCATCAGCAAAGCCGCCGCCGGCATTAAAGGACGGGAAATTGTGGGCCGCCTTCTTTGTTTTGATAATTGCTCCCCATGATGTCACCAGGGAGCTCCGAACAGTTGCCAAGACAGCTTGTAAGACTCGCGGCTGTATGGTTTTTTTGCAGATTCTTAACAATGTGCCAGTGGCTCATTGTAATGAATACTGTCATAAATGCCATATACTGCAATACAGTAGTATTGCAGTATATGGTAGGAACAATCAGACTATCTACAGTTAAAGTACCTGAGAGGGTCTAAAAAAATTGTAAAGAAAAAATATATATGTATATAAAAAATTTAAAAACCTAAAAATTCAAATCACCCCCTTTCCTTAGAACTATATAAAAATAAACAGTAAAAATCACAAACATGTTAGGTATCCCTGCATCCCAAAATGCCTGATGTATTAAAATATAAATACAGTTATTTCTGGTGGTGAACCCCAAAATGGAAATAGTAGCCACATATCCGAAACGCAGCTTTAACCAGTTTGCGACTGCACGCCGTGTATTCACGGCGGCGGTCGGGTCGTGCTGCTTGGAGAGGGCTCACGGGCTGAGCCCTCTCCATAGCCGGTAAGTCTTTGCTGCATATTGCAGCAAAGGCTTATCGGTAACATCTGTGATCGGTGCTAGCACCGATCGCGGCTGTTATCGCAGCGATGGCTGCCGGCAAAGCTGCCGGCAGCCTCAAAAAGATAGCGGCGCATGGGCGCCGCCATCTTACCTGGGATCGCCGCTCCCCGTGACGTCATCGGGAAGCGGTGATCCGTCTCCATGGTAGCCTCGGGTCCGCCTCCATGGTAGCCTAAGACTATTTTGTTTTAACCCCTTCATTACAATGTGCTGATAGCACATTGTAATGAATGAGGAGGAAAATCCCCATATACTGCCATACTGTAGTATGGCAGTATATGATAGGATCGATCAGACAACCTAGGGTTAAAGTACCCTAGGGAGTCTGAAAAATAGTAAAATTAAAAATATAAAAAAGTTAAAAAAAATTATAATAAAAAAACTAAAATTTCAAATCACCCCCTTTCCCTAGAACTGATATAAATATAAATAAACAGTAAAAATCATAAACACATTGGTATCGACGCGTCCGAAAATGCTGATATGATAACGGTTTTTCAATGCGTTTAACCCTGTAACGGAAAATAGCGCCCAAAGTCAAAAATGGCACTTTTTTGCCATTTTGAAAAATATAAAAAAAATCTATAAAAAGTTATCAAAAGGTCGTACAGTCCTAAAAATGATATCATTGAAAATATTATCAAATTTCACAAAAAATGACACCACCCACACCTCCGTACACCAAAGTATAAAAAAGTTATTAGCGCCAGAATTTGTCAAAATCAAAAAAATAATTTTTGTACAAGAGGTTTTAATTTTTGTAAAAATTTGAAAATATCAGCTTATCACGCAAAAAAAAGGTGTTCTTACAAAGCTTCATACACCAAAGTATGAATACGTCATTATTGTCAGAAGAGGGTGAAACTATTTTTTTTTTTGTTATGTACAAGGTTTAATTATTAAAATGTGTTAAAACACTATAAAACCATTATATATTTGGTATCACCATGATCGTACCAAGCCAAAGAATAAAGTAAGCATCTCATGTGGAGCACACAGTGAAAGCCGTAAAAACCAAGCTCACAAGAAAATGTCACAAATGCTTTTTTTTGGCAATTTCACCACATTTGGAATTTTTTGTCCTGCTTTTCAGTACATGACATTAATAAATGTGAGGTATGAAGACAGTTTAAGAACTGTCACACAGAGCCTTCTTCATGATAAATGTCCCCAGAGGATCTAAGGTTGTAGTCAAAGGACTTGGACACACAACTCTTATCTATACTATAGCATCCATAGAAATCTAGGAACCTCCACAGGGTTCTCTTGGACACATACTCAGGACATATTATGAAGTTTTTTTCCCTTCTAAGCATAGCTTCTAGGACAGAAAAGTTCATATGGACTTTTTTTTTACCATATGAATTTTTATTGAATTTTTTCCTTTTTCAAAAAAATTACATGTCAGAAATTCAGAAAAACAGGAATGTACACATTAAACTTTGCTTTTTACATTTGCTAAAGAAGTGAAAGTACTTTGCCTGAGACGTCCTTTGTATTTGACGTATACCATAATATATATGATCATTGTACATCTTCATTTCTTTACTTACATTATCATGCAATTATATACCTTCATATTCAAATGGTTTGCCTGGTTCCATACAATTTCTTGTGTTCTGACTTGACACCAATCTTTACACACATATGGACTCATATTGACTGTATGTGCATGAATGCCAAACTACAGTCAATCTGATTGGTTTAATAATTAGGCTATTTAAACTCTCTAACAAATTAAACATCTCTGTGTAGAGAATCTGCTAATATCCATTTTCCTTTTTTTAGACTACACAGGAATTTAAAGGTCAGACAATCTGATCTTCCAGCATATTATAGAGCAGGAGGAGGTGAGGGGATCAATATTGCTGGAGATAATTAAGTATAACGTGTATTATAGGTTTGATTATTTGATTGAAATCTCAGATAATTCTAGGCTTAGGTGTCCAGTGGGTGATCCTAATGGGTCATTGCCATTGACAGTTATCTCTTTATAAATGCTTATACAGGCAGTCCCCAGGTGAAATACAAGATA
Organism: Engystomops pustulosus; assembly: GCF_040894005.1. Taxonomy (NCBI): domain Eukaryota; kingdom Metazoa; phylum Chordata; class Amphibia; order Anura; family Leptodactylidae; genus Engystomops; species Engystomops pustulosus. The sequence continues at coordinate 54,803,610 of NC_092414.1, read as the reverse complement.
GGTTCCTTGGGTTTGTACTTAAGTTGAATTCATATGTAAGTTGGAACTGTATATTTTATAATTGTAGCTCCAGATAAAAAAAAATTTGTGGACACGGATTATCAATAAAGCTTCATTACAGACTCCTTACAGCTGACCATTACAGCCTGGGGCTATAGCAAAGTATCCAGAGACCTCAGTGGACAGAGGGGTCCGTCTGTAACTAGAGGTTGTCTGTAAGTCGGGTGTCCTTAAATAGGGAACCATCTGTACATGGAAAGCTGTTAATTATTGAAAGAGTGAGAGACTGCCCGTCAGACTTCTTATCATAAAAAGAGTGACATAGTGTACAAAATTTTATTCCCCAAATCTACAGGTATGTATCAATCTGCTTGGCTCTTTATTTTCTATGACATGAAGAGTTTTCATGGTGACAGGAGGCTTTAAATGTTGTTAAATATACATATTTTTTTCTCTGTTTGGTCTCAGACTGTAAAGCCTTTGTCTTACACCCGATCTGTGCATTTGTCATGCTTGTGCAAGAGCCAAGCAATTGGATGACTTTGAAATGCCTCCTGAGATATCAAAGCCGGTGACCTTTTTTAGCAGACTAACAGGTCATTTGATGCCTTAGATAAATGTATTGACCTGCAAGAGAGTCCAGACACAGATCATGTTTAGTGGACGGTAAATCAAGAATATTGCTGTTTTACATAGCTCTGTACAGGGTGGCATTATTATCCCTTTTGTAAAAATAATAAATTAAACGCTCACATTTTTCTTCTGTGAGAAGTACCTGCTTCTAAACTTTATCACTGAATTGTGTATTTGGGCAGCATACAGCATAAACCTGCTGTATTCCAGATCAAAAATAACTGGGGACGGTCTTAATCATTGGTGCTCTGAGCTTATGAGATGCCGGAATTACTAAGAAGTTAGATGTAGATTTCAGCTATAACCTGTGCCAGATTTTTGGTGCAGGTTATGGTAAATTTGGCTGGGCAGGGAAGCCCTACCCCCAACCTAGCCAATCTAGCTCCACTCACACCAACTTGTCTGTGGTTTGTGTCAAGAATTGTGACTTTTTCGTGCCTTGTACAGTATTAGACATAATATATTGGGTCCAGACATATAGGAGCACATAGAAAATAATGTCACATTGCCATTCTTATGTCGAGCACTCGTTGTACCAGGCTACCTAGCCAGATATACGTCCCTTATAAGTTCATGTAAATACACCTTTAGGCTAAATACACACTAATGTGTGCCTGCCGTACCATAGCATGGGTGACACAGGCCGGCGCTGAGGAGAGAAGGAGGGGATGAGCGCCGCTCACCTCTTCAAAGGAGAGACCCGGCCCTCTCCATAGATAAACATGGGGCACGGCACCTTATTTCGGGGAAAGATAGAACATGTCCTATTTTTCTCCCAGCTACGGTACTGTGCCCATTGTCGGCCTATGGGGGATGTATATCCGACGTATATACGTCATCTGCTTATACGTCCCCCAACGGCCGTGTAAATTAGGGCTTACTCAGGACCTTGCGCAAGTTTTCTGTTTGACTTTGCATGTTCTTTTAGGTGCAAACTGCTTTTACATGGATTGAAAAAGGGCTTGCCCCACATATGCGTCCCAAGTGACCTTTTTGTGTCATAGCTGCACTTTTCTTTACGCAACACAAATTCATCACTGAAATGGCCATTTTGGTGCACAGTCGGAGCATGCACCACATTGAACATGCAAAGTCCAACAGAAGTGTGTTGCACCCCCCATGTTAAAGGTGCTCCAAAAAAATTCGGTGCACTTTGTCGGCGCAATGCAAGATGTGCAAGATTCATGTCAAATGGGCGGCACAAATCATTAATCTGTTGCCCCCTGCACACTACGCAGGCAAACTGCACATGTAGTAGTGCTGAGTAGTTGTCTGCGTGTGTCTCTCTTTCAATTTTCCAGCAAGGGATTGCATTTGACTTCCTACTAGCCCTGAAGGTAAAAGTAGAGGGAGTTGTATATACCTGTAGTTGAATATTGGCAGATGGTAGAATGTTTGTAGCAGTGAGACCTGTCAATCAGGAACAAGGAGGCAGTGCAGTGAACATTGCATATACCGGAACTCATTACTATCAATGGACACACATCAGCTGAGTTTATAAGTTAACAAATTGATTTGTTATCTTTTATGGATAAGGGCAAAGCCTTGTAATCATAGTTTTTAATTTATTTTGAGTGGGTTTAATTGGAATGGCAGGTTCTCTTTAATTGTACTGTATATATCTTTGTTCTTTGGAAAAAATGTCATAAATACTAACAATGATTATAGAACTTGGGATAGTACTTAGATCATCATCTTGTCTATACAACCCAGTCACTTAGTCCATGACCAAGTGGAAAAAGGTTCTCATCGGCTTTTCCATGTTGCAACTTTGGCAATAAGGCAAATGATAATGAAATTCATATCTCATTCTATGTTCTATCCTATTTTGGTCTCCCTAAGCACTAATATTTCTATCCTTATGAATATTTTATACTGGTGTTAATGTTTTGAAAAGGATATGGGTGGTGTAGAATCTCGATGGAGATTCTAAAAACATGCGAAAGATTACCCTCACTCCTTCCTATTAAACTCTTCAACAGCTTGTTAGATTTCCCGGAGCTTCAATCAAACACTTTTTAAACAAATTGAAATCCTCCAACTATTATTGATATGCCTGTAGGAATACGATCCAGATGTTTATTCTGATTTGGAAAAGAAACACCAAGCAGATTTTTTGTAATGGAATGGTAAATATGCTCGTAGCGTGCGCTGGAAAGAGGGTTTGAAGTTGATTTTCTGCCTTGATCCATAGAGATGAATTTTGGCGTCTCTGTGCTTAGCTGCTGCATATGCTTGTCTTGTCAGAGGACGCTGGTTCACAATGGATACTTACGGTTCTGGATCTTTACATTAGCATATTATGATGACTTTATTTTGTTTGCCTGCTGTAAAGTTCTTATATATTAGAATTAAGAACAGGAAAATTACAATTTAGCTGTACTGGTATAGTACATTAGCAATTCTAAGCTGATTCATATTTAAGTATGTCAGATGTGCCAGTTAATTGTTTTTTTTAATGTCATTCTGCAACCAAAAAAATCCTATAAACCTCAGAAATAAACTGTTGATTTAAATTTGTGAATTAAGTAGTGTTGTTAAAGAAAATGCAGTAAGCTATATCAGATTTTAGAAGCACATACTAGCAACGTTTTCTCAATATAATGACTGCATCTTTTTGATTTGAATTGTATAGACCTTCCTAGAATTTATACAAAGAGTCTCCCTTCCTAAGCTCAGTAGTTGGTGCAGTCACCACCCCCACCCCCTGATGCACCCAGTATACTATGAGACTCTGCCATGCCTGGGTGATTTCTATGCCAGTCTTACTTGGCATGATGGTGGCGTATGAAGATAAAAAGTTGGAATTCGTTGCGGTGTGCCATTTACTGCAAGTTATTTTGGAAAACTGGCATTAAAGCCAAGATAAATTCCCCCCTTATTATCTTGTGACTAGTGGTGGGCTTTGTTACGCAGTAAAATAGATTAAGTTTCATTTATTGAAAATTATCTATTGAAAGCAAGAAACCTTGGCAAGCATAAGTATAAGTGACTTGATGTGGTGGCTAGGCGCATAGACTAGATCAGTGATGGCCAACCTATGACACGCATAGCCATTTTCAGTGACACGCGGCCGCCGGAGAGTTAAGTTTCATCCTCGGCTCCTACACGGCCAGGTGCAGTAGCCGGGAGGCTGAGATATTGTCCAGCGCATTGTAATAAATAGATGATGTGGAAAATCCCCATATACTGCCATACTAAAATTCAGTTTTTTGTCAAGGTGACACACCACCCGAGTTATGCTCGATTTTTTGGCGAATTTTGACACACCAAGCTCAAAAGGTTGCCCATCACTGGACTAGATCAACTAGTGAAATTGTGAAAGTCTCAGTAACAATTGGCCAGCACTTATAATACAAGAAGTTATTGTTGTACAACTTGCTACAAAGTACAAAAAAGTGCATCATAGCTTTCTGTGTAGCCTTCAGCTGGTCAAAGTGCCCATGCTGACCCCTGTATATTGTCAAAAGCATTAATAGTAGGTATGGAAGCCAGATTATTTTACATAATGAGGAAGGCTGTGGATGTGTGTCAACTACCTAGGGAGGAAATTGTACCAGAGATTCATCAATTTGCCATGATGTGGTTGTTACATTGATACATACCACCTGCATAAACATTATGTGCAACCTTCATAGAAATGGTTTTCCTCAATGGTTTTTTCAGCATGTCAAAGAATTTGAAATACTTGTATTTAGCTGGCCTTCAGATTCTCCCCCATCAGATTCCTTAAGTCCAAGACCCCAACTTACAGCATACCTAAGCTTAAAGAAGCATCATCATCCCGACGGCCCGCCCCCCTTTCAAATCTTTGTCCCAGCGGCACAAAACGGAAATCGTTGGGATGTCCAACATAAGTGCGGTCCGCGGGGCCCCTAGTAAATGAGCCGCAAAGTGTCCTAAATAGTAGTAACATGACCCCCAAAAAACATTCTAAGAAGCGTGGCACCATTTTTAGGCATGTTTCGAACCCTTGGACCATAATAGGCACAATGTTAGGGCTGCGAAACATCACTGTAGTTACTTGAGGACATTTTTACCCGCTAGCCAAAGTTATATGCAATTAAATTAAACTCAGCAAAGGGGTTTTGTGTGAGTGCCACAGATTAAGGTCTAGAAGGGAATTCTTTATTTGTGTTATTATTATTTTATTTCTTTTTATAACAGAACTCGCAGAAGGACAAAGAGAGGGAGATGGAGAAACATATATACTCTACCTCCAAACTGAGGCATCTACACTGCTGAGGGAGGGAGACAAAAAACAAAGATTTCTAGGAGGTAAATGTGTTGTATTAAGTGTAATATAAATGAAAAGTCTGATTCATTGAACACAAGCCAAATCCTTATATCTATGCTGTTTCTTTTGCAACATAAAAGTATGTTAGATATTTTTTTTTTATATATATATATATATATATATATATATATATATATATATATATATATATATATATATATATATATATATAGGCCAATTCAGTGAAATTCAACAGATTACATAGTTTCAGAACTAATCAGTTCAAAAAGGCATTTGATGTGTAGTGTAGAGATTATTTCTATCCTACAGTTCCCATAAGAGCTCAATAAGGTCATATTTGGACATTTAGCAGTGCTTCTGGTAATTATTTTTGTGCCTACACAATCATCGCACCATGTGGGCATGGAGGGGCGCGGCCACCAGTGGAGTGGGCAGACACATATGTTCTTGCCCTGTGCCTTCATACTTTTTAAAAAACCTGGACCTTCCTTAGTTTTGCCCATTGTCACAGCCAATGTCTCTTAATGTATCCGCTGCGACAGTAGAGGGTTTGTCAATAAATCAGGCACAATTAAATATGTATAATATCTCCATGCAATGATACATCAATTGCTCCAGATAAAGATAGTGGGGGAGTTTTATCAGAAGTGTCTGGGAATAGAACTGTTCCAGTTGCCAATTGAAACCAAACAGAGCTCAGCTTTCATTTTCCCACAGCTGTTTATAAAATAAAGCTGAACTCTGATTGGTTTCTATGGGTAACTAGAACCAATTTTCCCTCAGACATTTCTGATTAATCTCCCTTAGTATATTTGTGTCATGATGAGCATTAATGTTACTGCCATACTGTGTATAGATGACTGCTTGTATCATCTCTGAGAAAAATGCCAAGCAATTGGTGCTCAATATTACATAGATGGGGGTCCAAAAGCTGAGTACCAGCTAAACTTTGCAGGCCTGGAGTGTTGAACTTGCCAATCTGGTTTGAATAATCTATTGCAAAGACCGTTGATCAATAAATGAATTGCAGAATGGGCCTGATCATTTGTAATAGAGACAGTAAATAGTCTCAAATGGCTCTTCATTTTAAAAGACAACTTTTAAGATAAGATAAGATAATCCTTTATTAGTCTCACAATGGGGAAATTCACAGAGATGTACTTCAAAGTAGCCATATAGTCTGTAGATACAGCTGTCAGGAGGTGTTTATTAAGGTCTATGTGACAATTTTCTAGACATTCTCTGTGGCCTGTGCATAGGTAATTGTGCGCAGAGGGGAGTCGATAGGTACATTTACCTATTGCTGATGGGTTTCTGTAAGAGATGGGCGAATTTTTCAAAAATTTGATTTGCTGAGTTCGACAAATTTTCCGACAAAATTTGTTTTGACTCGAAATGTATCATGGCGAATCACATCAAAAAACAGGTATTTCCTGGCTGCAGAGAACATGAAGGGTGTTGTAGAATATGTGCCATGCTCAAATATGCATAGGGAGCATGGTTTGGTCTTCAAACAATGCTGTGTTTTAGTATGACATGCACATGACAACCGCCATTCTTAGAATTGCTTCACTCTTCAATTCCATGGGCACTTACGGGGGCCAACCTGACCAAATAAGTGAAGCGGGAACGCAGCCTGACAAGCTCGAAAGGACTGAGCTGAGGGCCAAGATTCCACTATAACATCAAAGAGTGCACTCTTTTTACACTGACATCAGATGATTCCATAGATTATGACAGAACCTGTTCTGTTAAATGCTGATACATGTAGAAACTCCCCAAAAGAGTGGAGAGGGTGTTGGCAGTAATTTAGCATTGGTGTCACTGATCATTTTGCCCTTCTTTTCATCCATTAGTGTCTGCTTTCAATCGGTCAATAATGCATCAGTATTGCTAAAGCCAAAAACAAACAGGAGCTGATCCAAAGCAGAAATGACCAGTAAACGGGATATTTGCATGTGCTCTGTGTTCTGTATGCACTCCTGCTTATGGCTATCAATCCTGAATCCTTCTAACAGATGAAATGAAGGGGAAAACCAAACAGTGGCAACGTCATAGAGTGGTGGAGGGTGAAAACAGCATTATGGAAATCACATGGTGTTCCAGGGAGACAGTGGTCAGTTGGCAGCAGCATGATTAGGCCGCAGAGTAGCAACAACATGGTAGGTCACAATGTGACACAATGACAGAGTGTGGAGGTGGCGGCAGAAGCAGCAGCAGGAGGTCAGAGAGTGGCACAATCACAGTGTGTGTAGGTGGGTGGCAACAGTAGCATCAGCATGAGGCCAGAGAGTGGCACAATGACAAATTCTGGTGATGTTGGCAACATGGTAGGCCACAATGTGGCACAATGACAGTGTGTGGAGGTGTCGGCAGCAGCAGGAGGTCAGAAAGTGGCACAATGACAAATTCTGGAGGTGCCAGCAACATTGCAGGCTACAGAGTGCCACAATGACAAAGTGTAGAGGTGGCGGCAGATTTCTTGATATCAACTTTAGCAACAAAAAAACGAACACCTTGGACTTTGAGCAAAAATCACTTCATCAGCTACTGCGTACAAGCAGCTAGACGCTAGAGACAGCACATGCAGTTTGAAATGACGGGATTGCAAATGGTCGTCTGTTTTTAATAGGGCTTTAACATCACATGCCGGGCGCTGATTGGCTTACATGTCTGCACATGTGATCGAGGGTGTTCCTTTCTTCTTCGCAGAGTTCTCTGACCCAGGTAACATGTTGTGCTCAAGGCCATTTTGCTAATATAGGGGAAAAAAATAACTTTTGCCAAGAATCACCGTAAACTTCAGATTTGTGAAGAACCAAAGTTTTCCTGAAATGCTAAACAAATTCCACTTCGTTAGAATCGATTCGCTCATCTCTAGTGGCCCATGTAAACTGCAGAATTTATGTATGTATGTATGTATATATATATATATATATATATATATATATATATATATATATATATATATATATATATATACACTCACCGGCCACTTTATTAGGTACACCATGCTCAATTCTTCGTGGCATAGATTCAACAAGGTGCTGCTGGATGCATTCCTCAGAGATTTTGGTCCATATTGACATGATGGCATCACACAGTTGCCGCAGATTTGTCGGCTGCACATCCATGATGCGAATCTCCCGTTCCACCACATGCTAGTAACGGGTTGGACCCCCTTTTGCCTTCAGAACTGCCTCAATTCTTCGTGGCATAGATTCAACAAGGTGCTGGATGCATTCCTCAGAGATTTTGGTCCATATTGACATGATGGCATCACACAGTTGCCGCAGATTTGTCGGCTGCACATCCATGATGCGAATCTCCCGTTCCACCACATCCCAAAGATGCTCTATTGGATTGAGATCTGGTGACTGTGGAGGCCATTTGACAGTGACCTCTTTGTCATGTTCAAGAAGCCAGTCTGAGATGATTCCAGCTTTATGACATGGCGCATTATCCTGCTGAAAGTAGCCATCAGATGTTGGGTACATTGTGGTCATAAAGGGATGGACATGGTCAGCAACAATACTCAGGTAGGCTGTGGCGTTGCAACGATGCTCAATTGGTACCAAGGGGCCCAAAGAGTGCCAAGAAAATATTCCCCACACCATGACACCACCACCACCAGCCTGAAACGTTGATACAAGGCAGGATGGATCCATGCTTCCATGTTGTTGACGCCAAATTCTGACCCTACCATCCGAATGTCGCAGCAGAAATCGAGACTCATTAGACCAGGCAACATTTTTCCAATCTTCTACTGTCCAATTTCGATGAGCTTGTGCAAATTGTAGCCTCAGTTTCCTGTTCTTAGCTGAAACTTGACTAATAGAAATAAGTCCCGATAGATTAATTCTTCTCTAATTATCATGTTGGATTTTTCAACATCTGACAAACGCTTCTACACACAACAGGTAGTGGATATCAGTGGATGTCCACCAAAAAATGTAAGTGTATGGGCAGCCTAAAAATGTGATTTTAAGATGGGTCTGCTGTTAGACATGTAGACATTGGAGAGCCTCATCATCATCTATTGTTAGTTTGCTCTCAGTGCTTAATGATATGAGTGTTCCTCGGGCGTTCCTGCTTTGTTTTATGTAAGTCATGAAATAACCACTCATGGATATTATTAATCTATGACACACTTCCCTTGTTATATTTGATGTGCGTGTGAACATCGACAGAAGTTGTAGGCCCTATCTGCATACTGTTTATTAATTTTATTATTGTTTATATAAGGCCTATTTTGATCTATTATTCGGCACAAGACTCAATATGGGAATTTGTGCAGTTTATGCTATAGTACTTGATCTCCTAAGCTGAAATGACTTATTTGTCACTGAGGAAATGGCTCAGTGCCACTCTGCGGCAAACACAGAAGTGAAAATATTGGAACATTTGTTACTTTTAAAACAGTTTGAAGAGAATTTTGCTCATAAACTTGCCTGTCTTTCACTCACAGTAAATTGCAAATCATATATTTGTTCCTAAAATGTAATTGCACTTTAGAAAAGGCTATTATTACTACAGTATTAGTGTCTTCAGAATGACATGATATAAATGTCTTTACTGTAATCCCGCTCTATATCTATTTGGCAACCCCTGGGTCACAATCTGTAACTGCAGCTTCCTTGGGTTTTGGGAGTAAACAGGGTCAGCAGTCTAGTCTGTCATGACCAGGGTACTTAGACAAAAGGCATGGGCAAAACTGAGTCTGTGCCCTGGTTGTAGGGAAGCTCAGCTATAAATTTATAATGGCTCTACAGTCAGCAAGATTAGCCCTTGGTCACAGACTCATCAGAGCCCTGTGCCACAGGCGGACCATACTGCAGGGACAGGATTCTTTGCATCATATGATGTTAGGGATCCCTGTCCCCCCCCCCTCTTAACAGCAGTGCAACTGATCAAAGTATTGATGCTGCTATTTAGAGGGGTAAGCAAAGAATCATTACATCTCGTGATGCAGAGCAGCTCATGACACATGACTCTAACCGGTTTGTGATAATGGGCTACCGTGAACCTGCCCTTAGTAAGAGTAAAAGATGGGCAATACATATGAAGAACATATGTTGCATGCTCCATCCAGCACTTTCTCATGGTAGCAGAAAAATAATTTTCAGTAATTACAGAAAAATAAGGGTGAACATTGTATGCTTCTAACACACGCATGAATCACAGCTTTGCAGTCTGCTTCTTGGTGGTTAATAATTAACATTCCTGTCAATTTTCATTGTGCAGTGAAGTGCAGTTTAAACGGTAGGCTGGCAACACATTTTGGAGACAAGCACACACATATACCTGCACATGACAAGATTGTAAATTAGCCAGTTTGGAGGATGCCAGGAATAAAATGTTCTCATTGCTAAGATTCATAATGTAGATAAATGAGTATTCTTCAGACCAAGCTTCTCTTGTTATAATACACTCCATACCAGAGGATAGGGTCAATGAGCTTTGACAAGAGATCTGATCCCAAGATACCTTTCCACATAAAAATGAGGCGAGCCAACAAGCAAGCAGTGGTAAAGAAAAAAGAAATGTAGAAAAGCTCTAATTAGGTTTGCATTACAGGTTGTGCTGAATGTTTTCATTTCCTGTCTAAATGAGGCCAGATTTGTGAAGTTTTGCAATAGGAAACCATTATTCAAATGCAAATGGTATGAAGATGGAAAGATATATATTTCTTACATTTTTTAAAAAGGTTGTCCAGCCACAAAAAGATAATAAAATGGATGTACTTCAACTGTAAAATCTCCAAAAGGTTATTCAGTAACATTATATACTTTCAAACCTGCCCGAATATTGAATTCCACATAATTTTCAGCATAGGCAGGAAGCGTTCTCCCTCTCTCTCTGTTAGTAATGTGCTGCAGGTATTCTTGTTCTATATCTAAACCACTTTGTACTGCACAGATGATACTGATCTAGGCCCAGTTCACACCAGCGTTTTCACTTTGATCACAAAAATAATAACAGAAGACTAATGGATCCACTAAAATATCCATTGATTTTATTGCACTTTAAATGGATTCCTTTAGTGCCCCTTTGTCCCACTTCTATTAGGCTCTGATTAGTGTTTCCTTTATTTGAGCTGAAAATTGGAAAGAAACCAATGCAGAACCTTTTTTTCCAACTGAATGGTAGCAAAAAGGCTGCAAAAGGATACTAAAAGAAGCCATTCAACAGAGTTATTAGCCAAGACCTTTTCTGCATGTCAGCGAGCAAGAGGAGGCCTCGCCAATAATTAGACCAATGTGGAAGTGCCAGGAGCATAAAGGATGGGGTATCAGGACCATTTACCAAATTGAAGGGGTTTCTAAAAGGAAACTTTACCAGGATAAGTACAACCTTACATGGTTATATATAAACGTCTCTCTGCAGCCAGCTGGAGCCATGGGTCATGCAACTCCCGAGCAGCAGGACTCATGACTTCCAGTTATGTTCGGTCTGTCCTGGTGGCTTCTGGCAGATGGAAGGGCCATGCAATATTTATTGTGGTAACCACTAGCATGTCTGTATTTGGAGGGACCTACCAAAGGCATCCACCTCTCCAACCAGTGATATGAGAGTGCTTATAATGGAGGCATTGTGCAAACAGTTATGACTGCACAGCCCTCTCCATCTGCAGAAACTAGCAGAACATGGGACATCACAGAAAGTTCTGCAGCCAGCTGGTCAGAGGTGGCTCCAGATGGCAACATATAAACATTATCAGGTTGCAAGTTCAATATGGGTTAACCTGTTAGTGTCTTGTACATTGTAAGTTTTTTTTATTAGTGGCCAATCCCTTTAAGGTACACTAGTTAAGTATTGAGATTTTTGAAAAGCTTACAGAGGATACCTTTTATGGTACGCTTCTCTCTAGAGGCAGTCGTACTAAAAGTTACATGCATAGTTCATATAATGGTTAAAGAAGAACATTGCAGAACAAAACCCATAAATGCCCCAGTAAAAATGTGTGTGCTCTAATGCAGCTTAGATATTCTGCAGAAAAGCAGTCTAAACACCAAGAGAGTGTGTCCTACCGTATTATATGTTTTTAAATTATGCTTTGTTATATGAATGTAATTTCATTATATTAAATTCCTGCACCCAGGATATACATCTCCTTTCCCCAAGCTATGTCTCTTAGTGCTGCACCATTTCTAAGTAAATATACTATAGTAATCTCCACTATAGAAATCCAGTTTCTGCAATCATTTTAGGACTAAAATCATACAAGCTCTTGCTAAATAGCCAATTCCTGATTGGGAAGCACTATTATTAAAATCCATAACAAATATATCTCATTCATGTCAGGTTGTTGAAAGGAAGATTTATTGGAGTTCCTGAGTTAGCAAATTGAATATATATCAGCTCCGTAGCAAGAAAGGGATTCTTTAAAATCAAGTTTTAGGTTTTCTCACACATGATCATTGGAAAAAGAAATTGTTCAGCCATGAGCTACCATCATGTGGAAAGTGGAAACTGTCTTATTGCTACTGTTGCTTCCAATACACTTGAAGAAGAAGTGATTTGTGGCTACTGCCAGCTTTTGTTGTTTCATCGGTCCTTTACATATCATTGGGTCTTCTAACGCATCTAGTACACAAGGAGCCCAGCAAATTAATGTTGACTAGAGTCGAGAGCTGAAAAGGTTTAAGCTCTAGAGACGTGTCAGCATCACTTAGCTTCCTTTTGGTTTTAACTTTCACTAAATCAACACTTTAGTTTGTCCTGAGATAATCAGAATAATTTTAGTCTTTATTGACCTGGAACATATCAAGGTTGAATATAGAATACATAAAAATGTAGTCAATAAAGCAAACAGCAAGATTAAGAGAGATCAATACAATAAATGTATATTAACCGACAGAGCTGCCACTAGGAATTTTGGGGCCCCTGATTGGCCAATTCCCATTGTATATTACTTCCCCCTCTTATTTTTGTGATGTGTGTAGTGCTAGTATAAGTCTAATATCATAGGCTATGGGCTGTAAAGAGATTGTGACCTCCCCATTGGTCTACAGTTTTTTTTTAATAAACTGACTTTTGTTGAATAAAAATACTAAAATAGTAAAACCTTTTGCACAGTAACTATAATATAATGTATTACATGTTCTACATAGATAAATTATCAGAACCAAAATTATTACATAGAAATAGGAACTAGAAACCAGATACCAGAAACAAGAATACTACACAGATATGGTACCCCAACCAAGTTTACTACTATGTATGTTATCAGAATCAAGGTTACTAAATGTGTTGCCAAAACCAAGACAACTACCTAGAATCAGCACCGGAATGACCTAAATTCAGAACCTGAACCAAAATTTAATACATAAATACATAAACAACACAGAATCTGACTATATAACACATCAGCTGGGGAATGATAGGCTATAAGTCTCTTAGTCTATAGTAATCAATGCACAGAAAAGGAAAGAAGAAAAACCCTAAAACTTACCGTAGCTTTTAATAATTTCATATAAAAATGTAAGAGAATGACCCAGACCATCAAATCTTCTAACTCTGTCTGGATGTGCACATCTACTTTTACAAGTTCAATAAAGTAGTTCCTGTTATTATTAAAAGCTAAGTTTTAGGGTTTTCCTTCCTTACCTAGATACATGACCAGAAACGAGCAGAGAGATAGCCTTTTACGGTGCCAGATTTATCACAGTGTCAGATGCTGGATGATGAACCTGATGTAGTATAAGACTGTCTCTATGTATCTTCCCCTTTAAAGGATAAGCTAACAGAAAGCAGAGCAGATGCTGCAGCTCATGGATAATACCAATACTTACTTTAAATATATTGACCGATGATCTCTTTAAAGAGAGGAGTCTCTTTCATTTTCTTCTTCTACACAGTAGACATGTCAGCTTATTTTAGCTAATTTAGCATCACAAAAATATTAGCACAAATTGAGCACTGTACTGCTGCACCCATAGAGAGTATTATTATACCCCAATAGTAGGCAATATAGCAACAGCTAATATAGTGAGAATTTCCCCATAGTAGCCATGGGGCCATTCAGCAGCCAATATAGTCACAGTGCTCACACAGTAACCAATAACCACAGTGTCCCCATAGTAGCCACGTCCCAGTGAGCTCCCATATTAGCTAAGTACTAGTTCCCCCTCCTGCCCATAGTGGCCAAAGCCCAGTGACCCAGTTCTTTAGTATACCCATTAATAGTAACAGTGTTCTCCCATAGTTTAAGAAAAATAAGTTAAACACAATACTTACCTGGTTTCTCTCTCTTCGGTTCGCATCCGATTGAGGAGCTGCGATGGTTGATGACATCATCATGCTTTCACTGGCGCTGGGTCAGCTCTGCATCAGCTCTGCATCTGTGACGCTGTGCCATGGGAAAGCAGTGAAGCAAACTAAAAGGTTCTGGTACTGGGTTTCTTCACTTTGTACAAGTAATCAGGAAGGAGGTGATAAAGGGACTGTTCTGGTTGGACCCATGACTGGAGCACCACTATTTCCCTCCTCTCCCACCCAATGCCGAACCTGCTAACCAATACTTGTAACATATGTGGAAAGGCACATAAAGTCAAACCAATCAGTTTTTTAACTGATTTAATTAAAGTTCCAGATCTGTGGCTTTGTTTTCATGTTGTGGACGCCCTTCACATTACTTGTGACCTTTCAAGGCATGTACCATTTTATCCATATTATATATGGATATACACATGCAGAAAATCTTTTAAACATATGAAATCATATTATATTTGCGAGGATTTATACTTTTTGATATTGGATTTAACATTGCATTCATTTCATTCTTTACTCTAGTATTTCTGCTGGAAAACTAGTGTAAGGTTTGCTTTGACTGTCCTATTATTTGAGAAATGCATAGTTTTGCTGATAACAACCCAGGCTCAATGTCTTCTGACAAAGCCGCCTAAACACACCCGAGTAGCTGCATTAGAAAATAGCTTGATAAGGCTGATTGAATTGAATCCATGGGTCCTGATTTACCGCTGCATCGGACATTAATAGCAAATGCCTTTTTCCCTTAACAACCTGTATTTTCTCTCTTAAGTGTAGATTAGGTTTCTAAATCTTCTATGTTTTGGAGATGTTGAAAAGCACTGGTGCCCTTGGGTCAAGTATTTCTTTTCTTGTACTGGCTCCGTATAAGAACGTAAGGATAAACCCATTGTGTCAGTATAAATAGCATTTGATTTCTCCATCTGGAATAGCAATCTGAGAAAAACAAGATTAATCATTGTAGCACATACTTATTGCACATACATTGCACAAGGTGCCTCCAAAGCGAAATCGGCACAGTTCTCCATTGTCAAAATAAATATATAAGATGAAATTTAACTTATAATGTATATTCCTCTATTAGTTACAGAAAAAAATATACTTTTTTATACTGAGTGACTGTCAACGAAGACTATATATATAAAGACATCCAAAAGAAAGAGTAAAGCAGATTGTAAGATCTAAATCCACTTCTCACACTGAAATGGTTAAAATGAAGTTGGGGCCTTTTTAGATCTATAAATGTATCTGCTCTTTTGTAAAAGCTTTCCAAAATAGGACAGTCTGTCTGTAGGAATTTGGGTCCTTTCAGCCAAAAGAGCATTAGGGAGGTTAACAACTATTGTTAGATGTCTGACTTCCCATCACAGTTTAAGAAATCGCAAAATTTGTCATTGGGGCTGAAGCCAAGAATTGTTCAAGCCATTGAAGTTCTTATACACCAAACTTGTAAAACCATGACTTTATGAACTTTGACTATGGTGCAAACAAAACGTTTGCTCTGGATATTTTAGCATACAATTGTCTAAAATATTTATTTATCTACAGCAAATTTTGCAGGGGACATAATATATGCTGGTAGATAGCGCTCACTGAGTATAAGAGATGAGCGAGTATACTCATCTAAGCTTGATGCTTTTTCGAGTATTAGCATACTCGAAACGGCTCGTTGCTCGGACGAGTATCTCGTCGGCTCGAGATCGAGCATTTACGAAACACAGTGAAGAACAGTGAAGATGAAACAATGAAAACAGTTAACACAGTGAACACAGGATCATTTAAGTAAAGAACACATTGAAAGAACACAGTGAAGAACACATTGCAGATGTTCCGTACATCTGCTAACTTATCCGAAGACACGCGTGCCGAACGGTGTTCTTCACAATTGTATGTGAAAACACCGTTCGGCACTCGTGTCTTCGGATAAGTTAGCAGATGTACGGAACATCTGCAATGTGTTCCTCCCTGTGTTTTTTCAATTTGTTCTTTCAGTGAAAACATCTGCAAACATCTGCAATGTGTTCTTCTTTAGTGTTCTTTCAATGTGTTCTTTCAGTGAAAAATGCTAGAGTCTCCCATTGACTTCATTGGGGTTCGTTATTCCATACAAGCAATCGAGCATCGGGAGAAGTTCGACCCAAGTAACGAGCATTCGAGCATTTTAGTGCTCGCTCATCTCTACTGAGTATGTAACGTAAATGCAATGAACAAGGAGTTGATCACAGAGCAAAAGAAAAGTGAAAAAATTGTTCATGCAACATTTGTATAATAACTATTCAACAGCATATTAAAAGGATTTAAAGGGAAATTTGTCATCAGGAGCCCTTTTTCTGTCTCCTCCATGTTCTCATTGAGAACAGTATGTACATTGCCTAAGGGTTTTTATAATAAAATTGTCTTTTTCTGATAAAAAGAAAAGTTAGATGGAAGTTTACCTTACCTTTTTTTTGCAGAGCAGTGTCCCATGGGAATGACCAGTGAGGAGTGGTTTCTCCTCCACTCTCAGGTAACTGGTCTGTCATGGGCATTTTTATAATTGTTAGTAGTTTCTGTTAACCTAGGGAGTTATTCTGACCGCCATATTACGGGTCAGGAAGGAATTTTTCACTGCTTTGGGCCGATTGGCATCAGCCTTGCAGGGGTTTTGCTTCTTCTGGATCAACACAATATCATGTATAGGTTGGACTTGATGGAATGATGTCTATTTGTAACCTCTTTTGCTATAATACTGTGAATTTGAAATAGACACATGATGGAGTGGTTCCCTGAGGGTGGAGGGAAACCGCTTCTCAATTACCACTTTCATGGGACACTGCTCTGCAGAGAGAAAGGTAATCTTTCATCATTTTTTTTTATTGGATAAAGCCAGTTTTAATATAAAATCACTTTGGCAAACTTATTTAACCCAAAATTTTAATGACATTTTAATAAAACCTCTGGCACAGATGTGAACTAGTCTAGGTTAGATTAGTCACAGTTGATCATTCATGTTAACTCTCTTACCCTACCTGCACATGAATAAATGGTTCAACGGACCATAGGCAACATATCTGTGGTCCCTCTTTTGTGGCCTATGAGTCATCGGCTTGAGTTGAAAAGTTTGAGATGGGCAGGAATAGGACCTTGTCTGAGGCATAGGCAGTCAGACTCACACACCGGGTGATGGAAACCGTGAGCATGAACCCATTGAAATGAATTTGTCTGTGTGCTTTCCATTGAATTTACAGGTAGACAAAAAAAATAAGTGTGCAGGATGACTACTTCTACATTATCATTTATTGATATTAATAACATTTTCAATCTTTCAGTTTTATTTCTAATTCTTATAGTTTTTTTTTAGAGTAGAAAGAAAAGCTTCTTGTGCAATATATGTTGAATATTTAGTAACCCTCTAAGTGATAAATGAAGATATGCTTTATTGGAGTTAGATAATTAAATGAGCTATGAATTGGAATAGGAGGATTGCCTCAATAAACAGGCTCACTGAGAAGGGAACTCCATCCCTGGAAGCAGCTGTAAAGAGCTAGCCAGCAGGCATGCTGGGAGCTGGAGTAACCTAACCCAAGGCTCTCAAGGATATCCTAGACCAATCTTGTCTGCCCAACAGAATACGTAATCACTTTTATTAGTTATTGCCCACATAATTTTTTACAGTGAAACGTCAACTTAGGACATAGTGAATGGCATACAGCCTGCTTCAAATAAAGTGTGTACGTTGTTGTAGAGGGTTGAGGAATACATGGCATTTCTCTTAAGTTTAACCATAACATGCCTCCTAACATTAGAAAACTGTGCCCCATGCATATATCTGATCACATGAAATCACAGCAGCCTTCATGGACTTCTACTTCTCACCATTCTCCATGGAATTCTACATTTCCACATCCTCCTTGCTGTCATGCAAGGTCTTGTCAATAGCCATGTCAATAGCGGTAACCTATAGATTTTGATGCTACATTAACAATACATAATTGTACAAATAAGAATATTACAAGTAACCACATGATCATTGATCAAGAGGCAAGGACTCACAGTGTTAAACGGTTGTATTGCTGACTGGAGTTGTCAGTAAAGCTACAGTCATAAAGCAAAAGCAGTGCATGTGATATTTACACTCCTGACATAACTTCAATGTCTGGTAAATGGCTTCATAAAGTGTATCTACAGGCGGTCCCCTACTTAAGAACACCCGACTTACAGACGACCCCTAATTACAAATGGACCTCTTGATGTTGGTAATTTTCCGTACTTTAGTCCCAGGCTACAATGATCAGCTGTAACAGTTATCAAAGGTGTCTGCAAATAAGATTTATTGTTAATTCTCGTCCAACATTTTTAAAATTCATTTCTCACAGAGACCAAAAAATATTTGGCTGAGGTTACAATTATAAAATATACAGGTCCGACTTACATACAAATTCAACTTAAGAACAAATCTACAGAACCAATTGTGTAAATAACCCAGGGACTTCCTATATTAAGTTGAGATGGAAAAGTTTAACTGTGGACAAATTTCTTTCCCCAATAATTGTATTTTTTGGAGAAGTTACATTGATTGGAGGGTGTTGTGTGTAATGTAAAATACCACTGGTATTGGAAACAGCCATAACGTTAAAAAATAACAAGCAGTTCAATTCTACATCGGCTTTTTAAAAGCTTGATATAGCTAAATCAATTTTTGCTGACTTTACATGGATTGTACTACTCTAAAGATGGAAATAAAAAGTTCAACAACAAAAAAAATGCTAAATTCTCTAACTTCCATACCTTGCTTAAATAACTAGGCTTCAATTTAATCCTCAATTTCCAATGTACTAGCGTTCTTAGAATCAGATTCCTGCTGGCAATAAGTAGCAAGAGGTCTAGTTGTAAAGCATCCTGATTGGCATCAAACTGTTAACATTTATTTGTGCCCACGCATATATCAGTAGCATTGGGTTTTTTCACCAGATGTTCAATATCCTACTAATGTGAAGGGAACTCCCACCTACTCACTTAGCAGTTTTGCGCCTAATAATTTTCATACACATCAAACCTTTCTAAATTCCAAACGATCCAAGTAGTCATCATGCAGCATCGAGCGATGAAGAGCATGCCAACCCTTTATTGGCTACAGTGATAATATATTTATATAACCAATAAGTGCTTTCCGCCTTGCTGCTAAAAATATGCAAAAAGTGAAAAATCTGTTAAAAGCAGTGTTTACTAATTCTCTTATCTAGGGAATATACTCCACATGTGCTGCTGTGCTCATTTCAGACATAATGATATTGCTAGAGAGTTTGACAAATCGGCTAAAAAAAGACTAAAATATGCCCACTTGGCCAGTCTTTCACGTTTGACAATTGAATGTTTTATGGATATTAACAGTTTATTATCTTAAAATCAGGATTAAAGAAAGGGGTAACACCTCAGGAGGCAGTTTACACAGAATTGCACCAATGACAGTAGGTAATATACATAGTGCCCCTCCTACCTCTCCATCATGAGGGTAATTTTAGCAGGGTCCATGTGTGTTGTTATAAATGTTTTTAAATCTTTAAATCTAATGGATATCTTGAGATTTTACTCTACCAGCTACACCATTCAATTTTGTAGTTAGATTGCAATAATTATTAGATCTCTGTAAAATGTATTTATCAATCTAGTTTATATCAGCTCCAAAGACTGACAATTCGCATTCTCCCACTTACTTTTAAGAAGTAACACTAATGTAACACTATCCGGCTTCATTTACTTAAGACCTTGCCCCAGTTTTCTGTCGGACTTTCATGTGTGAACGGCTTGTACATATATTTAAGAAATGTCCGCACCACTTATGTGACCCTTTTGTGTTGCAGCTGCACTATTCTTCACTATTCTTCAATTTTGTCATTGAAATTGGCGTTAAAATGTATAGTGTGCACGATACATTTAACATGCAGCTTCCAACAGTAGTGTGTCACAAGCCCCATGTTTAAGGTGCTCAAAAAAAAAAAAAAGTTGTTGCACTATGTCGGGGCAGTGCAGAGGGGCGCCATGAAGAACAGGTGCCACAATTCATGAATCTCGCGCCCTAGACAGGCAAACTGCACATAGAACAATTTTCACAGTTTTTTTTAGTAAATGTGCCCCTATACAGGCAGTCCCCGGGTTACATACAAGATAGGGTCTGTAGGTTTGTTCTTAAGTTGAATTTGTATGTAAGTCGGAACTGTATATTTTATCATTGTAATCCCAGCCAGAACTTTTTTGGTCTCTGTGACAATTGGATTTTAAAAATGTTGGGTTGTCATAAGAACCAGGATTAACAATAAATCTTCATTACAGACACCTGTCATAACTGTTACAGCTGTTTATTGTAGCCTAGGACTAAAGTACAATAAATTACCAACATCCAGAGGTGCGTTACTGTAACTAGGGGTCGTATGTAAGTCAAGTGTTCTTAAGTAGGGGACCGCCTGTATTGTAATAATTAGAAAAAAAAAATGAAGGGGGGAATTTATCATTAGTCCTATGTAGCTTCTTGGCGTATAATTGTCGCAAATTTTTGCAGGTTTTTCTAGTGATAAAAAACCGCAACTCTAAAGTCACGCAATGGGGGAAAAAATACACCACAGAGTGTGCAAAACCACATTTATCAACTGAGGATTTTCAAAAGAACGTAAATTTAATTGCAAAATGACACCACTTATGAGGTGCTGTATTGTATTGTCCATTGCTACTACAGGGGGAAGTTTTTGCTCAATTTTAAAGATTTAGCTTAATTTTATGTTTTAGGTATCTGAGAATTTCCTGTGCAAAAACATTGCAAAAAGGCAAAAATTGAGCAGATGCTAAACATACGTGCGACTGGTGCAGTCTATTCGCATAGAGCACACACAGCACCATTTCTTCTGAACTGGAAAAAAAGTTGGTGTATTAGGAAATAGAATTTTATGTGTTTTATTTATTGTGGTCTGTGGTCTTATGTGCACTGCAGGTCCATATATATTGTATTCAATACACTGTATACTTTGTGCCTAACCTCCACTTTAGTTAAAATTAGGATTTTTTTTTTTACAATATTCCTATAGTGATTTGGAAAGCTCTGTAAAGGAATTTCTTGTGTAGGATTAGCAAGTAAATTAGAGCTCCATCTAGTGATACCTGTTGTGTAATAATTTGACTTGCATCCAGATCTGCAAAGTAAAAATATCCATAGAATCAATAGGAAGGTCTAACTATGTAACTGTGATATATTATAATTCATAGGGCATCACACATAAAGCTGCAAATGCTGTTAAAAGCGTCAAAAATAGCAGGTTTGTCAAATTTCAGGATTGTGTCCCAACATGTATTATGTACTTAACATGAAAAAGATGACAGAAGGTCTTCAAATGTGAGACTGTTTGAGTGAATCTGTCACAAATAGCGCTACCAATGTGTATCATTATTTCTGAAATGGTCGTTGACAGTCAGATGCAATATTTCATAATACAATACTTAATTTGCATTGTTTTCTCATCAAGAGAAACATGTTAGCATTTGCAAGCTACGAGCTGCGCAGAAATGCGAGGACTGGTAATAAATGTAATTTGATTTTGCAAACGTTCTACACATTAAGTATTAGAACGTCCTAATCATCAGCAAATGCTAGGATGTCAGCCTGGCCCCAGGGAGATGTTATTTTCCTTAGAAATACAGAGCTGCCTGGGACAGAGCAACTCATATATCGGGACCTATGGTATGTTTTATGGTCCTACTGTTCTCATAAATTCCACTTATGTATTATTTACCCATTTACCGCTTGGGGCTTGCGCAATGCATTCTGGGAATTTTTCTGTGCCCTTTATGTCATTAAAGACATTGACTGTAGAAATCAAACTGCAGAAGGCTGTGTGTGAAATGCATTTCAGGTGATGGATGCCAAGTAAACAGAAAGTGACCAGATAAGAACGCATCAGTAAAACCAAACCCAACCGCTATGAGCCATGATGTTAAGATTTATTTCTGTCTCCTGTTACTGGTAGAGCACCAACAATCACAATCTAAATTCTTTACTTAGATACATGGCAGGGTCAGTTTGATAATAAGACAAATTAGTGGGATGTGGCATGATGCACACTTATCCTTTATCCACAGGATAGTGATAAATGTCTTATAGCTGGGACTCCCAGTGATCAAAAGTTCAACAAATTGCACTCTGTTTACTTCTGTGGGACTTCCAGATGGATTTGTCTTATAGCCCCAAAGAAGTAGGAAGAACATGTCCAACATATGAACTTGTGCTTCTAATTCTCTAGAGGGACTTCACATTTCAGCAAATGATTATTGTTTTTATAATAAAAAGTTATACTATTTTCCAATATACTTTCTGTATAATTTCTTCACGGGTTTTTCTCTGCTTGCTGTCATTCTCTGGAAAGCTTCTATGCTTAATACGAGTGGTCAGACATGTGACCATGGTCAGAGAGGTGCATGGCTCGTTATATCACAGACAGTAATCAGATGTGGGTTATAATGAGCTGTGGAGCTCTGTGACCATGGTCAGATTTCTGTCCACTACAAGTAAACATAGAAGCTTTCTATAGGATGAAAGCAAGCAAAGATCTAGAAAACTTTAAGAAATTGATGCAGAAATTATATTGAAAATTGTATAACTTTGTAAAACTTCCTTTCTCAAATAATTCAAAAACATTTTTCAAATGCTTGTTAATCCCTTAACAACATTCATCATAGTATTCTATGTGTAGCATCATTGTGGGTGACCCCTCTCCATAGAAGGCAGGTAATTGCTGTATTAGGCAGGGAACATCCACTATCAGAGTACTTTAATGATCTGGGATTCGATTGTCAATCCCTGTGATGTCACCTGGGGCCACTGATCACTTGCTATGACAGAAAGGACCCTTACTGAGTATCCCATAGCTGTCTTAGCAGGGTCTGTAACAATCCTTGTCTGAGGTATGGTCTAATACAGATCCATTAGAGTGTCATTATACTTCAGTATTGTAGTATACAATATCAGCAATCAAACATTTTAAAGTTAAAGTACCACATGGTGGCCTAAGAAAATGTAAAAAATAAATTTAAAAAGTTGACCATGGTAGACTTATTCTTCCGACTTCTTTCAAATACAAGACATATTATTCTAGAAATCTCTTGAAAGTCAAAGGAGAACGATTACATGGAACTATCTATTTAGTCCCAGTTATCAGCCATTTATCACAATCCTTTTCAATAAGGTAGAAGTTTCTAAAATGGCACAACCCCTTCCCTGGTAGATTTGGTCAGATTTTCTTTCTACATCTTTCTACATCTTTCTCTCCGTCATTGTGTAAAGAGACAATGATGGGTGTTAGAAAGAAGACATGGAAATGGTGCAATGAGAAGCTAATTTGCATAAAGAACAGCAGGATCCTGGTATACAGTTATATCAAGTAACATTATTTGTCTAAGAATAACCAGCTATGTATGAGGTGTTGAATTCACTAAATATGACCCCAGCTGAATGATTGCTATGGAAGTCCGTACAAAAAAGAAATCCCTAAATATAAATCATAGATGTTAAATGGTCAATAGCAATATTGCTCCTTCTTCAGATAAGTAATTTATACGTTCTATATTATTCAAGTCAATTTCCAGTGAATTGATATTAAGTGGCTGCTGGGTTGAAATGGTAGTTACTCAACTGTGTATCAGTGTGACTTATAAGACCTTTATCATCACTGGCTTCTTTCCCAGAATTTCCTTTTGGCCTCTCCTTAACTGTAATTATATTTATTTTAGTACTTTATTACTCAGTATATCTTATTATTTCTCAGTCTACAACATGCTTAATGTTTAAAGTCCAATTGCTTGCAACCACCGCATATAAAGCTGTATAGTATTTATCTATATCCATGTACTTATTTATAGGGTAATAAATGACTGTTTAGTCTCCGCATCTTTAGCATTGGAATTTGAGGCGTATTATAGCAGCTTGTGTAAAAGCTGATGATATTAAAATACAGACTACTGCACTGCATTATCTACACATGTAGCCATCTTTAGCTGATTCTGATAACTTGATGATCCGATACTTTAATTATTTATAGAGGTATACTGTTTCTTTAGGATGAGTGATTCTTTTTAGATTGGCAGGGGTATGACACCCAGCACCCTTTTCTACTGACTGCCCGATGGAGTGACAGCTCTATAGTGAGCCTCACTTCTGTCTCACAGGACGGCGGCAGCACATCGATTTGTCACATTGCCTGGCTGTGCCTCATTTCCATTCAAGTAAATAAGGGTAAGCTGCAGGCAAACAATGAATAGTGTTACTTCACTCACTACCCCTTAAAAGGGAACCTGTCAGCAGAAATTGACCTAATAAACTACTATCAGTATGTCATTAAGCAGCTGAAAACCTTCATGTCTATTTCATGGTCCAGCACGGCGGCATCGACCATAAAATCAATGGTAAAGTGACATGTAATTTGGTTGTATAAAGTCAAGGAGGTGGAGAGTTTAACACTGAAGTCAAGTTCTCACTTCAGAACGCCATCTTTACTGTAATTGAGGGTCCTCTATCCAGACACATCAGTAACCAGATCTCCTTAATTCTGAAGTGAGGACTGAGCTCTTGCCTCCATGACTTTATACAACCAATTTAGATCTCACTTCAAAGTTTATTTTCTGAATGATGCCACCACACCAGGCCATGAAAGACACGTGGTCTGAAAGGTGTTAATCTTCTTCACGACATACTGGTAATGGTTAATTAGGTAAATTTCTGATGACAGGCTCCCTTTAACTTAAGTTAAACTTAGTCATATTTGTATGGTGTCACAAGATCTGAAAGGTGCTAGTCTGCTTCACGACATACTGGTAATGGTTAATTAGGTGAATTTCTGATGACAGGTTCCCATTTACTTCAGTTAAACTTAGTCCTATTTGTATGGTGTCACAAGAATAAGACCTCCACACATATGACTATGTTAATTATGTAAATTGTTTTATTTATCACCTTTCAACACCTTTCTACTCCAATAAATGTCTGTAGCTGATGGATACAGCTGGATCCAGTGTTCCCGTTTCTTTATGCCCCAAGGACATTGACATTGTGATCATTTAGTGGTCCACAGTATGTTTCTTAAGGTGGCAGGAAACTGATATAATTATATAAATTGCATCATGCTCCACAATGCCCATCTGTCTATATAATGTATTATGGGTCACGTTAAACCATCATATGAGTTTATTTTTAGCTCTAGGGTGCATTTACACAAATGGCTGGTTTTCTTACATGTAAATAAAGAAGCTAAAGCACATTCTGTTAATAATATACATTTTTCTTTTATTTCAGGCCCAACAAATCATCATAGCCAGTCAACCCTTCGGCCTCCTCTTCCTCCTCCTCACAATCACACTCTCTCTCACCATCATTCGTCTGCCAATTCTTTAAATAAGAACTCACTGACCAACCGAAGAAACCAGATTCATGCACCAGCACCGGCTCCTAATGATATGGCCACAACACCAGAATCT
This sequence comes from Engystomops pustulosus, assembly GCF_040894005.1. Lineage (NCBI taxonomy): Eukaryota > Metazoa > Chordata > Amphibia > Anura > Leptodactylidae > Engystomops > Engystomops pustulosus. The sequence continues at coordinate 54,777,956 of NC_092414.1, read as the reverse complement.
GTTCAGCTTCAAGACAGCTGGGTACTCAACAGCAATGTTCCACTGGAAACCAGGTACAGTGTGCCTCCTAGAATAAGGTACAAGTCAAGGTTTCTCTTTTGTTTGTTTGTTTGTGTTGTATAATAAGACATGGTTATTTAGATGGTAAATATATTATATGACTCATATCTATCTCTCCAGCTTTTGAAAATGTGTAAGTTATATTTTTGTTATAGACCAGGATGAGCTTTGTAGATTGGTCCATAGGAATTTTTTTTAGAAAGATTGAATACAAGTTGTGGGAAAGTATAGGAGGAAACGCTGTAAGTGACAGCTTTTTTTTCTCTGTAAATGTATGGTACCAACGGATATTGATGTGAGTCTTTGACAGACTCCCTTTCTTGTTTTATGTGCAGTCTGATTAGCCTTTAACTGCATAATATTAAAAAAATGTATGTGTGTGAAGATAGTTTCCCATAAATCTAATCATATTGTCCCTTAGAAATGAAATAGTCATCCTTAGATACTGCCACCATTCTCTTCCAGCAGAGGACACACTTGTGCTATTGAGGCCTGTCCGATCACCAGGATTCAGTGTTTATTACCACACTATGGCTGTGGGACACAGAGTAACTCCTGGCCATTTCATATGCAACAACTATTCTTGGGCAACTGATCAGTGGTCGTTTCCAAGGACAGCTGTAGGGAAGAAAAGACTACATTTAAGGGAAATTATCTTCACACAGGAATATTTTTATAGCATCCAATTAAAGAAATATATACATGTCTATAGGTAACGAAAGGTGAATAAACAAAAGATATATAGCTTCTAATTGTGCACAGAGATTGGCCTCATTTGCATAATTTTTGAAGGCTTTTTTTTGTAAAAACAAGGGCATAAGAAGCTAAAGGAATAGTGGATCCTGCCAGAGCGGGAACAAACCAGCACTTAAGTGTGCTGGGTTTACAATCCTTGATCCCGGGGGTAGATTGTCTGTAATGAAAATGGCTCATAATATGTTGGAGGGCATACAGTGGGGCAGATTTATCAAGCTGTCTAAAGGTCAGAATATTTCTAGTTGCCCATGGCAACCAATCACAGCTCCCCTTAAAAATATTCATGAGCACTGGTAAAATGAAAGCTGAGCTGTGATTGGTTGCCATGGGCAACTAGAAATATTCTGACTTTCAGACAGTTTGATAAATCTGCCCCAGTATGTCAGATTCTGACAAGGATCCAGAGGTTATATATTTAGGAACTCTTAGTAGTAAAACAAAGAATGAATTATCAGGACCAACAAGTTAACTACTTTCCCTCCATGCCATATGTTTAAGAGTCTTCTCTATTTGGTTACTTTATATAATACTATAATTATATGGTGATCATTAACTGTGATATTAAAACCATGATTTTCATCACTAGCAATCGTTAATTTTATGTCCATTTTTAAATCTAACTTAAAATCTTGAAAGTAACAAGAGTTGAGATCAATATTTCTTGGCAATAAATTAAAATTGTCTTCCTCCAAATTGATTTGAAACCTCTAAAAAAATTGTATTTGGAGCCAGAAATTGCTATTTCAGATCAGGCAAGTTTTGCCATATTTTATTAGAAATTGGAGGGCAAGGTCAAAGGTAATTTCAACCCAACTTTGGTGCAATAAATCTTAAGATGACTCCATCTGCACCCCAGAGACCCTGTTGACAGAATACATTTCCTAAAGCATGGAAATGACCTTTATTGCTTGAGAATATGCTATAAGTCTGAATATAGTACCTTCATTCACATTTTGGTGTTGATTTTTTCTACATCCAGTATTTTTCACATGATTATTTCAACTGCAAAGCATTGTGCAGGTCATAACAGCTAGAAATCAGCCATCAAAACACTTTCACAGATGAATTGGCCATACTAAGTAATGCGTATTGTTGTATATTGAAGCGACCCTCCAGTCTGCAGTTCACTCTCTATAATATGTCAGGAGCTGAGAAGCTAGACAGTCTATTTATTTCGATAGAAATAACAGAAGTAGAAAAAAAAAAGATTTTTAGAATGGCAAATTTTATCAAAAGGGCGCCACTATAACTTCACACTATTGATTCTCCATGTGGGACTTGGACTTGGGGGGTATTTCTACATGTTAAATGCAAATCTCAAAAATGGTTTCATTCCAGTTCAGAATCAATTTACATATTTGCACATTGTAACGTTCTTCTGTACAAATTACGTTATTGCCAACTTTTTGGTCGGTGTTGACTCACAGCACCCTGCAAATCTATACAGATTGGGGTGGGGGTCGGGGATCTAGTGTCTTCCACTTGACCAGGTACTAGGCAGAGAACTGAAACCCCAAAATTGTACATTGTTCCTAGAAATGTTTATGAAACAAAGTTGAAAAATGTGAGTTACCAGTTAAGAGTGTGTGTCATACACATATACATATGCTGCTATATTTCGCTCCCTCTTATAACTGTGAGAGTACTTAAGAAAATACCACCCTGCTTTTACTCTATTCTTTAACTCAGTGCATAACTTGAAGCTGATGGGCCCAAGTGCAAAGTCTGTGCAACTCCCCCCCCCCCCCAACTATAATGTGTGGTTTATAGTACTAGCCTTCTCATATGGGAAAGTGACACCTTAGGGGCCCCCTAGGCCTCTTGGGATTGGTTGCGACTGCACCCTCTGCACCACTTCAAGTGTTACACCCATGCGTTTACTATAAAATAGCAGGATGTTTTATATATTTCTGATAGTGAATGACATGAATTTTACTAAGCCAAAAATGTTAAAAATGTTTAATTGGACCAATTTTATGAATCTGTGTAGTTCTGAGGGTACACTGTGGTAGATGGCATACTGTGGTACTTGTCCTATTTGATATATTAGATCAGTTTTTACATGAATGACAACTTTTCATTTTTCCAATACATTTTTCCAATCTTGTACAATTTTGCAATAAAACATGTAGGTTATAGTTATCAACATTTTTTGTCCTGATTGTACATGTGACTTATGCGTAAAGAGGCCTTTCACTCTAGATGTTTACTTTCTTCTGCATTGCAAGTCCATTTTTATACCGGACATGTGTCTGTTCCATCAAGAAGTAGAGTTAGCCCGAGTCTGAACAATTTTCATTGACATGCAGTTGCTCAAAGGTCTGGTAGTTAAAGGGAACACGTCATCAAGAACATGCACAATCAACCCCCCAATGTGCCTTTTTTGAAAAGTGCAGCACAGATGTCCCAGCTTAAATCTTTCTCCTCGCACCATTATAATCTTTCCTTAAACTTTTTCTCCCTTTGTCTATCATATGACTCCACCCACAATAATTAGGCCCTGCCCACTACATGGTGCATGACATGGTAAGCAGACCCTAAATACACTTTCCAAGGACAGGGAAAGGACAGGGGACTTCATGTCGTCTCAGGTTGAGATTTGAGGAGACACTTAGCTGTCAGTCCAAATAAGGAGTTGTGGTTCACTGACAACCTGCAGAAAACTTGATTCTTCAGAAGTTGACTCATGTCTACTCATCTGCATATCATAAAAATGGCTGTAATGAAGGTACAGTGCCTTAGAGTCAAATCATTTCAGATGATATGGGGAGGACTTTTAACCCTTTAACAGCAGGTATTACTGGTGTGGGGGTAAAATTTTAATGACAGGTCTTCATCAAGTTACCATCTAGAATTGAATGACTTACTTCTGTACCATCTGACTACGACTACAATTTCTCAGTAATATTTAGGGAGCCCACAAGAAAGAATACATCATAAATTGTTTTTCAAAACCATTAATAAACTGTGACAATTTTAGCTAAGCCATTTTGTTTGCATTCATTTCTATTCCTTTTTATTATTTGTGAGGACATGTTTTTGTGCGCAACTCTAATTGGTACATGCTGTGAAATTTGGACCTCAGTCTTGGATTCTTCACCAGAGGCTTAGACCGGAGTTTCTGTAGTTTCAGTTTAAGAGCAGCTCACACAGGAGACCATGGATGAAATAATAGTTTAATACTATTTCTGTGATCTGACAATAAGATTCCCTTCCTTTCTTGGAACCAGTTGTGATATTTCAAACATAAAGTCATGTGACATTGAAATGCTGGAGGGAGAAATACATGTTCGGTAGAAATAAGAACTTGTTTAAGAACTTTGAAGTAATAGCATTGCAGATCTCACTAATTTCGTTTCCATTTCCTAAAAAAAAATCTATGTACTGCTTAATGATGCGTACGGATGCAATGCTGCAAATTTATCAAGGTTGATTTTGCGCTCTTTGGGTAGAAGATATTTGCATTCTGTGCTAGCTTTGGTGTGGCCTGCTTTCAGTATATCACACACTGGATTAGTAGAGCAATAATGAGCTGCTGTGCACTAGAGGCATTTGAGAAGTGTTCCTCCTGTGGCATGGCATTTAGGAGTTCCTGGAAAACATTAATTGAAACCCTTAATTACCTGAGTGACATTGCAATCCGTAATGACAAGTGCACCTGCAACCTTTGTTTTTCTCTGTATAAAGAGGAAAAAAACACCTTGCAGAAACTAAGGCAGCTCAATCCTCTCTTTCTTTGCTTCTTCTGGTATATCATCAGAAGTTACATTTTCTAATGATCATTTATTCACTTTTTCTTGCTTCCGCTTTTTTGCATGCAATGCAGAATATTGGGGCGCATTTACTAAGGGTCGTGCGCCAGTTTTCTGTCGTACTTTACACGTTCTCGTCAGTGCAAACTGCCTGCACAGGTATTTAAGAAGTGTCTGCACCACATTTGTGTCTCGCGCAACAATTTTGTGGTGCAGCTGCACTATTCTTTATGCAACACAAATTTCTGCACTGAAGGGGGTGTTCCAGTGCTCAGTCAAACCAAATTTAACATGGAAAGTCCAACAGAAGTGTATTGCATGGCCCATGTTAGGTAAGTGGTGCACTCTGTCGGAGCAGTGCAGATTCATGAAGAACGGGCGGAAGAAATCCTGAATCTGGCGAATTCTGCACTACGCAGGCAAACTGAACATAGTGCAGTTTGCGCTGTTCTCAGTAAAACAGTTGTAGACTTGTACCATGAAAAAAGTGTTTTTTTTGTTATACAGCCCAGAGCCCATAGCAATCTATGGGGGGAGCAATGGGGGAATTTATCATGCCTTGTACCCCCTGTTTGCAATTTTCTGACCCACAGTAAGGAAATTGCAACTTTTGAAGAGTGGGAATGTCAGGGTAACATATAAAACGGGCTCAAGTTATAGCTGAAATCAACGCTAGGCTGTACCTGGCACTGGTTTTATTTAGGCGCACTGCTGTGTGCTGGAATTACTAATAATCCAGAATCTCTTAGTAATTCAGGAGCCAGGGCCAGAAGTTTGATGTAATAGTACTGCATATTGCAGCAAAGGCTTACCGATGAGCCCCTGCTGGTGGCTTCAAACGCGGCCCATGCGCCGCCATCTTGCGGCGGATCACCGCTCCCCATGACGTCATCGGGGAGCGGTGATCCGTTGCCATGATAGCCTTGAGTCTTCCGAAGACCCAAGGCTGTCTCGTTTTAACCCATTCATTACAATGTGCTAATGAGGAGGAAAATCCCCTGAAAATACTGTAGTATGGTAGTATATGATAGGATCGATCAGACAACCTAGGGCACTTTAACTCTAGTCAGAAAAATAGTACAAGTAAAATTTTTAAAAAGTTTAAAAAAAATGATAATAAAAAAACCTAAAAATTCAAATCACCCACCTTCCTCTAGAACTGATATAAATATTAATAAACATTAAAAATCATAAACACATTAGTTATTACCCCGTCTGAAAATGCCCGATCTATCAAAATACAATGATGTTTTTTTTCTGCAATAATGATTTTTCCTTAACGGAAAATAGCGCCCCATAGTCGAAAATGGCACATTTTTTGCCATTTTGAAAAGTATTTAAGAATCAATAAAAAGTGATCAAAAGGTTGCACAGTCCTAAAAATGCCAACGATGAAAACGCCATCAAAAGTCACAAAAAATTACACCAACTACAGCTCCGTACACCAAAGTATGAAAAAGTTATTGGTGCCAGAAGTTATTTTGGTGGCAAAATAAAAAATATATATTTTTGTACAGGAGGTTTTAATTTTTGTAAATGTATGAAAACATAAAATAAAAATTTGGTATCCCCGTAATTGTACTGACCCAAAGAATAAAGTAGACATGTCATTTGGGGCGCACAGTGAAAGCTGTAAAATCCAAGCCTACAAGAAAACGCCGCAAATGTGTTTTTTTTTTTCACCGTTTTCACTGCATTTGGAATTTTTTTTCCCGCTTCCCAGTACACGGCATGGAATATTAAATACTGTCAGTATGCAGTGCAATTTGTTTTGCAGAAAATAAGCCGCACAAAGCTCTTTATGTGGAAAGTTATAGATTTTTGAAAGTGGTGAGTGAAAAATGGAAGTGAAAAAACTAAAAAGGGCCAGGTCGTCCAACACCAGCACAAAAAAAATATCAATTTAACTGACTGTCTTTAATAATGGGTTTTGGGAATTAGAAATAATAAAGTTATGGTGGAATGACATGTTGTTTAACATGAAGCCCTGAGTGGTCTTGATGGGAATCTCCTTCAAATTTGCCTTGTTGTTTTGGAGAAAGAAGACCGAGCACTGGTTGGTTCAATATATTTTGCAAAACAGAAGACCAATGTGGGGTTTGTTCCTATTCAAGAATAAGGATCTTTCCTTACAGCATGGCATGGTCATCATCACTATGTAAGCAATAGCTTGTGAAAAAGAGAAAACTCATTTGTTACACATAAAAGTGTGTGATTTATAGCTGCAATACAGCTATATCCCCATATTGGTGTTCTTGGCGTGATACTATACATCTTTAAATGACCAAATGATTGAGAAACATCAAAAAGCGCTCTTGACCTTGACCTCTTCTCCTCCCTGTGTCATCGAGTTGCATATAAGTAATTCACCATTTTGTAGTTATTACTTCTTCCTTTTGACATATTATCACTTTGAAATGGTATTTATCTTTCACTGTTCTCTGAGGACACACATTTTCAAAGGTCTCTGAAAGAAGCAAAACACTCTTTGTACACGACTCGCAAATAAGATTATTCTTCAAAGGGAAACAGTGAGCTTTATGCAGAGCATATCTTAACTCCCTCACTTCCGCCTACCGAAAAATGACGAGAAACTTTTAGAAACAATCCAAAAGATTGCTCGCATTTCATATGTCCCTTACAGTAAAATGAAAGTAAGTGGCATTACTTTGACAATTTTGGATAATTCTTGCCTTCTACTATGTTTATCTGAGGCAGTTTTCAAGAAAAGGTTTTCTTTATGGCATTAAAATGTCTTGATATGGCATTTTAACAGCATATATTGTAGCTGGATTTTTCTAGCTTAGTAATATTGATGATGAATCCATACGATAGCTAATCGATATCACCTGCCAAGGCTTTGAAACTTGGAACCCCCAACTGATCTACTAATTCCTCGACACAGATAACAAGGCTGGATGGCTGTTTTATTTTGCAATGAAAATATGATTATTAATAAAAAGTTGTTTGATATACACTGCTGTTGGCTATGGTTTGCCACCATAAATTATTTCTTGCTTGTAGGATAAAAATCACAAAGCCAGATATCAGAATTTACATACTGTGGTTATCAAAAATTAAATGTTTTTTGCAGCTTGTTTGCACCAGCTAGCCATATATGGATTTATTTTTACATATATTTAAATAATAATTAACACTAACATATTTAAATAATGTTATTCTGCACATTGCATGTAACTAGTAAGACAGTACCACAACAGCCAATTAAAACAGTTCAATGATAGCTACTATCACACAGTTTGGAATATAAGTAGTATCGGACTAGGCTCAGGGCCATTAGATTAAATTATTCTGGGGGCCCAACATTTATCAACTTCTAAGACATTGGTTCATTGCTGTATTTGCTGTAGCTCCAGAGCCTTCTTTTTTTAGTAGTGCATATGGTCTTACCAGAGGATCTTATGGTATCCAATAGTCAAGTCCACCCCTGAGTACAAGAAAGGTTATTTAGTTTTGTTCTTAATTTGAATTGTATATAATTCAGTATTTCTTAGAATTGTAGCCCTAGATGAAAAATAAAAATAAAAATTGTCCCAGTGACAATTGGATTTTCAAATTTTTTTGCTGTAATGGCAACGCTATCAATAAAATTTCTTTACAGACACTTTACAGCTAAGGTAAATCATCCAGAGAGCTTCACCAGAGGTCACAGTGGGAAGAGAGTTTTGTCTGTACCTAGCGGTTGTCAGGTATCCTGTATACTAGATGTAGAGGTGCCTTCTTTCTAAGGCCGTTATTAAGGGTCTAGAATTTTACATAGTCTCTGCATAGTAGGCACCTGAAACCTACATAAGATATAGCGTTAAAAGATGGTGCAGCTGCCATGTTTTTGCAAACATTACCGATAAAATGTGCGACATCTTGGCATTATACCAATACTTATACATAAATCATGTTTAAACTGCTGTTTACATAGGTAATTTAATTACCGTATATACTCGTGTATAAGCCAAGTTTTTCAGCACAAAAAATGTGCTGAAAAACGTCCCCTCTGCTTATACACGAGTCACAGGTCACTTAAAAAATACTTGAAAAAAAATTAACTTATATACTCACCCTCCGGTGGCCCCAATGTGCAGCGCTGCTCCCCCGATGTCCGTGCGGATCCTCTTCTGGCTTCCACGCCATTGCTCTCTCCCAGCGCGATGTACAGAGGACAGAAGACAGGCGCGGAAGCCAGAAGAGGACCCGCGCGGACATCGGGGGAGCAGCGCTGCACATCGGGGCCACCGGAGGGTGAGCATATAAGTTTATTGTTTTTTTTAATGCTGGGCTGTGCTGTATACTACTGGGGGCTGGCTGGGCTTTGCTGTATACTACTGGGGGCTGGCTGGGCTGTGCTGTATACTACTGGGGGCAGGTTGGGCAGTGCTGTATACTACTGGGGGGCAGGCTGGGCAGTGCTGTATACTACTGGGGGCAGGCTGGCCAGTGCTGTATACTACTGGGGGCAGGCTGGGCAGTGCTGTATACTACTGGGGACAGGCTGGGCAGTGCTGTATACTACTGGGGGCAGGCTGGGGTGGCTGTATACTACTGGGGGCAGGCTGGGGTGGCTGTATACTACTGGGGGCAGGCTGGGGTGGCTGTATACTACTGGGGACAGGCTGGGGTGGCTGTATACTACTGGCGGCAGGCTGTATACTATAGGGGGCTGGCTGGCTATATACTGGGGGGGGGGCTGTGACCAATCCATTTCCCACCCTTGGCTTATACTCGAGTCAATAGGTTTTCCCAGTTTTTGGTGGTAAAATTATGGGTCTTGGCTTATACTCGGGTCGGCTTATACTCGAGTATATACGGTAATATGGTTTATTTTACCATAAAGGCCCTATGAGACCTGCTTACAAGGTTATGTATGCATATACATAGGCTAAATATTCTTAATAAATTATGTATTCCTTCCTTTTCTGAAGTAATATATGAGGTTCAGTGTGTTGGGAGATCTTCAGAAACAATTCCTTTTGGTTGTGAGTGACAGTGGAATTACTGTAATTTATATTTTATCCAACACAGTCTCAATTTAATCCCTCCTGTACACACTAACAGCTTCATGCCTCTGGGCAAACAGTTATGTTAAAAAAATAATAATTTTTCTTATCTTGCCAAGAAAAGTTTTAATGTAAAGCATTTTTACTGCATTGTTGATTTTTTTACATGTAACTTTACACTGACTTCCAAATTAATACAGAGATGACAACGCTGAATAGACATGTATTAATAACAAGTATTTTCTAAACATTTGTAAACAATAGGAATTATTTTCCTAATTACTTGCATTTGCAGCAGGATAAGAACAGGTTTTGCTTTGTGCCGCTTGCTAATTTGCTGCACGGAACGTGTGTGGCTTTGTTTCCCCATCATATGAGAAGTACTTACTACTGATGTGTTAATCATGTCTAATGAGTCACATACCATAACCTCTTTGTTCACTTCAATGTGTTTATTACTGTCACAGTTATGTAGATATAGTAACAATGAAGTAATGGAGTCTTCACTATTTCATTTATTTGAAGAATGTAAAATCACCCTGAATAACTACTGAATTACAACAAAGCATTTAGGCAGAATTGTCTTCAAAGAATTCCCCTATTTGACAGGCATTAGAAACCAAGGGAACCTGTCAGCAGAAATAGATCTAATAAACATAAACCAGTATGTTGTCTAGCATCATAAACACCTTCCAGATCATATTTCTTTCATTCGCTGGCATGATCCAAAAATCTGCTTTGAAGTTAGATGTAAATTGGTTGAATACAGTTAAGAAGGCATGTCTAGTGGTGAACTCAACCTCTGCTCAAACCAGCAATGCTCCCCTCACTGTAATAGATGGTTCTAACGACTTACCTTATATACTCAAGTTTAAGCCTAGTTTTTCAGCACAAAAAATGTGCTGAAAAACCCAAACTCGGCTTATACTCAAGTTAAAAAAATAAATATATCTAAACTCACTTTTCCGGTGACCCCTGTATATCTTCTGTGCGATCTGTCCGGCAGCGGCGGCAGGCTATATACACTGGGGCAGGGTCTGGCATGCTATATACACTGGGGTAGGGTCTGGCAGGCTATATACACTGGGGCAGGGTCTGGCTGGCTATATACTGGGGAGGCTGTGACCAATGCATTTCCCACCCTCGGCTTATATTCGAGTCAATAGGTTTTCCCAGTATTTTGTGGTAAAATTAGGGGCCTCGGCTTATACTCGGGTCGGCTTATACTCAAGTATATACGTTAACTGGCTCTCCAGTGTGGTGCGTGATGTCAATCAAAGCAGAGAAGGCTTTTTAAGGTAGGGAAAGCTTGACTTCAGTTTTTAGTGAGTATATTAAGCCTTTTATTAACAGGTGAAGCTCCTCCTTGACAAAAGATCATAAAACATTTAGCATTTATTTATAAGCAACAACTTTCAAACTAAAAAATTGTGTGTTTTCTTAATGTTTAAAAGTTTATGCAAGTGTACAAAGATAGACTGAGAAGCATCTCAGAAAAGATACAAAAAAGCACGCCAGGTAATATGTCCTAAAATACATAAACAAATGTAAAATGTACAATATAAGGGACCTAAACATGTAATGAACAGTAATGAACGACAATGGGTGTAAAGTAATAATGAGGTAGAGCCCTTATATAGCTAGCAGGTATACTGTAATAATGACAGAGGTCACAGACGCCAAATGATAAACATGGATAAACACATACAAATAGTGCAAAATGAGTGGAAGCTAGTGTGACCAAGAGGAGGACATGATATTACCTGGCGTGCACCCCGACGCGCGTTTCAATCGCAGCAGGTCTTTGTCAAGGTAATATCATGTCCTCCTCTTGGTCACACTAGCTTCCACTCATTTTGCACTATTTGTATGTGTTTATCCATGTTTATCATTTGGCGTCTGTGACCTCTGTTATTATTACAGTATACCTGCTAGCTATATAAGGGCTCTACCTCATTATTACTTTACACCCATTGTCGTTCATTACTGTTCATTACATGTTTAGGTCCCTTATATTGTACATTTTACATTTGTTTATGTATTTTAGGACATATTACCTGGCATGCTTTTTTGTATCTTTTCTGAGATGCTTCTCAGTCTATTTTATGCATTCCCATTGTTGTTTACTAAATAAAGATTTTCCCTTTTATGTTGTTGCATTGAAGCCTTGTCCTTTCCTCTTGTTTTTATTTATTTGGTATTTTGTAGTTTATCAGTAAGAGGCCTTCCTTTGGCTACATTGGTCAAAATCACTGTCACTAGATTCTACAACTGTTACACTGTGCTTCTTTTGTTATTTTTTTGTATGTCAAGTGTACAAAGATATTGGCATATATATAACAACTTATATATTGTCTGTATTTTTATTTACGTCAACTACTTGCACTTTTCTTAATTACAATTTCTCACTGACTAAAAAAACATACTATTTATTACTAGATTTCTATACCCTACATGGGCAAACTCCAGGTGGGTCTAACACTAAAGAGTAAACTTACTATCTCATTACTATCTCATATGGTCTTTTGCTATTGGTGGAATGAGGTGCTATCCCTATATTCTATCGGAAGTCTGTAGGTCAAGTTGTACATGGATTCTGGATAGAGAGTGTAGTTGGAGCTTGCACATGTAGTTATTATGTGTTTGCGCTACAGTTGCATTTTATCTGACACTTTTGAAAACTGTCCACCTAATGGTGTGTTCCTAGTTCACGCCATATTTATGTTTAGAATCTGACACAATTGTGCTACTACAGCATGATGCAAAGTGCACCTATAAATAAAAAGGTGCAACTGTGTCACATCCTGATATCAGATCAACTAAGAACCTGCATAACTATTAAATAATGTGGTGCAACCTGCACTACGGCAGATTGCACCAGTTTTCATATATCTAGGCTATTGGATTTAGTTTTGCAAATAGGCAGCAAAAGAGAATCCTCTGTTTAGTCCATTTAGACTTAAAGGATGTATGGATGTATCCAACTAGCTTCAACTTAATTCTTATCTGGCCATAGCTAGCAAAAGACCACTTGAGTAAATTCACTGTTTTGTGTTACACCCACCTGGGGTTTGCCCAGGTAGGGTATAGAAATTTACCATATATAAGTACAGTAAATACAGCTTATGGACTCATTCACACAGCCGTTCATGGGGAAGTACATGCGGCCGCAAATGTATGGCATTGATCCCCGCCGCACACCACAAAAAGATAGAGCATGCCCTTGTGCGGCCGTGCGCCTCTGTTTCTTATGGAGGGAGGAGGGGTCACCTCCTCCTTACTTCCAGCACACGGCGGGCTTAGCGCGCGTGAATAAACTCTAAGGAGTATAAGCTGGGTTTTTGTGCTGAAAAAGCCCCACTTTGCTTGTATAGTATATAAACAAATAAACTTAGTAAGCACCCTCTATCGCTCACCCCCAGTGCCTTCTCCCTGCAGCAAGTCTTTAGATTTCCCTAGTGCAGGCAGATGCAAGTCTGTGCCACCAGCCTGTGAGCAAACTATGGCGTGGCAGCGTCGCTGCCTGCTGACATCATAGTTTGGGTGTGGGCTGGTCGCATAGACTTGCATGTGGCCGCAATGCCAGGAACCCTAAGACTTTCTGCGGGGAGAAGAGAATGTCAAGAGGTTGAGTACAGGGGCTCTGCTCTGGACATTTTAATAATGGTGGTTCTCTGCTGTGGACATTTTATTAATGGGAGATCTTTGATATGGTAATTTTATTAATGGGGCACTCTGCTATGGACATTTTATTAATGAGGGAAGCTGCTATAAACATTTTCATTGTATTAATGGGGCACTCTGCTGTGGACATTTTATTAATTGTTGAGCTCTGCTGCACAATTTATACTGCTTATACTTGAGTCAATAAGTGTTCCCATTTTTTTGAGGTACCTCGGCTCATACTCGAGTTTGCTTATACTTGAGTATGTTTGGTAGCAATTAATGGTCCTTTTTATGCAGTAAGTTGTGGAATTGTGGAATAAGTTTTATGATCCATTGTCAAGGAGGTGTATATTTATAAAATGATGCAAGCACTAGAGGAGGGCTTCTGCCAAAGCCAATTTTGCTAATAAAATATTATTAGAATATTATATTACATTTAGGAGTTTGGAATCCCATGCCTCGTTTCTAAAAGCACTCATTTGGCAAATAATTGGCTATGTATTATCAGCGATCTACTTATGTTTTGGCTGTGGTTTACTGCAAAGTATCTTACTAAAGTGATTTAAAGATAAAGTTATTTTATATGTAATACTTTTCGAACCCTGCACCTGTTAAGTAACTTATTAGTCATAGCAATGTACCTGAAAAGCTATTTCATAATTACATGTTTTTGTTCATTAGCAGTAGGGTATCTCAACAATTCTACATAGTTCATCCTCTGAGTCTGGTTAATTACCGAGATAGGTAATTACAGCAATTGAAACATGTCTGTTGTCTAGCAAAGCCGTGTGCATGTCAAGCTATGAGTAAGGAACAGCATGGAACCATCTAAATAACTTTTGAAAATAATCTTGAGCCAGATGTTCTTAAATAGAATTTACAGGGTCAGATTCTATTGTAACCATTCATGCATATCAGAAAAGCAGTGGGAATAGAAGTATTACATTGAGAGGCTGCTGAAATAATTGATTCAATGATCAATGAAAAATCTGGTAACAATTTCAAAATGGTTGAGGGTTTAAGATTTTATAATAAAATATGCAAAGCCTTCTCACATGACAATATATTCATATTGACTTATAATAATAGAGAATACAAATACTATAGAGATTCATTAACAGATAAACTTTGAAGCACACTTTAGGTGGCCATACACATTAGATACATCCAACTATGAATTTAAATTTGGGAGAGGGTGATGGCGCCACCGACACAACACCCTGGTCATGCCCCTTGTAGGAAATCCTTTTGTACAACAGGTTAAAATGTTGAAAACATACACATGGGGGTAATCAACTGTAGTCTTCAAATTTGTAGTTTTGGGGGGAAATATGTTTAAAATGTTCATTTCACTGTGAATGTAAGAAACTGAAGCGATGTAAGACCACCATCTCCTCACACAAAGAATAATGCTGCAGCAGTGGATTCCCAATGACACTTTCATCTGTGTTAATTGGAATAATATGCCAAAGCAAGATATCAAAACAGTTAGCGATAATTGCTTTACTGCATGCTACTAGTCGGGGTATGAAGGCTCTGCTTTGTTTTATATGTGTATACTTGTTCTAATGCTTTATGTTACTCTGCAGCTCATACGCACCTATATTCTCATTCAAGAGAATTGTAGCATTAATATTGTGCTGCAGCTCTAAAACACATAGTCAAACAGTGTACATTCATATCCATTAAAACAAGCCGAATTCACTGTTAATGTGGAAATGTCTTGTCTTTCTATATTTCCATTTTCCTTGGTCTGCAATGGAACGTGAAGCGCTTGCTAGAACAAATTATAGTGCATAAATCATGAAATCACAATGCACCAGATATCGGAAGAGATGAAACGTGCCTCACTATTCCCTGGATTTCTCTCCGTCTCTTACATCCTATGCTGAAGATTAATGTGTGGAAACATTTGTGTAGATATGTAGTCGTTTACATGTATTTTTTATAATGTATTATTGTGTGTATGTGTAACATATATGTATATCACTGTCATATGCTGTATGTCGTTGTCTGTTTACTATCCATCTAATATGGGGCAGAATATGACTGATGATATAGAGTCAGTCTTCTGCTACTTTATCCTCCATCTTGTATAAATTCACAGTCTACCATTCCTTATTCTACCATTCTCATTCCCACAGATTCTATGACACTAAGTATTATATGGAAAATGTGTGGCTTCCTATACATCTCATCATACAAACGTATGAGAATATGGGAGGGGTTTTAAACGACCCCTTTATTTTATTTGAATAAAGACTTAAAGGGGTTGGCCAATCTTAGTAAATAATTGATATTATGTGTATAATGAAAAGTTATACAATATTTCATTACACTTTCTGCATCTATTCTTAGATTTAGATCTCTGCTTGCTGTTCTGCTGTAGAAAGCTTTTATGTTTACTTCCAGTGGATAGAAATCTGTCCATGTGATGGAGGTGAACAAGCTGTTATTTCCACAGAGGGCAATCAGATCCGTGTAATACTAATAGCTTGGGCACCTGTGTGTCCATCACATGACCATGGTCAGATTTCTATCCACTGGAAGTAAGCTTACAAGCTTTCTATAGAAGGACAGAGATCTAGAAAACAGTGAGGAATTGATACAGAAAGTATATTGGAAAATTGTATAAATTTTCTTTACACAAACCATATCATTTATTTGATAAATTTGTTGGGAGAGACTGCAGTGTGCTCTGCCTCCTGCCACTACCCCCTGCATAACAAGACCAGCTAAGATACAATCACTTCTAGCTGGGAATCAGTGTGCAGAGACTTACACTACAAGGTACACACAGGTGCGGTCTTTATAGCAGAGCTGATTGTGTGTTTCATTGATTAGGTAAGTTAGCAGAGCTGAGAGTGTCATTGGGGGACATTTACTTAAAGTGTCGGTGTCTGCATTGGCTTTGTTACCGACCTGCTCTGGGAAAGAAGATACACATTTAATATTGTAGAGCTGTGCACAGACATTTCTGGCGCTGAGACCATTTTCTGTCCCTGGGACCAAAATCTGTCCCGAGCACCAGAAATGTGTCCAACAGTCCCTGCTAGACCAGTTTTCTTTTGGTCTACTTTCCGCCAGTTTACAGCGCCCAAAAAGGGGTGCGACACATATTAATTGTGTCTGCGTTTCCACTCCGCCAAAGCCACGCCCCTTTTCGGAGAAGAGTCGGAGCAGGCGGAAAAAGTCATTTTTTCTGTCCCCGACAGCTAATAAATAGGTCTTAGAGCAGAACATGTGGTGAGAGCGCCACAAAACTGGCGGAAACGCCACAGTAAATGTCCCCCATTGTGTTTTATATCCAACTCATGGATCTTATAATTTCTTTCCTCTGATCTATCTCATCTCTCTGTTTCTGTGTCAGACACTAGTAGACTATTTAGAAGCTAAATAAAAGTGTAGATAAATATTATAATCTAACATTTTTAGCATGCTTAATCACGTAGCACAAAGGGATCATGAAACATCCCCACCCACAATGACCATCACTGAGTTATAGGAGCTAAAACAGCAATATAACTGAGTATAATTGTAAAGTTAAAAATTATCTTTATTGTGTAAACATCACAAGTGGATTAAAATTTGAGAACTTTCTTTTATGGACAAACTCCTTTAAAGGAGTAATTGAGTATTTTTAGCTAGATCAATGAATGTATCCTTTGTAGAGTTGATCTATATCACGGGACTGTGTAG
This sequence comes from Engystomops pustulosus, assembly GCF_040894005.1. Classification (NCBI taxonomy): domain Eukaryota; kingdom Metazoa; phylum Chordata; class Amphibia; order Anura; family Leptodactylidae; genus Engystomops; species Engystomops pustulosus. The sequence continues at coordinate 54,761,011 of NC_092414.1, read as the reverse complement.
CAGAAGCAAATGCTCAATGCTGCAGTTGTTTCAAACAGATTGAAATCAGCGTTTGGGCAGATTTATCATAAGGCAGTTATTTTACTCTATTTTTGGAGTGGCTTAGGAGGTCTGCAGATATGTTTTGAACATAAGTTGTTAATGTCTGGAGTAAGTTCTCAACTTTTTGACTAGAAGTTTGCTAAAAAGGTCACCAAAATATGCAACTAGTTATAAAAATTTTCCTATGCCTCTTGGGGAATGGAATAGATTTTACACTTCATTATCTGTCTACCACATCTGAATTCACATGATAAATCTTGTTTGAGTGAAAAGTTGAGTGGGTTGACAAAAAAAAAAAATCACAAATGTGGCAGGTGCAACAATTTTGAGACATATTGAAGATAGAAGACTGACAAAACAGCAATGATACCCACCCCCACACTGATAAAGCAATTACCACTATTTACAATTAGAACACCTTCTGGAGGCCTATTCCATACTATACATTATCTACTTCCTACACTGGTTTATATTAATAATTCTACCTAAGGACAGTTGACATCATCTTTATTTGCAGAATTGTTTTTCCCACCTCAGAATCAATGTGGCATGTAATGATTGGCCACTTATAAACACCTTAACAGAGTAAATGTAGGACTCAAATAGTCTCACCTATATCATACCATACCTGGTAAAGTTTCTCAGTAGTCGCCATCAGCCGCAGGTGATGTGACCCGTCTGCAGCAGGGGTGGTACATTATCATTTGCTTGTATGCACATACAGTAGTCACTGCATAGACCCCACCAAGTTACGTGACAGCTCCTAGTGAATACTGACTAAGTTTACCATGATAAGTATGATATGTCTAAACCTGGTAAAGTTTTGTATAAGTCACCAACCCCTTAAAAATAATAATGCTTAGAAGCATGGTTTTCACACTCTCTTTTTGAGTTGATGTTACAGTGTTTTTTTGTTGTGTTAAAAGCATGGTTTTGATTCGATTTTGATTTAAATCTGTGCCAAAAACTTGTGAGATCCCAGCCGACTACTTCTCCCCTCTGCATAGATACTTAACTATGGGATCTGGTTTCTACTGAGTTTTTCAGCCATGTCTACACACTGGCTTTAGGAGATACAAAACTGAATACCACATTTGGCAGCTGCTACCATCCAATTTTAGATCATGAACCACCCTTTTCACAATGTCCAAAATAGATGATACTTGGCACTCAATATAGGTAATTCAATTAAATTCAGTTTTTTACCATAGTTTATGAGCAATACAACATAAAACATACATAAAATGTTTTGGTCTGAAACACAGACCTTCTTCAGTTATGGATTGCAGTCAGAGAAGAGAATAAAGATAGGCCATAGCGGCAGGTGAATGGCATAGATTGCATAGATGTCGGACTTTAGTATAGGCCTTTGGTATTATGCGGTTGAAATAAATGAGAATATAATTGAATTACTCATATGGAGTGCATATACAATATAACTCCTCTCTCCTAAATGGGTAAATCACTCTTCTCTAGACCATATTTCCCAACTTTTCCATTGTGTATGATAGGAAGAAATGCACAAAAGCAAAAATACCTTTCCATTGAATTATATATGGCATGACTATAAATCTGCTCAAATGAATACCCTCTAGAAGGGGCGTAAACACGGCTCAATGTGAATGCATGTGTTATAAATTTAACACTATGATTCCTGTATTGTGTGTGTTTTATTTACAGTTTATATTTGTATTGGAGGCATGCTGTTGACTTTCACAACCAAGTATCAAAAGAGCATTACACAATTTGTGTTAATCCTATAAAATATGTCACCGCTGGAAATCAGATTGATTTTTTTCCCCGTGCACAGATGTAGCCATAGCAGTATAGTAAATACTATCAATACTTCCCCGCACAATGCTCAGCATTTTTTTTGAATCTCCATTTTGGATTGATAATGGCTCAACATTACACTGCTGCTTTATAGCTGCACGTAATTCAGGCACTTGGAGAACAATAGACTATTGTGCTGCTGGAAAATAGAATGTAGGTAATCCAATGTGTAATTCATGTTGCTTCATTTGAACACAGTAGTTCAGTATTGGAAAAAAGACAGCTTTTGTTATGGGCAAGCCTACAACAAAAGCAATTTAAAGTAAGATTTAAGATTGTATAATGTAGAATGAACAGCTGCTTTAAAGATTCAATACCATGTACCTGGACAGGCAGAAACTAGAGTTATAGATTTAACACATCATTTACTTGAATACAGGAAAGCTCAAATCATAAAGATATTAAAAAAAGGTAAGTTTTAAAAATGGAACCATTTCTGGAGTAGATAAATTGTGATGGGTTTCACTAAACAGTAGATACATAATGTATTCCTTATACTAAGTAGGTCTTTCTCTTGTCACCCTTAAAGCTCTGACCTATCGGCGCATTAAATCCTCTAAATTTCAAATGAGAGTCTCTATCGATCATATGTATTGTCCAGCACATCTCACAGGTGCACGACCTAAAATGTAAGAAATGTAGAGGGCAAGCCAATGAGATGCAGAAGAAAGCGTCTGTTTTACTCAACTAAGAAGTGGCACGTCAGTAAGCCTAAGTAGACAATTCTTGTGTTACAACAATTCTTTTGTAGAAAAAAGAAAACCTTAATTCCCAATATTGTGAATTCTGTAGGTCTGTCAGAAACTTAAAATGAAATAAGCTTAACCAAAGAATAAACTACATAAGCACTTGCTGGAGTATAGACAATATAAACTGATCTGACCTAACCACACACTGTCCTTTGTGGTCAAAACAGAAGACATCATGGGACAAAATGTAACAGGCTTACATGTTCTTGCTGCAGCAATTATCATCTCACTGAGACCTAGGCTGTAGTTACATGAAGATATTTTGGGAAAACAGTAAACATATCAAGCACCATTGAGACAGAAGATGCAAAAGTTGTTATCTAATGGCTGATGAATTTCAACTTAATACCAGGTGCAGTAGAAGGAAACGGAAAAAAAAAAATTATCATGAAGAACGTTGTTTACAATTTAAACACTCTTCACATTTATTATTTCCTGTGGCACATAATATGGTCTTTAATTGTTGGACTTTGAGGTCATTTTTCCATTTTAAAGAAAGCAGCACTAAGACTTAATTTCCATTTTTACACAAACAAATGAAGCCTTGAGGGTGTCCTTTGATTTGGTATTATTTTATAGGTTATTCTGCTCTACGGGCATATTTTTCCACCTTGCCTCAATTCTCACAATGCAATGTATTTTAATTTTGCTATACTTCCAGTCATTGCTTGCTTCTGGCAGTGTATTAATCACAAAACTAGAATTGCTCAATAGGCAAAATCAAGATGTAGAATCTCCTACAAGTGTAATATTTTCTGTGGAACTGTTTTCATATGGGAGTTTGTTAATATAATGTCATATAAAAAATCTAAACTGTACAGAATAATAAATGTAAATATTCTTTGAGTGATAAATATTTGCATTCATTCTTCTTGGCTTGTAGGGATAAGTTCTGACATTTAAAGTTTATTAGCTTTACAAGTAAACTATAAAAATACTGTATTTCTCTGAGCTCCCACATGTAAACCCATTCTAACAAGAATTCTTGCTTCATTGGATTGGAAATCATAGTTTTTATTTAATCAAAATTTTCCTTCTGAGTTTTGTAACATCTAGAAGCTCCCATCCACAGGATCAGTCACTTATTGCCTTAGGGGGACTTGCCACGTCTTCTGATATTTTTTCACTAATTCCTTGTATTCTCCATATCAGTTGTGGGGCATCTTTTGTTAATACTGCACATTACACTATTTGTCTCTTATTGCATATAGAAATATTAGGAACAAATTATGGAAAAACATATTATGGAAGACCATTATTAAAGAGTAGTCCAGGAATTACAATTGCTGGTCTATCTGTACGATGGTACGTGAGCATGGGATCATTGGGGCAAACATCAGCTAAACAAGTCATCTTAGAGAGAAGAGAGCTGACATCAGTTGATGAAATCCTTAGCCCTAACCCTTGCTGATCATAGCAACCAGAGGTTGAAAAAATGGCTGCTTTCTTCCCAAAACAGCGCTATACCTGACCATGGTTTGGGCCAATAGTAAAATATTTCTGTACAGTAAGAATGGAGCTTAGTTGCAAGACCACATACAACCCATGGTCAGGAGAGGAGCTGTCATGTTTTTTTCAATCCATACAGCCCATTTAGCTTAATATGTTGGTATACTGATGATGTCAGCATATTAAAACTACTGGTAACACACTTATAAATACATATTATAAATACACATTACATAGTGCTTATATTCATAAGGCTCACCTTGGGTGACCTGACAGGGTGCATAGTTTCATCTTCATGAATACACCTGTAAAATGCTAATGTTAGGGCAGTACATTAGTCATAAAGAGTCACTTTAATAAAGGTACTGTATCTGCCGATTGGTAGTGTATTTTCAGTTCCAATGCTTATTCCAAACCTTCTCAATGGCCATAACATAGAAAGCCATAGTCTACCAGGCTGTGTTTAAAGGGGTTGCCGATCCCCCTCAAAAATGAGCCTTCAGTATCTTGATGTCCACACACCAATCTCCCGTTAGACAGCGCCAAAGTCATTTAAATTAACTAACCATTCAGCTGGGTGTGTTTTACATAATTTCCCAATGTAGTTTAATGTTTTCAAACACAGATAATTATGATTAAGGCATACATTCTCATTACTGCTTGATTAATTTTCACATTGGCCATATAGGCGATGAGACATAGTAAAAGGTAGATGAATAGTTTATATGGGTAATTGTTTTGGCTTATTTGTCAGTGTAATAATGCAAGTTTTAAGTGATTCTGCACTTTTTAAGTGTCCGTCTTAAACCATTGTCTTGAGACCACACTGATTATATATCTCACAGCACAGGGATCTCTCTCTGTAACAAAGCTTCATTATGGATTTTATTTTATTTCACATTTAGTGCTAATTTATGTTAACACAATCTTCCCCAAAATTAATTACCTGCCAATGGGATGGATATTAGTTTGAAATTAATTTTGCTTTCTGGGTTAATTAGAATTGCATGGAAGTCAGCATGCCGTTGACTTGCAGTAATAGGAAGATGAATTACACCCTTGCTGCGGTCCCAAAAATATTGCTCCCCTCCCTTAGACTGCTTGAACAGTAACATAAATGAGCCAAAACTTTTTATTTGATTCATTGTAGAAAAACAGTGCCATCTACCTGAGTATCACTTAACATTAGGCTGACGACTCAGCAATAGTGCCTGGTTCTACAAATGGAAATGTGAAGACGGTCATGTTACTGTAAAAGGCATTTATTTACTGCTTGTGTTAGTGTCGCTGAAGCAGAAACACTTTACACTAACTGTTATTTTTGATATTGAGAAATATTTCAAATGCAGGTAAAATAGATATTTAACCATGCGCGCTCTGTTCAGCAAGCTATTGTGGATGTATTAAAAAGCAATTTCTTTGTCATTGCATAATTTCCAATCTGTCTTTTACTTTATGTGTAGTTTACCCACGCAGCAGTCTTACATATCAATTAGGAGATAATCCGATCAGCTCACACTTTTCAACAAACTTCAGTGATGACAGTCAACCAAATTTGTGACAGGAAGATTACAATAGCTGTGTTTCTTTTGATAACATAGCTTAAATGCATTAAAAATCCATTAAAACCACATAAACATAAAGAAATCCACCCAGAAATGTTGAACAATTTTTTAAAGGGGTTCCATTAATATGGAAAGCGGAACTACCTGTCTCTGGTCCTGTGTCTGACCAGAAGTTCCAAGGTCACGGGATCCGCTTCATCCAACAATTGGCCTCTTCACACGCACTTCCTGAGTTTTTCCCCTGAAAACAGGAGTGTCTTCGTTAGAAGGAAGAGGCCAGTCATTTGATCTAGTGGGTGCTATGACCCCCGGAACTTTTCGACCAGGTATTGGAAGCTCCAGGCAATGGTAAGTGTGAATGTGTTTTTTTTTTTTTTTTTGGAAGGTGAACATGTAGAGGGTGATTCAGGCCACTAAATCAACAGTCCATAAGAATCTGTGGCTGGTTTAAAGTATCAAATTGCCCAGACAGGCTCCCTTTAAGGGGTTAAAAATCTTGTAAAAGGTTCCTTGATTCACTCTCCACAATTTGTTTATGTTCTGCTACTGATTTTCTTGTAATGATCTTTGGTAAGTGTTGTTCTCTTGGAAAAATGCATGACTCACATTAAAACAAATTATCTTAATAATGTAGTTCTGCTTTGTGCAGGATATATTTAGCTACATCTAGTGGAAGTTTATATCATTTCTAATATACTCTGTGTATCCTCTTCTGTCTGGTCATGCCCACACCCCAGCTTAACCTTAAAATACCATTATCCCATATACAGTTAGGTTGTATACAACCTAAGAATAGTCTCATATGATTATGAATTCTAGAGGCTGATTGAAAGATTAGAAGGATTTGAGTCTATTAAAAGGTTTTTACAGATTATTTAGATAATGATACATTTTCATAAAAAAAAAAAAAAAAGAAAGAGCATGACATTGGAAAGTCATATTTTGGGTAGATCATGTTATTCTTTCTCAGGCCTAATATGTAGCCAAGAAGTGCAATACAGTACTTTACAAGTGATCACAGCATACCACTTGTTGTAGTTATCGCCTTTAAAAAACAAGCAAATTTCTCCCAAAATTAGTTCTATATTCTGCAAAACAAGTTAACAAAAAAAAGCTATATAAATGGGGTATTGTTGTGTTTGGGATGACCCATAGAATATTTTTATTCCCCCCAATTTTTTATGGTGGGAAAAAGGAAGTTGAGCGAGCTATTATGATAGGTCATGTCATCAGTTACAAAAGGGGGAGGAAGAAAGAATACTGGTATAGGGAACACTCTCAGGTGTTCATGAAAGTACAGGAAAAGTTGGGAAAGTGTGAGTGTAAGTTAAAACATAACCTTTATTATGAATCATGATAAAACTTTTTTTTTTTTTTGTCCGCCGACACTTGTTTTCAAGGTATAATCTTACACTGATTGTATAACTACGACTATAGAATGGTGTATTGTCCACTTATAGACTGATGCACTAAAGAATAGAATGTAGGCTACATGTATGAATGTAGCCACCACCAAACTTCCTTAATAACTGCATTATTTGACAATACGTTTCTGTTTTTACAAAATTGTATTTAGCTCCTAATAAGGCTGGGTTCTCATCATATTTTATGTATACACGAAGCGTATACGCCAGGAAAGCTCTTGACAAATATGTTGAGTGTATACTTTGACATTTATTGCCATTGTTGTTGCCTCCATCTGACCAGTATATGTTGGATCTGCCAAAAAAGGCAGGATGGAAAGACAAAGCAAGCTGCATTTGTTCCAACTTGTTGATCAACATATTCACCCAGCAGAGGCAATATAAGTCTATGGGGAGCGGATGCAACGTATTACATCCTTCCCCCAGCCTATCTGAGCGCATACGTCGATCAGCAGGAGGTGAGATCTGGTTATGTCATTGTCCATATTTGGACAGTGTCATCACAGGGGAAACACCACGTACATCGGCAGTAGTCAATCATCGACTGCTGATGTGCACTCCTCTCCCCACATTAGGGGGGGGGTCTCCGGGCGTCGTATCCCTCTGTATAGGCATACACTGGGATATGTCTATGCCATAGGCTGTTAGGACATGTCGGAATTCCCTCGTTGTGTCCTTACAATGTATGGCAAATAATGTGATTTGAAACCACACTTAGCTGTACTAAATGAGTGCAACATTGTATCCGTTGCGCTTATGTGCAGAAGTCTCCCTTCTCATGTTCGTGCCACCAGGTGGCCGTCTCCGTGTTAGAATAGACGCCGCTGTCTAATGACATGATACTTGGACAGAGGGATCCACTGTGCCTCCCAAGTCATGGCTGCTCTCAGCTTACGCCATGAACACAGACAGTGACACAGGTGAGCGGATATAATTTCTAGCTTTGCTCAAATTGGGCTGCCCATTCCTGGATTGATGCATATACTCTATGCAGTCTAAAACAAGGATGCTCCGTGATGCAGACTTACTTCATCTATACATTGGATATAAGAGTAGGTTACCTTTCAGGAAGGGGTCAGTGCTGCTCTGAAGTTAGCAATGTCTCTCTTTTATAAGTTGAGTATTTCAGCACTGGTTTGGTGTTTTTATCAAGCTTGTGAATAAGACAGGAATTGCTGACTTCTACTTCTTGACTTTTGAGATTGTGACATCTCCTAGAAGCTCTGACTATCTTCTTTTTTGCTTCCCTGTGACAAGGGCTAAAGGTTTCAGAGCTGGGCAGAGAGTTTAGAAGAAGTTCTAAAATGTGTTAGTACCTTGTAGTTTATGTATGTTGTCTGTGGTATAGCTGGCCAAAAATTTTTTGACTATAGGACATGTTCATGACATATGAAAATTACATTGTAAACACATTTTTGAAACTGAAAAGCATAAGTTAAACTGAAACAGAGATGTGAACTGAGATGTGATGCCCAGCTACAATGATTAACCCTTTCTCCAGTATGAGCACAGGAATAATTATACTGTTATGTATTTAATAAATAATAATAATTCCTTTATTTATATAGCACGCACAAAGCTTGCCAAATCAGTCCCTGTCCCCATGGGGCTCACTATTTAATCAACCTACCAGTATGTTTTGGAGTGTGGGAGGAAACCTGAGGACCCAGAGGAAACCCACATAAACACAGAGAGTACATCCAAACTCTTTGCAGATGTTGACCTGGATGGGACTTGAATCCAGGACTTCAGCGCTGCAAAGCCACTGTGCTGTATTTATTGTTCTGCTGCTTCATCTTCCTCAGTTTTAAAGAATCTGATAAATAAACTCCATTTTAGTGTAAAATAGAGCTTTCTCCTATGCATGGAACAGGAGTCTATTACATTAAACCCTACTTAGATAGCAGAGTTAAGATGAGTCTTCACATCCCACTCAGTCAATAGATCATTAGCAGCTATATAATATGTGTGTGCCAGCTGAGTGCTTTCCCCACCCTTTTATTCTCTTTAGGTATTATTAATCTATTAATCTGGACTAATAGCCATGGTTTGAGCAGCCAAGCACATGCATGATGCCGTGGAAAATAATTAGCTGCTGTTGTTAATTATGTGGCCTTAATGAAACACATCGATGTTTCCCATCTTTTGTGTCATTGTAGAATTCCTTGATGTTTCAACCTGCATTACAAATGGAAAATGTCTTGCAAAATAAAAAACCTTTTGGTTTGCTGAAAGTTATCATTTTTAAAGAAACTTCTATACTTGTGACATTATATATTATGTATCTGTACATTGTGTGACATGTAATCTTCGTTTTCCAGACGGAGACTTAGTTGTGACCCCTTCCCTCCCTCTCCATAGAGTTCTGTGTAATCTGACACCTCAATGAGTGTCTGTCTTAATGCCTGCAAGACAGAATTTTCAATGTGAAAAGAAAATTAGCAATGGAGGGAGAGTAAAAAAAAGTGGAAACGAAAGGACTTGGCTCCAATAGGATCTGTGCAGAGTTGTTGAAAAGTTACTGGCCATTTAATACCAATATAAGAAACTTTTTACATGTTTATCATGTAAATCAGAATTTGGATGCATCCATTTTGACAATAATTTCCTTCTAAATTAGATTTTAGATGAAGATTTGAGAAAGAGAAAATAGCACAAGGGGACACATTACTAGACACAGTCATTCTTCTATATGTAAAAGTAAACGTTTAAACCATACATTAAATATTGTGGTACATTGGCAAAAATGGGATGTCTAGTGATGTCTCTGGATGTAGGACCTTCAAGTGAAGGGGCGATCTGAGGAAGAGAGAGATCGACTTCAGTGTTATAATCTCCTCCATCTCTCTATCTCCTTGACCTCATACAACCAATTTGCATCTCATTTCAAAGTAGAATTTCTGGATGAAGCCACAACACTTGGCCATGAAAGAAACACGGTCTGGAGGAGTTCAGCTGCTTGAGAACATGCTGGTAGTGATTTGTTAGGTCAATTTCTACTGACAGGTTCCCTTTAAAACATAGGTGCACATTATCTTTCCCGGTGTTACACAGTGTTGTGAGTGCAAGAGGATCCCCACACATATCACCCATAAGCCTGAGCTTCCTCAGGGGTTCTTATTCCCACACAAACTAAAGATTTCCAAAGACTTTAGATGATTTCTAGCCGTTTGTGTGTTTTGCAGAAATTATGTATATTTTGTAAAGTGTCAAATAGCATATAAGTCCAGATGAAAGTAGATACTAGTGAGACAGTACTGTCTCTGCGCTTTTGTGGTCTCTATGTCAGAGATTTAATAATAATTGGAAAATCCCACAATTGCAATGTTGTCCAATATTACCATTTGATACCATGTAATCCCTTTTCTCTGACACTTCTAAGTCACAATATAGGACTGTTCAAGAACCACATCAAATAAGACTAGTCACCTGTGCTTCAGAAAAGATGGGGAGATGCATCCCAGACTTCACTAAACAGAAAAATAGATTGACATCTGTGCACTTGATTGAATCTAATACTTTTTGGTTTTGGAGCTCTGTCTACCAGAAAACTGACTTTCTGCAGTATGAGTATGGATTCTGCTGCCCTGCCTATTGCTGAAGGCTGTGCAGATGGCTCTTACTTTATGTATTAGGGATACTTGTACATTATAGTGCTGGAAGCATATGCATTACCACGGCTGAATATGACCACTGGCCTCTATTACAGCATTGCCATAAAGCATAACTGACAACATCCACGTCGTGGCCACAAGCCATATGCTCAGTCTCTCATATGTGATGTTCTTTTCTGATTACTTTCTTTGGTTTTCAAGGCAAACACAGGTCCTTTTTATCCCAATGACATTTTTCATTGTGATGCAGCAGTCTCATGCTTTACATAGATGTGACATTCAATCATTGCTGGTGTCAATCAATTGCATAATGGTGCATTAATGAAACAAACTCTGTATGAAGTACATTCCCTTTCTGAAGATTTCTTTTGTCATCTTAGATAATACAGCAGTGTCACCGGCTTATCGTCATTACACACAAGGCCACAAATAACCTGTCTTTATGGGTGGAAGTCTACATATTAGTTTGTACAGGTGTTCTTGTATAGAAGTGAAGCATCTATCCACTTGGCTGTAATCAGCGCTGAGCCTGAATAAAGTACATTATCTCTATGTAAATGCTTCCGTTTGTTAACGATGAACAAGGCTCAGTTCTAGTGGTTTCATATACCATACTTATATCGCACTACTGACAAAAGCAAAATCAAAATAAAACAATATACAAAGCTTTGCGCAGACGGTTTTATGCGCTCTCCTATTAAGCTACAGCCCAAAACAAAAGCAAAAATGTCGCCTGTCAGCTAGAATGGAACCAATTCATGCCTAAACAGCACATTCAGTACAGTCATCAATTTTATGTGTTATTCAATCCCAGCTTACACAGACAAAGTTGTCTTTCCAATCACTTTTAGAGTTTGTTTTAACATTCTTATAAATTTCATTGAAACCTGGGGAGTATTTTATTTCAATATAAAGATTTCATTTTGGCCTTTTGTGCAGAAACATTTTTCTTTCATCGCAGTAACTATTGATGGATCTAGGGTGTCAAGCAGGAAGGAGTGCATGATTTCTTATGTGCACTATGCAGGGATATGTAGTTATTCAATTGTTCCTTCTGCTGACAGAAACATTTGTCTACTTGTACATTTAAATAGTGAGTTATTATAAACCTAACGCTCCGCAAATTTGCAAAAATGTTTGCTCTGCTCACTTTGTTACTGTTATTGCCTTGTACTGTGGCTGGTAGATTCCCACGTGACGGTTATCATGATTGTGGGAGCTTAGGAGAAGAGTCCTCGTGCTGCTGATGTTATAAGGGAATAGTGTTCAGGGCAAAATATGAACAGTGGTATCCCTAATGCCTCATAGGGAAAATCTAGGATTATTAAAACATATACACATGGACCAAATCACATACTCGCATACTATTTTAGTGGTTGACATTGACTGAGAGACCAATGGAGACAGATATCTCCAATAGTAAAAAAGCTGTTAGCTGATCTGTCCTAATGCTCAATATATCTAATATACAAATAGGTTGTACAATATTTTCAATGGTTACTAAAATGTCATCACAGACAGGATTTGCATATTGGGAGTGATAGTCTTCCATTACTTCTTGTATAAAGAGGTTGAATATTCTACTGTTACAACAAAGTAAATAATTCCACAACAGGCATTTGTAGTATATTACAAAAATAACTGGAATATAATGTTCTATCTATAAAATAATCAAAGCTCTTAAAGATTAAGCATTCATTGCTCCCTTGATATTTTGTGGCTGTTCTCATTGTATAGTCTCATTGTATAGTTCTGTTTAATGAGCCCAGAGCACATGTGATGTCCTTTGTTACAGACACTGCCAGCCATGTGCGACCCACCATATAAAGTTATTCTAGGGATTCACCCCACACCATTGCTGAGAAAATAATGGCCTATGTTAGAGCCTGGGCCCCCTAGATCCTTTGGTACTCTGGTGGGCAACTCTGATACTGTTCCCATTTTTTATCTGTTTTACCTTAATTTTGCAAAGGAGCAAGTAAAATATACTTGATTTTATAGCTGCAGATTACAACTCAATGACCAAGATTATCAATCACAATTGTTTTGTGTCTAAGGATGTACATCCACATATCCGTGCAAATGTACAGTGATCTGGCACTCCATGAGCTCAAATGCGGCAGGTCAACCAAGGTAGTTGGGTTGCGGATTTATGTGCACTGTTATGAATATGTTCACCTATAGAACTGGAGAACTAGACATTATGCCAGCTGCATAGTAGATGAAATTACAACTGCAAAGTCACAGGTTAGTTAAAGCAGAGTAAAATGAGAAAAAAATTAAAGTACTTTGAAGGGACAAAAAAAAATTACACAAAGCTGACCACCATCCTACTAGCTGAATGCCTATGATAATAATACAAATAAATCAGCAATAAGATTAGAGATATGGGTGACACTGTGGCATTGCTATTACTATTAGTCCAAAGCATGGGATTTTTCTTTTCTTTCTTGAAGGGTCCCCTATATTTTTGTAGTCAAAGTCTTCAGTCACCAAAATTATTAGATCTATACTCTACAAAAAAATGTATGGGTTGTATGTATACTGTAAATTGCTTCATGGATATATATATATATATATATATATATATATATGTTATATTATAAATGACAATTATAGGACTGTCACAAACTTGTACAGCAGCAGCACAAGCAGACTTTGCATCTGTCTGTAAGTGATGGCAAACTCACCCTGCAATGTCCCTGCTGGCTATGACTACAGCAGATAAAACTGCACTGACAGGGAAAAACCCGCTCTCAGGAACCAAACTAATGTACCATGAGTGACCCTACAAGGTGACACAGAAAAAAACTTACTTCATCTTGCAGCCGCTGGATGGTGGAGCAGAAATCACAGATAGACCAGTGTTCACATTAGTACACAGAAAAGCATCTAACCAATTACAAACACTAATCTGAGAAAGAAACTGGTGTCCCACAACAGGGTCAAAACCAAAAGGTATGGAATTGTATATAGCAATAGAATGGTTGAAAAGTAGCCAAAGTTGGATACACAGAATAGCAAAGAAAGCAGAAAGAAGCAATAACCAGCACCCTCTGAATGCATGCACAAAATATAAAGGGAGTAATTGACTGGTTCCTCCGTCCATCACTCAAGCCACAGTGTACACAAAATGAGCTCAAACTCACACCCAGCTTTCCCTAAGTAAAGATCCTGAGAGGGAGCTGTAAATCACAAGCCGCTTTCAGGGCAATGTGCGAGTTCGGACAAGGACATCCTGTAAACTTGGAGGTTAGACTAAATATTCAGCAGGACTCCTTATGCTTCTAGCAAGTACTTGAATTCTCTATGCAATCAAATTTTTGGAGCAGAAACTCTACCGCACCTTCCAAATAATTTTCAAAGCATCTTAGTGTTATCATTTGCCATGTCAAAGGGGTGTATTCCTGCACAATCTGATACTTTCAGCAATGATTGGATGGCGACAGGCACCCCCAGCACCCATGTGTCAATTTATTCATAAATTTAAAGGAGCAACAGAGGCCGTGGAACTGTTCATGAAGAAAACAAGTATTTCCTTAAAGAGAAATGTCAGGACAGGTAACAGGTAACTTGCCTAAATTACCAGGAGTCTGCTTAGTAAAGAGTCAGTTTAATGAAATATACTTGTGGACTGGAGCACACTATTTTGTCCTTTGCAGAAGGCTTTTTATTTTTATTTATTTTGCTTCAGCCAGCACATATCTCCTTTCAATTCTATTTAAAGCTGTGACAGAACAAGCTGCCTGAAGGCTGGCACCTGCCTTTTAGTCTAACATGCTACCTTTCTGTCAGGCAGCTTTCAATTATTGTGCTTCTGCGCATCCAAGTGCATCTTCGTCAAGAGATGCAAGATGGCAGTGACAAGCCTTTCTGGTACTTAAGGCTATATGCATGACAGTCTACCTTTAACACTTGCATAAAACTCTTCCCTTGAAGGACATCTGGTAGCTTATGTTGCAGAAATACAAAGCTCTTTAGTGCTCACTGTGTTTCCCATACCTGTATGCGAAAACCTCTTTAGGTAGAGAACACACAGTTATTTATCAGTCATTAGGATATCCCAAGCTTGGATTTCTATGAAAAGTGATTTCTTTTTATCTCTATATTGTGAATATTAACTAGAGATTGTTCAAGGATGATCATATACATTGAAGGGATCTATGAATAATCTAGGGCTACACCTGGTAAGAGGTACATACTAGAATGGTATTATCATAGAGCATTGTCGGACATATGCCTACACATCACCCTAAGATTGTCAATCAAGCACAAGCACATGAAAATTCATGAAAGTACATGTCTTCACAGTGCAAAGAGGTGACTCCCAGCCCAGGCTCCTAATAATACATACTTATACTGACAAGACTGAATAATGTAGAAGTGCTAATTTATGACAGACACCATTCCAAAGGCTTGAAAACAATATTAAAGTTAGGATTCATATCTTTCCATTTCAATATTCACAATTGAAAAGAGAGGTTTTTTTTTTATTTAATAATTTTGGAATCTGTCAAATGTCTAGAGTTTAGGCCTTAGGCATGTAAGAAACACTGGGTTCGATGCACGAGATGACTAGTTTGATAAATAAGTGGAGAAATGTTATATTTCTCAACAAAAGACATAAGTGACTTTATAAAAGTAATTCAAATTTTCACTTCTACAAACTTGACAGTATTATACAGTGATGGATTTTGGGTAGTTTTGTTAAACCTGTATAGGTTTATTTAGACAGGATAAAATTAGATCAGACTGTGGATTTCCAATTTATGATACATTAGGTGCCTCTTTAGACATTTTTGTACAACTATACACATACCAAAATATGATGCCTATTATTGCATCCTAAGCCAGAATCCTTGAGGACTGAGATATGAGTATATGAAAGATCTTCTCAACTTAAGCTAAAGTTTCATATGGAATATGCGTCAGTCTCATCCGTTCTTATTCTTGCTGGTTGAACTTCAAACTAGAGCCATGAGAATCTGAAATCGGTTATATGTTTTTCTACTCAAGTGTATGGGAATCATTTCTTAACCAATACAGTCATCATAACTTCCATTATAATGATATTGCATGGTCCTACGATACAGAGTCTCCTTGGGGAGCACATACACTTATAGCAGTTACTACAAATGATCGCAGAGATCCTGTCAAAAGATGTTGATTATGGTTCAGCCTCCCTGACTGCATAATTATGGTCTCCTGGATAATAAATGATGATATACATGGATGATAATTATACACCTTTCCAACCACAGACAATAATGTAAAATTCAAGATGCAGTGGAAATCATTGAAAGTAGAAAATTGACTACACTTCAGGGAAATACTGTAAGTACAGTGTGCGTAACAGTCCAGAGTATGAAAGACAATCTGGAGGGTGAGCAATGAAGAAAAGTTGAATTTATACGAAAAATAGTTTATAGTGTATATTCATAATTTTTCGAAAGTAAATTGGCCCTAAGTATCTTAAATTATAATTAGTGTATTGAAGTACATGTGACTATATAGTTCTTATTGCAATCTAGGCTATGTTTTTTTTACTGATTTACTATTTTCTAACACAAATAAGTCCTTGATCAAGAGATGATTAGGTCAAAAATGGTCACAAGTTAATACAAAGTGTTTTTTCATGTAAATCGTCATCTGAAGTATAGTGGGTACGGAAAGTATTCCTACCCCTTAATTTTTTTTATTCTTTTTTTCATTGCAGCCAACTGGTAAAATCAAAATGTTCTTATTTTTCCCATTAATGTACACTCTGCATCCCATCATAACAGAAAAAAACTGATGTAAATATCTTAACTAATTTATTAAATAAGAAACACTTAAATATCACATGGTCATAAGTATTCAGACCCTATCCTCAGTATTGAGTCGAACCACCTTTTGAGCAAGTACAGCCATGAGTCTTCCTGGGAATTAAAGTTTCTCAACTGTATGCAGGCTTTCATCTGTCCCACACTGAGGCAAAGCTTCTGTTTTCACACTTTTCCATAAAGCCCCTACTGATGGAGGCTGCAGTGATAGTTAACTTTGTTGAACTTTCTCCCATCTCACTACTGCATCTTTAAAGCTCAGCCACAGTGATCTTGGGGTTCTTCTTTATCTCTCTCACCAAGGCTCTCCTCCCCAACCCCCCCATGATTTCTTAGTTCGGCTGGATGGCCAGGTTGAGGAAGAGTTGTGGTCGTCCCACAATTCCTCTATGTAACGATTATGGAGGCCATTCTGCTCTTTGGAATCTTGACCAGATCTGACCCTTGCCACAATTCTGTCTCTGAGCTCCTTGGGCAGTTCCTTAGACATTATGATGTAGGGGTCTTATATAGACAGGTGTGTGCCTTTTCTAATCTAGTCCAATCAGTTTACTTAAACACAGCTGGAGTAGATCCATCTCAAGGAGGATCAGAAGGAAATGGACAGCATGTGAGGTGAATATGAGTGTCACAGCAAAGGGTCTGAATACTTATGACCATGTGATATTTTAGTTTTTCGTGTTTAATAAATTAGCAAAATTATCTACATTTCTGTTTTTTTGCTGTCAAGATGGGATGCAAAGTGTACATTAATCAGCAAAAAAATAACTTCTTTGATCTTACCATTTGCTGCAATGAAACAAAGAGTGACAAATTTAAAGGGGTCTGAATACTCTCCATTCCCACTGTATTTGCAAAATTAGTAATTTTCATATGTGTTTAAAATATAAAATTATGCAGTATAAGGCTGGATTCACACTAGCGTTGCCCGCCGTACCGCAGCACGGCGGGCACACGGCAGCGCGGGGAGAGGAGGAGGGTGAGAGCACTGCTCACCCCCGCCCCTCTCCATAGGGATACATAGTGCACAGCGCGGTATGACGTGAAAAAATAAGACATGCTGCACCGTACTGCTCCCATAGGGTGCCGCGTGCCCATTGCCGTCTATGGGGGGCGTATATCGGCCGTATATACGTCCCCCTTGCGTTAGTGTGAATGCAGCCTCAGACAATTTCTTTGTGATGAGGATTGGCCAGTAATGTTGCGATATAACTTAGTATAGCAATAATGGAATATATTGTAATTGATGCATTGAAAAGAAGTTTTCTCATCTATCAGTGTCAAGGTATAACGGCTTGTATTATTCCCATCTACTCCTGTATGTGATTAAGGCGCTGACAGTAGAAGGTGTTGCAAGAAATATAGCATATATCATAATATCATCTGCCAAAATTTGTAACGCACCAATTTTAAATTACCGCACAAAATCATCCTTCTAATGAATGCAAATGTATCCTCTGACCTTCACTAGTGATGACACAGGGATTTATTGGCTTCAGATTCTAGAGACAGTCCCACTGTGACTTCGGGGAATCTTTCACAATTTGTACCCAAAGGCAAAGATAAAGTGTTGTATCTCAACATACTCCAAAAAGGCTGATAGGGAAAAAACAAGAAGTTATAATCATGTAGCTTATGGAAAACACTTACTGTACATTGTCCTAATGATGACAAGTCTAAAATAAAGGGCTTTGTTTTTCTTCTTAACAAAAGAGATAAACAGAAACCATTAACAATGATGCGAACCACCCTCAGGTCATTTCATATAGTCAGCAGTTGGTTAATATTACATATTTGTAACCAGGAATTGGGTCCACCACATGGAAAATATGCACAATATAGGACTGCCTGCAGAAAGTACTCTTGGATTTAGCTTTTAAAAATTGTTACAAAAGTTGATCAAATACTGACTATGTGCGAATGACCTATGACAGGGACAAGGAGAAGGTTCAGCAATGATTTAAATGAGACACACTAGAAAATGAAAGACACACCAATGTGTGGATAAAATTAGAGGAATATACACAACTAGGGTTGTACGTAGATATAGAACAGTTCGGAGCTATCGGTGCTATACACACTGACTTGTGTGAATTTGCTTTCATGTATATAGAACAAATCTCTGGTCTCATATGTTTAAGGCAAAGAGCCTAAACTTTTGTGCATAAACTAATATGCGTAAAAGTTGGCTCAAATTGATCACGATTGGGGTTTCCTACACAAGTCTTTATCTCCTCTATGTCTATTTGGATTTAACGAAGCTTCAATAAAATTTTGTTTAAAATGGTATAAAGTGCTATAAAGTTGCACATTTATGTTAGCAAAAAACTGTTCTGGACATGTATAGTTGGTATAATAAATGTCCTGCAGATTTTTGAAAATAAAACATTTACCGTATCTACTTGAGTATAAGCCGACCGGAGTATAAGCCGAGACCCCTAATTTTACCACCAAAACTGGGAAAAACAATTGACTCGAGTATAAGCCCAAGGGTGGGAAATGCATTGGTCACAGCCCCCCCCCCAGTATATAGCCAGCAAGCCCTCAGTAGTATATAGTCAGTCAGCTCCCAGTAGTATACAGCCTGCTGGCTCCCAGTAGTATACAGCCTGCCAGCCCCCAGTAGTATAAAGTCAGCCTGCCCCCATGTAGTATAAAGTCAGCCTGCCCCCATGTAGTATACAGCCAGCCTGCCCCCATGTAGTATACAGCCAGCCTGCCCCCATGTAGTATACAGCCTGCCAGCCCCCAGCAGTATACAGCCTGCCAGCCCCCATGTAGTATACAGTCTGCCAGCCCCCAGTAGTATACAGGCTGCCCCCCTCCCCAGCATTTATATACTCACCCTCCGTGTCGACGCGGCTTCCCGATGTCGGCGCGCCCCGTCTTCGTTCTTCCCCCGTGGCTCCTCCTCTTTCTTCTCTCTTCTGTCATGGACGCTGCCATTTTTCTTCCAGCAGCCACATACTATGACGCGGCCCGGAAGAAAACATGGCCGTGTCCATGAGAGAAGAAAGAAGATAGAAGAAAAAAAGAAGAGCTGACATTGGAGGGTGAGTATATAAGTTTATTTTTTTTAAAGTGGGTTATTTTTTAAGACTTTTTATTTTTTAGGTTAAGACTCGTGTATAAGCCAAGGGGACGTTTTTCAGCACATTTTTTGTGCTGAAAAACTCAGCTTATACACAAGTATATACAGTATGTTACCTAGGAACTCTGCATCTAGCCTTAACATTGGAAATAATACATAAGCTAATAATTCAGTAATGCATCTCTAATATTAGCTCAAAAGACCAAAAAAAAAGTCCTCAGTGCTAGCAGCATTTTTCATAACTTTAGTACAATATGTTCTTTAGGCATTTCCTTGACTTTTAGATATGCTTTATAACTGTCTTTCCAAACTATTAGATTATTGCACTAAGTAGCAGGAGAATAAGTTCCTTCACATGCCATAGATTTGGACAGTCTTCTTAAAGAGATCATTTCTTTGATGTATGAGGCGCTGTGCATACGTATCACAGCTTGTACCAAATCGTAATTGATGGCAATCTATAGTTCCCGCTAGACTCATCATTGGACACGATGATCAAGGTTGCATAAAAGATACTCATTTTGAGTTACTAATGACCAACAGGAGAAACTTTTGTCCTGTGTTATACAGTATAACATTTTATATTACCTACTGGAAGAATCTTGTCAGCAGTTTGGAGGTTATGTTAAGCCTCCTTTTTCACAGATTGCAGGATCCATTTCTGCACCAGAACACGCTGTGATCCATGTGGTGTATTAGTCAGTCTTCTGCCTCTATTTGCAAGTTTTTTGCTATTTCCAAAATATTGCTTGACCAACTAAAGGACCAGCACTGGTACTGCTAACAATCTGGATTCTCCCCCATCCAGAAAATCTGGGAAATGCTAGGCCTTCTATGTAGTCCTGTGCTTCTAGGAATGACTGCTAATAGGAAATGTATTCTAATTTATTAAAACACAATTATATAATGTCATGCATGTCTGTGCAGAAATTGTGAGCAGAGTTCAAGCTGTGTGTTATTTATATGACATTTGGTTAAATGAATCAACTTCTGTCTGTCTCGACATCTGACATTGCTCGGTAAATGAGAGACATTAGAATATATTGACTTCTGGGTTTAGTGCAAAAAGACTATTCTGCCAGGCAATGAGGCATTTATAACATTTCTAATTTGGTATTACATTACCACGTATTATTATGTATTTAGTGGCAGAATACTACACACATGGGGAAAAATCTTACTGTTATTACCAATATGCTCATATATATATATATATATATATACAGGCGGTCCCCTACTTAAGGACACCCGACTTACATATGATACCTAATTAAAGTTTGACCCCTCTGCCCACTGGTGAAGCTCTCTGGAAGCTTTACTTTAGTCCCAGACTGCAATGATTAGATCTAAGGTGTCAGTAATGAAGCTTTATTGTTAGTCCTTGGTCCCATTACAGCAAAAAGTTTTGAAACTCCAATAGTTTTTTGGGCAATTTTTTTTTTGTCTGGAACTACAATAATAAAATATAGAGTGAATGTGAGGTAAAAATTAGGTCTTTCTTGAGCCAGGCGCCAAAAAAGTATGTGCACAACCACGGGAAAGGGGTTTTGTGGAGAGTGATGTCGTGGAGTTGCAGCGTCAGGCCCCGGAGCTGGATGGAGGTCCAGATAGAATAAGAAAATCAAAAACGGAAAAAACGGGGTCCAGTGAATAGACGCGCCACATCCAAATAAGAGTAGTGGTGGTTTTGATAAGGGTTTTTATTGATAATATGACAACGTGTTTCGACACCGTAACGGCGTCTTCATCAGGTCTAAAAACTATGTGGGTTACATGGCAAGAGACAGAGACAAAAACAAAAATAAAAAACATAACACGACATAATTAGTAAGATTAGTATAGAGGCATGTACATACGCAGGATAGGACATATGGGCATGATTAGTAATGGCTAAAAGTATAAATACATCAATGTACACAATATATACATATGGTTGTACAAACTTGTACAATTAAAATTGATAATAAATATAAATCTTGATAATAAATGTATAAGTAGGTGAATTAATTAATTAATGGCAGGCAGTGTGTAAATGTAAATAAATAAATATAAAAAGATATAAATAAACAATTACTTGCGACCAGTGTATAAATGTAAATAAATAAATATAAATAGATATACGGATTGATGGGGACAAAAGCAAAGCTGTGATCTAATTGTAATGCAGTAAGTGATGTAATAGATGATGGTGGGTACCTGCAGGGGGGATTCTCCTGCGGGATGGATGGCAGGCCTATGCTGCCTGGTGTCCAGCCTGGATGAGAAGGGAAAATGAGGTATTAGTTTAGGGGGGTAGGCGAATGGGGAGAGAAGGGAGAGAGCGCGCACCTGACGGACGCGGTATTTATTAACAGTGGGAGGAAAATGAGCAGGAGGCAGTGCGCAGGCACTGGCCTCGGAGAAGGACGGGGGAAAAGAAGGGCGATATCATGATCATGTGGCATATAGGGGAAATGATGATTGAATGGATAATGTATGGTTATGTTGATAAAATAAATAAGTGCTTGAATGGAGGTGGTTAACTACATTTGATAGATAAAGGAGGATTTGGTCATATAAATAAATAAATTAATATAGAAAAATTAATTAATATAAATTAATATGAAGGCAAATGAGTGCATACCGTTATGACAGTCGCCTGACTGTAACAGATGTGCATGGAGGGAGAATGTATGAACTGGAATAGATGGTTGGAGTAGTTAAAGCTAAAAATGGAATTAATCGATAAATTGGAAAAAATTAATTAGTAAAAAAATAATAATTGATAAAAATACAGTTTTGACTTGCATACGAATTTGACTTAAGAACAAACCTATCTTGTATGTGACCTGGGGGCTGCCTATATATATATATATATATATATATATATATATATATATATATATATATATATATATATAGTATCTTCCTGCAGTACCAGACAGCCCAGGACCTGCTGTGCAAAGAGGTATTTTAAAGTGACAGCTCTACCTGGGACTATTTTCTGCCAGAGCAGGCACACACCTGCATGTATGTGTGCTGGGTTTACAAGCCTTGATCCTGGTGGTATATGTTCTTTAATCATTTGAAGGATCTTCGTTTTTCCCAACCCTATCTACTATGATACTATGACACTAAATTGCTTTGTTTCAAATGTTTACCCCCAAACTTAAAAATGTAGTGTATTTTGAACATATGGGCTAAATGTTTTTTTTTTTTTTACCTTGTTAGTTAATGAGTAAGTCAGACCGTTGTGCTTGAGAGTATCACCACACCCATCTGGCTTGTACAGAACCTGTTACTGTCATGTTTCTTTTAGATCACAAAGGTAATTCTGTGGTTAGTTTGATTTGGGGAGGATTCCATTGTATTTCTAGCTCCGAACGCTGCTGCAGATATTACCGGCCCACTCCACCGCCGGAGTCCCTATCCCCCTTCACGTTCCCTTGGTAAGGTGTTGGTGTAAAGGGGGAAATAATCACACGTGTTGGTGGATCGCTTGCATTTGTGATTATTTTCACAAAAAACTGGTGTAGAAGCCCGGATAAATAGCCCCCATTGACTTTGAAGAGAGAGTTTTACACATAAGAGTAGTGGAGTGGATGCTGGGATTTTCTTTGATAGGCTTGGATCAGATAAACTGGCTTATGCATCACGCAATGTATTATCAATGGGTCTAAATTTTGTCAGATGTAGACTCGTGACTAGTTTGTGAGCAAGGGCCCCACAAAACATCTTAATCACAGTAAATTGGTAATTTGTTAGATTATGGGCATAGGAGCTATCCTTCACATATGAGCATACATACAGCATATACAAAATGTATTCCATAAGAGCAACCTCCTCTGTACTCATAAACCCAGAATGAGCATGGATTTACATTGATAAATCAATTAGTCTTTCCCCACAAATGATATACTGTGTCTGTCTGCACAGCTGCTCCAGCTATATAGCATGTTTCCTGCAGATTGCACTGTGTTTAATTTGACAGGCTCACCTTAAATGCCTCCCATGTCATGTCAAAAGCAAAAAGAGGTTGATATAAAAAGATCAGACTTAATTTTTACCTCCTTCCTCTCTGTCTTAATTAATATACACTTGCCAAGTAAAAGGCTCCAGCAGAAATATGCTTCATTTTCACCGTAAATCAGTATTTCTCTTATTAACCCTTTCCCACCAATTACCATTTCGTTTTTTGCGTTTCCATTTTTTTTTCTTTTACCTGTATATGGAGCTTCTTTCTGTGAAACAAATTGTACTTCCAATTGGCAATTAATTATCCATGCTGTGTACTCGGAAGAAAACTCCAAATTAAGTGAACTTGTCAGAAAGATGCTTTTGCGTCATTTTCTTGTGGGCTCTGTTTTTATGTTTTTCACTGTCTACTCCAAATGACACCTCCGCTTTATTCTTAGGGTCGCTATAGCTTATCATAGATTTTAAATAATTATAACCTTTTGGACGTAAAAAAATTATTAATTTTGCCATATTCTGATGCTAATAACATTAACCATTTGTGTTAATAGCGTAATAATACAGGCGGTCCCCTACTTAAGAACAACTGACTTACAGATGACCCCTAGTTACAAACGGACCTCTGGATGTTGGTAATTTACTCTACTTTAGTGCCAGGCTACAACAAACAGCTATAGCAGTTATCAAAGGAGTCTACAATGAAGCTTTATTGTTAATTCTCGTTCTTCGGACATTCCAACATTTTTAAATTCAATTTGTCACAGAGACCAAAGATATAGATCCGACTTACATACAAATTCGACTTCAGAACAAACCTACAGAACCTATCTTGTAGGTAACCCAGGGACTGCCTGTAATAATAATTTACAAATCTGTGTTACATTGTACTCTACAGAGTGGCCCCTAGAGTTTAGTCTTTTCTTTTACATGGAGCCTCAGTAGAATCTAGACTCCTATATATTCTATTATGTCACTTACAAGAACATCTACAAGAGCTACTGTATTCAGAACATTTCTATTATGGCACCAGCCTCACATGCTGTTTTACTGGTTAGTTGGTTTCCATGGTAAATTTTACAATGCACACCTACGTGATGATAAAAAAAAAGAATAGAGAATCATAAATGTTTGTATTGAAAATTTCCAACTGCTTTTCTTTCCATTGTGTAAGATTCACACATAATCGTTTCCATAGATTTTGCCCCTTCTTGGTGGGCCCCAGGATGTGTTTATGAATGGGATTGCATACCTGCTTCTTGTCCAGAGTCCTAACAACCTGTGAGAGACATAAAAGACAAATCCATTTTTGGTAAAAATATATTTAGAACAATGGGGATCTGTTCACATTTTCAGTTTTTTCCCCATCATTAGATCCTGTAATTTTGATGGAAAGACTAGAATAGACTGCAGCACTATTCTTACATTTATGTACAATAGTAGAACTCCCAGTGTTACATTTCATGTAATGTACTGGGAAGCTGGAAAAAACAGTCAAATGTGATGAAAAACGCAATTGTGCCACATTCTTATGCATTTTTTATGGCTTCCACTATGCAGTTCAAATGATGCATTTCTTCATTATTTTAGTCAGTATAATTGCAGAGATACCACCTTTTTATCATTCTATTATGTCTTAATACCTTAAATAACCATGTTCAGAGCTGTATACGGTCTTATTTTTTGTGGGACAAACTGGTGTTATGATCCCTACCATTTTTTATAAATTGTATGACCTTTGTTCACTTTGTATTGATCAATTTTTATCGGTGGCAAAATTTCAAAACTGTTTCTCTCCATTACACCCTTCTATGTATGGGTTAATTATTTTTATCCAAGAGAAAAGTAGAGTATGGCCGGCACTCAAAAATTCGCTAAAACATCTTCTTTTATTTCATATTCTTTGAAAAAGGAAAGTCACATTGAACATCCACAGACTATGATATAACTATGTGTATTATCCCTTGTAAGGGATTAGGTCCGGGATCATCCTCTTTGGGGGATAACGGGCACAATTCACCAGCACATAAGCAATTTACAGTCCTCACTGCTACAGCTCCACAGGCCTTTGGCATGGCCTGTCTCTTTCCCAGGGTGGAGCCAATGTGGGAAGTCTGCACCAGGTACTTATGCAGGACCTCCAGCTGGATGCTAATTAAACTTAGACTGACCCAAGTTTCCCAGGTTTGTCTTCTACTCAGCGACCCCATAGGCAAAATATACATGTCATGCCCAAAATCTGCTTTAGTGGCAATCACCTTGCCACACTTTGTTCTGTGAAATCACGTATTATTATATACCTGTATTCAGACAACACTGCATAGTATTCCAGTACTATAACATCACAATGCTTATTATCTGTGTGCTATGACATCACTGTGTATTATCACTGTACTAGATATCCCTGTGTACAGTATAGACCAAAAGTTTGGACATACCTTCTCATTCAAAGAGTTTTCTGTATTGTCATGGCTATAAAAATTGTAGATTGACACTGAAGGCATCAAAACTATGAATTAACACATGTGGTATTATATACTTGGCAAAAAAGTGTGAAATAACTGAAAATATGTCTTAAATTCTATGTTCTTCAAAGTAGCTACCTTTTTCTTTGATAACTGCTTTGCACACTCTTGGCAACCTATTGATGAGCTTCAAAAAGGTAGCCACCTGAAATGGTCTTCCAACAGTCTTGAAGGAGATCCCAGTGATGCTTAGCACTTGTTGGCACTTTTGCCCTTACTCTGCGGTCCAACTCACCTCAAACCATCTCGATTGGGTTCAGGTTTGGTGACTGTGGAGACCAGGTCATCTGGCGTAGCACCCCATCACTCTCCTTTTTGGTCAAATAGCCATTACACAGCCTGGAGGTGCGTTTGAGGTCATTGTCCTGTTGAAAAATAAATGCTGCTCCAACTAAACGAAAGTATGATTAAATAGCATGCTGCTGCAAGATACTGTGGTAACCATGCTGGTCTAGTATACCTTCAATTTTAAATAAATCCCCAACACTGTCACCAGCAAAGAACCTCCACCCCACCAGACCTCCTCCTCCATGCTTCAAGGTGGGAACCAGTCATGTAGAGTCCATTTGTTCACCTTTTCTACGTCCCACAAAAACCAGGGGAACCAAATATCTCAAATTTGGACTCCTCCGATCAAATCACAGATTTCCACTGCTCCACTGGAATGTCAATTCCTTGTGTTCTTCAAGTCTCTTCTGCTTGTTGCCTGTCCTTAGTAGTGGTTTCCTAGCAGCTATTTTACCATGAAGGCTTCTGCACACAGTCTCCTCTTAACAGTTGTTGCAGAGATGTGTCTGCTGCTAGAACTCTGTGTGGCATTGACCTGGTCTCTAATCTGAGCTGCTGTTACCCTGCAATTTTTTTTTGTAGCAATTGAGTTTTTGCAACTTCACTTGGGGACACTTTCAAAGTTTTCACAATTTTTTGGACGGACTAACCTTAATTTCTAAAAGTAATGATGACCACTAGTTTTTCTCTACTTGGCTGCTTTTTTTCTAGCCATAATACAAATTCTAAAAGTCTATTTAGTAGGACTATCATCTGTGTATTCACCTGACTTCTGCACAACACATCAGTTATTAATCCTAACAGGGCACACCTGTGATGTGAAAACCTTTTCCGGTGGCTACCTCTTGAAGCTCATCAAGAGAATGCAAAGCAAAAGATGGCTGAATATAAGACATATTTTCACTAAATAATTCCACATGTGTTAATTCATAGTTTTGAGGCCTTCATTGTGAATCTACAATTTTATAGTTGCTATAATTTTTATAAAAATACAGAAAACTCTTTGAGTGAGAAGGTGTTACCAAACTTTTGGTCTGTACTGTATGTTCCCCGTTCTACTGGTATATCACTTGTTGTTGTATCCCTATATTCTGCCCTATGCACAGTAAACGTCTACTATGAGATCACTGTGGATAGGTCGTAAATGGGAAAACACTACAACTAAAGTGTGAACTACACTGTGACATACACTGTTAGCTTGACTTTTTCAATAGCTTTTAATGACCTTTATAGTCTCCTGAGAAAAGATGTCAATCTGCACCGTGTGAACAGTGTAATGTTAAATGCTGCTAAATCTATAGCTGTCAATTACCCATGCTTGGGTATCCACATACCTATGGGAGTGGAGAACTCAGAGCCATTGGGTAGCAGCTTTCATTTTCAAGCAGGCAGGCAATGGATCCACCAAACGATGCTGCCTGCATAACTGTTAATGTGTGCCCCATCACAAAAAGGAGAATAAGAGAAGATATATCACAATAGCGACATAACTATTTTATGAAATCTGGTATATATGAAATATTGGACAATATTTCTTTTAACATACCAAATAATAATAATACATGATAGGCCATGTAGGTCATTCTTGGTGCTTCAAAGTTTGGAATTTATTTTACACAAGTTGATAAAGGAGTTAAATCACATGATCTGTCAATGTTTCTTTGACAAATCGAACCATAACATTTACTGTGCTTATTAAGAGTTACATTATATCCATGATTTTTCTGCTCCGGACAGCACAATTATTTGCACAGAGCTGCACATTTCTGCATCTCAATTGCTGCAGGATGTACGGTGTAAGATAGATTCTGATTTGGCCTTAGGGATGAAGAAAAACAGTTCATTAGGGCCGTGTGGCTCAACCTCACAGTTCCTACTGTTTTCCCTAGGGTCCCAATGGAAGGAGATTATTACCAGGAGGGCAGATGTTGGTTGGATATTGTAATGTGTCCTATTGTTATCCACATACTTACTTGTTAAGCAATTATGTTGGAAATCAACAGTAAGAAACCCATTAAAATGATATGTCACATCCCATGAGGGGAGGAAAAAAGTTACCATATCACTATATTTGTTTCCAATGAGGATGGACAGACTGAAGTCACACATTTTAGTCAAATAAATAGTGTATTAAAAAGAAACCAGGTCTGTCTCTTGCCAGCAGCAATGTATGATTACCTGCTATGGACATAACATTTGGATTGTTATCTAACATAGGAAATGACTGCAGTACATGATACATGCACTGCCAAAGGCAAACTACTATTTAAACAGTCCCTTGTGTTAACAAATTGTCCTTATTTTGAGCCTGAGTCAGTGGACATATTGAGGAAGCTTTTAATGCCCTTCAAAGTTAGTTTTAATAAGTTGTTTGTGATATCTTGGACATTTTGGTTTATTCACCCGACAGATACAAGTTTAGAGATAAGGGCTTTAACCACTCAGATGCCATTGTCACAAGCAACAAAATCAGGTAATTAAGGGGAAAGAGTCTCTCTCTCTCATGAACCCCCTTTTCAAATCATATGCAAAGGCCTTTCCTTCAGAGGTTAAAAGGAAGTTGTTACTGGAGAAACATATTGTATTGTTGTACCAGTAAATATTCAAATCTAGTAGAGGAATGAACAAATAAATACATAACATATATACAACAATATAAGTTTAATTATGTTTTTAAAACCTCAATGGCACAAGTTTAAAAAAGTGGTAAATAAAATCTTAATAGGATGAGCACCATGACCACTAAGGGCAGCCTATCCACAAAAGGTAGAGCAGGTTCTATTCCTGCCCATATTGCAACGCAGCCTCGTGGCATCCTAAGGAGATGGAAGGGGTAAGAAGCACTCACCCCTCCCATCTCCACCCGGCCATGTGCTTTGTCCTCGATTTCCAGTGTGAGTGAAGAACAGGGTCGTGCGCACGAGGACTTAGGAGGCAGGAAAGAAGAAAATCAGTTTTTGCCTACATCAGCCTACATTCATTACCGAACGTACAGTTATGTTCACATATTAAGGATAGCTTAGGACAACCATATGGTATATTGTCACTTGTGCTGATGTAAGCTGTTTAAGGTAAAACAAGTGTCACTTTGTTACATGCGTCTGTTCTACAAATATCACATTTCACATCATTTGCTCTAAGTACATGTAAGAATCAAAGAGAATGTTTACATAAAAGTGTCAGGCTTGCAACGGTAGTTTGACGCTTATGTCAGTGCATAGGAAATTTTTTCATTATCAGTGTAGCTACATATACACCAGCATGTTTAAGATCACTTTTGAGCAGAACATTTGATTTTCAGAACAGCGTTTCATGGTTGCATTTCGGATATGTTGTGGATGTTCACCGTATTACTTTCAGCTGCCTCCAGTCTTGTGGTCCCAATGGATTCATCCCCTACAACTTAGTATGAGGATGATTGACCACTAGAAAATTGCTAGGAAATTGGTACTTTTTATTTGCTGCAATAGATTTTAACTGATTAATGTCCCTTATATTATGGGAAGTTTTAAAAAGGGAAATATAGTTACCACTCTTAGCCTTACAAATCATATAGGAAGGTGAAGAATTATGATCTCTATTTCAGGGATTTCTAAAGCAATTCAGTAATATAATGCTATGTGGAGGTTAAATAGGTATTTTTAGTGTTACATGCAACTGAAAGTAATATACAGGCGGTCCCCTACTTAAGGACACCCGACTTACAGACAACCCATAGTTACAGACGGACCCCTCTGCCCACTGTGACCTCTGGTGAATCTCTCTGGATGCTTTACTATAGTCCCAGACTGCAATGATCAGCTGTAAGATGTCTGTAATGAAGCTTTATTGATAATTCTTGGTCCAATTACATCAAAAATTTTGAAACTCCAATTGTCACTGGGGCAAAAGAAAAAAAAATGTCTAGAACTTCCATTATAAAATATACAGTTTCGACTTACATACAAATTCAACTTAAGAACAAACCTCCAGACCCTATCTTGTATGTAACCCGGGGACTGCCTGTAGACTATAATAAATTATTAAGATACATCTAATTTGACATAACTCATCTTACGGTTATACAACTTATATGCAATAGTTATACATCTGAATTTTTTCCCCCATTCACACAAAACATTTTTTTTTACATTTCTTTATTGTCAAGAATATACTGTACAAAAGATTAAGATTATCAGATATTTTCATAACCTTAGGGCACATATATAAAAGGGTTAAATATTGTGCTTTACGATTTTCCCTTTTTTCTTTGTTATGTCCTTTGTAGTATAATATAGTATTATAAAAGTACATACTGGGCTTGTGAAGGAAATTTTCCCTAATTTGAGCAAATTGGCACCAGCCTTGTGGGGATATTTTGGCCTTCTTCTAGATAAACAATGTAATTCACAGGAATGTATGGGGGACGTGAATCCGGCCAGCCAGATATACATCCCCCATAGGTGGGCAATTGGATTTTAAAAATGTTGGGTTGTCATAAGAACCAGGATTAACAATAAATCTTAATTACAGAGACCTGTGATAACTGTTACAGCTGATCATTGTAACCTAGTACTAAAGCACAATAAATTACCAATATCCAGTGGTCCGTTTGTAACTAGGGGTCGTATGTAAGTCAAGTGTTCTTAAGTAGGGGACCACCTGTATACCCTAAGACCAGTGTCCAACTGTATTTGCTTTGAAACTGTAAGATGATTTTCCTTACAAGACTTTTTTAATACCTATATAACTCTGCCTATTCCACATCTACTTTTGGGAACTGTAACAAAAGTTTCTATTTGCGGAGATAGTCAACAATGATTTAGACCGTAAGCTTGTCTTCATCGCTCCGTCTTACAGTATAAAACCCAGGAGGCAGTAAAGTTGCTGCACTCCCAATATTTAAAAGGTTAAAGGTATTTTCCAATTAATATGTTATAATTAAGAGGTTGAAATGTTACAAAGCCCAATTAATTCATTGTTTTGTACAAGTCGTTGACTGTATTATGCCACAGAAGAGCAAAGCAATAAAATGTTACCTTGTTAATCCAGCACCGAAGTTAACTTCGGCCTATGTGATTATAGATTAGTTCCATAGGGAGACATGTCTAAGCCAGCAGAGTGAGAAGGCAGCAGTGCTGCTGGGGATAGGAACGTGATTCCTTTCAAAACCTCACATTTTAGAAATGACTTTTTCTTTCTATACAGTTTTTAAAACATTAAACATTTTGTAAACTTTTATCCTATTTATATTGCTCTCTAAATTATTTGGATTTAAATAGATGACATATTACTTGGATACTGAATTTACCATTTGACATAATCCAGAAAGACACAATAGGCCTCTGCAAATGTTATCATGTGCAGAAGGCCATAAAACATATATCATACCTCCCAACCGTCCCGTTTTTTGGGCTCTGTACCCGCGTCACGGGCGGTTGGGAGAATGTCACGGCTTCCCTGCCTCTCCCCTACTTTGTCCCGCCTCCTCCTGGCCCCCTAGATAAGAGCTGCAGAGCAGCGGAAGCATCGGAGCCAGGATGAGGCGGGACCAGCCCCTGCTACCTCCTCACATGATGAAGTCATGTGAGGCAGTAGCACCGCCCCCGGCTTGCCCCGCCCCCTCCGCGAGCCAAGTCGGAGCCCGGGAGAAGACTGAATGACTGGAACCAGGAGAGGTAAGAACCTGAAGGGACAGGGGGCCAGGAGGAGGATACAGGACAGGGAGAGCTGGAGGACACAGGTGAAGGCTGCTGGGGCACTGGTGAAGGCTGCTGGGGGACAGTGAAGGTAGTACTGGGGGACAGGAGGAGGCTACTGGGGGACAGGAGGAGGCTACTGGGGGACAGTGAAGGCTGCTGGGGGACAGGAGGAGGCTGCTGGGGGACAGGAGGAGGCTGCTGGGGGACAGGAGGAGGCTGCTGGGGGACAGGAGGAGGCTGCTAGGGGACAGGAGGCAGCTAGTGGGGGACAGGAGGAGGCTAATGGGGGGACAGGTGAAGGCTGCTGGGGGACACCGGAGGAGGCTGCAGGAGGAGGCTAGAAGACAGTGGGCTACAGGAGGAGGATGGAGGACAGGAGGAGGCTAGAGGACAGTGGGCTACAGGAGGAGGAGGATGGAGGACAGGAGGAGGATAGAGGACAGGAGGATACAGAAGGAGGATAGAGGACAGGAGGAGGATGGAGGACAGGAGGATATAGGAGGAGGATGGAGGACAGGAGGATATAGGAGGAGGAGGAGGATGGAGAACAGGAGGAGGAGGAGGATGGAGAACAGGAGGAGGAGGAGGATGGAGGATACAGGAGGAGGATGGAGGACAGGCGGATACAGGAGGCGGAAGAGGATGGAGGATACTGGAGAAGGATGGAGGACAGGAGGAGGATGGAGGACAGGAGGCCACAGAATGAGGAGGATAGAGAACAGGGACCACACCATGTGAAGAGGGGTGGGGGTAGGAGTACAGATAGGATTATGTATAAATTTGGGAGATTAAATAAAAGTGGAAAACCAAATATAAAGGGAGGATAAAATTAAAGAGGGGTTTTATATGTTGCAGAATTGCATTAGGTGTAATTATAGGGGGGCAAAGTAAGGGGCATTGTTCTATGTGGGGACCATCAAGGTCAATATTATACTATGTTTGTGGGTGTGACTATGGGCGTGGTTTAGAAAAAGGGGGAGGGGCTTTCTGTCCCTCTTTCTCTCGCCCAAAAGTTGGGAGGTATGATATATTATTTTGTTGAAAGAAATACTGTCACCATGTAACCTTGTGCTGGTGTCCTCCTTTCTTTACCTCATCCCCAGTCAATGGTCCTTATTCCAGCTCCCATGTTCTTTGTCCTAATGTACTCAATTTATCGAATTTAGAGCTTCAGTTCAGCCAAGGCTTAAAAGGGTGGTACCAAGTTTACATATTATACTCAGGATTGGGAATGGCAATCTTATTGGTAAGGGGCCCGACTGCTGGGACCTTAGAATAGACCCCATTCAGATTGGGGTCCTGTTCTCACTAATTGATGGAGCACGTGTTTGATCATGCATCCTGCTGCTGTATTCAATACTGCAGGAGTGCTCCGCTATTTCTGACACTCCCATTTGCTGTCTTTGTCGTTGTGCTCAGCTATTTCCAATGTAATGGCAGGATGCTTGCTCAACTTGCTGCTCCACTAATTAGAAACAGGACCTCGTTCTCCTTGGATTGATGGGGGTCTGTTTTCATGATCTGAGCAGTCAGACCCTCACAGATCAGCTTGTTATCCCCTATCCTGCTGTTATCCAATTCTTATTCTCTATGACTTCTGTACATCCCACTGCTTGTTATAGATAGTTAGCAATTGTTAGTTCTATATTATTTCTCAAATGCATTATACCCAAGCAATGCAGAGCTTACATGAGACATCACTGTTTAATTAGCAATATAAAGAAAACAGAATATGTTGCCATATGTTAAAAGCATGCATTACTGCTGCCTGAGCTTTCCTTTCCTTTTCCTTTCCTATTGCCTATGTGTTTCTATTTACTAATTAAAATTCGTGAAACAAATTAGTTTCATGTAATTTGTTTTTATTTTCTGATGATAGCTTTTTATTTTCTATACATTATTATGTGGTTTATCTTACCAAGCTCCAAAATTTGCTTCCCACTAGCCGTAGGTAATATAGGCAGCAGTGGTTCGTAGATGTATACTTTACAAAATTTGAGTTTGGGTGCATGCTTGTAAGGGAAAAATTGGGATTTAAGAGAACCTGTCACCAGGAATGTGATTTTTAGTTGGTTCCAATTGCCTATGTTATGCTGATTTTAAAAATCCCTTTGTCAGCATTCTGAATCATTTCAGGACTTTATATAACTTTATTTAACATTTCCTGCCAGCAGCATGTGGTGAGTCCACAGCAGGAGAGGGCAGGGCAGCTTCAGGAGCTTGTGTGTCTGTGTCTCAGCATCTCCTCCACACTCATCCTCATTTCCTGTCAAGTGCATTGAGCAGGCAGGTGAGGGGATAGTGTAGAGTAGAGGAAGAATGCATGATGAGACTGAGACATAGACCTCTGCCTAGCCCCCTCCCCACATGATTCACCACATGCATCTGGCAGGACACTAGGTAATGTGAAATAAACTTTTAGAATGTACTGAAATGCTGACAATGGCATATTATAGGCTATTGTAAAATGTTGCCAGCCAAAAAGCACTTTCTTGGTGACAGGTCCACTTTAGTCTGTTCTCTTTACTTATTGGGAATAGTTTAATCTTCTTCTATAGCTTGTCATGGTAATCTTGCCTATGATAATAATAAGATGATTATTGAGAGAGGGGCATTTATCTGAGCTTGTTCACCAGTTGTATGATTTACAAACCCTTAAAACAATCACATTGCCTTGCGAAACACCAGGCATTGCAAAAAATTTCCCCTTGATGCCACTTCCTTGATAAGTGGAGTCGCGAAGTTCCTTCCTGTTGACTCACTATAGTCAGCAACTGTTCAGGCCTGAAGGGTTATAGGTAATAGAGGAATTCTAGAATTGTTTGCCAAGACAGCCACCTGCCGAATACATCAGGAGGTCAGAGCCAAACCAAAATTTAAATGGTCTTCATAATCTTCTCAAAGAAGATGGATCCAGTAGAATTCATTTTGATAGGTATCATTGTACTCTGTATCCATGTCTGAATGTTTTTGAGACTGACTGGTAGCCAAAAAAACTTTAGTTGTATAGATATGGTATGGTATGAAATCATTAAACACTCCTTGGAGAAATGAACATTGATTCTGTTGTTCCTTGAAAGTGACAACATAAGAATATAGAATCTGCCTTTTCCAACTTAAATACCTTTATATGCCTGGGAAAATACCTGTAATTGTAGATTCTCCTATAAAAGACTGACATTATTTGCTCTTTGTGCAGATGCTTTTTATGTTTTTTTTTACAAGGTATTATTTGAAGACATCTTATCTCTGGATCTGCTGCATGTTTTTTTTTTTCACATGTATTTGTTAAGATGTTATTTTAAAGACTTAATGGGTTCCACAGTTATTGTGTAAAAATATTATCTGGTGATAATATCTGTCATTTACTAGCACAATATTACATACTTATGCAAATGTAACACTCAGCCACTAGAATAGTCTTGTCTCAGAGAAGAATCATATGCCATCTGTTATACAGATAGAACATTTTCTGGCTTTATTAAAGGGTTTTTCATCTACTAAGGATAATGCAACAGAATTAGTAAAGCGACATAGCCAAAGATTACTTACTGCATCCATGGAAATAGTGGCCAGCGAATAGACGTAGGGCTGACCTAATATTATAGTCAAAAGATGGGGGATAAGAAGTCTGATTAATGAGAACAGGATTCCTCTGTCTGACCATTTGAATGGAGTCAAATATAGGAATTGCTAACTGTTGAGGATACATTGAGTTCAACATTTTGCTGTCTTTTGTACGGTACAGGGAGGGATTATCTATTTACAACCCACAGTGGAACATAAAAACACAATTAAAGGGGACCTGTCACCATGAGACCCATTTTTAGCACTCCCCCAGTCCCCACAGAGCATAGTACATATGCTGTCAAAGTGTTTTTGTATTAAAAATTGGTTTTACAGAAAAAAAAGATATGTTATATTGTACCTTTCATTAGCATCTGCTGTGTGACTAGGCAGTTGCCAAATGGGAGGGTCTGGAAAGGAGCAGTGCCCCCCCCCTCACCCTTGGGAACAGCTACTCCATGTGACCTTTTCAAATATATGAAAAGATGCTAATGAAAATACCCATCACTGTGCTTAGCGACGCCCCCTGCTCCTCTACAGCCAATCCTGAGTGTGGGGAGTTATTCATATATTTGAAAAGGTCACATGTTTCCTAAGGGTGGAAACATTTTGATTGTTTCTTCCACTGTAAGAATCACTGCAGAATGTATCACTGCAGAACCTTGACATTCCACACCCATTATTATATGTCCACTCCTGACCTACTTCTATACAGTTGAATGGATCGAAAGTGTGCATGCTTCAAATGGGTTAACAGAAACCCTGTTATCACAATTATTGGTAATGTCAAAAGTTGGACCGCAATTGATCACTGGGGATTTATTATGCCTTATCTGCCAGTTTTTTGATAAAGAAAACACAAAAATCTCCCCCTCCTGACCAGTTGTTGGGCTTCTCAGACCCACAAGGCACTTTGGGCAGGAGCAGGGCGGGCAGTATTAGACACTTTCTTATGGATTACCAGAGATGTCGTCAGTGAGGATTCATAATTGGAATATTCTGTGTGCAGTTCATGACTAGGAAATTATAGGCTCATTTGAGGAATTAAGCACCTATAAATGAGTTCTCTAGTCCTTATTTATAGGATCCTTTAATAAAAGAAATTGCTACCGAAATAACATGAATAAAGCTTCCCATAATGACCTATTTAACCTGCCACCACTCCTATGCCAGCAGCTCAGTTGTCCCTGGATAATCTCTGGTTTGGAAACATCGGAAAGACTGACGACCGCTGGACAGGAGCACCACTAGTAACCTTGAGTGCGAGCAAAAATAATCCAACATTATGGAAACCACAAATCTTGATTTTTACTAAAGTTTTTGTATGAAAATAAGAAATGTATCAGTGTATATAATCTCGCTAGGATATAATAATATAGGAAATATCATCATACATTAGGATTGGGTTTCACAGAAGCCAATGTTTTCTTCACCAGATGCCCTGTTCTCATATATTAAATGATGTCAGTGTTTCTATAAGAATAATAAGGTTTGCGAACAAATGTAATAATGTATGTCAATTCTGCTTGCAGCTAAATATGTCCTTGGTCATTTACATTTGCATGAATATTTGACTACAGTATTGTTTATTGCATTAAGGGAATTTGCTTGCAAGAGCAATAAGTAAAATTTGCAAAGTGTTGTGTCTAGTGTGGTGACATTCTTTATGCCAGTCTTAGCCTTAACCTTATAACAGTGTATTATTAGTTTTATAATCCTGCCCCCTTCTTCTTTCCAGGCACTTCTTATTCAAGACATCATCAGGAACAACTCCTTTATTCAGCAGCTCTTCTCCTGGATATCCCCTGACTTCAGGAACAGTTTACACTCCTCCTCCGCGGCTTTTACCACGAAATACTTTCTCTAGAAATGCCTTCAAGTTGAAGAAACCGTCTAAGTATTGCAGCTGGAAATGTGCGGCACTATCGGCCATAGCTGCGGCTGTCCTTCTTGCGATACTACTGGCTTACTTTATTGGTAAGTACTGCTATAGATTGTTACTAATCTGTTTGGTAGGGACTATATACTGAATATGGTGGGACATGTATAGTCATAAACTTGTTTGAGGCAACATAGTGAAAAACATGAAAGACACAAATTAGTCACTGGGAACACTGATCCTGGCAGATAACTCAGCTTTTAAGTTAAGCGCAAGCTGAGAATCATTTTTTGCAGTTGTTGTTTCCATAGAAGAATAAAAATAATAGCTGGGTTTTTTCATACTTAATGTTTCATTGCATTTAACTATTCTAGATTGTTGTTTGTGACAAAACAGAATATTATACTTTATTTCGAAGGGCCTTGTCATAGCAGGAGCTAAGAATGAACAAGATCTTACATCGCAAAGGTCTATGATTATGTTGATACTCGCCACAGCACGAAAACCCTAGCAGGATACTTGTAGTATGCCAGAACATATCTCCTAATGTTGTCTGGGCTTGAATATTAGCTCTGGGCACCACTGCAAGTTTGTTCCAGTTCAATTTAGAGATATAAAAAAATAAAGTTTTTACTCAGTGATCCCCTCAAGCTTCCATTCCCCATGTCCCAGCAGTTATTAGCTACAGAGGTGATCTGCCTCATTGAATGCTTGCATGATAGCATTTCCAGTCATATCTTGCTGTGTTGACATTTTTTTTTAAAAACCCCTTTAATGAAAACTGTTACAACATCAACATCTTTATGTTAGCTCATAATAAACTACATGTGTATATATTCAAACAGGGTGTGGTTAACAGGAATTTACTGGGTAACAATTGTTCTACAAGTACAGAAAGCCTCTTATTGTACAAAAATCTTAAAAAAGTTTTTTGTTTTTCATAGTATCATAGTATATAAGGCCAGAAAAAGACACAAGTCCATCAAGTCCACCCTTTAAGAATTAAATAATGCACTAATATGCAGCAAAGACTTACCGACTATGGAGAGGGCTCAGTCCGTGAGCCCTCTCTATGCACCCGGCATGTGATGTACTGTTACGTCACATTGCCGTGATTCGTTATGATTTGGTTCAAATCGAATTGGTTCAAATCATGTTGAGCCGAATTTACATAAATTCACCCATCTCTAATCTACTGCATTAGGTCACATATAACTACAAAAAATATAGCAAACAAGTCTACAGATTCCAATAACATATATAAAAAAGTAATCTTGTGTTTGAGTAGGAAATGTGATTGATCATTTTAACCTTCCTGCTTTCATCTGTCAGAAACCAGTAGGCTCATAAAAAGACTGCAACAAGGTCTGTTAGCAGAATACATTTTATACAACCAATAACATCAACAATATTTCCATTGGGACCCATATATGTCATTTCAGACCAGGGATGAGGCACACTGCTTAAAGTGAAGATAATGAACCCAGATGGAGCTCATACAGAATGCTCAAGGCAAGGGGCTAAACAATGCAGCTTATGGCACAATGTCAATTAATAAAAATATGGCTCTTCCTTGTACTGTGAGTGTCTACATTTAAGTATACGATGTTGATCTGAGTTCACAACAAGGTATCTTGATTTTTTTTTTTAAATATCTGGAATTTTTGTTGGTTGATATTTAGCTTAAAATGAGCACAATTATCCATGCCGCACTTTCCATAAGCACCTGCCTTCTCCCAGCAGCATGCAGAGCACTGCAAGACTTCTTCTATTACAGCGACGGATGAAAATTTCCAAAGCTATATATCTTGATTATGCCAATGCTCAGTGTGCAATACCTTAGAATAAATCAAAAGCTCAAAGTAGAAACAGGAAAATTAAAAAGTCTTCACTTTCTCCACTTAGAAAGTTTGGATCCTGTCTGTCTACTGGCTCTTGCATTAGTGATATCAGCAATTGGGCCAGAATGGTTAAAGCAATTTAAAACATGACAGTCCAATAGAATCAAACACATCTTTGTATATATTATGATTTTTCGTGAAGTTTTTTGCATTCTCCAATATCTAGCATGTTATTGAAAACCAGGAACAAGGCATATAACATAAAACCAGTACTTCTTGAATCTAGATGTAAATTTTATAGTACACTGAAGCCTATTGCCAATATATTGCCCATTCCTTCACACACACAACAGTTTGTCTTGACTATGACTACAAATTAGCAAAGTTTTTCAGGCACTGAATTATTTCTGATTCTTTTATGGTTTACTTTAGAAAAACTAAAAGAAACTATTATATCAACATCAGTTCAAACCAATTCATTTGACACCCAAATTGAGTCTTCAGAAAAATTTGTTGAAGTTTCAGCAATGCACATGGTGCAAGATTTTCTCACCTCTATCCATGACCTTCTATGCAGCTTGGCTTTGTTGACTTTTTTATTGCTACTAACCACAAAAACTACTGGCTAGAAGATATTCCCACTTTCAAAGTATCCCAGTTCTGAACACATCAATACACCAATTTCAAGAACAGAATCCTCACTTGCTGTCTGATCTATTCCACCTCTTTATGTGTAACGCTAAGTGTTCTCTCAACTACATGCGCCAAACCTCCAGGCCTTTAATTACAACAAGAGTTTGACGTTAATAGATTATTTATGCAAGAAAGGTGATTGGCTACTGTCATTGTCAAGAGTTATTTTAAAACTTAATAATCAGCTTCCTTGTAATAACACAGTATATAATATCTTTATGAAAAAACTTCCTTATATGTCCAAATGGGACCAGGACTTAAAGGACAAAAAGGACAACTACCATCAGAGAGATTTGCTGATCTATAGAATGCCCAAACTTACTTGTTTGTTCTTTACTGTAGAGGATGGCAATGACTTTCTTACTTCTAGGAACAGCCAAAGTCTTTGTAAAAAAAATACAGTTGAGCCAAGTCCTATGTCACCGTGGCACCTGTTGGCTCCGCCCTCTGATTATGCACGCTCCCACGCTGTACTTTGCAGCCTGATCCTGCCCTGCGAACAGGACATCAATGGCTTTCTGCTTTAGTGTATGACAGGACCAGACTGCATTGCCTGGGGGGTGTTCGTAAATAATCAGATGGAGGAGCAAAATGGCGCTCTTGTAACATAGGCCAGAGCGCCTGTGGCACATATGAATATTTTTATGAAGATTTCTTTCGAGGTATCTGGCCATTCCTGGAGATAAGAAAGACGTTGCCATCCCCTAGAGTAAAGAATGAACAAGTAAGTTTGGTAAGTCCACCATCAGTAAATCTGATGGTAGATGTCCTTTAAATAGAGCTTTTGACATCAAGCAGTTGGTTTAAGCCTTTAATTGGACAACTCAATATTTGCCTGGTATAAATAATTTAGAACAAATAAAAAAATGCACTTGAGGTAATATCTTACCCCTAAAAGAATAAATAATGGTACATTATGGTCATCCCTTTGGTGCTGGTGGGATTGTTGGGAAACCGGTGGCTTAGTCCGTATGAGGTTTACCCACCCTAAAGTGGCATAATTATGGTTCCGCTGAAAGTAGGATGGTTAATATTCTATTTTAATAGCTGCTAGACAAACCATCGCTCAAAGTGGAAAACATTGACCCCTGTAAAACTGAATGCGTTGTGCAAGAGGGTGCACTTTGAGCTGATCATGGCTAAAGATTTTAAACGCCTTCTTTCCTTGAAAGAGAGATTGAGCTTCTGGGAGAAATCCCTGCTTGCAATCCCACTGAATTCTTTCTAGCTCCCCCTTATTATGCTTTGCACTCTTACCCCAGACAGGGGAGAGTTTTCGTAATCACATCAATATGACTATGTACTTGGTTAGCAGATGCAGACAATTTCTAGCTCTATAAGTATTGGCCTACAAGAAAGGAACATCTCAACGTTTGAGTTAAAATGTGAAGCTTTTTTCACACCAACATTATAGCCCATTTATTGGATGTTGGATATTTGAATCCTCAGCTCTATTCTTGCCATCATCAAACCAAAAGCTCAGTAGAAATCTGATGGCCAAGGTGGAAATTAGCCAGATCTCAGCTATATCTCCGCAAAACACCGATGTACACCAAGTCCACCTCCGTAAAATAAGCTACATCAGCCTCACAATTTCCTATCACTGGCCATAAAACATCCAACTGACTGTAATATGATATAACACAGTCCTGTCCTGCCTACCGGTTTTCATAAATTGCTCTCGCTACCATCTTGAATCTATACTGCCTGTCTTGTTCAGCATCGTAATCATTGCTATCTTTTATTACAATCTACTGGAAAGGTAATACTTTTTTTTACTACTTCCTACAAATTGCGTACATTTATTATATTTTTTAGAGTTAAAGTGACTTTTATCTTTCAGTAAAAGCTATGGTAAATCAATGCTTCAAAAGTAGCCTTAGCATCACAAATAAAATCTTGGTATACACCATATACAGGACAATCAATTTTTTTTAAATTACTCTCGGCCTAGAATCATAATAATGTGCAGCAAAATTCCTTTCAAAGAAATCAAATGCAACAATATTTCTCCTGAGCAACTGGGAACCTACAATAAATTTCAGATGCTTTCATCCACAAATTATCAGTCATTAAATCTTCCCGCATTTATGTTCTTTAATTACATTAGTCTCAATGGAGTTTGAATAACATTTTTGCCTCAGAAAAGCTTGGAAGTGGGAATATTTTTCAAAGACATTTAGGACGGTCAAGGGTAACACCAGATATAGGTTTGTCACCAAAAATAGTTTATTTCTGTGGATAATTCAAAGTTAAAATGTTATTTTTGTCTGAGTTTGTCACTATATTGAACTTTATGTTGTGCAGTTCTGGACTAGATTGTATTGGAGGAATGGGATGTTAAGAAATAGAAAGTGGGCTTTTTGGTACTCGTTACTTATGGTACATCTGTCCAACCTGAGCTTTTTCATCAACTCTGAGCTGTAACCTTTCTCCTCCAGCCCTAAACAATGCATTAAAGGCAACAGCAAGATTTATTTGTAGTAATGGTACATGATAACGAGAATTCACAGCCATGACATCACAAAGGGGTTTTATAGCAGGGGCCAAATTTTGACACAAGAAGGTAATACAGGCAATGCTTGCCTCTACTTTCAGTGCTTAATGGATGCCCTGACAATCTTTGCTTTACAGTCCCTCTCAACACTTAGGAAATTTCCTCTTAACTAACCCCTGGCTTCTGAGATGAAACAGAAAGCTGGAATAGGCAGGGGACCAGTGGAACATGGAAATGAGAATGGTAGGGGGACAGTAGTAGTTAGTATGCTATCTAAATATCCTCCCATCTACCATCAAAGATCTACCATTTAAAATCAAACATGATTAGCTAGGGGCACTAACTCATAGATCCAGACACTGCCACTGTAAAAATCTTCATTTTTTTAATCAACTTTAAAAATTTTGCTAATGCACTTGAAGGGCTCCGGGGAAGTAACCTCAGACCCTCAGTCCTGCAGAATCAAAGCCTATTACACTAGCCGAACATGTCTCCCACTCCTCCTGCTCTCTCCCTTCTCCCTCTGCCTTCTAATCTGGCAGCAGTAGGAAGTGCAGGGAAAGGGGAGACCTGCTCTGCTCATTGTAACAACCAGAGAAAATACATCTGGAAACACACCCAGAGCCCATTAGTTAAGATAAAGTTTATGTTAGAAGGCAGGAGGCCATGGATAACAGATAATCAAAGATTACCACAGTCATGGTGCCTGGATCTACGAGTAAGTGTTTTATCATGCTGGATTTTGATGGTAGATTTCCTTCAACATAAAAGTACATGTTTCAACCATTATTTACTCTGGCTAATAAACTTGTTGTATCAGGGTGGTGCCCACTATGTTGTAAACACATGGGCACCTCTGATCAGCCATACTTTCTTATCTTTATTAAGGAAGTTAAAAGTAATGACAAGCCTATTTCATAGTAACATTCATTGATCCCTATGTATAATGCATTATGCATATGCATAGGCTATAAAAACTATCCACAATCCATCATCTGCTTAAATATTCCATTTACATTCTTTTATGATTGCCATTATTGCCCCATTCATGGAGATTAGCTGCAGTCACGCAGAGGCACCAGTAAATCAGCTGTGTGTGCAATTATAAATGTACTGGATGGCATATGACAGTTTCATCTCGACAGATCAATGCTGGGTGGGCATGTCATGCCAAGATGTCTTTATCTCCACTTTAGTAATAGTAGCTGCAACCTTTACTCCAGACTGATTATCACCCAACTTTCTCT
This sequence comes from Engystomops pustulosus, assembly GCF_040894005.1. Taxonomy (NCBI): domain Eukaryota; kingdom Metazoa; phylum Chordata; class Amphibia; order Anura; family Leptodactylidae; genus Engystomops; species Engystomops pustulosus. The sequence continues at coordinate 54,717,253 of NC_092414.1, read as the reverse complement.
ATGCACCGGAACCACAGATTCTGTAAAGTCTGTTGGGGTTTAGCAGTACCTGCTAAACTATAATGTTTATTTTACTAATCAACATTACATGTTGCTCATCTGGTCATTTAGAATAAAGAAGATAATTTGCATAATAATTAATATTAAATGTTTATCCAGTGTCATTTTGGAATGACAGCTGATTTGACGTGAGATTGGCTGTGAACGTATTACGGACTCAATGCATTCCTCATAAATAGCAATAAGCCATCTGAACACATTCAAGTGATATTATTAGACATCCTGCGTACAGCAGAGCCACGCAGGAACTCCATGTGCCACCATATGCTGTCTCTTTATTATGGCATCTGGTGGCACATGCCTCTTTAGGATGCAAGAACATATAGGAAGCACCAGTCCCATAAAGAGATATGGCTGCCGTTTTTTAGCTCTGTAAAATTGTAGGTCGTGAGATACAATGTAGTTGTGTGAATGAGCTCTTTGGCTGCTAATCACCAGGAACAATTGAAGTATCTCAGTGTCTCGCCTGCTCCTGACTCTTGTTGTGCTCTCTTTATTGCCTCTAGTTTGTAATATTTCCATGTAGCCCCTGCTATGGTACTACTTTTAGTGCTGTAATTTTGCCACTTTCACATCTTTATCATTACAACCCTGATGTTCTCCTGTCGCTTTCCTGGCAGTAAAATACTGTAAGCTCTTTGTGGAGGCAGAATAATGAAGCCTTGATAAGAGGCTGCTGCATTCCTTGGGAATAGGTGTTCAGCAATATTTTATGTAAATTATTTTTTATTTATATCATAATAAATTGTGCACCATATATTTTGCTGAGTACAATTCAAGAGCCTAATTAGCATTTTTATTTAAATACAATTGCAATATCCTCAGTCTTTTCAGGCAACTTTATTTCTAATGATCTAATGTATTGAGAACCTACAAGCCTGGTGTACAGGAATGTTTGGCTTTATGTAATTGTGTTGGAAAATTCTTAATTGTTTTAGATGAAAAGAGTGAAATTATGTTTAATACAACATTGTATACTGTTATGCAATAGCGTTATGTAAAATCAGCATGTTCTTTCATTGGAAGTTCTACTTAAACTATCTTGTTGCTCTTTTATGTTTTTTATAATATTATTCATTAAAGAAATATGTTCCTGTACTTCCCCCCTGCCTTTCCCTTATTGAAGCAGTATATGTAAATCCGCTTTCTGTCCTATATATGCATTGGCAGCTGAGAGATAAAGGAACCTGATAAAGTATCTACTGACTTAGCACTAGACTAGAACATTTTATTTCTTCAAATAGCTGAATCATTAAGGGATATATAATCTAGGTATGGAAAAAGTGAAAGGGACAGTCCACTTTAAGCAAATAATTTAAATTGTTTGTGTATTGAAAAGTTCCACAATTTTCCAATATACTTTCTGTAACAATTATTTGCTGTTTTCTAGATCACTGCTTACTTTCATTCAACAGGAGGCTTCATTGTTTGCTTCCTGTGGACAAATCTGGTTCCTGGTCATGTGATGTCACACAGGTGCACAGCTCCTCATAACACTCAGCTCTGATAAATGTCTTAATCACATAACCATGGATAGATATATTTCCATTGGAAGAAAACATAGAAGCTTTCTATAGAATAACATCAAGCAAAGATCTAGAAAATAATGACAAAAAGCTAACGTTGGGTGGGTAGGTGTGGAGATCCATGGATGTGTACCAATAATGCCAGAAGGAGAGAGGAGACAAAAGCGTGAGAGATTCAAGTGTATTCTACTGGGAGTGAGATATATATAAAAGAGTGACTCTCACTTTATCCAGTAGAGAATGGAGCATGTCATAAGTGAATTAAAGGAGAGGAGCTGCTGCCGACGGGACTCTTGGTCCAAGCATCTAGCAGTGACGGACTTGGCAGTGTAGTGAAGATCCACAAGGTACTCGAGGTACTGTTCCGTTCTTGTGGGCGCTGCTACACTCAGTGAATAGATGGACTCTTGTAATCATAAAACACATGTTTTCTATTAAAATATTTTATGATTACAAGAGTCCAAGAATGGAACAGTACCTCGTGTACCTCGTGGATCTTCACTAAAAAATAATGAGGAATTAAAGCAGAAAGTATATTGGAAAATTATATAACATTTCATTACACAAACAATATCAATTATTTTCTGAAAGTGGACAACCCCTTTAACCTCTTAACGCTCAGCGTCCGATATATCGGACGCTGAGCTCAGTGAGTTAGCGCTCAGCGTCCGATATATCGGACGCTGAGCTGATGCCGGTTTGGCTCAAGATCTGAGCCGAACCGGCATCGGGAAACACGGGGTGCCGGCTGTAACTAATAGCCGGCACCCCAGTGTAACACCCGCGATCGGAGTTGACTCCGATCGCGGGTGCTTAACCCGTTAAATGCCGCGGTCAGCGCGACCGCGGCATCTAACATGCCTCTGGGGGGTCTTTCCCCCACGATCGGCCCCCCCGAACCGTTTTCGGGGGGCGCCGATCGTTGCTATAGTAACTCTGGGGTCCGATCTGGACCCCAGAGTTACCTGCAAGAATTGCCAGTAAGATGGCGTCTGTGACGTCATCTTACTGGCACAGTGCCAGCCTATGCAAGTGCATAGGCTGACACTGATAATACTCTGCAATACATCAGTATTGCAGAATATTATCATGAAGAAGCAATCAGAAGATTGCTTCTTCATGTCCCATGGTATAAAAGTGAAAAAGTAAAAAAAAAAATGTTATTCAATAAAAAAATAAAGTAATAAATCACTAAAAATGCCCAAAACCCCCAAAACATATAAAGAGACATATAACTCAAAAAAAAGTCTAAATCATAACACAAACCCCACATATATAGTATCACCGCGTCCGTAACAACCCGTAGAATAAAAGTAAATCATTATTGAACCCCCACGATAAACGCCGTAAAAAAAAACTGCTATAAACCTTCCAAAAATTATGATTTTTAGCTATTCAATCCCACAAAAAATGCTATAAAATGCGATCAAAAAACCATGTGTACTCCGACATGATACTGGTGCAAAGTACAACATGTCCCGCAAAAAACAAGCCATCAACCAGCTCCGTAGCCAAAAAAGTAACAATGTTATGCCACTTGGAAGACGGCGATGCATAAATGATAGATTTTTCCCCACATTAGGGTTTTGTTTGACAAATTTAGTAAAACGTAAGAAAATATATTCATGTCTGGTATCCCCGTAATCGTATCAACCCATAGAATAAAGATAACATGATTATTAGTCTATACGGTGAACACCAAAAAAAAAAAGAGTAAAAAATCCAGTACAGAATTGATGCTTTTCTACTCCTGCCCTCAAAAAAAGTTCCTAAATTTTCAACAATAGGTGATACCAACCCCAAAATGGTAACAATGGAAAAAGCATCTCATCCCGCAAAAAAAATGGCATCACATGGCCCCAATAACGCAAAAGCGAAAATTTTATAGCCTTCAAAAGGGGCCAATGAGGAAACTAAAATCCTGGCAGCTGCAGGGCGCTCCTTCCCTTCTGCGTCTCGCTGTGCGCCCATAAAACAAGTAACGGCCACATGTGGGGGGTCTTTGTACTCAGGAGAAATTGCAGAACAAATTGTATGGTGGGTTTTCTCTTTTTATATTTTGGAAATGTGTAAATTTTAGTGCTAAATGAACGTATAAGGGAACAATTTGACCATTCTAAATTTCACCTCCATTTTGATTCAATTACTATGAAGATCTCAAGGGGTTAACAATCTTCGTAAAAGCGGTTTCTGATAGCTTGAGGGGTGCAGATTTGAAAATGGGTTGGTTATATAGGGGGGTTTTGATGCTAAATATGTAAAATTTCATTCCAAACTGTATTTATCCCCAAAATAGTCAATTCTGAAAATCCGGAAAAAGCGATATTCTTTTTGTAAGCCGCGTGACATCAAAATAAATTATCCAGACATATCAAAAATTATGAAAATGTAAAGTAGACAAATGGGAAATGTTATTCAGCAACTTATTTAGGTGGTAAATCGATCTGCCTGAAAACGCAATGATTTTGAATTTCGAAAATGGCAAATTTTTAAAAAAATTTATCATATTTTCTTTTTTTTTGTAAATAAACGCAAAACTTATCGGCCAAAATTTACCACTAAAATGAAGTACAACATGTGGGGAAAAAACAATCTCAGAATCGTTTTGATAAGTAACAGTGTTCAAAAGTTATAACCATATAAAGCGACGCAGGTCAGAATCCAAAAAATCGGGCTGAGCCTTAACCTGCAAAATGGCTGCGTCCTTAAGGGGTTAAGGATCAACTTCCCTATCTGTTTGAAGTGGGTGGGCTTCTGAAGGTTTTCAGATACACTGCTCACTGGAGGAGAAAATAGCAGAACAAAGGCAGAGAAGCCGCTGTACTTCATAAAGTAAATTACAAAGTTTATTACCTGCATTATTCATTACTAAAGCAGAAAAAATATGTGTAAAGGATAAAGTTAAATCAATTAACTATCCTGCTAATTGCTTGAATATAGAGATCACTTATAATTGATTTGTAATGGATTATTGGTGGCATAAATTGGTGGAGTTCCCGCTATATATAGCATATATTTGTTCACAGATCACGGATTTAGTTTGCCCTCCTTATGTCAGGGATTATTTTATATCATTGGGATTCCTAAACTTTTTAACAAGAAGTCTCAAAGGATAATAATCTGGTAGTATATAATTGTTCTTTCTTCCCGGGATCTCATAATAAAGTGGCAGCCAGAAGGCTCAGGATGTTTTCCTTCCATTTTACATAGTTTTAGTGATACATCAAAAGGTATAAAAATGTATACAACAATTCTAATTAAAAACCCTCCTACTTATGCACAACTCCATGTAAAATCCTGTTTTTATGGCATAGGAATTTTATTTTAAATTAGAGCTTGCATGCTTGGCTGTTTTCATTTTCAATTTGCATTGTTAATAATTACAGATTATGCCGTTTTGTTCATGACAAGGGAAAAAAGGAACATAACAAAGACAAAAAAGAAAGACAGAGTTAGAAGAGGCTTTCTTAGTCATGAACATATTGCATTCTACCATATAAAATGTGCAAACAACTAAGATTAGCAACATAATAACAAAAATAGCAAAATATTCTGGTTTGCTGCTCAAGCTTTCTTTACAGATTAAACCCACACTTAATTATTTGGAACAAATAACAGGACACAATGAAAGCATTATAATGAATTCCTAATCACTAGTATGGAAGAGGACTGACACATCATAGTAGACTGGCATTCATTTTGCATGCATGTAGTTGGAGTAAAAAATGAAAGGTGGGCAACTTCTAGGAGTCAATACTTGTATCCAAGAAGTCAGAGACCGGCTACAGGAGCCAATGCGATTGAATTGGAATGGCAGGATTTTATGGTTATTACAGATATAGCCATTCTCTATTGGCCTAGATTTGAAAGATCTGTAATGAACCATGATGCTCTCTGCACACTGCGACATAAAAAGCATTATCTTACAGGCATGAAAGACTGGATGGAACACATAAAAATCAGTGGCATCAATTTCCAAATCGATGCTATGACCAAGCCTTAATATCGGCTGCACTTCAGCCCCATGCTGTCTTTTTAGCCCATTTGGCCTGCATTTTGGTGACTTCTGCATAAAATTGATTGATAAATATTCCCCCATAATCTTTTTGGATTTGCTTCAAATAAATTTTTCAAAATGCGAGCTGTCATTTATCCCATAGTTGGGGGACTAAAAAAAAAATTAAGAGATAGGATAAGATAGGGAAAAAGAATAGAGGACTAGAGGGGGAATGTACCAATTTCCAGTACAATTGGGGCAATGAGGATTTGGACCCAAATGGAACCTACCTAAAAAAAAAAATTGTTGAAGCTTCAGCAAACATATTTTTGCTTTAATTATCCCTTGTCTGCAGTCTGCAACAATCATAAGTCACCTGGGCTCTTTTCAAGTCAGGAATTGTCATGGCGTGGATTCTAATCTGTAGGATTACCTACATTTCCAAATGTAAATTTTGAGTAGCATACTGTATAAATAAGATGTCTTAAAATCTCATACACTTACATACTATTGTATTGTATCTGCACTGTTTCCACCACATGCGACCATAGTCTTATAGAAAAAATGACGTGTGTGGGTGACACTGCAGCATCACAATGACATTAACTCTTTCTTCTCCATTCTCCTCTGCATTGCTATGCAGCCTCTGTGCTGTCTTCTGTTGGTGTTCAGATAGAGGGATGCCTATGCATATTAAGTGAGCCGTGTTATGTGTCACTGTGCGTATTTGTATATGTGTGTGTATTAAACTCACTGTTCAGGTTGACATGGTAACCTGAAGGATCAAGAGTTGTCTCCTTGATCCTTAAAGTTTCCATGGCAATTGTAGATCCATGATTAAATCCCTGCTGGCTAATAGTGGAAGCAAATGGACTTCACAGTATATACATGCAGCCATATGAGCTGACAAAGACAAGGCATTCAATCCAAATGAGCTCACGACATCCAGGCACGTTTAACACTTTCAATGCCTTTGTGGTATTCACATACCAGAAACTAATTTCCACAGGACTCTATACAATTAGTATAATGAAGTGAATCCATTATTCGCTACTTAAAGGATATGATATTGTAAAGCAGTGAAAGAGTGCAGTCATTACTTGTCAGTTTACAGGTTTGCTGTTTTTTTAAACCTTAATCCATATCTTCACCAAACAAAATACAGAAATATACTATATCCCAGTAGTCCATGGTATATGTATTTCTTGATTCTCCATAAAACAATAGATATTACAGGAAAATATTTACAGACATTGCCTGGGTTACGTACAAGTTAGGTTCTCTAGGTTTGTTCTTAATTTGAATTTGTATGTAAGTCAGAACTGCACTAGAACTGTAACTCAAGACAAAATTTTTTTTTATCCATATAAAAATAGGATTTTCATCATTTTGGGATGTCATGAGAACAAGGGTTATCAAAGTTTCAATACATTCATTACAGTTTAAGTTCAGTAGATTACCAACATCCAGAGAACTTTACTATAGGTCACAGTGGGCATAGAGGTCATTTCTTCAATACAATATAACTTTATTGATCGCTATCAGGAAATTGTGTCGCGCAAACACACACCGCCTGGTCCAGGACTTCATATAAGCATATAAACACACAAGAAACATGAAAAATCATTAATAAAGGGGGGGGGGGAGCGATTGGGGTTTTTGGTGGCCGGTAGCAACTCTAGTCCTGTGTATACTGTTTTGTTGTACATATCAATAGCTTTCGGGATAAAGGAGTTCCTCTCAGTATGGCAGTTTATTTGGCGGTAGCGCTCTTTGAATGTGCTCAGTTAATTTGCTATGAATTGGTACAGTGGGTGCGATTTGTTGTTATTACAGTAAATTTGTGACAGACCTCTTCAAATCGACCTATTGGTAAGCCAACTGTGCCCTCCAAATATTTTTTGTGATGTTGCTCTCTATAGGATTACTAGGATTAGTATAGAATTACTTCTTTTCGCACATGTTATATCATAAACTGTCTCAACCTTCGCTAACATATTAACTCTTTACCCACCTGTGACCGTACCTCATGCGTTGGCTGTGGGTGATTGGAGAGCTCTCTCCGTACTCGGTAGGTGTTTGCTGCATATTGCAGCAAACACTTACTGGTAACACCTGCGATCTGTGCTAGCACCAATCACAGGTGCATCAATAGCCGGCGGCATTAATGAGCCAGCGGTGCGCGAGTGCCACCATCTTGACGCTAATAGTTGTTCCCCTTTACGTCATTGGGGAGTGGCAATTCATTGCCATGACAGCCTCGAGTCACATAATGACTTATAAAGGCTATGTTTTTTTACTTAATGGGGCAGATTTATCAAGCAGTCTGAAAGTCAGAATATTTCCAGTTGCCCATGGCAACCAATCACAGCTCCCCTTTAAAATATTCATGAGCACTGGTGAAATGAAAGCTGAGCTGTGATTGGTTGCCATGGGCAACTGGAAATATTCTGACTTTCAGACTGCTTGATAAATTTGCCCCAATGTGTTACAATGTGCGATTTGCATAGGGGAAAAAAAGATGTAGGTTGCTGTACTATTTTCTTTTTACGTTATTTAGTATTGGAAGGGGAACCCGTGGCAAGCAGCAAAGTTTTTTTTTTTTTTTGTGATTCCATCCTTATCGTTCTTGTACATACATTTTGTGGCAAGAAAACACCTACTATGTTGATATTTACCTTTTTTATGTAGATGTATCCTAATGTTACTTTTCAGCGTCCGGTGGAAGATATGAGGGGATCTCTAGATTAACTACATCATGAGGCAGGAGAGTTTGTCCCTGTAGAAATGGCCTGCCAATATAGGACCATCAATTGTTTGGCTAAATTGCAACAAGACATATAGGACAGCCTCACTGATACATGTATGCATCTACCAGGCCTACTTGTTCCTCTTCTAAACCCTTAGGGATGTCCAGATTTATTCTGCTGTGCCAGGTTTAATTTTTTAAAAGTAATATGCATAATGCATAACAGCGCTGCAGTTAATTTAATTTTAGCCTTTTTTAATTTGCTGGTTCAATGCTTCACTGTTTTTTCAAGTTTTTTTTTTCTGTGTTCTTAGGAAATTAGCTGAAAAAAAATAAAATACTTGCTACTAGGTACTGTAACAATGCCATAGTATTTTCATTCTGCTGATATGAATGCAGGCAATGATTTCTTGTTATTTTATTTTGCCTAACAAAATTAACTCAAATCAGACAAGACTTTTTGAAAAGGTCAATTGGCCCTTTGCTAATATACTTGTATGCTAATGGCTTGTTTGATGTGAGCGGTGAGCACGAGAACGGTCATAGCTGAAATACTTTGCATTAAATCAAATTTAACTTGAATAGGAAAAAATTGCTTATAATGAGCTTTGTAGATGACTGAGGGCCCATTTATACTATTTCATCGCTGATTACAAAATGTATTTCTGATCCATCAAGCAGAGCGCTGCTGTCATATTTGTTGGTCTCTGACCTGTACAATGTTAAGGTTATTTTTTTACTTCTCTTTTGGTAATTTTTGAGAGGAGAAATGAAAGCTGCATGCATCTTGACACAATGTTACTCATCTAGCTCTATTCTTATCAGCTTGTCAGTTTGAAATCCATGGATTGATACATTACAAGTGGATTTCTCATCGAGGGTTAATGTTATGCTATTAAAATAAGCACTTGTTGAAGATGTTAGATTATCACTACTAGAGCTTGTAACTGGAAAACTCAATCAGGGATACTTTTTTTTTTCTAGTGAATGGTAATCACAGATTCTTGATGATGTTTCATTGTCTAAGAACAGCCCTCTAAGTTGTCATCACTGTCTATACCTTAAGTCGATGTTATGTACAGAGATTACGTCAATTATATGATAGCAATAATTGGTAAAAAGTCATAGTAAAACAAGTATTTTCGGACCTAAAGATATAAATCCCCTTTGAAGATCAGAAATTCATCCAAGAATTAGGAGGGAGATGAAAAAAAGGAAAAAGTCCTAGTAGATAATTTTGAATACCTTTCAAAAAGCTGCTTGACAATTCAGCACAAGAGGGGTACATGTTTATATAAGGAGGTTATACGTATGATTCCTTAGAAATACCTATTTGATGAGACCTTTCCTTCTGAGAACGGGCAGAGGCTTTGAGCTAAACCTTACATTATTGAACAGTATCTTCTTTCTTTCACTCCATTAATGTTTCATACTGACTGACACACAGGTTGGAGCATGAAGATGTGAATTCTTTGGGTGGTCCTCGGACTCTGACATTGAAATGTTCAAAACCACTCAGACCTGAGCACCAGGCAAGTTCTGTATCAGCAGCATATTGACAATTTCCTGCTGTTACTCTACTCCGCAGACCATGATAAAATAGACACACACAGATAACTGTACAGAGATGTGAAAGTCCTCAGCAGTTACTGATGAGAAGTGAGATGAATGACAAAGTCTTCTACTATTTTTCATATATTAATGTTATGCTATTGGTTAGTTGGCTGACGTTAACACAGATCTAGTCTATTTTCTTTTTATTTAAAGGGGCAATAAATATTACAGAGTAATTTTTATCATACACTGCCCCCTTCCAAAATGTTTTTATAAGAACTGATCTATGCCCATTAAATGAGCTGCAATAACATGTAGAACCAGTAACCGGCCACGGACATAACTGGTACTTTAGTGGGGGACTTAATATATATGTTGTATTTATTAGAGAAGACCACTAGCACTCACCAGGTAAAATTCATCCAATTCTTTATTTCATGCATTTAAAAATATACAGGCAGCCAGGGTAAAGATGAGCAGGGGACGATCAGCACAAGCAACAGATGTTTCGGGACTTTTCCGTTTATGAGTTTCTATTTTTTGCTCTGTTCCTTTAAAGAGCTGTAACTTTTTTATTTTTTCAGTTTACATGTATGTATGGCTTGTTTTCTGCAGAAAAATGAGGACTTCATAATGGAACCATAAAATCTTCCAAATCGGACAGGTAGGTACCAACGTATAGAAAAGTACAGGCACACTTCCTCCTCCTCCCCTCTAAGTCACTCCACTCTTTCATAAATTCCAGCCAATACTGACTTCCCTCAAAGAACGTCTTGTCTATGGTTTCTACTATTGGTTGCGCCAGGTACTGCAAATCATATTTGCAAATAAATTGGATATTTGGAAATAAATTTGGACTGAGATATATTGCCACTCGACTGAATAGAACTGGTTTCGATTTTTGAACTTTTGAACTCTTCAATCTCTTTGATAAAAACGTACTGAATTCACTTATGGGTAACCTAAGTCTGTGTCTGGGCAGGTTATGCTAACTTTAACTTTTCTGGTTGCTTTTTGTATATTCCAGAGCAACGCCCTACATTTAAAGGGTTTGTCTAGTATTTGAAATCATAGTTTGTAGCTATGCAAGCAATGCATATGGTAATAGCATATAAGCATAATGTCTTCTTCAGCCTGCTATCCAGTAGCACAAGTGTTAAGAAAAGCATATGTTTGCTCCTAATGAAAACATATGTATTGAGTTTTTGTTGTGTGTGCCTCCTTTAGTGTGTTACTCATATCTGTCTCCCAGGGGGTACGGCGGGCTTCAGCTATTGTAACCATCAACTGCTGTGTTTTTCCATTATTTAATAATCCTGAAATAAGGGTTATTAAAAATCATTTCTGGTTCTCAAAAATCAAATAACTGTGTTCTGCACTTAAGGTGATTCTCATGAACGCAGAAGGTCATGTTGCAATATACTGCAGTATGACTTCATGAATAATTTCAGATGTAATTGCACATTAATCTTGGAATTAAGATTGAATCTAGGGGGACATATATCTGTAAATAGCAGTTTGCTTTATTTCAGATAGGAAGACGCAGTGATGTTTTAATAATTAAGGAGCCTATTCACTTGTACTTTATTCTATTCCTCCAGCAGGATTCCTTAGCGATTAGTTCCAATATGAGCTACAAAACAGCAGTATTAATTTTGTTTCCAAATGCCTACAAGTGCACTTCATGTCATACCAATAATATTCATGCTTGTTTAATATTCCTAAGGATGCTCGGATGAAAAAAAAAACAAAACCTGCATGAATGTAATGGAATATGTGTTTGTCATTTATTGACAATGAAATACACTTTCTATTGTGTGAAGATCTTCTGGCTTCTCAGTTTGTCTTAGAAGTCTTGCCACAAGTCTGTCAATGACTACGGCAAAAAGTTAGCAAAGAACAATTGATGCCTTGTTCCACTGATGTTTTATATATACACCACACAGCGCGTTCATCTATGCTGCTCCCCCACCTACTGGATTTCATTGTCCTGTATCTACTCTGCTGACGGCTTATCTGCTGCTCTAAATGAGCACGGTATCTTGTCAGGGTGAGAAAAATATTAGCATTGTAGATATGTCCACTAACAATGTGAATTATACTTGAAACAGATGTACTCTGAATCCAAACTAAGTGTCTCCTTCATCACATATACTTGTGTCTGTAACTCAAGTAGCATACATAAAGGGCAAAGATGTATGAAATAAAAAAACTGTGTAATCTAGGGGCCCGACTAATAACTAAATAAATTAATAGCTTTGTCTCAGGAGCTTATCTAAATAAAACGGGTAAAAGAAATCCACTTGGAAAGTTATGATAACATCCTTCACTGAACTTCTATGACCTTTTTAATGATGTAGTTCAATCATTAAGAGTCAGTATAGTGAAATAAAATACAAAGACACAATGACACATACTTGAGAAGACCAGAGCCTTATCTTGACCAGATTTATATTTGTACATTAATTATGCATACTAGTCATCTTGTATGACTAGAAGACCAACATCAAATTCAATTTTAAGTCATTTCAATGACTTGTGGACGCCCTGCAGATTGCAACACTTGTCCAGGTTATTTTATATAATAGGAACATTGCTTAAAAAAATTGTTTTTTCTTTTTTTTACAATGGTGTTTAATTTGTAATTTAAAATACTCAATGAAAAGTAGATGGCGGAAAGTAGGACATCAAGCCTTTCCAATTTTAGACATGTCAGGCATTCACTATTTTTATCTACAGGATCTCTAGGATTCTAGATTTATGTTTTTAGATTTCAAACCTGATATCATACATGGTTAGGACATAGCTCTCCTGTGCATCCCTCATACTTTGGAACTCTTTGACAAAATTTGTAAGACTGTCTCCAAACTTCCTGAAAACCCACTTGTTCAAGATTGCCTATAATACACAATAACTGCTCGGCTCCCTCAACTATCTCCACCTACCTTCTTGTATAGATTGTGAGCCCTTATGGTCAGGGTCCCCTACTTGTTTTGGATCTGTGTAGTTTTGTATTTGTATGTGTTGTTTTGTATGTTATATGTAATGTATGTGAATCCCTTACTGTTCATACAACACCATGGCAATAATGGACCTCTATACATAAATAATAATAATAGGACTAGCTAGTTTTTAGAAAATCAAAATGTAAAAAAGTAATATGTAGTGGCTAAAATAAACATGTGGAAGGACAGCAGGAGAGAACAGAAAATAGGACTGTCTTCAGGACACACAGCGTACCAGGAAAGAAACATAACGCTGCCCGTCAACAGCTGAACAGTACATGCAGTACCATTCCATACTGTATGGGGATTCTACATCCTCTACTACATTGACCTTACTTGAAGACCAGTGTTTGGTGCTCAGAATACTGACATAAACAGTACTTACTTTCAGCTTTAGGCTCTTGTTTATAAGCAGTGAATGCCCAGGTCTGAAAGATGAGCAGGTACATTCCTGGTGAGACTTGATGCTTGCACTGTGCCGTACTGTGAATGTGTCCGATAGAAGGCTGTGAGTTATTAAGCATAGATTGTGATTATAAAACATAACTTTTAATCATTGCTAAATAAAATTAGAAATTAGAAAGCAAACAGTTGATGAAGGTTGAGTGGGGAAAGTGCCACGCCGGACTAAAAAGGTAACACTTTAGTCACTCTACAACAGCAAACTCTGGATGAATGCATTTGTCCATAACTGACTCATCAACAAACCTTACAAAAAATATAGTCCATCTTACCATAAATATTGCTTGTAGCATTCTAAGGAGAATATGTTTAGAACTACATTTTAGACATTGAAATAGAAAACACAGTGTGGAGACAAAGAAAGTTATACCTAAAGATATACAGACACAAAGAAAAGGAGGGGTAGTAGTAGCAACAGTGACCAATGGGCCTCATACCTGTCCCTAGTATATCCTTTTATATCCTATCACTATTCTATCAAAGGGAGAAAGGCTAGTAAGCCCTAATACCTCAACTTGGGGCTGCAGCCCTAAAAAGCTGCCACCCCGACTGGAATCTATCCATAGCTAGGGTTCCCTAGTATGAACCAATAGATAAAAGGTCCCACAAACTGACAAATTAGGTAATCAAATGATGTTTGACCATTACTTTCAACAAGGTTCCCAACATGTCATGTTTCGTCATTCCTCATAAAGGGAAATTAGAAAGTAGTAACCTACAACAAAAGCCATGAGTATTTGGAGTTAGCTCACGGACATAGGGCACAATTGTATGCATGAAGCCTTAATGTATTAAATTAAAATGTTCCCCTAGCTTAGAAAAAAACAAAGACAACCTTTTTTTTAACGGACAATAAAAATATGTCTCCCTTTTTATGGACTACCTACAACTGTATAAAAACTTAGCAATACTGGTTCTACAATATTCTGAAGTAAACAGAGATCCATATTTATGTAGAAGTATACCAAGAGTATTTCTATATTTGGGCCACTCTAAAATTCTATCTGGCTAGCTGCCGCTCTTTAAAATCATCTGTGTATCACAAACCATATAACCAACCCTTCATTCCATCTCCCAAGCGGAGAAATCATCTAGGAAAATAAAAAAGGACAGTATTATTTTCCTTGAATATATTTTTCATAAAAGATGAGGGGTAGAGGGAATACAGGCATGCTTTCCATTCCCCTGTACATGGAACACTTAATATTATCCTATGAATGCTCTCTATTCTAACGGAATATAAATCATCTTGTATATTGAGATACAATTTTTCCCACAAATCAAACATCGTCAGAGCTGTAGTCTTGTTTTGCCAATGTAATATTTCTGAAACTCCTGAAATAAATAAGGAATAAATGAGAGACAAATTGCATTCTAATATATAATTTCCTTACACTTACTGAGCGTGGTTGACTAGAAGAGTAATAAACTACAACAAATGGGAGACAAGACACAAGCCTTTTCTGCACAGAGTGCAGTGAGGCTGCAAAAACAGAAATAGGTTTTTCATTCCTCATGGGGATTAGGTTCTGTCTCACTATGCAGCCTGTTCAGAAAGCAGCAGCTGCACATTTCCCTGCAGCTTCATCAACCAGCAAAACAAACATGTAGAGAAGAGACATGATGCATGGTGACCACATTGTCCCTCGCAGGTCTATCTGCTCTCACTTCTTTGGTGTCATTTTCCAACAATTCTGTATGAAAAGCTCATATAGATCCATCTCTTCTCTCAAAGCGGTGTCAATCCCACAGACAGAATCCAAGTAATTAGCTCTGAAATTCCAAGCAGACATAGGCTGGCCTTACAGTGATAACAAAGGGTATTTACACCCTTGCACTGAATTTGCTATGCAACGATGGTGGTGCTGTGGTGGCTGTACAACAGATATAGCAAAATGATTGGAGATGCTGCATTTATTGAAGTACATAAAGGGCAGTTCCTGCAGTGACCTGGATTGGGATGAGAGAGTAGAGAAGGATCTCTTTGCTTCCTCCCCTGCACAGGGGTACTAGATGTCCCTCCCGCACTGATCACATAGTTTAGGCACAGAAAATATGATCAACTTAAATTATATACAACCAGATTTTTAGTTTTTACATCATTTTTTGTGGTCCACGGTGTGCCCTCAAAATAATAAGCTATAAAAAATCCTGTGCAGCTTACAGTGTAGTCCAAAGTAGCACTTTTGTCACATAAAGCATGAATGGCATCAATGGCAGCAAGTTAGCCCAATTCATAATCCTGTATCAATATACTATTCCATGCCTAAACTGCACACTATATTTATTACAACCATATAACTGAACTATTATTAATAATGTATATTAAATATAAGGAGCCATTCCTTTTTTTTTACAAATAAATCTTTAATTGTCCTTATATTTTCCTTATTAAATATTACATTTTATTTGTATGATATGTAGAAAAAAAATCTATTACATCTTCTTTCAATAGAAAGGAACAGATTTCTTTTTGACTGGAAACTGCTGTGATAGAAATTAAACCTGAGCCCAAGCTGTGCGAGGGAAATCCCGAGCCATAGCGATAAGAAGGTCACCTGCAATGACAAACGCATGCTGGGCTGTAAATCTAAGGAGTGAGTGCACTATGCTAGTAAGAGAGAGGAACTGCACAATGACTTTAATAAGGAATTGATGGACCATTTCTCAACATTAAATGTCTGTGAGGGTAGGCACACTTTATCCGTTTAACATCCAAATATGTGGTGCTACCTCTAGCTATTCAAAATTAACTTACGTCTATAATATGAGAAATATCTCAATTAGTAAACAAAACCTTCACTTCTGGTAAAACATACCACCTTAATCAGTACAAAGTAAATGCCCAACAATTTAGTTGATTAGTGTTGAGTGTACCCAAATTGCAAAGTTCGGGTCCACAAAGTCAATGTCATCTCAATGACCCGCCCAATGCCACCCAGCCTCCCCCCGTCGCTTAACGCAAGTGTTTGGTGCTTGCACTGATTGCAGTTGTTAACTCTTTAAAAATGACCAATAATATTAATAGCTACGGCTGCATGCCAGTACTAATCCTGCTACATTGGAAGCAAAGACTCTCCCCAAAATGGAGCCACTTATCGCTGCCAGCAAGTTAGGGCCGGTGGGTATTTGCTGGCATCTTTGCCCGCTACATTTAAACAGTTAGTACTAGTTACTGGTCGGGGACCAGATTCCATACATAAACCTTCACCAGTATTCTAAAATTTGGGTCCAGACACAAAGTGAGGGAGCATAGCAGTACAGTTATTGCACATTGTGGGTAATACCAAAAATATGAGTTTTCAAATTACATTTGGTGGTTTGAAAGGTGGGGAAAAATCTGACACATTTTGGTAGAAAGTTATAGAGTAGATGAAATGCATAGGAGTAAAGCAGAAGGTCCAGTGAGGAATGGAGATTATGTGTGGGACGGTTTTGGCTGATTAGTTCAGAGATACATTGAGGGGACAGGTTGTGGACAGCTTTGTAAGTCATGGTTAATAGTTTTAACTGTATTTGTTGTGTAGGTAACCAGTGGAGAGACTGGTAGAGAGGAGAGGCAGAGGAGAAACAAGGAGACAGATTATTAGACAGCAGCAGGATTAAGAATAGAGGAGCATTAAAGAGTTAGCTGGGAAACCAAAGAGAAGAATATTGCAATAGTCCAAGTGGAAGATGGTGAGGGCATGGATTAGTCATTTTGTACACCACTGATTGAGGAAGGGTAGTAATTGAGAGACGTTCTTGAGACGGAGCAGGTTGTAGTAAGGAGGAGTCAAAGAAGACTTCAAAGCAGCGGGGATAGTGTGGGTCCATGAATTGTGACGGTTAGGTCTGGTGGGAGGGATGCGTTAAGTGGAGAAAAGATTAGGAGTTCTGTTTTGTTAATGTTAAGTTTTAGAAAACAGAAAGTTAAGAAGGAGGATATGGCTGATGAGAACTCTGAATAGAAGTGATATCTTGGCCAGAGATATAGATCTGTCTGCCATTAGCATAGGAGTGTTATTGAAAGCCATGGAACTTAATGAGCTCTCCTAGGCCAGAGGTGTAGATGGAATATATAGCCCCTAAATAAAGAGTCTTATTAGCACACCACTTGGCTCTTAGACAATGTTCGGTCCAAGAAGTTAAAATTAATTTTTTAGACCTGACATTGATTTTTTTTTTTTTTTTTAATGAAAAGCATCAATAAGTAACAGTTATGTCTGGTGAGCAACTTGTTTACATGAAATATATTCTATACATTGTATTGATGGAACAGATGTGACAATAATGATATGAATTTATCATGCAGTGTTGTTAGAGATGATGGACTGAAGCTACATTTGGGTTTGGTGATCATTATGATTTCTTCATGAATCAGGTTGTTCCTCTTGTAAGATATAGAAGAACCTGTTTTGTTGGCAATTCTTTCCTGAAATAACAGCCAGAGTTCTTTTAAGGCTGGCACAGCTTATTTTTGGAGAACAGCATATATTGATTTTCAGTCAGTCTTTTATATCCAGATTCTCAAATAGACTTGCATTTTACTCTATTTCTCCGGGATAGTGATAGGTGGGAATAAAGGTTCTGCTTGTTCTTGAAGCCCTGGCATGAAGCTTGACCGAAATAAAGACTTCAGCACATTTACCTTCCTCAAGTGAGAACATTGAAACATAGAGGGTCTTTTTCCGTCCCTGTCAAATAGGCAGAATCCAGTTCAAAATTGAGGTGAATTCCTGAGGTCAGGTTTTGTTTGCATTGCAGAGACACAAGTAATATCATGTGCAGCGTGATATATTTTTATCTGAAGTCTATCTCCACTTCGTTGCATAACCTATGTACATTTATTTTCCCAGTATTTTCTCTTTCCAACACTATTTCTATATGTTCACTGACTTTCCATTGTATTTCTAAGGTTGGTTGCATTTATTATCAAACGGTGATGATATGTTTTTGTACTTTTTGCATTTTTGGCTCGGTAAGGCTGCCGGCAGATGGATTTTATGCTGCCCAAATTATGGCTACAAATCCCATCCTAACCTGTAGTTTAATGACACTAACTTACAGCATCATAGATCCCTAACAACCTGAACTAGCCTCATCATCAGGATCTATGGTGCTATAAACTTGTGTCATTAAAACCCCGGTCAGGATGTGGTTTGCAATAATATTACAGACCATATACTGGGAATGTAATATGGATACATAGATGTTATTTGCACATACTGTATAAGGATCACTTCTGTACCACCATTTTTTAAAAATGTTCAACCTTTTATGATTCAGAATAATGAAGCCATGGAAATGAATTGATTGGTAGTTGCCATTCATTTTGCATACATCTTGTGTTTTTGGCTCAGTTAGGTTATAAGGGTTATTAACTACAACTGTATTATGGCTCTATATATTCTTTAAAGAATCTGCTGAGTGTAGATACCACAGCATTTGGATGAGAGTTGCAGTCTCTTCACTACTTACCAAGTCCAGGATCTCATATATTGCACAGCAATTGTACTTGTTTTTGTAGCTCAGTCCTAGACTTTGTAGTAAACAAGTTAATTCTAATAATGTTGTGTTACATATTGTTGGAGTTGGCATGAAAAAAATCTTTAACAAAAATTCACAAGAATCAATAATACAAGTGACTACATGAAATATATCTTATTAGAAGAAAGTTGTTCCTTGTGCACTTCCTTTATCTTTTATCATTTTCCCTCTTTTATTACTTATCTGTTTTCCACACAGAAATTATAGTGAACAGGAGCTCACCGATCAGGTAGCATAGAAGTGGTTTGGAAGCTCCTATATAATCTGACCCCATAATTTAATGTGGATTATCAAAAAAACTGCATGTCTATTATTTAGCAATTTTTGGGAGGATTGGCATTCATGCTCAAATCAGAGGCAGACTCTGATTTGTAAAGGTGTCTAAGATTTACTGAGGATTACAAAATTTGGGTTACCATATATACTCGAGTATAAGATGACTTGAGCATAAGCCGAGTTCCCTAATTTTACCACCAAAAACTGTGAAAATCTATTGACTCAAGTATAAGCCGAGGGTGTAGTATACAGTCAGCCGGCCCCCATGTAGTATACAGCCAGCCCCCATGTAGTATACAGCCAGCCAGCCCCATGTAGTATACAGCCAGACCCCTGTAGTTTACAGCCTGACAGCCCCCTGTAGTTTACAGCCTGACAGCCCCCTGTAGTTTACAGCCTGACAGCCCCCTGTAGTATACAGCCGGCCCCCTGTAGTATACAGCTGAAGTGCTGGATGGTGAGTATTAAGTTTATTTTTTGTATTGACTTGTGTATAAGCCGAGGTGAGGTTTTTCAGCCCATTTTTTGGCTTGGCAACTAAACATTAACGGTTATCAAAATCATGCAACAAAATATTCACTTGAATATTCATCAACTGAATAGGAAGACTGTGCAAAGTCTAAATCTTCTACTCAGTTAGCGTAAAGCACTTGAACCTATATATACTGTATGAGAATTATAAACACTGTGGTCCATGATCGGTAGATGTCTGGACTGCTACTTTCATGCCCAAGTGAAAATGATCCAGACAGGCGCCACTGGACTCCAATTGATTATGGCTGCTAATATTTATAAATTTATCTTCAGAAACTGTGGATCCTTATTATATAGAACTGGTCTATACCTGTTTTATTGTGATTTAAATAATGAAAAACATAACCTTTTTCTGAATACAGAATATGGAATGAAGAAAGCCATGTCCCAAATAAGTCTCAATACATCACATTAAATGATTGCATCTACCTAACCTGTTCAGACTGCCCTGGATGACCCTCCATTGTCTTTAGGGGACTTTATTGTTCTGTATTTGTGTAATTTGTAGTCTACAGTAGCCCTATAAACAGGCTTTAAAGATTTTTTTTTCAGAAGTATTTCCTCTCCTAAATGCCAATTCTGATACAAGTATAATAATTATAATATATAATAATAAAAAGATCTAGTAATTTAGCAATAAAATTTACTTGCGTTAACAAAGTCGACTGCTTAACCTGCACTGGCAATGACTGTTGCTACAGCAATGGTATAAGTAATAAAGAGGCAGCAGTGAGCAAGAACATAATGGATTTCATTTAAGGACTGCTAATCTTTCCTGGTTTTGCCAAAAAATAAGTTGAATCAAGTGTTTTGTCAGGCAGGACATTATTTCCCCTTCCTTCGCTTTGGAAAATATTTGCTATTAAATTAAAAAAGCAAATCCCTTTCTTTTAGTCTAATCAATGTTCTGCATGCATTAATTACCACATAGTGATTAGCCGGAATAAAAAGCCCGCCTATGACTGCTTAACATTTGCATTACAACTTTTAGCCATGCCTTTGTGTCCGGAACGCATTCAAATAATGTATGAATGGTTTCAGCAAATGAACCCCGAGTCTCTTAATGTTAGCTGCATATGCAGATCAAAATGTTTTTGAGAGCTTATCAGTTGCTAAGATACTGGCTGGTAACACAGCAATAGATGAGGGATAAGATGGCATTTTATTCTGTAGATATTTTTTAATGCAAGATTTGGTAGCTCAAAACCATATACATGCAATTGTAGCTCATCTCATAGGTATTTAAAGGGGTAGTTCAGGTTAAAGCAATTAACATCAACTTAATCTATCCCATTTTTCAGCACTGATGGCCATTTGTGGACTTCCGGAGCTTCCATTCAGCTGTTGATGTATGAGTATTGATGAGGGAGGCCGAACCTCAAATTTATGTTTGGGGTTGAGTCCGGGGATCGAATCTTAGCTAGCTGTGATTGGTGCCAGCACTCTTTAAGTGCATTTGTAAAGGCTGCTGGCTCCTGCGCACCAGCATTGTCCCGGGTCATCACGGAAAATGATGACCCCCAGGAAAATGGGGACCCACATGCACCATCTGCATTTAAATGCCTCTGGCAGCTTTGCAGGGGAATTTAAAGATTTTACACCTGTGCTGTTGCTAATGTTACAAGCAGTACATTGTTGGATTGATAACACAATAGAAACCGCATGTAACAAACTAGCCATATCGACTTACAATGAAGTTGATTGGGTCCCAAATACATTCCTGTCATTGTAGTAAGAAAAATAAAAATGGACATGGGTTTTCCCTTCAAATATTACTCTGTATCTAGAAGTGCTGAAGCCAGATGTGAACCTTGCCAAATATGCATTGAAATCTCAGGGTATTGTCAAAATCAAGATGCATAGAATATTAAGATTCAGCACAGATGTTTGACATGGGAATGAATTCCACTCTGTCCACCAATGGAATTGTTTGCAACCCTCAAATTATTTTCAAAAAGTCTATAGGGGATGTCCACGTCCAAAATATTAATAAACTATCCCAGAGTTGGGTCATCAACATCAAATTTAGACAGCATTCATTGTAAACAATTAAAAGCAAAGCATGGGCCCTTTAACATGTATTATTCTGTGGTGTCAAGAGTTGGATGGAACCAATAGTATTGATGGGCTATCTTATTCTAAACCCCTTCTAACTATTGAATGAGAGGAGAAAAACTCTTCCACAAACTGACCATTTTTATGGAGGCAGGAGAGTAACTGTGCAAACAAGAATTATGCTTTCTTTTTTTAATCTTTAAATTTGGTTTTATATGTTTCAGTTAATTCATTATATTCGTTAATTTGACTCTTTATAGGTCCTGTGCATTCTGGTCTAAAAGATTATCACTGCAGAATGATATAATATCCCCAAAAGCTTGACTGTTTATCATCCCATATGTAGGAAAACAACAGTATAGTAACAAACTGTAAGTTATGAGGCAGCAGACACATCACACTTTAATATGAATTGTATTGTATCTAAGCCCCAGGAGACACATCTGTGTCCAGAGCACTTGACAAATAGGTTAAACCATTTGTTATGAATTGATGGCGCAGTATTAAATGCCGAGCTCTTACATTATAAAAATGTTACATTTAGTGTAGTGAACAGCAGGCTGGTCTTAAATTCAAGCAGAACTATTTCCAGTTGCCTCCCGCAGAGTGCAGAATTATTCTTTGAATAAATGGAAATCAGATTTGAAACTAGCACTGAAAATGGGATGAAAGGGAAAAAAATGGGACAGTTAGATGCTGGATACAGTTTCAGTGTAATGTTGGTTACATAAGCTGAATTTACACGGCTAAGCGTGAAAAGTAAAGAATGACATTATGGAAGAACAACACATGGTCTACGAGGCTCAGCTTGGCAGATGAACCAGGTTTCCATTTTTTACTTTTTGTTTATTATGTTTTTGTATGTTTTCTTTTTCCTTGGCTTTATATCTTTACTGAAAGTCATTACAACACATTTCTTACAAAAGAAATTGCATAAATACCTCATGTGAAGTAAGATACCAGGAATATGGGTGCACTGTCTCGCAACCAAGTAGTTTTTGAGCACCTTTTTACACAAATACCTGGTGATTTCTTTCACTTATACCTATTTTGATTAAAAAAAAATCAGGCATGGAAACAAGTGTATGAATTCAATGGTTTTTATAGAGAATAACCCATGGATCACGAGAACAGAGGCCTGTTATATCCGCAACTGGGTGCACATGCGTCTACTGCTCTATTTATTTCTATGGAACCAACTGAGATAACCAGACACATTACTTGGCTACTTCAGTCAGCGCCATAGACAGGAATGGAGTGGCAGCACTACAGTACATTAATTTGGGGTACAACTGACTTATTCTTGTGATCCATGGGTTTCCAGCACTAGGGCCCTGTCAATCTGCAAGTTAATTCCTATTCATCAAAGACTAGATTCCTTTGTCATAAATATAAAAGCCGAGGAATGAGATAAATGGATATTTTATCTATGTTTTTATTATTGTGGTGCTATAAAAACCTTTAAGGGGTTGCACATTAATTTATAGGACAGCTACACTTCAACTTACTTACCTTAACAATGTGGCCAATTTGGAGACTAGGCCCCAAGTAGTAGTATCATTTGATTGACAGATGCAGAGCAGAAGTGGACTATATCACCCATTCCTGGATTTTGTACAATAAATTTAAAAGTACAAAAAAAGTACAATAAATTGCCAACATCCAGAGGGTCGTCTGTAACTAGGGGTCGTCTGTAAGTCGGGTGTTCTTAAGTAGGGGACCGCCTGTATATTTATAAATATATATATGGGAGAATGGTGAAAAAGTGGTGATTCAATGGTCATGAACTAGAATAATAATTTTAATATTTCGATAGAACAGTCATTTTGGGAGTTGGAGATGCTTAACATGCTTATGATTTTTGCTGTTTAATTTTTATATGTGTTCTAGGGAAACTTTTACCATCATTTCAGGCTTCTAGGGTACTTTAACCCTGGGGGAGGGGTCTGAACTATCCTACAATATACTGCAATACTATTATATACAGTATATTGTAAATTTTTCGCTAATCTACCATTGACATGCTTTTAGAGTTCAGTATACATGGCAGGCCTACAAGTCTCTAGAAGACTGTAGGTTTTCATGGCAACCAATTGTCACCTTCAGATTATGTCACATTGGAAGCCGATTGTCACATTGGGGCCACGTTGTTAGGTGCCACAGTTAACAGGTTAACTGCAGCAACAGGCTGGTGTCAGCTTTCTTATACAACTGACAACCGCCGTACATATATATATATATATGTATATATGTAAAGCTCAGCCCGTGAGCTCTCTCAATACAACTGTCATAGCACCACAACGTTATAGTACTTTGTGGTACGCATAAAGGGTTACATAAAATGACTACAATATACATTTTCACAAACAATGCAAAGCATAAATTAAAAAAAGCTTTGCAACTTTAATCTAAAAGTGAATTATTGCACAGGTTTCTCCACACACTACAACGTAATCTGGGATTTAGTACTTGTTGGCTTCTTCTATATATTTACTTTGAATATGTAATGGTGACTACTTTGTATTTCTGTCGTTATTTCTGTCTGTTATTTTTGTGAAGCTCAAGCTTGGTAAAGTGGCGTGCTAAAATATTGACTGCATTTTATCTGCCCACATGAAGTAAAATTAGATGATAGAAGGGTCAAAATAAGACCGATTTCAGCTGGACCTGTTTATTCCCTGTCTAAATTGAAAATGCTTTAGATAATGTAATGCAGGATAAAATACACTGGTCCCCACCACAGGAGCTCGCAGACACCATCAGGTATAGATGGCATTCTCATAAAGCTTGGACTTTCTGCAAACTGATTTACGCACTTTCATTGATCTCTCCAGGAATGATGACTTTGACTGACTTGCCCTCTCAGAGATTGAAGTCATCACCACAGATGGTCCAATACCCAGCAGGAAAGGTTCCACTGAAGGTTAAGTGGAAATGATTGGCTAGAAGTGAATGTAGAATCCCGCAGTACGGCAATCATACGAGAAGTGAGCTGCTTCTTAAATGTTGTGATTGCACATCCCAACCAAAGTGCTCGGGTCCAGCCAAACACAAGTCAGATGATACATTTAGAAATAATACTAATTATTTGGCCTAAGGCGTAGACTCTGAATGCCTGATAAATTGCTTGCCCTAGTAGGTCCAGATGAAATTTACATGTTGCTTTGCTTGCTGAAAGCAATATTAGTGATATTAGGAAGCAGACCTTGAGTGCGATCATCCAGTTTGACTACATAGGAACCGACTTTTTATTACTTTCTAAATTGACTACTGAGTGCTCAAATGCATTCTATTAAATTGTGCAAATAACCTCTTTATACTGCATTCTCTGCCTTTTAAAAAGCTCCCAAATCTACCGGGGATGTGATTTGACTAAGGATCATAATATTAACCCCACAAGTACCTGATGGCCAATTACAACCATTAGAATAAATAATAGGAGCCGCATTGTAATCCATGGTCTGTTTCTCTCTGGCCACACAATGGCCATAGTCATGTATAATTAAGAACAGCTTTTTATTGAAATGTCCTTAGAATTATAATACCCATCCTCTTACAAAAAAAATGTACTGGGAGTTTCAGAGCAGCAGGTATTAACGCAGTACTCTGAGGGGTTTTGCCAGAATTCTGCTAAAGTGTTCACAAGTGTCATTTCCATATTTAACTAATTTCAGTTTTTAATTAGCTCCATGTGAAAAATGAGGGTTCCTGCTGAGCTAAGCTGTCAGCGCACACTCTTGTTTCTTTTCTTGCCTCTCAGGACAATTAAAGCAAAAACAGTTGATGCAACACTAAATGTGATCATGTAGGACCCATTCAGACCTTATTACTACTGGTGGCCAGCAAATCGGTGACACTGCAGCTCTTGCTGATAAAACAAAAATTCATTATGAAAGAAAGGTCAACAATAAGGGATGCCAACACTGGGCTCCTGGGGTCAATGGTGAAGCAATTCCTTATGATAAGAAGTGCCAGAGCAGGTCCACACACTACATTATACAGTTGGATCTGAGACGAGTAGTAGAGCCAAGGCACATAGTGCAGCAATCCGACAGAATCATTCATCATTCCAGTGCGTGGTGTATTTCTCCTCTTCTGATCTTCTTACCTCCTACAGAAAGATAAGGGATTTAGGCTCTGCACCCATCTGGTTTGCTGCTATCGCACAAGTTGTGGGTACAGCAGCCAAGAAACAAGCATCCAGCACAGAGAAACCCGCTACTGAAAACCTACATCATGGCCAGAGCAGATTAATGCAATTACAAGCTAAAATGTGTGTTTTGGCACTCTATATTTGTTATGTGATCGTACCGTGGTCTAATTTATTTTGGAAGGGAAGGAAATGTTCCATACGGGTTACAATTTACATTGCAGTTCATTAGCCAACTAAAATATGTTTTACTTCCTTATATAAATTGTAGCTTGAATATATTCAAAGTTTAGTACAGCCTATGTTTATTTTTAATTATTTTTGCTGCCACTAGAAGGAGAATTTAGTAAAAGCTGACAAAAACCAGTAAACAGGGATATTCATCAAGGAAAACGTATTACTTTAATAGCAGATTATGCATTCAAGGGTTAGTGCATCATTGTGGAGTCATCAGCTTGTTTTACGGTAGTAAAAAGCAAAAGGCTAGTAGTAGTTTACATCGGATTTAAGATTTTTCCCTCTTACGCCACATTCACACCCATTCGGTGGGGAGATGCATCGAGTGGGTCGTGCCAGGCCGCAGAGTGGACACCCTATACTGACCTGTTGTAGCCTGCACCAGGTTCTGGCATAGATCAAAGAGCTGACACTGAATTGATCCAGCCACACGGTTGTGCACTAGATATAGTTAGAGGCCCCAGAGCAAGCTGGAAGGCAGGGGGAACATCTGGTGCTGTTCAAGTTAACATTTTTTTTCGGCTGTATACTACCCGTACTGTTTCGGTACAAGTAGCATACAGCCATATTCATTTTCATGACCAATAAATTCATCCATGTGTATGGACCTATCGACCACTGTACCATTTGCTCTATCTTTTTCCATATGTACGGCTGTGCAAGACTCACCCCTTCCCTCTCCAGCATGTGGCTGTATGTGATATCCTCCCAAACCTTATTTTAGAGGCCTACCAGAAAATTTGACATACCATCAGACTGCACCTAGGCATGAAAAATGCCCTTCTGAATTTCTTGAAGACATTACAGTTACTTATATAAATAGACTTTGTTACAATTAATGATTAGTTACTCATTAAGTGGTATGCATATTATATGTATGGTGTGGTCCTTAGACAAAGGCTAATGTTGGTATTAGGTATTAGCTCTTTCTTATTACAAATCATTTTCAGCGTGGTTCTTAGGTGAACTTTAAATAAATCCTCGATTAATCACTGATGGCAAAACACCCACTTAGTTTAGATTAACAGTTCTGCATGCGGCTTGTCCCGCTTAGTAACTTAATTAAAAGTTGCAGAGTAAGTAGGTATTTTTCCTTTTTACAGTTTGGGAAAACTATATTATTAAGGGAGACTTGCTGTTAATAGCCTGGGGAGCCATAATTATTTGTTGATATTAATAAAAATGGATATTAACATCGCAATTGCTTCCTGTTGGATCTCATCTGAATAATGATGCCAGTAATCCCTTCTTTAATGCTTTCCCCTTTTATATAAAAATATTGGCAATAAGAATTAAGATTTACTTTCAACTATGTTCTCAAGACTTGTCCAGAATCTTGTGGTTCTTTTTTGTGGTTTATTGATGAGCGGTATGTGTGTTTGCACTATATATGTTTACTGTATATACTCTCAATTTATACATTGCACCCACTTCTCTCATCTTTATTTACATCAGCACTCATGTCAAAATGACATTTAATTCACCAGACAACAGTCCTGTTGAATGCACATGAACAAAGGGCCCGAAATGTCAGCAAAAATGTACTGTGTGATGTATGAATCAATATATGTCTATGGAGATCATATCAAGACACTTGAATGAGAGGGACGTAAGGCCAATAAAGATTAACTTAGTTTTTTTTTAATAGATGTTATTTCATGAATAAACACTTTATAACATTCTCAATTTAACCCTCTGTAGACCTTTAAGATGCAACAAGGCATGTTATCATTGTGTCAATAATTATTCTATCATGATAATGTCCATTAGATACAATACATAGATAAAAATATCTAATGGCTATAGTTCCAACCACCACTAAATTATAACTCATCAACGTGAGTCCTCCATAGTAGTCCTCAATAGTAGTGGTACCCAACTTATTTTCAACCAGGGACTGAATACATGCAAGAAAGTTCTAGGGCAGTGATGGCGAACCTTTTGGAGACTGAGCGCCCAAACTACAACCAATAGCCAAATATTTTTCATAAAGTGCCAAAGGCAAATTTAAAGTAACTTATTTCAAACGTGTTTGCATCCTGAAGACACCAATACAGTAGAAAGATGGAGACATTTGGATTATTATTGTAGCTTCCCTCTAAGGTCCCCTTAACAGGATGAATCACAGGCCCTGAGAAGGGGCTTCAATGATAATCCAGCTCCACACCTCCTTGCTCCTCCTGTACTTCAAGTCACTTTAAAATAGTGCTAAACATGGCACATTCTGGGCTGCCTGTGACTCCAGGAGGAGGAGTCCTGAATGGTGACCTTTGTCCTGGGTGATGGCCTGGGTGCCCACAGAGAAGGCTCCGAGTGCCATCTCTGGCACCCGTGCCATAGGTTGGCCACCACTGTTCTAGGGGCTAGTGGGAGGCTATGCTAAAAAATTTTAGATGTAAAGCCCTCACATTATATAATACTCTCCTAAGTGGCCCCCATACAGTATAATCTCATCTTATAGTGACATCCCACTCTGTAAAATGTATCATTTTATTCAACCTTTTTATTGACCCCATTTAATATGTCCCTTTTCCTCTACCCCCTCCCTATAATGATGACTCTTCTCTAGCACATTCCTTATAGTGCCAGCCTCTCCTTCCAATACCAGTCTCTTCTCTAGCTTCCTACTTTTAATGCCAGCCTTTTCTTAACCCCCACCTTATAATACAAGTCTCTTCTAGTCTACCCCCTAATAGCAGCTTGTTCTCTAGCTTCTTCCTTGAAACGTCAGTCTTTTCTCTAGCTCCATCTTTATAATGACTTTCTTTTATCCTCCCTTATACAGTAACATCAGCTTTTTCTCAAGCTCTCTCCTTATAACACCAGCCTGTTATCTAGCTCCTTCCTTATAAAACCAGTCTCTTCTCTAGCTCTCACCTTATAATACCAGGCTCTTCTCTAGCTCTCTCCTTATAATACCAGCCTCTTCTCTAGCTCCTTCCTTATAAAACCAGGGCTCTTCTCTAGCTCCTTCCTTGTAAAACCAGGCTCTTCTCTAACTCTCTCCTTATAATACCATCCTCTTCTCAAGCTCTCTCCTTATAAAACCAGGCTCTTCTCTAGGTCCCTCCTTATAAAACCAGCCTCTTCTCTAGCTCCTTCCTTATAAAACCAGTCTCTTCTCCAGCTCTCTCTTTATAAAACCAGGCTCTTCTCTAACTCTCTCCTTATAATACCAGCCTCTTCTCTAGCTCCCTCCTTATAATAACAGCCTCTTCTCTAGCTCCCTCCATATAATACCAGCCTCTTCTCTAGCTCCCTCCATATAATACCAGCCTCTTCTCTAGCTCCCTCCATATAATACCAGGCTCTTCTCTAGCTCCCTCCTTATAAAACCAGTCTCTTCTAAAGCTCCATCCTAGTAATGCCAGCCTTTTTCTCTAGCTCCTGATGTATATGCCCCCTACTTATATTTTTGCTCTTCCTTCAGCCCCTGTAAAAAGGTCCATAGGCTAAGTAGAGGATATAAATAGATAGCATTTGTAATGAATGCGTCTTTTTCAAAAATGGTGGCAATTTTTATTGCAAACTTACTGCACCTGATTAGTAGAATATAAAATAGGTTTTACAAATAATGAGCAATTTACAAGATTAAATAGACTTTATAGTGTGAAGAAGAAACCATGCAAAGTTTTGTGCTTGTACCTTACTGCAAGGACCCTATGGTCTGATTCAAATGTAGACCTCTCTTGTATTTATAATTGACGGGAGTAAGTATGCATCAAGATTTTAATAAAAATGTTTTAAAAAGCACGTCATAAATTACATGTACAAAAATACTCCATTTAGACTCCATTTTTTTTTAAAGCAGTTTGCACTGTTTTAGTAAATGTGCCCCTTTGTTTCATGGTGCAACTGCAAAGGGTGAGAAAAATGATCAATTTCATATCATAGCAGTACATATTTATCAGCTTTGCATCCATACAACAAGAAATAAGGGACTTTTTTCTAGTGTGATCATAGCAAAGATGCTAGGTTCCAAAAATTTCCTGCCAGGAAAGAGACCTGCCATTATTATCATACATTAAGCTGATCTGTCATGTTACGAGTCTGAATTAGAAAATTCCACTTTCTCTGTATTGTATTTCTTTCATAATGAATTGGGGGGAAATTACTTATAACAGCCGACTGTGTGCCTGGAATGGCATCCTGCACGGCTAATAGCTCTACTGCTGCGCTTATCTGCATGTGGATATTTTTGCTTTCTGGACAATGGACCAGCCTTCCATAATCACATAATCGAATACATTTCTGGCGACAGAGCACAAAGGGATAATGAAAGTGGATGTGCAATCTGCACTCTCCTGTGTATAAAAATAAGAAAAGCTCCCATACCTCAGCGATAATCAAGATCTGGATAAAAAAAAAAATCATAATTCCCTCCATAGCTACCCAGGATAGACTAGAGAAAGGGGGAAAAGATTGCAATCTGAAGATTGTCACAAGGAGTTCATTTTATGCAGTCACAAGCATTGATTAATGTATCTGCCATTTTGTGCTCTCTGACTAATCTGGGGACTGTCATGAGAATGGATTAATGCAGTGCCGCTCTTTGTTCTTGTTACAATTTTAGTCACCAGAAGTAACTATCTAAGACTTTGAGTGGTGCATTTTATAGCCAGAGTTGTCCCCAATATCGTCACGGTCCAGCAGAATGAGAAAAGGCTAACTAATCAATATACGGTTGGGTAAAATATGGAGAATGATGCGCTGAATTGGAGAGAAGATTCAGAAATGTGTTTTCTTGGCTGTCAAGATAAAATTAGCCAATTTAGGCCATGGTGACAATTACCTCTTAAGCAATTGAAAGAAGAGTCTGGACAAGTTAATATCCAAACAATTAGATATAATAGGTATTCTTAAAGCTGGGATCATGTTATCATGCTAGCATCCATCTGATTAACACAAGACAGTCTAATGCTGGAGCATTTATCATGTGACCTGAATTCATAGTAAAAGCTAAAAATATCTAATTCATGGAAAATTATTTTTAATTTAGAGTTGTGTCCTTCCTTAACTTTTGTTAAAAACTTAAAATTTTGGGTTAACCTATTCAACATAAAATTGTGACTTGTCAGCTTTTTTCATGACATATACGGCTGCACATATACAGGCAGTCCCCGGGTTACATACAAGATTGGGTCTGTAGGTTTGTTCTTAAGTTGAGTTTGTATGTAAGTCGGAACTGTATATTTTATCATTGTAACCCCAGCCAGAACTTTTTTGGTCTCTGTGACAATTGGATTTTCAAAATGTTGGGTTGTCATAAGAATCAGGATTAACAATAAAGCTTCATTACAGACACATTTGATAACTGTTACAGCTGTTTATTGTAGCCTAGGACTAAAGTACAGTAAATTACCAATATCCAGAGGTCAGTTTGTAACTAGGGGTCGTATGTAAGTCGAGTGTTCTTAAGTAGGGGACCGCCTGTACAAAGGTAGCACATCACACTACGACTCAACATCGCAAAGTATTACTGTCTGAAAAAGCTGGTCATCTGGTGATCCAGATAAATAACCATTATAAGCCAGTTTAACAACAAAAACAACAATGATGGTTAAAACACAAAAACAAATAAATAAAACATAGAGAATTTTTTTTAAAAAATATTGTACAATTGTGTGAATCTGATCCCACATTTTTCTATGAAGATTTTTTTAATTTGAAGGCGTTTCTCACTGCTAAGCTTAGCAGCTAGCATGTGGCATAGACGCCCTAGACTTATATCTCCTCTTCTCTAAATCATTTATCGACTCTTTCGATGTTTTGACAAACAGCAGCATTGACAACAATGAATTCCAGAAAAAGATTTTGTTATTTCTATTGTGGGAAATATTTTGTGTGTTTTTCAGGAAATGTTAGCCCAAGATGATTTTTTTAGAGAATCTTTTGTTCCCCAAGTTTTGTATCAGTTTACCATCACAATGGGGTGGAGACAGGTATATAAACATCTCGTAGAATAGCTTTTTATATCTTATCACAACAAACATTATGACAGCAGAATCTGAATTACTCAGCTTTCTAGGAGAGACACACATTACCTTCAGGAACTCTCAAAAAAAGAGGTCTCTCTTTTTATACACATTTGCTCTTTTATGCTTAAAGGGGTATTCTCGTCTGGGCATTCACATTCAGTTTGATAAATCTGCCATATATAAACATTTCTTCAATTAGATGTTATTAAAAAAAATGTTCCTGTGTGAAGATAATTTCTCATAAATGTAGTGATATGGTCCCTTAGAAACTAGATGGCTTCCTCGGATACGGCCACCTCTACTGGAGAGATTGCACAAATAAACAAAAAGGTTTTGTATGTGAAATGTCCGGGAGTTACTACATGTCGCACAGCCGTCCTGTGGTAATCATTGCTGAAGCCAGGTGGTCATACAGGACTCTATAGCGCATGTCTGGCCACCACTGCCAGAGTGTGAGGTGGTAGTATCCGGGGAAGCCATCTCGTTTCTAAGGGACAACATGGCTATATTTATAGGAAATTATCTTCACAAAGGAGCATTTTTTTTAATAACATCCAATTGAAGAAATGTTTATATATGGAAGATTAGTGAAACTGAATGTGAGTGCCCAGACGAGAATACCCCTTTAAGTGCCCAAACTTAAAACCATAACCCACTTATTTATTTCACAGTGCCAACACATCAATTGTGACTCATTGACCTTGACAGTGTCTTATTTCGTATTTATTGCTCCCCTCTCTCACTGCTTTCTATGTTGATGGCATCCTATGGAAATTCATTTATCAGCCCCCCTAAACAAAAAGGCAGGCACAGAGAGGAAGCTCCTATAGCTCCAATAATAGTCTGATCCTGTGTGACAGCATCCACATGCCCGCAATGCCATACAATTTCCTGTTATCATTTAAACCGACTATTGCCACCACACTGGCCATTTTCCAAGTTCTCTTTATATTGATCTGTTGGACCATATCACTGTTATTATACTCTCTTGTTTACTTGCAACATTTATATAGTCATGTATTCATTGTTTCTATTCTAGTGCCTGAGGAAGGTCTGATATTACAAGACCGAAACGTTGCAAAATAATATTTTTGTTGGATTGCTATACTGTTTCTTCTGGACTAAATAAATTATCAATTTTTGACAAATAAGGAGTGCCAAGTTGTATTTCTCTATGGTCCTGTGTGACTTCTTCCTGCATTCCCAGGCAGCCCGGTATGTGTCACTTAAAAATAGTCCTGAGTGCCATAATTCCTGTGCTGTCTAGGACTACAGGAAGATGCCTTATGTACTGCCTGGTGAACTCTGTGCTTGGGTGATGGTCCGTGTGCCCACAGAGAGGGCTCTAAGTGCCACCTCTTGGATTTGTGCCATAGGTTGCAGGGCTGCTGCTTTGGAATTCTACTGATCTTTCTTGAAGGGGGGTGATCTAAGCATTAAAATATGTTTAAAACTAAAAATGAATCACTAATCATAGTCAGAAATTGTGAATTTTTTACCCTTTAGACCACCTCCTCTGAGTTCCTGATGCAAGCTATAGTGCAATTCTAGTAAATTTTATTATATCCGGTGTGGCTTGCAGGGTGGGGGACTTTATAAATTCTCCTATAGTGACAAGATGCCAACAATGTTGTAAATAAATAGGGTCCTCAATGATGATAGCATCAATGAGACATGAAATTGATGGTAAGTGCATCACTGCAGAACAAACAATTAGGGTAGATGTGATGTATTGGCTAACCAGGAAATGGTAAATATACTAATGGTAACTATTTCCCTAAAATTCACTTATACACTCACCGGCCACTTTATTAGGTACACCTGTCCAACTGCTCGTTAACACTTAATTTTTAATCAGCCAACCACATGGTGGCAAAGGTGATTTGAGTGCCTTTGAACGTGGAATGGTTGTTGGTGCCAGAAGGGCTGGTCTGAGTATTTCAGAAACTGCTGATCTACTGGGATTTTCACGCACAACCATCTCTAGGGTTTACAGACAATGGTCCGAAAAAGAAAAAACATCCAGTGAGCGGCAGTTCTGTGGGTGGAAATGCCTTGTTGATGCCAGAGGTCAGAGGAGAATGGGCAGACTGGTTCGAGCTGATAGAAAGGCAACAGTGACTCAAATCGCCACCCATTACAACCAGGTAGGCAGAAGAGCATCTCTGAACGCACAGTACGTCGAACTTTGAGGCAGATGGGCTACAGCAGCAGAAGACCACACCGGGTGCCACTCCTTTCAGCTAAGAACAGGAACAGGAAACTGAGGCTACAATTTGCACAAGCTCATCGAAATTGGACAGTAGAAGATTGGAAAAACGTTGCCTGGTCTGATGAATCTCGATTTCTGCTGCGACATTCGGATGGTAGGGTCAGAATTTGGCGTCAACAACATGAAAGTATGGATCCATCCTGCCTTGTATCAATGGTTCAGGCTGGTGGTGGTGGTGTCATGGTGTGGGGAATATTTTCTTGGCACTCTTTAGGCCCCTTGCATCGTTGCAATGCCACAGCCTACCTGAGTATTGTTGCTGACCATGTCTATCCCTTTATGACCACAATGTACCCAACATCTGATGGCTTCTTTCAGCAGGATAATGCTCCATGTCATAAAGCTGGAATCATCTCAGACTGGTTTCTTGAACATGACAATGAGTTCACTGTACTCGAATGGCCTCCACAGTCACCAGATCTCAATCCAATAGAGCATCTTTGGGATGTGGTGGAACGGGAGATTCGCATCATGGATGTGCAGCCAACAAATCTGCGGCAACTGTGTGATGCCATCATGTCAATATGCACCAAAATCTCTGAGGAATGCTTCCAGCACCTTGTTGAATCTATGCCACGAAGAATTGAGGCAGTTCTGAAGGCAAAAGAGGGTCCAACCCGTTACTAGCATGGTGTACCTAATAAAGTGGCCGGTGAGTGTATAAGCCCATTAAAAGATACGTGTCCAAAACTCACTCCTAATAAAGAGAGCTATTATAAATTATATTAAGTTGCTAATACTGGGCCACATCTACACTACACTGTTACACAGATGCACGGATGGGCCCAGCTCTGCAGGTACAGCAAATAATTGCATATCTGTGTGTTACTTTAACTTTGCCTAGTAAAGGAGACGCTGCCATGCAGGCAGAGTATTTGTTATGTCTCAGGATAGCATGATGCCCTATACTAGGCAGGAAAATTAATACAAATAATACTGAGACCAAAACAACTTCAGAAGCAGCGGGTTGTGGATTCTGTCACTGCTCGGCATCTGTATTTATAGATTAAACACTAGTATGGTGTCTCTTAAACAAAGAATGGAACAGTATGTGAGACACTAGCAAGAATAAGAAGCGATGCATGACATACATTCACAACTGGGATAACAACAAAACAATATCTTCTTTTTTTACTTGTCAAGTTTTCTGATTTAATGAGCAAGGCCCTCAGACAGCTCAATGTGAATGTTACCTGCTGCATTTCGTGGGAACGGACATCTGCCATCATTATTCATTCTTATGACAGATACAAACTAGAGAAGTGACCTAAGGCAATGCCGAGAAGTGTAGGATTGTAAGTGGCTAATCATCCACTATAACCGTAAGAAAACAGGGAGCGTACAAGCATTTAGCGAGGTAAACACCAAACTAAAAAATAAATAAAAATCTCTGTTGTGTGAGCATGAAAGTAATGTTCATCTTATAAGTTGGATAGGTATATATTTGAGTGCTTTTCTCATGAATATTGTCAAAAACTATAGCTCAGCCTGGTTCACCTGAAGCTGTAGGACCGCAACAGCTGATATTTTTTCTAAGGTTCTCCAACAGATTGAAGCCATCGGTTCTATGTAAGGCTTGTCATACGCCTTATCCAATGAATGGACTCATTGGGGGAGATTTATTAATCTGTCCACAACAGAATTATTTTGTACTTTACACTAAAAAACTGCACCATATTTAGAAAGGGTTTTAGACAGTTTTCTAGCACTTCTACAACTAGCTCTACAAAGGGGGCCTGGCCTCGTGCCAAAAAGGTCAGTGTGACTTGACAAAATTCTGTCCTAATTTTCTGGAATGAAGTAAGCCAAACAGTCTTAAACTATGACCAATTAATCGTCCAGCACCAGACTCTTATATGAATCTGGTGCAGAATAAGACTGTGGAGTCTAATTTTGCACCGTCTAACTTTAGGACACTTTTTATAAATGTGCCCGTTTATCTATCTGTACTTATGTAAACTGTGCTGAGATGCAGGACCTCAAAGTACATACCCAGAGTCTTCAGTGAACTACATTTAACATCAAGAACTATTATAGGGTCCTTGACATTGTTAGTGAGTATCTACCAGTAGATAAATTACACTTTTCTTCCCACGCTCAGTACTTAGATTAATCCCGCTCTTTCATACAACTTCTTGTTTAGGGATCATCAAGGCTGAATTTGAGCACTGCTTGTCTAGAACATGTCAGGAGGGTTCATAAATCTAGTTGCCATGCACTGTATAAAAAGCTATCCTCAATCTCCGTCCACAAATCTATTACCACCTACAAAGATGGGAAGGGACAATGAATATACTTCTTTCCTCTAGTCGTGCAAATACTGACATAGTTGTCCAACCATGTTGATGGTCGCACTAGAAGTTTCAGATAAGAGTGGTCACATGTGTAAATGCATCCTTCCATAAAGTATGCTATGCTATCCTATTCTTGATGCAATAGTTCTTTTGTAAAATGAGGAAAAACCTGGAAGATGTCCACCAGCTTGGCCGTTAAAAATATGTCCAAATCACTAAAAATGTGTAGCCATGATAATATAAAAAATATATCATTGTAGCCATGTTACGATTAGCGATGCAAAGTTGTCCGAGATGCGTCAACAAAAGCATTTTTTCTGTGCCCCTCCTGACCCGTCATTGTTTTGTAGCTTCAATATATAAATAAAAGTTTGTTTTTTGCTTTTACTATTACGATGTAACAGAGATATAACTAAAGTAACAGCATTTCTTCCCTAGCTCAGCATTTCCTGCCGGTTCCCTGTAACTGTGTTCCTCTCTTCCACCCCAGGCCTTATGATTTAATTCTGTCACCCTTAACCATTTCTTTGGGTAGGCACTTCCATTAATCTAGCAGTGTTGCTAAAATAGTCTGTCACACTTTCCCTGAACTGGCTGCTCCTCCATCAGCCAAGTATGACATCTTGTTTCTCTGCTAGAAATCTCTATGTTTCTGCCACATCATGGTTATTTTTCACTTCCCTCCAGCCAAACATATTTAGATTATTTTGCAACTGCAAATCAAATAGTAATTCTAGGACAGAAGTGGGCAGCCATAAGTAACACTGGACTTTATATCCTTGTCACTTGTTATATACATAGCTGTCCTTTTGAATGTAGAATGTTTCGGCTACATCCCTATATTTAGAAGAGACAAATACAATGTATATCTGTATCAGGCTGCCCCATGCACCAACCTTATGTAACCTTAGCTACACAGTGTTTTCTTGTTTTGCTCTTCTGTAGCAATTCATTGCATACATTTACAGATTAAACATAAAGAAGCAAGTGAAGTGGAACCAGGACAGAGACCTCGAAAGAGGCCAGAATGGCATCTTATTTATAAGCATTTTCATACTATCTGATAGAATTAACCAACTGAGCATTTCCATTTCCCATGTACAATGCTCAATCAATGGCTGCAATGAAGTGGCATTTCAATCAATGGAAATCTTGATTTGCTAGTACCAACTGAGTGTCAAGAATGAGGAGACGGATGATAATTTCCTTTAACTCCTTCAGCGTATTTCCCTTGAGCAGCTTTGCTTCAGTAAATGTGCTCATATAATAAAGGTAGATTGCAGGTTTTCAGAATGGTTTAAACCCTATGGGGTAATGTATCATTCGGCCGGTATTGTGGAGCTGTGTTGCTTGATAAATCTGGCGTACGAGATCTTAAAGTCTGCATTGCTTTTCTGAAAGGTCAAACAAAGTTTGACCTTTCCCCCTTTGGTTCTTATATTCCATTCACAATGAATATTAATTTCTGTTAAAGTATTATATTATATACCAAATTCCCTGTAAGTTACTACTGTTAGTTTAATTCTGCACATACAGTATGTGCCCATTTATGGTTGCCAAGCCTGTCTCTTTTTATATACAATACCAGTCCGATTATGCCAATACTGCTCCTTAAATGGAATCTGTAACCTCAATTGACCTACCCAAACTGCCATGTTATGTAGCCCTATGCCAACACATGCTGTGTTTTTATTGTCCAGTTTCTCCTTCAATGCTAAAACTTTACATTAGAAATATACAAATTTGGATTAAGTTATTGGGATGGGGGGTATTAGCAGAGCACTTCAGGGGTCTGGCTCCACATCTCTGTAGACGCAGGAGTGATGTAGATTTAGTGGGAAGGATAAGAGAAATGGTGGGCAGTGGTGATGTAGCAGGGGGCTTGTTATTGCTGTGGAGATGACAACCCCCCAAAGCTCTTAGATCTGCAGCCTAATTTGAACATATCTAAAGTAAACTAATACACAAATCATCCTACAGCTCAAACTTATGGGCTGGGTCCACTAGACTCCAGAACTCCCCAAAAATAGGAAAATGTGAACTCCCAGCATAAACAAGGCTAAACATGGAGCTGACCACATCATAAAATCACAATTTAATTTTATAAGTCCCCATTAAAAATATATATATCATATACAATAGTTAAAAGAGAAATTCCAAATCAAAACAAGATAATAAGCGTGAGCAAAAATGGCTAGGATGAGAAAAGTAAATTCATGTGTACAAGTGTAAATCAAGGCACACTTCTCATCACCGTATCATGTATTCTCATCATAGTAAGTCTAATATTTTTAGTCCCAAAACACAACCTGCCTCAAAGGGAAGACACGCCCACAGTCTCATCACTCACCCATAATTGCACTGCTTATTTCTCGGAACCCCAACGTGCGTTTTGCATACAGCAAAAGGGAATGAAAAGTTTTGGTAGGGA
This sequence comes from Engystomops pustulosus, assembly GCF_040894005.1. Lineage (NCBI taxonomy): Eukaryota > Metazoa > Chordata > Amphibia > Anura > Leptodactylidae > Engystomops > Engystomops pustulosus. Next base: position 54,678,144 of record NC_092414.1, on the reverse strand, counting down.
AAGAGCTGCTGTATAGTAACAGTAAAGTTATGGGTGATGTGTGGGCATAATGTTAAAGAGTTACCATTTACTACATAGTATTTTATCTTTTGTTTGTAAAAAAAAAAAAACTGCCTTGGGAATGGGGTTTAGTTTTCAGTATCAAATTCTGACGTTAACATGTTTTAATATTCTTACCCAGTGTCCAGATGCCACATGGCATGCAGGAGTCTCACTGAATAACATCATAAGAAGTAGCAGTATTGATGTACTGGTATTGGTGTTGTAGCTCTGGAAGAAGCTCTTTTGTGTAGAGAGACGTTGAGGAGAACTAGTTATAAGACACTGGGGCAGATTTACTTACCCGGTCCATTCGCGATCCAGCGGCACATTCTCTGCGGTGGATTCGGGTCCGGCCGGTATTCATTAAGGCAGTTCCTCTGACGTCCACCAGGTGGCGCTGCTGCGCTGAAGAGCATTGGAACGCACTCAAGTACACCGGCCTATTCTTAGTGAAGGTAAGTGCAAGCTCCGCGACACATTATTTTTTTTTTTAAAGCGGCGGTTTTCCCGAATCCGCCGGGTTTTTGTTCGGCCACGCCCCCGATTTCCATCGTGTGCATGCCAGCGCCGATGCACCACAATCTGATCGTGTGCGCCAAAATCCCGGGGCAATTCAGGGGAAATCGGCGCAAATCGGAAATATTCGGGTAACACGTCGGGAAAACGTGAATCCGGGCCCTTAATAAATGACCCCCATTGAGCGGTCTGGAGGACATCTCCAGATTATGCTGATATTCTGTTGCCATATGAATACATGGAAATTCCAGGCAAATGACATATAACATCTACTTATATATTTAGGTGGTTTAAATTCCATACACATATAGTAGTGCTGATTTTGTGATGTACTATTGGAAAATTTCAAGAAAAAATCCACTTTTGTCCATTTTTATCCAGAATATGGGAAACAAACAGCTTAAAATATACAGCTAGGCTTCAAAGATTGTATATATCAGCTAACTGATTTTGTTTCTGGACTCCTAGATGTGCCAATGCAGCATCAATAGCTGTAACCCAATTTCCACAAATTGTTTGACTACACATGAATTCTTGGTGTGGACAAGCATGCCATTGATTTCAATTGGAGAAAGAGAACAAGCTGATGTCTGACACCTCTGACACCTCTGTCAGACACCTCTGGATGTAAGAATTTAAGGGGGTAGAAAGGGTGCAGTAGCAACCGAGCCCAAGAGGCTTAGGGGCCCCATAAGATGTCACTTTCCCTTAAGAGAAGACTAGTACTATGAACCTATGAACCATATATTATAGTCAAGGGTCTAACACAGACATTGCACTGGGGCCCATCAGCTTCAAATGCCTTCAATTGCCCACTGCCTTTGAGGACAATTTTTCCAAAACAGTAACAATAGACTGGGCTGAATAAATGCAACATGCCCAATCCTTTACCAGACAGCATTAATTGGAGGAGAAATTGGGTCCCTTTAAACACATACAAACTTTGTTTTGAACAGATTTTCTCTGAAGTGTTTGGGGTATAAAGAACCTTAAATTTCAGCAACAACTGAAATAGAGTAGGTGTAACAAAAGAAATTGATACACAGAGATTAAATGTGAAAGTCTTCACTACTTGTGAACCTGTAGGGCACTAGGGGCCGCAATATAAAATGTGGTGTAGAATGAGGAATTGCCCCACATGCAGTTGTTTTCCTGAATTATATTATATACAGTATATATCTTTATATACACATTAGAAGTGAACTGCAGTTCTATAGACTATAGAGCCCCTATGCAGCACATGTACTAATTGTGTTCACTTGAATATCTTTCCACTTCCAGCTTTTTTCTACAGCAAAATTTACACATTAATCACTTTGGCCCCAAGGGGTAAAGGTTCCATGGTGGGCATAACATTAGTGTTTGTTTGATAACCTTTTAATTGCAAAGATGTGAATTAGCAATTATAAAGCATGCAAGTATGAGCGGAAAATCAATCCGTTACACAACATTGGGACTTACAAGGCTATTAAATGTATGTTATATTTAAATTTCCAATACAATCTAATATTCAGGTCTTTAAAGTGATTAAAAAGCCTGTTTAATGCTGCAAAGGTTTGTCTCCCGTTCGCAGAGTAATGTAAAGTAGACAAGCATAGTTATGTTGTCAAAGCTTTTAAAAGAGCCGACAAACTTGTGACAGTAGATGACTACATTTATGTAAATAATGGGGAAACTTCAACACAACGAAAGTTGCCAATTATTTATGTTGGCAATGTTTTTGCTTTCATGCTAATGCATTTATGAATACTTGAGTAAATATTAGTATCATAAATATCAGGCAGATATGTAAATGTGCTTATTTTTCCTCTTCACCCTGGGATGATGGATTTCTAGTTAGGAAATGAATGATCCTGAGGATCTTGCCGTCTTTACCTTATAGGCTCTTTCTATCATCAAGGATCACATCATTTTTCGGAACTGTTTTGCTCAACACAAATGCCTGATAAATATAGTGGCAAAAAAAAATTATACTGCACACTATGTCATTGTTAACAAAGGATACCTTTGAGAAGGAGAAGATAGAATAGTGCCTCTATAAAGATACAATGTAATGTAAACCAAATATAAAACACCCCACACAACTTTTGTTAAAACTGGTTCAGGTCAGTTCACAATCATCATAATGTATAATAGACTTTACCTGCTTAGATCATTTAAGGCAGTGGGTGAATCTGGACAGTAACTGGAGTAATTAATGATATTGTAGATGATGAGATCATTGGCTCTGTATAATGTAATGTACACGAGAGAACATAACCTGGCAAACAGCAGCCCCAAGATTTGGTATGTTCATACGGTCCATTCATTTTGGGACAAGTCGAATTGGAGCTTATGATTTTAAACCTATTAATAAAAAAATATCTATATATCATATACCAAGAGAAAATTAGAGGTTGGACTGTTTGTAGTGTAAAAATAATTATTTTATCTCTACTGATTTTGCTTTACACTTTTAAGGATTTTTCCAGGGATGCAATATTAATGACTTTTCTTTAGTATGGGTCATCCGTATCATATTGGTGACCGTCTGGCACCCATACTGATCAGCTTTTTGGAGAGATTGCAGTGTTTCGAGGGGCGCTGCAGTCACTTCACTGCCCACCAAGTACAGATCCATACATTGTACTGCTCCTGTACAAAGATCTTACTTGAATGAGAGTAAAAAGCAACCAAGTAATAAGCAGCGTAACTAGGAGAGGCAGAGCTCCATAGCAGGCTTCTGAATGGGGCCACCCTTCACACTTAAAAATCAATTAGAATCAAACACATTTATACACTAATATATATCAGGGATATATTTATATACATACACATACAGTTCTTCACTCACATTTATACACCCCTGCACATATATAGAGCATATACACACATACAGTGCCATATACAAATTTACAGCATATATACACACACATAGTATACATAACACATATACAGCATATATACAAGATTATGATGTAGTCCTATGTGAAACCACTGGTAAATAAGTCAGAATTACTGTAAGAATAAACTATTAAGCCTAAGTAAGTAATCAATGTAAGAAACCATTTACAGTACACAGACAGTACAATATGTGTAGCTTCTTAATATTGGGATAAAAGGGTTAACACATGGAGACATTATCCCTTATGATCACTGATGTTGTCTCAGGTACCCATCTGCAAGGGCCAAGAGCCAAGACTGTACAATCATGGTAAATTGCCTGCAAAGAGATACACATGCAAATTGCCCCAATTAATTTGCTAATTGCATCCAATGTTTGTACTTCGGATATTGTAAGTATCTGACTTGGCTGTAGACCACACAGTGAGTGGCAATGACTTTGACAGATCGCAAAGCACATGCATTTTTTCAGGGAAATGATAATAAAATATTGGAAAGTGTAAACATAATTAATAGTACATAAGATTTTGAGATTTTATGAGTCATTTACAAGCCAATGTCAGTGCATAAGGGTTTAAATGTGATGATGAATATTGTGTATTTCAAGCACTGTGCTACTACAGAATTGGCAGTAAGATTCTATGAGTAAGCTCTATCCATGATTTTCACCTATTACAAGAAGGACTTTAGATTGTGTCCTTTACAAGAATGGGTTTATTTACTCTGAAATCTTATCCATCCGTGGGTCCCTTCTGTTAAACATTGGATTTAGAGACACAGCTGTCTCAAAATACAAGGGAAAATAGTAAGGGAAAATAGTATAATGCCGCTTTTAGAAAATATGCTCCAGAATAAGTATTTAATGGATAACATTTTAAGACATTACATACCCTCTATAAGAGTGTTTTACGGCAGGTACATGTCAACATGTCCATATATAAGGGTATATTTACTGAGGCTTTTAAAATGGACAAACCCACTTCAACACTTCTCCAAATGTTTTGGATGAGATGTTTTTACTAACAGAATATGTACAAAAATATTTGTAAATAACTGCATAAACAAGCCCTCATCCTGAAAGGAAGGCTGAGCTGACCATCGGACACAGTCGAGGCAGTGCTTTCCTAGTGCCATTTCATCCCAGTGTTGGTTTAGGTTTAGTATTCAATGCTGTAATGCTTTGTAAAGGTTCATTTAACTTCCATGTATGTTTTTCAACGGTTTATAGACTCCTCCACAGGCACAAAGTCCATTCTTTCCCTTTCCTTTTTTTCCCATGAGCCACAAAGCCATGGTCATTTGGCGACCATCCATACTGTTCTAAGCCACATTATAAGACGGTAGAGAATGCAAAAAGATGGACCGGAGATATAAGCAGTTATCTTATAAACACAGTTTAAACTAATCATCCTCATCCACAAAGATATGTACAGTGCTGCACCTACCTACCTTTCTTCCATTATTGTAGTATATTGCCAAACTCGTGCTCTTTGATCTGTCAGTGATCTAAGATTATTCTCTTAGTGTATGCCACTCAAAATGGCTCTGCATCCCTTGGATGTTCTGTTTGTCTCCAGTAATGTGCACATTTCCGTTAGTATGCTTAAATAAAGAGGCTAGTAAAGACACCAGAAGAAAGACAAGGGTGAGTGCCGTTCCTTTTCGGGGTATTGCAGTGTTCACAGAACATAGCACAACCAGTAGTATACCCCTATCCATAAATTATCTGCAATAGAGTGCTTACATTTCCAGATACAAGTGGAAGGACAGTGACCACTCAGCTTTCTCTATAATTACCAGCAGTATGTTATTATTATGTCTTATGTTGTTTATATACAGTTCACACCAAATAAATTGCCAAGCACTGCAAAATAAGATGGAGCTATAGAAATAGATTTATTGTTAAAAATAATAATCTTCAAATTCTTCATCTTTTATCTGATCAGGTGCCCGATGTTGTATTAATCCTTATCTGTTATGCCATCTAATTTGACAAATTAGTTTGTACAAAGTGGAGTTAGTTCTTTCTGACTAGTATCATGCACATCTGGTATTCAGCTTAATATAGGCCCAGATCTTCACCTTGGCTAAAAGAGCTACATCTGCTGCCCACTTTCATGTGAATCGATATCTGTGTACACTTCACAATGTAGAGCAGTCATATCTATCTTCTAATTCTAATGAAAGCTGAGAAAATATGGATAAAGATGTACCATAATACATAGCTCTGTAACCCATGTGGATTCAGATGTAGCAATGAATCCGCTGCTAAATTTACCTTCTAATTAATAAATTAGCAGCTCTAATTCCCACAAAGGGATTCCCACTATTTTAATTTTCAGATTACTTGGAAAATGATAGCAGCTTACCGGACTGTCCTGACACATGTCTGCCTTGACCTCCATTTGTCGCATAGTCTAGAAGCGGAAATAAGGTGTTATGCTGTAGGGTTGGAAACTTACACCAAACATTGAATTGAAACTGCACGCTAACAAGACAATTATTCCAAGGCTTCTCTGTCATGATACCAGGCCGCTGAACTGCAAACAGCATCATACATTCACAGTGTCATTGTGTACAGGAGATTTATGAAATAGGTGGAATTGCAGTGTGTAGTGTTTATGGATCTTCAATCTCTGTCACATCATGTAACACTTATTTCAGCTACATAACAGAAGAAGTCAGTCGTGTTCAGGCAATTATATACTTTAATGAGAGCTACCAATACCATACATACTTATAAAATATACATATAATTTCTACAGCACTGTTCATTCCATGGAGATGTACAATTGGAAAGATAGTATAAAACAAGTACAATAAACAGCAAACTAACACAAAATCAATAAACATAAACTGGTGAAAAGAATGACCCTGCCAGTTTTATAAACTTTAATGGAGACGACAAGTTAAGGAAGAGGATATCATATTGTATATCATATTGTATATATAATACAGCCAGAGAATTACTAGTCAATAGTGAGGAGTGGTCATTCAGGTTTTGATCACGGGGGACAATTTGATGTGCTAGGGTAGCGAGTTCCAAAGTATGGAGAATACACAGGAGATGTCTTGGAGTTGGTTATAAAAAGAGGATATGGGAACAGCGCATAGCAGCGAGTCTTGTGAGAATTGTAGGCTATGGTTTGGAAAATAGCAAGTGATTAGGTGAGAGATGTATGAAAGGGACAGCTTAATATTCTGTACCCATTGTAGCCATTGGAGGTACTGGAAGAGGCGAGAGGCAAATGAGGGGAGAGATTCATTATCAGGGCAGTCGAGTTAGTTTACCTGCCGAAGAGTTAGTTTACAACAAGAAAAATGTGCGGTGTGCTGGAGCTGATTTCCCAGACTGAACGTCCTTGTCACAAGACTGAACTCAGCATAGCAGTTCGGGGTCAGAGGACCACTGCAGGATATGGTACTAGAAGATACCTGAGACCGGAGCCTAAGTGTCACCTGGTTTTCACCAGAGCCCCCTGCAAAGCAGGATAGTCTTGCCACCAGGTCGTTCCACAGGTGTGGTCAGGGCAGACGGCAGAGATGCTGAGGTCAGAGGTCAGGTCCAAGGTCACAAAAAGAGGTAAACGCAGAGGCAGGGAACGGGAACTCACAGGGAACGCAGAGATCCGGCAGGGAATCCTGGGAACAGCCAGCCTTTAAGGAAACCCAGGAGTGCCAGCGCCAAACACCGGTGCACTGGCCCTTTAAATCCTCATGCGGACCAGGCCAGATGGGTGCCGGAGCGTGAAGAGCTGATTTTGGTGCCTAGGGCCCAGGGGACAGCGTTATGGAGAGGGGCACAGGAGTGCTCGCGATCCAAGACATGGATCGCAGGGGCACCCGTGACAGTCATTCAAGTAAAATAAAGCTTGGAAATCCCAACAATGCTTTTTTTTCTGATTAAACTTGATCGCAGGCAATTAGCCCTAAAGGGAAACCAGCTACCACCAACTTATTAACATATATATATATATATATATACACACCGACTGGCTTAGGGCTTGTAGTCCTTGAAAGAGCGGGAATATCCTGTGAGGTTACAGCCCACTGTACAATGACAACATCAGTTTCCAAAGGCAGCTGTATGAGGTTAAATAGCCAGGACATTGTGTGTCTCCATGGCCATACCAGTGCGACTGTGTAGACTAGCTAGCTCTAATGCTCTGTAGTTCGATAGCCAGGAACTGAACCTGATCCTAGGAGGGCTGTTGATCTAAGTTATTGACCTACTAGATAATAGTGCACCAGGGCAAACTTTTACACCTCTACTGAATTTGAGCCTGAAATTATAGCTTCAAGGAAATGTTTAAATGTTGATATTTTTAATTTTTTGCTCAAAAGGGGAAAGGTTGTATGCTGTAGAAGTAGGGCAACCTGGTACAAGTATGAGCACAAGCCACCGATCCTGAGCAGTGAGGCAAACATTATTAATTGGATGTCTTTTATAGTGAATCTGGACAGAAAATGAAACTTACGGGTGGCACTCAATCGGTAACTCACCTGTGGTCCATCTATCTGATACCATGATACTTGTGTTCATCTTTAGGCAGTACATCTACTCTACAGCAACAATTTCTTTGTCACAATGAACGTACATCATGGGCTGCATTAATAAGCCCTTTTTTAATCTGATTATTTAAATAAATGTTATATATCAACATCCTTCATCTATCACCTATTTCTTTTTCTAACCAGCAATGTGATAATAAAATGTATATACATATAGGGTATATACCACTAACCAGTTTTACTTGAATATGTTGGATATTTTTTTTAGATATTTATATACGCACATACACACATCCCACTATCTGATTTGCAATGTATCTTGTAATTCAAAAGTTATCAACACAGAGATTCTCATGGGAGGCTCATAAGGATTGCATCCAGCGCTGTCAGCTATGTGTTCAGCACCATGGACAGCAATGGATAGTTATGTGAAATAGCCTGCGTCTTAGGCAATGTTCTTGAATGTTGTTACAACTTTCTGGGGCTTATCAACTAAGGGTCCCACGGGCGTATTTCTGTCGGGTTTTCCAATGTTTTCGGGGATTGCGCTGCTGGGACAGGTATTTAGTAGGCGATTGGCTTACTAGTAAGGGCCGGCTTACATGCAACACAAATCAGGGGTCGTGCTGTTGGACGTTCCGATGGATTCAGACAAACCGCGGGATATAACTTAAAAATTTGTGTCGCAAGCCATGCGCTTACATACACCGGGAAGAAGAAGGTGAACTCTGGGGGACCCATGACGGTCACATGCAGGGTGCACAATCTTCTTGAATCGCGGCACAGTGCATTGTCATCGGACTTGCAGGATCTCCTCCGGACTGGCCCCTGTATGTTGATAAAATTTATGAACCAAACAAGATCTTGAAAATCAGATTGTAGCTATCAATTTTTTGGGAGAATCTTTAAAATATTGGAATCACTGCAAATATTTTCACTAAAACAATATGGCAGCTTTAAAGATGCTGTCCATGTTTTAGACATATCCCAAAAGATAAACCCATTATCTTTTGACCAGCCATGTAATGTAAAGAATTACAAGTTATTTTGCATGCAATCAGAATGCAAAGAAAAGAGCAACTTTTATTATTTTTGAAAGAAACTTCTCAAATAAATTAGATTATATGTGCAAAATCTAGTGTGACCCTACAAGTGGTTAATAGCATTCCCAAAAATGATCAGAGCAAGAAGAATGAAATCTGTGATATTGTCTTGTAGCATAAGCTATTGTATGCAAGGCTGCTACTCACTGACTGTCACATATGTATTATATACTGACTTGTCATCACCTTGTCTTCCTGCAGCAATGCATCTTCTCGGACTGAACTGGCAGCTCCAGCCAGCAGACGGACATACCTTCAACAATGGCATAAGAACCAGCAGTGATGATGTCGCAACAATGCCATCTGGAGGCAAAGGTGAGGTTGTGTTCAGTGCCGGCTTCTCCAGTGATTGGCATGCACTTAATTCTGCTGCATCTCTCAGGTTCTGACTATCTGTCTGTCAGGGGGAAGCGTCTTTGTCCCTTCTAAATGTTCTCCTTGCCTTTGTGCATCTTTTTTTCATCATCGATTGTAGAATATTCAGACATGATCAAGGTGAAAGTTGCTCTTGTGGTTTGCATTATTTAGGAAGGTCTACATTGCATTTAATTTACTGTATAATTGTCCTGCATAAGAACTTAATCCTCTATATGTTATTCATAGAGGATTTTATGTGTAAAGGGCACGCTGACATTTTACATATTTGTACATAACCAGACAAATCACACTTATTATACTAAGACATAACGCAGACATTACATGAGGGTTTCCACAAATTGTGGTGTCCTTTTCATTTAGACAGTGCATAGTAAGGAGTGAAAGCTGTGCTAAAACATCATTTTTATTCCAAAACACATAAAACCGCACTAGTGTGTCATGTGCAAAAAACTGTAATAAATATCAAATACATTACCTTGCAGAAGTTTACACTCTGGAGGTGTTATACTGAGCAATAACGTCAATGGCGAACAAAGTGCCAGCCTGCATACCTAGGATCTTCTAGTCCACCACAAGAACTGGAGACAAGCAGTTTTCTTTATCAGGCCGCCAGCTTACAGCAAGCCCTATGTGACTTGCATGCCACTGGATGTCTGGCCCAAGTTAAGCCACCTATATGGATGACCAGTACCAGCACTGAGACACTTTAATCCCTCTTAGGAGTCATATGACGAAACGCATCAGGGAATTTGGTGTGTACAAGGGGCATGCTCTATTTAACAGGGAAAGCTGTGAACTGCCCTTGTAAGGGCGGGAGTTACAGGGGACAATTGTTTCATCTGGCATCCCCTACCTGCAGCCTGAGAGCAAACCACGTCTGAATTACGCTAAGAGTGATGTTACCTTAATGCAACAAGAAGTTATTGCTCGTGTGTACTTCTGCAAGGTAATTTATGTGGTATTTATTACACACTTTTTTTGCATATAACACTTTAGTGCGGTTTTATGTGTTTTGGTATAAAATTTCTGTTTTAGCGCAGCTTTCACTCAATAAGAACCCTAATATCCTAATATGTGAACTAAAGTACCTAGTAAGGAACTCTAGATCAGCAGTGAGATTTCTTAGTAATATTAAAATCCAGCCATGCCGTATGTATTTGTTGGTTTATATGGCAGATACAACGGGTAGACTTAGTGGTAAAAAAAACCCTATCAGGGCTAGTGACAGCGTGCTATGAAGACCTAACTAGGTGCATATTCAATGGCTAAATCCTCATAAAATGTGCATATGTGTACACAGATTCTGGATAAAAATAAAAAAAAAATCACATTGTTTGCATTTTAATTCATTTATTGCATGAAATAAGTATTTGATACAACAGAAAAACAGAACTTAATATTTGGAACAAAAATCTATTTGCTATTACAGAGGTTAGACATTTCCTGTAGATTTTACCAGGTTTATAAACTTCTATAGGAATTATGTTTCAATCTCTACACAGATCTTCTTCAGATCTTTCAGGTTTCTCAACTGTCACTGGGTAATATTAAGTTTCAGCTCCCTCAAAGATTTGCGATAAGATTCAGATCTGGAGACTGGTAAGGCCACTGCAGTACCTTGAAATGTTTCTTATTGAGCCATCTTTAGTTGTCCTGGGTGTGTGTTTTGATAATTGTCATGATGGAAGACCCAGTCAAGGTCTCTCTTCTATACTGTTACTGAAGGAAAGCGGTTGTTGGCCCCATATATTCTCCTATTCCTTTAGCATAAATGAGCCCAATTCTTCACTGTTGTGACTGTGTTCTTGAAGTTGTACCCATCCTTCTTCCTCTAAACACAGAGTGGAGTTAATACCCAAAAGCTATATTTTTGTCCCAACTGACCACTTGACCACTTCTCAGGGTCTGGACATGTGCTATCGTGAGAGGGGTCTTGTACATGATACTAATGTGATGTGCTTGGCTGATTCCTAACCTTTCTCAGGATAATCCTTACCCCATGAGGTGAGGTCTTGCATAAAGCCCTAACTGAAGATGATTGACGGTCATCTAGTGTTTCTTCCTTTTTCTAATAATTGACCCAACAATTGAATCAATGAAGAAGGCAGTAGTCTGGCACCAGCCGACCACGGCGTTATGTACCTTCAGTGACACTCGGCATGGATTTTGACAGGGTAGTTAGGTAGTTAGGCCTGGCCCCGCTCTGTTCCTGTACGCACCTCAATAAAGGATATATTTCGCACTGTACTGGTGAGTGCCGCTGCTTTCTACACCTTACATTGACCCAACAATTGTTGTCTTCTCACCAATTTGATTGGTGCAGGGCCACAATTGTGTCCCAGGTGTCTCTTTGGTTTTGGCCATGGTGGAGAGGTTGGAGTGTGATTGATTTGAGTGTGTGGACAGGTGTACTTTGCAAAGTTAATGAGTTCATACAGATCAAACATTTACTACAGTTAATGGGGGCAGAGTAGGAGGAGCTTCTTAAAGGAAATTAGGGCTGAGAGAGATAATTATTTATAAATCATACAATGTGACTTTCTGGATTTCTCCATTCTTTCTAGGAGGGAAAACTTTCAAAATCATCAGTGTATCAAATACTTATTTGCCCACTGTATGTGTCTTTATGTGACCCTTCCATAAAACTTTTAAGCCTTGGCAATAGGGTATGTATAAAGTGTCCTAACTACCTTTGAATACACAGCTACTAGTTTTTTTCTATAGATAGGTTAGATCGACACACATTTTGAGGCATTTCACGAAACTTCGAAAAACATGGCCTGCATTTTCATTAACTTTAGCCAGTAGCAAGATGTAACTAAATGTTTTTCATTGAATATTTTCTCCCAATGGTTTATCTTAGTGAAATTTAAGATTATTTATTTGATAACATTTACCTAAACAAAATCACTGTGCATCTAGATGGTACAAATCAATGATCATCGATTACTTGTCAGCCATTTCAGTAAGCCAATCTGGATATATTGGCAATTGGGTAATTAAAAAGTACCCATCCCCCTTAGTGTTTCTTTATTAAATGATTTACTTCTCCAGTGTTTTTATCAAGATGGATCACACTTTGAATGCAATGTAATCCAATTTGGCAATTACTAGATAAATACTACGTAAAACAATTACAAAACACAAAAAAAACCCTTCTAAATTAGAAGCCATACAAGATTGTCAATGATAGCATTTGTAAGACCTGCTTTTGGGCAGGTTCATTTAAGGTGAAAATGTTTAACTTTATCACATTTCTATAATTAATTATGAATGATGCTTCTTGTTTTGTGCACAGATGTTAAATTTATTGTGCCCACAGTGATCAGGTGAAAGAATACTCACTCCTATTACTTCACATGGAGAACACATATTGTACACGGTTAACAATATTCAGTGAGGGGCTACCCTTGCACCATTATAGGTTCTTAAAACTCCTGATGAAAGCATGGCCTCATTTTACCTAACCCTTTACTTACCGGACCCTTTCCCATTTTGGAGACATATGATAGGCTTATTATCTGCGAGACAAATGATACTTTCTAGTGGCACCATTTTATATTGTGTTCATTGTAAAGGGAAGCTGGAAAAAAAATTTCAAATGTGGTACAATTGGTAAAACAAACAGTTGTGCCAAATCCCTTTTGCTTTGTTTATCTATATTTTCATGTGCAGTCCAAACAACACCTCCCTAGATCAATACAATCTAAATTATTACTAAATTTATGTAGGTTTTATTATGTTTTAATTCCAAACAAATTCATATTGTTTGTCCAAAAATATATTCTTAGTTTTGCCATATTCTGACTCCAATAATTTTTTCATACTTTAGTCTTTAGAGCTGTGAAATGTGCGGAAAATCGGACATTTTAATTTAATTAAGTTTTGATAACCTTTTTTTTTTTATGTGTTGCGAATTGGCGAAAAAATGGTGGGCTAAAGCTTTGGGTTATTGGGTTCACAGGGTTAACAGGCTCCCGAGTATCATTTCACTGGTCAAAACCCTAAAATGACATCAAGGGGACATTGAACAGTATTTAACGATGACAGGGCCCAAATAAAACACTTAGATGCCACAGTGGAACCTGACAGCAAAACCTAACAGGTTTAGCTGCCACAATCAGTGCTAGCACTGACCATTGCAGCTACTGTGTTATTCTGCTGACATCTGCCATGTATGGAGAGGGCACAGCACATGACACTTCTACATACAGCCCTTACTGTTGTATGATGTTCACTGGAGGTTATAATTAGAGAACAGTGTACGATCACTTGATTTTTACAGAAATAATGTCATCTTCATTGACCAACATTGACTTGACATATTTTTTTTTGTAAGGGGTACACTGTGCCACTAGAACAATGTTTTACACAATTTCCAAATTATATCAACATAAAACCTTTATTTTTTAAAAAAATATGATGATCATACTAAGAGAATAGAAATTACTGTAGCTCATAGAAAGAATATAATTAAATTTCCTGGTTACACCAGTCACCAAACTACAGGAACTGTACAGGCCTTCGCTTTGAATGACTGCAGCACATCTGCGGCCACAGGACATCATTGTTATCGGTTTCTTGGCCATAACTTTGCCTCCAAGGATTCTCCAGAAGTTTTCTATTGGGTTTAGATCAGAACTCTGGGCTGGCCATTTCATTGTTTCAACTGCTTTACCCATTTTGCTGTGTTACAAGAGGCATGAGGCATTGTCCTGCATAAAAATTGCTGGTGATGAACATAAGAGAGAGACTATGTGTTGTGGAACAAGGTCCTGATACACACTTGCATTGACTCTACCATGTAGCTGTATGAGAGGTCAAACTCCTGCTGTAGAGAACATTCCTCAACCCATGACGCTTCGTCAAAGATGTGCATCACAAAGTCTAGTCTCTTCTGTCTATCATATCGCTCCTGTAAAGGATGTCTCTTAATGCTTTTAAGTTCACAAACATAAAATAAAAGCAGATTAGAAAATCAGTTTTTTCATCAGTTTAGAGTATATAGATTATACATTGACATGAAGATTAAACTCCATTTACCTGCAATGTGTAATGATTTGTGCCAGATCCTGATGCATTTTCTGTTAGTATAAGCAATGTACACACCTTGTTTGCTCCTGGCCGTTATAATTTTATGGCAAGTGTCAATGGGCAGAAACTACTAGAGCTTAATGTTCCCTCTGACTAAACATAATGAAGTCATACATCTTAATTATGTGCGCATGACCGCATTCACTATGGCTTAGTAAGGAGGACCTTAAAACGTAGGATGAGAAGACACAAATTGTTAACAGCATTACAATGACACATATTGAATATATATATATGGAGAGTTACACTTACTTTTTGCACAGTTTGAGATACAACTCCATACTGGTAGACAATCGTCTCTGTCCTCGTCCTCGGGAGGTGTCTACCGTTTGACCTTTAAAGCTGAGTCTGGCGACTACTGTAGCATTGTGTAATTATACCCTGACATGTGCATTGCTGAAGTTGACACTGATGCTTGATAACGAAAACAAGGAATCATACACATTAAAATCTTGCGTACTCAAATAGCATTCATAGACTAAAGTGACACTGATGGTTGAGGACAAAAACAAGGGATCATGTTCATTACATTTTTGTGTCCTCTTTGACACTTTGCGGTCCTTACAGCAGTTCTCATGCTTACATTGTTCGTTTCTTTGATAGCATCTTGTTTATTGTGTGCCTTGACATGGCATGACTTGTCAGTAGCTATTTATTTGTCTTGTGGTGTACTTTTATGAAAAGAAAGAAATAAATCCCTCCACAAATGGTTTTTTATTTCCTTTTTTAAATGAAATACAGCACACGAAACATGAGAGTTTTGAAGAGCACTGTTAATGCATATACTCTTCATCCTATTGTCAGACATTGCAAGAGATAACCAATGATATTTTTGGAATTTTTCATTTAGATGCATGAGCTGGGGGTTTATTTGTTAAACCACTGTTCCTTCTTTGTTATAGTAATAGCTAAGACTTTTCAGTCTTCCTCAAACTTCTCTGTCCTACTGACACCAGGTTAGTGAATTTTTAGCTACCATGAGGCTGGGACTGGTCCTTAGGTGAACAGGTGCATCCACCAGTACCCCCCTTAGCTAGGTGTAGGTCCCCATGTCTTGCATTAGAAGTGCTTTACAGGGTACTGTCACATTTTTGTAGATTTTGTAGCAAACTGTACATATAGCTGTACAGTGGTGGTCTCTGAGAAACAAATGTTTCTGGGGGGACTTAGGCATCCCAGTCCTACACTGGCTGCCATATATACAGCGTCAGACCAGCCTCTAACACATAATACATCATAAAACAGGGCCCCTAAGGTCCAAAGACAATCCGCTTTGTAGCTGATATTGAAGCCTAGCACTAGGAATGTAACTGATAAAATCACCTCTTCCAATGGGCCCAAATGGAGGCGTAACTTGAGGGGTTGCAGAGAGGGCAGTCACAACCGAGCCCAAGTGGGGGGCCCATAAGGTGTCACTTTTCCATGTGAGAAAACTTTCCTTGCACAGACTTTGCACTGACTTGGCACTTCCCCCAGCCTCTGCCTGATGTAATCTCATGGCAGCAGAGGAAGTTTTAGCACAAAGTCAGAAGGGATACTTGCACAGTGTAACAGCCTTTGAAAACATAGCACAGAAAGGCTGTGGTAACGCCCCCCAGGTCCCTTCTGGCTCATCAGCATAATTTTATAAGTTGATTACCAAAGTAACAGTGCCTGGATCTATGAGTAAGTGGCGCTGTTTTGTCATGCTTGATTTTGATGGCAGATTTTCTTTTTTAAGGCTATTAATTGATAACATAGAGTGGCTTTGATCCTTTGCACTATACCCCTATGTCTGAAACACTTGCCTAATCTGATGAGACTGAGTAATTAAAGTTAGAAAATGAAAATCACAATTATTGATGTTCAAGGTCAAAACGAAGCTTCTCCGAATGTTTTTTCTTATGTGTCATCTGTCTCTGCAATTGCACTGTAATGATTTGAAGCAAAAAGCATAAATAAAAACACAATTGTTAATTTAATCTGCAAAAGAGAGAATTAACGCATAAATAATGCATGAGCATGCTTGGATATTTGTGTTGAGACTACTGAGTAACAAAGAGCTTGGTCCATAGAAACTCTAAATATAGTTCTACTCAGTGACCATTTTTCCATCTCTCTAAGGTAGAATGGTCAGATTTAATCATCTTCAACAAGCTTACTGGCAAATAAAAGCATTGCAAGTCCCTCAGACTTCTGCTTATTTCCATGGATTTTAACAAAAGCCGTTCAGCGGTATCTTCTTCGCACAGCTATACCCCAGTTTATTGTAACACTAACAGGAAGAAGCAATCTACTTCATCCCTCAGAATAGACATATTGGCCCACATTTACTAAAAACAGTGCAAACTACAGATAGTGCAGTTCACCTATGTAGTGTGCAGAGGGCGCCAGATTCAGAATTTTTCGTGCACGTTCTAAATGAATCCAGCACTCCCTGCACTGCTCCGACAGAGTGCATCTTTAACATGGTGCGTGTGACAAATTTCTATCAGACTTTGCATGATAAAGAGCTTCCATAGAAAAGAGCTTCCTGTTTCGTTAACTCCCATTGATACGAGGAGCTGCATAAACAGCTACAAATCTCATTCTGCATGTTTGTTTAATGAGCTGAAATAGAAGTCTTAGAGCAGTGGTGGTCAACCTTTCTAATGCTGCGAGCCCATGGCCCTTTAATACAGTTACTCATGTTGTGGTGACCCCCAACCATAAAATTCACAGTGATGCCCCAGTACTCATAGAGATTCCCCCAGTAGCCAGCAGTCACAGTGGAGTCCACAGTAGTCAGCAGTCACATGGGTTTCCCCACTAGCCAATAGTCACAAGAATGCCACCAGTAGCTAGAAGTCACAAGAATGTGCCCCAAGTAGCCAGCAGTCACAGTGATGCCCCCAATAGCCAGTAGTCACACTCATACCCCCAGCGGTCACAGTGATGCCCCCAATAGCCACGGTGATGCACCACAGTGGCCAGCAGTCATAATGATGCCTTCAGTAGCCAGCAGTCACAGGGATGTCCCTAGTAGTCAGTATTCACAAGGATGCCCCAGTAGCCAGGAGTCACACTGATGCCCCCAGCAGTCATAGTGATGCCCCCAATAGCTAGTAGTCACAGTGATGCTCCAAGTAGCCATGGTGATGCACCATAGTGTCCAGAAGTCACAATGATGTCTCTAGTAGCCCACAGTCACAGGGATGTCCCTAGTAGTCAGTATTCACAGGGATGCCTCCAGTAGCCACAAGTCACAAAGATAAACAGTTACATTTTCATCTGGTGACATCACATATCTGCCTTTGTGGGCCATATGCTGCTGCACCCTAGACCCAGCGCAGGTGGATGCATCATCTCATGTTGCTTGTGCCGCATCTACTATCACACAGACTGCTCACTCAGTCTGTTTTGGTTCCTAATGCCATCAGAACACATTTTTCCGATGGTCTTCCCTGTAAAAATCTTGTTCTACTCTGGCTGCCTTAAAGCATCTGTGATGCTACAAGTTCAGGTCATTTCATCCTTAGTTGGATTGTGATTTGTTGTCCTTAATAAGAACTATATAATATTGAGGAATTACAGCAGCCTTTATGTGTCTCTCTAACAATCATCTTTCATTATTTTATGTATATTATGCAACTAGCCACCATGTCCATGTCGAAGAGTGTTGACCTACCCATGTTATCTAGACAGTTCCAGTGAAGTCATTGAGAATTCTAGACTATTGTTCTCCTGCTGTTAAATATCATTGGCTAAAAGTGAAAAGAAAGTTGATAAATATTCCATTATTGGCTCAGTAGACAGATCCTTATTAACCTTTGCAAATGTGCCCCTACATTTCTAACAATGCTAGCAAAAAATAAATTACCAACTGTACAAAAGGCTCACTGGGGGCTCTTAGTATAAATGTTTACAGGCAGATAAATGTCAGCTCAACCTCACAATAGCGTTTCCCTGTTTATTTCCACTTGCTCACGCCGAGTACACCTGTGATAACAGGAAGTCTTCCATAAGGAACAGAGGGTGCGGGATGATTCATGGTCTAGCAGAGATACACCTGTGTTTTATGTATTTGTTGTCTTAGCTGTTCGGGAGGCTTTGTGTTTTTTGCTTGTATTATTTAGAACAGCCATAAACCGTGATACATGCAACCCGTGACATGCTGCAGAAGGCCTGCTACAAGTCATAATCATGATGTGCAGTAAATCTGTGCATAGCTCCCTTCTCTATGTGCAGCTATTTTCAATCCACAAAGGTGATAACGTAAGCTATAACGCTGGTTCCGAACACCATATATAAAAATCACAATTCGGAATTGGACTTCATACAAAATTTTACTGTTGATTTAGGCAAAGGTTAAAGACTTTAAACATTACAGTAAGATAAATCTGCATTTTATAATTCAAAACAATTTTCTTGAAGATCTTTAGCATGCCTATAACACATTTTATTAACATTGTACTGCACCTTAAAGGTAAATGCAGATGATGAGTATTGTAACCAGCAAAAACAAACAGTTAAAAGAAGTGTATAGTCTGTGCTGTGTGATCATTAAAGGGGTTTTCCAACAAACTAAAGTTAGGCCGTATCCACGGGATAGGGCCCAACTTGTTGATTAATGGGGGTCTCAGTGATGACACCCCCACAGATCATGAAAATGAGGGGTCCGGTGGGGTCCCGTGTATGTCATGTGTCCTTAAGTCGGAGACTGCCTGTTCAGTGAATCATATATTTTGCAATAAATTGTGTTTCATCCTATTAGTCTGATAAAACTAACTTTGGGAAGTAAAGGAAACCTACACTTTTACCATTGTAGTAGTAACATGCAAGACCAAGTACACATCACTTTTACTCTTTTTACACAATAGTGTAAGTTTTAATGACATAAATTTTTTTAAAGTTTAAAATGCAAAAGGCTTTCCCCTTCCTGAGCTCCACTGCATCTTCTCAGTACTGCCCACTGCCCCTGTTCAGGCATTGGCACTCAGCTCCTGCTTGATGACCTGCCCAGCCCCTGCTATAGATCATTTCCAGTGCAGCCATGAGACAGTTCCTGCAAATTTGAGTTGCCATTAAAGGTCTCTTTTATAGAGAAAAGGCCTGCATGCTCAATCCGTTGAGTAAAAAACCTTGCCTTCATTCACGCCTTCAGACGCTTAACATTAAACATGACTTTTTCAAGAAGCCGTGTGACATGATGTGTAATAATAGCATAAGCAGCATATCTATCTCTATGTGGACAATGCTCTTTCCATATTTTTACATCTTCTCAGGACAGGTTAGGGAACTGGAAGGTTCTTTTCAGGGCAAGAAAATAATTCTTGATGGCAATTATTACATTCAGGGGCAATTTAGATTACCTGCACACGAGCATGCGTAATGTAACAAATCCATGGTTGGAAATGTGTGGTCCATGTTTTATCGGCATGTGACCTATACTCACATGCTGATGACTGCACGAGCATGGGAATGCACGAGCCACCTACTCCGGCAGGAATAGGACCTGCTCTATAATTTGCAGTCAGTTGCGTGTGTGAGTCAGTAAAAAAAACATTTGTCTGTTTGTAGATCAATGGATAGCTCACAAATAGTCAAAATAGTAAGAGAGGTAGGATGTAATTAAACCGATTTCTCACCAATTTCTCATTCATAAATTTTGTTGGCCATATCGCTTGTCACTAGAGGATAAGGTTGGATAGAAGCTTTAACATCTCAAGGGAAAGCAATTTTTTTTTTTTTCAAATTAATACTACCCAAATGGAGAATACAGATATGAATATATTATCTTCTGTTTACTGGCAACCGCAGAAGTGATCTACATGAAACAAAATACCCTATTCAGACTCAGGTGTTGCTTTTGAATATGCACCAGGGTGCAACAATCCTCACGCCAGCTGAATACATGTGTATAGAGAGGCTTTTATTCTGCTATGTAACAATCTCATGACAAGCAGCTGCTCTCCCATTATGCAAACAACCTGTACAGTAAGTTCACTTTTATTTCTTCATGGTTGAAAAATCATTTGGTGAGGGATGAATGCAAAACACGTAAAATGGAAGGCAAGGTTGACGATAAGAGAAGCAATAGTGACTGCTTTCATTGTGCGATTTCGGCTGAGTTATGCAAATCGACCTCTGCATTGGTATTTGTTTGAAAAAGAGAGTTTTAAATTGGTGCTATTGACCTTCACTTAAATGACATTCGAACGTCAAGCAGAGTGTTGCAGTGGAAATGCGGCTGTTGTCTGCAGGTGGCAATTGATGAAGAGATTGACTGACACTTTACTCGGCAACTCATTTTTGCACTTAATTTGTACAGGGGGAAAGGTTTATCCTCTTAAAAGATTTGAGATAAAGCAGAGAGCACTGCTGATAAATAATCTCTCATGAGATCAATGTAAAATATATTTAAAGATGCTGGAAGAATGTTGAAAGTTTATCGAAATAATACGGTCAATTTAATTTTTTGAGATTGGCCGGGATTGATTTAGAGTAATTTTTTTAAATTAAGGTTTTATTTTTTGTTTTTGTTTTCATATCTATTAAAGGATATCAGGCATATCATAAGCTAAGTGGCAGAATTTCTCTGTCTCCTATACAACAGTCATCCTGACATGATAGTGAATACTAGCATTCCATATAAAAAAACAATTGGGGTCATCTTTTCTTAAGTTTGGGAATTATACTCTATTTAATCTTCTGAAGAAATTGAGTATTGCCTCCCCTAAACAGTTTCACATGGGCATCCCTGATTGTAACCGGTCAGCATTGCCGGACTAAGCTGCCTAGGGTCCACCAGTAAATTCTGTTCTTGGTGCCCACCACCCACCACATGTATTTATAACATGGAAAAAAATTCTAAAACATAGCTGACAGAAATTTAATTCCATAGTAATTTGCTTCCTAAACCCTGCCAAATACTGCTATGGTTCAGGGAACCAACTACCAGCCTTTTGCTATGCAAACCAGGATGATATGATTATTCAGAGAACAAAGGCAACTGCACTCCTTATTAAAGGTGTATTCCGGGAATATGAACATCTGATACAAAAACTCATGATGCTATAAATAAATGAATATAACAAAAATCAATGTCATTAGTCACAACATGGAGCTTAAATAGTTTAATTTTATGGTTCGCAAAATGTTATGGCCTCTCTAAAGTAGGCACAGTTATTACCAAGATGACCGCTACTGGAAACTACAAGTCCCAAGATCCTTTAGTTCTTAATAACTCCTCCCTATTATTTCCTGCCCCCAGTGATGATGTGACAGACTGTCCTGCTCTGTTATCATAGTAATGATGTGTAACTGCCATCATGGCACATTACCTAAACACTAGCCATACTGGATGCACTGCAACCAACTGACTACAGCCAAACATAGTGGTGATCACATGACCTGCCCAGGCAGGTGCAGGACATGTGATGTGGACATGTGACCAGCGGCCATCTTTTGTCCTGTGTCTGTTCCGTGCAAAGCAAATCAAAGGACTGATTAAAGGTCAAGTGGCATTTTAATTCTTCATTATAGTCTATGTCAGCAGCATTTTTCTCATAAGGGAAGCAACATTTAAAATAACAACTAATTACATATTAGCTTATATTTACTGACTCATTTGTATATGAATTATGCTGATTCCTGGAATACCCCTTTAAGTCCTGGGTTAGAGAAGTTGCATTTATTCACCCAGCGTGTGTAATATATATATACCACAACTTCTGTAAACCAAGACTGACAAACTGCAGTTGCCCTTCTTCTCTAGATATGTACAAAAGGATCGAGTGAACCAGAATCATCATGCTGCATGCACCCACACTGAATTGATTACTTATACGAGTGGTGCTGTCTACTTTTCTACTTTGCCAGGATTACATGCCCACTGAACTGCAGGCTGCATCAAGATAACAAATAATTGGGGCCATACAGTGTGTTAAAAGGTAGAGTCAAGGTACTGTAGGAATAACACTGATATGCTTCAGGTTGCCTCTACATGTTCTTCCAGACATCCAATGCATCTCTAGTATATAAAAATAAACTGGTGGCCCATCAGGGGATTCTCCTGTCCTCCTTTTAGCCAGTCTGAATGTTATAGTATGTAGGACTACATTCCCAACATAGTTGCCAATGAATTTAGAGTTCAGTTATCTATATTATTTTTATTCATTTATAGAGCACTATTCATTACATGGTGCTATACTTAAAATAGGTGTTTACATAAAAACAAGCACAAATAAGTACAAAAGACAAATCTAGACTGAACTGGCCAATCTACATAGATGAAACAGCAGTAATATTACAGTAAATTGTATTGTGGCACAATGTGAATTCCAAAGTGTCACTAAAGTGTTATCATTAATATTTAGATTTTTGTAACCTACATAGAAATTCACATCTACATTGATAAGCTAGTACAAATAATTTACATCTATATGAGAAATTATATGTAGCCATAGAGCAGCAAAATTACACTAATACTACATCATCAGGCCTCATTTATCCAGAGCTCATGGCAACCAATCAGAGATCAGGTTCTATTTTATAAACTGCTGTGGGAAAATGAAAGCTTAGCTCTTATTGCCATGATTGGTTGCCATGAGCAACTACAGTTTTTTTCATAGACAATTTTGGTAAATCTCCCTCTTGTGCATTTTGCACAAACTAATATTTTAAACTATGAATTTAGCAAAAACAAATAGAAAGTAGAAAGAAAATGAAAACAAACTCTAAACACTGCCGCTCCAGGCACATTCCTGCCTAGGTCTTTATGGTGAGAAAGTAAGACTCAGACTCCCATTGTTTTCTAGCTGAAAATTCAGACACCATTGGGCATGCAATTTGCTCATTCAATAAAAATCACACCATGCTTTCATTCCAGAGCCAAATGTCATAAAACCATTATAGGATTATATTCCTACTAATTCTGTTAATGCACATTTGTTGAGAATCGGTCTTTTATAGACATACACAAGAACAGAACTAACAAGGATTAATCCCAAGATGCAGAGGAATAAAGTAATACCCACTTAGGATAACATAGAATTCTTAATTATAAATCACAGTTTAATCAAGAAAAAAATATGTATTTAATATACTTATGAAAAGAGCATGAAAAACAAGCAAATTGACCTCATCAGCCATAATCTAGTAACAGATTTTGTGAGCTGAAAAAGGCATCTGTCCTTTGGATTCACCCTTTTATCCAATATAGTAGAGGCAAATTTCCCTCAACCTTTTCATCTCAAAATCTGGCTTTCGGTATGAACACCAGGATCAATGATCCATTTTGAGAATTCTAGGAACTGTAATCTGCTACATAAAACAAGTGTACACAACCTACACACATATTTTCTTCCATTGTAATAGATTACAAACACCATAGGGTGTTGTATTAAGATTGTTGTGCACCAGTCTCAATGGAAATCTACAATTGAGAATCTACTTTGAAGTAGTTATTGATGGAGATCCCTGCATCTGCACAATCTCAATCTTTTATTCAGTCCTTAGTGAAATAATGTTTATTTATTCTTTATGCAGATTACTTGGAGAGGCTTCTGGGGGTGTGGAGTAGCCTCAGACAGCTCCAGGGGCGAAGGCTCCTCCTTGCCCCCAGTCGCAACCTTCATAGATAACTACCCACTCTTTACTCCTCTTACCTTCCCATTTCTGGCAGCAGTCAAGCTTTGCTCAAATGCAGTAGCACCTTTTTTGCTTATGTAGAGCCACCTGCTGCTTAAGATTCGCCTGCCGCCGGGGAGCTTCTATGCACGCACAGTAGCTCCAATTGTCTGTCCATAGCCAGGCAGCAGTATGGGGAGCTCTGCACTTATGCAGTATCTCCCATTTGTAGAACATCTCCAGCAGCAGACGTGTTACGGCCTGTGAAACAGGTGCTACTGCACTTATGCAGAGCTCACCTGCTGCCAGAGACTGCGCAAAGAGAAACGATGAGCAGGTAGGCAGGTGTGCAGGCAGGTGTGCAGTTCGAATTGACCTTCACTCCTGGAGCTGTCTGAGGATACTACATGCCCCCTGTAGCCTCTGCATCAAGAACAAATAAACATTATTTCACTAAGGGCTGAATAAAAGATAAAATGGTAAGCACATGCTGCACTTAGAGGGAATTTTCACCGGGAACTACTTAACCCCTTAAAGCCAAAGCCACTTTTCACCTTTATGACACGGCTCATTTTTTCAAATCTGACATGTGTCACGATAAGTGGTTATAACTTTGGAATGCGTTATAGAAACTACACCCCTCAACGTACGTAAAACAACTTTTATGAAGTTTGTTAACCCTTTAATTGTTTTAGAGGGGTTAAAACAAAATCGGATGCAATTTCGAAATTACATTTTTTTTTGGCTAAATGAATGTGTTTTTCATAAAATGTACGAATTCTCAGTGGATAAAATACCAAAACGCTCCACAAAGTTTAATACCCAATCTCTCCCGATAACAATACCCCATATGTGGTGGTAACCTGCTGTATGGGCACACGCCAGGGCATTGAAGGGAAGCTGCGACATTCAGAGCAGATTATTCATCGTCACTTTAATGACTGCAGCGTGTTAGGGGTCACCCGATCCATTAAGGAGCCGGCGCCAGAATCATGACGTAGTATTACTGCATGTTGCGGGAATGCGAGTCCCGCCATGCAGCAATGCTACGTCAAATGGCAGGAAGGGGTTAATCATCAGTGCATCCAGAACACTACATGCTAGAATTACTAAGAGGTTCCAATGAAGCACTTGTGCGCCAGAAGTGAAATCAGTTATGACAGTTTTTTGGGGCAGGTTGTAGTAATTCTGTCTGGCCATGGTTTCCTCGCCCTGGACCTTCTTTTGCCTTCTTTGTCAGTGAAGCCACCTGGCGCACAAGGCAGGATATATTGGCACTAGGGTAGTCACAGTTTGTAGCATGTAGAGGTTACTGATGGACCAAATTGGCTGCTGCCGTGCCCCCAAGAACATATTTCACACCACATTAGAACAGCCAGAACCAAGCTACCAGCAAAAAACCGGAAGGAGCAGGGATATTTATTTTACTTATGTTTCTTTGACGTGAGCTCATCATGTAGATCATGTAATGAGTATGTAGAGTCTTATTAAACATGACTGTTGTCATAGAATACTATACCATCATTCCTGTGACCTGTCTGAGTTTTATTTAGTTAACAAGGAGTTAATTTTCTAACCTGTATTACATTACAGGACATGGCTAATCTCATTATGATTAAATGCGTGTCTGGTGTTAAAAAGGGAAAAATATCTTCTTAACCTATTTTTACAGCATTGCCTCCCTGTTTCTGCACCTACTTTAAATGCAGAAAATGTACTTAAGTAGTTCTGTTTGACAGGTTTGCTAGCCACAGACACTTTCCCAACCAAATCTTTTTTTTCATTTTGCAATTAAATTTCCTTCATTGTCACAATACGACGGTTTTATGTGAGTCTTGCTACAAATATCCTCATGTAATAAATGCTAAAACACAATCCATTTACGTCAGCTTGGCATCTTCGCTACAATTAATACTCTTTCTCAGAAAATGGACCTAAATACGAGCAATTTTCCGGTGCCATGACATCACAGTCCAGTAGATTTCCTCTAGATTTGCTTCTTAGGTATATGTCTAAACTTGTAAATCTACTCCATTTTCTATTTATACTAATGAGAAGCAGGACAAATGCCACAATCTCATGGCATCTGCTGTCATTTCTGGTATCATTGTAGTCTCTATGCTCCAGTCTTGAACAAATGCCATCATCTACATTATTCATAATGTCCTCATCAACCTTGTCACTGTTTCCTGCACATTCTATGGCTTGTTCAAGAATAACTAGTTCTTGCTGCAGTGTGTCCTCTTCAGTCCACTTTGGCTCCAATCTACTTTCAATTATCAACCAGGCATGACCATCTGTTAGATCCATACACGCTGAATGTGTGTGAATGAATGTAGAAGCAGGTATGAATACAAAGCTGGGATGTTTATTACACACATTATACATAAAAAGAGGCAAATGGGAGCAGCCAAAGCAAAAAGCTTTCCTCTATTACATAATAAGCATCATTAAGCATGTAACTATCTACAACTTTAAAGGAAATCTACCACATGGATGCATTCCTTCTAAACCAAGCACACTTACATACTGTTGTGTGCCTCTTGAAGGGGTATCCATTCTTCTTTTCACTTCTAATAGCTTAGTTTTTTTGAAAAACACATTACAATTACAATTATGCACATGATCCTCAGGGGCTCCTGTCCCAGGAACCACTTATGGCTTTGTTGTCTGCTAATAATTCACATCTTCATTGGGCGTGTCAGGGATTTTTATGCAGGGCCCCAACAGCCCTCTTGAGTTTTGTAAGGTGAGTCCTAATTAACCCTTTGAGGGAGGATGAGATAGCTGCCGGCAGCGAGCTGACAGAGTGAATGAAAAACACAGTCGGTCTTCCCATGCACTCAAATCAAACTGTTTATTTCAAACAAATACCGCTATATTTTAACACATGAAGATCAGCATTTGGGGTGTTGATAAGACACTTAGATTCTATTGGCCATTATGGTTTTGTACCAGCACATTCTGGGAAAAATGACTAGGCCTTGTTTACAGCCATGCTTATCTACACAATGGCTCCTAGAAGCTTCTTCATAACCAAAATAAATAACAAGAATACAGAGGCCTGAAGGACGGTAAGAAATGCCAAGGATATTGTGAAAAGGCAAACAACAGTTTAAATGAGAAAAAATAGCTGAATTAAAACATTTAACTCTATAGCTTCTAAAAGGGCAGCATACCCCCCCCCCCCCTAGGTGGCCGCTGTATCTAAGATGGCGGACAGTAGTCAAGATGGCGTCCGAAACCAGTGCCACCTCCTTAACAGGCGTTTCCATTCAAAGGGTGGAGATGGGGAGAAATGCTGAATGGGGGAGGAAATCAGCTGACATGAGTCCCTAATGCTCATTTGCATAATTTTGAAATGGTTTTTGAGAAAAACTGAGCTAGTATTAGCAAAAAAGAATAGATTCTGTTTTAGGAGGCACACACCAGCATATAAGTGTGCTTGGCTTAAAAGCACTCCTTCCAGGTGGTAGATTTAAAGCCTCATGTACAGTTTACCAACTTATATACACTCGGACCCCATGCATTAGGAATATGAGTAGCCTTAGGTTATTACCATTTGATTACAATCAAGGTACTGCTGCATCACTCATATGTCATCCTCTCAATTCACTAGTGGGCCAGTCTGCCATTATTGTGGGAAAAAAGACAAAAAAGATTTCACAAAACGAGTTAACGTTTTATACATACGATTTATATGTGTCCTGAATTTGATAAAAGGTCTGCAACCCGAAACGTGTTATTTGGACCATTTTATAGGTATCCTTTACTTTTAGCTTTAATAAATTATTCTTATGACCTAAATATATGGCTTAATAACTGGAACATTTAAATTTTTGGGTAAATATTACTATTAGCGCCCCACATTAATTAATTTTGCAAAATTTTTTTTGTCTTTTTTCCCTTGTACTTCCGGACCCTTTTGGGACCCCGGCGCTTCTGAGTTGTGAGAGCTGCATATATAGTATATAAACCCTAGAAGTATACCATACAGATATATATACACACACACAAGAAACTGGCCATCGCATCCTGATACCTCATCGCCTGGAACTTGGGATTCTATCCTATTCTATATGTCTATGAACCAAGAATCTAACAGGTGAGCACCCTCTATTCTCCATTGAATCGTCATCCATAACCAAACGTTATCACCCGAGGCGCCGTCCTTTGTGTTTCCCATTTTTTGTGTTTCTTGGCCTATTGCCATTATTGTGAACCCTGGTCATAAGCTCAGTTATATTATGTAATACAATGTGACACATAACAGTCTTATACTATGTGTATGGGATCTCCTAACTACCCTGACAGATAATATTTGGAAATACAAAGCATGGCGCACACCACAAAGCCTATGCAATTTTAACTAATAAAGTTTCCACTTCACCATACTTGCCCAATACTTGATAAAGTAATAGAATTGAATTAACAATCCTGCACAGCTCTCTGTACACAGGTCTCTGTTTCCATAATGCTACCTGTACATCTGTTTTGTCTGTACAGTATGCTATCCAATGATTCAACATGGACAGCTGTGGTTTCCACAGCTCCTTGTATGAACCGACTGTCCAAGTCACAAAAAACATTGGGTCTATCAGCAATCATAACATACCCAATCTTTTTTTAACCCAACAATAATCCATGTCAAACTGTAGATTACTTGCCTGCCCCATAAAAACACATGGCATGGAGTTGAATAGTAATGGCTATAGGCTGCACTAGTGTCTCAATTAGTGTTTAGCAGACCCAAACCACAAAGTTCATATGTGTACTAAAATTTGTGGGTTTGGGTCCCCGAACCTGAGCCCAAGCTTCATTGGAGGTTCATGGCTAGAGCTTGGTTTGGCTCAACTTGACTGTGTAGTTAACACCCCAATCTGTGCTGGCACTTAACAAGGTTGTTAACTCTTTAAATGGTTCTGGCAATGTCTCCTGCACCATTTATATTACTGCAGTTCTTGCTCCAGCCTGCTGTTGATGCCAGCCGCCACCTTTTTCGATAGGATTGGTGCTCCCCAATTACGTCATCTGGAGTGTAGCCGTCAGTAGTTTTAATGCCGTTGGTGACTTTGTGTGTTACTGGTTGGTGTCTGGGTTTGATATCCAAACAGAATTTTAAAATCCACTCAGTGGGTCCGCTTATGACTACTCTTAATAGACTGTAGAAAGTTCTGCATAGAAGCCTATCAAAATCCTTGTATGGTATGACCAAAATTAGTGTACAGTATAGGTAAGGATTACCACAATTTGGTCTAAAGATTTGTTTACAAAGCTGTCCTTTCTGGGCCATGTTTAATAAAGGACCTGCAATACCCTGCTGCCATGTAAAAGAAATATTATCGATGATAATTCGGTTCACATTTTGCATTTGGTCTTCAGGTTTTACCTCTAACAGATTCCATATTGTGACTGTGGTGAATTAAGTTATGCCTAGGTGTAGCAGGCCCGGATTTGTCATCCAGTTTCCCCCCACACTCCAAAAAAACTGGTAGGTTGATTAGATTGTGACCTCCATTGGGGACAGGGACTGATTTGGCAAGCTCTGTGCAGCGCAGCGTTATCTGTAGGCGCTATATGAATAAGTTGGTCTTTTCTGTTATGGTTTTAGCTGTGGTCCCATAGAAAATCACGATGATATCTAACAGAGCACATCTGCCAAATTACACACACAGCTCTGCTTAAACTACATTACTTCTCCACAAGCATAAAAAGTTGTATGTGACCATAGACAATTTTGCCTCATTCTGACTGGTGCAAATCTGTCCCCTGAGTAGCGGCCACATGCACAAGTAGTTATTGGCACAGTCTGTTTATTACAACACCAGTAAACAATATACACTGGAGCCACTGGCAGCATACATATACCAGCCTTAGCTGATAAAATGCTGAAGCACATGCTGATTGATGATATTCTCACAAAATGATAAGGGCAGGCGACATTTTCCGCATTATTTTTGAGTGTGTTCAGACTTAGATGTAAATAATAATAAGAGTATCATATCTTCACGACTGATGGGGATGAGATAGCAAAATATCTGCTGTGTCAGTTTAATTCCCATATTTAAAGTTTATTACCCAATCTTAAAACAGCATAATGCAGATTTATATTTCTAATCCGTACATTATTGCTTCTGCTTATGTAGCTTTTAGATTTTTAAGAAAAAATGTATGTCTAGCTTTAATATTGTTAAATATGCCCAGCAACACACTCAACACTTAGTGATACTACATCTAAGAAAGTCAAAGCAAGGTTATATAGGTTTTGTTGCCATAGGATCATGTATTGACTACAGCTAAAGCCAAATTGACCTGCCTGTTTTGTCCTGAAAGTCTTTCTTCTTTAAAGGAGATCTGTACCTATTGAGCTTCCATAACTTTTATTAGAATATTAGCTTATCTACAGCTCCGGGTTCTATAACAGAAGCAGCAACATGGTAAAACAAATATTGCCCATAGTTTACGGTTATTACATGCTAATATGCACCCTTGTGAATATTGCAAGTATTAGGTGATGTAGCTAGGCTTTCTATTAAAAAGTGCCTTCTCAGCACATTCCATGACCTTCCATATGCAAGCTACATATCCCAGATCCACTTTTCAAGCTATGAGTTTCAAATCAATGCAATAAATTGGCTTAAGTTGTCGGTCTAGTAGTATTAATGGAAATTATCATATTTACCACTGTGAAGTAATGCCCTTAAAGGGGCTTTCTCGGAGTAAAATATGAATACCAAATTAACATGGGTCCAACACCTCCACATCTACAGAGCAGCTGATAAACAGACGAAGAGTCACTGCAGCTTAGCTTCCATTCAGAAGAAAAAGCACTTATTTGCAGTAACCTATTCTGACCACTACACGAAAATGTCTGTTTTCTGTTCTATTAATTCTTTATTTATATAGCGCACAAAGATTACGCAGTGCTGCACAAAGCATGTCAAATTGGTCCCTGTCCCCTTGGGGCTCACAATCTAAACAACCTAACAGTATGTTTTGGAGTGTGGGAGGAAACCGGAGTACCCGGAGAAAACCCACCCAAACACGGAAAGAACATACAAACTCTTTGCAGATGTTGGCCCTTGGTGGGATTCAAACCCAGGACCCCAGTGCTGCAAGGCAGAAGTGCTACTCACTCAGCCACCGTGCCGCGCCATTCTCTGGTTATGAACTGCTGATCTATATCGGTGCAGGGTGCTGTACCCCAAACAATTTTATGGACAGGTTATCAAAAGGTTTAGCCTAGATATACCCTGTAATGTATATGGTTATGTTTGTTATTCAAATTATCAAGGGAAAAAGGGGAAGATATGGAAAATCACAAAGTGTAAAAAATAACCTCAATTAAATAAATGTTAACATGAAGAGGGATGACCCTCCAATTCCAATGAATGTCAGTTCTTTGTAACACAGTAAAATTATGGGTTGCCACTGCAGATTGGTGCTCTGTAACATTCAGGGATTTATTTGCAGAGTAAGGGGGGAGGGTTGCTTGGATAACTTTCATAAGTACCCCTTGCTATTCTATGCTGATATTGGGAGCCAATTTTATGGATATTAGAAATGGTTTTAGCTTAGACATACCCTTTCATTTATATGGTTAAGTTCTCTTGGTTACTGTGCAGTCAGCGAGGATAAGGGAGGTCAACGGGAAAGAAGAAGGGGTCAGCAGCTCGTCTTTACTTTAGTAATGCCAACAGCGTCTACCTATAATGAAAGACTCCCTTCTATGAATGTAGTGCAGTTCATGCCAGAATTTTTCAAAGAAATGCGACCATCAGCAGAATGAGACCATTCAGCGTCAACCGGTCATGTGATAAGAGGGCGGAGGGATCGTCTCTGCCTAGTGGGTTACGGCTGTACAGGCACAAGGCTTGTTACCAGCTATTGTGAGGGATACAGGTGAGCAATGAATCTTTCTATCTCTCAATTGTACTGTCCCTATTCTACAGTGGGACCCTCAATGTACCAAGGGAACTCGTTTGCATTATTATTAGTAAAGCCAAACTACTGATCCCTTCTTCTATCCCATTGAATTCACATCTCCTGGCACATTACCCAGAAGACTTAGTACAGCTAGGGGGTAATTGTGAAAGTCATCCAGGGGCCACCCCTTACTCTGCAGAGGTAGACCATACTTTTATTGTGTTACAAAGCACTGATCTTCATTGGAATTGGAAGGTCATTCATTTAATAAAGGCTATCATTTACACACATGCTTTCCCTCTTCTCCCCCTTTCCCCTCTAAAATTTACTTTATTCCTTACTGGTGGTGCACACCTGCGAGTGTTCTTTTGAAGACCAGTATTCCTATATTTTTATATAGAAATGCTAGTTATGCACTCACTACCCATAATTCCATATACTATGTACTACACATAGGTATTGAGGTCCTATTTCTGGAATCTGTAGGTCAATGTGTGTTCCATTACAGAGCCTTAGAATGTAACTGGGGATTGTAGCCAAACCGCAGTTTTTTTCCTAAACAATGTAGGGTATAATCCTTAAAGGACATCTACCACTAGGTTGAAATACTGTATGCAAATGAGCCTGAGGGGCTCCAGGCTCCATTAACTCCTATGGAGCCTAGAGCCCCCCAGGCTCATTTGCATACATTACTTCATCCTGGTGGTAGCTGCCCTTTAAGAAATCTGTCAAGACTCTTAACAGGTTTAATATTGACAAATACGGCAGCTACCTATTTGCTTCTAAAGGAGAACTTTCCCTTGGGATACTGTGTGTAAAACTATGGAGAAAGAATTGCCCCCAAAAGCTTCTTACTAGGATAGACACAAAAATAAGGAAATTGATGGCTCATTAGTGTTCAATCTGCCCCACTGTGGGCAAGTGATCACAGTGCTACTGCACAAATACCAGATAGAAATGTGGCATAGAAATGTGGAAAATGGGAATACGGATGCATTGCTGTTCTATTCAAATCTGCATTTTTTTCAACTTTTTTTTGTTTTTATTCACAAATGATTTTATAACTGTTTGCCAGTTAAGAGACCGAGACATAACAAAATGATTTTGCAAATTGTTATCTTGTCAGGAAGATAATAAATTGAGGCAAATATTTATACAAATGAAATGATTTGACAAAACATTTTAAATAATAGAAAATATTACAGATTTGATCTTGATGTCTCCATTCCTCTCCTCACTAACCTTCTTAGATTGTCTCATTTATAATTGCCCTCAGCATGTATGTGAGCAAATTACTTTTTCCCCTTCCTAAAAGCATCTGCTCTACTTTACCACTAATCTGTACCTCTTCCCGCAGGTCTTTAAATAGGCCATTAAGAGAACATCTCCAACAGAAACAGACTGTCCTTTTGGACCAACATAACAGATGCTGGGAAATACCAGAGTTTACTAATGTTGTTTGGACAGAGTGTTTGAAAGTGATTATGTGTAGAAAGAGGTTGTTTGCATGGGTTAATGTAAAACCAAATCACATCCTGAGCTGAAAATGGTTGGGGAGAACATTAGCAACCACTTAAATACTTTTCATATAAGGTCTCACCAACGTAAGTCTTTATGTAAGCAATGGGTAGAAATCGCCAAAGGACACGGTGTCCTTATCCAAAAAAGTGCAGTGCACAGCTATCTCCAGCATAGTTATTGTGCAATTACGGCATATTCACATTTTAGATGTATTGGAATGTCCTCTGAATGTTGGGAAATAATCCAGTCTCACAATATGGCTCCCCAACACATCTAATTGGATGATGCTACCTGCTTGGTAGAAGCTATTGGAGACCAAATTCCAGTACTTCATAAACAAAAGCTTATCTTTTTTTTATCAAGAAATACATTTTCTTCCCCTTTGCCATTCTAATACACAATAAATTAATAAAACAAATACCACAGTTTTTTTTATTGCTATGAAATCTATAATATTTTCATATTGTTGTGTGCTAACAAATCCCCCTTCCATAAGAAATTAAGACAATTGAACAAACTAAAGTAAACACTATGGTAGTAGGCATTGTATAGAAGTATATGTGTATAAAACCAAAAAATTTATGTATTGACTATAAGGAACACCACAGTGCCCATAGTCTTAGAGCTCAGCATGCAACATCATGCTGCTTGCCACGTCTGAGAGCTTGTCCTCACAACTTGCAGTGCAAAGGAAATTAATGCAGTTTTTATGTTACCTAAATATCTACATGTCAAAGGAGATGACATTGGCTTAAGTGCCACTCTGGGTCACACACAACTGTGACTACTATAGCTATATTATTGATTGTGTGAGTATTGCCCGTGTCAGGAGCCTCATTTTCACTTAAGACAGGTTGCAAAAACCCATCACACGTGCATTGCAAATATGGTTTTCTGCCTTTTCTAAGCATT
Organism: Engystomops pustulosus; assembly: GCF_040894005.1. NCBI lineage: Eukaryota > Metazoa > Chordata > Amphibia > Anura > Leptodactylidae > Engystomops > Engystomops pustulosus. The sequence continues at coordinate 54,643,669 of NC_092414.1, read as the reverse complement.
TGCATTACACTATAATTGTGTGTTATAACTTACCTTGCACCCTGACAGAATCCTCTGTGTAGACCCAGGGGTTGGGCTTTGGTCTGGATGCATTTCAAAAAACAATATGTGCCTTGAGTGTCGTGCTCACTTCTCCATCACCTTTGTGCTCCCGTACAGCTCCTCCCTCCTGCTCCTTCACAGAGCTCACAGCCTGGTGAGATGACATCAGTGGGAGAGGGAGGAGCTGTACTGGAGCACAAAGATGGGGACTAAGAGCTAAAGAGTGAGCAGCACACACAAAGTACATGTTGATTTTTAAATGCATGGAAGCCAAAGCTCAACCCCTGTGACTAAACGGAGGTTTTTTTATGGTGCAAGGTAAGTTATATAACACAATTATATTGTTATAAAAACATGCTTAGAAAATGCAGAAAGGAATATTTGCAATACATCTGTAATGGACTTCTGAAACCTGTCTTTAGTGAAAATGAGGTCCCTGGTGACAGGTTACCTTTAAGCAACAAGGCCACTAAGACTGGTAAGCATAATGGGGCTGGCAGGCTATATACTACAGGGGACTTGCTGGCTACATACTGCAGGGAGCTTGCTGGCTATATACTGGGGGGGGCTGTGACTAATGCATTTCCACCCTCAGCTTATACTCGAGTCAATAGGTTTTTCCAGGTTTTTTGTGTTAAAATTAGGGGTCTCATCTTATACTCGGGTCGGCTTATACTCAAGTATACAGTAAATATTATTTTTTGTTTCCATAAAAGATATACATGGGTCTGATAATTAAAAGGTTGTCTATTAGTATATTATTATATTAGATTTTATAGGTCTATGCGGGTCTGGTATGGGGTCTAAATGTACAACTTACTTATTCAAAGATCAAGAGGAAAGGCGCAGAAACATTTTTCAGCTACATTACATAAGTACAGTAGGGTTTATGTATTAGGTCTGGGGTGTTGTTCGCCAGTCTTAAATATTGGTGTTACCGGTGTGGAACAAGACAGAATTACTAAGAGTTTCTAAACTTTTATCCAATTTGGATGTATTTAAAATGTATACAGTCAAGATTTCACATACAAACTGTGGCAGTTTTTTGGGCGCAGGTACAGTGAACAGCTTGGCCCACTTTGTGCCCGCTGTGCCCATTTTTTTCATTTGTGCATTACCAGAAAAGGGCAAATACTAATGCACAAGGCATGATATATCTAGGCCAGTATTTCATCTTCATATGTCACAATATGCCCCTCTATACACATCCTATCAATACATCCAACCCAAAAGGCATGTTGTTTCCAGCACTCAAAGGTTTATACACACAATATCCTCACTGCTGATATTTAATATATATTTTGCTTTTTATTTTTGTCTTTACTGTAAAATCATTACTAAGAACAGCTGAAAAAACTTCCAAAAAACCTAAGCTCCTGACAGCAGCCCGTATGCTTGAGGGCTAGTAGGATTTACATATCTGTGTGCTTTAAAAAATTGGATGTAATGTAACAAAGCTTGGTTTTGTGAATCAGCGAAAGTCAACAGCTGTGCCTTCTACACGAGCTATTCCAATAACTAACAGTCACCTTGGGTATTTTCATCTCGTACTGTGTGTTTGTGCCTCTCAGACCAAAACGACACATAAACAATCTGTGGTCTGTTCGCACACAGTATTCAATTACAGCGCCACAATTACCAACATAGTAAATAGAGGCAGGGAATAAACCAGAACATCAACTATTCTTTACTGCAAATATTTTTTTCTGTTTATTTTAGTATGTGATATTCTGTCACATAACAACATTCTTTATTTACTTAGTATCTTGAGAAGCCAGACAGTATTTTTGAATGGTTCAAATGTTTTATTACTGTATTAACCAATTCCTTTTATGTTTTGAATGATTAGAATTGTTATTTTCTTCATCTCTAAACACAATTCTCTTTTTTTTAAACAAACCTTATTTTTTACCAAATACTTAACCAAATGTATTTTTTTTTATGTTTTTGTAGTTTTTTTTGGGGGGTAGGGGCCTATTTAAATAGCTGAAGATCTGTAGATATTTAAGCATTAAAACAGTGACATTATATTTTTTTTATTAAACAGAACCATGTAATATGGTAATAGTCATAATGTAACAAAACAGCGCAAAGTTACTTGTGTTGCTGGATTAGTTTAAGATGAGTAAAATGTTTTCAGCTACTTGCAGCTCATCCCAACACTTTTGGGATTTATATCAACTTTGTGTGTTCTCCTCGTACTATTTTTGAGACTTTTTTTGTCTCACTTAGACAAATTAGTCTCAAAACGCAGTAAAAGTAATCAGGTTATAAATCGCCACCAATGCTCCTGAAACCATAAGTGATTTTGCTGTGCTCCTCACATAAATCACATATATACTTTAACTTCCTCAATTTGTTATATTTTATACTTCTATGGAAAACTGTACAGTGCATAATAAATACTATAAGTACCCACTGAATAAGAATATACACAGTTCCCCCTCAAAGGGGTTTTCCCACAAAACAAGTTAGGGCCCATCTGTCGCACCCTGAGGTAAGTGGAGCAGCCTATCACACATGGTCGGGCTGCCCCGATCATCTCTATGAAGGTGATGGAGATTGCCAAATAGGGAGCTCAGTAATCTCCCTGTTCCATAAAGAGTGAGGTTAAGCCCGGCCATGTGCAACCAGCTTCACCGAGACCCCCACGATTAGCAGGTAACTTGTTTTGTGGGAAAACCTCTTTAAATATAAAACACACACAGGCAGTCCCCAGGTTATGTACAAGATAGGTTTTGTAGGTTTGTTCTTAAGTTGAATTTGTATGTAAGTCAGACTGTATATTTTATAATTGTAACCCCAGCCAGAATTTTATTGGTCTCTGTGACAATTGGATTTTAAAAATGCTGGGTTGTCATAAGAACTAGGATTAACAATAAGGGATATACCATGAATAAACAGAATTCATATAAAAATGGGTACGCAAAATATAAGCTGATATGTTATTAGTTGTTATTTAAAATTTTGCTCCCCTTAGCAGAAAAATGCTGTGGACATGCAATGTAATGGAGAATTAAAATGCTACAGGCCCTTTAATCAGTCCGTTGATTTCCTCCTTGCAGAGCAGACACAGGACAGAAGATGGCCGCTGGTCACATGTCCACATGACATGTCCTGCACTTGCCTGGGCAGGTCATGTGAGGACCACTGGGTTTGGCTGTAGTTGGTTGGTTGCAGTGCATCCAGTATGGCCAGTGTTGTGGAGATGTGAAATTATGGCAGTTACGCATCATTACTATGGTAACAGAGCAAGAAAGTCTGTTAGATCATCACTGGGTGCAGAGCATAAGAGGTAGGAGGAGTTACTGAGAACTAAAGATTCATGGAACTTGTAGTTTCCAGTGGCAGCCATCTTGGTGATAACTCCACCTACTATAGAGAGACCATAAATTTTGTAAATCTTAAAATCAAACTATTAAAGTTCCATTTTGTGACTAATGACATTGAGTTTTGTTATATTAATTTATTTATATCATCATGGGTTTTTGTATCAGACGTTCATATTCCTGGAATACCCTTTTAATTGCAGTCACCTCTCATAACTGTTACAGCTGATCATTGTAGCCTAAGGCTAAAGTATAGTAAACTACAACAACTCCCAGAGGTCCGTTTGTAACTAGGGGTCACCTTGTAAGTTGGGTGTTCTTAAGTATATATATATATATATATATATATATATATATATATATATATATATATAAACACGAAAAAATGGCAGCACTCCGAGATTCAAAATGTGGCAAAAATCGTACTCGTTTATTCACAAGGCATGACACATGTGTGAATAAACGAGTATGTTTTTTGCCACATTTTGAATCTCGGAGTGCTGCCTAGGTGGTGGGATGTGCACCTGAGTTGTTCTCAGCCGTGTCTTGAGTGCTGCCACACTCTGTGAGATATATATATATATATATATTCCTCAAATTTAACATATTTGACAACATTAATTATATAACATACAGAATCCCCTATAAATTAATTACATACAGAATTATATTTAGCAACTTGCTGACCCTCAAATTAATTTTATTATAAACAGTGCTAGCCACTTTTTATGCACAGGGCCACATGCAATTATATATAGCGTGAAAAATAATTTATGTATATGCAGGTTTTTCCTAATTAATCTATGTAATTGATCATGTTTAAAAACATACAACTCCTAGTTGTAGTGTCCCCTAATCTACATATGGCATGCCCTATATATTTTACATCCAGCAACAGCACCACAATTCATGTATAAACATCAACAGTGACCCTTTGTTAAATACAGGCTGGTCCCCTACTTAAGAACACCCAACTTACAGATGACCCCTAGTTATAAGCGGATCTCTAGTAATGGGTAATTTACTGTACTTTAGCACTAGGCTATAGTAAACAGCTATAACAGTTATCAATGGTGTCTGTAATTAAACTTTATTGTTAATCCTGGTTCTTGTGACAATCCAACATTTTTAAAATCCAATTGTCACAGAAACCAAAAAAAATTAGTTCCGACTTACATACAAATTTAAACTTAAGAACAAACCTATAGAACCTGTCTTGTATGTAATCCGGGGACTGCCTGTATTTACATATACTGCATTAGCACCCCTCGTAATTTATATATGCAGCTCTAGCAACCCATTAATTTATGCACAGAGCCATCAATTAATACATTCCAAAATACCTATTTTCTGCTAAGAAACCTGGAATATAAACATAGCTGATTTCACTCACAATTTTTACTCTTCTGTAGTCAGGAGATTAAATGGGGTTGTCCAAGACTAAGAAAAATATTGAGGTGGCCAGGTGTGGGGCTGCATTAAAAAAATAAACAAGTACTCAACTTCTCGTTCCTCCCGGTGTCCCACTCCACTTTCTCTCCATGCCATGGCCCGGTTTTGCTTACAGGGGGACGGAAGCTCCCCTCTTGCAGCTTCCGGCCAGCCGGGCACATCCACCTGTTGGCATTCCAAGCAATGTATCAGTTGCTGGGACATGGTAATGGGTGGGAACGCCCGACCAGACAGAAGCTGCAAGAGCAAAGCTTAAGTGCCCCTGTAAACGAACAGGGGCATACCACGGAGAGGCCGCGGAGGGACTAAGGAGGTAAATACAAGTTTATTTTTTTATGCAGCCCCACCCCCAGGCCCCCTCAATATTTTTTTTCTTAGCCTTGGACAACCCATTTAAGTTGTAGAAGGAACATTATCTCACTCCATACAGTAGGAAATCATTAGGCCTGTCTACCATCTAAACGTCTTACTAATACTTTGTATGAGCCCACCACTGACCATTTATTAGAAGGAAGGTGTCAGCAGTGTGTGGTGTCTACGCCATATAAACAGGCAATGCAGAATGACTTCTCTGACAACATCTTCAAAAGGATCTTCTATAAAATGTCAGCATGTTCTTGAGAGCTCTTGGACAGTGAAGGGAAGCCGACAGACGTTCCTGAAAAGAGTAAGATATCTCAAGAAGTTAAAATAAGTAATACCCTGTGGAGAGAAATAAAGAAGCAGTAACATGCTTCCTTTTGTGTATTTTATGTAGTATATTGGAGGTGCAGAAGAAAGAAATGGTCAAGTATTCTAAAAATGACATAAGATATACAAGGGTATTAGTTAATTGAGAGGCCATCAGCTCACGCAATATACTCAATAAAGACACATTCAAGCTTAATATATCACATCTGCATAATATTGTCTATAGAAGAATATAGAACAGTGACTTTTCCACTGACGTTATCAACTAAAGTCAGATTTCATGGTGCTCTTCTCTAGTACCTGATGCTGGACATGGTTTAATAGAAGAGTGACTTCTAAATTTAAGCTTTTGAATGAAGTCTGCAGTGTATATTTCCATCACTGTGAAATGAGCTTCACATCGAGCCTTTCAGCCCAGTCCTCTTATCAAGTATCTCTTGCCTTCACAGATTTTAGTTTAAGATGAGTTTTTAATAGAAAAAAAATATATAAAATGTATTAGACTATGAAGCTATAAAATGGGACAAACAGATCTGTGAAAATCTGATTCACAGCAAGGTTAATATTTCCACACTCACTCATCCTTGTTAATATATTTAATATCCTTTTCACATTATAGAGGAATGAAAGAGCACTGGGTGGTTTGCCGACTTGTCTGTCGCTGTTTATTACACTTGTTCATTGGAACACGATTCTTAACTTAGAAAAACAAGCTAGAAGATATTGAATTTTGGAGATTAAAATAGTTTAAAGGAAATTTACCATCAAAATCAAATATGATAAACCAGGGACACTTAGCCATAGATCCAGGCAACTGTGGTAATCTTCTTACGGTTTATTTGTAATCCATGGCTTCCCTCCTTCTCAAATTAAGTTTAAAAATTATGCTAATGAGCTTGAAGAGCTCCTTTAGGTGTTACCAGAGCCCCTGTGGTGTTACCAGTCTGTTTCACTGTCTCACCCTCCCTCAGTTCTTCCCCCTTCCACTGTGTGCTGGAACTTCCTCGGCTGCTGTGAGATTACATCAGGACGAGGGAGGGAGTAAGTTGAGCAGGTGGAGGAGAGACAGTGTAACAGCATGTGAAGCTGCACCATGGAGGGGTTCTGGAAATGCTCCCCTAGAGCCCTTCTGGCTAATTGTAAAAAGTTGATTTTAGAATGAATAACAAATATAAGATTATCACAGTCACTGTACTTGGAGCTATGCGTAAGTTGTCAGTTCTTAATATTAATAAAATATATAGATAAATATTTGTATGGTATATGTCATATGAGTGTATGTTGTGCAAGTAATGGGACTATTTCCCTATAAGTTAAATCTGAATATCAAACCTTCAGAGCATTTTTGCGATTCTGTCATTAGGCATCAATCCTATCAATCCACAAAGTGATTGTGTGGTGGCCAGCAGGTGACAATTACTTTAAATGGAACCTGTCACCAGGGACCTCATTTTTCACTAAAGACAGGTTGCAGAAGCTTATCTGCCTTTCTGCCTTTTCTATGCATTTGCATTACAATATAATTGTGAGTTATAACTTACTCTTGCTCCATGACAAAATCCTGGTGTAGTCACAGGGGCTGGACTCTGGTTTAGATGCATTTCAAAAAACAACATGTGCCTTGTCTGTGTTACTCACTCCTCAGAGCTTGGCCCCCACCTGTCTATATCCTCCTCCTGCTTCTTCTCAGAGGTCACAGCCTGGTCAGTCTGACATCAGTGGGGGAGGGGCAAGCTGTACAGGAGCACAAACATGGAGTCAGCCTGAAGCTCAGACAAGTCACATGTTGTTTTTTTAAATGCATCCAAACCAAAGTCCAGCCCCTGTGACTACCCCAGGATTTTGTCAGCATGCAAGAGTAAGTTATAACACACAATTATGTTGTAATACAAATGCTTAGAAAAGGCAGAGAGGCATTATTGCACTGCAGGTGTCATGGGCTTTTACAATCTGTGTTTAGTGAAAAATGAGGTCCCTGGTGACAGGTTCCCTTTAACATGGGAAATAATTGTGCAGTACATAATCACTTATGTCGGGCTCCGAAACTGGCAGCACAACAAAGGGCTGGCACTTCTTTATTTCAAGGTTAATGCACACCAACGTTTGCACGCTGGAGAGGAGGAGGGATGAGTGCTGCTCACGCCTCCTCTCTCCATAGTAAATAGTTCTTACGATTAAATATAGAGACTGCTCTAGCTTTTTTGTGGGGACATGGGGATGTCTATGGGGACGGATCCAGAGGGAAACTTGCGACCAGATATATGTCCCCAAAATGGCTGTGTGAATGCGGCCTAAGAAGCACAGTACCATACATTCTTCTCTTCTACAATATAGTAGAACTATTACCTTAAGGAAGTAACACAAACCAGTTAATTGGCTTCAGAACTATTCTAAGTTTTCTACTCAAAACCAATTCTTAAGGTTGATAAAAGTGCAAAATTAAATACTTCTGAAAATATATAACCTCCATATCCTTTTGAGAAAATAATGCATGTCGTAACTATCACAATTTGCATTTGCTTAAAATGGAACTTTTTTTAATAGATATGGATACAATATTGTATATGATTAGCGGCTTGGGAACTTTGATGTGTTTAGTAAAGGTTGGTTTTGATGAGTATACATCTTATTCAACTGCAATCTGATGGGTATAGAACCATTCAACTTTCCTCTTCAGAGGTAATAAGTCAAGATGAAAGTCAGGGTAATGCATTTCAAAAATCCTTGAGGACTTCCTTCCTAGAAATAATGCATGATGCTCTCTGTGATGCAGATTGGGCTGTCCCTTTTATCATACAGTCCAAATTGAGAAATAAAATTATTGTTTTTCTCTTGCAGGACCTTGGACTAATACAAGAAACAGCAGCATAGACAATGGAGAAGTGGAAATTGGCCGTCGGATCACCCAAGAAGTACCAGCAGGGGTGTTTTGGCGATCACATATCCATGTTACCCAGCCACAGTTCTTAAAATTTAACATATCATTAGGAAAAGATGCCTTGTTTGGAGTTTACATACGAAGGGGTTTGCCTCCATCACATGCCCAGGTATGAATGATAAAAGTTCTTAAATCATATATCTATGAAATATGAGTTTGGAGAATCTGAGAAATATTACCATAAATTGAGAACAACAAAGATAAAGCAATAAAGGTCATTGTAGTCGTTTTTTCCACACAACGAATTACATCAAATGTAGCATTATATGTAAATGCTGAAGTTTTAGCAAATCTGCATAAAAGTGGCTAGAAAACGTCGATAATACAGCACAGTGGCTCAGTGGTGTATACATACAACAAGGAACAAGATGTTTGTATATTCTTCCAAGAGTACAGTAGTGTCTTTTCATTCAGACATGCTAGATTGAGATTATAAACCATACATGGCACTCTACATAAGCTACAAAAAAAAAAAAAATCAATCATTTAGATAACTATTGTTAGTGGATCAGATATCAATGCATATTCCTTCTGACTTCCCATGTACACTAATCTCAGCTAAAAGTGTGTTGGTTTTAAGGTGAACAAAATAAGCAACTTTTTGAAGATAAATATAATCAATTTGGGTTGAAAAGAATTCAACATGCCCCAGTCCTTCTTTCCTAGACATCTGCCATCAAAGTATAGTTGGGATATTATCATATACACTGCCCATACCCCCGAAACACATGATCCCCAAAGTGAAGCTTAGCTCTGGGGGTGTCGGACTGTTTGGATGCTTTGCTTTAGCAGGGATCTGGTCAGAGTTCATGAGAAGCCAGATCGGGCTAAATACAGGGCAATCCTGAAGGAAAACCTGTCGGAGGCTATAAAAGACTTGAGACTGGACCCGAGGTTCACCTTCCAGCAGGACAATGTCCCTAAATATCCAGCTAAAGCTACATTGGAGTAGTTACAATCAAACATCATTCATGTGTTAAAATGTCAAAGCCCAGAGCTAAATCCCATTGGGAATCTATGACTAGATAAAAACTTGGATGGAAGTAGGGACAAGGCAGCATGGTATAAGGAAAAGTCCACCCAGCCATTTGGGAAAATTCTTTCGTGAAACAGATATGGCAGAATCACCTGCCACTAAATGAAAATATGGAAGTCACAATCGTAAAAGCCTTATAAGTCCTCTAACACAATATGTTAGGAAATTTCCCAGTTTAGAAAAAGTCAGCACAATACCTTACACAGATCAATACAAACTGTATTCTTTGCTGAAAACAGAAAACAGAATTGGAAAAACCGTAAGCTGGTCATACACTAGAGATTTTAAAAGTCATAAAGGCAACTGAAGGCGGATACCTGTACAAAAGAATATTTGCTGGATTTTTCAGCAGTTGCCCAGCGCAGTAGTTGGAAGATGGTTCATGCTAAATTATCCTTATAATATTAAAGGGAACCTGTCACCAAGAAGGTATTTACATGATAACAGGTTCCAATAGTCTCTGGTATGTTGATTTCAAATATGTCTTTGTGGTGCATGTGAAAAATTACAATGTTTTTTAATTGTTTCTTTAACATTACTGGGGGTCAGTCATATGTCACAAGTCGTCATTTCCTCAATTTCTACTCTCTTCATTCTCATTCATTGCTTTACCTCAACCTCTCCCCTGCTCTCCTGTCCCGCTTGCGCCAGCTCATTGCACAAGCAATTGTCATCTGAACTGAACACTCCCACCCCTGGGACTCACTACATGCTGCTAGCAGGGAGCCAGGTAATGTTAACTAAGCAATAAATAAGGTGTGGAATTATTCAGTTGTATGTCTATTGCATTTTTGAAATGATCATTCCAAGGGCAATCGGAACATGTCATCATGTCAAAATGACCTTCCTGATGCCAGATTCCCTTTAAGGGAAGCCCAAGTTGAGCCACAGATGAATCTGGGATTATCCAGTCTTCTAAGACCTTTTAATGGTTGCCAGATTTAGATACAGAAAGACTATTTTCTTGTCATTTGCAGCATATACATATATTCTTCGAATTTAGTCTGTATGTATTGCTGCATATATATGGACAGCTACTATAATAATTGTGGGTGACGGCTCCACTACTCAGAAGAGTGCAGTTGGAATGCTTACAGCGTGCTAATAGGAGGGAGATCCATCTCAGCAGGATGAAGAGGGAAGAGTGGCGTCCTGTTGCCTGTGTGTACTCTAATTACATCTAATTTGCTGATCACTAAAGCTCTCACACAAAAGACTGCACTGTGTCTTTTCATATCAATAGGAAACACCTTCAGATCTCTCAGGAGGACCTTCTCACCTCCTTCACTGTCTGAGCTAATCTCTTTCATCTGGGATGTTCTATTATTGCCGTCCATAAACTCATATCCTATGAGTTTAAATAACTGACAGCGTCGCTGGGATAAAAGATATTTTGCTACAATCCAGATGCTTCAGCAGCTGAGCCAGTAGGCTAGAAGCTCCCTGCATAGTCCCCAGGCCATACCTTCTCACATCCATAGTGTAGGCCAAGCGATGAAACACCCAATCTGTGTCACCAAATCGTGGCTTCTGTAATACCTCAACAAGTGTCTTGTCAGGACCCCATTACACCAGCAGCCTCTGTAAACTACTTACCGTGACTTGTTTTGTAGGTTTTTTCTTTAGAATGACATTCATTCATACTTCCATGTTATTTTTCTACCAGTGTTATTGATTATAAGAAAGTTCATCAATTAATAATCTTTTCATCCCACCTGGTTCTGCTCATTTACAGCTTTTAATTATTTTTTGCCCACCCTAATTTGTCTCAAGTTAATGAATGCAGAATGTTATCTGAAACCGTGTTTATTTCATTTATTGCACGAGACACTTGATGTAAACACATGGTCTGAGTCAAATCAACCACTGAGGCATCAAAAATGTTGGCTTTGCTCAGAACGAATGTTATTTTGTGTGTTTTCATTAAAGTCTTGCTAATTTGGAGCTTTGTAGCGTTACCTCTGGGCATCATGGGATTAACTGTTTGGATTATTCCATTTTCTTGTTTTTATTTGCTGACCATTCCACTGATTTCTACACTTGTGAAGAAGGTAAAGTGTAATAGAAGAGTGAGGGGAAGAAAGACTATTGAGCTCATAGTTATTGCTTTGACCCCCTGGTGGTTAGGTTTAAAGAGTTAACACCCGCGGTCATTGTCAGCACAGATCGTGAGTGTTACCAGTGTTGGCTGCAGTGATGACTGCAGGTGTTAATGCTGCCATTTTTTAAAGGGTACCGCACTGATAATAGGTGTAACAGGGGAAGGGGTGGGGGTCTATTCAGGTTCAGTACCCAAACTTTCAGGTTGGAGTTTGGATGAGCTTGACTGAACTCTACTTGAACCGGTCCACTCATCCCTTACTATAAACATGCAGGCTTGACTCAGCTGTATGTATACTTCATAGCGAGTAAGCCACTAGTTTTAATATTTATATCCTGCATAAACTGAATCATTAATTAGAAAAAGTCCTACATTAATGGGAACATACACACACATTTTGGGGAATATTTATCTGCAAACATAACCAAAGACTTACTTCTTAATGAATCAGGTTCATTTCTTGCTCACCAAGTAACAGTCAGATTATATATGTAAATCCTATAATTTATACCAAGTTCTGGCATAATTTATGGTGGAATTGCCAGGCTCCTGAAGGCCACCTCTCTTCCCCTATGCCCTGCGTTTTTGTAGAATTCTCATGGGCAGCGTTATTATTGTGGAATATCTACCATATATACACCAGTATAATTTTACCACCAAATACTGGGAAAACCTATTGACTCAAATATAAGCCTAGGGTCAGAAAGGCATTGCTCATAGCCTTTCCAGTATATAGCCAGCCTGCGAGCCCCCAGTAGTATATAGCCAACCAGCCCCTGTAGTATATAGCCAACCCCCTGTAATATATAGCAAGCCAGCCCCTTTTTGTCGAGAGCCAGCCAGCCCACTGGAGACTATAGCCACCCTGGTGTACTATATAGCTTGCAAGTACTCATCTTTCCGATGCCCCAGGCAGGGCCTACTTCATGCGGCTGACATCATAGTTTTACAAGCGAGGCTGTCGCTGACCTGGAGATGAAGTAAGAAGAGGAACCTGTCCAGGGCATCAGAAAGGTGAATACTCAGTATTTGTATATACCTAAATACAGACAGTTGTTCTAAAGTTGAATTTGTATGCAAGTCGGAACTGTATACATTTTTTTTTGGTCTCTGTGACAATTGGATTTTAAAAATGATGGCTTGTCATAAGAACCAGGATTAACAATAAAGCTTAATTACAGACACCTGTGATAACTGTTACAGCTGTTTATTGTAGTCTAAGGCTAAAGTACAGTAAATTACCAACATCCAGAGGGCCGTTTGTAAGTCGGGTGTTCTTAAGTAGGGGACCACCTGTATAAGCTGAGTGTAGAATTTTCAGCACAAAAATTGTGCTGAAAAACTCGGCTTATACTCAAGTATATATGGTATCTATTGTGTTTTCTGTGCATGCGTTGATGTTCTGTTCATAGCTCTCATACATCAATAGGATATACAACATTGTAAATTGTCTTGTCTTATATGTCGGCCTGACATTGGGACGATACATGTTAACACCACTAAATAAATACTTTTTGCCAGTGAATAAAATAGATATATGAATCTCTCATCTGCACATTACAGAGAATATGATGCCGAGTGTATACATTAAAGGTTTTCTGTACAATATTGCAGGTGAGTTGTGATAACTGATACTGAAAATATATGGAGTATGGTGAGTTGTTCAATCTAAATCTGTACTATGAAAAAAGATTAGGTACTTTTCTGAAATTATACACTTTTGTGACTCACGGGATATGAATGCAGTGTGACCATGCAGTGTCCATAAGATAAAGTAGAGGGCCATAAATACATTAAAAGTGTGGCGTATTCACTTGCTGGATATTTTAAGCAGTGTAAGTGGCAACTCAATATACTAAAACAGTAGCTTAACTGTTTTATCCAATTTCGGTCACCCTTAAGATCTCACCATAAGTCAAGAGCCACACTCAAAAAGGGCTAAAGAAGAAGTTTTTGCTTCAGTTTGCAGTTACTCTTCGATCAGACCAACTGCTGTGCTTGCCCTGCCATCTGAGGTAAAATCGACAGCACGCGTTGGGGAGGCAGTGAGAGCTGCCAAACCCAGCTGAGCAGAACAGCATGCAGCCAGCAAGAAATGTCAGCTTTTATTGCTTCTGTCTTCCGTGTCGACCCTCTGCAAGAAAATATTTCAAAGTAATATATAGATATTTTTAACTCTTTCAGATTCTAATGTGTATATCCCATATATACTCAGCATATTCAATGTTAATGCCAAATCTGATGGCTAAACATAAATAAATGTAATGAGAGGCAAGCAGTGATACAACTTGTGGTTACTTGAGGACTTTGTGTTTTTGGTGTTTTGTGGCTACAGTTTTCTTAGAAAAGTCGGTTTTGGAATCTTTCAATTTTCTATTTAATCAGTTTATATCACAGTCTCTGGTCCAAGACTGGGTATTTACCAGGAAAACTCTTTTCAAAGGGTTCATTCATTAGGATTTGTGAGCGTTTAGCCAATGTAGTGTAGATTTCTAGAGTTAAGTTTATAGTAAAAGTAATGAATAATACAGTGCATATGAATTTGGCATCTTATATGTTACAAATACATGTCCATGTCCACTGGACTATAAGGATAAATGTCCACATTCTGAATCATGTGTGTACTGTACAAATATGCTGTGTTACACAGTTCTAGTTATCTCAAGCTTCATGAAAAGTTTTTTTCTGTGTGAAAAATTCTATGCAATGCAGATTTATCATTCACATCCTGAAAATTTTCTTTAGGATATTCCATCCGGTCAATAAATGAGGTAATTTACTGACCTTGCCAATCCAGAATTCCAGAAGTCTGCATCAACTTGTGGATTTTCTGGAATTGAACATGAAGAGTCAGTGAATAATACCCTGACTATGAGCTTCTACACATGTTGACAAGAAAACTACAAAAAATGTTTAGCACAAGCTTTGATTCAGATTTTGAGCTCCCACCAATTTTAATAGAAGTACAGTGCAGATTCCTGCTAAACACAGGTTGTATCCCTTTTTTCTGCCCGTATTTTAGTATAGAGATTCTTATTGGATAACAACATTTCACATTGTTAAATCTTGTCTTTCCAGTCAGTGGCTACAGCTGCAATTACAAAGGTCTTCAGTATTTAGAGACCTCCAGCTCCTGCCATGGACAGGTTGCTATTCGCAACAACCACCTTGACTTTGCATTGGCAGGGGTGTTGCATACTCGTCTCCATTTAAATAAGGATCTGTGAAAAACAAATGCCATACTGAAGGAAATTGGCCTTAAAAAACGGGCATTAGGCCGCTACATTCGTGAACAGGTAATCATAACTCTCTTGGAGAAGAGAAACCCTGTGTTTGGAGATTCATAGAGTTTTCATATACGTGAAGCAAGTGTCATTCTTAATCCTATCAAGGCCACATACAAATATGCCATATTTAAAAACAACACAAGTGATTTCTGCACTTTTCTTATTAAGACACAAGGATGCATTGAATGGAAAGATTTTAGCTCCTTACTCATCTTGTTTACTGTACGACAGGGCTGGCAGTAGAATCATTTTCTTAATGGCTCTTTAAAGCAGCAGTAAAAATATGCAGCACACACTTTATTTCAAATTAGATGTTAGTCATTTTCTGTTCCTTAATGTTCATTTTCCCTCCTCATTGAAGCACATTCACAAAATATAAATGATTCTAAAGATATATGTGAAATGGGAAAAATGACCCTTTAGCTTTTATCTGAAAATAATTAACTCTTTCATTTAATGGAGTTTTCGCTTTACTTTTATGTGTACAAATTAGAATTTAAAACTATTGAACTAGCAGCATAGAGCATATTTGTGTATAATGTTTGGCAGTGCTGCTGATTTCACGTGAAGAATGATTATTAGATTTTTCACATGCATCGGAATACAAACTATTATAAGCCATAGTGTCATAACAGAGTAATTAACACAGTGCACTGTTTGGGGTTAATTACTGTGAATTAAAGCATTTTTTCTACAAAGTTTACCTAAATCGATAATATGTTAAAAAAAAAATCACTTTTTAATTTCTTTTGAATTCTTGTTGTTCTTTAAAGATGGGTTGCTGCTTTCAGTGTTGTCAGATGACTTAGAGGTCTTTGGGGAGGGGAGGAGGATCTGATCAGGAAAGGAAATACACAAAGACTGCTACAGCTATAGTACTTAATACAAGGCAATGCTTCCATATTTTGTTCCTCCATGATCATGCTGCTGCTTTTGAGATAGAACAGATTCTTATCTACTTTCTTTGTGTAGTGTATAGGAGATAGAGTGCAAAATGTAGAATATAATTCATATAAGGGGCCGAGCATTATTCCTCATGTGAACACTGTTCTATTAAGAGAGTTGTATGATAAACATAGGAATGTGCCTGGGGGAGGGGGGCTGCATAAAAAAATAAACATGTACTTACCTCCACGCTCCCAGCACGGATCTTCTGTGTCCATGTTCGTTTACAGGGCCACAGAAGTTCTGCTCAGACTGGAGGGCACCAAGAGGGACTCAAGAGGTAGATACATATTTATATTTTTATGCAAACCCCCCCCCCCTCTTGGACAACCCCTTTAATTTATTCAAGTTTGTTGAAATCATATACAGAATATAATTCTGTATATGATGTCACAAGGAGGGGAAAGGTGAAATGTGTAAGATTTAAGGAGGATTTAGGTTGTTACTTTCAAGAAAAGTGGATCCTAACCCCTTAAGGACCAGGCCCTTTTTAGTTTTTGCGTCTTTATTCACTCTCCACCTTCAAAAATCTATAACTTTTTTATTTTTCCAAGTAAAGAGCTCTGTGACAGCTTGCTTTCTAGGTAACAAATTGCACTTCATAGTTAATTAAATATTCTATGCCGTATACTGGGAAGCGGGAAAAAAAATTACTAAATGCAATGAAAATGATTAAAAAACGCATTTGCGCCATTACTTGTGAGCTTGGATTTTATGGCTTTCACTGTGCGCCCCAAATGACATGTCTACTGCATTCTTTGGGTCAGTACGATCACTGAAATAACAAATTTGTATAGGTTTTATAATGTTTTCATACATGTACAAAAATGAAAACCTCCTGTACAAAAAAAAAAAATTCTTCATTTTACCGTCTTCTGGCGCTACTTTTTCATACTTTGGTGTACAGAGCTGCGGGTAGCTCATAGAGCTATCACTTTTTATAGAAATTTTTATATTTTTCAAAATGGCAAAAAAGTGCCATTTGCGACATTGGGCGCTATTTTCCATTACAGGGTTAAATGCAGTGAAAAAAACGTTAATTATATTTTAATAGACCGTAAACTTTCGGATGCGGTGATACTGAATGTGTTTACGATTTTTACTGATTATTTATAAATATAAATATATGACTTCTAGGTAAAGGGGGGTGATTTGAATTTTTAGTGTTTTTTAATATAATTTTTTTTTATCTTTTATTTTTTACTATTTTTCAGACTTCCTAGGGTAATTTAACCCTAGCTTGTCTGATTGATCGTACCATACACTGCCAAACTACAGTATGGCAGTATATGGGGATTTTAAATATCATCTATTACAATGTACAAATCGCACATTGTAATAGATAGCCTAAGACATAATAGCCTCTGATTTTTGTGTGACCTAAGGCTGTCATGGCAACGGATCACCGCTCCCCAATGATGTCACAGGGAGCAACGATCAGAGCCAAGATGGCGGCGCCCACGTGCCATCGGCTCGTTACTGCCTCCAGTGATCAAAAGGTCAACAGGGTGGAGAGTATTCTGGGATAAGGTTATAAGAGATGATCAGATAGGTTGAGGTGTAAAACTTCCAAACAACTCAAAGTTACAGCACAATTCTGTACATTGCAAAATGGCTCTGCTTTTGATTACAGCTCAGTTCTATTCACTGGAACAGTAATATTGAATAAACGTAATGTCTGTAGCCTGTGAATTTCATTATAGCTGATATTGTTGACTTCACATAAAGATAGGTTATCATTATTCCAAATTCAAGAATACCCCCTTAACCAGTAAGAAAAAAAAAAAAACATGATAAAATATATAGCCGGGACACGAAAAAAAAATAAAAACATGATAAAATATATAGCCGGGACACAAAAGAAATAAATCTAAGCAAATGTGAAAAGGGCAGAATTAGGGCACATTTGATGGACAGTTCAGTATCTTCCTTTTGTCATGCTTTGAGATTATTATTTTTTTACCAAAAGGCTGTACATACGGTATATATCTTAGTAATATCACATTCTGAAGAATATGTTTCTGAAAACTCACTAAAGGTAGAACAGCTTGCCTCATTTCCCTGTGGTCTTCAGCCCGGCACATGTAAATAGTGTATGGGGATCTGATAACTTATTGAGTAACGTGGCATAGTAAACATGATTCCATAATCCCAATCACACATTCACTTTATGAATGGCACTTGTCCTATTCATGCTTAAGAAATGACTGATAGTTCCACTCTATGAATGTGAGCACTGCTCTTCTGGAATTCCTGCTGTGATCCTAGCTGTATGCACCTGCATGACAATACAGCACATAACACAAATGTAGACTCTTACAGAAGTGGCTTTTCTAGTCGCTGATAGTTGAAATGAAAGCTGAATGTGTTACTATTGCAGCACACGTCACAGGCTTTAGAGTGGTTAATGGTTCTGAAGAGTCTAACAAGTCATTTCAAAAAGAGTTACACGTAAAGAAATTGTATTATTATAGAATAACCCAATTTGTGTATTATGAATAACATTGAAGGTTGTAGTGTAAATTATTTAATTTGAGATGGGCTTAACCTAATAGGAGAATCTCCCTCCGAAATATCCGAGCATCAAATACTGTGTTTAGACAAATGAATGATGTCAAAGCCACTTCTGCAAACCAATGGCAAATTTAGCATCAAAAGTTTTCGTCCATTTAAAACTGTCCCAGGCTCCGATTTTACTACTTCACTTCCGCAAAATGAAAACTTTATGGCCACATCATTAAAATAACATGTAGCCAGATAATTTTGTTTTGAGCGACTTTAATTGTAATAACCCTCTACAAGTAGTTATGTTGTGTCTAATAGAAAGACACATCTGCCTATTCCTAAAGAAGTGTATACATAGGGGCAGACAAATCATTACTCAGGATCTTACAGCAGCTTTCTAGTGCGACTTAGGGGCTGTGTCAGACTTATCGTAAAGGCTTAGACAGCTTACTAAATGTGGCACATGAGGAGCAGCTGTGAGACAGGAGAGGATTTGACACAGTTCGTTTATAAACCTGTCTACCACATCTGGATTGACTTGATAAAACTGGAGTAATGTGCATGATGGGAAAAGTGGAGTGGGCAGGAAAAAGTTATAAATTGGCACAAATTGGCAGATACAATAAGGGCGGACATTTTGCAGATAACCTTACCCAATTACTATCATACATTCCCCCCTATGGTTTTTATGGTTATATAGTATAAAGGGAGTTGAGAAAATAGGGCAATGACATTACCATTTGCTTTTAAGTTGCATTTAAATAATGTCACACCCTCTGTATGGACGATTTACACGTTAACTAATATTCCAAGCCATCTGCCACACAAACAAATACTGGCATAAGCCTTACCGAGGTTACATGCCCTAACATGATTATTCAGTATTTTTGGAGCCCTAATCTGAAAATAAGCCACAATTCATTGAAAAAAATGTTTTCAATTTTCAGCCATCTATACATGTAAAAAGTAAAAACAAAGCATCAGGACAGCGAAAAATAGACCTTTCTTCACTGACACCGGAGATACCTCCAAAGGTATCACACTCAAAAGAAAATGACTTACCGGCTATGGAGAGAGCTCAGCCCGTGAGCCCTCTACATGCAGTGCGACCCGACCACCGCAAATACACGGAGGGCGGTCGCGAACCGGAATCTGATATCTGCCAGACTTCCGCTAAGGCCACTGCTTCTTACCCAGTCATGTACAGTTTTGGGAAAACTGATGTACAAGGCATGATAGATTTACGTAGAGCACATTTTAAGTATTGAACTTTTTGGTGCACCTATCCAGTAGGTCCCTGCATAGACAAGCACATATTATTACAGCTTAGTAAACTTCTGATCCTCCAAATAATATGTCACAACCTGAGCAATGGAAAACAAAATCCGGCAAGATAGATCCAGAGTTGGGTCAGAGTTCATCCCAAGCAGTATGTTGTCCACCTTTAAGCAATTCTAATATATATTTTACTGTTGGATTGACCAATTTTTCAAAATGGTTAATTCTCCTTTTTTACATTTTTTTTATTTGCTGTACAATGTACAACTCATTTTAGGTCTGTAGTAATTTTTGTTTCATTTTCATACCTCACCGTCTCATATTAGACAGTAAGCTCTTGGGGGTAGTGATTCAATGTTTGACCTTGAATAGTAACTAAATGGTTCCTTTTGCTGTAGTAATGAGCTATAAATCTGAATACTTTCCAGGGGACTATTGTGAAGTCAGAGGATAATTAGGATTTTCTTATGACTCAATCGCTGATACTTTCACAAATTTTTATTTTTTTTTTTATCAAAGCTCTCAGTTGTGAAATTACTTTTATGATGTATTGAAACTGTGGGCAGATTTCAAAGTATAGTTACATGCAACTTCTAAAGGATTTAAGACAATTGGTAATTATAGTTGGTAGATGCAAAAGACAAAAACATATACTACAAAATACAATTTAATATACAAAACTAGCTAAGAAGTAAACATACATTATTATAATAGACAGTATATAATAGACAGTTTTGCTATTATAATAGAAAATCATTAGAATAACAAAAATGGAGCTGTCAATGACTTCATAAAAATATTTTTCCTAGCATATTTTGCATTTAAAATCCATCATGATAAACAGGGGCACTTAATCATAGATCCAGGTACTGTGACTAGAAATCTTCTATTTGTTATCTGTGGCCTTCTGAACTTCAATGCAATTTACATATTACTTCAAATTTGATTTTGTGGTTCCCTTTAAGAATTGATAAATAATGTTGGAGTTAGATGGATTGGGATTCTACTTGTTACAAGGGTCCCTTGAGATAAAATCTGATAATCTATATAAACATAGATTATCAGATAGGTACTAATGTTCCTGGCAGCACCCCTACAGGTGAAATGCAGCATTACACAACATCCATACAAATCAATTGGTTTTCAGTATATCATAAAAGGTCCTACGAAATTACTGGTCCGAATGCAGAAAAGCTGAACTGACAGAACAAATTGGCTTGAGTGCAACTTGCATAATACTGGGGCACTTACTAAGGGCTGTGTGCCAGTTTTCTTAGGACTTCTGCACTATACACAGGCAAACTGCACATACTACAGTTTGCACTGTTCTTAGTAAATGAGCCCCTCTTTATGTGAATGGGATTTCCAAACTAGAAAACCCCTTTAAGAATGGTGCTAGCCAGGAGAATAGAAATGAATATCATTATTGCTATTCTGGGGGAGAGGACATGTGGTCCACTTACGTCTGACATATACATTGTGTGTTATGAATAGAACATACTGAGTATATCAAGGTAAACCACAGGCATATCCATTCACCCTCCTACCAACCATTTTAACATCGCCACTATTCTCTCGAAATAATCTAGAGATTGACAGTTATTTCAATGTCTGTATCATCGCAGTAAAATAGTAGTTATAGAATATTTTACAGATCCACTTTAGAGTTTATTCATTGTGAAATCTAATGCACAGTTAGCAATGCATTGACTTCCATTCACTTGAATTGAAGCTAATGTATTGTTAACAGCACATTACCCTCCTCCTAGTACTACTGAATGAGGAGCCAAGGCATATTACTAATGTGAATTTTCTAATAGATTCATCATTCAGGCATGGCAACGTGATACAGCTTTCCTGCTTTACAGCTCATACAAAAGCAATATTCAAAGCAGTTTTGCTCTGTTTCACAATGGAATTTGCAAACCTGTAAAACGGCTTACACAAATAAGTAAATTGTGCAAAAATTGGACAGAAACAAGCAAGACACTGAAAACCTATTATTTATTATTGTACTTCTGAATGTAAATATTGCACAAATAATCACTTTTAGAAAACATAAACATTAGTACTAACAGGGAAATGTATACAAATACTATATAATGATCCTTTGGCCTCTATTTTTATAATGAGAATTACCATTCTACAGGCAGATAATACCTGTTTTTAAGTGGTGTGCTCTCTTAATGATATACCGTGCTTCATCCAATGATATGATAGAGAGCTACTTACACGTTCTGTAAATTCCAAAATGTATTTTAGTTACCTCATTAATAGATTACAGAAAAGTTGGTCCTGCTTTTTGAGAAGGAATACAGTATGAGTCACTTATTATGGCAGCCTGTATTCTGCATATAGTTTGAGGGGATGTATCATTGCCATTATGTCAGTTTTCTATCATTTCAACTGCCCATTTCTGCTGAAATTGAGACTTTCTTGCTTCTTTTTAACTAAAAACGTACACATCCTATGCAAACACCTAAGAAACATCTAAATGCTCTTAAGAAACTCTAAAACTGGAGTAAGATCCTGCCTAATGGTAAATCACCCCACTGATCCCAAGAGTGAGAGGGTCTCACTGCTGATTTAGTGTAGAGTCCCCTTGACCAACTGATGGGTGCCCTGATTGAAGCACCCACCGGAGGATATGTATCTTTATTTTTTTTAGGGTGGTTTTTTTTTTTGTTTAATTTTTTAGATTTTTCGTTAAGCAACTTTCCACTGAGACTTTTGCTGTAGTTTCTCACATACATACACTCACCGGCCACTTTATTAGGTACACCTGTCCAACTGCTCGTTAACACTTAATTTCTAATCAGCCAATCACATGGCGGCAACTCAGTGCATTTAGGCATGTAGACATGGTCAAGACAATCTCCTGCAGTTCAAACCGAGCATCAGTATGGGGAAGAAAGGTGATTTGAGTGCCTTTGAACGTGGCATGGTTGTTGGTGCCAGAAGGGCTGGTCTGAGTATTTCAGAAACTGCTCATCTACTGGGATTTTCACGCACAACCATCTCTAGGGTTTACAGAGAATGGTTCGAAAAAGAAAAAACATCCAGTGAGCGGCAGTACAGTGGGCAGAAATGCCTTGTTGATGCCAGAGGTCAGAGGAGAATGGGCAGACTTGTTCGAGCTGATAGAAAGGCAACAGTGACTCAAATCGCCACCCGTTACAACCAAGGTAGGCAGAAGAGCATCTCTGAACGCACAGTACGTCGAACTTTGAGGCAGATGGGCTACAGCAGCAAAAGACCAAACCGGGTGCCACTCCTTTCAGCTAAGAACAGGAAACTGAGGCTACAATTTGCACAAGCTCATCGCAATTGGACAGTAGAAGATTGGAAAAACGTTGCCTGGTCTGATGAGTCTCGATTTCTGCTGCAACATTCGGATGGTAGGGTCAGAATTTGGCGTCAACAACATGAAAGCATGGATCCATCCTGCCTTGTATCAACGATTCAGGCTGGTGGTGGTGGTGTCATGGTGTGGGGAATATTTTCTTGGCACTCTTTGGGCCCCTTGGTACCAATTGAGCATCGTTGCAACGCCACAGCCTACCTGAGTATTGTTGCTGACCATGTCCATCCCTTTATGACCACAATGTACCCAACATCTTATGGCTACTTTCAGCAGGATAATGCGCCATGTCATAAATCTGGAATCATCTCAGACTGGTTTCTTGAACATGACAATGAGTTCACTGTACTCAAATGGCCTCCACAGTCACCAGATCTCAATCCAATAGAGCATCTTTGTGATGTGGTGGAACGGGAGATTCGCATCATGGATGTGCAGCCGACAAATCTGCGGCAACTGTGTGATGCCATCATGTCAATAAGGACCAAAATCTCTGAGGAATGCTTCCAGCACCTTGTTGAATCTATGCCACGAAGAATTGAGGCAGTTCTGAAAGCAAAAGGGGGTCCAACCCGTTACTAGCATGGTGTACCTAATAAAGTGTCTGGTGATTGTATGTGCTGAAGTTATTTTCCAGATGTTCCGTGCAACATTTTTCTTATGTATCTTTTTTATTCCTCTATCTTTTCGACTTTTCAGGCATGTGGATTTTAGACATTTTCAACAAAACGTCTCAAAAAACACCGAAAGTTGCACCTTCTTGGACAGGAAAAACTATGTATGAAAAGAGAAAAGACACGGTGTGCTTAGCCACTGTGCTTGGATTAAATTATAATATAGTGCATTTATTGTATATGTATTTACTTTTACAATTATGTGATGTGTAATATCTGCACCATGGCCACCAGCAGTTTGTGCATTTTAACAGTTTTAAGGTCTTGATGAAGAAGTTGGTTGTAATTTTTTATGATTAATATAGATTAATTATATGTGGAATAGTAGCATTTGTGTACTTTCTAGTAGACTCTGGATTCCCTTTTTATAGGGATACAAGCTAGAGCAGAGTCAAGAGATGGATATAAGACACAATAACACAGTCAGCTCTGCTGCCTCATCCATTCAATAAAACACAGCCGTCACTGCTATGTCACCCACCTGTCCCTTGGATCCAGAGCTTATCTTGTGTGTAGAGCAGCTACGGCTGAAACAGAAAATGCTTGTGTCTGTAGTGCCGTCTGCCTCCCCCTTCTCCTTCTCCTGCAATGCAAGATAAGCTAGAGGGAATTGTCCTACCATAGTCAGAAGCTTTATAATGCCAGTTGCATTTTGAGAGACGGTGATGTCATCTTTGTTCGAATACCCCTTTAACAGAATGATGAAAAACAATTTAGACTCAAGTCTGGAGATGCAATGGAAAGACGCAAATACTGACCAGACATATTCACAGGGGATTTAAGTATGTTTTGATCAGACTTATAAAGTATAGGGTAATGTTCTTGTGCAGACCTCAAATCTAAGCATTTTGTGGTGGAAGCTCCAGGTTAAAGATCTTATCTTCCAATGATACATTTTATGAGCAATCACTGTGATGTACTTCTTTGTTTTTCATTTGATTGAGAGACCATCACATTCTATAGGCTTGCCTTCCTGCCATCTTCATACTCTTTACTGAAATGTGTAATAGGTGCTAATACTGTAACCATCTTATGAAGTACAGGGTAATGTTGTTGAAACTGTGCAGACCTCAAATCTAAACATAATGTAGTGGAATTAGACTAATGAGGTACAATTATCATCATTTACATCCTGTTCTACACCATACAAACAGCTCAAATAAACTCTAATCTCATTTCCATTTGCAGTATGACTTTATGGAGCGTTTGGATGGGAAAGAGAAGTGGAGCGTAATAGAAGCCCCAAGAGAGCGCCGCAGTATTCAAACACTGGTACAAAATGAGGCCGTCTTTGTCCAGTACTTGGATGTTGGAATTTGGCACCTGGCCTTCTATAATGATGGAAAGGACAAGGAAATGGTATCATTCAATACAGTTGTCCTTGGTAAGTGCATTCATTATTACATATCCTGTAGTTGTTCTAATTGTTTTGCGTTTGTAGTCAAACCCAGACGGCTGTTTTCTTTAGACAAAAAAATGCAAACATAGAGGAACATTAATCAAGGCTTGTACACCTTTTCTTAGATTATTTCACCACCTCCACAACAAGTGGGCATGGAGGGGCGTGAAGAGGGGTGTCTGTGCACTCACTATAGCCTGCGAACAGTTGTGACAGCTAGACAGGTTTCAACATAAAATCTATTACAGAAACAGGTTTTTAGATGAACGATATCCATCTAGTCTGATAGATGAGACACATATCTATCTTGTAGATGAGAAAATGTATTTGTAGATTCATTGATTTGGTACTAATGTGTCCATTTTTCAGGCACCAAATATTTTCTATATGTTCTAATTTACTTCAGACAAATCTTGTATATAAAATAACAGAAGAATAACAAATCCATTAACATCCATTGGTTATGGATTTCAATTGACTTTCGATGGTTTCCATTGTTGTCTTATTAGTTCATGTTTTTTTTTCTATGCTTTAGTGAAAAATTAACAAAACAATACAAACAAAAAGACCTGTTATAAAATTTACAGAAATATTGGTTAGAACCAAATAAATTAAGACCCAAATCTAATCTTATGCAAAAAGAAAACTTCAGCAAAGATAATTTTTGATGATTTGCTCAATTCTATACCTGTTCTTAAACTTTAAACAGATTTGGTGTAGTTGGTGCCAATAAGTTTATTTACTGGTGTATATATATATATATATATATATAACACTATATACACTCACCGGCCACTTTATTGGGTACACCTGTCCAACTGCTCGTTAACACGCCAATCACATGGCGGCAACTCAGTGCATTTAGGCATGTAGACATGGTCAAGACAATCTCCTGCAGTTCAAACCAAGCATCAGTATGGGGAAGAAAGGTGATTTGAGTGCCTTTGAACGTGGCATGGTTGTTGGTGCCAGAAGGGCTGGTCTGAGTATTTCAGAAACTGCTCATCTACTGGGATTTTCACGCACAACCATCTCTAGGGTTTACAGAGAATGGTTCGAAAAAGAAAAAAACATCCAGTGAGCGGCAGTTCTGTGGGCGGTAATGCCTTGTTGATGCCAGAGGTCAGAGGAGAATGGGCAGACTAGTTCGAGCTGATAGAAAGGCAATAGTGACTCAAATTGCCACCCGTTACAGCCCAGGTAGGCAGAAGAGCATCTCTGAACGCACAGTATGTCGAACTTTGAGGCAGATGGGCTACAGCAGCAGAAGACCACACCGGGTGCCACTCCTTTCAGCTAAGAACAGGAAACTGAGGATACAATTTGCACAGGCTCATCGAATTTGGACAGTAGAAGATTGGAAAAACATTGCCTGGTCTGATGAGTCTCGATTTCTGCTGCGACATTCGGATGGTAGGGTCAGAATTTGGCGTCAACAACATGAAAGCATGGATCCATCCTGCCTTGTATCAACGGTTCAGGCTGGTGGGGGTGGTGTCATGGTGTGGGGAATATTTTCTTGGCACTCTTTGGGCCCCTTAGTACCAATTGAGCATCGCTGCAATGCCACAGCCTACCTGAGTATTGTTGCTGACCATGTCCATCCCTTTATGACCACAATGTACCCAACATCTGATGGCTACTTTCAGCAGGATAAGGCGCCATGTCATAAAGCTGGAATCATCTCAGACTGGTTTCTTGAACATGACAATGAGTTCACTGTACTCAAATGGCCTCCACAGTCACCAGATCTCAATCCAATAGAGCATCTTTGGGATGTGGTGGAACGGGAGATTCGCATCATGGATGTGCAGCCGACAAATCTGCGGCAACTGTGTGATGCCATCATGTCAATATGGACCAAAATCTCTGAGGAATGCTTCCAGCACCTTGTTGAATCTATGCCACAAAGAATTGAGGCAGTTCTGAAGGCAAAAGGGGGTCCAACCCGTTACTAGCATGGTGTACCTAATAAAGTGGCCGGTGAGTGTATATATAGTGTTAGGTAATAAAGAAATCTGTCCATTTTCCTGTGTTAACTACATGAGTTAAAGGACATCTATCACCAGAATGAAAGACTGTATGCAAATGAGTTTTAGGGGCTCCATTAACACCTATGGAGTCAGGAGCCCCTCAGGCTCATCTGCATACAGTCTTTAATTCTGGTGGTAGATGCCTTTTAATTAACTCACTTTTAGTCATGTTAACCAGTGTTATATCTGTGGTTCAAAGAAATGGAAAAAAAATATATATTCTCAAGGAACCTAAATTGGCAACCTCTTTCTGAAGGACTGGTCATCACTATAGCAGAAATAAGATGCTGCAGTGTTTCATGCAAACGGAGATGAATTCAGCACCAGAAATAATCATGTATTCAACCAATGTACACATTGAAGGTGCTATGACACTTGTATTCAATTGATCACCTAGTAAAAAGGCTTATAGAATAATAAAATCATGACTGCCGCAAAACAGAACTGCAATACCACTCACAACCTTTGAATAGGTGGGGTGCTGTTTTTGAAAGAAACAAACATCTTGCAAAGACCTTTATTACTATACACTTTCCTACATGTCTTGCACATTCACAAGAAATAAAGTTCGTTTTACTTGGGTTGTTTGCCGGCACATTTACATTTTTTATTTGTTTGATGCATTTCCACTCTGGTAACCGCAGATATTAAGAATTTACTAGATTAGTGGCTATTTCGATGAATGTGAGTGTAAGGCACAGCACATGTAAAGCACATGAGGGGTATTTGCCGTTTCCAATACATTCAGAAAATGGGCTTTAGAAACCACTACAGAGGAGTCAGAGGTAACCAGTCTAATAACCAGGTAGGCATCTTAAAAAAGCAATGACAGTAATTGGACAGATATCAAGAGAGCGAAAGCATTTCATTCAGTTCAGAGGCTCCTGCACATGTGCCTATTATCAGAAGTTTTTTTCCTAGCAAGGGCAATGGAAAAGCTGAAAGCCTGTGCACTGTGATCAGCAATAAGAGTGGGAGCCGCGGACATATGTCAACCTGGGATCACACTAAGTACACCTTTGGATACAGAAAAACTACCTTCTTGTGCTTTCAAGCAAAGGAGTAGAGAGAAAAAAATCATCATGCGCAAACAGTGTGACATGTCTTAAAAACAAGTGATGTGAGGATTTTTTTTATCCTCATTATTAATGGGTCTGTTTTTACATTGATGGACATCGCTTTTAGTCTTGTAATGCTTTATATAAGGTTCTGTGTCCCTTCAATATAGTAATACTGATTCTATTAGAGGGTTAAGGCCCCAGTCTGTCACATTTAATCATTTATTGTAGAGATATTTTCAACAGGTAGTCTATATATCTGTAACTATATAATCATAGTACCAGATTAAGTGACAATCGACATTGTTGAGGCCATAAGCTAACTGCACAAACTGCGGCAAACTCATTACCCCACTGGACATGCATTATGCCTCACCGCACTGCAATGGATAGGGTAAACGTACCCAGCCAATGTCTGATGGGCCACTCACAATGCATGCGGTGGAGTGCATGAGGCCAAAACCTGGTTTGGCTCTTAAAGGGAGAACTCATATAAAGGACATAGAAAACCTGAAATTTGTATACCCAGTCTCACATCTGAATGTAAATACTCTATGATCTATTTTAAAGGGAACCTGTCACCAGAGACCTCATTTTCAAAAAACAAAGGTTGCAAAAGCCCATTACAGCAGCATTGCATATGTCTTTCTGCTTTCTCTAAACATTTTTATTACAATGTATTTGTGTGTTTATAACTTACATGGCATCTTGATAGAATCCTCTGGGTAGTCCCAGGGGTTGGGCTTTGGTTTTGATGCATTTCAAAAAACAACTTGTGACTTGTCTGTGCTGCAGACTGCTTAGCTCTTGGCTCCCACCTTTCTGCTCCTGTACAGCTCCTCCCTACCCCACTGATGTCAGCTCACCAGGCTGTGACCTCTGTGAAGGAGCAGGAGGGAGGAGCTGCACAGGAACACAAAGGTGGGGGCCAAGAACTGAGGAGTGAGCAACACAGACAAGCCACATGTTGTTCCAAACCAAAGCCAACCCCTGGGACTACACAGATTATTCTATCAGGATACAAGGTAAGTTATAACACACAATAAAATTGTAATGCAAATCCCTAGATAAAGCAGAAAGACATATTTGCAATGTAGCTGTAATGGGCTTCTGCAACCTGTCATTAGTGAAAATTAGGTACGTGGTGACAGTTTCCCTTTAACAAAATGGTTATATGATGGAGTTGGACATACCAGCGATGAAACCCTATTCGATAAGGCAATCCAGGCGTGGCCACCTTTCATGCTTTCTGTGTGCATTTCGCGGTGAGAAGTAAAGCGCTACCTACTAAAGAGGCCCATTCTGTGGATGAATTTTTCATTACTTTTAGGCCAAAAATACAGTGCATGCTAAAACCAATATAAATATGTCCTAATTCTTCACATTCAACAATGTAATAGAACAATGTTTTTCCATTATATAAATCCAGTAGTCCACCGCTCATCCTTTCTATTGTAAATTTATATGTTTATACTAATATTAATTTTCTTCGTCAACCTGTAGGTTTTAAATGAACACTCTTTATTTTCTTTTCAAGATTCAGTTCAAGACTGCCCTAGAAATTGTGATGGCAATGGGGAATGTGTTTCAGGAGTCTGCCATTGCTTCCCAGGATTCCATGGGGCAGACTGCGCAAAAGGTACAGTTATATTAGAGATAATCAAAATAAATGAAGAAATAAAAAGCTTGTATTGCAGGTTCACACATAAATTCCTGCTACAGAATTGTATTATAGTAATTTAACATGTAATTAGGAAAACAACACTAAAACATCTCAGGTTGGGGATTTCATCTCAAAAGGGTTTACCAGGATTAGGCAATATTTGCCTAAATCATATAAATAGTAAAATAAGTGCTTCTCATCTGTTAAGAGCCCTGCCAGTGAAGGAGTTCCATTCCAGGACCGCTTTGCCAGTATCTATGGCATGAGGTCAACCACAGTCACTGGCCTCACAGGTGTAATCTGTAGCTAGTGACCTGATGCAAAGATCACTTTCCGTACATTACATTGTTACAGCATCCAATTTGGTAGAGGAGTGGTGAGCAGCAAAAGTTATTATTTTAAGTCATTAACAAATTTTACCCAAATATGTTAAACGCTAGCGCCTCCATAGCATCCCATATAGCCCTCTACGTAGTCGCAGATTTAAAAAGAAAAAAGCTTCCCAGCACCTGTGTGTTGCAGCGAGTGAAGCAGGTACGGCACATGCACAGTGAAGCTGGGGTGTTATGTCGGCTTTACTTGCCGCAACAGAAGAGGAGGTGTTAAGCGTAGGATCTGCACGTTATTCCGATGTGTCTCATCGGACTCACATCTAGGTAAGTATACCACATTGTAGTCATTTGTAAGGGCAGAAAAGGATAGCTCTTACCAATAACTAAGTAGCAGTAAACATTTTGGGAATGAAAACTCCTTTACAAGGGACTTGACCCTATATTCATTAAATGAACCACATGCACCAACATATTTCTTGCATTGTGAAAAAAAAGATGTTAAAATCCCATTCAGCAATTATAAAATTTGCTCAATTCCTTGACCTGATGTTAAGAGTCCTATCCAGACACCTAATAGGTGACAGTACCTTTCTCTATAGATAACCTTGGAGAACGGTTTTCCTTTGACAGTGAGCAAACATTGTTCTAACCTCAGACAGAGGACATATTTATGTGTGAAGATCTTTGTACAAATATTAAGTAGTAAACACATTGGTGGCAGTTTACGTGAGGGCAACCATCATTCCCTTTGTTCTCCTCCATAGTATAGATATTTTCATTTTTGAACATTAAATCTTCACTGATGATTTAGGAATGAAGCATAATTTATATAAAATGAGTCGGCACTGCGGAACCGCTCCCTGACGGCTTTGCTATTAATCACAGTTTGATGTTTCAAGAAAGTTTAAGGCTTAACTACGTATTGCTGCACATCGACCACACTTGTGCAGAGATTGACTTTTGTATAAATCGCGTTTTGTTTTCTCACTCTAATAGGTAACGATTTTTATTTTCTTTTTATAACAGTCATCTTAATAGTGCTGATATGTTACCTAGCCTCATGTAAATACAGTAAGAGCCTCTTCACCCTCCATCAGGCAGTTACTACCCACAAATTATAGACAAGAACTGCTTGTAGCATAACATGTAGCCAACAGCTATTCTCTATGACAGTGATGGCAAACCTTTTAGGGGCCGAGTGCCCAAACTACAACATAGACCCGCTTATTTATCGCAAAGTGCCAACACAAAAATTTAATTTGTGATTTATACTCCCTTCTCTGTCACAGTTTTCATTGATACCAGCCCCTGAGGACACCAATAAAGCAGAAAATAGTCCCAGGTAGAGCTGTCACTTTAAAATAGGTCTGTGCACAGCAAGTCCTGGGCTGTCTGGGACTGCAGGAAGATACCTGGAGTCATCTCTGGTGATAGCCTGAGTGCCCACAGAAAGGGCTCTGAGTGCCACCTCTGGCACCAGTGCCATAGGTTAGCCATCACTGCTCTATGACCTTCCGAAACCCATGCACATTCAGTTCAGTTTTTTCTCCGGTATGTATTCTAAAACAACATGGTCTCAAACACTGAGATCGGGGCACCCAAAATCCAATACAAAAATGCCCCCTTAAATCCCATTTTTATCTTTCAAATAAATGGGCTCAACTCTGCATCCTATAAAAACTGAAGGTAGATACTCTAACTTCCCTAATGGTAGCCTAAGGATACCCCGGCACTCTCTGGTCTATAGATATAATTTGATATCTAGGGAAGATAATCTTATTACTGGTGTCTGAATTTTTGAGTTATTTTACAAACATACAATGACAGGATGTCAGTTTCTCTATTTATTCCTTAGGGAGCCTTGATATGATTGAATTTCATGGTAGATGAACACACAATAGTCTAACACCTTAAGTTTAAGTACAGTATTTTTCAGACTATAAGGCGCACCATCATAAATGCCTACTAAAACATCTAGGTTCATATATAGGGCGCACTGGACTATAAGGCGCACCTGATTATAAGGATGAATGACCAGCAGGTGGCAGACCTGTGTACAGTTCAAGGCAGCTGTTGTCTGTAAGTACGGTTCATATCTAAGGCACACTGGACTATAAGGCTCACCATTGATTTCTGAGAAATCACCTTATAGTCCGAAAAATACGGTAATGGAACTGGTGTGCATAATTTACTCAAAACGAAGCTGTCACCAGGATTGCCATTTTCTAGCTGGCAGAGGTTCCAATAGCCTTTGCTATACTTTATTTTATGGTAATTTTACTTCACATTACTTAACACACACTGTTGGCAGGGAGCTGAGTCCAGGGTTGGCAGCTTGCAGAAGCATGTGTGCCTGTGTCTCAGTCTCCTCCATGCATTCTTCTTCTCTTCCACACAATCCCCCTCCCTCCCCTGCCTGCCTGCGCAATGCACATGATAGGATTTGGAGAAGGATGAGGGACCTTGATGAGTGTGGAGGAAAGGAAACTGAGACACAGGCCCCGGGACTCACCACATATTGCTGGCAGGGAGCCAAGTCATGGCAAAGAAGTTTTATAAACTTATATAAACAACTGAAATGATTCAGAATGCTGAAAAAGTCATTTTAGAATCAGCATAGCACAGGCTATTGGAACCTGTCACCAGCTAAAAATGACATTCCTGGTGACAGGTTCACTTTAAGGAGGCTGCTTAATGGTAAAAGGTGTCAACAAAGAGCCATCTCTCTTCCTATTTGTGGCAAGGAATTTGCATAATTCTTCCAGGAATCATTGTCCTAATCTGTCCTACCTTTAGCTGAAGTTTCTCAAGGAGAATCGTTATAACAGTGAAATCTGCTCAGTGTTTGATTCCCCTCTAGGAAATCTGCTGATCTCAGGCCTTTGACTAGAATCATATCACAATTATTACACATTATTAGCACATTTGTAAATGAAGCAGTCCACTTTAAAGCTTTGTTGCAGAGACCTATATGTAAAAGCAATCGTAGTACAGTGAATCTATTCTAATGTCCTTCAAGTGCAGAAGAGTCCCCTGTGTAAAAGCATTGAGCGGGAACAAATTATATTTATGTACTGTTCATCACACCATGAGGCATCCTTGAGTGCTTTAAAATGAGAGAACAACACAGTTTAAACATTTCCATAATGATATACTTTAAAGGCTACGCTTTGTGTCTCAGGAAGCATTTGATTGATATATTCCCTTTTGTGGAGACAATGTTTATAACTGATAAGGATTACACTGTGCTTCTCTCTGCAGTAGGTTGCTGTGTTGTATGTCTGTCATACTGTCATTTAAAATCAAAAGGGGGAATGCGCAGAGCCTTTCCATCATAGAGCACTAATTCATTTCACACCCTTTGTTTCATGCCTTTCCAGTTCTGCATCAAGTCACATTGTGACTTTGTGATGGCGCTAGAGGCACTTAATGATCAGAGTCCAGTTTTTCATTTTTGATCCAGAGTAATCAGCATGATTTAACATAGCTTTCTCCAATCCACTACTTTTTTTTTTAGAAGCAATACAGTGACATGTTTTTAGGCCTTGTAAAGACTTACGTAGAGATATGAATTAATAAATGTGTTGCTATATGTGCAGGATTGGGCCTTACCTGCAGGACAAGAGAAGCTGTGATTATGAATGTTAGTGGAAAATTGAACCTGAAAAAAAATTTGCACCATTTTCTAGTGGGCTTGGATTTTAAAGCTTTCCATGTGTGCCCCAAATGACACCTCCTCTTTATTTTTTGGGTCGGTGTGATCACCAGAAAACTAAATTTAAAGTGTTTCAATACATTTAAAAAACTTCGAACCTATACAAAAAAAAATAATCTTCATTTTGCCACCTTCTGGTGCTAATAACTTTTTCATACTTCAGTGTATGGAGCTGTGTGACATGTAATTTTTTTGCAAGATGAGATGATATTTTTATTGCTACCGCCTTTTGATCCCTTTTTAATAGATTTGCTGCAAAATGGCAAAAAGTGGTGTTTTGTACATTTGGGTGCTATTTCCTGTTACGGAGTTGAAAGCCGCAAATAACTATTATCATATTTTGATAGATAAGATATTTTGGGACACGTGGGTGATTTGAAATTTTTTTTATTTACATTTTTTTTTATCTTTATTTTTAGTTTTTATCTATTTTTCAGACCCCTAGGGTACTTTAACCATAGGTTAGAAATTCTCCTAACACAAAAATTATCTGGAACTATAAAACAGACCCATAATTAGGTTAAACGAGTAACTAAATCTTTTAAGTAATTTTTAAAAATAAATGAACAGTGGAAGTGAAAAGCCGATTTGCTTGCAGTGAACAAATGGTCTGCTTGCAGGCAAATGATTAACTCTTTTGCTACCTAGAGAATATAATCCTAGGTAATCCTAGAGAACAGACTATGCAGAAACTTTTGATATGTTGTGGGGCATGGAATTCAAAGCCTTTCTGCAATTGGATTAGTTACCCTAATCTTGATCCTTGCTCTGCTATTCAGAAGATTTCCCCCTGCTATCAGCCTCTGGCAGTGACCCCTCAGATGGCTGTTCCTATGCCCTCTATATATTCTCTGTGCTGAAGACGAAATAAAAATTTGCATGTTAACTCCGCCCCGCTCCTCACTGCACAGCTCAGATGATTCTCCCCATGGCTTCTCCCAGCTCTCAGTCATGTGCTGCCAGAAGCTTTACCTACAGTGTTATCTCTCCCTGTAAACCCTCACATTATATAAAGAAACAATCTTCCAAACAGAGACTGCAGCTTTCGAGGTGTCTCCCATACCCCTTTATTTCACACTTGGCAGCAGGAATTGGCAGACTGGAGGGGGAGAGCAGTGATAATGTTCTCTTTGTCCCCTCCAATAGATATAATATATAGATACATGCAATAGATAGATGATAATATGATGAAAATAGGTGTGATGGATTGAGGGGAGCAGTAGGATGTTTCATTATTATACTCTTCTATAGTTGCAAAAGTTATAATATCGAAACTTTGCTCGTAATTGAATAAACCGTCACATTTTCATTTATGTATATTATTCAGCCTCTTAGCTACAAGCTCCACACTCACCTGTGTGGGTGTGTCTAAGATGGACAAGCTAGGTCTTATTGGTCACCAGCACAAGCTTGTGATGATGTCACAGGAGGCAGGTCCCGCCCCTCCATCTTGCTGATTGTAGTTTTTGCAGAGATGAAAAACATGGTTGCTTTGGGCCAAAAAAGGGACTAAAATGGTGACTGGGAGGAAAAATACTTGAGGAATGATTACCAGGGACTCCTGGAATTATGGTTTATTTTGTTTTTTGCTAAGACAGTTACCCTTTAAGTTTTTTAAAACCATTATCAGGATACACTATCTTGTCAGCTGTAAGTGGTGTATGAAGACAGGAAGCTGATTTACATAAATTGCTTAAATAAGGAATAAAGACAGGGGAAAAAGAAAGACAAAACCATATTTCTTTTATAGGGTATTTTAGCAAATCTACTATTACCATCTGCACGATTCATTTATAAATTTTAGCTAAGGTTTAGTTACATTTTAATATTCTGCTCCATCTTTTCTAGGTCTTTTGTGTATAATAGGTGCAGAGTGTCACTCACTCACAGCATAGGTTGTGCCTTAGCATTGTACAGATCTTGATGGACGGAAAATAAAGTGTCATACAGATTGTCTTACTGAGCAGCAATGAAGTTCTAGCATTCTAATCCTTTGCTGCACACATCAGAATGTAGGTTTTCATAGTTACATGGTTAAGAAGTTAAAATGAAGAGAAAAAAAGCCAGTGAAATACAAATTAGATTATATATTCCATTAAGTATTAAATAAATAAATATCTTTAAATTATTATTTTTTTTTAATTTTTAAAAGGCTTACAAGTGAAGACAAGAATCTTTACAATAGATCCTATCAAAGTAAAAGGATGTTTTGACCACTTGGCTTGTTTCATACTCCCTTCTAAAGTTTTTTTTGTTCTAAAACCTCTGCTAGATTGAGTTTTGCTGACAAATGTTTAGAGTTGTTAGATTACATAGAAGTCTATGAAAAGGGGAGGGGGTGAGGCTAAACCATTAGGTCTCCACCCAACAATACGAGAGACAACTGAAAATTACAAATTCGGACTGCAAAAGGGAAAACTGCTAAGCAATGGGGCAGATTTACTTACCCGGTCCATTCGCGATCCAGCGACGCGTTCTCTGCGGTGGATTCGGGTCTTCCGGCGATTCACTAAGGTAGTTCCTCCGACGTCCACCAGGTGGCGCTGCTGCGAAGTTCCCCAGAATGCACTCAAGTTCACCGGCCTATTCCTAGTGAAGGTAAGTGCAAGTTTCGCAACACTTTTTTTTTTTTTTTTTTTTTTAAATGCGGCGATTTTTCTGAATCCGTCGGGTTTCCGTTCGGCCACGCCCCCCTATTTCCATCGCGTGCATGCCGGCGCCGATATGACACAATCCTATCGCGTGCGCCAAAATCCCGGGGCAATTCAGGGGAAATTGGCGCAAATCGGAAATATTCGGGTAAAACGACAGGAAAACGCGAATCGGGCTTTTAGTAAATGACCCCAATGTATTCAACACATCACACATAAAACAAAACAAGGCAAGAAATATTCTATTAATTTATTCGCTGCTGAAATAT
The DNA here is from genome assembly GCF_040894005.1 of Engystomops pustulosus. Classification (NCBI taxonomy): domain Eukaryota; kingdom Metazoa; phylum Chordata; class Amphibia; order Anura; family Leptodactylidae; genus Engystomops; species Engystomops pustulosus. The sequence continues at coordinate 54,606,911 of NC_092414.1, read as the reverse complement.
ATCAGAAGATGAGAAATCAGAGCTGTGTAGCCAATGCGAAAGACTTTGACCAGCATGTCAGGACATACACGGCCTCAGAATGTTTGCTTCATAGGATCTGCCGCCATGACTCCCAGAAGCTACTTTGAATATGTGCAGCGTCTAAATCTTATATTTTATAGCACACAGATACTTATTATACTGGAAGATAAAGAGCATTGAAGCAACAGGATAAAATAGAACCCAGTGAATATATAAAATATCTTGCTATTCACTCATGGCCAGCATATCCATGGCCCACATTAAAGTACAAGGCTATAAGAGCTGCGCTTTATAGACTCTAATGTCCCCACATTTCAGAACATCTGTTGTGGGTTCATGGTTTACTCTCTGCATACAATGGCAGTTGATGCATCTCTATATCATTTCCGCAGACATCCCTCAATCATTTTGAGTCGTTTCCATCAGCTGCTTCATAGCTACAAAACATTAAAGGGAATCTATCATGAAAACCTTGTTATTCTGTGGTGTACCGTTACATGTACTAGTATCATACAGGCGAATGTAAGATTCTTATTAAATATGAATTCATTGTGACAGTATTGAAACCGCAGAGCCGCGCAGTATGCATTTTTTATGTTTTTGCATTGAGAGCGGGAATACTTTTTAAAGTATATTTGTCCATGTACTCACAGCAAAATGAAATTTATAGTATAAAAAATATGTAATTTTCCTAGGGAGTTGCTAAATTGAAATGCTATGAATGTGTTCATATCTGGACATTTTGTCCAGTTGTAGCTTATCTAGAGCCCATTTATTTTAAGTAGTATATGGTTGTACAATTTGTACTATCTGTTAAGTACAAATAGCAATTACTTTTTTAACTTAGACCAATACTTCTCAAACCATGACCCAATGTAGGGTTAAATATAGGGATATGGTTGGGGTAGATGGAGGTTAATAAAAGGATATAGCTGTCAGCACCTATATCGATGTATTCATAATCATCTATATCCGTATATATATTCCACACATAGCTCCAAGCTTGTTCATACCAGGATTCAGTCCTGCACTACCAATATCAATTCTGATGGAGGGTCATATTACTGAACTACTGACTGTCTCGATTAAAAAGCACAGAATAAAAATTTCCAACCACCCCAACAAAAATGTCAGAAATGGAGCTTGTGTTTTTTTTTTTAATTCCCCCAAATGTCAACAAATCAGACTACATTTCAGTAGTTACAGGTTCCTTTTAACATATGAAGAAAATGTGCAGTCTCCTATGAGAAGCAGATTCTACAACGGTACAGAGTTTCCAAATAAATAATACATTTTTGATGTACACTTCATGCTCAAACATCCTTATCAATTATTAGCTGACATGAAGGACACTAGAGAACTACATTATACCTAACAGGGATATCAGAAGTATAGCACAGTGTAACGCAATATCAGTGGTAATAGATAGAAGGACAAAATCAACCACTATCCTCAGATATTTTTAGCTCCATTGTTATTGAATATTACTGCTGCCATATATCAATTTGTCCTTTTCCTCCTACATTACCCTTCTCCTTGGTTTTCCAGAGGCATGCCTGTCAAAGCAGCCTGTAGTAAATACATGATGGCAATCAATACAAGGTAACTCACCCTGTTATGTCCCTGACACAGATCACTGGAACATTGTAAAGGCTCGGTTTATCTTTTCTGTATATATACAATCTTATCCGTAAGACTTTAAGTCTTGTAAGCTTCACCAGTATGCTCAGTGCACTGTGCCATTACCAGTCTGATGATAAAACCAATGCCAAGTCTATGCTTTTGAAGTGCCCTTTGTTTCTTTACATGAGAGACCTGCACAGTAACTAATACAATTACAAAGTATGCATCAGACACTTAATTCATGCCTTGGATGCTAGTATTTGATCCTTCTTAAGAGACTTTTCAAGGTTATGGAGTGCTGACACAATGATTTCAAATGCTAAAGTCCAGCTTTATAATCTACATACTGAAGAGGGAAAAACACAGACATGGTAATGTTATAACTAGCTAGGATGGCATAGAAATACATCCTGGAAATAGCTGCATCATCTCCATAGACATTAAAGGAAATCTAGTATCAGAAGTAGATCTGATGGTAGATTCCTTCTGCCTGACTCTGTCCTAATCTGTAATTTAATAATCCTGGACCCTAACCCAAAACTTTATTTTAGTAATATGTAAATTTACTGCAGAGGCTACTGGGGGGTGGTGTAGCCTTAGCTCCCGGTACCCGGCCAGGCTGGTACATCAATGGAAATTGGTAAAGATAGAAATCACCTTTAAGATTCTACAAATGGGTAATGGAAAGTCTAGCTAAAATTTAGGCTCTGTATAGGCAGGCTCTTCCAAGACTTACGTACTATGAAAATAACAGCAGGGTCTAGTGATTGCTTATTTATTCACACTTTTGTCACAAGGGAAATAAATGTTTACTTTCCCAAACTCTAAAACAAAATTTTGTTCTTAAAATAATCAAACATCCCCCCCATTAAAATAGAATGACGATGTTACTTCTCATGGGCTGGAAGATGTAATCAAAGAATTTATGCCAGCGAAAAATTTCAATGAAATGAAAGTCTGGGACATGGGTTTGTAATACAAAGATGAGTTTCTTATTGTGATATCAGGATGTTTTTTCCTGGACTGCAGAGAAACCTGAAGAATTATTTTGGACCACAATAATCAATTGCACTGTCCAACCTGTAGACACTTAATGGCTTTATAATAGCCATAGATGTCACAGATTGACCATCACCAATGGTGGATACCTATGGAGTATTTTCTCTCAACTCCTGCATAGTTATACACATTGTTCAGTTTGTCCGAGCGTGAAAATGTTCTGAATATGGAGAGAGGAGAAAGCTGGTATAATATTTCTGGGGCAGTCCCTTTCTCATGTGAGAAACAAAAGGGAGGTTCTTTAGGCAGGTTAAATCAAAAATACTTATATTTTTCTTCTCCAGTATCTGCCATCGGGGAGATCTAAGACATCAGAAAGGTTTAGTGTCCTGCCAATGTTTGGGTAAATTATATAGATAATACATATATATTTGTATACATACACTTTTCCAGAGGGCCTTCAACAGCATCAGTGGTGGTTCACACTTATACACTCATATCATATGTTGTCCTTTCAAATGTAACTGCTGAAGCCATTGATGATGTGCTGACCCAACCTCCATTGGAAAATTGGAAAACTCTTTAATTATTCTTTAAATTAATTGCAGGTAGTCGGTAGCAACATTGGGAACTGTTGAATCATACCAAGGAATTAGTTGTTAGTAGCAGTAGGACTGTGAAAAAGGATTGTAGCTAGAAGGCTCTGGTGCACTGGAGTGTGAGATCTCTTCACTGAACACAGCACATTCTGGTTCTAGTTGAATACTACAGCAGTCACAGAAGCTGTGCTGTGTCCAGGTTAGAGATCTCACACACCAGTGACCCAGAGTCCACAGATTTCAACTACACTCCAGGAATATAAATGTATTTTTCATAGTTTGGCTGCTCCTATAAGCAGACACATAGGTATGGAAACAGATCTGTATGGGGATGGATTCCCTTAAAATCTCATTAGAAAATTGTGTGATTGATCACACCTCCATGGATAGCTGAAACAAAGGGGATATTGTGCTTGATAAATATGTGACCTAGACAATTTTTGGTCTTGCCCAAGTTAATCAGTATTTGACCATTTGAAGTAATGAAGTGCTTACATCAAGTGTAATTTCTCTCTTCAAGACAGCAAAGTTTAAATTGCTTAAGGCACGTCTTAGGATTCTTTTGGTGTATAGACTGGCATTACTGAGTTGGTTGAACCTTGGACCATTAGGCTAATAAGGTCTTTTGTCTGTCCACCCTGCGCTGTGTAATTCTATGTGACAGGCCTATATGAAATACTGTTTCCTGTGAAGTAAATTGTTACATTATGTAAGAGTTCATCTAGAAATACAAGGAAGAAATGATACAGAAGCATCCTGATAGTTGCGTCTAGAGTAGCACTTAGCAGTTAAGTTTTATTGATTATGCATTATAATAAGCAATCTGTTTGGGTTAATATCTCACACTAAAATTGCCTCTTTTTTTCAATTTGCAATTTGCATTCAGTTCTATCAGAAGCGGCTTTTTGACCTCGTGTAATAACTGTCATTATTCAAGTACTTTGCCTCTGCAAGTTTTGTTATTTTTGTGTCATTACTTTTCCTTTATTGCAAACACTGCCAATGTTTTTATTAGTATCAATCCAATGCAATCAAGGATCACACTTATAATTTTATCATCGGAACGCACAGCCCTTTTATGGATGTTATGACGGATGTTGGTGTTAAAACCGATGATTAATGATGCATGAAACAGACTGTGTGTATGAAATACAGTACTGCAGTGCAAAGTGACAGGTATATGGATGACTGTATGGAGAGTTACAAACCTCTGATCCGGATAAACAAACATGCACGATAAAACATACACAAATAAAAAAATCTCATAAACACTCAACACAACTTAGATGTTTCACACTTAGGGGGGCATTTATCAATGATTCTACTCCATTTCTGGTGTAGAAGCAATGCAATAATCTCAATTTCTTACAAACTGCAGGGAGCATGGGAGCGTGAGGCACTGAAGCGTACATAATTATCAGCCCGGAGCACTGGAGATCTTGTCCCCGCGCTCCGTGCTGCTAATTATACGGGTTTTTTTCTAGGCAAACCCATCATGTCAAGACAAGCGAGGATAGCATTGGGATAAAGACGAAGAGGAGCAGAGGAGAGTATCTATAGTGTTTTTTTCTTTATTATGGAATCTGTGTTGCTTAGTATTATATCGGATGAATAGTAGGGCGCCCAAGAAATTTGTTGCCATCATAATAGGACACTGTAGTAGATGATTATATGTAGTTTCAATACAGTATTATATAAAAAGCAGCATCTTTGTTTTAAAGTGTGTCTTTTGAGTCATTTAATGAAAGAATTCTGACAAGGACAAACAATTAATATTCATTTTGTGTTGTGTGTCCCCTTCACCAGACACATTTACTTGTATAATGTACCATGAAAATAGAAGTGCATGCCCTAGGCTCACAATATAACCGCATTTACCTCACCAACTTATGAGTTAAAGAAGGTAAAGCAGCACAGCACGATGCAAGTCAACAAGGGCAGAGACTTGAGAAGTCATTACTTAACATGTGCAAAACCTAAATAAGCCTAAAAGAGGAGACGAGGTGAAAACATCCATTGTTTTCAAAGCTGCAAATAGTGAAATAATGTGTGCAATGCATCACACATATCCATCCTATCTAAATGTTTGAGACATACAATTATTGCACCCCGACCTGACAGCAGATGACTATGGGTGATTGATATCATTATATGATTTATACCAGGGTATGACCATGAATCAATGTCATCACATTAAAGGAGAAAATGTTATGGGCAATTCAATAACATGGCCTCATTAGAAGAACGAAAATCCATTATGTATCATGAGGCAGGGATGACCTTCAGTGTTCAAACTCAATAGATATACCCAAAAACTTCTAGACAATTCTGTTCTGCATATAAAAGCTGATGAGAAGATCAATACTAGAATTTTGAGCGGCCATAGCAATAAAATGGATAAGTTTCTATTACCTCTTTTATAGGGTTCCAATGCAGTTCGTGAAACATCAAAATACTTTATGTTTATCAGTCTGCTAGAACATTGCATTTAACTGGAATCAGCCATTAACTTCAAGATTTGCATTTTATAAATTGGTTTTTATTGTTCTGTAAAATCACACAGTAGTATCTAGTAGCTTTACACGTTCTATCAGACCACTACCATGTATATAACCACTCAGCTCTCCCAAGCTGTGTGTGTTAAAAGGGAAAGGGAGCCTTTGCTGTCAGAAAGGATTTGGACCCCCAATAGACATAAGATAGGTGACCAGTACGTAGTTATTTATGTATATATTTTTTGCACAAAACACTGCACATATAACTGAAGAAACAAAAGAACCACAACCGCAACACAGAACTTGCACAGGCACTTTATAAATACACATGTGCAAGCAGTTTGCACATTCTTTTCAGTACAAAGTCAGACAGAAAACTGGCGCAAACACTTTAATAAATGTGGGCCTTTATTTTTTTGCTCATGGTTAATAGTGATAGTCAGGGTCGGCTCAAAGCTTCAGGGCAACAGCCTCGGTGGGCCCCTTTGCAGTGAACTCACGTGGCAGTATTAAAAATTCAGAAACTAAAACAGTCTCCTGTTCCCTAAAATATTCCCTAGTTATCATACCAAACAGCCACCTTATGGTCATTTTATATAAAGCCCCCCTCCCCCTTATAGATTAATTAGATACAGCACCCCTTCCCCCATGGATTCCTTATGTACAGCCTTATGTGGCTCCCCCAGGAGTCCTGGGCCCCGTCACTTGCCCAGTGCTGGTGCCGGACCTGGAGAAGGTCACATATATCTCTTGAAGCCACTCCTTTCCAATTATACAGTGTTGTTTCATTACTTTGAAAGTTCATGTTTTTGAACCACATGTCCATTCAAAAGTTAAAATTTTCATACAATAACCCCCGTTTTCGGGGGTGCCTATCACTGCTATGGAAGTGCTGGGGTCCGATCTGGACTCCCCAGCACTGCCTGCAGGCACTGCCAGTAATATGGCGTCATTTGATAAATGAGATTTTATTTATCAAACTTACTCCAGACAAGATGAGTCGTATGGAAACATCTGTATATTCTATATATAATGTAGTAATAGGTGACTTACACCACTTTCTATTACACATCTTGCAGATGGCCACATAGATTAGTAAATGCTTTGTAACATAAAATAGAAAAATAACACCTATCCCAAATCTTCCTAAGAGGTGTATAATTTCTTGTCTTTTGTTAAAAAGCCAATTTTCCAGTAAGGGGGGGGGGGGGGCATATATGTTATCTGAAAATCATTATATCTAGTAGCTTCAATCATGCTGGAAAATTCAATATGTTTATTTTCTGCCCATGTACAGTATATACAAATGTAAAAAACATAAGCCAGAATTTGTATAAATACAAGTTCTAACCAGTTCATCAGTAAAATCCGATCCATTTCCATCCTCTGAAGAGAAATTACTGATGAAGTGGGAACAACAACATGTTTAGTCAATCTAGACTCTATTGAGCAGGAAAGTTTTTTAGAATTTATTTTGCACAAAATTGTTTGGTATATGCCGTCATTTTCTTTCAGAGTTTTGAAGCAAATGGCAGCTGTGTGTACCTAAAGGCTGGAGGGCTTAAGAGCAAACACTGATGCTGAGAGCAGGCTTTTTCTCACAACAGTAGCTTGGTGGGTGCTTGATTTCTTATGATTTTGCCACTCTCACTCCCTATTGAGTTTGATGCAATTTTCCCTCATAACAAAATCTAACATGATGGGAAGTAGAAAAATAGAGACTATTAATTGGTAAACAAGTCGGGCTTTGCAGCCTTTTGCAAAGAAATCTGACATTTTTAAGCAATAAAAATCATAAGTACAAAAACTAAATTGAGCAATGCCAAGTCCTGCTTTCACATGAAAAGGGCATCTGTAAATAGATTGATATAGTGACTAAATACAAAGGAGCTAATCTGAAGCCCATTGAATTGTCCTTACATTTCATGCACTTGTTACAAAGGCTAATGTTGGGATATTGTCATTGGGTGACATGCATCATTATAAAAACAACAAAAATATTGTGTGAGGATAAAGCAATTGCTTTGTTCCTCAGAAGCATTGGTCTTGTATTTCAATAATACAAGCAAGAAAAGTCGATTTTCCTATTCAATATATGCCACTGATTTCTCTATGGTATTGGTCTTGTTTTCGTACAGAGGAGGGCAAAAAGTTAGGAAACCCTGTATTTTTCTTCTTGTTCCATTTGATATGTCTTGGGAGCCATAGCTCTATAGATGAGTGTGTATTTACTCAAATACATACAGCAATGTACATGGAAATTGAGTATTGTATGTCATGTCCTTGGGCTACATAGAAAGTGAACATAACATGTCCTTGGATTTGCGGAATGAACATACCAGCATACAACACATCTATCCAAGACGGAATAAACTGCACATGTTCTAAAATGTCTTCAGCTCATTTCTAGGATAAGAAATTTAAAGAAGTTACCAACACAATGTGATATCAAGAGAAACATGAAACACCCTTCTTACATTCAACACAAGCATCTCCTTTGTGAATTGGTAGGGTGCAGGGAGGACTACAACTACTGTTTACATTTATGTAACAGAAAGAGCTCTGTGTTCTGTTATTTCCATTAGTTTCCTAGAAATGGGTGGCGCTACTATTTGATTAACATTGTATGGGGCAATTCCTTCTATTGTGATCACTACGCATCTTATTGTATGGGTAGGTGAGAAATGTTACCTAATATATTAAAGCTTAGAAATAAAAAATAATACAGTAAGTAAAGAGAGATTTTTTTTTTTTTGCCCACGCTGTTTAACAGTCTGCAAGATTGTCAGTATATTTATCTAGGAAGGTTGTGGGGGAGCTGTTGTCAGCCATTTTCAGCTAACAGATGGGTTAAGCCTTTGCAAGGAAGTTTTCTTAAATTGGTTGGCCACTTTACCTCATGTTTTTTGCAATGTGTGTATGGGGGAGCAGGATATTGGGTATTTTACAAAGATACAACAATTAAAAGTTCTGCATCACTTTCTTCATATGAAAAGTGAAACCTCCTGTCTTTTATTTCATCAGACAAACTTTTCTGTCCATAAAATGAGCACAAATGGAGGTTGATGTGATCTCTAACAGGCCATGAGCAATCGCCAGTTAGAGGTCATATGACCCTCCAGCTGCAGCCATTTTATGGACAGGAATGTCCGGCTGATGGGGTAAAACACAGGAGGTTTCACTTTTCATATCAATAAAGCAGAGAAGAACTTGTAATAGATGTAATTTTTTACTTTCATTTTACCTAATATCCTGCTCCTCACACATACACACATTACAGAAAACATATGACCAACCCCTCTAAATCTGTGTCTGTGAGTATGGTTAAGGGAGGGGGGTCATTCTGGTTACATAGAACATCTGTAATGGAGAAGGAAGAGGAAAAGGCTGATAACCTTTAATGTAGAATCATTTTCACATATCTTATCGTTTATGGTGTTATTGACAGCATGGAAAGAATCAGTATCAAGGGAGAAGGCAACAATGGGTTGTAACCAAGATCTCAGATTTACTGCACATGCACAAGAACTCCAGCAAGCCTGAGAGTCACGTTGGATGGAGGCGGCGGGGGAGGCAGTGCATATGAAAGGCTAAAGGTGGGATGGGCAGTGTAAACAGCTGACAGAAGGTGGGGTTTTTGACTGCATCATGGAGAAGAAAAAAAGCAGTTTTTGGAGATAAGAAGCAACATTGCCCACCTATAAATACATGGTGTGAGGATGTCTTATCTATTGGACAAGGTACTGCCCAACTTAAAAAGAACCTCTCATGGAAATTATCCCACCGAAAACTTCATTAAAAATTATGATTAACAAGCATTGCCCTTATCCCTTAATAGTTCCTTTCAATGAAAGCATTGTTTAAAAAAATCAGTTTGTAAAACTATATGCAACTCACCTTATGTGCATCATTTACTCTAATTGAGGCATGCATATTAAAATTTACTTGCATTGTCCCACCTCCTAAGTGCTATGATATTCTGCTGTATGGAACATTGAGATGGAGAGCTCCGTTACATCATTGGGAACTTAAAGTTATGTTACAAGGATGACATGATCTTGGGTCCCGCTAAATCTGCAACATCTACCTCATTGATGTATCTGATCACATGATATCAAAGCAGCTTCCATGCAGGATGGGAAAAAGGAGGAGTCTATGAAGGCGTGCTGTAATTTTACGTGATCAGATATATGCATGGTGTAGAGTTTGCTAATGTTAGGACCAGTGATGATATCACATGACATGCTGAGAAGAGGCATGGGACATGGGGATTAGTAGATGGGAGGGGTTGGCTGAGCAGGACAGGCCTTCTCTGATGCTGGGGAATATAACATAAATTTGGTTTCTGAGGATGTAAGAGAAGCAATATTTAGCTAAAAGAAGCGTCAGTTAGTTAATAGGGATCTTTGGTAACCTGTCACTAGCTAATGATGTGACAATGCGGTGAGAGATACTAGAGCAATTGGCTATCAGTAAGATGATATAGGACACCTACCTTTTTATTCAATTTGGAACTAAAGATCTGGATTCATAGTATTTATATTTATATGCAATAATGGTTTGTGTGAAGCTATATGGTATATGGTCTTCTCTTACCTTTTTGGTGACCAGTCAACTATTATTTCGACAGTGGCAATACTTTATTAGCTTCAGTCTATTGACCCGAGGATTAATACGAAACAACGAGTGAGTGGCAAGTGTTTTGGAGAGATATTTATGAAGCAGGAGAAAACTCGCATGCTTATTAATTCTTAATTAGAGTTTAAAAAAATAATAATTTAGCTATTTGTCAAAATCCAATATCCTACCACTCCAAATAATAATAATATTAATAAAAACTTTCCAACTCTCATACAGAGGCATCCTTTCACTACAGGTATTTTAGATTAATTGAATTAATCATAGGCTTAAAAGTCTCAGGCGATCGTGTTTAACTTCCCTGGGTTTAATTAAAACATCTGTGCACTTTTAATTTATCGATTTCTTCAACTCATATGTCATGTTTTTAACACACCTCAGCATGCGCTGCATCATTTTTAACCCGATTTCCACTTAACTGAAGCAATTAAATTCACCCCGGATTAATTAAAGCATCCATACTTTAGTGCTTAAGTCAGCGTGTGTGGCTTTCCCCTCATGGTTTGTGAATGTCAGGGATTTGACACACCTGATGAGTTTTTTGTCCTCTGAAATTCTTGGATGAATCTCTTACTTTCATCAGAATAGGATGCCTGGGAAATGGCTCGTGTGTGAGTTTGTTTTGAGACTGTAAAAGTGGATGTTCTCATTCTTAACATGACCGTGCAGCCAGAGTTTCAGATGAAAGCTTCTCTAGGTTGGGGGTGATTTCTGCTTAAATGTATGGAGCAGGGAATGTATTAACACGGGCGCATTGTGCACCCAGTGCTGGCACACGACACGCCAGGATTCTTGTTCCTAAATGAGTGGAGCTGGCATAGCCTGCTGTAACCTCTGCAGGCTGTAATGCATTTTGTCGGCTGGGGACCTGCCCTATTATGCCCATTTCCTTCTTACCAGTAATGTCAGGAAAAGTCAGTAATGCAACATGGAACAATATGTCATGTAGCAAAAACAATTAATCTTTACTACATAATCCCAAAATACATAGTATAAGTATATGCACCAGTCAGAAAGTTTTAAAAGAATTAAAAATGGGGTAGAAGACTATCTAATACAAGGAAGGCAATCATAGGGGAGACTGTGACACCTAATAATGCACAGCAGAAGGCCCCCCGATATATACAGCCCACCCCAAACATCTGGTAATGTGTATATATATATATATACATATATATATATATATACACACACATATACATATACAATGGTAGTATATAATGCAGGCCAAATCATCCAATACCCAGGGCACGATTATACTGCACAGGCACCCCCAATAGAGTACTGCAATCAATTTGTATAGAAAACACACTTACAAGAATTATTATTGACAACAATATCCATGCCCCATATAATGTACAACATGAGCTGGTAGATCCTGACGCTTACAGATAAGAAAATAACTGACCAGGGTGAAGGATGTTTGTACCTGCAAAAAGATATACACAGAGGTACTAAAAAGACAGAGGTCGGAGAGGGGCAAGGTCTAATTGTTCATATTGTATATTGTAATATATTTTGCTAATATTATATTTTACCCTGTTTTTAATAGTTTTAATCTTTTTGTCTGGTGTATATACTATGTATTTGTGAATTATCTAAATAAATATTACTCGTTTTTGCTACATGACACATGTTCTTTTGTATATTTTTGGATAGTTGTTTTTCATCTGTCTGGCTCTTGATGAAGTTATTGATGTAGGAGTGTCAGTCCTCCCCTCTCAAAGGGATTCAACATTGAGGCTCATAGATCATGTGCACATCATGTACATTGACCCATAAAACATTACTCAAGTTCAGCCATGTATCCATACAGCACTTTTTTATCTATAGTCTAGGTTGAAGTACATAAGGACCATAGAAGATGACCCAATCCATAGCGAAAGCTATGGTAAAAATTATTAATCTGGCAAAGGTTAAGATTGCCTAGATGTGCACTTTTAGACAGTATCAGTCTATCTGTCTCCTTGGAGAAAAAAATAAACTACTTTGCTGGATAAAAGTGTATGATAATAGACATACTGGTGTAGAACTAGGCACAATAGCTTCAGCATTGATTGAAGGTCATGCACTAACTTAGAAGAATTGTGCCTCTGCGTTACTGCCTCTCTAGTGTATTGAATGGCCTGAGATGAAAGATTCCTTGCATTCAGGTAGAGCTTTTCCAAATTCTGTCCACTTTTTATTACTTGGTAGTCTGTATTATGTTTAGGCAGTAAAAACATCTCCAGATATGACAAATGAGGAACATTTCACTCCCAGGCACAATACACAGTGTAGTACAAAAGCAGCAGCAAACTCTTGATAAATAAAGCGACTCCTTCCTCAGACCTGCTAAATTACCCTTGAAACATTTGCTGTGTAAAACAAATATAAAGTGCTGCTAAAGGTTTACTTGGAGTATTTTATCAAATAATGAAATGGAAGCAAATTGTGCCTCTGCGTAAAACTAATATATATTTGTCCAGTTGAAAGCTAAAAACAACAATCAGAAATATTGGAACTGAGGGGGAAAAAGAATAATTCTAAAAATGTCTTCTTGAAATATGGCAAAGAAACTAATTTGTTTCAGCCAAGGGTCCTATTATATATAAATAACCGGAATGTAAGCACAGATCGTACAAGATTTTCTTCTATAGTAAATACACAGAAACATTGCACTACTCCATGTTAGAGTGACACTTCAGAACGGCTGCCTTCCTAACAGGACCCAGTGCAATAACTCTGTCCAGTACAATTGCCATCCACATCCCTCATATAGTTATAGCCTTAGGTAAGGGAGTGTAAGCAGATAAAGACTTACTCTAGCATTATAGTTCTATGGCAATGACATATACCATTTCCATATGACCTATGTGGATAAAACATGTCTTGTACTAAGCCTTTCAAGATTCATATTTACAGAAAAATATTGTATACTTCTAGTTTAGATAATCTAAACTACAGAGACCTCCCTTACCTTTGCTTTTGCCTGGATATTTCTATATGTGATTAACAAGATGAACATCTTTATAATGTCTTGAAATATATTGTTATGAACTGATTTTGCTTGCTTGTCACAATATTGTATTGAATTGGTTTTATGAGAAATTATTTGCCTAGATTCACACTTATTTTAAGGTGGATACAACTGTATATATCTGGCCATATGCAGAGATGGGCGGATTTCTCAAAAAACAAACCGGGAGGTCATGTAGGCCGTATCTGAGCTCCTGCAGCCCTTTTCAACATGACCTTGCCACAGACTGGAAGGCTATCAAAAAGTAGCCCAACTTCTGAAGCCCTGTCTTGGCCTGGCTGAATCAGGTCCTCCTGCTCCCAAACTTCCAGAAAGCCCAACGCCTGGCAAATGCTTTCTGGAAACTGCAGCTCTGGTTCTCTCCCATGATCAGGAAGAAGCACCAGGCCATGGTAGAAAGAGCCAAAAGGGTTCAATCACAGGTTCCATGATCTTCCAGTCTTGGACTTTGTTACCACCAATCATCAAAATTTGGTTTGCTTTACTCTAGTGATGTTATAGAATACACTTTTTCAATCCATTCTGTTTTTCAGTGATATGTGTAAAGAAGAGATGGGGAACACGGTTAATTTTGTTGTGACAATTTACATAGGTCACATACATGGCAAGAGTATTCAGCATATCTATATAAATGTTTGACTTTGGCTTTAAATGCTTTACATATTTAGAAGTTTCTTCGGGGTGCATATATGTGTATTATTGAATGCCTTGAAAATATAACATTTCTAGAAAGGGGTCACTTTTACTACTACTGTAATATATTAGTGTTGATCAGCTATAATATGGTGGAAGCAGGAATCAGACAGCTCTGTCGGACAAGAAAAGCTGGTGCTTTCACTTCTGTTATTAGAACAGATGTTTTGGGTTAATCCCTGCCTGAATTACATAGATAAAAGTTTTTAAAGAAAAGTTGATATGGTAGGTGTTATTGTGCATCTGAACCTACAGAGATGTTTATAAAAATCCCAATGCCTCGACTATATGTTCCTAGGATCCATAAGATATCATCAGTGAGTCTTTTTTAAAGCATATGCTGTGAGAGCTTTAAAGCTGTATGTGTTCATTGAATGCATTGTAAAATTCAATTAGAATCAATTTATTGCTCATATTTACATCCAACAGTGTTTACTTCAAACCTGCAAAAAGCATGCAGATTGATTATTCATGTAGATTACATCTGTGTGGTTTCCAGAATGTTAAACCATAAAATTATCTGTACTGTGCTCTCCTGTTGATCCAAATAAAAGTTATCATAACCGAAGGCATATCTCATCTTGGAAAGAAAATGTGCAAAGACCAAAATATAAAAAGTCTTATAAAAAGTAAAGAATCAAAGTAGAATATAAAGAGCTTCTTAGGCAATGTGGCTAATGTAACTATTCCATCAAGACTTCATGAACTTCCTGTTCTAAACCGGACCATTTTGGCAAGACTATACAAATGTTATGTGCATTGGGGCAGCCCAACTAGTGGTGTCAGGGGTTACATTGGTCATGTTCAATTGTCTCACCCAATCCTCTTGTTCCACCTTAAAGGAGCCCGGCAGCAGCTTACTTCCCTCCGCAATGCACACACAGCTTATCCAAGTGTACATGAGTATATAAATGTTATCACAACCATCTATCGAGGGAGTAAAGATACCTATATCTGACTGCAAGAAAATTTGTGAAAAATAGAGAAGATTAGAAAATCCAACCTCAAATGTATTATTTACAGTATTTAAAGTATTTTAAGTTTTTAAGTCTATGCTTGTAACAAATCTAAGTATCTTACTTATATTGAAAGGCTAACTGACCACAAAGACCAGCTGTTTTCAGACAGCTGTGGTAAGGAAGGGATTACTATAGGTCCTGTTTTCCCCTATATTTCACCTTGTAGCATATTTGGAAATATATTATCTTCATTACACAATCCCTATGCATAAAGGCTAGATATTCCTGGCTGATCAGGTTATACACTGGTAATCTTTGGATTAGGGGCACTTGTGACTTTTGTGGTAGGTTAAACCATTGAAAAGTTCAAGTTGAATGGCAACTGAAGGGGGCAGTATTTACTGACACCTCCAAAAAACTTGACTCTTCTCAGAAGTTGACTCATGTCTACTCAATTGCATTACTTAAAGTACAGTGCCTCAGTGGCAGATAATTTTAGGTGATATGTGGGAGGACTTTTAACCCTTATCAGCAGGTATTACGGTTGGGGAAGGTCTTTTTAAAACCAAAATTGAAGCAGGGCACAGCAGCAATGAAATGTTTGGTGACTGGTCCTCTTTAACTTGTTAAGCATGTACTTTGCTGTATATATGATATGAACGTGGTGAGTTTATGTATGCATTTATTTGAACAGGAAATCCTTTATAATGTAACACAGGGTACATTGCTAACCTAGATCCACATGTGCAGCCTTGTGACCTATTTTTTCTTCAGTTTTTCTAATATTTATAGCATCGTTTATGAAAGGAGGCCACCGGCCACCTGTACTAGGCTAGCAGTAGTCAGTAGTGGCATGCTGCCATGATCCAGAATGCTTTATAGAAGTGCTGCTATGCGTAGTAACTATATAGGAATGGAAGGGAGTGCGGCAGACAGGAGAACAGATTTCACTCGTCTCATCATTGACCTTTTAAACCCTGGAATACGCTTGTAGTTTTGATGTTAGTTTACATTCAGCATCGCCCTTTCTGTGCTGTAACAACACCTTGTTTTCCTTTATCTTGTTCTCATTTTCCTTTGGATATAAAGTATTATGTTGTACAGAACATGAGCAATCGCAGAAGCAGTTGCGTGCTGGCGATTGTCAGTCATGCAGCTTTACAGCATCTGTTCAATAAATAGCCTGGGTATCGTTGCCAAAATCAAAGAGTATTGGATTTTATATTACACAAATTAAATATATTTATAAAGAGGTCACAGCACATTGAGATGAATCAATACATAGCCGATCTGTAGCCACAAGAGGATTGCTTGATTAACTTATATTGCAAACACTGTGTGCACATGCAAGCATTAATAATTGCTCTCTCTCTCTCTTTCTATCCTATATTTGCAGCTGCATGTCCAGTTTTGTGCAGTGGCAATGGGCAGTACTCCAAGGGCACTTGTATCTGCTACAGTGGCTGGAAAGGACCAGAATGTGATGTACCCAGCAGTCAATGCATAGACCCTACCTGCAGCAACCATGGCTCTTGCATAGAAGGGAACTGTGCCTGCTCTCCAGGATACAAAGGGGACAACTGTGAAGAAGGTAAATCTTATATATAGTCCAAATTGCAAATGCTAAGAGCTAAGCAAGCAGTACAGAAGTCACCAGCAACTAATTTTGGATTTCTTAAACAGCATACCATGAAAAGAATGGATGAGTATTTGTAGCTTTTTCATGTGAGACATATGGTAAATGGTAAAATAACCTTATGTTTAGCGGATCATTTAAATACATTATATATCAATGAGAGCCCGAGAACAAGGCAGGACGACATCAGTCATCTAAATGCACTAGGAACCTCCTGCCAAAGATACTCCAAATGATTATAGTACAGGAAGACGAATGACTTCTTATGAAGTGTCCTGTATTAAGTAAAAGCTTGGATCTAGGCCACACATCCTCAGCCACAACACTGTATAAAGCAGCCACCGTCTCCAATAGCACCTTGTGTCCTGTGCAAATAACAGTGACTTCCAATCAAAGGTTAAAATCAGTGTTCACCCCATCTCTCCCGACCCTCCCTGACGGCCATTGCAAGGTTTGACTGAACACAATTTTACACATTACTATAATATTATGCAGTTGATAGTATTGATTGCTCCTCAAAAACTAATGAAGCCGTGTCATTCACGTGCCCTTATCAAAGAACAGAATGGAGACGAGAGCTCTGAGTCAGCGGTATTTTTTTATTCAACTTAAGCTTTTTAGTTGGGATATTCATCATTCTATGTCGTCCAAACAATTCACCTGAAATGAAAGTGGCATAGAAATCAATAGAATCCATATATTCTGCCGCATAAACACTGTTGCTCTATTAACAAATTTGCAATGGAAAATGAAATGGAACATTTGTCAGATTTTGCACTCTGTTGCGGCTGGGATCTAACTGAAATTGACAAATTAGGTTAACTTTGTAGTGTTGAATTTGCCAGTCTTGTGGGCGAGTCATTTTTCAATGACATTTAACGTCATAAATGTAATTCACGGTTCAGTGGGGTTGTGCAGTGTGTACTGCTCACACAGGTATTATAGCAAGGCTGTAATGATAGAACCAAGTCCAGAAACCTTTAAGTCCCTGCTAATGGTCCCACTTTATTCCTTGCTGAAGGCTACGCAGTTCTTACAGTAATAATTCTGATTTTCACTTAATTCTTCCACCATACCATTTAAACATATTAATTTTATCGCTCTACATTTGTGGTGACAGTGACATAAAATTTGAAGAGCCTCCTGTGACCATTCTGTTCTACCATGATTTTTAATAGTCAAAGGTATAAAATTTACATTCTGTCATAAAAAACCAAACCGTCCTTGTGAAGGGAGCTGGCGAGCATGTTAGTGACCAGAATTAGGAATGGGCCATGTTGGTGTTGATGATATCCCCTGTAATCATGAGGAGAAATCCAAGAAAAGGACATTTCTGACATTACCATCCGCCTGAACATGAATCTTTTCAAACCTTAGAACGAAAAGTTGAATATTGAGAATATCAGATTAATTCTTTAGAAATAAAATGACTCTTGATTCATGTCTATGGGACTGCTGGATGCTTAAAAGCACAATAAAGCTGGGTCCAACAATGCCAAGATTATTGGTTGGCCATCACTTCATATAGATGTGGGTTGACCCTTTACAGATCTTCAACTTGTTTCTATGAACAGATTCCTTAAAGAAACTTTAGAAAAGTTAACAGTTCCAGAAACATAACTATTATCCACATAAAAAAGAAGTGACGTTCCAAATACTTATTTTGATGTAATTGTTTGTTGGTAGCTATTTTTGTATGGTTTGGTATTTAGCTGCCTTCAAAATTTTGCTGGTTGCCCACAGAAACACATTGCATTTTACCACTTCATTGTCAGGCACAGAATTTTAAGGCTATCTTTAGGCATGAATTGAAAAGCCAACACAATGTAAGTCGATTTGTGCACAAGATGAGCTATACAAAGTATTTATATATTTATGTGAAGATAATTGCAGCTGTATATCCATTATGTTTGATTGTTTTTTTTTTCTTTACATTTTTAATGTAATCCATTCTCTGTCTACCATTTTAGTGGATTGTATTGACCCATCATGCTCCAACCATGGAGTGTGTGTGAATAAAGAATGTCTCTGCAGTCCTGGCTGGGGTGGCCAGAGCTGTGAATTACCAAGGACTCAATGTCCAGATCAATGTAGTGGACATGGGACCTACCTCACTGACACAGGTCTGTGTAGCTGTGATCCTAACTGGATGGGTCCTGATTGCTCTGTTGGTAAGAAACACATTTAACACTTATTGCACGAATATGTGTATTACATAAACAGCAAATTGACTGCAAGCTCATGCAAAGTGAATATAACATCTTGCCATGGCTCATCACCTTGTCAGGCAAATTTGCATTGACGTTATATTTATCCTTGTTTTTTTTTAATTTTTTTTTTTCACACCATCCCTTGTACACCTTCAATATTTGTGCTATCTATAAATTAATTTAGTAACCAATGTGACATCACTTAAAATGGATATCAGTTTGAGATATGTTGGTCAGCGTCTGTACTCAAGGATAGAATATGAATAACATATCAAAAGTACTAAAACAGAAGGAAAATTGAACCTTCTATAGAAGAAATACAACTTCAAATCAGACCAGTTAACTAGGTGTTAGGACTAAAATGGAATAGAAAATCTTTCTAAAACAATTAGATAAGTACTGTAAAACATTACACCGCTGTATGTTCTATTCTTAAATCTCCTTTTTTCCAATTTTCCATTCAGCAAATCTGGAACCTCCATAGTAGTTACCCTAATAGACCTCTGATCATACATTCATGCCGACTTTTTACTTACATGCAGCATACAGGGGAACTTTACATTTATAGGGGTCCCAATTCTATGGATACAACACTTAAAATGGTCTTCCCGCCTGGGAATTGACATTTAATTCTATTAATCTACCATATATACATTCTTCAATTGGATGTTATTAACAATGTACCTGCATAAAGACAATTTTCTATAAATGTGGCTATGTTATCCCTTAGAAACAAGATTGTTGTCCTTGGATGCGATCACCTTTGCTGTAGTGATTGCACAAAGAAACAAATAGTTTTTGCGTATAAAATGTTCTGGAGTTATTGCATGTCTCACAGACATCCTGGGGTAATAAATTCTGAATCTAGATGGTAGGGGGTCTCAATAGAGCATGTCTGGTCACTGCTTTCAGAGTTCGAGGATGGTCATATCCAAGAATAGCTATCTATATTCTAAGGGACAATATGGCTACACTTATACTAAATTATATTCACACAGATAATTTTGTCTTTTAATAATATACAATTGAATAAATGTGTATAAATGACAGATGAATTAGATTAAATGTAGTGTAACTACTTTTTCAACCAAATTGTATAAAACAATAGTGCAGATAATAGTAAACTTTGAAATAAACTTTATTAAAAAAATATTTAGCAATTTCCATTTTCTGCCCCTACCTTCCTTGCTTATTTATGCAGTTTGTGTAAATCATCTTTCTGTCCCTGATCTGCTGACATCTTTAGCCAGAAACACTACTCACCACAGGGGAAGAAAGGAGCAAACAATGTACCATATTATTTTGCTTAAAAATATATAATTATTCATTGTATTATAAAAAAAAAAGGTTTACTATTTTTAATTTAATATCTGCACAATTTATTTCTGAAAAACTATATATACAGGCGGTCCCCTACTTAAGAACACTCGACTTACATACGACCCATAGTTACAAACCGACCTCTGGATATTGGTAATTCTTGTACTTTAGTCCCAGGCTACAATAAACAGCTGTAACAGTTATCAAATGTGTCTGTAATGAAGCTTTAGTGTTAATCCTGATTCTTATGACAACCCAACATTTTTAAAATCCAATTGTCCCAGAGACCAAAAAAGTTCTGGCTGGGATTACAATGATAATATATACAGTTCCGACTTACATACAAACTCAACTTAAGAACAAACCTACAGACCCTATCTTGTATGTAACCCGGGGACTGCCTGTACTTATAGAGTTGACTAATAAAGTTTACATCCAAAATTTCCAAATAGCCCCTCTGCACAAATAGCCCCTCTGCAAACATTAATCTGCTCTATAAGGATTGCAGTTTCTTTAAAGAAATGTATGAGTACATCTTTCACCTGTGCCAGTTTTACACACTATATACTCTGTGTAAGACCCAGTATTAAGTTACTTGATGTATATATGTCAGTGATACTTGATGTCACTGGTACAAACTCAAATTAAAATTCTTCAGCATCTCCATTGTCTTTAAATAGTAATGTGAACATAATTCTGAGAATAACTGAAAGCTTATCAGATGTGTAATATAATGGTCTATGAATGATGCATAAGACAAAGCTCAATCATCATTTTACAGCCGACGAGAGGTGAACCGGTGAACGAGAAAACAGGCAATGAGCACTTAATTGTATTTTACCACCACAATCAGCGACCAATAACGTTTTTTTGCAATTTATTTTGACTAGCAATCATTTTCCAACCTTTGTTTTTTTGCACAGATAAAAGGCTTAAAACTAACATTTGGATTCCATTCCAAATAAACAAATTATGAGAGGGTTTCGAAATGGGACTACTTACTGAGAATTGATTGACAGCATAAACAGATGCACAGAAATTGGTTAAAAAAAGATTAAAACTAAGTGACAAGATAGATCTGAGAGAAAATAGAGTGCACTATAAAAGTCAGATAAAAAGTAGATTTCTTTTTAGAAACACGACTTTTCGGTTCACAGACAAGAGCTTTTTTAGAGGATATTTACCATCAGATTGACTGATGGTAGACTCCATTTACTGACCTGCTCATTTCTTCCTGATGTGTAAGTAACCATTCTTGTTATAATCTTGCATAGCTGCATTATGAAGAAATAGATGTTTTTAAAATATGCAACAGTGGCGTAACTACCACCGTAGCAGCCGTAGCAATTGCTACGGGGCCCGGCAGCTTCAGGGGCCCGTGGTGCACGGCCAAATCATAATGTTGAGGTGAACTATGACACAACAGGGACAGTGGCACCACTCGTGCGCTCAGGTAACCAATACACAGTAGCAGCAAAGCAACTGCCTCCTCCACTAGCCCGCTCCCCCCGGATGCGCATGCTGCAAAACCTCTGCTGTAATGGCTACGCATCCTGCGCTGCTAACTCTCTCTGTGGTAACACTAACTACAGAAGAGGAGGCGGCTCGTTCCTGCCCCCTCGGCTCCTGGCTTACCAGCCCTGCCTTGCTGCCTTCTCTGTGGCTGTGACCCGCCCCCGTCTGCTCAGTCCGTCCTGGTCACGTGACTGATGTGATCCCTGACCTGACGTCCAGACAACTGCGATGCCGGGTGAAGCATGGAGGAGCCGGAGGACGAGCTGCCAGTGTGGAGAGGAGAGAGGCTGAAGACCTACAGGTAAGTGTATACCCTTTATAGATAGCAGACATTCTACTTCAAACTCTGATGCCTGCTGTCTATAAGAGACCAGCCCTGAACCAGTTACAGGTGAGTATAATTCATATGTATATGCCTGTATCCTTATATGTGATTATATATGTGTGTGGAGATATATGTATGTATTAATGTATATACGGGGAGCGCTGGAGCATAAGTATATATGTTTTGTTTTGTGTATATGTAAAGAGAGGCCGCTGCCAGACATGTTATTAGCGGAGGGAGGCCGCTGCCAGACATGTTATTAGCGGAGGGAGGCCGCTGCCAGACATGTTATTAGCGGAGGGAGGCCGCTGCCAGACATGTTATTAGCGGAGGGAGGCCGCTGCCAGACATGTTATTAGCGGAGGGAGGCCGCTGCCAGACATGTTATTAGCGGAGGGAGGCCGCTGCCAGACATGTTATTAGCGGAGGGAGGCCGCTGCCGGACATGTTACTAGCGGAGGGAGGCCGCTGCCAGACATGTTATTAGCGGAGGGAGGCCGCTGCCAGACATGTTATTAGTGGAGGGAGGCCGCTGCCGGACATGTTATTAGCGGAGGGAGGCCGCTGCCGGACATGTTATTAGCGGAGGGAGGCCGCTGTCGGACATGTTATTAGCGGAGGGAGGCCGCTGCCGGACATGTTATTAGCGGAGGGAGGCCGCTGCCGGATCTGTTATTAGTGGAGGGAGGCCGCTGCCGGACCTGTTATTAGTGGAGGGAGGCCGCTGCCGGACCTGTTATTAGTGGAGGGAGGCCGCTGCCGGATCTGTTATTAGTGGAGGGAGGCCGCTGCCGGACCTGTTATTAGTGGAGGGAGGCCGCTGCCGGACCTGTTATTAGTGGAGGGAGGCCGCTGCCGGACATGTTATTAGTGGAGGAGGCCGCTGCCGGACCTGTTATTAGTGGAGGGAGGCCGCTGCTGTACATGTTATTAGTGGAGGGAGGCCGCTGTCAGATCTGTTATTAGTGGAGGAGGCCGCTGCCGGACATGTTATTAGTGGAGGGAGGCCGCTGCCGGACCTGTTATTAGTGGAGGGAGGCCGCTGCCGGACCTGTTATTAGTGGAGGGAGGCCGCTGCCGGACCTGTTATTAGTGGAGGGAGGCCGCTGCCGGACCTGTTATTAGTGGAGGGAGGCCGCTGCCAGACATGTTATTAGCGGAGGGAGGCCGCTGCCAGACATGTTATTAGCGGAGGGAGGCCGCTGCCAGACATGTTATTAGCGGAGGGAGGCCGCTGTCGGACATGTTATTAGCGGAGGGAGGCCGCTGCCGGACATGTTATTAGCGGAGGGAGGCCGCTGCCGGACCTGTTATTAGCGGAGGGAGGCCGCTGCCGGACCTGTTATTAGTGGAGGGAGGCCGCTGCCGGACCTGTTATTAGTGGAGGGAGGCCGCTGCCGGACCTGTTATTAGTGGAGGGAGGCCGCTGCCGGACATGTTATTAGTGGAGGAGGCCGCTGCCGGACCTGTTATTAGTGGAGGGAGGCCGCTGCTGTACATGTTATTAGTGGAGGGAGGCCGCTGTCAGATCTGTTATTAGTGGAGGAGGCCGCTGCCGGACATGTTATTAGTGGAGGGAGGCCGCTGCTGTACATGTTATTAGTGGAGGGAGGCCGCTGTCGGATATGTTATGTGTTTGGTGCATCATTCCTAACCTTATTGTAATTACTTTAAATGCTGTATAAATACAATTAAAACAACAATTAAAAAAATCATTGTATATGTTAAACATTGGCAGGGGATGGGAGGGGGGGCCCTGCCAAAAGTTTGCTATGGGGCCCACTCATTCCTAGTTACGCCACTGATATGCAAAATAACCGGAGGCGCTCCAGCTTGCTTCACCTGAGAGCCTTTCGGCTCAGCCGGCACTGCTGAAGATCCTCCTGGTCATGTCACCCAGCTCTCTGCAAATCTTCAGAAAGCATAGCCACAACCGACTTAGTAGCAGTGCACACAAGATTTGTAGAGAGCCTGGTGACATCCCCGTCTCTCTCTAAGTATTACAGGCGGGCCCAGGAGGAACTTTGGCAATGCAGGACGGAATAAATAAAAGCCAGTATAGCCCAGAAGCACTCAGGTGACGCAGACCTGAGCGCCTCTGGCTAATTAGCATATTTTAAAAACATCTATTTCTTCATAATGCAGCCATTCACTTTAACAAGAATGGTTACTTGGACACCAGGAAGAAATGAGCAGGTCAGTAATAGGAGTCGACCATCAGTCAATCTGATGTCCATGAAACATAGATGTAAATTCCGTAGAGGAATTAATGCCTTATCTCTATATGAAGAGTTCTGATGTGTCTGCATGTTCTCTAAATGCAAGTATTTCTTTACTCTCACCATGAAGATGATAATGGTATCATGCCCATTTACAACAGCATACAATGACCCTTTTCTCTAAGAGATTTTATCAGCAGTTTTGTATTTTGTTTTTCTTTCTTTTCTGTTGCAGAGGTATGCTCTGTGGACTGCGGCACTCATGGGGTGTGTGTCGGTGGAGCATGTCGTTGTGAAGAAGGTTGGACTGGGATGGCATGTGACCAACGTGTTTGCCACCCTCGCTGCACTGAACATGGAACTTGCAAAGATGGAAAATGTGAATGCAGAGAGGGCTGGAATGGGGAGCACTGCACCATTGGTAGGCAAACGACGGGCATCGAAAGAGGCACATATTGCTTTATTCTCATACAACATATCACTGTTGTGTTTTGTTCCATCAAGGGAGCCTTTATTTTTCAACTGCAGAATACAAATTGAGAAACCGTAAATAAATGGTTGGTGTAATTTGGAGAGAGGCATCAATTTTGTGTTACTGACAACTGTAGCATCATAAAATCTGTTTCCACAAAACATGTACAAAACTGTTTTATAACATACAGTTATTATCTGCTTCTGTAGCAGGTCAATAGAATTTGTACTCTAGCAGTTGTGGCAAACCTTAATGGGGCATTGCTTTTGATAATGATCATGTCTTGTAATCCAGAACTTTGGCCAAAGACTTTTAAGCATGTGTTACAATAATTAAAAAAGTGTTTGACCACTGTTCAGAAGCAAATGTCAATGTAACATAATGGAATCTAGCACCAATAGCAACATGTAATGAAATAAAAGCAATACTCTAATATTTTACTATAAGGAGTCCTAAAAATGAGTTGGATTTCAAAGCTGTGAAATAGAAATAAGGCAGATTACAATAAGAAATCTACATATATATAGGGATACTTGGGTATTAAAGGAGTTCACATTTTAGACTTCACTTTTATACCATGTTAGGGTATGTGGATATTATAGAGAAGAGTTTTACTTCACCTACATGGCTGACTTTGCAGCTATTACTGATGTGTCAGGAATTACTGTTCAGAATAACAGTTTTTTTTTCTTAAAGGGCATCTACCACCAGGATAAAGGACTGAATGCAAATGAGCCTGAGGGGCTCCAGGCTCCATAGGTGTTTATGGAGCCAGGAGCCCCTTATACTAATTTGAATAAAGTATTAGCATAAATGTCCTTTAAAATGTAATATTTGTATTTAGGTTCATACCAGTCACAGCCAGGGGCTGTCCTCCTGAATGCTATTAAAGGAGAAATGGAGATTCTATATACTCAATAATAGATAGGAATATTTAAACAAACATAAGCGTGAAAGATTATCCTAGAGATAGGTTACATTTACAATGAATAATTTATATATTTATTTTTAGTAATTGTTTTATTTTTTTAAGTAATTGATACATACCGGGATGTCTCTCTTAACACACCAAACGTTTAGTTAATTTGCCTAGTCTGCAATATCCTTGAGAGTGATGTACAATAATCCTGTAGATTAGTAGTGATAAAAAATAGCATTATGATAAAGTGGAATATAAGTAGGAACACTAGTATCGACTCAGCATTGTTCCATCCCCAGCAGAACACCAGAGAGACCTGGAAATACTAAATAGTTAGATTGTATCATGAGATATTAGCTGCTGCAGAGTGGCCGAGCACAACTTGCTAAGGATGTGTCAGGATGTGTTCAGTATCAAGGACCTCTTTGTTGTATGATTAATTAGTAGGCAATGTGCTTACAGTGCCAGGAAAATAAATTATAGAAACACCCAGCAAACACCGTAGGTTCGTCTTCACAGATTAATTTAAATTTCCTCTTTCTGTCCCTATGCAGTGCATGGGAATATAGATTTTGTTTGCTTGAACAACCAAATGTGACTAAAAAAGGTCAAATACTGTCCCCTGTGCATTACAACCAGATTGTTTCTCCTGGCAGATAAGGTTTTTCAGATTATTATAGTCTCTCTCTCTCAACAGAATTACTCACTCCAGCAACAGTGGGGTTACAAGCTTAATTTAAAAAATCTTGGTACTTTGAGTAAGAATATAATCAGTTTCAGGACATATCCTAAGGTATCTTTTCATAATTCAAATTTTATCAACAATCTTAATTGAAGCCATATATACACGAAGACATGATTAATAACTTTGCCCTACAAGTAACTTTCTCTGCTCATTTACATTCTCACATCCAGAATCCTTTGCACTTGATTGTCTGGATGAGTCAGTTCTAGAACAGAATGTACTGGCCATGTGAGTAACCCCCAGAGACAAGCACTCCTCCCCTCTCCAAAGCTAAAATTAAACACTTTTTTTTATTAAAGTAGCAAATATTCTTTTTCTTGCAGGAAAATGTATTTACTTTATGTGTTTTTTAAAACTTGCTTCAAGGAAAGAAATGGATGTCCAGTTTTGTACAGAGGGGGCCATCTGACCAGTTGTGTCTGTTGTGCCTGGTCTCTTAGGCTATATTCACACTGCCGTTGCCCGCCCGTACCGTACCGTAGCGGGCAACGGCAGTGTACGGGGAGAGGAGGAGGAGGTGAGCGCAGCTCACCCCCGCCCCTCTCCATAGGAATTAATGGCGCACGGCGCCGTATTACGGCAAAAGATAGGACAGGTCGTATCTTTTTCCGGGTACGGAGCGGTACGTGCCGCACGTGGGCGCCGTACGCCCATTGCCGTCTGGGGGACGTATATCGGCCATATATACGTCGGCCGTATATACGTCCCACAGTGTGGCAGTGTGAATGTAGCCTAAATGGGATATTATGCATGGGTAGGCATATTACAAAATTTGGAAATACTGTAGTTCTCAGTCAATTATCAACTGCAGAAGTCCAATTTGTTTCCTGATTATTCCAATTCTATATCTAAAAATATATAGTAATAATATTGGAATATTGCAATTATTAATATTGCAGAGATGGAGATGAGCTCATGGTGCAGCAATACTAGTACCTGTATGGTCAGGATACCTAAAGAACTGGAAGTCCCCCTCTGCTGTTGAGGAGACAAACATATTTTAAATGTTCTATTTTAGGTTCGGTATCCTGTTAAAGATGTTGATTTGGGGCTTAGCAGCTTCATGCTACATCTTTGATTCAAGAACATGTAAACTTCAGGCCTTGTTTCAATAAAAAAATGTTAATGGTAAGAAGCAGCAGTTTTTGGTAGATTCTGCAACAGATATGGATTGTTTTAGTTATTCAGTAAGCTTTTTATAGAGAAAATATGGTTCCATTCAAAAACTCATCTGGTCTTGCAAAAAACAATCCCTTATACTGTGATGGAAACAAAAAAAATTCAACGTTATGAGCCATGAAAAAATTTAAAAATATGCTTGGTCAAAAAGGTGAAAAAAGGTTTTCCTCAATGGGTTAAACACCAGATTGCCAAATGTGCAAAGAGTTGGACCTTAGATGCTTATGTTAAGGAGATTGTCAACTCAGATATTGGCCTTTTGTCTACCACAGTATACTAATAGAAACTAAACTGTGTACTGTTGTTGTTTTCATTATTTATCAAAGTAGTCAATATGCAAAACCAAACATGCAAAAATCATAGGGATAATTGGTTGGTGTGTGTAAAGTTCTAAAATTACCTTAACACTGAGAAATTTACCCCTGACAAAATCTAATTATTATTTTATACATCTCCTCTGATAACTTTAGGCTTTGTAAAGTGAATAATGAAAAATGATCAAAGAAAGGCGCAACAGAATATTCTGCATTCTTTTGATCTAACAATATACTGGGTTAATGGTAGGATTTGCAAGTTGAAGCATTAAAGTAATGGAAAAATATCAGAAGATTGTTAATGTATGCGTCACACCACTTACAGTGTCTATTAATGCCTTCTAGCTTTAAAGCAAAGGTTGACTGTCAAAATTGCCATTTTATGACATCCTGAAGACATTACGTTTTGCCAGGGGTATAGCGAAAGTATTATTGCCCTTGTGGCAATAGTGCTGCTGGGGCCCTACCCCCATATCCTCCCGCTAAACTCTGTCCAATAAATAGAACAAGCATAGATCAGAAAACGCGAACAAAATCCACATCAACTGATAACACTACCCAACACCTGGGCTGCAGGCCGAGAATCATACGGTAGACATGGTGTGTTGAATGCTGAGAGTTCTCTGGCATACTAGAAGGTTAGTCAGCGAACTTGTCTTTTACATAAATTTGATTCCCAAATGTCTTCAATCTCATTGCCAGCTTAAAATACCCTTCACACCTGACCACACTGTGTCCCCAATATATATCATATATAGCTCTTACAATAGAATTGAACAAACTGTCTCCCAGCATATACAGCAAATATAATCCACATTGTGCCCCCCCCATATATATATATAGATATATTACAACAGAACTGCGATCACGTCGTGTTTACAGAATATATCAAATGTACTTTACAAAAGAGCTGACCGTGCTGTGCCCCCATCTTATATCTACCAACCCTAACAATACAACTCACGACACTGTGCCCCCTATTATATAAGATGTACCTTTCACACCACAAGTGACTGCACTTTGTTCCTGCAAAAATCAAATTTACCTTTCATATCATGATTAACCAAATATGGCAAATATTTTCTGATCTGATACTTTCTGATTTCTATGTTCTTCATCAAAAGTCTATTACTCCTGTTTATGACACTAAGATAATGCTCTGGAGAGTAGGTGGTGCACTGGCTGTGTTCCCATGATGTGGTGCAGTGGCTGTGTTCCCATGATGTGGTGCAGTGGCTGTGTTCTCATGGTGTGGTGCAGTGGCTGTGTTCCCATGATGTGGTGCAGTGGCTGCGTTCCCATGAAGTGGTGTGTGGTGATAATAATATTACTCCTCCACAGTTTGTTTGTTATATATTCTTTTTTATTTTTCTTTCTTTGTGTTGTTTCATTCTGCCTGTTATAAATCATTAGGCTCCATTTGTTTAAGACCAGCCAGGAAGATGAACCTGGCAGGGTGTTTATAACACCCCAGTGAGTCTATGTGTGATCAGAGAAGCATGGTCTTCCTAAGTGCTAAAATTAACACCTTTCGGCCAGAGTAGTCTAGCTAGTGGGGGATGAAAAGAAGCCACAGACTGCATGTTCTTCCCTCCAAATTCAGACAAAGGGGAATATCATAGCTGTCCATAACTGGGACATAATTCATAATTATAGGTCCCAAGTTACACAGGACAGTTATGGGGTCTAGACACACTCCTGGACCGAAAATCAGAACATTAGCTGCAATGGAAGGCAGCCAATAGAAGAACACCCCTGATATTAGGCTAAGACACCTAAGACAATTTGGTATGGGGTTAATGGGAATAACATGCCCGTTTGGTTGGAAGCCATGGCACAATTGTGCCATCTTCCAATCAAAAGTTATGGAATTCTGATAAAAACCCAGACCCAAAAAGTAGCTCACTGATGGGAGGGGGATAGAAAAATCCCCCTCACAGTGACATCACAGCCAGGGGTGGGGGTCAAAAATCACCTGGGCTTAAATTAATGAAGCAGCCACATAGTAGTGTTCAGTCTGGGTGACTCTATGACAATAGAAGGCTGGATCGATGCTTATGCCCTGTCCTCGGGCCAAAGAATTTCTTCCTATTCCACTAGCAAGAATTTTTTTGTTTCTTCTTCCATAACTGTTTGAAAGTGTCGTATGTGTTTTGTTTTTAATCCTTTTTTATTTTATCTGACAATTTAATTCTTTGAGTGTACTGCATTTTTATGTAAATTAAAACTTTTTAATAAGCCTCTGCTTGTAGCCTTAAAGAATCTGAGTCTCTGAAGGGAATCACGTTACCAAAGGTCATTATTAGCATAGTCCATGTAGTAAGCGATTGCATGTTCTGTGTGAATTTATAATTGTAATATCGTGTAAGTAGTGAGTGCATGTGCTGAGTTATCATCAGGGTGCATTGTCTGTGTGGTTGAGGTGCCTACGGCCTTCTTTGCGTAAGTAACTCGTGGGTGGTGGCAGTGTGGATTCTGTGGAGTAAATTTAGCGTAAGGACGCCATTTTGTGGAAGTGTCCGGAGCTTTAGGGCTAAATTCTGGGACTCTATAGAGTAGTTATCCCAGTGTGTGAACTCCAGTGAGTCGGGTTCGTGACATGGTACAGTGGCTGCGTTCCCATGATGTGGTGCAGTGGCTGCGTTCCCATGATGTGGAGCAGTGGCTGCGTTCCCATGATGTGGCGCAGTGGCTGCGTTCCCATGATGTGGCGCAGTGGCTGCGTTCCCATGATGTGGCGCAGTGGCTGCGTTCCCATGATGTGGCGCAGTGGCTGCGTTCCCATGATGTGGCGCAGTGGCTGCGTTCCCATGATGTGGCGCAGTGGCTGCGTTCCCATGATGTGGCGCAGTGGCTGCGTTCCCATGATGTGGCGCAGTGGCTGCGTTCCCATGATGTGGCGCAGTGGCTGCGTTCCCATGATGTGGCGCAGTGGCTGCGTTCCCATGATGTGGCGCAGTGGCTGCGTTCCCATGATGTGGCGCAGTGGCTGCGTTCCCATGATGTGGCGCAGTGGCTGCGTTCCCATGATGTGGCGCAGTGGCTGCGTTCCCATGATGTGGCGCAGTGGCTGCGTTCCCATGATGTGGCGCAGTGGCTGCGTTCCCATGATGTGGCGCAGTGGCTGCGTTCCCATGATGTGGCGCAGTGGCTGCGTTCCCATGATGTGGCGCAGTGGCTGCGTTCCCATGATGTGGCGCAGTGGCTGCGTTCCCATGATGTGGCGCAGTGGCTGCGTTCCCATGATGTGGCGCAGTGGCTGCGTTCCCATGATGTGGCGCAGTGGCTGCGTTCCCATGATGTGGCGC
Source organism: Engystomops pustulosus (assembly GCF_040894005.1). NCBI lineage: Eukaryota > Metazoa > Chordata > Amphibia > Anura > Leptodactylidae > Engystomops > Engystomops pustulosus. The sequence continues at coordinate 54,575,703 of NC_092414.1, read as the reverse complement.
AGTGGCTGCGTTCCCATGATGTGGCGCAGTGGCTGCGTTCCCATGATGTGGCGCAGTGGCTGCGTTCCCATGATGTGGCGCAGTGGCTGCGTTCCCATGATGTGGCGCAGTGGCTGCGTTCCCATGATGTGGCGCAGTGGCTGCGTTCCCATGATGTGGCGCAGTGGCTGCGTTCCCATGATGTGGCGCAGTGGCTGCGTTCCCATGATGTGGCGCAGTGGCTGCGTTCCCATGATGTGGCGCAGTGGCTGCGTTCCCATGATGTGGCGCAGTGGCTGCGTTCCCATGATGTGGCGCAGTGGCTGCGTTCCCATGATGTGGCGCAGTGGCTGCTGTAGGGGTTCAGCTCAAACGTGGGGGTCAGCAATGACAAAGCTCTCTTGGACAGCAGGATTAAAGTTGAAACTGTGCATTTATTCCAGCAAAAACAGCAGTAACAAACAAAACATCAAATAAAAATCCTTGCCTGTCCGGCTCTAACTAAACACTTGGCGGCCCTCACTAGCCACTGGAGGGCTTCTCCCTGCCAGCATGAAACATACATTCAGTAACCCAGTGTCACTCACGTGTGGCTCTCACACAGTCCAACCTCTGTGTCTCCAGGTAGAGAGCGATTTCTGACTGCTCCACACCCTTCTTTAAGGGATTGCACACCTGGTGCATTGTTAGACCCATTGCAGTGTGGAAGCTTTGGTCTGGAGCAGTGATCACACTTGTCTCCATTCCAGCAATTAGGGTCCTGTACCAGGTCTTCCCAGAGACCAACACATGGAGAACAGCTTCCAGTTTGACCCAATTCACACTGTGGTCGCTGTAATACACAAAAACCTTAAATTTCTCGCCAATTCAATATTGACTTTGCCACACTGCGTTTCCATGATGTGGCGCAGTGGCTGCGTTTCCATGATGTGGCGCAGTGGCTGCGTTTCCATGATGTGGCGCAGTGGCTGCGTTTCCATGATGTGGCGCAGTGGCTGCGTTTCCATGATGTGGCGCAGTGGCTGCGTTCCCATGATGTGGCGCAGTGGCTGCGTTTCCATGATGTGGCGCTGTGGCTGCGTTTCCATGATGTGGTGCAGTGGCTGTATTCCCATGTTGCACATGAATTGCATTTTGATTTTTTTACCAAGATTTTACCAAAAGGCTTATGTTATGAAAGCTGTAACATGTGTTTTCAATTTTCACAAGACAAACCACATGTTCAAAGTTTCAAAATGCCCTTGCCACACATTTTAAATGCAATTCAAGCACATTGTGTGAACACAGCCAGAGGTTCCTCATCCTGCTACTTGATGCAATTTATAGGTTGCTTTGTTTTAAGTTCTGGTCCAACCACAGAAAAATGGCCACCTGTAAGCTGTCAGTATGCAGGTGTTCGCTAGGCTATTACATAGTAATGCCCAAAATGTATCATTTTGAATCGTGCACCACAACATAACACCTTCCTAGCCTTCAGACAGAACTTTGTTTGCAACACTAAAATCTCAGCTGGATATTTTATTACAAATAAGGTGTTCAAGCTTCAAAAACCATAAGACAGATACTTGTAAGTCTACAGCTAGGACTATATTCCCTTAATGGTCACATTAATTGCATATGAATTTCTAATTTAAGTTCTCTTTTCCCAAGTTAAAGTTCTTTTTACTGAATCCACCATGTGTGAAGACATATTATCCATCTGAATTGCCCCCTAACTTAGTCTAATAAACTTAAAATTCTTTTTATTACTCCCCTTTGCAATCTGTTTGTTCTACAGAGCGTGGACCACATTTTACAACTGGGATTATAGTGAATCCTGTTGTGCTGTCTCATTGGTTACTAGAAAGCGTTCTCTGAATCCCAGATGTTTGATTGAGAGACTAAGGCTGCCTTACTCAAGCATTGTTTGTTTAATGGCAAGTCTTCCCCCTCCTGAACGTAGCGCTCCTCTCTCCTTTTATTATGGTGCGCATATTAAAAGGCTTTGGGTTTACCAAGTTTTCTAAGAAGGGAGCTAGAATTTTGAAAAACTGCCAATCAATGTCATGGATTATTGCTTTTCCGCTAATCCCTCTGTATATTCAGAATTATACCAGCTAAAACAGAGAAGCTCAATCAACTGACAATAGCAAGGAGACTCACATTTTATTTTCTGATGGGATTTAAAATACTTTTCTGTAGAAGACAACTGGCTTTATTGTTGCAGCAGGAGCAATGTGTGAATACAAAGGAGCATAAATGTGTGGAACTTTACAAGTACTAGCCAAAAAGGATAGCTTCTGTAGGTTTGTTCTTAAGTTGAATTTGTATGTAAGTCGAAACTGTATAGTTTATAATTTTTTTTTGGTCTCTGTGACAATTGGATTTTAAAAATGTTGGGTTGTCATAAGAACCAGAAGTAACAATAAACCTTTTATAACTCCTACAGCTTATTATTATAGCCTAGGGCTAAAGTACAGTGAATTAACAAAATCCAGAGGTCTGTTTGTAACTAGGGGTCGTCTGTAAGTCGGGTGTTCTTAAGTAGGGGACCGCCTGTAATAATAATAATAACAGTATAACAATGAAGTTACCAAAATCCCTGGGTGAAATTTTGGGTACTTGATGGTTTAAGGACAATGGTTGGTAGCTGTTGTAACTTTCCCAGCTGGCTCAACACATGGTACACTACTCCTCAAAGTACAGTATCCAATAAGTTGTGGGAAAAGTATAAAACAGCAATATATATTCATGTGAATACAGTTATGTCACATAGAGTAGGGGAAACATTATTCATCTTTGCAGACTAAGAGGAATGATCACAGCCCACTCTATAAAGTATCGGTAATCCCCCTGTCCCTGATTATTATAGGACATACTGCAGAGAGGAAATAAGGGCTTCATGAAATGAATACTGAGAAATATAAAGAAAGGCCTGACTCGTAATGTCCACGTCACAAATGCTGAATTACCGCAGCAGCCAACATAGGAGCTACTTTTAGGCCCTGCATAAAGTATCCTACAAGTGGAGCTTCTTTAGAAAGAAAATCCTGGGTTTTTTATGCCATTGCCACTACAACAACTTGAAGCACAGGGGTAATTAAGTCCAGTAACATTCTTCAGAAAAGCTTTATACTTCGACTTGTCAATTTTCACGACAAGACGCCATCATGCTTTGGGATTTGAGAAGAGAATTCTTCCCCCAAAATGATCCCTTGTCATACTGCAGACGTGTGTTCTGCACTTCACCACCGCCAAGTTTAACAGTTTGTACTTAAATGTGTCACGGCAGGTCAAGTAGGAAGTAGAAAATAAAGTGCAATGAAACACGTTTGCCTTGTCCCCTTAAATCCCTGGGGACCTATAAACTAAACCCAAAAGTGTCTTCTTAACTTAGCTGTATTAGGCTGTAACAGAATAGATGAAGGCAAGACACTCCAGGATTTGTCTTTACAAAGCTACTTCCTGCTATTCCCTGAAGAAATGAAAACAAGGCCCTTAATCTGTCATGATGTTTTCTTGAATTAAGATGACTTGCAGTCATCTGTATTATTTTATGTACATGGTGTGGACTAAATAATTGCACCAGCTTGTGCTGTACGGTTGATTTTCTCATGGTGTATATGCTCTAAATTTTCTGGTGATAATAAAGGCCAAAAAAAAACTTTACAATTTATAAAGTGTATTTATAAAAGAACATTTTACTATCCACATTTAGGATTCTTAGAACATATGCCAATTAGAGATGAGCAAATCATCAGAGATTTGCTTTCATAGAAGCTTCCTCTAATTTTTCAAATCATTTGGGTCCGGATCTAGACTTATATTACCCTAATTGTCCCAGAAATTGGTAGTGTAAAATATTCCTTTTCTAGAAGTAAGTATGAAAGATTCTATCTTGTTTTGTTAATTTTTTTTTTACAAATTTTGTTATTTTCCCCTTCCTGTTCCCCCTCTTTTTGCTTTGGGATAAGATAGCAGTAGCTATCCACCATCCACTACCCTGCATTTTCTCCTAAGCAAAGCAGAAAATATTTTAAAAAATTCATTTGGTGCCTGAAAATGACATATTTGTTCCAAATTGTCAATCTAATAGATTCGCTTATCTTTAATACCAAAATATTTGGGGGCACATTTCTTGATATAGTGATCATTGATTACACTATATCATTTTGATATATATGAGGTATATATATATATATATATATATATATATATATATATATATATATATATATATATATATCAGGTAATCTTAGGTTTATGTTTCTTTATCCTTGTAAGACTAGAACTTATTCATTTGTTACGTCCAATAGATTATTACATTTTAAAGGTATATCACTAAATGTATCTATTGATCACTTCTTTGTAGGATATTTGATCAGCATTGAATTCTCATTGATTTCATGGGGCTCTTAGTAATAACTGTGGTTGTGGCACTCGAGTGAGTGTTAATACCACTCCATAGGCTGGTTATGTCATGTCACATGGGGTTGACCTGCAATACCGAGAACAGCCATTGTACTAATTACAACCCTGAGCTTGGTAGACTGTGAAGAGACTGCAGTGCTCAGCCAAATGGTCTCTTCAAAGAGCTGATTTTTGGGGTGGCTGGTATCAGACCTTATCCTTTAAGCCTGAAATGTTAATGCTATCAAGTTTGAAGGCAGTTCTTAACAAAATATCCAATTATTGCCATAATTACCAGAGTAGCTTACATACTATCCAGTTCTGTTACTATGGACGATAGTTAGCTGTGAACAAACAGGACTTTACCGAATCCCTGAGACAATAGACATATAAGAAACCTTGTTGGTTCAATCATTTCTGATGGTCAGAGTAGGACGCCATTTGTAACTTGTTGAGGAAGAGGTTAAATTCATAGTCGCTGTTGTCCAAATTGCATCAGGGATCAGACCATTATGAAAAGGAAATGTCAATTCTGTGCTTTTGGCTGCAATATTTTCTCTTAGCACTGGGAATGAATTCAAAACTGCTGCGTTACTGTTGTTCAAAGCTTTTATCCTCCTAAGCAACTAAATATTTTAAGGCAGAAAGAAAAGTGTGAATGCTGTTGCTTTCTCAAAAATGCTGCCGTCTATTAACCCCGTTCAGTGCCAGATGGCCTGGCCCCTGTACAAGTGAATGGGGTTAAGTTCGAAGTCCTTTATACCTCACCAGTAGAAATGCCTATTTGTAAAAACAAGTGCACAAATACAATTAGACCTCCGCTCAGGAAACATAGATACATGAATCAGTTTAAAAAGCCTATAAATGTGGAAATGTATTAAAATCTTTAGGAAACTGCTAGTTGTAATTTTCTTTTACATCACTTTTTCGGACAGCTTTTCCACATAAGCTTTCTGATATCTTACAGCTTGTACATCTTTTTATTCATGGTTTCCACAATTCTAGAAATAGATCTTAAAGAAATGCAGCTCAGTGTGTAGTAATATACTGACGGTATCCAAACATAAACTACCACAGCAATATGACTTCAGTGTACATCCGGAGCGGTCACTTTGGGATCCGTTACCACCCTTTCACTGCTGATGGTGCGCAGCAAGAGAAATTAAAGGCAATTTGGCACAATGTGAATCCACACTATTACTACTAATGAACTATCCTCATCATACTAGAAAACCATGTTAGTTACAGCCAATTTATATTCATTTTCTCAATTCTTGCAAAACCTAATAATTATGGCATCATTAAAAGTGCTTCTCCTGTCTAGATTTTGTTGTAACATATTTGAACTGGCAACATTTCGCTATCTGATGGTTGCCATTGCTCCAGGAAATTCAAATCAATGCCCAATGGTTTTCTGACCAGCCTTGGACACGTTGGGGGAGATTAATTAACGCAGTAGCTTTGTATCTAAAATGTCTTGAACCACATTTATCAAGGCTTTTAGACCTTTTCGTGGAGCAGTTTAGATCAACGGAAAGTAGGTCTAAAGTAGAAATTGAGTGTCTTATGCTGCACCAGAATTTATCATCATATCACTGGTGCAGCAAAAGACAAGTGCATTCCAGCCTGAGACTGGCAGAAGCTGAGGCACATTGTAAAATCCCCCCACCCCATTAGGGGTGATTCATTTTACCTTCTATGCTAGTTTTCTAGCAGAGAAAGCACATATATCTCTCCATCTCCAACAGTTTACTTGTTTCCCAAACCACATGCTACTTTGGGCGTGTCGGGGAGCAGTCAGCGCCATTAAAAAACCATTGGAAAAACCGGCAGAGACTATGGCAGCAATATCTGACAGTGAAGATCAGCTCTTATGTACAGGTTAATTACAAAAAAGGTCCCTAGGGACCTCACTGAGACCCATTGGTCTAAAACTTAACTTTTAATGTATTTAAACGTAAGAAGTATTGCTTGAATTTCTGAAACCTATTGTAAACACACGATTAAAATTTCTACAAATCCATGGCGTGGGATATATTATTGTTTATAAACAGGTCCAAGTGGAACGGCGTAGTATATTGTGTCAGTACACTGTAGGGAGAACCACAAGAGATCGCCAGAGATGTAGTTCTAATTGATCTGTGTATAAGATCAGTGGTGTTTGTATTAAGTTTGCAACTTTGTTGCTACAATTGTATTCACTGGTGCTTCAGTGTACTCCTGTTAGTTAACTACCAAGTCACTTTTTTCTGGTATATGGGTCCACTAAAAGCTCTCCCTATCTACAGATATTTTCTCCTCAATTTCTAACTACTATCCGACATTAGAACTTTAACCCTAAACACCATTTCATTGCTGTCTAAAAGAGAAAGATAATAGCCCCCCCGACATGTTTCGCCAAAATGATGCCGGGGCTATATATATAGCCAAAAGTTGCAAACTTAATACAAACACCACTGATCTTATACACAGATCAATTAGAACTACATCTCTGGCGATCTCTTGTAGTTCTCCCTACAGTGTACTGACACAATATACTACTCCGTTCCACTTGGACCTGTTTATAAACAATAATATATCCCACGCCATGGATTTGTAGAAATTTTAATCGTGTGTTTACAATTGGTTTCAGAAATTCAAGCAATACTTCTTATGTTTAAATACATTAAAAGTTAAGTTTTAGACCAATGGGTCTCAGTGAGGTCCCTAGGGACCTTTTTTGTAATTAAATAATGTTGTGTATGGACCCAGTCACATAGCACATCCACGCCTAGCATCTGATATGTACAGGTTAGATACAGGTGCCAGAGTGTCGGCGGAGGAAATTTTTCGATAAATTACCCCTATTAGATCAGGCATGGCAAAATCTGGGCCATAAAACGTTACTATGTTTGGGCCACAAAAAAAAGTCTACTAATGCTGACTAATTTCTATACAGCGCATACACTGCGTATACTCAAATCCCACAAAATTCATCTGGCATATTGGTGCATAAGTCAGGACCCACAAGCACCAAGAATACAATTATTGTATGCGTAGTTCTGCCGGAGTTCATCTTCTTCTTCCTGGTCTATGCCTTGCGACACAATTTAAATGTCAAATCCCGCACTCAGTTCAAATCTATTGGATCGTCCGACAGCCACCCCCCCCCCCATTTCTGTTGCATGAAAGCCGGCGCCAAATTTGCCAATAATTTGCTACAAATGTGAAAAAAATAAGATTTTTTTTGTCATTTTTCTAATTAAAATGTTTTTTAAAAAGTAGTAACTTTTACCAAACTATGTTAGAAATATGTACAGCATTATTCCATCACCCCTTCCCAGGTTCAGCTACAGATACAGGTGGTGCATGTACTTCTGCAATAATTTAAACTCAAAGTCTTTACTGCAGCTTCTTCTATATTCTGCCTTCAGCTGACCGGCTGGAGGGGAGCACACTTCAAATGCCTAAATCTATGGAACCCTTGAACCTAGAAACAAATTTCTGGTGTCATATTAACCCCTTACCGACATGTGACCTAATAGTCGGTAATAGGCCGAGCCCTCTCCATTGCCGGTAAGTCTTTGCTGCATATTGCAGCATAGGCTTACCGGTAACACCCGCACCGATCGCTGGTGTTTACAGGCTGATCGCCGCCGCCCATGTGCCGCCATCTTTCTGTGGATCGCCACTCCCTGTGACGTCATCGTCACAAAGACCCCAAGCTACTTCGTGTTAATCCATTCATTACAATGTGCTATCAGCACATTGTAATATATGAGTAGTAAAATACACATATACTGCCATACTATAGTATGGCAGTATATGATAGAATCGTACAGACACCCTAGGGTTAAAGTACCCCAGGGAGTCTAAAAAATAGTAAAAATAAAAAAAAGTTTAAAAAAATTATAATTAAAAAACCTAAAAATTCTAATCACCCCCCTTTCCCTAGAACTGATATAAAAACACATTAGGTATCCCCGCATCCAAAAATGCCCCATCTATCAAAATATGATAATGGTTTTTCACTGCGTTTAACCCCGTAACGGAAAATCACGCCCAAAGTCGAAAATGGCACTTTTTTGCAGTTTTAAAAGAAATTTAAAATTCTATAAAAAGTGATCAAAAGGTCATAAAGTCCTATAATTGATAACATTGTAAGTGTCATCAAAATCTGCAAAAAACTACACCACCCACAGCTCCATACACCAAAGTATGAAAAAGTTATTAGCACCAGAATATGGCAAAATCCCCCCAAAAATTTTTGTACAGGAGGTTTTAATTTTTTAAAATGTACGAAAATATTATAAAACCTATATAAATTTGTTATCCCCATAATCGTACCGACCCAAAGAATAAAGTAGACATGTCATTTGGGGCGCACAGTGAAATACGTAAAATCCAAGCCCACAAGAATACGGCACAAATGCGGTTTTTTACCAATTTCACTGCATTTGGATTTTTTTCCTGCTTCCCAGTACACGGCATGGAATATTAAATACCACCATTTTGAAGTGTAATTTGTTACGCAGAAAATAAGCCATCAGACAGCCTTGTACATGGAAAAATAAAAAAGTTACAGATTTTTGAATGTGGGGAGTGAAAAATGAAAATGCAAAAACAAAAAAGGGCTGCGACAGGAAGGGGTTAAACAGGAGAGTCTCCCCTTTATGGATTGTGTATAGATGCCTACCAGAACCGGAGATATCAACTCTAAAAGTTACAATCGACAATAGAAAGCTGTACTTAAAAATCTACTTTTTAGTATACATTTTAGAGTGGATATTGCCGGTTCTGTAAAGCATCCATACACAATCAGCATATCAAATTAAAAGGGATTTAGGATTCAGGAGATATGGTATATCCATTTGAGATTGCAGAAAGGATGTCAGGACTGTGGCCAATCTGTCACAGTAAATGCTGCCATATTTTTACATGCAGCAGTCCTGAAGGGGTTAAATTATCGATTTGGTTATATCCAATCCTTAGGAATGGTGTTTATGCTGCAAACTTTTCTCACAGAAATACCAAATTTGTATTGATTTTGTTATGTTTTAATATTTTTCCAAAATAGTTAAATCAAATTATTAAAATAAATTGTATATATCTCCATATTCTGACACCCATAGCATCTTTTTTGGAAAGAACACACAGAGAGAGTGGGGAAATACAGCTGAAGCAGTGTGGGGCGAGACAGTGTAATAGCCTATGAAGCTAGAGCACGGAGGGGCACTGGTAACGCCCCCAGAGCCCTTGGTCTCATTAGCATAATTTTAAAAGGAACCAGTGGATAAAAAAGAAGATGGTCACAGTTACAGTGCCTGGATCTATAAGTAGGTGCTTGATTTTGATGGTAGTTTATCTTAACTTAAAAACCCTGTAAACATAAATATTTCATTTTAATAGAAAGAGCATTTTGGATGTGGGGATACCTTATGTGTATTTATGCTTTTTTATTTATATGGGGTCTACAGAAAGGGAGTATTTTTTGTATTTTTAAAATATTTTGAAAGTATTTTTTAGCTCTTTTAAAACTTTTTGGGGGTTTGTTAGCTCATGGATTATAGAAAACATTCCCAACCCCTGCCTGTGGTAAGTCATAATGCGTCATGCTGAAATATGTCATTTAGGTTAACAGCTGTGACTTTTAGTAAATCGGTCCCGTATGTTTGGATTTTACCATGACTTTCGCTACCTGATTGCTTTGACCTATAATCCGTACATGTGACATACTGAAGCGCAACCATTTTAAGAAATGTTCCTTTTCTTTGAAAGTAAGGTTTAAATCTTTAATGGAGTAAAACTTGAGGGGTTTCTCTTTATGTAAGACTTTGTCTAAGTCAGATTTCTTTTCTTACCCTACCAAGACAAAGTCTAATAGCAGACAATTGCCTGGCTGCCACATTGTGCTTTTCATTGAGAACTGTGTCTGGATTTTAGAAACAGATTATCATCTTTTATGAATTGAAAAAAACAGGACTAAAGATACCACAAGGAGTGAGGGGGCACTGAATATGGCACACTCCGCTGTGATTCATCCCTGTGGCAGCATTGTGTCCAGAATAATCTGTTGTTTATGCACCGTTTATAGGTTGCCATTAAATTAAGAACACAAGCCACATGAAGCCATGGCGTTTGTACTAATGTCCTAAACTCTGACATTTCTAGTTACACAGCGTTTCATAAACATTTCATGAGAAATCACAGGAAATCAATAAAAGCCAAATGTGCACAAATCCAAGTGAATTTCTTAAGCCAAAAACATGACATGAAAGAAAGTTGGAACTACTTGGAAAAAGGTAATAAAAGCAGAAATGAGCAGAAAGGGCAAAATAACCACAACATTAAACAACTAGATATAATGCAAAAGAACAGCTTTACTTTACAATGGAAGGATGCATTTTTTAAGTAGGATACAAGTCAATTCTTGCAAAGTTTGATATAACTAGAATTCCTTCTGATTGTAGGAATATGGAACTCATAGTTACCTGGTAAAACCAATTATTATCCATGCACTAAATGTTTAAAAAACAATATTCTTAAAAAGACTATATAGGACATCTACCACCAGGATCAAGAACAATAAACCAAGCACACTGACATACTGGTGTGTGCTTCCCCTGGCTTTAAAAATTATGCAAAAAAGCTATCGATCCAAGAACCCTTCATTTGCATAATTTCAAAAGCTTTTTTTGAAAGGGCTAAAGAAGCTAAAAGAAGAGCAGATACTGGCAGAGTGGGGCACACACCTGCATGTAAGTGTGCTTGGTTTACAGTCCTTCATCCTGGTGATAGATGTCCTTTAAGTTATCCCCTATCCACAGTATAGGGGATAACAAGTTGATCATTGAGTGTCCGATTGCTGGGACTTCCATGAATAATGATGAGAATGGGACCCCCGTATTTCAGAGAACAGGATTCCATTCTCAGTAATGGGTGGAGGAGCATGGGTCATGCAGCCTACTCCGATTGTATTGGAATGTTTAAAATAGCCAAGACTGTGCTCAGCTGTGCTTTCCTATAGCTAGTGAATGGAGTAACAGGTCACACGCTAGACCTGCTGCTCCACCCATCAGTGAGAACCGGATCACGGGGATCCCATTCTTGTGATCAGTGGAGGTCCCAGCAGTTTTTTTATTCCAAACACACGGCTACTTGGTCAAGCATGGAGGCCATCTACTTTGAGTAGGTTTGTAGCTTGTGTTGTAAAATCCCTTTTCTGATTAGCAGTATTATAGATCCTAGGTTTTTGAAATATGGACCCAAGAGTCTATACAGTGAAAAAATATTATCCATGTACACTGCTACTTTATATAACAATATGGAAGAAACTTAGAAAGAAGGAACAGCTGTACTCAATGTGAATATAGTTGTAAGAGGTGGCACCACATCAGTTACCCATAACTTACAGATTTCTCAGTAGCTCATGTAGAAAAAGTGATCTCCCTAGAGAACTGTAAAGTTGCCAGTCTTCTGAATCAGCATCTGGGAGTGAAATTTTCTCAAAATCTTTATTTGTTATCTAAAGCTTTACACGTTTGCCCCTTACTATAGTATATATATATTGCTCTACAGACATCTTCATCTACTGACGTCTTTATATAAAAAGAAAGTACAGTTTTCAAAATGTGCACGATTACACTGCTAAAAACACTTGCCAGAGCACAAGGAACTAAACTTACAACCAATAAAACCAGCCACGGGCATTGTGACATTGCACGATGTAAAAAAAAAAAAAAATGAAAAAAATTGTCTGACCTATGAAAACGAGAAAGTCTTTGAAATGTTAAGTTACTGCTGCTGCCTTATTTAATATAGAACTTTAGATGTCCAGAAGGATTATAACTTAATGCCTTTGATCATACCCTTTTCAAGTTTTCCCTTTTTTTTTAGCTTTTTCATTGCAGCTTCCTACATTTATAAAAGGGGTGCCACAGGCTCCCATGTAAGTTATGCCTTTGCTTAGCAACGTAAATCTCATTATACATCACTTCCATTTTTAAACCTCTCAAGAATACCAAATGTAAAGATAAACTAAAATTAATTTCTCATAAATGTTAGCGCCCTCTTTTTTTCCGGAATATGAAACCTTGTTCAATTAAATGAAGATGCATGCTCATAAAAGCTTGATTTCTTCCTTCATTTCTCTTCATCCCTTAATCCTTCTTGGATAGAAAGCATGTTGAGTTAAATTCCAATCATCAATTAACTCCCTTTTTATTTCAGATGTGTCTTTATTCTAAAATGTGGGGAAGCATTTTGATTTTTACAACTTAATTGAAAGAGATTACTTTATTGCACAAACCAGTCATTTTAATTTTTAAAATGAAAAATGGCTAAGCTGCCGAGCAGAAAATATTGCTGGAAGATTATTTGCAGTGGTCTCTGCAATGATTTTGGTGTTATAGAGTTTATATGCTCTCTGCCTTTTGCAATTTCTAATAAATTAAAGTTCTGCAACTCTTACTGGAAATAAGTATTTAGATCTATGGGCCTAGGAAATAGTTATATTTAATGAACCGGCGAATTAATCAATATGGGGCCTCTGCATATTCATTCCAATTCCATTCTGACTAGGTGGAAATAATGTGTCAATACAGCACACAGACCCCATAACAAACAAACCAGGGACAGTAAAGTAGCTGGTAGCTCACTGTGAAAAGGTGCTAAAATTATAGGATTAAGGGTAGTTTTACACTGCAGTTGTCACGGACCGTTCCGAGTCCTGTCTCCTGGACCAACAACACTGCTGGGGATGGGACTTCTAACATTGTAGCCATCTATGATGAAAGGAGTCCCTCCTTCACCACTAAACAACAGCACCAATACTTCAAGAACTAGAACCTGAACTAAATAAAACTAAAATTTAAATAAATAGTTTTTTCATGGTTTAAAAGTTTGTTAAAGCATAACAAGTTTACAGCAAGTGGAAACCATTGGTAAAGAAAATCAACCACTGAAAAAACATTTAAAAAAAACTATAAATACTCATCTCCCCTCATCTTGATCCTGGAGCTGTCCAGCACTATTCTTGACAAGCCGGGATCACCTAGAAAAGAAAGTTGTAATTAGCAGCCCGGACCCGGGGGACAAGATGTCCGTCACTCTGGGCTGCTAATAATGCACGCCTCCGCACCTCCCTCTCTTATGCTGAGAGAGGGAGGTAATGTCACAGGAGAGGTGTAACTTACTGCCTCTCGTGTGACGTCACCTTGCTCTCCCAAGCTCCCAGCATGGGAGAGGAAGGTGCGGGGTGTGCCCACACTTTAGGCTGCTTGTTCTAAGTTTTTTTCTAGGTGATCCCAGCGTGTCAGGACTAGCAAGGGACAGCACTGGGATCAAAATGAAGAGGAGTGGAGTATTTATAGGATTTTTAAAGGTTATTTTTAGATTTTCTTTAAAGATATGACACATTAGCATTGCAATGACATAAACATGTGGTAAGCTATAGTCAGAGTGACAGGAGGACGTGTCAACCCCAACAGCTTGATACGTCGGTGTACAGAGTGCTTTACCAATTTTATGCTGCATTGGGAAGGCCACTAGTTTTATGTCATTAACCATGGATGTCAAAAACAAAAACCCAAAATTGTACTCATGTCCCATAAAAACACTGCAAATCTGCAGGTCTGCAGCTGCTCTATGTAATTATAAGAATTGCATCTTCATATGCATACAACAAAGGATTTTCAATACACATTTTAAGGTATCTAGTTTATACAGCTAGCTAATGCATAAATAACTTTTCAGGCTAAATTTCAATATTTGGGATGTTTTGTACATGTACAGTTTTGTACATATCTCACTTATGGAATGAGTTGAGTTAATACAGAAGGGATAGATAACAGAACAGCGATAGGTTCATTCAGCTGAACTGATAATAGATTATCCCAATTCATTTACTCCCCCATGTAAAATGTACACAATAAAGCAGATTTAGACATTAATATAATCTCTTGTATCCTTAGGACTTGGTGACCAAATGTAGCAGTATATGTCCATGTAATGTATATTATTTCATCACAGTAATGTAACTTATGTGACACGCAGTAAAGTTTTATTTTAGCCAATGTATGTAAATTCAGCCTCTCTATATAATTCTCCACTATTTGTCACTATAATGTGAATAGCTTAATGTCTTTGGGGGTTTGCAAGCATATGGAAAAATAAATTACATTAGGGAATATGTTTCCCTCTCTTTTCCCCATTTATCTTTTTTATTCGTCTTGTGGTTCAATAACTGTTGTGTATATGGCATCTATGGGTTGTTTTGGGGGAAAATATGTTATGCAATATGCTGCCATATTTCATAAAAAGTTAAGTTTACTCTTTAGTCTCTTCCATGCCATTAACACTATTGAACTTTGACTAAAACGGGCACAGGCGGTGGCAAAATATTAAAAGCTGACGTCCAGTTTCAAATAATTTCCTCCATTAAAAAGACATCTTAAGCTATTTAGTAACAAGAAATGGTCATTTCATTTAAGGCATCCTAAATGTTTTTTTTTTCTTTTAACAAATCAACCTTAAATCTGTGCATATAGTCTGTTTGCTAAGTTAAGGATAACAAAGTAGAACAAGACAAAGAATTCAGCAAAAATACAGTGAAAAAAGGTAACTGGTGTTGTCAAATCTATTAAAAGTACAGTCAAGGAATGTTGCCTATGGTTTCTTGAGCTTGGCAGGATGCAAAAACAGCAACATAGAAAGTAACAGAAAAACTACATTTCTAGTTGGAAATGATCAGATTGAAAAAAAGAAGAGGGACGTCTAAGTGGGCATGCTTGTATGTACTCCTCCCATGCAGAATCATAAACTGAAGCTTACAAGCGGGCAGCCCAATGCTGAAGAAGAACTTCAGAGTGTCCAAAACATTTTTTATTAAATATGCTCAGGAGTAGTAAAACAATAAAACTGCATATGTACAGTAAATAAAAATATGAAATGCAGACTGGACACACTAGACCACTAATGGATTTGGGCTTTTCTAAAGAGTTTAGAAAAGCATGGGTCCTCTCCGAGGGGATGTGGAAGAGTACACATTCTCAAGTATCTATTAGCAATGACTGACACAAAGCTGAGCAAAAGTCACAAGGACACTACAGCAAGCCAGCGAGAAGTAATTGCGGGCAGACAAAGCATGGGACAATTCAGTTATAAATAGTCATCAGACAGAAAGACAATCGGTAAACAACAACAAAAGAGAAGCCATGCCAGTACCAACATGGCAGAGGAAAACATTCGTTGCTCAGCTACAGAGTGATGACGTGAAGAAACCTGGCAAACTAGAGCATTGGCCGGAGTCAGTTTTTTGCGCTCACTGGCTCTTTAAGAAGATGTAAGCTTGTACAAGGACAGAGCACACGTATAAAAACAAGAAAAAATGTATAGAATATAATGGTAATAATTAGAGATGAGCGAACATGCTCGTCCGAGCTTGATGCTCGGTCGAGCATTAGGGTACTCGAAACTGCTCGTTGCTCGGACGAATACTTCGCCCGCTCGAGAAAATGGCAGCTCCCGCCGTTTTGCTTTTTGGCGGCCAGAAACAGAGCCAATCACAAGCCAGGAGACTCTGCACTCCACCCAGCATGACGTGGTACCCTTACACGTCGATAGCAGTGGTTGGCTGGCCAGATCAGGTGACCCTGGGATAGACTAGCCGCTGCCCGCGCTGCTCGGATCATTCTGTGTCTGGATGCCGCTAGGGAGAGAGCTGCTGCTGGTCAGGGAAAGCGTTAGGGTGTTCTATTAGCTTACTGTTAGGCAGGAGTGATTCTCAAAGAACCCAACAGCCCTTCTTAGGGCTACAATAACGTTCTACTTTTTTTATTTTAATTTGCATCTAGTACCATTTTGTGAGGAATTAGCAGGGGGACTTGCTACCGTTGTGTTTAGCTCTTAGTGGCACACATATCCATAGCAAAGACCGAAGTGGGAAAATTTAGTAGGGGTTGGATTTCAATTAGGCACTAACTCAGTGTCATCTCATCTGACAGTAGTGTGCTTTGATACTTGGCTAGAAAATAGCCATAGGAGAATACAAAGAGCTTACTTACGCATACAGTAGCGTTCTATATATTTGATTTCTGGTTGATCTGCTGGTGGCTGTACTTTCTGCAGTGCATGTACTAGCCAATTCTGAGCAATTTGTAGTGAGACTTGCGACCGCTGTGTTCTGCGCTTAGTGACGCACATATCCATAGCAAAGACCGAAGTGGGAAAATTTAGTAGGGGTTGGATTTCAATTAGGCACTAACTCAGTGTCATCTCATCTGACAGTAGTGTGCTTTGATACTTGGCTAGAAAATAGCCATAGGAGAATACAAAGAGCTTACTTACGCATACAGTAGCGTTCTATATATTTGATTTCTGGTTGATCTGCTGGTGGCTGTACTTTCTGCAGTGCATGTACTAGCCAATTCTGAGCAATTTGTAGTGAGACTTGCGACCGCTGTGTTCTGCGCTTAGTGACGCACATATCCATAGCAAAGACCGAAGTGGGAAAATTTAGTAGGGGTTGGATTTCAATTAGGCACTAACTCAGTGTCATCTCATCTGACAGTAGTGTGCTTTGATACTTGGCTAGAAAATAGCCATAGGAGAATACAAAGAGCTTACTTACGCATACAGTAGCGTTCTATATATTTGATTTCTGGTTGATCTGCTGGTGGCTGTACTTTCTGCAGTGCATGTACTAGCCAATTCTGAGCAATTTGTAGTGAGACTTGCGACCGCTGTGTTCTGCGCTTAGTGACGCACATATCCATAGCAAAGACCGAAGTGGGAAAATTTAGTAGGGGTTGGATTTCAATTAGGCACTAACTCAGTGTCATCTCATCTGACAGTAGTGTGCTTTGATACTTGGCTAGAAAATAGCCATAGGAGAATACAAAGAGCTTACTTACGCATACAGTAGCGTTCTATATATTTGATTTCTGGTTGATCTGCTGGTGGCTGTACTTTCTGCACTGCATGTACTAGCCAATTCTGAGCAATTTGTAGTGAGACTTGCGACCGCTGTGTTCTGCGCTTAGTGACGCACATATCCATAGCAAAGACCGAAGTGGGAAAATTTATTAGGGGTTGGATTTCAATTAGGCACTAACTCAGTGTCATCTCATCTGACAGTAGTGTGCTTTGATACTTGGCTAGAAAATAGCCATAGGAGAATACAAAGAGCTTACTTACGCATACAGTAGCGTTCTATATATTTGATTTCTGGTTGATCTGCTGGTGGCTGTACTTTCTGCAGTGCATGTACTAGCCAATTCTGAGCAATTTGTAGTGAGACTTGCGACCGCTGTGTTCTGCGCTTAGTGACGCACATATCCATAGCAAAGACCGAAGTGGGAAAATTTAGTAGGGGTTGGATTTCAATTAGGCACTAACTCAGTGTCATCTCATCTGACAGTAGTGTGCTTTGATACTTGGCTAGAAAATAGCCATAGCAATAGGATAGCATTGTTTGGTTTTAAAAACTCAAAAAAAAACAAAAAACACAAAAAAAAAAAAAAAAACACAAAAAAAAAAAAAAAAAAGTAAAAAAAAAAATAAATAAAGTTATAACTCTCATTTTAAAAATGTTTAACCCGAGGGCTAGGGGTAGAGGACGAGGGCGGGGACGTGGGCGTCCAACTACTGCAGGGGTCAGAGGCCGTGGTCCTGGGCGGGGTGAGACACCACCTGCTGATGAGGGAGCAGGGGAACGCCGCAGAGCTACACTCCCTAGGTTCATGTCTGAAGTTACTGGGACTCGTGGTAGAGCACTGTTGAGGCCAGAACAGTGCGAACAGGTGATGTCGTGGATTGCTGACAATGCTTCGAGCAATTTGTCCACCACCAGTCAGTCTTCCACGCAGTCCACCCATGTCACCGAAATCGCCACTCCTCCAGCTCCTGCACCTCAGCCTCCTCCCCCCCAGTCTGCCCCCTCCCAGGAAAATTTGGCATTTGAACCGGCATACTCTGAGGAACTGTTTTCTGGACCCTTCCCACAGTCACAAACCACTTGTCCGGTTGCTGCTGAGCAATTTTCCGATGCCCAGGTTTTCCAACAGTCACAGTCTGTGGGTGATGATGACCTTCTTGACGTAGTGGAAGTGTGTAAAGAGGTGTCCGACGATGAGGAGACACGGTTGTCAGACAGTGGGGAAGTTGTTGTCAGGGCAGGAAGTCCGAGGGGGGAGCAGACTGAGGGATCGGAGGATGATGAGGTGACAGACCCAAGCTGGGTTGAGAGGCCGGGTGAACACAGTGCTTCTGAGACGGAGGAGAGTCCTCGACCAGAACAGGTTGGAAGAGGCAGTGGTGGGGCCAGACGGAGAGGCAGGGCCAGAGCTGGTGCATCAGCGCCAAATGTGTCAACTAGTGAAGCTCCCGTGGCGAGGGCTCCTGCGGCGAGGGCTAGATCTTCAGAAGTCTGGAGGTTCTTTAAGGAAACACCGGATGACCGACGGACTGTGGTGTGCAACATTTGCCAAACCAGGCTCAGCAGGGGTTCCACCACTACTAGCTTAACTACCACCAGTATGCGCAGGCATATGAATGCTAAACACCCCACTCAGTGGCAACAAGCCCGTTCACCTCCGGCCGTGCACACCACTGCTCCTTCCCCTGTGTCAGCTGCTAGTCAGCCCCCTGCCCAGGACCCTGCCACAAAAACCCCATCGTCGCCTCCACGATCCTCCACAGCATCCACCAGCGTTCAGCTCTCCATACCCCAGACGCTGGAGCGGAAACGCAAATATAGTGCAACCCACCCGCACGCCCAAGCCCTTAATGTGCACATCTCCAGATTGCTTAGCCTGGAGATGCTGCCCTATAGGCTAGTAGAGACCGAGGCCTTTCGCAACCTCATGGCGGCGGCCGCCCCTCGGTATTCGGTCCCCAGCCGCCACTACTTTTCCCGATGTGCCGTCCCAGCCCTGCACCAGCACGTGTCAGACAACATCATCCGTGCCCTGACCAACGCCGTTTCTGACAAGGTCCACCTGACCACGGACACGTGGACGAGTGCTGCCGGGCAGGGCCACTATATATCGCTGACGGCACATTGGGTTAACTTGGTGGAGGCTGGGACCGAGTCTGACACTGGGGCTGCTCATATACTGCCGACGCCGAGGATTGCGGGGCCTACCTCGGTCCAGGTGTTTCAGGCCTACTATGCCTCCTCCTCCTCCCACCCCTCCTCCACCTCCTCCTCCGAACTACCATCCGTGGGCACGGCGCCATCAGTCGGTAGCTCTAGGCACAGCAGCAGTGCCGTCGCTAAGCGACAGCAGGCGGTGCTCAAACTGCTGAGCCTAGGCGACAAAAGGCACACCGCCCAAGAGCTATTACAGGGCATCACGGCGCAGACTGATCTGTGGCTGGCACCGCTGAACCTCAAGCCGGGAATGGTTGTGTGTGACAACGGCCGTAACCTGGTGGCGGCTCTGCAACTCGGCAGACTGACACATGTGCCATGCCTGGCCCATGTGTTAAATCTGATAGTTCAGCGTTTCCTCAAGACATACCCCAATCTGTCTGATTTGCTCACGAAGGTGCGCCGCATCTGTGCGCATTTCAGGAAGTCCAGCCCAGATGCTGCCACTCTCAGGGCAGCGCAGCGCCGCCTCCAACTGCCCGCTCACCGACTGTTGTGTGACGTGCCCACGAGGTGGAATTCAACACTGACCATGTTATCCAGAGTTTACCAGCAGCGCAGAGCGATTGTAGACTGCCAGATGTCAACTTCCACCAGAACTGGTAGTCAGGTCAGTCAGCTTCCTCAAGTCTACAATGAGGAGTGGACGTGGATGTCTGATATCTGTCAGGTGCTGAGTAACTTTGAGGAGTCAACACAGATGGTCAGTGGCGATGCCGCCATCATCAGCCTCACCATCCCGCTGCTTGGCCTGTTGAAAAACTCTCTGGTCAGCATGAAGTCGGAAGCTTTGCGCTCGTCACAAGAGACAGGGGAAGAATATTCCCTTGTTGATAGCCAAAGCACCCTCAGGTCTGTTTCTCAGCGCATATCGGAGGAGGTGGAGGAGGATGAGGAGGAAGAGGAGGAGAATGTTGGTGAGACACAAGAGGGGACCATTGTTGAGTCCTTTACTGTTCAGCGTGTATGGGCAGAAGAAGAGGAGTTGGAGGAGTTGGAGGAGGAGGAAATGGACAGTCAGGCCAGTGAGGGGAGTGAATTCTTACGCGTTGGTACTCTGGCGCATATGGCAGATTTCATGCTAGGCTGCCTATCCCGTGACCCTCGCGTTCAAAGAATTTATTCCAGCACCGATTACTGGGTGTTCACTCTCCTGGACCCACGGTACAAGCAAAATCTTTCCACTCTCATCCCTGCAGAGGAAAGGAGTGTGAGAATGCATGAATACCAGCAGGCCCTGGTGCACAAGCTGACAGCGCTAGCGGCAGAGTGCGTAGTTCTGCGGGACAAGTAGCGAGGGAGAGTAGGCGAGCAGGCAGCTTGTCCAGCACTGGCAAGGGTACGCTTTACAAGGCTTTTGCCAGCTTTATGTCACCCCAGCAAGACACTGTCACCTGTCCCCAGTCTCGGCAGAGTAGGGCTGATCTTTACAGAAAGATGGTGAGGGAGTACGTAGCTGACCATACCATCGTCCTAAATGATCACACAGCTCCCTACAACTACTGGGTTTCAAAGCTGGACATGTGGCACGAACTGGCGCTGTACGCCTTGGAGGTTCTTGCCTGCCCTGCCGCTAGCGTCTTGTCCGAGCGGGTTTTCAGTGCAGCTGGTGGCATCATCACCGATAAGCGTACACGCCTGTCGACTGACAGCGCTGACAGGCTGACGCTTATTAAAATGAATAAAGGCTGGATTTCTCAGAATTTCCAATCTCCACCAGGTGAAGGAAGCTCAACCTGAATAATTGATCCACTCCTCCTCCTCCTCATTTTCCTCCTTCTCCTCCTCTTTGTACAGTAAAGCAGAGGAAAATGGCTATTTTTTGACAGGGCCCACTGGCTCTTGCTATAGTACTTCATGCATTTAATTTTTCTGGAGGGCCACCTACCCGGTCCTCTGTTTGAAACAATTTTTGTGAGTGCCACATACAGGCACTCAATCTATTCCATTTTACTGCAGGGCCACCTACCTGCTCCTCTGGTTTGAAACATTTTTGGGACTGCCACATACAGGCACTCAATCTATTCCATTTTACTGCAGGGCCACCTACCTGCTCCTCTGGTTTGAAAAATTTTTGGGACTGCCACATACAGGCACTCAATCTATTCCATTTTACTGGAGGGCCACCTACCTGCTCCTCTGGTTTGAAACATTTTTGGGACTGCCACATACAGGCACTCAATCTATTCCATTTTACTGCAGGGCCACCTACCTGCTCCTCTGGTTTGAAACATTTTTGGGACTGCCACATACAGGCACTCAATCTATTCCATTTTACTGCAGGGCCACCTACCTGCTCCTCTGGTTTGAAACATTTTTGGGACTGCCACATACAGGCACTCAATCTATTCCATTTTACTGCAGGGCCACCTACCTGCTCCTCTGGTTTGAAACATTTTTGGGACTGCCACATACAGGCACTCAATCTATTCCATTTTACTGCAGGGCCACCTACCTGCTCCTCTGGTTTGAAACATTTTTGGGACTGCCACATACAGGCACTCAATCTATTCCATTTTACTGCAGGGCCACCTACCTGCTCCTCTGGTTTGAAACATTTTTGGGACTGCCACATACAGGCACTCAATCTATTCCATTTTACTGCAGGGCCACCTACCTGCTCCTCTGGTTTGAAACATTTTTGGGACTGCCACATACAGGCACTCAATCTATTCCATTTTACTGCAGGGCCACCTACCTGCTCCTCTGGTTTGAAACATTTTTGGGACTGCCACATACAGGCACTCAATCTATTCCATTTTACTGCAGGGCCACCTACCTGCTCCTCTGGTTTGAAACATTTTTGGGACTGCCACATACAGGCACTCAATCTATTCCATTTTACTGCAGGGCCACCTACCTGCTCCTCTGGTTTGAAAAATGTTTGGGACTGCCACATACAGGCACTCAATCTATTCCATTTTACTGCAGGGCCACCTACCTGCTCCTCTGGTTTGAAACATTTTTGGGACTGCCACATACAGGCACTCAATCTATTCCATTTTACTGCAGGGCCACCTACCTGCTCCTCTGGTTTGAAACATTTTTGGGACTGCCACATACAGGCACTCAATCTATTCCATTTTACTGCAGGGCCACCTACCTGCTCCTCTGGTTTGAAACATTTTTGGGACTGCCACATACAGGCACTCAATCTATTCCATTTTACTGCAGGGCCACCTACCTGCTCCTCTGGTTTGAAAAATGTTTGGGACTGCCACATACAGGCACTATCCAAATTAAATTGTCTCCATAGCAGCCTCCACACGTTGTCTCCATTGCTACCTCCAAAAGTCGTCCATATAGCTGCCTCCATACATCGTCCCTTTATCAAACGAGGTGTGTCAGGCAGAAATTTGGGTTCTTTTCATGGATTACACATCAAAGTTGTTAACTTTGTCGCCACCCTGCTGTGTTATCCAAAAAATATACTGGCAAACTTTTACCATTTAGGGATATTATTTCAGCGCTTCTAGCGCATCTGTTTACATTCCCCTCACCCGCCATATCCTAAACTTATAAGAACGCTACTACACTTGATCTTATACAAAAGGTTCTTAGAAGTGCTGTTTGGGGAGTAGCCTAGAGACAGGGGCTTGAATTGGCGAAAGCTCGCCTGGCAGCGGAGCGCCAGCTCCATGCGCATCATGCGCTTCTTGCGCATCTGTTTACATTCCCCTCACCCGCCATATCCCAAACTTATAAGAACGCTACTACACTTAACTTGGTGCAGGCTGGGACCGAGTCTGACCCTGGGGCTGGTCATATACTGCCGACGCAGAGAATTGCGGGGCCTACCTCGGTCCAGGTCTCAAAGGCCTACTATACCTCCTCCCACCCCTCCCACCCCTCCTCCACCTCCTCCTCCTCCGAATTACCATCCGTGGGCATGGCGCCATCAGTCGGTAGCTCTAGGCACAGCAGCAGTGCCGTCGCTAAGCGACAGCAGGCGGTGCTGAAACTGCTGAGCCTAGGCGATAAAAGGCACACCGCCCAAGAGCTATTACAGGGCATTCCACATCAAAGTTGTTAACTTTGTCGCCACCCTGCTGTGTAATCCACAAAATATACTTGCAAACTTTTACCATTTAGGGATATTATTTCAGCGCTTCTTGCGCATCTGTTTACATTCCCCTCACCCGCCATATCCTAAACTTATAAGAACGCTACTACACTTGATCTTATACAAAAGGTTCTTAGAAGTGCTGTTTGGGGAGTAGCCTAGAGACAGGGGCTTGGATTGGCAAAAGCTCGCCTGGCTGCAGAGCGCCAGCTCCATCCCAAGATCCAACTAACATAGTTGCAGCACCTTTAATCTACTACTAGTTCACTGCCTCCATAATAATAATAATAATAATCTTTATTTATATAGCGCCATCATATTCCGTAGCGCTTTACAAATCATAGGAAACAAATACAAATGTATTGTAACAGAGCACAACATTTGTATGGAACAACAGGAGTGAGGTCCCTGCTCGCCAGAGCTTACGGTTTATGAAGATGATGGGGTAACACGAGGTAAAAGAATATTTAACGGTCAAGCCATTCTTCTTAGGGAATAGAACAAAATATAATAAATGGAATTGCTGTCGCTTGAACCACTCAGCCGTCATCTTATATACCAGGTCCAGGGTGAATGGGACTGCAGAGAAGTCTGGTGCCTCTTGGTTGCTGGATAACAGATGGGAGGACGACACAGGACGGGTTAGTAGAAGAGTTAAAACTTCATGCAGTTAATGAGTGTTATAGGCTTGCCTAAAGAAATGGGTTTTAAGAGCACGTTTGAAACTTTGGAGGTTAGGTATTAGTCTGATAGTCCAGGGCAGAGCATTCCATAGAATTGGTGCAGCTCTAGAGAAGTCTTGGAGACGCGAGTGGGAGGTCCGCACTAGGGTAGAGGTTAATCTAAGATCACTGGCGGATCTAAGAGCACGGGTTGGGCGATAGACTGAGATAAGAGAGGAGAGGTAGGGGGGTGCAGCATTATACAGAGCTTTATGGATGAGGGTTATTATTATTTTAAACTGTATTCGAAAGGAGACTGGCAGCCAGTGCAGCGACTGGCATGAACTGTAAGCATACATGGTCCCCTTATCAAACGAGCTGTGTCAGGCAGAATTTTGGGTTGTTTTCATGGCTTCCATGTTAACTTTGTCGCCACCCTGCTGTGTAATCCACAAAATATACTGGCAAACTTTTATCATGTACCGATATTATTTGAGCGCTTCTTGCTCACCTCCTTTGGTTCCTCTCTGACACCCATTGGTTTGAAGCCTGAGTCCAATTAGGGTATGTCGCCATGCCACTCTCTAGCCTGCTGCCGCTGCCTCTGCCTCTGCATGCCGTCCCCTATAGTGTCAGGGTCAATTATTGGATGTTTTACATGCTATCTAGCTTCATTCTGTCACTCTGTCATGGCCATGCTGTTGCCCATAATTTCGGCATAATGGTGCGATTAAGCAGCCTCAGAGGCATCCATGCATGCTGCCCCTGCTGTTTCCTGTCCATTTCCGTGGTGTTTCCATCCTTTTCTGAGGTTCCCAGGTGTTTGGCCAAGCTTCCCTGTGCAGAGCCTTGGTCCCCTTGAAAAATGCTCGAGTCTCCCATTGACTTCAATGGGGTTCGTTATTCGAGACGAGCACTCGAGCATCGGGAAAAGTTCGTCTCGAATAACGAGTACCCGAGCATTTTAGTGTTCGCTCATCTCTAGTAATAATCCATTAAGGAATTCCTCACTCTTATTATAGAACGTTGATGCCCGGCATCCTGTACAGTAGGGGAGGTTACGACAGTCTAACACTAATATTAAACATCTCACTTATGTAAGAATTTGTTTTGGCTGAGAAACGTGTGACTAATAGGTCACTATTGTATTTTGTCATATTTTTATTAGCTAACAAGTAACATTCCTCGGAGACTGCCTAGTCAAATTGAAGCTTGTCGTTTTCTTTGGATCCTACAGGATTTTAAATTCTACCCCAGTGTTTGAAATAATGAATTCTCAGAAGAACGCTGTGTTTCCTGTAATTAAGAATCCAGCAAGATTTGAAAAGAGCCGAGAATTCTGCCGAGCCCCTACTGTACAGTCAAATGGTTTTCTATGAATTATTAACAAGCCAGGCTATCGATAAGTGTCAGCTATTCCCAAACAAGGATGCATCATGCCTTTACTTTTTATAGCTCCTTGGATCGCAGTGTGAGCTACATCCTTGTTCAAAACATTAATCATACACTAGCAGAAAAGCTGTAAAGGCAGAATATTGGTCTGGTACACTCACAACAACTGCAGAGCTCTATGCCCTGACCTATTATCAGAGATCTCGGCTAGATGAAAGAATTGGAGACTGGATATTTATTTTCTAAGGGCAATTATTTTGCGCAGTGGTCGTTGTAATTTCCAGCTTTGTCCATAGGAAAGAATGGACTTTTCTGGGTTGTCAATAATACTGTCTTGTGGGGATGCACTCTAGGCTTTACATGTGGTCTGGTTATTTCCCAATAAGATTTATTGATTGTACTGATAAAAATGAGCTGTAGTCCACGGGAAGTATATTAAGGTGATCACACTCTTTAATAAACCAGTATTATACTCACAACTCATAAATATAGTTCATATACAATGTAATAAATGTTTTACAAAACATCCATGACATCTACACATGGTGCTGAAAACATAGTTCACACGCTCACATAGTAATATATAATTATTATTGCCTGGTGTACATCAATCACAGCATAATATTTAATATTTCAAACATTACATAGGCTGGACAATTGTGATATGCTTATATAAACTATTGATAGTTGTAGTTGGCCCTCAAGATTTATCTACTGTGAATTTAGGGTATTGAACTCTCCCTTCTGTAGACATCCTGCAGATATCCAGACAAATACAAACACAAATATAAAAGGAAAATATATACCATAACTGACTTTCTGAACTCCATTTATGAAATATTTTCTAATGGAAATAAAGTTTTTTCACCACCATCATCATGCACCTATTTGATTAATGAAATCTATGCCAACTTCTAGTTAGTGTAGATTTCATTTTAGTAGCATGGACATCAGTACCTACAATATGTACCTTGTGTGCATTGGGTGCATGGCTACACCATATACTTAGATAGCTGTTCTAAAATCCACAGATATGCTTACTAAAATTTGCCCATTTCTTATACTGGAAACCTCTAAAAGGCTAATTATCCCTCAAATTCACTTTCGTTTAGACTATTGTAGCTCCCTAATAATTGGTCTTCCACTTACTAAACTCTCTCCTCTACAATCTATTCAAGCAGCCAGGTTTGTCTTTCAGACCAAATGCTACACAGTGTCCTCCAGTCTGTGCCAGTCACTGCCCTGGTTGTCCCTCTCCTTCCAAATACTGTTTAATTTAATTTAATCCATAAAGCTCTCCATAATCCTGCACCCCCTGCCTCTTGGTCCATTACCCAACCCATGCTCTCCCATCTGGCGGTGATCTTATATTATTCTATTCTTCCATATGACAATGTTATTACACTGTAATGTCTTATTTTATTTGTATATGTTCCCCATCATTCCTAAAGCGATACGGATTAGGATAGCGCTATTTAAATAAAGATTATAATTATGGTGTAGATTGTAGAGAAAGTAATGTACTTATCATTCTTTGTATATGTAGATTATCCACTTACTTCTGGTACTCAACTGTGTCAGCAATAAATTTTTACAAAGACAGGATGGCCACAGATATTCCAGACTATAATGTGCAACTATAATGTGCCCTGTCCACCAGCTAGCTTGCAGTCAAGGTATATATAAAACCCCAATTCTACCAGCATTGATGGTTTCCACCATTCCACTTTGGGTGTGACCGAGACATGGAACGGGATTATAGCTGAAATCTATGCTGTATCAGACCTGGTCTAACCTCGTGGAAATTGCTACCGGCTGTACTATGAGGCTGTAGAGCGGCATCAGAAGAGAAATTAAGAATGTCATTTGAAATGCTAGTCTTTATAAAGTCTCCCCAATGTCTTATGAGTGGACAGGAGGTCTCTTTATTTATTCCTATTAGACTTACATATTACAAAGAAGGAATAAAATGACATATTTATATTATGATACCTGTTCACATGTGAGAATCGGAAGGGAGTAAATAACTCACAAATACACCCGTCGGTATGCAGCTTATCCTCACTACAATTTATATTTTGTACTTTTCTAATGATCAGACCCATTTTTTTTTTGCTTCTGTAATATATCTAACAAGCTATAGCTCCCCGCATTGCCTGGGATAGCAAATAACTGCTCTTAGCTACAACAAAATATATCATATAAAAAAATATCTTATATGTATCTATATACTGTGTTAGACTGTCACTGACCATCCTTTTTAAAAAAAAAAAAAATTTTTACGACACACTCATTCCAGCAACTGTCTGTCTCTGACCCTCTCATTCCATTGATTCTCTCTCTGTTACACTCATTCTATCGACTGTCTCTTTCTGACACTCTCATTTTGACTCTCTCTCTGACACTCTCATTCCAGCGACTGTCTCTCTCTGACACACTCATTCCAGCGACTGTCTCTCTCTGACACACTCATTCCAGCGACTGTCTCTCTCTGACACACTCATTCCAGCGACTGTCTCTCTCTGACACACTCATTCCAGCGACTGTCTCTCTCTGACACACTCATTCCAGCGACTGTCTCTCTCTGACACACTCATTCCAGCGACTGTCTCTCTCTGACACACTCATTCCAGCGACTGTCTCTCTCTGACACACTCATTCCAGCGACTGTCTCTCTCTGACACACTCATTCCAGCGACTGTCTCTCTCTGACACACTCATTCCAGCGACTGTCTCTCTCTGACACACTCATTCCAGCGACTGTCTCTCTCTGACACACTCATTCCAGCGACTGTCTCTCTCTGACACACTCATTCCAGCGACTGTCTCTCTCTGACACACTCATTCCAGCGACTGTCTCTCTCTGACACACTCATTCCAGCGACTGTCTCTCTCTGACACACTCATTCCAGCGACTGTCTCTCTCTGACACACTCATTCCAGCGACTGTCTCTCTCTGACACACTCATTCCAGCGACTGTCTCTCTCTGACACACTCATTCCAGCGACTGTCTCTCTCTGACACACTCATTCCAGCGACTGTCTCTCTCTGACACACTCATTCCAGCGACTGTCTCTCTCTGACACACTCATTCCAGCGACTGTCTCTCTCTGACACACTCATTCCAGCGACTGTCTCTCTCTGACACACTCATTCCAGCGACTGTCTCTCTCTGACACACTCATTCCAGCGACTGTCTCTCTCTGACACACTCATTCCAGCGACTGTCTCTCTCTGACACACTCATTCCAGCGACTGTCTCTCTCTGACACACTCATTCCAGCGACTGTCTCTCTCTGACACACTCATTCCAGCGACTGTCTCTCTCTGACACACTCATTCCAGCGACTGTCTCTCTCTGACACACTCATTCCAGCGACTGTCTCTCTCTGACACACTCATTCCAGCGGCTGTCTCTCTCTGACACACTCATTCCAGCGGCTGTCTCTCTCTGACACACTCATTCTAGCGGCTGTCTCTCTCTGACACACTCATTCTAGCAGCTGTCTCTTTCTGACACACTCATTCCAGCGACTGTCTCTCTCTGACACACTCATTCCAGCAACTGTCTCTCTCTGACACACTCATTCCAGTGACTGTCTCTCTCTGACACACTCATTCCAGCGACTGTCTCTCTCTGACACACTCATTCCAGCGACTGTCTGTCTCTGACACACTCATTCCAGCGACTGTCTGTCTCAGACAAACTCATTCCAGTGACTGTCTCTGGTTCTGACTGTCACTTTGACCATGGGGAGATTTTACAGAAGTGTCTGAGATTGGTTGTCCATGGAAACCAATCAGGGCTCAAGTTTCATTTTACCACAGATGTATATAACATTTCAGCTAATCTCTGATTGGTTTCCATGGGCAACTGGAAGTTTCACCTAAGACATTTCCTATAATTCTCCCCCTATCTTTGTATCCCCATCCAGCTTACCTCACACAAAAGCTGTCTTCGACTCATCGCCTATAGTAACCAATTAGAGCTCAGAGCTCATATTAATGACCTGTGGTAGAATAGCAAGCAATCATGATTGGCTCTTGTATCAGAAATTGGCTCCTGTATATGGTGGGTAATAAGTGGATTTTGGAAAGCGCGGGGTGAAAATTTCTCAAAACCGAGTCTATGATGTTCCCTGAGTCACAGGCAGTGGCTGTGCAAAATTGGTGATTGTAAACTCAACAGTGCAGATTCCTTTAGCGGACATACATACATAAATACATACATACATACTTTCATCTTTATATATTAGATACAAGTAAAATTGCAAACTGATATATAAGGTTTTTGGAAATGGGTTTTGGAAAGAAGCCTGAAAACCCTTACATGTGTTGTAATGGCCATACTAAAAACTTCAAGAATGAAGAAAATATAAATTTATAGGTTTACATTTTTTAATAATGGGAAACGGTAGTTTAGCAGCTCTGGTTTTCATCAGAATCTACACTTAGATGCCTCATTGTATTTTTTATTGCAATCCTCATACTAGATGACTGATCTGGTAGCAGCGATCCATGGGTTACAGTTACTATCAGCATATTACATTGATTTTTCACAAAAATCCTGTTATCTGATCCATCCAGTATCATTGATCAAAGGCAGGTCAGCAGGCAAAGGAAGGATAAGCAGAATTATGAATGTAAGCAATTGATTTCTACATTATTTCTGTTATTGGTGTTTGGATGACAAACCTGAACATGTATTTTTGTATTTTTGTATTTCTTTTATTAACTGTTTTCACCCTCTGTCTTATATGGATCATTTCTATCTATAAATTACAAATCAGACCTGACCTGAAATCCTGTTTTTCTCTCACCTACCCAGCATGCACTGCTTCTTTCGTCCTTTATTCCTCTTGAAGTTTTCCTCCTAAATTATTTATGAGAAATATGAGACTCCAAGATAAAACTGAAAACTAATAATGTAAGGAGAGGATATGGGTTCATCTTCAAATCTAATCTGTATAACTATTATTTACACTTTATCATTCCAGAACTTTCCTTTACATTTATCATTGAGTTGTTCCATTATAATTATAATACTGACAGACCCAAATTTTATTGGGTTGATAACAGACAATTCCACTGGCACAAGTGGGTATTTCAGTAGAAAAGTCTCTGCCTATTTCCGATGCTCCATCCAAAATAAAAGAAACTGACATTCCTATGACTTGTGTCAGAGCTTGTCAAAAATAGAAATGACAGGATTCATGCAGACAAAAAAGATATGTGTGCTAGCACCTGAATGCAACCAAATTTTGGCTTTTTTGGGGTGAAAGGTAATTTTCTAACAACAGGTTGTTTTTTGGTAGTTTTTTCTAAGTAGCAGCTTAACAGATACATGTAGCTTATATAAAAAGAGATCATGGCTTGCAACATTGGATAAAAAAATTTAGGTCAAACTAGACCAACTAAAAAGTGGTTCAAAATTTTAGGATGTAATACACAGAAGGACAGACATAATTATTGCTAGTTGTACTTAAGTAATGTGTCTTCTCTGTCAATTCTGGGGCATATTTTTACTTATCTGGCTGGCCATGTGACCATTCCATGGCGCTTGCATTTCCTGTGATATCAAAGTCCTGGCTCTAAATGAATGGCTACAGTCCTTGTGATGTAGAGAAACGGGGAGTCATGAAGAAGGCCAGATGAATTAGTCAGCTACTCATTGCAGTCCATCGCATGACTGCAGACCTCACAGACTGACTGGGGCTTAACTAAAGCATGTCAGCTCTACCTTGTCCCCATGCACATGATGAATTACACCAAAAATATTACATAAGGATGAGGAGGCAGGCAGGTTGCTATCAATTTGTAAAGCGGTAGCAGAGGTCCAGCTTGTTGACCTACAGTCAAGGCAGGGTATGGTAGGCAGGGACAAAGACAGGGATGGTGCACTTGTTGGGAAACCTTATATGATTTGCGTGTCATGTGGGAGGAAAACTGCTGTACTCCAACCTACTTGCTGTGCTGTAGTTTCTTTTTTGAATACTGAGGGAGGGGTATGAGGGAAGAAGAGCCCACTGCACACACCCTGCTTTGCAAGGTGTTATGGGGATTGTAGTCTCACTATGTAATCATACACTGAGGAAAATAAGAAATGTGCATATGGATAACAGCAATATGGTTTTGTATTC
Organism: Engystomops pustulosus; assembly: GCF_040894005.1. Classification (NCBI taxonomy): domain Eukaryota; kingdom Metazoa; phylum Chordata; class Amphibia; order Anura; family Leptodactylidae; genus Engystomops; species Engystomops pustulosus. Next base: position 54,543,947 of record NC_092414.1, on the reverse strand, counting down.
TAGGGCATGGGATTAGATTTTCAAGTGATGACTCAAATAAAACTTAAATTTTTTTTTTAATTCTTGCAGTCTGTTATTAAATCTGAGTGTATTGTTCTAAATTGTGGACAGGTTTTATCAGTACTGTATGTTGTAAACACGTGCATGATGTATGTGTTTATCTATATTATAAGGCACTGATATGACAAATAAATATAAAAAATAACCAAAAATTTAAGTAAACTATCAACACCATGTAACATCTAAACCATGATAACATTTATCTCTATGAAGGGTTTGCTGGTAATGAAGCATTTGTCTTCAGAGATAATGATCAAAGAATAGAGCACATATTAACACAATATGCAGAGAATGTTCTACTTGCCATAGTAATTATATGAAAATGGTTCTGGTTGAATAGCTCTCTGAGAAGTTAGTCGTTTGAAGGCATTGATCTATCTTTCATAGACTCCTTCCTTTATTATAACAACAATAAAATCAAGCATAATCAGTTCTAACTTACAAGTGGAATAACTTGAAGTCTGTGAAGTATTGCACAATGAATTAAATCATTCCTAAACCATTTAAAGTGCTTTTGTAACATAAAAGCCATTTGAGGTGCTCTCTGTACTCCATAACTCCGAGGTCTCATTGACTTGCTTTATACACGACATGTCTCTGTGATAATTAGGTCACCAAGTAAAGAGATCTTCTCTGTTGGGAAGTTCCAGCACAGACAGATCACAGTAAGCACTTGAACAACTCACTTTACCTACAGTCAAGTGGTTTGGAGGTTGGACAAAATCTATATTATGGCTTTTAAGAAATATCCTATAAATCAATAATATCCCAATTATTCAACCAAAATTTTAACATATGCATATCAAAATAAGTTGCTGATATTTATCCTGGCTTCCATCTACACATACTATATCTACAGTAAACTGCTTTGGTAGGACCACAGTGTGAGTTCTGTACATTGTGAGGCTCTTGTATCAATCATCCATTCTATTAATGAATGATATGTGCATCTATTAGTTAATAACGTGCATAAGAAATAGTCAGCAAAATATTAGTTAGGAATATGTCTTAGATATTGTTCGATATTCCTTGTATATTGTTTGTACCCAAAATCCATTCTCATCCTAAAACTTTTGCATTCGGAAATCTAAGCCTCATCATATGATAGTACTTCTTATTTCAGTCATGCTCAAAAACAGAATTACAATGAAAGCTAAAACCACTAATGAAAGATTCTTGATAAAATATAGGCAGGGGCATAACAAATATCTTAAAACTGTAGTACAAAACAGCTGCTCAGCTGTGCATTCCTGGGACCTCCGCATAGATCTATAATTATTACTCCAGAAATGGCAAATTTCTACCATTGATGCCAGTTTTATGAACTATTCACCATCGACCCCTCCCTGCACAATGACTTTTGCCCATTTTACACTGCATATCTAAAAAAATCTCTCATAGAGCTTAGTGAATCATACAATATAATATAACTTTATTATATTGTATGATTCACTAAGATCCATAAGAGATCACTAACCTCTATGAGAGATGAGAGTTTACAGGTTCCTATGATTTACATGGCTTAAAAGGGTCATTGAATATAAGCTAATATGTAATTAGTTGTTATTTACAATTTTGCACCCATCAGCAGAAAAATGCTGTGGACAGAAAATATAATGGAGAATTAAAATGCTACTGGCCCTTTAATCAGCCTCCATCAGACACAGGGTAGAAGATGGCTGCCGGTCACATGTCCACATCACACGTCCCGCACCTTCCTGGCTAGGTCATGTGATCATCTTTTTTGGCTGTAGTGGGTTGGCTGCATTGCATCCAGTATGACCAGTGTTGTTGTTAGACGTCATCTTAGTGAGGTTATGTGCAGTGATGGCAGTTACAGACATCATTATTCTGTAAGTCTGTTACATCATCACTCTGAGCAGAGCGTAAAAGGGAGGAGGAGTTACTGAGAACTGAAGAGTCATGGGACTTGTAGTTTCCAGTGGTAGTCATCTTGAATATAATTATGCCTACTTTGGAAAGCCCATAACACTTTGTGAATCATAAAATAAAACTATTTAAGCTCCATTTTGTGACTAATGACATTGAGTTTTGTTATATGCATTTAATTATAGCATTATAGGTTTTTGTATCAGACGTTCATATTCTGGGAATACCCCTTTAAGAATATCCCTGTAATCAGTTAATATATCAGGCAACCTGCCCCCCACATAACGATATTGACATATAAGGAATAAAAACACATTAGGAAAAATAACTTGTTTCGGTATCTTTTTTATGCATTTAAAAACGTGAAGCTGTATTGATTACCACTCCAGACAAGGGGCAGTGTATGATATAGGGATTAAGATTACGCAAAAACCAGAATCCGTGTGACATCTATTCCCTATCATAAGAAGGCTGGTTTGAGAAAAATAATTTATGGTATATACTTTTCATGCTGAGATATGAACACTCACAGGACCAAAACATGAGCATGTACTAGTGAGGTTTTCTATTGGTATATCTCTTTTTATTGCTATAATTTCCAATTTGTTAAATTAAGTTGCATGTAATTATGTAGATTCATCGAAATCCAGAGAATGTAAAAAAAATATATGTATTTTAATGTGAAAAATAAGGTTCAGTATTATTGTAAATGCTAAAGACCAATACAATGATGAAAGTATAAGCCTGTAAAAAGATAAATAAAGATGACTGCAAATATGAATAATTCCTGTGCTTTGGATTGCAATGACCTTGTCACCTCTCCGCCAGACCATATCCTTTGAAGTGACAGAATATTTTCTACCTGTACTGTCTTCTTATTTTTGTGTTTGGCAGTGGGTTTATTGGTTAGCAGCAAACCCATAATTGTATGCAACATTCACATTTTTACTGCACCACACCATAGACTCATTTGTCTCTATCAGGGGACTGCAGGCACGAGCATACCATCATTAGAATTATTTATAATTATCTATCTTGGTTACTAGAGTGCTACAGATACATATGGCATTGCACATAAAAAGCCCCCAGGTTCATAGTGGAGTCCTGCAGATTACATTTTCCTAGGTGTTGGAGCAGTAAAGTCACCAACTCGTTTACTGGTGATTATTACTGGGTAGGAGCAAGGCATAACACATATAAATTATGCACTTTACTACCATGCAATGCTTGGAAATAAAATACATTTGATGTTTTAATGTGCCATAACATAGGGTGGACTATGTCATCCTATATTTTATTCATAGGAGGACCAGCTCTCATGGATTATTCTTCTATATTGTATAAAAAGGGTCTATTCCCCATTTCAATTATATATAAGAGATAGATACACACAAGGAGATAGGTAGGAAATTGGTAGAAGAGAAAAAGGATCAATATAAAATAAGTTTAAGATTTGGGAAATTGTAATTTCTTTTTATAATGCATTAACCGGTTAAGGACCGGGCCCTTTCCTGTTTTTTCATGTCCATTTTTCACTCCCCACCTTCAAAAATCTATAACTTTTTTATTTTTACACGTAAAGAGCTGTGTGACGGCTTGTTTTCTGCGTAACAAATTGCACTTCATAGTGAGGGCATTAAATATTCCATGCCATGTACTCGGAAGCAGGAAAAAAATTCTAAATGCAGTGAAAATGGTGAAAAAATTTATTTGCGCCATTTTCTTGTGGGCTTGGATATTACGGCTTTCACTGAGCGCCCCAAATGTCTACTTTATTCTTTGGGTTGGTACGATTACGGGGATACCAAATTTGTACAGGTTTTATAATGTTTTCATACATTTACAAAAATTAAAACCTCCTGTACAAATTTTTTTATTTTTATTTTGCCATATTCTGGCGCTAATTACTTTTTTATACTTTGGTGTACGGAGCTGTGGGTGGTGTCATTTTTTGCGACATTTGATAATATTTTCAATGATCTAATTTTTAGGACTGTGCGACCTTTTGATCACTTTTTAAAAAAATTTTCGGGTATTTTTGGATGTGTCGATACCTAATGGGTTTCGGATTTTTACTGTTTATTTATGTTTATGTCAGTTCTAGGGAAAGGGGGGTGATTTGAATTTTTATTTTTTTTTATTATAACTTTTTTTTTTAACTTTTTTTTAATTTTTCTTTTTACTTTAACCCTAGGTTGTCTGATCGATCCTATCATATATTGCCATAATACAGTATGGCAGTATATGGAGGTTAAAATGAAATAGCCTCGGAAGACCCGAGGCTACCATGGAGATGGATCGCTGCTCCCCCATGAAGTCACAGAGAGCGACGATCCTAGGCAAGATGGCGGCGCCCATGTGCCGCGATCTTTTTGAGGCTGCTGGCAGCTTTGCCGGCAGCGATCGCTGTGACAATATGCAGCAAAGACTTACCGGCTATGGAAAGGGCTCAGCCCATGAGCCCTCTCCATGCAGTGAGACACGACTGACGCCGTGAATACACGGCGGGTGGTCGTGAACCAGTTAAAGAGGCTTTTAATGGCACTTCAACCTATTTTGCTATTAGTCACATAAAACCTACAGTAGATCGGACAGATTATCAGAAGTGTCTGAAAGCAAAACTGTTCTAGGTGCCTATGGCAACCAATCAGAGCTCAACTTTTATGTTCCAACAGCTGTTTATTAAATTAAGGCTGAGCTCTGATTGGCTGTCATCGGCAACTAGAAAAGTTCTTCTCTCGGATACTTCGGATAAATCTCCCCCATATCTATGTGCTCAGACTCTTAGATAGAGAAGAAGTGGGAGGATAAGAAAATGGCGCACATAAGTAGTCAGTATATCTTAAGTATATTAATTCATGTCTGAGGTTTACACGTGTTTTGTGGCTACAAAATGCCCCATCGGTTATACCATAGAAACTAGGCCGGTTTCATACTGCACCTATTCCATGACTAGAATTTGATGAAGTGGTTGTTTACAGCCTGCCTGACAATACTCCATACTTTTGAGTTTTCAATTCCAATACTTCCTATAGGTGGCACTCGGAGCCCTCTCTTTGGGCAGCCAGGCCTTTGCCCAGCACAAAGGTCAACATTCAGGACTGAAGACCTGAATCAAGGAGGAGTGGATAGTGCTTGATTATCATTGTAGCCTCTTCTCGGGACCCATGATTCATCCTGTTAAGTAGACTTTAGAGGAAAACTACAATAACAATCCAAATTTCTCTTGTATTGGTGTAATCAGGGCGCCAATGCATTTGAAAGCTGTGAATTACTTTAAATTGGCATTTGGCACTTTGTGAAAATATCTGGCTTTTGCTTTTGGCACTCAGTCCCTTAAAGGTTTGCCATCACTGCTATAGGATCAATCTTTATGTAAAAGAAAGTATATATCCATACAGATAAAGCAACATTCTTATCTGTGTATGTATTCTATTTTACTGTTCAGTCACAGGAGTTGAAAAATGGAATTCAAGCCGTGACAAATCCACAAACAAATGACTGATGGGAACAAAACCCACTGGACCCTATTGACTATAATGGGATATGTTGGGTTCCTTCATGGTGTCATTACCAAGAAAATAGCAAATAGAATGGAATTTGCAAAGAAGAATCGAAACCGATAGTCTAGTGTAGATATGTACAAAGCCTAAAGTCAAGTGAATCAAGACCCTACACTTACAGTATATTGTAGAGTCTACTGCCAAATATAATAGATACATGAGGAATGCAAACATAAGATTAGAAACCATCTATCTATGCATCTCCCATAGATATCATGAAAACCACCCTTGGCAACAGCTATTTTGCTAATTTCTAGCAGGGAATTAATTGATGTGCAAAGCTTTTTCTTTGTCGATGAAAAAATAGTTTTCAGCTTTTGTGTTTAGTTCAATTACATGTTGCTATTAAACAAGAATTCCCGAATGTTTCTATCCAACTGAGTGCTTATTTTACTGAATGTCTTGGGGCGGATGCTTGGTTTTTAATACAGGGAAGAGTGAATTATATTGGATTTTTAAAGTATACAGTACATAGTTGATATGGCTGCCTAATGTTGATTTAAGATGCATCCAACCAAGCATAGCAGTGGCTGATGGAAGATCAATTTTCAGGCATGGATTCATTTTATCATCTATGCAGACCACAGTCATCAAGTCCAGATCGCTATCTTTTATACTTATCTTCTTCCTTTCTTCAACCAGATGGCTGCCCTGATCTGTGCAATGGCAATGGGAGATGCACACTTGGTCAGAACAGCTGGCAGTGTATCTGCCAGACCGGCTGGAGAGGGTCTGGATGCAATGTTGCCATGGAAACTTCTTGTGCTGATAACAAGGATAATGAGGGAGGTGAGCAAAAGTCTTCCATTTAAAATCCCTAAAGAACAGAAGGTTATATGTTCACTTTAGATGAGAGTGATTTACTGACAAAAATCTGTTACACTTCCAAAATACCGATTTACAAAAGAAATTCGGTAAATATATTGAAGTCATCACAATTACACAGTAGTCTTCACTAGATCATTCATTTCAAGAGTGGTGAAAAGCAGTACTAGGTTTTCTAATGAAAAGAGCTATCCTCAATTTAATAGTCATGATCTCGGTCCCTCATTCATGTAAACTGTAAAAAAAAATATTTTAAATGTTGTCTTTTTTTAAAAAAAAATTTCCAGATTAGAAATGGAATACATTTTTACTGGAACAGATCCACTTTTGTCTGATGTTACACATCAAATTTTGTTTAAGGTGAAGGTATAGAGAAAGAATAATAGTCAAATATTGACAATCCCTTTCAGACAATATTCTATACAGTATTACCATATTTAGGAACATTCAAAATCTAGGCCAGCGTGTAACAAGTGAGCAGTAACTAGGGCAGTGGTCAACATTTGACCATGTGCTTTGGCTCTTGACATGGCTCATAGTAAGCACCACACATTGCATTGACACATTTTGTATTAAATTTTACACTACAACACAATTTTGGAAAATGTATTGATTTCTTGATTCTCTACTACTTACATGTGGGTCATGGTTTCCATTTATATTGTGTCAGATTTGTCACTAATGAAACTTCAACAGCATCCAGCAGTCACTATTGACTGATAATAGGTTCTGTTATAGTCTTCGATTATGCTGTAATAAATAACTACTATTTGTTTGGTTAAATGTGATGGAATTTGCATATGTGAACAGAGCTCGATGTGTCTCTCCTCAATCCCCAACCAACTAAGTGGATTGTGTCTCAAATAATAAGAAAGATTGAGGACCTCTGATCTAGAGCATGGTAGGATTATTTTATCTTATGTAGATAAAATAAAAGCAAAGTGTGATGAGGGAGCTCAAAATAGCACAGAGCAAATCCAGGTATAGATTGTAGTAACACCCAATACTCGTGGAGGTGCTTGGTATCTAAATGGCAATATGCTTTCCCTCTGGGGAAAAAAATAAATAAACCTCAGCAACACTGCCAAAAGTATCAGTATTGAAAAAGTATCAATGTTTAATTATAAACTTAAATCTATAAATCAATAAATCCAATTATGTTCCAATTCAAATGCACAATTCATACTCAAAATTCATATAAAAAAGAATCAGAAATTCACAGAATAAAAAATTAAATACTAAGTTACCCAAATTACTGGTAAGAGCTTTCAGTGTGCATAATATGTGTGTAACATATACAATGAAGTACCTTGATTCATTTAAGCATTGCAAAAAATTGCTGTATAGAAATAATAAAGAAACAAGAAACTTTTATTAATCTATTTTCATCAACTTTTTTGCATTGCTTAAAGAAAAAGCAGTGTACTGTATGGTATATGTAACAAGAAAAAAGTACCGTGTTAGCAAGTTAATGAAATTCCTGTTGCTTTTGATCAAAAAAGTAACCTTCTTGAGATGATGATACCTTTTAATGGCTTAATGAAATGTTAGATGTTTCAAGCCAGCTGTTGGGACATCTTCATCAGGCATGGTATAACAGTCTTTCAGAAGTGACACAGATCGTATACACCATGAACAGAGAAGAAATGCAAACAAAATGTAAACAAAAGGGCAATAACAAAGTTAAGACAAGTCCTTAATTAGATGACTTGGACAGTGTGATGGTGTATTACCTAGTGTATTACACGGTTAAAGACTATGGAGTCTCTGATGACCCATTATCTCAAGATAACATCTGTTAGAGATTGTGGAATCCCTATAATCTAACATCCCACACAAAGATTAATTAAAAGATTGCCAAATTTATTTTAACGCTCATGGGATTGCTTCAGACCCAGAAATACAGCTGACCAAATTTATCCTGAAGCACAATTATTTTTGCTTTCTGGAGGAAATCTACCTACAGAAGACTGAAACTGCCATGGGAACAAAGATGGCACCACAATATACTTCATGGCAAACTAGAAAATGGTTTCCTGGAATCCTACCACATCAAACCTTTAGTCTACTACCGCTTTATTGATGATATTTTGATCATCTAGACAGGTTGACAACAACAGCTAATAACATTTCATGAAAATTTCAACAAATTCCATCCCACAATAAACCTGACTTTAAACTTTTCACACAGTGAAATAAACTTTAGGGACACAACCATAAAAATCTGAAATAACTGCATCCAGACATCCCTATTTCAGAAACCAATTGATCGGCCTTCCTACTTGAGATGGGACAGCTTTCACCCTAAACATATAAAAAAAATCCATCATCTACAGCCAGGCCATCCGATAATCGGATCTGCTCCAGTCCAAAGGCCAGAGACACACATCTAAGAGACATTCCTTTGCTGATCGACAATCCAATCAGTGGAGCCACCAGGATACCCAGGAGCCATCTTCTCCAATACAAAGAGTAGGTGAACAAAAATTGTGTACCACTGGTTGTGACGTACAATCCACATTTGGAAATACTAAGAATAACCTAAAAAAAACACCACATACCCCACAAAGATTACCACTTAAAGACATTGTTTCCAGACCCTCCACTGCTGTGCTACAGTCAACCCCCAAACAGGAGCTTCCCATCATCTAAAATACAAAATGGAACTTTCACCTGTAATGTCGGGAGCTGCAAAACCTGCTCTCTGATTTTGATCACAGACAAGATACTGATCCCCAACACACAGCAGCAATATAACATCCCGCAACATTTTCATATTCCACTTCTAATGTAGTCTACCTGATTGTGTGCACAAAATGCACTGTGGAGGGTCTTTATATTGGAGAAACAGGCCAAAAATGAAAGTCCAGATGAGGTCTCATCCCACACAATAAAAGAGGAGCAGAAACATCTACCTGTGGCAAAACACTTTTGCAGTCCTGGCCAAAATATCCTGGATATGAAGGTTCTAATATTAAAGGGCAATTTCCGGTCACAAAATGAGAGTCGAATTTGGGAAAACAAGTTTATTGCACTCTTTGACACCCTCCACACAGAACTCAATCTATCAAAGGGATTCTTGGCCCACTACAACCTTTAGTAGATGTTATCTTGATATAATGGGTCATCAGAGACTCTAGAGTCTCTAACTTGGAGGCAAATAACCATCACACTGCCCAAACCATCTAATTAAACCCTTAACGCTCTGCGCCGTAGCTCTACGGCGCAGAGGTATAAGGGATGTATGAAGAGGGCTCACGGGCTGAGTCCTCTTCATACAGAGGTGGGGGTTTTTGCATTTTGCACAAAACCCCCACCGCTAATAACCGCGGTCGGTGCTTGCACCGATCGCGGCTATTAACCCTCTAAACGCCGCCGGCAAAGTCGCTGGCGGCGCTTAAAAGACGGCGGCACGCGGGCGCCGCCATCTTTTTTTCGATCGCCACGCCCCCGAACGTCATCGGGGGGCGGCGATCGGTTACCATGGTAGCCTCGGGTCTTCTTTTGACACGAGGCTACATGGTTTATGCAGGTTCGTTACAATGAGCCAGTGGCTCATTGTAATGTATAACCTGCAAAAATGCCATATATTGCAATACTGTAGTATTGCAGTATATGGTAGGAGCGATCTGACCATCTAGGGTTAATGTACCCTAGATGGTCTAAAAAATAGTGGAAAAAAAAAGTTTAAAAAATAAAAAAAATTAATAAAATATTAAAAGTTCAAATCACCCCCCTTTCCCTAGAACGGATATAAAACATAACAAACAGTAAAAATCACAGACATATTAGGTATCGCCGCGTCCCAAAATGCCCGATCTATCAAAATATAAAAACGGTTCCGGGCGGCGGTGACCTCCGAGGCGGGAAATAGCACCCAAATGTCCGAAATGTGACTTTTACACCTTTTTACATAACATAAAAAATGAAATAAAAAATTATCAAAATGTCGCACAGACCTCAAAATGGTAGCAATGAAAACGTCGCCTCATTTCGCAAAAAATGACCCCTCACACATCTCCATGCGCCAAAGTTTGAAAAAGTTATTAGCATCAGAAGATGGCAAAAAAATTTTTTTCTTTGTACACATTCGTTTAATTTTTGAAAATGTATTAAAACACAATAAAACCTGTATAAATTTGGTATCACCGCGATCGCACCGAACCAAAGAATAAAGTAGGCGTGTTATTTGGAGGGAAGAGTGAAAGTCGTAAAAACTGAGCCCACAAGAACGTGACGCACGTGCGTTTTTTTTTCAATTTTTCCACATTTGGAATTTTTTTTCAGCTTCGCAGTACACGGCATGTTAAAATAAATAACATCACGGGAAAGTAAAATTTGTTACGCACAAAATAAGCCCTCACACAGGTCTGTACTCGTAAAAATGAAAAAGTTATGGATTTTTGAAGTTGGAGAGCGAGAAATCAGCCGAAAAACCCTGCGTCCTTAAGGGGTTAAGGACATGTTGTGTCAACTTTGTTATTGCTATTGTCCTTTACATTTTGTTTGCATTACTTCTCTGTTCATGGTGTATAAGATCTACGTCATTTTATAAAGCCTCTAACATCATACCTGATGAAGGGACCTAAGACATCCCGAAAGCTTGTAACATCTTATATTTCAGTTAGCCATTAGATTGCATCACAATCTCAAGAAGGTTACTTTATTTGACCTATCAAAAGTAACAAGTATATGTAACAAACATGTAATGCATACTGCATTTACTTAATTGGGTTAACGATATTTTATTTTATGTGAATTTGTAAATCCTTTTATACATGATCTTGTGTATGGATGAATTTTGTGTATGAATTGTGCGTAGGAGCTGGAATATATTTGGTTTTATTGCTTTCATTGATTTTAGCTTATCATTAAACACTGATACTTTTGGTAGTTTTGGTGAGGTGTTGCTTATATTATATGGAGCCTTTGAAGTTTAAGACACTTCAGTATAGTATGATCCATTTGCTTATATTTTTAAAAATAGTAGCTATATGTATAGAGATGAAAAGAAACTTACAAGAAGAAGAAAGGCTTTTTTGCTGCTAATTAGAAGGGCAGTTGTTTTACAACGCACATACATCGGTCTCATAATCTTCCATGCAGAAATAGTTATAGTGCTTGACTTTGTTTATGTTAGAACCAGAAAAGATCAGACAGACCATCTGCTTTGGATGCCAATGTGCCATTGATATACAAACATTTTTTTCCAAAATTCAGCTTCAACTAATCCATCTTATGCGCTGCCATTTGAAGCTAAAATTGCTCCTCCATGCACTATGAATCAACAGATTGTGTTCAGGAATAAAACAAATCTGCTAAGTTCCCTCTTGTTTATGAGCTTAGATGAGAACTTTAGACTGATGAGGGATGAGGAAGAGTCAGACTAGCATGTTATCAATGTGTTAAATTATCTGAATACTCTGGAGGAAACAATGGAAACAAACAAAAATCCTAAATTCGGTGAATAGTGGCCTCTGAATAGGCAGTGGATGCCAAGACACTTCTTAGCTTTGTATTCACTTTCATCTTTAGCATCTGAATTATTCACATTAAGAAGTCAAGTTTATGATTTAATAAAGAATAGTTATATAGAAGACTGATAATGGAACCACTTCTATATAATAAGCTTATGAATGGAGGGTTTTGATGTACACATCCCTCCATACAAGTCAATAAACAAGAGTCAACATTTCCCTCCCTTTCTGCCCTATAGTTCATGTGTACATAAACATTTTCTGGTGTCTGCCTATCTATAATATACTCTCCAAGAAGCAATTTTGCATTAATCAGACCATGTCGATACCTCTAAAAAAGCACCTCTCGATGCATCCATGTACAGTAAACATGACAACAGTATAAACTACAGATATAGATATGCTATTTTGTTGTCCTCTGAAAAATAGTGCCACTCTTATCCCTGGACTACGAGCGAATTTGAAGCCCAATCTCATTCAGTTCAGAAGGACAAGCAACAGTATATCAGACATATTAGGGAAATTGATCAAAGTCTTTAATTGTATTGCATCTGGCATCAGATTTAGGGCAGTGTCAGGCAGGCAACCATGGTTGGTCCGTGAGGAACGGATTATGCATTGTCCTGTTTCATGGACTGATCACAGTGCAGAGAATCACACTGTGCATTACAGTGATTTATGATGCAAGGAATCCCTGCTTTCCCACTAAACAGCAAAACCTAGCCAATACCGTGGTTACAGCTCTGCACTGCTATACCACTGCACAATGGTTAGTGATTCATGAATGATCACTACCATCTGATTTAAGGCCAGTATAGTGAAATACAGCCAGGTGTCTTTCAAAGGAATGTGGAATCATGTTTTTATAATTATTCAGATGAAATGAAATAAAAATGACATCTTATGACTGTGTAACGCCATGGAACATTTTACTCAGCACCGCCATAGCATCTAGTATTTAATGCAATGAAGGACTTCACATTCCTTTGGAGGACGGCTGTATTTTGCTATCTCTACCCCCATACAAAGACTTCAGGTTTGATGCGGCCGAAGAGTTGTTCTTATTTGTTATCATCAGAGTTATGTCTGCCCCGCACAACTCATGGAGGTGAGTGCATTACCAAGATACATGTGCTCTTCCCTTTACTCTCCTTTTTTCTGTCTTTTATGTGCCAGTATGTATGACACTGGACTTAATACATTCCCTGAATATGAATGAAATATTGTATGAAAAATTGTCTGATGCAAGACAATTGACATTTATGACCTATTTGGTTAAGTCATTAATATTAGATAGGTGGGAATCCATAAAAGTGAGAATCATTTGCAGTTCCTCAGAAATTGAAAATGACAGCTGGACAAAGCTGGACTTCCAGCTCAGTTTTGTTGTTATTCCAGCATCAGAGGCTACCAAAATCATAGGATTGGGAACAGGGGCTGGGGTGGGGGTGAGGGGTCAGACATTCAGATATTGCTGGCCCATCCTTTGCATAGATCCTTGATAAAACTCAAGTGGAAAACAGCTTTAAAGAACATGTCTCCATTGCTCTCAATAATAGTATTGGCACAACAGATTCCATCCCCTGATAAGTAATTATATGTGAGATAAACTAAATATACAACTGATAAACTACATAGAGACATAGCGCTATATATTTATTTACACTACAGACCGTGTAATCACTTCTGGTTAACGGGTTAAGCCAGTCATGTTAATAAGTGCTGCATGTGTGCCTGTACAGTGTGAACCATCATAAGAACAATTCTAATTTTTTTAAATTTGCAATGTGTTTGGTTTAATGTAACATGAACAGTGTTTGAGCAGGTCCAGCACCCCTATATGTGGCTTCCTTTGTACAGGAAATTTAATTCTGAGTAGATTTTAAGAACTGTAGTAGCTTATCCTGATTATAGACATAGAAAGATTCTACGCTGCAGAAAGAGAACAAAAAATCTTATTTCTGGGAACACCAGAACTGAATCACTCTTGGACCACCAGGTCAAGGGTTGTTTTGCACTAGAAGATTTCTGCATTAGAAAGAAAGAGAGAATCTTTGATGGAAACATCACTGCTTCAGTCGGATGGAACTCTCTTTATATTGTCTTGTTTTAGTGGCAGTTGGAATGTACTTTGTAGCAGTCAAGGGTTAGAGAGAGAATAATGGATGAGTAAGCCTGATGACCTGCACGTCTCTAGAGGCAAGTCTCTGAGTCTTGAGGGACTATCCTTCAGACACCAAAGGTGTATAAAGAAGTTTGCAGCATATACTTGCCTGCAGGTATATTTTATTATTTATACATTTATGATGCTGCAAGGACATATTTTTACAAAGTGAAAAAATATTTCTGGACTCATGGATTTCTAAAATACACTTCTATCTGTGATTATATTACCACTCCAGCCCATTAATGTTGCATGTTATTGTGTAAAGATGTATTTTAATTATGGAAGGACTAATATTACAAAGGAGATTGCTCATAATTGAATATGACAATGTAAAATCACAGTATATCCAATTTGATGTTTTCACTTTGAATAGATATTCAAGGTTTTCTCACCATTTTAACTCTACATTGTGGACCTGACCAATCAAATTTATTTTTAATAGTTTGACATTTTCTCTATATATATACTGTACCAGAAATAAGTTTATTGGAACAGGGAAGCAGGTGACGCTTCTTTCGGCTTTTTCAGCGTTTGAAGCTCTTGCCACCAAAGGCATTTTTGCATTTCAGTTTCTTCCTCCCTGATGTCTGGCTTTCTGTATAACATATTGTACTTTCTAGTGTCAGTATTTAATATTCCATGCAAATTCCAAATGCTCTGCAAATTAAAAAAAAAAAAAATACATAGGTGCCATTTCCTCCTCGGCTCTGTTTATTCTTTTGGTCTTTACTATCGCTGATCCCAAATTTATATAGGTTTTATTCTGTTGAAATACATTTAAAAATGAAAACCTTTTGTACAAAAATCCTTACTTTTTATAAAACTTTTTAGGTTTTGGGAAATAGTTAAAGTGGCAATTTGGACATCATTTTCCGTTATGGGGCTCATCGCCAGGAATAATAATTTTTATGGTTTATTAGAAAAGGCATTTTGGGACTTAACATGTTTTGTATGTTTATTTATATCTCTTATTTTGGAAAAAGTGGAGTTATTTGAACTCTTATGTGTTTAGTTTATGTTTACTGTGTTTAGGTTTGAGGTCTGAGGTCTCTCTTTGTTTTATCTCTACAGGCCAGTTTCAAACTTGGTGGTCAGTTTGAGTGGCCTTGGGCCCCAGGTTTGAGTGGCCTTGGGCCCCAGGCTGTCAACTTTACTTCACATATTATAAATTTTGCTCAGACTACAATTGATGAATGAAATGGTAGATAAGGTTCCCAACCGTAGATAGATGAAATCATAGTAAATTAAACTAAACAGTGTGGGAAAAAATTGGCCCATATTAGAAAACAAATTACTGCCCTACCCCAAATAAGGAACTCAGAATAAATCCCTGTATCAATAGCCCATCAAAAGAAACTAGTTTGCAGAGCGTTCCTTTCAAGGAAGAATTCTGTTGGTGCATTATTAGTAAGGTATATAGATTCGATCATGCTCTATAGTGGACTATATGAGGATCTCATGTTGATCCTCACCATTATAAATATATTCTATACTCTGAGGGGGAGGCTTCAACCTCTTAGTAGATGCTAGTGCAGTCTGTCTGAAGGACAGAGGCAAAGCCTATAGTAAATGTGGTGGGACTGGAACTAGAACTAGGACTATGACTGTCAGAGAAGGCATAATAAATCTCCCCCTGAGTGTCTCCAAGGGACCACATTTGGCTTGTCTTTACATTTTTTCTTGTTCCTAACACAAGTAATATAGGTTTCTAAACTCCCCACACACACACTGATAACAATGAAACTATGGACAGTTGGTCTTGGGAACTCCAATCATTGGAAAGGAAATAAAATCCCATCAGCGCCTTGACGCGGTGAAGAGGTGTTGGATCACTATAATATAAAGCTAAATACTTCCATGTGCAGAATAAAACCTTTACTTTAGAATTTTTCTTCACTGGCATTATTGCATTGTAAGAGGAAAAGGATTTACTGTATATTCGTAAAATGTTGCAAATTGTAGGGCCTATTGAAGAAATTACTTCTCAGGTTGCAGCCTCTGGAGAATTTAGTGGAGTGATGAAGTGAACTCCATGGAGATGGAGTGTCCTGGAGAAACAACCGTGTGGAACATTAGTTCTTTTTTATCAAGGTATTCACAGACAAGATTTCCTTTTTACTCATGATATCTTCAAATTGGTCTTGTTTTTTCTTAGTGGCAGCTTGTATGAAATGTCATGTCCCCCTACCAATCATTCAATACGCTAGAAAAGGTGAAGGAGATAGTTAAAGTCTGTTATCTCTAAACCAAATAGTGAACTGGGAAATGTATTTTATTCAACACACATTAAAATGAATAATGTCATGCTAACCAGGACTTCCAGAATGATAAAGCTGGTTCATATCTGATATATCTTCCCTATATCATAGGCAAAATATATACACTAGTAGCTAGAGGCTACGTCAACTGCACAATTTTGAAAATTCAAGAAAAACACTATGGACAATAACTTTTGAATAAATGTTGTGTTTATAAATATTACAATTTACCATGACAAACTTAGTCTGCCCACTGACATAAGATGTGAACGGGTGTGGGTCCCGAGTGCCGTTGCTGCAGTTTCTCCTACTCCTGCAATTAGCTGGATCTCAGACACAGTCGGAGACCCTAGGGAGAAGACAAAGGCAATTACTGCTCCTGCCTTCTACTTTCTTCACTGCATAGTCCTGAAGAAGCAATATGTTGTAAATGAAGGAGCTGGGTCTCAGAGTGTGGGGCGTGAACGGGCAAAAGCAGGTGTGACTATGACTGTGTGGGCGTACATAAATTAAAAAACGGCCATGGCGAGAGGTGCTCAGGTGATGTCAGCCTTAGCACATCTGACTAATCTGCATATTTTTTAAACTCTAATTCTGGAAAATCATGCCATGCCTGCAATAAGAACAGTTTGAGTGGGCTGTATGAGCATTATAGCCCCTTCAAGTCTAAATTTCACTTCCTACATAAGGTACTAGAATCAAGCTTCTTTGAGAATGGAGGATGTGTCCCTCCCACACTGACAGCAAGTGACAAGTCCCCCTCCCCCACTGACCACAGACAAGTGACAAATCCACCCCCCACTGACAACAAACAAGTGACAAGTGAAAAAGTGGTTCACCTACCCCCAAAGACAACAGACATCCCCCCAACAGACATATTCTCATGCCACTTAAAGCGTTGCTACAACCCTATTGCTATTATTTTTAGGACTGTATGACCTTTTGATCACTTTTTATTGATTTTTTTATATTTACAAAATGGCAAAAAGTGCCATTTTCCGTTATGGGGTTAAACACTGTGAAAAAACAATATTATATTTTGATAGATTGAGCATTTTCGGATGCGGTGATACCTAATGTGTTTGTGATTTTTACTGTTTATTTATATTTGTATTAGCTCTCTCTAAAGGGGGTGATTTGAATTTTAAGGTTTTTTTATTATAATTTTTTTAAACTTTTTTTTTATTTTTACTTTTACTATTTTTCAGACTCCCTAGGGTACTTTAACCCTAGGTTGTCTGATTGATCCTATCATATACTGCCATACTACTGTGTGGCAGTATATGGGGATTTTCATCCTCATACTTTACAATGTGCAATTAGCACATAGTAATGAATGGGTTAAGTACAGACAGCCTAGGGTCTTCGGGAAGATGGCCGCGCAGCAAAGACTTACCGGCTATGGAGAGGGCTCAGCCGACCCGTGATGTGCCATTATGTCACGGGTCGGGAAAGGGTTAAGATGTCACATACAGTAGTTTGCCATAACATGCTACAGAATTTTGGCTCATGTTGATGACTAAGCCAAAGAATATGTGGTTTGAATCTGGGCTAGAAAGTAAAAAAAATGTTTCCTTGAAACACATCTTTTGTTATTATATCCAACAGAAAATGGTGAAGTTGCAGGAGTCAGTTTGTTTTCTGGACCATTATGCTTTCTATTTCTTAGATACTAGTGAAATTAATTTACAATAATATGTGTCGGCTATGCTAAGGCCCTGACCTCTGAAAAATTAATGTTCAAATTAATAAGAAAAAAGCAAAAAAAGAAGGAAAAGACTTCTAGACTAAGCATAGACATAGGCTCTGCACCAATCACACCAAGAGTCTTGTGATTTTATACTGTGAAGCTCAGTGACATTTAAGATAATACACGTTTTCACAGTATAAAAGCAAATCATGTAATTTACTTCTTTCAACAACCTTTCACTCAGCGGGGGTAAAAATAAAATTCAAAGATGACAAGTAGGGTTTTATATATATCTAATATATATATACCAGTATATACACTCACTGGCCACTTTATTAGGTACACCATGCTAGTAACGGGTTGGACCCCCTTTTCCCTTCAGAACTGCCTCAATTCTTCGTGGCATAGATTCAACAAGGTGCTGGAAGCATTCCTCAGAGATTTTGGTCCATATTGACATGATGGCATCACACAGTTTCCGCAGATTTGTCGGCTGCACATCCATGTTGCGAATCTCCCGTTCCACCACATCCCAAAGATGCCCTATTGGATTGAGATCTGGTGACTGTGGAGGCCATTTGAGTACAGTGAACTCATTGTCATGTTCAAGAAACCAGTTTGAGATGATTCCAGCTTTATGACATGGCGCATTATCCTGCTGAAAATAGCCATCAGATGTTGGGTACATTGTGGTCATAAAGGGATGGACATGTTCAGCAACAATACTCAGGTAGGCTGTGGCGTTGCAACGATGCTCAATTGGTACCAAGGGGCCCAAAGAGTGCCAAGAAAATATTCCACACACCATGACACCACCACCACCAGCCTGAACTGTTGATGCATGGCAGGATGGATCCACGCTTTCATGTTGTTGACGCCAAATTCTGACCCTACCATCCGAATGTCGCAGCAGAAATCGAGACTCATCAGACCAGGCAACGTTTTTCCAATCTTCTACTCTCCAATTTTGATGAGCTTGTGCAAATTGTAGCCTCAGTTTCCTGTTCTTAGCTGAAAGGAGTGGCACCCGGTGTGGTCTTCTGCTGCTGTAGCCCATCTGCCTCAAAGTTCGACGTACTGTGCGTTCAGAGATGCTCTTCTGCCTACCTTGGTTGTAACGAGTGGCGATTTGAGTCACTGTTTCCTTTCTATCAGCTCGAACCAGTCTGCCCATTCTCCTCTGGCATCAACAAGGCATTTCCGCCCACAGAACTGCCGCTCACTGGATGTTGTTTCTTTTTCGGACCATTCTCTGTAAACCCTAGAGATGGTTGTGCGTGAAAATCCCAGTAGATCAGCAGTTTCTGAAATACTCAGACCAGCCCTTCTGGCACCAACAGCCATGCCACGTTCAAAGGCACTCAAATGACCTTTCTTCCCCATACTGATGCCCGGTTTGAACTGCAGGAGATTGTCTTGACCACGTCTACATGCCTAAATGCACTGAGTTTCCACCATGTGATTGGCTAATTAGAAATTAAGTGTTAACGTGCAGTTGGACAGGTGTACCTAATAAAGTGGCCGGTGAGTGTATATTTGAAAGAAGTATAAAGGACCCGACAGCTCCTGGATTAATGACTACACTTTCTAGATGGTCAGTATTTAAATAATGATCTTCCAAAGACCTGAAGTAAAAGGGAGACATTTTAGCAAATTTAGCAACTTTTTTCATATTTTGACTGTTATTGTGAAGGCAAAATACACAGCAAAAAATCAAGATGCTGATAAGTTCTTATTCTGAATAACTAAGCTACAGAGCTTCTTTTCGTAAATTGTGGATACTTTTCCTTCCTCTTAGGGTAATATTTCAATGCCCTATGAAACGATTCATCATTATTACATCTTCACATATTTATTGTTACAACTAGAGATAAACAGGATTACTTTATCGGCAAATTGACACCCCTACCTACTAGCCAGGGGTGTCACCAGGGGGACAAACCCGAACCCTTGACCCGAACTTTAAGTTTGGATCCACTCATCTCTAGTTACAACCACATTTAGATAAAACCTACTAAATGACTTTCAGGGTGTAATTTCCACTTTTTATTAATTCAAACTATAAATAAACAAGAAAAGTTCACACATTACAACGGATCACTGACATCAAGAAAAAGCAATGATGGTGATATTCTTGTGACCAGATCTGCTTGTGTACAGATGGAACACAAGATTTCCATGTATCAGCCAAGAAGAACCAATTGCTGCACAGGTGAAAATCCTTGGGGGATAGTCATTCATTAAGCCAGGAAGAGCAATGTGGTATTAAGACGGCCATTTGTGACCTAAAGTGATTGCCCCAATACACTGGTTCTGGTTTCTCAAGAAATTGCAACCACAATTGTAAAAAAAAATTAAGATGTTTGAGTCCCTTTAACAGCTCAGACTGCATCATAATTCCAAATGTGAAGTGCCTAGGTTAACTTGGATTAGACAATATATTGCTTAGTAGTACAAGTGCCATGTCCATCAGAGTTCCACCCTCTCTCTACTTTGGTGTCTTTCATAAATTTCCCTAATATTTCAATTTGTACCAGCAATATTAATCATAGTCATGTTCAACCCTACCCTAACCCCAAATAGTGCCATTATTACCTTATTTTTCTCATATCCACCATTGGTGCGATTACACATTGCTGTAATGAAGTTCACATTATCAGTGCTGTGTGGAGAGCAAAGAAAGTCAGCCATCTCCCAATCTTTTCTTGGCTCTGGTAATTTAAGAGACTGGAATATTACTCCTTATTACGTTGACCAGATGGATCTAAAGATATGTGATGAGTCAGCAGCACTTGACAGCAAGTCATTATTCTATTACTTACTTCATGTATCCAGAAATACCTGTACTTTAAGGAAAACAGCCAAGAAGGACGGATCACTCAAACAATGATTGACATGTGGTCTACCTGCTGGAGGAAAGCCTAGAGCCTACACTTGTTTGTAATTGCTCTCTTTGAAATGGAGGAATTAACTCTTTCCCTGTCAGAATTGTCAGTAAGGAAAGACTGGCAGTGCTAGACAGCCTTCTGTGGAAAATAGGAATTACTTTAGCTTTATATTAGCAACTCTAACTTTTTAGGTAACCATTTATTATCATCTTTCCTCACAACCATTCATTGCATTAGTGACAGGCCCTTTTTTGTTTTTGCATTTATATTTTTCACTCACCACCTTCAAAATTCTATAATTTTTTTTATTTTTTTTGCTTTCACTATGCACCCCAAATGACATTTCTACTTTATTCTTTGTTTCTTTGAATTTCTTTTGAATAATTCTTCATTTTGCCATTTTCTGGTGCTAATAACTTTTTCATACAGTGTATGGAGCTTTGGATGGTGTCATCTTTCTTTGGGACTTTCAATTATGCCATTTTAAGGACTTTACACCCTTTTGATCACTTTCAATTGAATTTTTTTTATATTTTTAAAATAATGAAATCCTAGGTTGTCCGATTGATCCTACCATATACTGCCCTAGTCAGGATGGCATCACAGGAAGCGTCAATCTTCATTCGCCATCAGCTTTGCCGGAGGCAATGGCCATGCTAACACCTGCGATCTGTGGTAGTGGCGGGTGTTTGCTTCAATATGCATTGCCAGACGTTAAGGGGTTAAAAATTAATCTCAGTTCCATTGGCATATACGATCACAGTGCGTATGTGCTGGCAAGCTGATGGACATCTAGGTTAAAGCAAAAAAGCAACTTTTAGGTTTCTGCAGCATAACAGTATGAGGAAAAATGTATGTCTCCAAGTCATCACTAGCAATTTTGATTAGTAAATGGTTAAAATACGAGGTATTGTCTTTCTTAGATACAGACGTGGGGAGGGAAGTCAAATATTATGCAATTGTGTCAAAATGTACGCATAAATTAGACAAACTAAATAGATGGTGCATCGTTCAACTACAGCAGATTTATCATTCAGTATCAGAGACCAACTTTCCTCTGCTTTGTTTTGCAATACTTTTGATAAATCACCCCCACTGTCCGGGATATTTGACTCTACAAATCGTCAACAAAATAGGAGTACAAAAAGAGTACATTCATCAGCCAAAACATAATACCAAAATCTAGTAGCCCAGAAGATGATGGAATTTTCTGGTGCATGCGCAGTTTCCAAAAGAAGCGAAGCTGACTACACCTCCCTAGAATTTCGGGGCTGCACACCAGACTTTGGGCCTTAAACCACAGACAGTTTACATATGCACATATATGAGCATACCTTTAACTTAAGGCTCTTCTCTGTATATTACTCATGATATAAAAATCATCAATTATGCTGCATGATAGATAGAATAAAATGTAACTTACAACATGTCATTCATCTCTGTCTGACAATTGGAACGGAAGAGTAAGGAAAATCATGCACCTAGTTTTTCAGAAAATGATATACTGTACCTTGAATTTCAGCCAATTTCTCTTACTTGATAAATAGACTTATTTTATATTGGAAATAATAATCTAAAATCTTTTGCAACCAGAAACTGTTATTTTGTGATCCAAGCTCCCAAATATATTCATAAGTTGTATTTTGAAATCATTAGGGAAACCTAGCATCTAGTAGACATAGTAAAAGTGTACAAGTACTGACAGTGTAAAACAGTGCTAAGCTTTCAAGTTACAATACATGTGTACTTAAGAAAAAACTTACACAAGACACAAGCTTGTAGTCAGCAGAACACAACCTCTTATTGTGCCTTATCTGAATAGTGTTGGGTACATCCATTGTGCGCGGACCTCTCTACAGTGCGTTATTGTTATGGATTTCCTGAAGTTACAAATTGTTTCGTGTTATCTTCAGATTTATTTTCCCCTTTTTAGGCATAAAAGTTTCATTCTATTCTTCCTGTGTGTATTGGACCCATTGTGTCATAGTCACACCAGCATCTTAAGGTCCTGATTGTAATACCAATAAATAGCAGTACATTGTATGTAATAACTTCTTGAGTCTGGCCCACTCTTAATACTACTTAGATACTGAATACTGAGATACCATTTGATAGGATGTGTCTTTGGAACATAAAACTCCCCATCGCCTATGCATCCTCCTGGGAGCTAAATGCAAGAAAACAAGATTAGAAATCTATTTCCATTAATCCTGTTAATCCATTGATGTCACAGGTTGAAACTTCAGCAAAATAAGCATTCTATGGAAAAAGATTTTCAGAGGTAGAAATGGCAGCATACTGGTAGCCTCTGCTTGACGCAAACGTGTCTATGTGTCCTTGTGCCATTTACTTAGACCTACGACATTAGAGTCTGTAAATATCAGTGACACTAAAAGCTAGTATACAAACAGAAGCTAAACCGTGTGTCAGTGTCTCGCTGCCACAGCTATTTCTAAAAGAAACCTGGGGATTTGATCAGTATGTTACCTTCCATCACATTACCTGCAGTACAAGGGACCCCCGACATTACATCACAAATCTTGGAGAAGAGGTTTGGAAAATTTGTAATTTCCTGAACTGTACAATACTGTGGATGGGACACATGAAAATGCATACAACAAAACCTTGCATGATACACAGTTTGTATTTATCTTGAAGGTTGACCTTCAAATGTAGATGATATTTCCATTTTTTTTACAGTTTACAGCAACCAATTACAATAAAATTACATTTTCCAACACAATTGATTGGCTGCTATGACTGTTCAATTTCTTGGCGATATCTGCTTGTAGGAAAGTATTGTGCCAACAACACTGCCAATCTGTTCCCAAGGGATTGTCAAACTTTTTCAGAATTTGGAAACCTGCCACAATTATTTTCTCATAGATCCTGGTTGTGCAGGAAAGTTGAATGGCAAATTTGATAAGTGCTGGAATGGCAGAATGCTTTTTTATTCAGTTTTACTAGCTACTGTACCTAATGCATGAATGCACAGAACATAAGAACAACCATCAATTAAAGGACTTCAAGGTGATTGTTCTATTCATCAGGAATTAATGTTTTCAACTTCTGAAATGTCTTTCAGAACTGGATTCAGAAATTAGAGGGGTATTCTCATCTTATGAAGTGGTGTGTATCCCTAGGAATATCATTCATTTACAATGCGTTGGGTTCTACTAAGTGGCGGATTAAGTGTCCCATGGGATGTTCACATGACTAGGGACTCCAGCGTCCAAATCAACTGTGTGCCCTGAGACCTAATATGGCCTAATCAGCCCCGTACTGGCTCTTCTTTAATTAAATTTCCACAGCAGAGTCTCCCTTTACAGAAATGTCCACAACAGAACCCCCCTTTAATAAAATGTCCACAGCAGAACCGCCCTTTTGAGAAATGTCCACCACAGAACCCCCCTTTTAAAGAAATGCCCACAGCAGAGCCCCGTTTTAATGAAATGTCCACAGCAGAGCCCCACTTTAATAAAATGTCCACAGCAGAGCCGCCCTTTACATATAAGTCACAGCAGAGCCCCCTTTAATGAAATGGCCACAGCAGAGCCCCCTATAATGAACTTTGCATTGCAGAGTCCACCCCCATTAATGAACTGTCCACAGCAGGGCCCCCATAAAATAAATATCCACACTGAGCCCCCTTGAAAAAAACAATCTCTATACTCACTTCTGGTTTCTTCTCCCCGCCGTCTTCTCCTCTTCCTTCCCTTGCATTGTGCAACACCATGACGCCTTGCGACCCCGCCACTTAATAGTGTATGTGCATCGGCATGAAGAGGAGAAGACAGAACCATGAGGCCAGGGAGAATAAGCAACAAATCAGTGCTGAATATCCACAGCTGACATTCCATATTACACAGCTGAGCTGGCAGCTTAGATAAGAAATGTTGGGAGAGAGTACAGCAGCACTAGGAACCTCTCTGCTTCTAGTCATTTATTTCCCCCATGTGGTCTTCAGCACCTAGGCTCCATGAAGTCATATGGCCTCTGACACCCTCTGGGATAAGAAGACTGCCTGACTGCCTTTATGGATGTGTGTATGTGATGTGTTTATATTTTCTATGAGTTTATATGTATATTATATTTGTAATGTGTAAATGGTGTATGTTTATGTATATACTGTATATGGTGTGTTTATACTGTATTTATCTGATTATAATATACATGTGTGTATTTGATATGTGTATACTGTATGTATAAGTGTAGAAATGTATATAAGAGTGTAAGAGTGTAGAACTAAATGTGTGGGATTCTATAAACATGTCAAAGTATATATATATATATATATATATATATATATATATATATATATACATATATATATATATATATATATATATATATATATATATATATATATATTTTTTTTTTTTAAAAGGAAGGTCGCTATGGGACCCAACCTCTCCTAGTTATGCTAACGCCCCTGCAATTATGCTACATACGTTCCCAACCTTAGTCCTTATGCACACGAACATTGGGGATGTGTAAAAGTTGCTGTTCCAATGGCTAGAACATTTTCTCATGCATTTCTATGGGTTCATACACACAACTGAGTTTACACCGCCTCGTGTATGAGCCAACTGCTCGAGATGCAAATTCGTATCACAGGTCCTGTAGACTGTGTGATGACAGTAGAAAAAACTGCCTGTGCTGCAAACAACCTGGTAAATCACACCTTCGCATGCAGGTAATCTTAAACTGGCCACCAATCTTTTATTTTCCTCTCTGCCTTTCTTCTGCACATCATAATAAAGCCTGGATATTAGGACTTACAAATGGTCAGATTAGTATTAGAAAATCTTAAACAACCTACTTAACAGTCAAGTGATGGGTCGTGCCGCAACCCTGCATATGCAAACAGCTAGACGCAACACAGTACAGAATCATAATACCTATCATTCTCAGCAGGGACAGAACTACTGCCGTAGCAGCTGCTACAGGGCCCCCAGTGTTAGGGGCCCAGCAACCTACCTTGCCACACTAAAGAACGGAGGATGTGTACCACAATGCTCATCTTCCACTGTAAACAGCTGAGGTAGGAGATTAGATAAGAAATATCTTAGGAGGGGATAACAGGGCTAGGAGTCTCTTATCGCCCAAATTCCTCCATGTGGTCAGCGGCTCTATGAAGTCATATATGTGGCATAAATGTGTGTAAGAGTATATAAATGTGTGTATATTCAAATATGTTTATACAATTCTACACTCCTATACTCACACGTGTGAGTGTACAAGTATGTATATTCTCTTAGAGGAAGGGCCAGCTCAGCATAGATGATCATAGTGCCATCACTTAATCAGATGGATCTTTTCAGGGTGAGCTGGTGCCGGGGCTTACTTTTGTTAGTGTTATTAACCGCTGTATTGGTTTTTAAAGTTTATAGCTGTAGCTGCTTCGGCGCCACATGTGCACGACTGTGTGGGCGCCTACATAGGAACTGCCGGAGACATCGAAAGTAAGCCCCGCCACCAGCTCACCCTGAGCTGGTGCTCAGTATTTACAGCTTACCCCTACCATTTGAACTGGTAGGTTTCCTTTAAGAAGTAGCTGAATTTTACAGAGCAACTTTACATTTTCTTAGTTGGACAGTTTATTCTCCACTCCCCAATTTTTTCTGCCTGAGGAAAAGAATTCAATCAGGCTTATATGTCCCCATGAAAATAACCATCAACTACATATCACAGGGAGCGATATAACTGCCATGCTTTCAAGAGGAGGTGGCAAAACAATTTTCTGAAAGAGACACAGCCCGACCTGTGCGCCAATAAAACTTGTAAAACTTAGTATGATGCTTTTATTTATTGTGCCTTATGAGGCCTCGCATCATTTTTTCTAATCTCAGCATTTTTTACCTGCGGAAATATATCCCTTTCTAATCGACAAAACTTCGGAGCTTTAAATTCAATGGTTAAACTTCTTCTGGCTTTTCCCCCCGTTAAATTATATCTTGCATAGAATACATAGATTTTTCCTTCCATCGCCATTTCTTACATTGATTGCAATACTTATATATGTAAATCCAAGGTTATGAATATGCAATGGAAACTTGGGCGATGAAGAGCCCTTCACTTCATCATGTCTTATATTTGTTATTGGCAGCTTGCCAGCACTGAAGGAGTTAATGTAATCAGTGTCCAAAATGTTTTATATCCCCCTGCGCGGCTATAAGTCTGGTAAATAGCAATGCGCTAATGGGTTGCAGAGAATGCATTTATCTTTGGAAGTGGGAGGGAAGCCTTTGTAATTCAGTAGTTATGGAAATCAACCACAGTATCAAGCAAAATCTATTATCCCAGTGCAGCCCATTTGTATTCCTGGAATATTTATGAAAATTACTACAGATTTACTAATATATGGGTTAAAATTAGACGAGCTAGATTTATCTTGATTTGATACTTCATTGGTTGGAAAAGTTGTACATGTGGATGGACTTTCTGCTTTCGGAATGCGGCAGCCTAATTAAATCTCACTTAACAGCAGATTACATTACTGCTACATTTATTAACAAACGTAGGGGGCTTTTAAATGAACATTCTGTCAAAGGATTCAACAACTTGCATAAATCATGACTTTCAAAGAATGTAATAGAAAAAGCGGTTATGCATCGCCAGCTCATATCATTTATGTTGTGTAGTGTTGCAAACGTGATCTGCTTCTGAAGCACGCATTCATCCACACCGCATTTACTACAAAGCCCCAAATTATAGGGACACAACAGCCTGCTTATTTTATCTCCCCGCACACCTACAATGGGACCAGACAGACGGGTCGCGGGGGTGTCAGGCGGCTTTTGTTTTCTACAAAATGGAAACTAATATGTAAACAAAATACAGTGCAAAATGATCAATACGGTGAATGTCCAACCACTTTCTGCCTGCCCCATCAACCATTTTATACTGAAAAGTGCAGTTACGATGTCAGGTAAACGTTTATAAAGCTTTCAATTTAGCTTTTTTGCTTGGAGTAGAAAGAAAGTTGCTGAAAGTCTGCCTAACCTAATAACAAACGGTGCATAAATTGATAGAAAAGTATGGATATATGAGGAATAATTCCCAACATTATATGATTTGATCTCAGCATATTTTAGCAGTTTACCCCATTTAAGGCTTGATCAAAATGCCAGCAATTACTACACAAATGACATTACCCTGCATGAAACTACCCAGAGAATCACTCTCCCTCACATTACATAGAACAATCTGATGCCATTTTGGACACCCCTAGCCATCCACGCTATATTTAAACAAGATTATTTGACCCAGAAAACATTTTCACATTTCTTGATTGTCAGTTCTGCTGTTTATGTGCCGACCCCGTGCTCTTTCAGCAGTAGACAATATTCAGCATGGTCACCCAACATGCAGTGTACATCACTGATGTACAAATATTCTGGTTCCTTTACATGTTAACATCTTAAGTTACAAAAACAGAGACTTATTCCCATAAGATGAACGCTGGACATTTATCATTCATTGCACACCAGTTTTCTGGTGCAAGGCACACAAAGGCAATTGCAACATTTTGCCCCCTAATGCCAAGTAGGCATGACAGGCGGGGTAAGGGCAGGGCCGGGACTCAGGTTAAAGCACTGTTTACTGGTGCAGGTTATAGCACAACTCTACGGCGGGCAGAATTATTATATATACATCAATATATTTAAGAAACAAACAGTAGGCATATACTGAAATTCAATGTATTGATAAATGTATAACTGTTCAGACTACAGATTTTAATCAAGTTCAGTGTGCCTTTGTTTTCCTTTTCTTTATGTCCATTAGTATAAGACTGGGAGGATTCCTGTGGGCCAGAGATTATTAGAAGGTTTATTTCCTGCTGTCTGTCTAAGAATCTTCCAAAGAAACACGGCAGGTGTTACCCATGTCAATGTCAGATTTTATACACAATAAAAAATCATACCCCTGTGAGGTGATAGCAACACCATCACCTATTATATCCACACCTAACAAAACCTAATAAACCACTCAGGAGTAAAATGGAAAGACTTGTAGTACAAATTGTTTTATTAACTTAAATATGGTTTAAAAAACAGACAAGCTCAATATTAAGAAAAGGAAGACAGATATCAATACAATAGACAGCTCTTCAAACATTTGAAAATATTTCAATTTAAACTTTAAAATAAAAATGGTCTAACTTTTTATGTGAAATAAAATGTAATTTAAGTACTTTAACATTAAGTGTGCACCCACACATACAAAGTAATAATACATCAAACAAAAAATGTAAAAAAAATTAAAAAATACTAATATAATACTCAAAGCTGCACCTTGTAAATGAAAAGGACCTCTTACCAAAGTATTCACATATGGAATGGGATCAATACAAGGTCTATCACAGAAATCTAAAATATCAAGCCCCAACAAGATAAAGGATAGAATTCATCCAAAGATATTTACCGTACCATCATAAAGTGATCAATAATAAGGATAAATCTTTATTTTAATCAAATTCTGAAGCATTTAACAAATCATGTGGTACGGATACAAACAAAATAATGCATTATAGAGTACCGGTTATAACATGGTCATATGAAACAACAAGGTTCCTGCTCACATCAGAAATGCAGCTGACACCAGCATGTATGGAAAGAGCTTAGCCAGGAGACAACCAATATGGTTGATTTGTGGTTAATGTAGCAACAACAACAAAAAAAGAACAATTTCAAAATAGGAAATCAAAGCAGCAAATAATTTATATTATTTGCGTAATAAAAGGTTATACAATTTTCCAATATACTTTTTGTATCAATTTCTCATGGTTTTCTAGATCTCTGCTTGCTGTCATTCTATAGAAAGCTTCTATGTTTACTTCTAGTGGGTAGAAATCGTTCCATGGTCATGTGATGGACATGTAGGTGCAGGAGCCATTAGTATCAGAGTAGTCGGAGCAGTGTGATAATAACGGATCATGCACCTGCATGTCCATCACATGACTATGGACACATTTTTATTCACCGGAAGTAAACATAGAAGCTTCCTATGAAAGGACAGCAAGCAGAGATCTAGAAAATTGATACAGCGAGGAAGGTACATTGGAAAATTGTTAGAAAAACATATCAATTATTTGATGAAAGTGGACAACCCCTTTAAGCATGAGGATTTAATCCTTTCATTACCTGGCTCTTTTTGTTTCTGTTTTTTCACTCCTTACCTTCAAAACTCTATAACTTTGTACAGAGCTGTATGAGGTAATTTTTTTCTGCTCAATTTTGTACTTCCTAGTGTAAGTTTTTAATATTCCATTCTGTGTATTGTGAAGCCAGAAAAAAATTTCAAATGCTGTGAGATTTAAAAAAAATTAAAACCCTATGCACAAAAAAGTAGCTTAGGTTTTAAATATTCTGGTGCAAATAACTTCATACTGTGGTGTACAGAGCTGTGTAATGTGTCATTTTTTGCAGAACGAGCTAAAATGTTTATTGCTATTAACTTTTGATCACTTTTTATGACATGTTTCAAAATTGTGAAAGTGTGACATTTTGATTAGAACCACTATTCTTCTAAAAAGACTGTCAAGCTACCCCACCCTCCTCACAGAGGCTTATAACCAAGCTAAAGTGAATTCCTGAGGGAGGGGTGAATAGCAAGGTTGATTTCTCTTCATATAGCGAGTGTGTTTCTCACACCACATTCCTGAGGGAGTATTTAATGATGTAACAGCACCAAGTCACACAGATCCACTGTCTCTACCGCACCTGCTCCTCATTATCAGGAATTCTCTTCAGCCTTACAGAGGTGAGCAGGGGGAAGTATGTCTGTTGTTGAATATTGGCAGATAGTCCCTAATTATTTGTTCCATGGGACAAGAACTAATCAGGAACAGGGAGGCAGGGCAGTGCAGGGAACAATGGATATACAGGACTCACTTGCTGTTATTGGACTTACCTTAGGTGATCGGCATGTAAAAATTAAAAAAAAAAAATTTTTTACATTGCAGCCATGGAAAGGAACCATTTAGGGATAAGTGCAATAAGTATTTATTTTGGGTGTATTCATTTAAATGGTAGGTTCCTTTAAAAAACTTAACCCCTCCATACTTTTATCAATACTTGCCAGCTGGTTCCTTTTGGAAAAGACGTTATCTGCATGTAAATCAGGCTGAAGGGCTCTGGGGGCATTACCGGACCCCCCCCCCCCCCCACTACCCTGTTTACCTGCCTGTTGCCTCCTCTGTCACCCTCCTGCAGTCTGCATAAAGAATCAGCTGACATCAATGCATTTCAGTTTGTGCAGTTTCTTGCCTAGATGCCATGAATAACTGAGCACAGATTACCATATGCCTAATAACAAATATAGTAATATATTAGAATTTTGAGTACGTCTATGGGAATTACTTTATTATATGGCATTTCACAACTTCCCATATGTCATCATGTTTATTTGTGTTGTCTTGTTACAAAGGTTTGTGTCACGGCTGTTGTGTTTTAAATTGAAAATTATTGGTACTGCAATGCTGCATGCATTCAGAGTTATACAATACTTTTATAAGGCCAGTGTGATAATGGACCTAATGCAGAAGAGCATGGACACAGCTCATTTGTATAACAATTAACATCCCACTTACCTACAAACTATTGTGTGAATGATCAGCACATAAAGACTAGGTTTCCAAAAGGTGCTGCCTAAAAGCTTTACACTCATTCTGCAAGGAATCTTGGCTTCCATTACTTTGAAAGCAGGAAACATTGGCAATGAGAAGGTGGTAAATATTTAGCAATGTAATATATTGATACTGAATAAATGACATTCAAGAGTAAGCTCATTATAGTATTCATAAAGTGTACAACCTGATGCAGCTAAAACAAAGTAAACAAGATCCCAATTAAATGTAGACGAAATTTAAGAACACCGCAAATATACAAACCGCATAAAGAACTATGGGCATGGGGAGAATGCAGCTTATTTCCTTCAGTCTTTTAGGACTTTAAGGCCGATGTAACCCCATTTCACCTCATATATAACTTTTTAGTGACCTAACTAAAATACTTTCAGTTTTTGCATAGTCTTTTTCTGACAAAGGTACCAGTCACACTAGACAAACGTAGTGCTAGGCACAGATCCGCCATGTGCCATATGCCTTAAGATTTTTAATAGGCATCAACCAGAAACGGTAAGTTCTGAAAGCCATCAAATGATCATGTGAGCACCTTAGTGTGTTAGCAGACACATATGTAGGAGAGGAATCCCCCCTATTAGTAGGTATAGGGACATAGCACAGCCGCATCAGGAGAAAAGGAAAAAAGCTTAAACACAACTTACTTCCACAAGGAAAAGCAATAAAAAGAATTTAAAAATATAAACCTATACAACGCTCATGGTATTTGTTCAGTGACCACAAGAAAAATAAACGTACAAAAAAAAAAATTAAAGTCATATGCATCCCAAAGCTATGTCTTGTGAGAAAATAAAACCCCCTAAAACATCTCTGTTAGAAAAATGGTGGGTCTTGGGAAATAGGAATCTATAAATATCCTTTTTAATTAAGGAAAAGGATTTTCATTGTGTAAAAGATAGAACTTAAGATGGGCAAGAGATTAGTAATGTTACACAGTGAGTGGGTGCGAATTTGCAGTTAAAAACTGTCGAAAATTAAATTTTTTCTTTTTAAGTAAATTTATATAATATATGTATCTAAAAGTGGTTTCAATAAAACTAAAACTTGTTGCACAATACCTCAGGTAGCCGCTTGTTTATTGTGATGGAAAAATAAAAAAGTGATATACCTTTGTATAATATGCTGTGTCAAGTAGGGGGCAGGGGATTTTCAGAGCTCTGCAAATAAAATACACCATAGGGCCAAGTGTTGTATGAAATGTTGGGCAGCACGGTGGCTTATTGGTTAGCACTACAGCCTTGCAGTGCTGGGAACCTGGGTTCAAGTCCCAGGGTTAACATCTGCAAAGAGTTTGTAGGTTCTCTCCATGTTTTTGTGAGTTTCCTACGGGTCCTCCCACACACCAAAACATACTGGTAGGTTCATTAGATCGTGAGCCCCATTGCGGACAGGGACAGATTTGGTAAGCTCTGTGCAGGGCTGCGTAATCTGTAGGTGCTATATAAATAATTATTATTATTATTAAAGGGGTTGTCCGAGTTTTGAAAAAAAACTATAGGTGACCGGGAGCGGGCTGCTTAAAACAATAAAGATGTACTTACCTTCCGGTGCCCTCCGGTATCCAGCGCTGCTGTCGCTCCGCTCCGGGCGCCATGTAAACAAACATGGCCGCTGGAGCAGCGCTGCATTCAGCTTCCGGACGGACCCAACAACCTTCCGGCCCGCATTCACAATGCTGTGAATAGGGATGTATAGGCGTACCCGGCCACGGCCGGGCCGGAAGCTGGATACAGCGCGACTGGAGCAACAACAGCGCTGGATACCGGAGGGCACCTGAAGGTAAGTACATCTTTATTGTTTTAAGCAGCCCGCTCCTGGCCACATATAGTTTTTTTTTTTCGGAACTCTCGGACAACCCCTTTAATCATGTGTTGACTGCAAGTACTGTAGATTTGCTGTCCATCTAAGCTAGACATAGGATCGGCTTTCAAGCGCCGCTCACCCCCGCCCCTCTCCATAGAGGAACATTGCGCACTGCGCCGTACTCCGGGAAGAGATAGGACATGTCCTATCTTTTCACAGGTTATGGAACGGTACAGTGCCGCACTTGTGCGGCACCATACTGCTCCTGTAGGGCACCTGCCGGCTAAGGCGGATGTATATACGCCCCCCATATGTGTGTGAATATAGCTTGAGAGAGTATGAGTTCACTTCAGACCCTACAACAATCAGCTGTTCCAGCAGCCTCCTGACACTGGATTAATAGAGGAGATAGAGCAAGCAGAGCAAAGTTTCTGAACCACTTCAGGGTATAGGTTCTAGCACCCAGATGGAGAGGTCATCATTAAAAAAATGGATGTACAAATATGTTCTCCTACAGAATAAAATAAAAAATAATGATGCTTAAAGGCGCCAAAATGCAGAAATAAAAAAACATTGGAAAATGTACACATTACGGCTTCTTTGAAAAGTGAGATCTACTATAAATAGTGCAGTATTACATTTTTCAACACACACTACAAAGTCACAACTGAAGACTAGATTATCATGGTTCATGGATTACAACTAGTGTTGAACAAACATGGACAGCTAAATTTTTGACCCTAAATGGAGGTGCGCAGCACTGATCATGGGTGTTACCAGTTGGGTTTACAAACAGGTTTTTTAAAAATTCCAGATTCGGATGAACTCCAATCCCAAATTTTAATGTGTTTGCTCTAGCCACCCTATCCATTGTTGTCTTTGATTTGAAAAACATGAAAAAATGTCATATTTTCAATAAATTTATTGGGCCCCCAGTAAGATATTTACTCTTTCTGTGAATTACATGATCTTAATGTTGGTGGCAACAGCTTTATACTTTTAGAGTATTTACAGGGAAATGTGTTCATGCTTGTAATCTTTTTACAATTTGTCGCTGCACAGAAGGAACCCGCTGCACTGCCATGGATCATATTTTTTTTTTCAATTATTTTTCACTTGATTCGCACCTGTCAGTTTCTGCTTTTCCACAGCGGCACCTAAAATTTAATTGCTTCCTCGTGTTTTCAGTGAATAATAGAAATCCTCAGCACCGTTAATCTTATATTACAAAAGGAATGTGTAAACCGACATTTATACCCAGTCTATACTCTACCCTTCACAATAGCTGCAACAAAATCTATAAGAATTAAATAGAACTTGGCAACTCTAGTCTTTAAATAAAATGATGTGTTATAACAAAATAATTTCATTTCAGCAAATCGTGTTATCCAACAGTGATATAGTTAACCTCATGGATGTTCACATTCACAACGGCAGAGCACCATGAACAGGTTCCAATAGGTTCATTTACCATCATGCATCCACCCATAACGCTCAAAAACATTTCTGGTATTTCCGCAACATAAAATCAACAAAACGCTTCTTTCATCATTCCCTGCTTAACACCCCCTTGTGGCCTTCCAGCTCTTAAAATCGTCCAGCCTCTAATTTCAATACTGCTGCCCAGTAAATCAAGATGACCCCTGCTTTCTCTTTTATGGCCAATCTCTACTGATTAGTGGATACCCATCAACTTTCATTTCTCTGTGTGAAAGAGGAGAGTTTTTTTCATCTCACATCAGATTTTAGATAAATTAGCCTTTGGCGGAGCGAGGAGGATGAGAACCTGAGCGCCTCCGTCTCATTTCAATAGGTATAAAAGTTTATTTTCTCCATACCGCGGGGGCTCCGGAGGAAGCGCAAAGAGGCTCCATAGAGAGCATAAGGTACCAAGGGTGGCATATGGGACAGTCTACCACCGAGAAAATGGTGGTAGATGTCCTTTAAACTCAGATAACCCCTTTAAAGGAAAAGGTGTGTGCCCCCTCCGTCAGGATCTGTTTAGCATCTTATACCCTGCTTTTTACAAAAAAGGACTTTTAAAAGTCTGCAAATGAGGCCCGAGGGCATGCATGCTCCACAGGTGTTAATGGAGCCTAGAGCTCCTCAGACTCATCTGCTTTGCAGTGTGTGTATAGGATTTACCCAAATCCTGTGCACTACAATGCCACTGTACTACTGTGGATTTTCCACATTGGAAATCCATATTTAATATGCAAAATGTATGGGTGCCCTAAAGAGGGTTTCCATAATAATTATAAGCACCATTTATCCATAAAATAGGTCATAAATATCAGATTATGGGGTACCCTTTAGGATTATAAATAGTTGGAGCAATATTTACATTACCTATTGTCGTTTTTTGGGGGTATAAGTTCAGGATTCCAATTGACTTTCTTTTTGAGTGACCCCAATGCGTGCCTACATTTAAGCAATCCCAGTACAGTGTGTCTTCATAATACAGAGGCTGTTTTGAAGCTATTCCTTATTCCGGCACATGAAGTAATGAGATTACACAAGAATCCATGTGGCTTATGTTCAGTTCAACTCTTATTACAGGTGTTCAGGTGTCCCAACTGTAATTCACTAGTTACGTTAACCCAAGCCCTATATTTAATGACTATTATCACATAAAGGTATATAGATATCTTAGCCTTTGGGAACAGATGTTCTCAGTGTAGCATGAATCCACTCACTATGTAAATTAAATCTACATTTACCAAGTACAATCCTTATTCCAGTCAAATCTATTTATTTCCTTCATGCGTATGGAAATAGGAAGATTGTTATGCACATTTTTAAATTACCCCTTGCTGAATTTCTCTTGATTTCGTATTTTAGTTTAATTGTATAACCGACCAGAATCTTAGTGGATTCCAGTAAAAGCTATAATTATCATAAGATTCTTTATGCTGTTTTTCAT
This sequence comes from Engystomops pustulosus, assembly GCF_040894005.1. Lineage (NCBI taxonomy): Eukaryota > Metazoa > Chordata > Amphibia > Anura > Leptodactylidae > Engystomops > Engystomops pustulosus. Next base: position 54,507,758 of record NC_092414.1, on the reverse strand, counting down.
TGACCAACGAATATCATGAATTATTTTGTGTTTAAAAAAAGCTGAACAGCGCTTCATGAGAATATTTTGCAAGTTGCATGTGGCTTGCTAAAATTATAGTGCATCATTTTAGCAAGAAAAATCTGAAAATAATACTTTGCGCTCCTCAGTGAAACAAGTTAACCCCATGTTTGACTTCAATAGAAATCAATAGGGCTATAGAATGTTACAGAAGAAAATATCAGTCTGGATTTTGAATGACGTAGATGAAGATGAAATCAGGAGCAACTTCAGTGGATGTAATGAGTTATGCACAATAAAGCCAAGGTGAGACAATGGGTCACATTTACCTGTCCAACGGAGTTCACCGAAAGTGCATTGTCTGACAATAGCGCACTGTCCGCGATTCACTAAGATCGTGCGCCCAATATACTACATGTGACGCTTCCCTGCTCAGGTCCACCGGAGTTTACCTTCTTCTTCCTGGTGCATTTAAGTGCATTGTCTTGCGACACAATTTGAAAGTTAAATCCCGCTCTCAGTGCGAATCTGCTGGATCGTCCAACGGCGCGCCACCCCAATTTGTGTTGCATGGAAGCCAATGCATGTGTGACACAATCCCAGCACAGACACCTTTTAAATACCGGTTGAAGCCATGCAAACCCTGAAAAAGGTTCAAAGTCAGACATAAGTACAGTGCACGATCCTTAGCAAATGAGCCCCAATGGCTTCCATTGGATGATGGTGGCTGGAGTTTGTAGTTGGGAATTCGTTTCAAAGCTGACACATAATAAGACTTTATAAAAAGAGAATCTACAGAAGGAAGCTTGGACACACCCCTGGTGCACTTTGAAGTTTGTTTGCATAAAAATAAAAAATAACAAATCATTGGAGAAAAGGAAAAGCTAATGTCTGGGAAACTTATAAAATGTCCTAAACAATTATGTCTTAACTAAAGATTGTGGAATAGATATTCATACATTTTAGTGCAAGTTTTATACTTGGTTCCAGTGGAACAGAAACTGTGAATGGCACAGCAGTGCACTTGTCCCTATTGCTCCATTGATGCTATGGATGCAGGGCAATGAGCTTACATTTATCAACAGTTCTGTGCAGCTGGTTTTGTTGGACTAAACCACTGGATATGGTATAATTGGCATGACGCAGGTTGAAAATCCTCCCCACAGGACAATTAGATCTGAGGTTCAACTGCCAGGGTCTCACACATTACAAGGTCTAGAAAACAATTATGGTATTATTGGATCCTTTTTATGATTAATAATCTAGGAAATGCACTGGTCCATTATGGATTAAAGGTGGCTCTCAGCAATACAACTATCACTAGTTACCAATGCCATCCCGTATCATGACATGCTAGTTAACCCTTACTATCAGCTTCACTGTAACCTTCAGAACATGACTCCTGTCCAGCCTGTGATCTGTTGAAATTTTATTTAAAAGTGAGGTTAGAAAATAAAAGGAATCAATGGAAAAAGGGGAATAAACCAGAAGTCTAAAACACAACCCAAAACATTTGTAGCTATAATTGTAGTGTCTTTCTAGCTGAAGTACCAACATCTTAGCATACGCTCCTTTCATACATCTTGCAACAGTAATTATGCTTTTAGAAGTGGTAGTCTATGTTCTTTCATGGTTTGGTTCTTATCCCAGGCATGAGAATTAAGGCTTCTGCGAGACATTACAGACAAAACTATATTCCTAGGTGGTAAAAGAAATATCATGTAGCATTACAAAGAGAATATAAATATATACTGGAATAAACTATATTAGCATTTGAATATTGGCAAAAAGCTATTCTAATCACCCCAAGTTCCTACGCATTTGACCCAAGCCATCTTAATGGGTGAATGGACATGATTTATCTTCTTGATCTTTTGGGAACTGGAGACGCCATTAGCGTCAGCATACCTATGCCTAGGACTGCCACTGTCTTCGCTATGTGTAATAACCAGTGACAGGCTCCCAATATTCCATTCGCACTCTATGAATTGCCTCAGATATATATGTTATACAAGTAATGTACTGTGACACAGAGAGAAGAAAGTCATGGTGGTCTTCAAGGGAATCTTCAGATGTTATAGAGTGCTGCCCTTTGCTATAAAGGAAATGAGAAATAAATATATAAGTCTCTCATTCAATGTCAAAAGAATGATATTCTTTTATGCTGGTATTGAATGGAGACATACTAACCTCCCAGGTCCTGAACTGGCAATTCTGAGCAGTTTGATTGCCTACTTGATTGTTTGCAAGATAACTGCAAGATTGGCAGTGACAGGGTAATTTAGTGGAGATTGCAATGTCAGACTATATCCAAAGGGGCTCACTGGCACAATGATGTGATTCTCCTGACTGACAGGCCACTGGGAGATTGGTGTGCCAATTTAAAGTTCAGTGTCTTCAAAAAGTGCTTGCCTGTAGAAGCCCATTATCATGCTGCCGTTATGAGGTCATGTGGGAATAATAGGTTCACACGTATTAATAGACATAAAATGTGTCATAGAACATATATGTGTGTTCAAGAAGAAGACAATTACACCTTAACAGAGCCAAGCATAGTCATTAGGATGTGCAAAATCTTCTTCGGGAAGCATGGCTCTAGATATAGCTAAACATTACGTAGAATAATTATTTCTAGAGATGTGTAAATATACCCACTCACCAGCACAGCAAATCTGCTGGAAAGTTGTCAGGAAATATGACTTGAGTGCTTGATCCTTTGCTTCATTCTGTTCTATGGCGAAACACTGAGCTTGTGTTTAATCCCAGAATACAAAGACTTGAGAACTGCGTTAAGATAAAATCTAGCAGATTGGTTGTTAGTAGGATTCTCAGCAATGGGCCCAATTAGTCTGTGTCATTCTGTATCAGTCATATGCAAACAGCTTAACGGAATCTCTTATTTATTTCATTAGCACAAAAGTACCTCATTTCGAAGACATGCTAACATTATTGTGGCGCTATCGATTTCACATTTAAAAGATTAGTTGCAAAAATCTCGCCTTCCGTTTTGACGCTTGTTCTTTAATAGCAAGGACTTGAATGAACAACCTGTAGTGACGGATCAGCTCTAAGAAGGGTATACAGTGCTGCCATTTATATTCTTACAACTGTCTGGAAAATGTGAGGGGAACCTATAAGGTTGTGTGTCCATTATAAAAGCACTGACACCATTGTGACTAATATAAGTCATACATTCGTAGAGCTATTTCAGCCTTTGTGAAAGTGAATGTAGCAGTGTCCTCCAATGGACAGTATGTGATGCTCATCCCGTTATAGATATTAGCAGTATAGTCAATGTAACATTTAGCATCTTTCCAATCTTAAAGGGAGTCACGCGGCAATTTTGACCATTCAAAGCTGCAGACAGTGTTAGCAGCCTTGGAGATCTGTGTAGTCATAATTTTGTGTGTGTTAAAAGTAGTAGCAGCAGTTCAGGAATTTTCAGCATTGTACTTGGAATTGGACTTGGTTCACCCCTGTGTGAGATCACATTAATGATCACAGCATAGCCCCTCTGCTCTGAGTAACAGCTGTAGCAAGCTCTTGGGTAAGGTGTTGTAGAGCAGTTTGAATAGAGAGATCTGAGTACTGTAGTTTGATAAACATCCCCCAAGTCCAGATACAAGCTGTGGAAATGAATACATTTTCCCAATCTATTGCTTTTGTAGGAATTATGAATACACCAGAAACCTACTGCTTTTTACTCATAAATTTCTGCTGAATTTTGTCTGCCTAACAAAGCTGTACAGAAGCTCACTGAATTATCAGATTATATAAAAGGGAATTGGTAGGGGACAGTCACAGAAGCTAGGTGAAGAACACAAGTCACATAATGTCCAGAAACCGGGTTTGTCTCAAAGATTTAGTGTAGTTTTCTCCATACACCAGAAACAAAGTGTCTTTAGGAAGTGTTGTGCTGTAGAACGCTAGTCTGATGCATCAACATGTTTCTGCATGTCTCTGCATGTTCCAGTAAGAGGTTAGAACCATGATGGCGAACCTTTTAGCCACTGAGTGCCCGAACTGCAACCCCAAACCCTCCTTATTTATCGCAAGGTGCCAACCAAAGATTAAAGCAGTAACTTATTGCTCCATGTTCTTCAACAGCGTTCAATCATATTGTCCTCCTGAGGACACCAACATAGTAGAAAGAAGGAGGGGAAAATGTGCATAATTGTAGCTTCTTTCCAGTGTCATTTCATGGGGCCAGCAGGAGGTCCTCCAAAATAATTTGGCCCTGTCTACATATTCTGCCTCTTCCTACAGTCCCAAGTAACCAAGTAAATATCACTTTAAAATATCACTGAACGCAGCATCTTTAAAGTTGCTTGGAACTGCAGATTCTATGAGTCCTGTCTGGTATGCTGGGGCGATGGCCTGGATGCCCACAGAAAGAGCTTCGAGTGCCGCCTCTGGCACCCGTGCCATAGGTTCACCACCACTGGGTTAGAACCTGTGCGGACCACCCTTTTTGCAGCTTCTCTGGCAGATATTATTTCCTAACCAGAACAGCTATAAAACCATAGACTCACATATTGAGTGATGAACATTCTCTTATTTTAATATTTATTTTCATTGCTTACGATGTTGTTAATTATAGCAACTGTTCAAAGACTGTAGAAGAAACGGATCTCATGTTATTCTTATATATTTAGTTACAGACAGAGCTCTCTGTACACTGTGACATCTAGTGAAGCTCTTTGGATGCTTTATTTTAGTCCCAGGCTGTAAGGTGTCTGTAAGGAAATTTATTGATAATCATTGTTCCAATTAAAGCACAAAATTTAGAAAATCAAACTGTCACTGGGACAAACAAAATTTGTCTAGAGCTACAATTATAAAATATACATTTCCGACTTGCACACAAATTTAACTTACGTACACACCTAAAGAACCTCTTGCACATAACACGCAGACTGTAAGTGTGCATAAATATATATATATATATGTGTGTGTTTGCACTACAATTAATAAATGATCCATGAAATGATTCCTATTTGTTTGGGAAAAATCAAGAATGAGTTCTTGTTCATGACAAAGTTAAGACTCCCTGGAAGCTAGAATAGGTTAACAAGTGTCAGGCTGGAAGACATCTATGAGTATGCTGCTCAGCACTGTGACTTACTGCTATGTATATCTGTTTAAGTGGCTCTTCTTCATTCTCTTCTATAACTTCCTTTCAGATGGGCTTGTGGACTGCCTGGACCCTGACTGTTGTCTGCAAACAACTTGTCAGTCAAGTTTACTTTGCCGTGGATCACGTGACCCTCTTGATATCATCAAGCAAAGCCAGTCAGGCTCACCGGCAGTAAAGTCTTTTTATGATCGAATCAAACTTCTGGTAGGAAAAGACAGCACGCACATCATTCCGGGAGAAAATCCTTTCAACAGCAGGTACAAAATAGAAAGATTAATACAGATTTAGAGGATCATATGAAGTTAAAAGAAGAATCCTTTAGCAGCTGGGGCATCCATCATAAAAAAAAAAAAAAACATCCAGTTTGTAGATGCTGTATGTTTAAGGGTTTGTTAATGTCCACTTTTTTCACTGTATGCGCAGCCTAAATATATGAAGACGCAAACATTATATTGTGCCAGATATTTATTTAGTTGTAGTTGCAAAATTTTGAAATGTTGTGGAATTTTCAAAAGTTTTCCACTCCCTAACGCTCTTCCTGCCCCCAGATCAGATCACTAATAGTAATGCCCCCTAGATCAGTTAGAGGGGTATTCTCATTTCAGCAAATAAGGCTCATTTGCATACAGTGGTTCACCCTGGTGATAGATGTCCTTTGATATTCTAATAATGCAGTCACTTCTACTATTCATTGATGCAAAGTTTGTTGAAATGTTAGTGGCCATTTTAAGATTATGAAACAGTAATACAGGGAACCTTCTCCTAAAGACCATTTCCTCTGTGTAGAGTAAACACATATTAAGTTATTTTCTATAAGAGTAGTTTGAATGACTAGTTGGTGTGAACTCTGTATTATGTCATGGGTAAAGCACATGAAACGTATGTACAGTTCATTCTAGAAGGATCAATCTGCACTTTTTTATTGCTGTTGGGACAAATGTCTGGATTGTAGACAGAAGAACTGATGGTTTATTAAATCAATTATTATAAACGAGATCCCATGTAATGGTAAAGTCTGGTACGACAAAGAAACCTGTAAAACATATCCCATAAATAGCAGAAATTTCACTATAAGGTACAGTTATCATTGTACTTTTGTTTATGGCTGGTACTTAGTGGAGCCAGCAGACAGGCCATTGACAGTGTTTATTTTACTGTATTACTGAGACAAATGGTTTAGCTAGATTGTTATTGTGGCTATGAGACATCCTGCAGGGGGTTTTGAACTGTCAATCTGAGCTACAAGGTCAATTGAGATCAGTCAGGCCCCTAGAGACCATTAAGACCTGTTAAAGCTGGTAATAGCTTGACAGTACACTTTCCTCCACCATCAACTTCTACTTAAGTTGCTAAAGAAAGAAATATAAATTGATAGTTTTCATTTCAGCAGTGAAAACTGCATAGCATTCCCAGAACATTATGTTAGCCGATGGCATAAATTGAAGTTAAAGACATAGTTTTTGGCAGTGATATAACATTCCTACTTAATTGTAACATAAAGGGGATGGAAACGGTTCTAATAACCATAGGCAACTGCTTCATTGAAAGATTGTCCCTGTGTTTACTATTAGCACATAAATGATCAGACTGCATGGGTATTTCAGCTCTAGGATTGACAGATAGCTAGTAAGTAATGGTGAAACAGGGAGAGACACTAACTGTGGAAGATTGATTCCCAGACGGTGATAGGGATTCCATTATCGGCGATGAGGCACAGGTCATTTTGATCCTTTTGCCTTAAGCCCAGGAGCCAGTCCAGGAGTTTTCGGTGTCAAGAAACACAGCTTGTAGAGAATTACCTTCAAACTATTAAATCCCGTTCCAAAGTGCCCTACCTGCCAATTTGCCATGTATGTAAGATGCAGTGCCTTCCTCTATGTGCCTTTTATTAGCCCTTACAAGAAAGCCTGTTTTTATACTAAATGTAAACAGAGAAACTCATGGCTTTCAAACAATAATGGGAGAAAATGACTGAAGGCTAGATCGCAGCAATATAATCAATAGCAGGAGAAACACCGCCACCAACTAGAGTGGTCTTATTGTCCGTCCCAGGCAAAAGCTTTCAGAAACATTTCTACATTTAGAGACAGTGATTTCTAGCCACCATATATCAGTGAGGTCAACAGCTACCAAAACACACACAAAATGGGCGACACTCATCATAAGATGCATTTTCTGAATTTGCTAGAAAAGTTTTAGTAAATTAGGCAAATTTCAATTTGAGTTTATATAAAGATAGATAAACACATGTATTTTGTAGATGCGCATTCGGGTTCCATGGAGTTAAATGTAAGGAGTCTTGTAAGAACTGGATAAGCCAATATTCTGTAAGTTGTATGATGTTGAAAATCATTGCATTTCATGGCTGTCACTAGCTCCACATGGGAGTCCTGTGAAGATGTGACATTGAGTAAGACATGGTTGCCATCACACATCTGGGTCCCTATGCTCATGGGTCCTTCATAGGCTTCGCGACCCTCAGAATTATGCAAATTTTACTGTGGTGAGATTAGTTACTGCTAAGCTATGTTACTTAATCCATGGGTCTGCATTATTTATGATATATTTCTGTAAATCTTCCCAACCCGATTTATAATAAAAGGATATATTTGGTTATGCAGAACATAAAATTCATAGACTGTGAATGCTGCCTATTTGACTCCTTTAGTGTTTCATCTTCTGAAACATAAAAGTTGCTACATCTGGGCCATAAACTATTCTAGGACATAGTATCAGGATGGAAACATCAATTTATACTGCAATCTATGATGCAGCCACCTGTGATGCAAGACTATGAGCTTCTATCCAGAGGCTGGGCCTCAAGGCAGACGTCTACAGGGGGCCCCCTTTTCCCTTTAAAAAATATACTTATTTGTAAATGCGCACATGTTTATACAATCACAACAATTCTTACTCATATTTACACACATTTATACACTCAAAAGCACACATTTAGCAATTATATACATTTATATACTTATACATACAGTATATATGCATCATATACATAGCCAGCCCCTGCCCCAGTATACAGCCAGCCAGTCCCTCCCCAGTATATAGCCAGCCTGCGCCTATGCTGTCCCCCCAGCACATAAAAAAACACCACTCCCCTTTCCGACGTACCCCGCAGGTCCTCTTCTTTCTTCCAGTGGCAGGTCAGTGTTCTGGCGGCATACAGACTATGACGTCAGCCGCCTGCTGATGCCATTGCCTGTCCGCTGCCTCCACTTACAGTTCTGCCGCTGGAAGAAAGACGACGACCTGCCGGGGGCATGAGAAAGGTGAATCGTGAGGGTTTTTTTTAATAGACTCAAGTATAAGCCGAGATTGTGCTGAAAAACACGGCTTACACTCCATTATATGTGGTACTCTTATGGAATTATAGAACATAGCCTTTTTAAAAATCATATATAAATACATACTGTACATACCCTAACATGCCAAGTGATAGATGTCCTTAGAGAAATTGATGCCTTAGTTTTCTAGTGAACCGATCAACTATAATTTGTTTGTATCCTATAGAAACAACGTTTCTGATGTTAGTTGTTCCAATCCAATACTTACTGTATATGTGACACTTTAAATGCAACAGGTTCCATTCATATGCTATTCTTTTCTGTAATGGACATTTTTCTTTCTTGTTTTGCTCCAGCCTTGTCTCATTAATAAGAGGACAAGTCATGACCGGAGATGGGACCCCTCTTGTTGGAGTCAATGTGTCTTTTGTGAAATATCCAAAGTATGGTTATACCATAACACGTCAGGATGGCACGTAAGTAGCATTCATTTTTGTGAGACTTTATGTTATGGTAACAGTGGCCAAGAGGATTTAAGATAGACTTGGTCAGGACTACAGAGAATCCTTTAAAAACTTTTCCCACTTATTCAGATTTACAAAGCTTGTTTCTGTGGCTTTTACTACAAATGCTAATCCATGAAATCCATAGGCTGTTGGAAAAAATTGGGAAGATTGTAGGTGTGCAAACAACATTGTATACAAAATTAAATCATGCACTCAAAATGTTAAAATCCAATAGTATCTCCAGTTTATACACTGCGTGCTTTAATACACGTTTGAAAACCTGAAGATTATTTTGCACATTTGTAAAATTGAACAAGGTATGATTGTCGAATTAAAAGTTACATGCAATGTGATTGACTTCTGCCAAAGAAGAGGCGTGGCTGCCTGTCAACTTGTCGACTTTCATAATAGTAGCACTGATAATTTATTCAAAATATAGATTATGCTAAATCAACTCAATGAAAATCACTGTATATTCTTTTGTGATGTGCAGCAGTGTGGTTTGTTTTTTTTTGTAAAGAACACAGAAGATCGAGAATTGCCAAAAGACAAAAAAAAATTGACTCTACTGTTCAATTTGACATGCTAGGCAGCTGTAAAAGAATGTACTTTTATTTCGTTGTTGATTTTCTTTTGAAGGTTTGACTTAATTGCCAATGGTGGAGCATCTCTAACTCTTCACTTTGAGAGGGCCCCTTTCATAAGCCAGGAGAAAACGGTGTGGTTGCCATGGAATAGCTTTTATGCTATGGACACTCTGGCAATGAAGACTGAGGAAAACACAATTCCTAGCTGTGACTTAAGTGGCTTTATAAGGCCAGATCCAGTTATTATCTCTTCACCTCTATCCACTTTCTTCAGTTCTTCACCCAGGCGGAACCCTATAGTCCCAGAGACACAGGTACTCAAACTGTGCATCATCGCAAACACATAAAACTAGGCAATGTAAAATAATAATGCACACCAGAATACTTAGCAAACAAATTACCATTTCAGAGTAGTTACTTGTATGGTTTCAAAGGGATCACAAGACCATATTTCTGTTTATTTCACTTGGAATGCGGAGGTTCAGATAAAGGTTTGCAATACAATGTAATCTCGGCAGAATTGCATTTCCCAGAGATACATTAAACCTTAAAATGCTAAAAGGTTAGTACAAAAAGTCACAAACAGATAATAAGAAAAAAAAGATATATTCTTTTGTAATTCACGTTTATCATTTATCTTTAACTGGTACATAACAAAATGATGTACCAAATCTCCTAACTTTATAATAACTTTTTATAGATACAGCGTAATTTTACCATTATGGCTTTATTGTATGAAACTAAAGATACAAGCCAATGAATTATACACAAACAATAACAGTAGGGGCATATAAAATGTGTTCTGTTTGTCATAACTGAAATCTAATGCAACATTTTTATAGAAACACTTTATATACATATCTCTAAGTATATGCACATTTTTAATGTTTACATGAGGAATGACAATAGGGGATGCTGAGGTAGTGTCCACTCTGCCTGATACAAAGAGACTTCTGCTATTAATATGTTATAATTTATTTTATGGGGGATTTATAATGAAATAATATTTACTTCTACACCCCTTTACTGCAAAGATAATAGAGTAGCAACTGGCCAGCAGATATGCTAGCCATATAAATAAGATGGCATAGGTATAGGCACGATTGATGCCAATATGCCCAATCCTTTGTAGCCAAGGCTGGGTTAAAATTTCTTTTTTTGTATCCGTTAGACATATGCTGCAACGTATATGTCTAAAATTAGACAGAAAAGGATGCATTTTTGGTCACTAATCTATGTTGTTTTGACGTATATGTCGTATCCTTCACATACTTTGGCATCCGTTTGTACACTTGAAAACATATACTTTTTAAAAATTTTTCTCCAAGCTTGAGAATTTTAAGATCCATATTTGGGCACAAAAATGGATGAAATGCATTGATGCATATGCTGTAACACTTAAAGGAGTGTTCTCATCTGGGCCTTCACATTCAGTTTCAATAATTTGCCATATATAAACATTTCTTCAATTAGATGTTATTATTGTGAAGATAATTTCTCATAAATGTAGTCATATGGTCCCTTAGAAACAAGACTGTGTCCTTAGCTACGGCCACCTCTGCTGGAGGGATTGCACATGGAAACAAAAAGTTTCTTAATATTAAATGGCCGAGGAGTTACTCCATGTCCCACAGCTGTCCTGGGGTAATGATCGCTGAATCCATGTGGTTAGGCAGGACTCAATAGCGCATGTCTGGCCACCGCTGCCAAAATGTGAGGTGGTCGTATCCGGGGAAGCTATCTCGTTTCTAAGGGACAAGATGGCTATGTTTATGAGAAATTCTCTTCACACAGGAACATTTTTTTTTAATAACATCCAATTGAAGAAGTGTTTATATATGACAAATGAATTTAATTAAATGTGAATGCACAGATGGGAATTCACCTTTAATGCATAAGTTGTCCATAGACACCAATGTTGAAAAATAAGTATATGTTTTGCATACGTTTTGCAAAAGCACACAAAAAGCGCAGAAGTTCATGTTCTCCTCAACTAATTAAAAAAAAAAAAAGGATACAGACGTACAGGACAACAAATGTTGCACCGCTTCGGCATCCGTGGTGTCTATAGATATGAATGGATGCACCGTCCGTCAGCAGTATGCAAAAAATAAAAGATGAGAATCCAGCCTTAGGGAGATGAGCTGCTGCTAGAGAAGTCTAGTTGCATTGTACTTCTGACTTTCCACTAGAGTAAACATGAACACCTTCAAAAGTTGGATCAAGAAACGTTATGCCTCAAGCTATGTCAAACTTTAGAAAGACAAAGGAGGGAATTTATTAAGCCATGAACGTCAATCTAGATTTTCTCCCCAAACCCCTTCAGCGTTCTGCATGCCAGATATACTAAGAGGCTCCAGAAGCAATGTCCACCAGGTCAGACCAGTTTAGATCGGGACTGCCAGAGATATCAGCTATAGTCTCCAGACACTGGGGTGTTCATGCCCCGCCTTGCCCCTGACCACCCCACTTTCCAGACAGAACTGTACAAAGTGGGGCTATATGCAAGCCTTTATGCAGGCCTAGTCATTTCTCCCATAATTGACAGTCAGTTATAGCATTTAGTCAAGCTGTATTGAGTAATAAGAACATACATGTCTTCAACCATTAATGCATGCATGAAGGCATAAACAGTATGTCAATACGCCAGGTTTGGTTTACTGATAGAGAAAGCTTGGGGCTTGTTACACACCCAGTCACACAGTATAATCAATGATTTATCCAGTATAACTTTGTATAACAAGGAGCTTGATAAATTGGCAATGTGTAGGGAGAGGAAGTGGGCTTTGTCTGTGAAAACGTATGGGATTTCCATGCTCCTATTTTACCTATCCTGGATAAAATATTTTTGTATACTCGATAGACCTGATTTACACATTATAATTACTAGTACAGTTATGAAAGTAAATACATGTACTTCTGTAACAGAGAAAGTAAAATGTACTTTATGTAACAGAGATGGTTCTGTAAGCCAGTCACATAGCTGAGTGCTTGGTGTTTATATGTTGCTCATGTGATGTCCAATAATATGATTACATGGTTATATCTCCCTTCCTAAAGTATAACACATCTCACAACTGATCCATCTTTTATACCTGCCTTTCCTACTCTTCCTTGACTCTCCACTTCATCCTTATCTCTGGAAATGACTGTAGACTGTGGATACAGAGAGTAGGGACGTGCTAGAGTGGTAAAAGACCTGGGGCACGGGCCCCAATGCAATTTTAGTGCTCTTACAGTAATGCCCCCTCCTGTACATAACCTCCTCACATGTGGTTGTGCCGATAACAACTTTACTTAGGGTATATACAGCACAGTAATGTGCCCACACAGCCCCCCTAGTAAGTAATGTGCCCCACACAGCCCCCCAGTAAGTAATGTGCCCACAAAGCCCCCAGTAAGTAATGTCATCACACAGCCCCCAGTAAGTAATTTGCCCACACAGCCCCCCAGTAAGTAATGTGCCCACACAGCCCCCCAGTAAGTAATGTGCCCACACAGCCCCCCAGTAAGTAATGTGCCCACACAGCCCCCCAGTAAGTAATGTGCCCACACAGCCCCCCATGTTCTCCCCCTTCCCTATTCCCTATCATATCTCCCCCCTCAACTCACAGATGCAGCTCTGTGCACTGCTTTCCCTCGCAGGTCATGTGATCATGACTTCATCACAGGTCCATTTGGTAAAGTAATAACTTTACCTTACACCTTGTAGTAAAATAGTGACTGGAGTGCCGGTGGAAGGGAAAGGAACCTATTGGAAGTTATTGGTCCTTTACATTCTTAATACTACACACTCAAGCTTTGGATACATTAAAGCACCTGTGCTGCACAGAACACTGATAAATTATAGTGGCATCATCTGATAAATGTTCAGACACATTGAAATACTTTACTGTATATTTATAGGTTCAGAAAACTCATTGGTAGACATTTACTATGCCTTGCCCACCAGTTGTCGGGCAGACATATGGACACCCGACTTACCATGTTTACTATAGCTTCCATCTATTTTCTGGCCGAGGCTAGAGCTGAAATCAGATGCAGAGATTGCTCTAGCACAAATACTAACCACCAGATATACTAAGAAGCTAGAGCCTTTTGGTAAATTTGACATGCAGTAAGCCAAAGGGGGGGATATTAAGAGTGCTGCACTAAGTGCCTGTCTTAGTAAATCCCCCCGTTGAATTTCTTCCATTTTCTCTATGTTTTGATAATTTCATGTACAACCCCCAAAAATATCAAAAATAGAAAAGAACAGTGTCCTAGTTTTAAAAGACCACAGTACTGTAAAACCACAGTAATTTTCAGTCAAAATAGAGATAACATAAAAGGCAAGTTATTAAGGGTTTTGTTTCTCGATAAAATAAAGGATGGGTAGGCGGCTGAAAAAAGCTCTCTGTTTTTACTATGCTTTATTGATTGTGAAATTGACTTCAAATGTCTTCATATTTTAGGTTCTCCATGAGGAGATTGAGATGCCAGGCTCAAACCTAAGACTTTGCTATCTGAGTTCTCGAACCCCCGGATACAAGTCATTGCTGAAGATAACTATGACACAATCGACTGTTCCACTTAACCTCATTAAAGTTCACTTGATGGTAGCAGTTGAAGGACACCTATTCCAAAAGACATTCCAGGCATCTCCAAATTTGGCATATACATTTGTCTGGGATAAAAATGATGCATATGGACAAAAGGTGTATGGACTATCTGATGCAGTAGGTGCGTTCTGATATTGCTTTGCCTTAAGCCTCTGTTTAAAAAAGCAAATACTCTGTTAAATAAGGTAGATGGTTAAATCAGCTCCTTACATCTCGGCAGAGACCATTGTAACAAAACTATTTTGCAACTATACCAAGTCAGTAACTTAACATACCCGGTGACAATTCTAATGCAAACAGAGAAAAATAGTGAAAAAATGCTAAAATAATTCAGCTCCAACCCCCTGCTTGCCACCTGCATTTGCAGATGCACAGAAGACTGTGTGCAGGCAAGTACTGTGAAATCCAAACTGAAGACGAAAAATCCTGCATCCAGGCAAAAAATGCACAATACTGTTAAAAACACCACATTTATTTAAAATGGTCTAAAACATGTGCCCCTGTATAGCACTTGTAATCTGACATGTTTTGGATGTTGGACGTCCTTAGTCATAACCTTCCCTTTAGAAAGAAATGTCTCATTTTGGAGCATTTTTGGAGTTTTATCTATGATTATGGACTGATCTGAATTTGTCCATAGGCTAGTGATTGTTCTTAAACAACCGCAAACAACTAGTGGTATGGGATGTTAAACCCCCACTAATATGATATTTAGGTCCAATCTGTAGCATTGGTCATCAATATATTTATTTTTGGTAAACCCCTTTAACTTTTGGTATTGTAGTTCAGAATATCTAACCCTCACATAGCAACCAGGTGGCTGGCTGTATACAGGGGCAGGGGGCTGGCTATATACTGCGGGAATGCTGGGGGGCTATATACTGGGTGCAAGGGGCTATGACCAATGCATTTCCCTCCTTATGCTTATACTTGTGTCAATATGTTTTCCTAGTTTTTTGTGGTAAAAGTAGGAGCCTTATATTCAGGTCAGCTTATACTCGAGTATATATGGTACCTAGAGAATGCACTTATTAAATCTATAAAGTAAGCCTAGCTCAACTTTTCGGGGGCATTGTTTTTGTCTGAAATACCCATTATGAAACAAAATGAACAGAGGAAAATTTGCGGACAAGAATGTTTAATCACTTCTCTAGTCATTAAAAGCTTTCCTATTAGTCTTTCATTCACATCTAATTTTATAACCACAAACACAACAAAGCCATTTATAGTGCTTTCCGAACAGACGATGTTAAGTGGAATTTCACAATAATATCTTGTTAAGACCTTTGGGGAGAGAGCATCTCCAAATTACTGCTTCACAAATTAATTGGAAAGGAAAATGAATTAAGATATATATTTATGATGTTAAAACCTCCAAAACTGCCATTAGATCTCTTCTTTAAGAAATTCAGCTTCAGCACAACCTCTGTGTAGAATACAAAAGTACAAAAGGAAGATAGCATCATTTATCACAATACTGCAAATGTTCTAAGCAATTGAAAGAAGATGAACTATTAAACTGTAACCGTAAAAAGGAGAAAAAAAAGTAGCGGCAGTTCTCCATTATTCAAAATGTTCTGATTTATATATTATCTTCTGTTAGATTATTCACCATGTTTCAGAGAGCGATTCAGCATCCATTTCTTCTACTGTTTTAAATGGCACATACCGTTCCTGTCATTGTACATAATTAAAAAGGGCTGTGACTTATACTAATATGTATTATTTTTGTCTTGTCATATTTACAATTCACATGTTTGATTGGAGCTCCGCTTCTGTCTTCACGGCTAGATTTAATGCTGTGCCTTGTGCTTATTGCAGTCTCTGTTGGCTTTGAATATGAAACGTGCCTTGGTCTTATTTTATGGGAGAAAAGAACAGCGGTCTTACAAGGATTTGAACTGGATCCTTCAAACATTGGAGGCTGGTCCCTGGACAAGCACCATATACTGAATGTTAAAAGTGGTGAGTAAATAAAATAACACGATGTGTATTAATTTCAAAAATAAGAAATAAAAGTGTTGTATCAGTAAGGAAATGACATACTGTAGACTATACTCAATTTACCAGTGCCTAAAACTCAATAGAAGGCTTAATTCAAAGGTGTTTTCCATGAATATAGAAAACTCCCGGGGGCAAGAAAAAAAAGAACACATACTTATCATCGCTCAGGTACACTCAATGGTTAACCTTAGATTGCCGGCGTTAGCCTTAAAAAGCTTGTGGCATGTGGGACCCGCCATATTGGCTTAGATCGCGACGTAATTGGGGGGTTGGGTGATCTGTTAGCATGACCGCCTCGGGTCATACAAAGACCCGAGGGTGTCAGATTTTAGCCACTCTTTTACAATGTGCAAAATCCCCATTTACTGCTATCCTGTAGATCTAGCAGACAACCTAGGGTTAAAGAACTCTATGGGGTCTAAAACAGTAAAAAAAAAAATTATAATTAAAAAAATATAACAAAAATTATTCCCAGCATTTAACTCCGTAACAGAAAATGGCGGTGAAAGTAGAAAATACCACCACCGCCATTATGTAATGTATAAAAAAAATCTTATAACAATTGATCAAGAGGCCATACAGTCCAACAGGGCTGGCGCCAGCACTGAGCTTGCATGGGCAAGTGCCAGGGCTCAAAGCTGTTTGGGGGCCACATATGGCATTATAAATGAATCCAGAGGAGGTAAGGGGGGCTGTCTATAAATAACCATGAGGGGTTGTATATAAAATAACCATGAGGGTTATGAGGCTGTTTGGTATCATAAACTAGGGAATATTTGAGGGAACAGAAGTTTTAGTTTCTGAATTTTTAATGCCCCCACATGTGAGATCACTGCAATGGGGTCGACTGAGGCCTGGAGCCAACCCTGCAGTCCACCAAATGGTAGCATTTAAAAAGTCATCTCATCTTTTGTTTGTTGTACCCAGGGGGGTTTCCATATTCAACCGACTTAACCGACTTTCTACTTAACACCACCTCCACCTATAGTGGTTCAACATACAGTGCAGTTCTGATAACTAGCTTCTACATGATCTGAAAAAATCTGTCTCCTACACTTCATTCACATGGCAGTGCACTATTCCGAACCAGATTCCGTACAAGCAAACAACTGGGTGGGGAAGGAAGAGGGAGTGAGCATTCCTTACCCCTCCCCTCTCCATTGAAAGACTAGCAGCCTTGTCAAGGTACAATGAGACGGACTAGACCATGACCCCCATTACAGTTGTGTGAATGAGGGCTTATAGAGACATTTTTTGGAAGCTATAAGATCCCCAAGGGTCCTTAAAGAAAACTGGTCATCAAAATGTGGCTTAATAAACCACTACCAGTATGTATCATCCAGAAAATCAACTTTGAGGGGAGGTGTAAATTGGTTGTATAAAGTCAATAAGGCTGTGAGTTTTACACTGAAGTCATGGTCTCCCTGCCTATGAATGCTGCCTCCTCCTGTGATTGACATCATGACTTCAAGGGCAATAATTCATTACTATGAAGGGGGCATTCTAAGGCAGGGAGCTTGACTGCAGTGTTCTGCCTCCTTGACTTTATAAAATCGATTTATATCGCACTTCAAAGTTGAGTTCTTGGATGATACCACCACACCAGGCCACAATAGAAACCATGATCTAGAAGCTGTTCTGCGGCTTGAGAACAAACTGGTAGTGGTTTATTAAGCCAATGTCTGATTGTTCCCTTTAACAATTGGATATTCATGACTTTTATTTATACATGTTTGTAAGGATGACATTTCTTTAACTGTCATTTCGTTATTTTGCATTTACTGGCCCATTTATTGTGAATGCTTGTAAATTAAATAAAGCTTTGGTGTTTTTTTATGCATAGATTTTTTTTCTCTAGTGTCATAGTTTTACAAATGCTAATTATTTTACAGTGCTGTGGTTTCTGCCAATCTTCCTCCTAAAAATCAAATTTGACACGTCCCTAGTTGTGCTCACAGACACTGCCGTTTTAGTCATCAGTATTCCACGTGAAAAATTGACTGCTAGAATTCCAGATTTAGTCATGAACTATCCGAGCATGGTTCCACCTCTTTATGTGTGTTTTGGTTTTCTAATCCCCAAATACCAGACGACAACTACCATTCCCATACTTTAATTTTAGCTCTAGGCAGACAATTCAACTAATTATGTGCAGTATTATCCTCTTCCACTCTCCAGTGTTGGTATATTGTAAAGTCAGACACTCCAGTGTTCACTCATGACATATTAATGTAATGGTGTCAACTATAATTGTGGCTTTATGGAGGTTTGAGGAGTAGCTGGTGGGTATAGCTATACTTATTGGATTCTAAATGACATTTAGGTGTTAATTTACTTCCCCACTGTTTTGACTAAGGACATTATTTTCCAAGTGCTTTTTTTCTCATTGCACATCTGTGGATAAAATCTCAGGACCAAACGCTTAAGCTTTCACTGTAGCTGTACCCAGCTGCTGCTTCTTCCCGCTAACCAAACAGTATTATTTCCTAGTCACAAAAGTGCCATAGGACACTTGGCGGCTTCATTGTTTTAATTAGGTAGTGTCCCCAATTTATCACATTGCTTACACATCCCACATTTGTTATTACAGTAACTCCTCCTTGGAGAATTGAGCAGTCTGGTAGCAGCTTATTATGTGCAGCATATATACTGAATATATATATATATTCAACTTGGTCTTCTTCCGCCATGTCAATCATTGATTCTATCTTTATCTTACCAGGTATCCTGCATAAAGGCAGTGGAGAAAATCAGTTCCTATCACAACAACCTGCAGTCATTACGAGCATTATGGGTAACGGGCGGAGGAGAAGTATATCTTGCCCGAGCTGCAATGGCCTCGCCGAAGGGAATAAGCTATTGGCTCCGGTGGCTCTAGCAGTTGGAATTGATGGAAGCCTCTTTGTGGGAGATTTTAATTTTATACGACGCATATTTCCCTCCAGAAATGTCACCAGTATTCTGGAACTTCGGTGAGATTTTAATCTTGACATAAAAGTTAGCTGGAATGTCAGGCAGCATGCTTTTATTAATATGAATTTTATAGTTGACCTGACACAACTCAGAACCACTAAGGTTTTAGTCTGTCACAAGCCAAATACACAGAGACACTGAAGTATTGTAATTGTGTGTTTTCCCAAACTGTTTTGTGAGTGATCGCAAACACATACTAATACTACGTGATTAAAATATTCCAAACTCGGAAAGGGTATTTCCACGGGAGGGGGAGTCCTGGGCTGTGTTACAGAGGGATGCGCTACCGGCCTCCTCATCAGTGAAGGAGAAAGTGACACTTTGAACAGATGTTTTGAGCTTTGCTAATGTCCTATGGACTGAGAATGACATTTATCTCTGTCAGAAGACAATCCATTAAGTGTACAGCACATTTACTTTCTGTACATGATTTGTGTTGCTTGTTTATTCTGCAATGCCCTCTGCAGGAGAAAAATCTCTTTTAACCTCTTTGAAGATTTTGATATTTTCTGCAGTTTTTTTGTAGTTCATACCTTTATATTAAGCATAAGAAACCTGTTGAAACATTTTTTTTGTGAGGGCAAGTCCTTGAGGTGTCATCTACAAAGTCAATAATAGAGTCTGACATTTCTTTATCGCCTGTACATGACAGCATGAATTATGGATAGCATGACCTCCATTATAGCTTCCACACAACTTTCTTAGAGTGCTGAATGGTAAATCAGGCCAGTGAGAGAGAATGGAGGCAGGTATTTTCTTTTAGCAATACTGACTTGCTGGAACTTATTTTTCTTGGGTCCAGAGGTGCAGATATTATGAATGTGAAATAACAACTGGCCCCAGTGACAATTGGAGTTTAAATATTTTTTGCTGTAATGGGACCAATGATTATCAATAAAGCTTCATTACAGACACTTTACAGCTGATTATTGCAATCTGTGACTATAGTAAAGCATTCAGAAAGCTTCACCAAAGGTCAGAGGGGTCTGTCTGTAACTATGGGTTGTCTTAAGTAGGGGACCGCCTGTACTATTTGTGTCTTAAAAGAGGACCTTTCACCAGCTGACAAATGTAGAGATTATGTAGGGGTCGCTACATAGATTCAAGGGCACTTTGAATTTTCTTTGTAGCCCCAACGTTTGTAGAGATATTAGTCCCGGTATTTGAGCATTAAAATCTCGGTTCTGTCAGAGAGGAGGAACTGGGGCTTGGACTGGAGGCGTGTGTTATGCTAATCTTTTCTCATACTGTCCAATCAGCAGCAGGAAATGTCAAAGCTACTATGAACATTAGTGAGCTGTGATTCTCATCTATAGGCCATGTTCACACACACTAATATTCTGTTGACATTGCATGTACACAGCATTTACATGTACAATGTTATGAAATTGCTAACTAAATGGGATATACACGCAATGTAAACGCAAATGTGCTGTGACAGCAAATGCAATGTTACTGCAAAGTTAGCATACATGCAAATATGCTAACGTGATGTAAACACAGGCACGATGTAAACAGAAATTGTAACATAGAAGCATTTACATTACATTTCCGCAAACATGATGTTTACACAGTGTTTGCATTTACATCACATTTGCGTTTACGTGGCGTTGAGTTTGCAGTTGGTTTTCATGGCACTTGTCTGGAGCTTTGGTAGCACTTGCGTTCAATGTGGCGCATGCTTTTGCATGGCGCTTGCATCATTTTTACACTTATGTGATGTCAGCATTTACACTTAATGTATACAGTAGGTGGCATTTGCATTTACGTCATGTTTGTGTGACATTTTCATCGCTTTTATATTTGTGTTGGCGTTTGTGTTGCATTCGCGTTTAAAGTTGGGTGGCATTTGCGTCGCTTTCATGTGGTGTTTGCATCGCTTTAACACTTCTGTTTACATGCAGTTTGTATTTAAAAGGCGTTTGCACTTTATGTTGCGCCTGCATCGTGTTTACATTTACGTGGCACTTGCTTTTATGAGGCATCACATTTATGTTGCATTCACATAGTTTTTGCGTTGGATTTGCTCTCATGTCATTTGCGGCACATTTACATAACATTCAAGTTGACGTGACATTTTCGCTGTATTTGCGTCTATGTTCCGCTTGCGTGGCATTTGCGTCTGCGTGCCATATATGTTGTGTTTGTGGTGCGTTTACATGGAATGTGCATGACTTTGGTGCTGCATTTACATTCGTATGAGTTATATTTACATGCGTTTACATTGTACGTGCGCTTACAATACATTTGAGTTTACACTGCGCTCACGTTTTCAATAGGTTTGGAAACGCAATTCATTTTGTAACACAATTCACGTTTTGTAAATGCAATGTTAACTGCACATATGCAGATTGGTACCACAATGTATGAACATGGCATCTAGAGGAGTATAGAGAGATCACACCCTGTCTGCCACTGATTGGACAGTATAAGAGAAGATCAGTCTGCAGCTACAGCTACTGAGCACTGATCCTTTGTCTGTATACAGGACAAGCCATGGGAAGTAGTCAGAACCAGAGACAAGCATTATGACTTAAGAAAATAAAGAAATTGATACTCCAACCTGTATTTAGAACATAAATCACTGTTCCCAGATCCCAATGGAGGTCAAGTACTGGTAGACAATTTAACCCTTGTATTAAAAGCTAGCATACAGAGCGATGCACACTGTATAGGGATCAAGTAATATTTCAATCACCACCATTGTATTATGCATTATAGGGATATGCTGGGATTTGTATATAACAATACCTATTCTCATGATAAGCCTTCAATATATAGGAAGCCTGGGAAGAAAAAGTGCTGTAACAACTTCTACAAACAGCTGATCAGAGGGGTCAGTGATCTGATATTGATCACCTATCCTAAGCATAAGTAATGCATAGAGAAATCAGGAAATATCCCTTTAACATTGCATAACCCCTTTTAGACAGTAAGATGTGCCACAAAAGCTATTTTATCGTCCGGGTGCGATCAGTACGTTGTTCATCCAGGCCAGTGTGGCAACATTCATCACTGATCATAGACTTGTGGACATATTTTTTCCTAGCAGCTTGACTGACTAATCATACGAAGCTTTGGTTTTTCGCACTTGTTCTCATGAAAAAAAGTAAAAGGAGTTTTTATTTTAATATTGTGCAAATTATCTGTAATTTTAATCTAATCAAACATATTATCCAATGTACTTTTCTGTGCCGTTTTAAAAATTGACTCACTATTTTTCTTTCTCCTTTTTTGTTTCCGATCCATTTTTCCGGCCACAGAAACAAAGAATTTAAACATAGGTAAGGCTTTGGCTTTGAATCGCACAATGGTGCATTTCTTTTCATTTGCTCTTTGTCCATCTCATTGCGATAGAAAGCAAAGTTTCTAAATGAGGGATTGCCGCAGTTAATGACTGCCCCCTCCTCCCGTAGACACTCATTGTTTTATACTTAATGTTAGTGGTAAAGTTGTTTTGTGCCATTATCATTGTTCATTATTAGATCGGCTCTGTGCACCAAACATATAATTGTGCTGCTCAAACATCCTCCTCAGCTACATTCATTTCTTTCTGCTATTACTTGTGTCACAAAACTGTTTTATGAGCACATAAGCGCTAAGTGGCAGTTGTTTTGTTCATAAGTAATTATGAAAAGGATCAAATTAAACCATTGTTAAGGGTAAAAGATGGAAGGCAGCGTTTCCATATGCTGACAGTAAGAGAGCATTACTAGTCAAGTGTCCCTGGTTACAATATACTTGATATTTATCAATCCTGGATACTGGTAAGATGTATATCAGCAATTAATTGCTCTGACCTGGTAAGACATGCATTGTGTCCCATGTAGACAACAAGTCCATTCTATGTACAATAGTGTATGCTATATGTGAGTGTGTCTGAATCATGCAAATTAGACTGTGAGCTCCATTGGAGACAGAACCTGATAAAAGTAGTTTCAAATTGTATATAGCAACTACTTATACATGGGAATCCACGACACATAAAACCAAAAAACAGTCATGTAAAGGAGCTCTTAATATGCAGGTTCACTTTCTCTGAGATATGCCACACGCAGTTTAAAAACTATAGTAGATCGTTTGTATATAAGAGATACCAAAAATAGTCATCTGTGAAGACAGTTAAAGTTTGGAAACAATGCACAGATTTCAAAAACCGACACGTAAAGTGAGCTCTGAATGTGCAGGTGCAATTGCTGTAGGATTTGCAACATGCAATGTAAACATTTTGTACTTCTTGATATTTGATGCCATCATTTTGGGGATCTTTACTACTTAGATCATACACATTGACATGTAAATGAGGTTCACTTTCTCTGAACACTATACATGGAATTAATATTCTCTATATTGCTTCTTTGAAGTGCATGAATACTCTCTACAGTAATCGGCATGCACATTAGTATAAAACTTCTCTTCATTTAACCAGTAAGAAATAACTGTTGGCTGGAGGTTTTTATATAACTTTTTGTTGGAAAGTGCTTATTGTGTTATGCAGACATATTATACCACCCAATCTTGCATCATGAATGGTGCGAAAAAACAATGGTACTGCCCAGTACCTATGCCCAAATTGGACTGAACAATTTCATTGCATATTATATAGTAGTACTATATAAAAGTAGCCGATCAGGACATTGCTATGTTTAGTGCGGATCAGTATCTGAGAATACTAGAAGCGCACAAGCCACTGCTTGGGGTACATACATAGCACCAGAGGTTTAGAAAACACAACTCAGTAATCTGGTAGTGATGTCAGGATTATTAGCGGGCCATCGCAGACAGCTTTCCTGGTTTTTTATTTTAATCCTTAATTAAAGCTGCATTACGGTGACAACACCAAGCAAATATTCTGCGGCAACTTAATTGTCAGGGGCTTTATGTTTTGCTCAGTTTTTCATCTTCTGCTTTGCTATTTAGCAATGTTGGATGTGCAGTCTGATTACTATGGTTAAATGAAACAGACTTTCTCCGATCATTTAGAGAACCTTTCACTTAACTAAATACAAGCAGTGACATTATCACTGAGCTAACGCTTCAGCTTAATTAACTCTACATTTTTGGAGGCAGATGGCTTAGTTTGTGTTTTTAGCTGAAATCCATACATAGTTTGTATATGTGTTTGTATATATATATATTCGGAAAAAGAGAGAGACATGATGGTCCCACATTGTGATGTTATCCATGCAGTGTGGTAGACGATGAAACGGTTTTAGTATCTTGCAATCTGACTCTATCCACTCAATGTATTATTAAATCTTGGTTTGTCTTCATCATTTCCGTAATCACTTCTCTCCATATAACTCTTTCATCACCACCCAGAGATATCCCTTTTATCTCTAATCCTGGAGCTGTCAGTATTGCTATTATCCAGCATTTCATCACGAAATGGGATATCTCTCGCAGGGATCTAATGTCACCATGACATTGAGTTAAAAAGAGGATGACATTTTATTTTTTTTACAACATGTATTGACCTCAAAGAAATTGTCAGCCAAAGTAATTTTTTATCCCTAAATTTTAATTGTATGCAAAATTCTAGATAAAAATTATTTGACTCGTTTTCGATTTTTGTAGATGCTTTGCATTTCATTAATAGATTATAGCTAAATAGATATCTATTAGATATAATAGATTATAGATAGATACATTTGTTCAGGATTTTTTTTTTACTTGAATGGTAATTTTTTTGTTTTAAGGCAACATTAGGGCGGCTAGGCTATAAGGTCACATCTTCTGACGGTAAAGTGTAGACAAGTTTGTTTTCGAGAGTGTGGCACAGTTTTGAAACCAGAGGACAGAAAATTGATTTGAAATAATCATAAAAACAATTATGTCGTTATCTGAATCCCCAATCAGAAAACAGATATTCTAACAATCCCCACTCTCCATCCGAAACACATCCATCGTTGGTTCTGTGGATGTATTAAATAGGGTAAGTTGCTGCCTCAGAATTAAAGAAAGGGGCGTTTTTAAATTGAATATGGCTAGAGCTTTTCATCCGAAGGTTTTTTCCAAGCAGACATTGGCAGAACAGTTTCAACACATTGAATAGCACATATGATTCATAACATTAAAAAAAATTGAAAGACAACAAATAGAAAAGGAATATTTAAACCTCCATAGTACACAGTTGTCATATTTTTGTGTAAGAGTCTTGTAAAAATCTAAAATTAAACAGTGCTGTATGGCTGAGAAGGGAGAGGCTCCTTAGTAGCCATTACATCTCACCAGTAGCCTGTGCCATAATAGTCACATACAAGGTAGAAGGCCATCAGATACATACCGTAGTAAACAAGAGTTAAAACATTTTTCTAGTTCTGTAACACAAAATATCAATATGTAGAAAACAGTATGTTTAAGAAAAACTGGGGGGTTATATGTAAATGACATGGCAACATGGTTTTTACAGAAACCAGTTCCAAGAGTATTTAGTGAAAATGGCAGCTATTGTCCTCACTAAGACAGCACAATGCTAGTTTCCGCAAGCAAACAATATACCTTCATTCTCTAGGGCTCATATCTCCAGGAACTTCTGAATATATCAGCTTCTCCTTGAAAACAATACATATTCCACCACAAGGTTGTGTTCTCGTTTGCAAGTGACCCTGAGAGTGGGTGTATATTTTGCTGGAGCTATATTCCTGGCCTTGACTCCTGTATACATTACACTTACCTTGACACATGCTCAAAAATGGTTGTGCTATCTGCAATTCCATGAAGTACTTGAATACTGACACTTCATAATAGCAGAGGTGAATAACACTAAACTCTACGAAGAAAGTAATAAAGGTTTCTTCACAATCTTCTGCAAGAAAAGAACTCTACTCTCACTTCTTAAATTCATATCCAGTGAGGTGTCAGAGGTCACCATTATTGTATAACGTGTGTATTTGCTCATCAACTCAACAATGTATAAAACGCAGAACAGCAAACAGTATAGCTTATTGTTACACATAATCATGTTTCTAGGACAATAACTTGTTTTAATCATGTGTAAAGTTTCAAGTTCATGGTGATTCAAGGGTCTATTTCACATACAATGAGACCTTGAATGCACAAGTATGGAAATGTAGGCGAATTAAACTTGAAAAGTTAAGGGAGTTATTCTGAAGAGGGATCTACTGGGGTCAATAACATAATAAGACCAAGCTTTTTTATGCTCCACCGCACTTCTCTTACGGTGTGTTACCGAGTGTCTTGGGACACACAGAAAGTTGACACAGGCAGGGGAGCATAGAGCATCCAACCCAATTTCAGAACTTACTTTGACAGAAAAATCTTACAAATAAATTTTACTCATGATATGCCTCTTATCAGATGTGTTTATCCATGTCGGAAACAGAAATTAACAAGGATGGAAAGGAATTTTTGAATAACCATGATTAATGGAAATCTACCACCAAGATGAAAGATTGTACACCAAGCATACTGACTTACTGGTGGGTGCCCCCTCTGGCAGTACCTGTTCCTCTTTTAGCTGCTTATGTCCGGTTTTTCATTTTCTTTTAAAAAAAGACATTAATAAGCATACAAATGAGCCTGAGGGCCTCCGGGCTCCATAGCTGTGAATTGAACCCTGAGCCCCTCAGGCTCATTTGCATATTTTTAAAGCCTTTTTTTGTTAAAACAAAGGCATAAGAAGCTTATATAAAAGTGGATCCTGAGAGATGGGGGGGGCAGCAGCAGGTAGGTTTGCATGGTTTACATTCCTTAACTCTGGTGGTAGATTTCCTTTGAGAATGTAGTTAAGCATTGGAAGCGCATCATTTTTTTTATTGCTGGTGTATTTGCCGAATCTTGCGCATGTAATGGGAAATCAGTAAGGTTTGACACAAGATTTTATCTGCCATAGTGAGGCCTGGATCATTTGCTTCTTCATGCTTATCCACACAGTCACAGGGACAGGTGCTTAAAAGGCCTCTGAAGTGCCCCATGTTCAACTTTATACCCTTCTATGGGTCTATGGGAGAAAGCCCTCCTGGAATGCCCCTAGATGTTAATGAAGAGCAGGTCAGGAATCACACCAGTGCTCCCTTTACATTGCATACTTGAGGAAACTTGTGAGGCCTATTCTGACCTCTGGGGTCACCAGTGATCAGAAACTATCCACTTTGTTAAACTTTTCTGCACTTGTAACTCCATTCAGTTCCATCATTGATCTTAGCTCAGGGGCCAAACTGACAAAAAAAAAATTGTATTGAAAATTTTATAGAAAAATACAATGCGTTTCACTGAAGACAATTTAAACTGTACATTAAATCTGTCCTCCCTACTTCAAACATACACCATGTGTCGCAGTTAAAAACCTTGTTTCCAGCTTAATTTGATTAAAGCAAAACATGGAAAATGAATGCAGCCTGCACGGACAAATGTGGTGGAATTAAAGCTGCTTGGAACGTCTTCTATAAAGTGGATGCGTTTTTAAATGATTTACAGCTACAGTAACAGTAAATTAACGCCTTTTCCCTCTCTAATCCAACATATGCTTCTTTTCCAAAACTTTCCATCAACTGACCAGCAAGGCTAAAAAATAGTTCAAGTAGAATTAATTACAATTTGCATTTGATGAAGCGATGTAAGCACAGATGTTCTATGTTACATTTCAATGGAAATTTGATGAGAGATTAAGATTGGATTTCACACTTTTTTTGGATTAGCAGATGGTTGACAGAAATAGATGCCATCTCTTTATGATAAGCAAATCGGGGCAGAGGTCTTGAACCGCCACCGTACTGACCAGTTTTTACTAATTTTTGCCAGCGGATGTTACAGCAATCAACACATAAGTACTACGTTACTCTACCAGACTGATTTCTACAAACTCCAGCAACTTTGTTGTCGAGAATGATGTTAAATGAGCCAACGTCAACTATTATGTCCGCCGCAAAATAATAGAAGATGATAAGCTGTTATATATCTGCATATAATAAATATGCATACAACTGATGAGGAATTCCATTTTTGTTACTGTTGGTCTTGTTTTTTTGTTATATAAAGGCATAGGGTAGGTTCAAGAGCACAATGGATCATAGAGATGTAAATGTTTGTACGTGAGTGATTGTTCATCTAGTGAACTCCAAGGGGTATAAGGTAATATATCGGGTAAGCTCCATCTTCTATAAATGGTAAATCTAGCAGTTTTGAAATCCTCATTATTTGGAGTTCCTGGAAACTGTTAACAGTTAGCTGAGGAGTCCTAAGTAGCCGCACAAACCACATTAGATATAATATGATATAATTATTTTGGGGGAAAAACATGGGAATGCAACTTCCGTGCTGCAATTTCTAATCCCAACTGATAACCCTTTTAAGGCAACCAACTTAGGAGTTGGTGAGTAGAAAAATGGTAAAAATAATTTAAATATCAATGCTTAAATTTCATGCATATGAAAAGGTTGCCTGGGTTTTTTAAAGGGAACCTGTCATCTCTTACATACTCCATAAACCTCAAACCGTAACTAATTCATGACTGCAATGTGTGTAAGTATTCTTAGTAGGGCCTCTCTAGATTGGAGCGACTTTTATTATTACCATGTTATAGCAGATATAGAGTCAAGGGGGTGGGGGAGCTCAGGCATGCAGTCAAGCTCCAGAGCCTCCTTTTGGGCGCTCAGCCTTATCCCCCTTCTCAGTCTCACTGTGTCGTCTTGAAATTCTCAAGCATGAGCGTTGGGCCTGTCAGTCCAGCACCAGCCCTGCATGTCCGTGGCTGGCTGCAGAGGTACACTATACATGTGCTTCTACTGTGCACCATGTGGAGGAGGCAGAGGCAATCTGAACGCTTGTGCTCCCCTGCCTCTTTATATCTGCTTAATCACAGGAGGAATACAAGTTGTTTTTTCATAAAAAGACCAAAGTTGAGGAGCCATACAAGCAGTGATTTGTCATATCAAGCCCTATTTCCCACAAAGCCCGAGACTGGAACTGAACTCCGCATGTCACTTCTGTTCCGGTTTCTGACCTTTTGGACCTGACATTAACACTTGCTTCTGGGCAATAGCCCTAGCAGTCATGAATAAAGTAATTTTTGTGGTTTATGGGGTATGTAAGAGGTGACAAGTTCCCTTTAAAAGTAGTTTCCAAACAGAAGGAAACACAAAAAACACCATTCTGATGTTTTATCCTGGACACACATCTTGTAAAATTACTGTGAATGAGGCCTAGATGAATTGCTGGTGGGTTATTCCCCCATGAATAGAGTTTATACAAATTCTAGACAACCCCTTAAAGTGCGTTTTAAAAGTGTTACATGTTTTAAAGCTACACTATGGTCTGTTGAACAAAACTACACCATGCCAACCTCCCTTTACCATACGCAGAAGCTGGACAGAGAAAAATGAGGACAATTCCTTTAATTTCTGCCTTTTACAGATTTATAAAGTAATATTGATGTATAATTTTGATCGTCTTTTTTACAGTTGCTACTGTAACATAAATGTCCATTTATATTCTTTTCTATTGTGTATTTTTTGTCCCATATGCAAGCAGTGAGACTTATCTGCAAAGCTTTCCTAGTGTCTGTCAGGATACTATCACACAGAAAATGCCCTTATCTTCAAAAGGTGTTTCTGTCGGATAGCGCCCTTACTGGCACTCCCACATCTTAAGGAGTCATTCAGCTTATGTCACATAGTGGCTTTTTATAACCTCATCAATTCTCGTACTGCTGTACTATATAGTGGAAGTCCTTCTCGTCGACTAATCGTTGTCTTTTGTTTCTCTCTCGAAGCAACAACATAGGACATAAATATTATCTGGCGGTTGATCCTGTGTCAGGCTCAATATATCTGTCTGACACAAACAGTCGCAGAATTTACAAAATCAAGTCCCTGACAGGGGCCAAAGATGCAACAACCAATTTAGAAGTCATTGCTGGCAATGGAGAACAATGTATGCCCTTTGATGAGGCTAGATGTGGTAATGGAGGGAAGGCTGTGGATGCCATCCTGACTAACCCGCGAGGTAAGTAGATTTCAGAATGCACTAGGTGCAGCTAGACATGAATATTAATACTTAGAATTGACCACAGAACATTATTATGTACACATCTTACAACTATGTAAAAAAATATCTAAACTAAAGTGGCCCATAATTTATTTTCATCACGAAGAGTCCAAGAAAAAAAAGTTGTAGAGTTAGATATGTAGATAGATACGTAGAACTATTGGTTTTTATCTACGCTGATATAAAATCATGTGCAAAACAACAATTGTTTTTTTTCTACTAATGGGGTTTGTTTACTTTGGTGTATATTTTACTGGTGATGGTACATACTTATTCTAAGTCACATTTTAATATTGCATTGACCTTGAGATCTAGGTTTCCTTCTGAATTAAAATTATATAGTGACAACTGTTAATTTATCTCATCCTGATTTGTGTGTATTTTCTATCATTGACTTTGTGGATGGCCATCTTGTTTAAGCTGTTAACAGCATTTAGACTGATGCTTTACAGCAGCCATGTGGATTTTATAGAAAAAAACAGTCCATGAATACAGGAGCTTGTCTTAGCATGCTCTCTGATCAGTGAAAAAGCCATTATGATAGGGAAGGGTGTAGAAAACCTATGCTCTTCACCTTTCATTAGGTTAAATGTTATCTTTCATATGATGGTAATAGACTAATACAACAAAAAAAGCCAATACATCAAGAGCACTATGGAATATGATGGTGCTATATATATGTCAAGGAAACATTATTCTTGAATGTGTAAGATTTGTTGAACTATTGGGCAATTACAAACTTTGTTGAAATATATGGCATCCAATGAAGCGTCCAGGCCTCTTTTACAACATCCTAGAGATCCTTACAACCTGATAAACTCTGACCTGCAGAATGTTCTGTGGTGACCTCAAAAGCCATTTGGTCACCTCTCCTCTGCACCTACCCCAACCCCTGCATCTAGGGATTTGGAAACAAAGAACTGTTTAATATTCCTGGACTCTCCCCCTCATTAACACTTTCCCAATCCTGAATGACCTTCTGGTCTAATTAATGAATGGGAGGTTCTGAAATCTGAATCAAACTGAGAAGATATAAAACAATATGAAATCCAGGAATTGGGGTTCACTTTTTGGGGGTGCTTGACAAGCTGAGTGTGTTCCTTATTTCTCCCACCTCCAGGGAATTAGGATTTACTTTAAGTTGTAAGTTTCTGTTATTTTTCTCCCTTTTTATTTTATAACTGTGTTGTGTGTAATTTTATTTTGTAATTCTTTTGTTTTTTTACATCTTTTTTATGCACTCATCAACTTTTTGTAATTAAAGATTTTCACTTTAATTTTGGTCCCTGTATGCTCTGCGAACTCATAGCCTTGTGAAGTGTGGTTAGCTGTGTGACTGCTAGAGTGCTGAGTGTGCATGTCTAGTGGTGTGACAAGGTGACTGCTTGAGAGCAAGAGTTGATGTAGAGTGGGATAATTATTGGTCCCAGTATAAATGCAATACGTGGTGGCAGCGGGTCTGGGGGGTGCTGGAGCTGTATGAGGTGTGATTTAGGCTCAATTTGTGTCCTGAGTGAAAGGTGAGCGCAAGTTTGAGTAGGCTAAATTAACCCATACAGTTGCACCCCACGTCACGTGACGGGGCGGCGGCGTCCTCGCCGTGACAATATAAATATTATTTTTGAGTTGTGTAAACAAAGCAGGATAATTAATTTTGTAAAAATATATAAATAGTTACATATGCAAAATTACATTAGTTTTTTTAAAATGTGCTCAGGATAATAAACACATTCTCTAACTTGCTGTTATTAACAAAAAAACTGAATTTCACATATATAATTCCAACCTGTCTCTATCAGTCCTGGTGTACACAATTTTGGTTGCCCCTGGACCCGACCCTGGATTTTCTAAATTTAGGGTAAGCAGGCTTATTGTTATTCTACTTGATGCTCCACTGAGCTCCTCTCTGCACTCCAGCCCCCACCTTTGCATTCCAGAAGGAGCTCACACAGACACACACTGACTTCCTGTCAGCAAACAACAACACGTGAGGAGAGTAAAGCTACAGGCAGATAAGATCTATATTAAGGGGAGGGAGGCAGAGCGGTGTATGTTATGGCTGTGATAGCAGAGCTGAGAACATCACGTGTAATATGCATCTTATAGATATCTCTCATCTCTGATCAGTCTCATCTCTTTTACTATGTGCCAGATACTAGTGATTGTTCAGAAGCTAATGAAACAATGAAAGTGTATATAAACCTGTACCCTGTTAATCTAACCGCATTGCCTGCACACTGCATCTCACACAGCACAGAGGGATCATGTAGTGTCTGCTTAGAGAGTCCTCGCCCACACTCTGGAATTTTGCACTGACCATCACTTAGTGATAGGAGCTAAAGCAGCAATAACAATGAGTAAAATTGTAAAGTAATGGGTTAAAAGGATTTTTATTGTGTTAACATGACTAGCGGATTGAAATATGAGAATTTTTTATCATGGGTAAACCCTTTAAGAAAACATTATTTTATTCCAGAAACACCATCACCTCTGTCTTTGGGTTTTTTGCCATTGCACCTTAGCTCAAAAAAGGGAACATGGCTAGGCTGGAATTATAAACACAGCCTGTGGAGAGAGGTGGCAGTGTTTGTGAAAAAATTGCAATATAACCCCTTTAACATCAAAAGGACTAGTTGCTTGAATAGTACCACCCAACAACCATAATATGTGCCTATATGATTAAAAATCATTTCCATATTTCTATATCCATCACAGGAAAGCAGACAGCAACATGTAGGTCGAGCAGAGGTTTTAATTCATGAAAAATTGGCCCCAAATGTATTCATGGTCAAGGACCATTTAATTTTATGTGTGGTAAGGGAAATGACCCTTCCCTCCTTATGGCTTATAACATTGTCATCTCACTACCTCTATATAATGGATTTCATGTACTTAGTAAGAAGAAAATAATAATACTCATTGTCTATGTTGAGGCTTGTATTGAATACTCCAGTAAGTATAGCGGTATAGATTCTTAGAGTGAGTAAAGTTGGTTGGATTTGATGAATGGATATTTATCCGCAGCTTGAAATGTTTTCCCTTCTGTGCAGGAATTGCTGTTGATAAGAACGGATTCATCTATTTTGTTGATGCAACAATGATCAGAAAAGTAGACCCAAACGGAATCATTTCTACGCTGTTAGGATCTAATGATCTTGCAGCGGGACGACCTTTAAGCTGTGACTCTAGCATGGACATCACTCAGGTACAGTTCGTTCCTCTTCACTGATTACTTGTTAGATTTTTTCTTTATATCAGAAGGAAAGATAATGGAGTAGTTACTGTAGACTGAGGTCAACGCTCATGTTTTGGGCATCTGTTGCTACCATAAAGCCTTTCTGCCCCTTCTAACAAATGATTGCGTAGAGTTTCCGGAACCTGGAGATCTACCAGTCTGTGGGCTCTTGCAGATATGTGTATTTCATGTCCATATTCTATCCACTATTTTCATGGATATGGATTTTACTTCCGTGATGACCATGGACTTCCATAAAGGCACACAGATGTCAGAGGATGCTGGGGAGCCAGATTTTAGACATCTTTTTTAGCCAACCATGTTTTTTTTTTTTTTTGTGGACACAAATAAAACTGAATGTAGATATAATACTGACAGATTGAAAACAGACTGAAAATATATCAGTTAGTTTTTTTGTGTATGTGAAATGGACATGCCTGTCTGACAGAGCTATAATATTGATATCCTAAGGATAAACCCTAAGCATTGCAATCCTGGAAAACCCATCTGCTATTGAAATGAAATAGAATATGGATTCTAGAGATATTAGGTAAATAATATCTCTAATAATATCACAGTTATTATAGTCATAACTGTTTGAGAACATAACACAAGATTCACATTTCTATGTTATTCATAAAAAAGTGATGGCATTGCTTGGTAATAATATGACATATTTTGCAGGTTCGCATGGAATGGCCAACAGATTTGGCTGTTAACCCAATGGACAACTCTCTCTATGTTTTAGAGAACAATGTGATTTTGCGCATTACAGAAAACCACCAAGTCAGCATCATAGCCGGACGTCCCATGCATTGTCAAGTGCCTGGCATAGACTATTCCTTGAGCAAGCTGGCTATTCATTCCGCACTGGAATCTGCCAGCGCCATAGCCATTTCCCACACTGGGATCCTTTATATTGCAGAAACAAATGAAAAGAAGATTAATCGAATAAGACAAGTCACAACCAATGGTGAAATCTCTCTTTTAGCGGGTGCAGCTTCAGACTGCAACTGCAAAGACGACGTCAATTGTAATTGTTATGCTGGAGATGATGGCTATGCCACGGATGCGTTTCTAAATTCTCCGTCATCACTTGCTGTGGCACCTGACGGCACAGTGTACATTGCAGATCTCGGAAATATTCGGATAAGAGCTGTTTTTCAAAACAAGCCGGTTCTGACTTCATTTAATCAGTATGAAGTAGCATCCCCAGGGGAACAGGAGCTATACATATTTAATATGAATGGGATTCATCAGTACACTCAGAGCCTGGTCACAGGAGAATACCTTTATAATTTTACCTACAGCGCTGACAATGATGTGATAGAAGTTATCGATAATAGCGGAAACTCTCTGAAAATCCGCAGGGATTCTAATGGAACTCCACGACATTTCCTAATGCCAGACAATCAGATCATCACTCTTACCCTCACCACCACCGGAGCTCTCAAGCTGGTTTCCACACAGAGTCTGGAGTTGTCTTTGATGACATATGATGGGAACACCGGGCTGTTGGCGACAAAAAGCGACGAGACGGGTTGGACAGTGTTTTATGAGTAAGTAAACACAGTAAAGATTCAAAATTAATGTTGAAAGATATAAGTTATACGCAATGATAAAAAGTTGTTTTATACATCTTACCGGGGCAAATAAGGAACTCTTCTAAATAGAGGGTACATGACTCACCTCCATGACCTCACCACCTCAACTAATAGCTATCCACTATTTCCAATACACCCAATATGTATATGATACCTTGCTAAACCCATTTTTGCACAAACTGGCACCAGAATCACAGGTCATGAACATTTTTCATACAATCAATTTAACTTGGACCAATCTATAAATATCTCCTTCTCCATTTAACATAATTACTATATTAGACTATAAATTGAATTGTAACATCCATTTGTCAGTTTATAAACACATTTTAAATGGCCGATAGCAGATTTCTAGTTATTACAACAGAAATGTATTTGGAGGGGGGGGGGTAAGTCATCACATGGGAAGGATCCAAATATGTCACATTTGTTGTAGAAATAGTCTCCATTTGAATTTTTCCCATATGAATTCACCCAAAAGGTGACATGAAGTTAATAGAATTTATACATTCTATGACTTAAAACTTGTAGATGGGATTTTCAGGGCTTTTGTGATGACCACAAGAGCCTGGCTTAAACTGCAACTGGGCTCCATTGCCTAAATATTGGATATCAATTGTCAATCTGTTGCATCCAAGGACTGTTTCAGACAACTGTGATCAGTCTGTGAATCATGGACCGATCGCAGTGTAGAGCATGGAGTCGCCAAACTGTCATCATGATCTCAGTATGGCGCTGCTGTTCTGTGGGGGAAAAGGGATTCCTTGCGTCATATATTACTATGATTGACATAGTCTTGTCTTAGGCACTATGTTCAGTCTGTAAAACAGGACTGTCCATGTATTGTCACTGTCTGCAATTCATGGACAGAAACTGTTCTGAGAGATTTGACAGCCCCAAGAGGCCCCCTACATTGCGATTGGGAGGTGCAGTCCTGTTGTCATGGCAGCTGGGGACATTGGTTGGTATATTAGTACTGTAAAAGTGTTTAAAGCTATAATGGCCATAAGAAACTGAAATAAATAGGGAGTGTTTTATCCTAGTTATCAAGTTCCCCCATTTTTGCTAAGAAATTAACAAAAGATGTCCTCTCACTGTTCCCTCTTACCATGGGACCGAAAACATTTCATTACCAAAATGTAATAATGAAATGTAAGAAATGTAGAACATAAAAAACCTATACTGTGTAAATGTGCCAGTGCCATGTTCATAACTGACCCACAGCTACAGGAGAACATGTTTAGACTGAGCTGTGATCCAGCAGTGGGGACATCCTCAGGGTCCATGTCTCTATGACCACAATCATTTGATAGAGGGCATCCATTAAAACGTGAGTATTGGGTAACACATAAATGACCTGTACACAACCAACAAGTATTTATACACCGTAGTCGGATAAGGTGCAGATAATCCGCTACATTCTACTTTGCTGCTCCCTTTATGTACATTGTGTGGATTATTTTAGCCAGTTTCTCACCTCTTGCTGCACTGGGGTTACTATGACAACATTTGTGGAGCGACTGTGTTAGAATTTCGGCTGTCATTTAAATATCCCAAGGAGATATATTCTTGCTGAAAATGCAAGTGTACAACTGAAAGCAAAAAAGAGAGCCGCATATATGTCGCCATACCTGTATTTAAATTGTTTTTCACATAGGCCAAAATCTGTTAATAGAAGTGACTGCTCACTTCACACGAATCACTTTCCGTCACGTAATTCACAATTCAGGAAAAATTGTCAAAGAAACAATGTGTTTCCATGAAATTTCCCCAAATTGTCAGCAGCCATACCTAGCAGTCACCCAGCAGGCGTCAGCTTCAGCCTCGTCTCAGTAATGATAATGGAAGATCTTCATTGCTGTCAATGTGATTCCCATGAGTGTTATCAGCAGGCACGTGTGTGCAGATAGCATACGTGGGGGCCTAATGTGGGCCCTGACTGTACTTCATTAACATGTTAATGAAATGGTTTACCGCTCGTTGATAGTTTTACATTCACCACTTTAATAGAAAAAGTGTGATCACTGTCACATTTCCTCCAAGATACTTCACCAACTTCACAGATCTACAAATTGCTTGTTTACGCATTTTACATTGTCATCCAAACTTGTCTCTGCTCAGTACAAAAAAGAAGCAAGAATTGGATTCTTTAAGGTGACTTCTCATTTGCTGTAATAACTCACCATTAATTGTCATCATCTGGGAATAAAAACAGGTGCCATAATTATAGAAAAACTGTCAAATAGAGTGGGAAATATACCGTACGTGGTGTATAATGCTCCCACTCTCCAAATGTTATGTACATCTATTCATCTACAACATCTGACAGGGCTGGATTACAGATTGTTCAAACGTACACCATGTATTTATGTATCTATCGCTATATATATTTTATATATACTGTAGGTGGTCAAGTTAACACTTATGCAGTTTAGGTGCAGATTTTCTCGGTAATTTGCACAATGGATTTATGAAGAATAGTAAATTTACATGTCGCAGCATAAAGCATACAGGTGCTTTTTTATTTTAATTGAAGACAACTCTATTTGGAAAAACTTGGAGATTTTGACATAATTAACAAGTCCCCCTGAAAGGTTTTAGTCCATTAATCTACTTGTCCCCTCAGGTAGAGTATGAAATGTTCTTCAAAGAATCTCCTCTTTTATCTGAAATCTCACCCATTTAGGTATCTGTAGAGATCCTGAGAGGAGTCAGGCCGTGCTTTGGTAACATATTAAAGACTCATCTTTCAGATCAGGTTAATGGTTCCCAGAGCTACAGAACAGGTGGGAAATATGTTTGTACCTCCGCACTGCCTAATAAGACGCATGCGCAGTTAGCAACGAGGCGAGGCGACACACCTCACAGCTCTCTGTGCATGTCGGGAATATCCCAACATCATGGGTGGGAGGGAGAATAGAGGGAGATTGTGGGGGGTATAATAATGAGCGGTGGGAAGGGCCAATGCTAAATTCAAACAGCTGCACATTATCCCTTTGAAAAGCACCACCCCTAGGACCTCAGTGTGCACGCTGGCTGTTAAAATTTACCATACAATATTTCTGTGACCATTACATATATGGAATATTTAAATACCTGTTTCCTAAGTTCCTTTTACTTTCTATTGTAAGATGTCCACATTTATAAAAGAGCCCTTTGGTGACAGGTTCCCTTTAACTTTGTATCTCTGGTTTTGTAGATCACAGAACCACAAGCCTGATGCAAATGAGGGGTAAAATTTACATTATTTTGATACCAACAGCATGTTTCTGAGTATAGAGCCCAAGATATGGGAATCGGAATAGAAGCTCCCCTCTTGTGACATTATAGGTTAATGTGTGAGATTCCACATAAAGGGGGAATTATAGAAATGATATTTCACACAATACTAGTGGTACTAGTGGTTTAGTGATGTACAAGCTGGTGACAGGTTCCCTTTACTTGAGATCATCAGTAAGCTCCAGATAGTGCTGGACAGAAGCAGCTAGAATATTTAACTCTTAAAGGGGATATTGAATGTTTAGGATAGGTGACTGAAGATCAGTTGGGGTTGCCACCTGGTACTTACCCTTACCAGCTGTTTTTGGGATAGTCTAATTAGTCAAAAACACATGGATTTGTCCCTTGTATAGTGGTCTGTGTTATTACAGCCAATCTTTTCAGAATTTCTGGCTCACTGCAGTTCTGTTTCCTTAGTACAGAGGTGGCACGGCCTATAATGTGGCCTGTTCTCACTATGTTTAAATATTCAGAGTAATGTGTTTTATAGATTGAGCTTAGATTAATTTCTCTGTGAATTGCCTGTGCTAACATATTACCTATTAAGGTCCATTCTGTGCCTAGAGGCTTTATGGTGTTCCAGGGGTTTGAGTTACAGGAATTGGCTCAGATACGCTGTGGCTAGTGACATCTCTGCATGTTACATCCATAAAGCCAGCCGAGTATTACCTTCTTGGGGTCAACATCTAAGCCTTGGTATATACATACAATTATAATGAATATAGTCATGGTTGCAGGTGAAAAATCATCAAAAAGTATCCCTCTATATTACAAGATATAAGCTCCAGTTCCATACATTGCAGCTGCAGGTTTCATTGTTTAGAGGGACATCTAGTGGTGAAGCCTGATGCTGCATTTCACCTTTATGCTGGGATCTTGCTGTTCTATGCACTGTGAAGCCAAATCTAGTGGCAATAGAGAATAGAAATCAATACCCCTCCATTCTAAATATCACTCTCAAATTAGACATGTGAAAGTTAACTGTGATATAAAGTTTCTTTCAAAACCGCTAGTAAAGTGCTAGGATATAATGGGTAATTTGCAGGCTCTGTGATGAGAATAATTAGCTTTAATGTCTGGTAAGTCACTGTATTAATTAGCAAATCATAGCGTTCACGACTGTAACATTGCGTTCAGAACTTAATGTCAGAGCAGCCAACATAATGGCACACAGACTAGCGCTGCACCCCACCATATGCGGATAGAGAATATTCAGAGAAATATCCCCCCCCTCTCCATCCTCTGCAAGAGGAATACATGGCAGATAAAGATTTTATTGTCATCAGGTATCATAAGCATAAGAATACATACAAAAGAGCAATTGTCCAGGCTGTTATGGGACAGCTCTTCATGGCCCCGGATGATCTGCATTCACGGCCTCGGCTCTTATATAATAACATTTCTAGGGAATCTCACTGAACTCATGTTATTTCAGAGGTCATCTCTTCAGAAACAAAACCCTCACCACCAGAAGGAGGACAAGGAGAATGTAGCTTTATATGGACTGTCTTAGTTGTTCTATATCTGGTTCATCGAGAGGATTGTTGGATTTTGCATACACGTCTACTCTCCTCACCATGTGTTGCTTAGCTGCAGGAAGTCTCTGTGTGAGCTCGTCCAGGAATGCAAAGGTGGGGGGTAGAGGCAGAGAGGAGCTCAGCTCAATGCAGCATCAGACTGGAGAACAATATGTCTGCCAACCCTTAAAGGGAACCTACCACCACGAATCTACCTATAAAGGTAGATCGGGTGGTAGATGGATGTATGGGACGTGAGGATAGCCCTTTTTAGAGCTAATCCTCACGTCCCTGCTAGCCTAGCATAAACTTTATTGCCCTAATATGTTAATTTAATTAAGCGGCTACCGGGGCGTGGAGTAGCCGGACACAAGGCTACACGGCGCGGCTACTCCACGCCCCAGTAGCTGCTTTCCCCCGCCTACCCTGTGATCTTCGGCGCGCAGCTCCTGGCAGCTGCGCGCCCTCGTCCGAGAAGCCGGAGTTCTGCGCATGCGCAGTAACTCCGGCCTCGTTCCCGAGATTGCGCATCTTGGCCGGAGTTACTGCGCATGCGCAGAACTCCGGCTTCTCGGACGAGGGCGCGCAGCTGCCAGGAGCTGCGCACCGAAGATCACAGGGTAGGCGGGGGAAAGCAGCTACTGGGGCGTGGAGTAGCCGCGCCGTGTAGCCTCGTGTCCGGCTACTCCACGCCCCGGTAGCCGCTTAATTAAATTAACATATTAGGGCAATAAAGTTTATGCTAGGCTAGCGGGGACGTGAGGATTAGCTTTAAAAAGGGCTATCCTCACGTCCCATACATCCACCTACCACCCGATCTACCTTTATAGGTAGATTCGTGGTGGTAGGTGCCCTTTAAGTCAGAAAAAATTGTGTATACCAGGACTATCTGTTCACCAATTCCTCCTAATCTATAATCCATTGTATACTAATTGATCCACTACTGTCTCTTACTGCTGATATATCAAGTAATATTGTTTCAATCATTCTATTTCAGTTATGACAATGAAGGCCGCTTGACCAATGTGACTCGACCAACTGGAGTTGTCACCAGCCTCCATCGGGAAATGGAAAAATCTATTACAATCGACATTGAAAACTCTAACCGGGATGATGATGTCACTGTCATAACCAATCTATCTTCAGTAGAGGCATCATATACAGTAGTCCAAGGTACTACCATCATCTTCATTTTGTGAAATCTTCCTGTAAGCCTTCAGTATTGACTGCATTTTCATTCACTAAAGTTTCAATTTCAAATGTATTAAAACAAACCAATATGTAATGGGTTCCTTTGTTTAAGTGTGTGACATTTTAACAAGGCCATGTTAGGTGGTATGCCATGGTTTAAAGTTTGGGAAAATATCCAAAGATTTCCAGGATTGGATAAGGAAATCCATGCCTCTTTTAGCTACCTTGTAAGGCAACTCCCTTGACATCAAGCATGACCTACAAGAGGCCTTATGACATGATGTGGGATTAAAACCAACCCAGTATATCTATTCCAGAAGGAACAGACTCCCAACTACAGACAGCAGTGCTTTGACCTGATTGGGTCTCCTCAGTACAGCGTAGGGAAACTGGTTTGGCTGGGTGAGAGGCTTGTGACTAGGGTTCGGGAAGTAAGAGTTCTCCTTACGGAGACTGACCACCATGTTCATGGTTTACAGTCAGTATACTATTTGTGATTGTACAGTAGGGGATGATTGACTGGCTCTATACATTGTGTAGTGGGCATTCTGAGGTACTGCAATCTTGGCTCCAATATAGCTTAACAGGAACCGAGCTTGCACTACTTCTGAATGGCCACTACACAACATACAGAGATATCTGCTTCCTGTGTATCGAAAGGCTACAAACAGGTATAGAACAGTTGATCAGTTCAAGGACTGACTGTTAGATACTGGGGGCCTTTCACATGGAAAAAGCCTTTATTCACTGTGTGTCGGCTGTTGCAAACTGCAGAAAAATTACTTGTGC
This sequence comes from Engystomops pustulosus, assembly GCF_040894005.1. Taxonomy (NCBI): domain Eukaryota; kingdom Metazoa; phylum Chordata; class Amphibia; order Anura; family Leptodactylidae; genus Engystomops; species Engystomops pustulosus. Next base: position 54,466,032 of record NC_092414.1, on the reverse strand, counting down.
TGTGAATTGTAAAACTGCAACAAATCAATTTTATTTAGAGTTTCAAAGCCACAAGGAGAAAGCAGCAAAAAAACAAAAAAAAACTTGCTTCAAAAAATTCCCATTGGTGGACATTTCTGATGTGGCAACTCCACATTAGAAAAATGCTGGGAACTTTCTCGGCTGACACATCCAAACAGATCAAAGAAATGACGCATTTTAACAGAAATCACCCTTTGTGATGTGATTTTAGTAAAAACAGACCCTTATATTGTGTCAAACACCTTATTTGGTTCAGGCTCACATTGGTTCCGGTCCCGATGAGGTAAAACAATTTGTCCATTTTTTGCACTTGTTCTTTTAATGCCTTCATTTTTTTTATATTTAAAACGTCCCCCAGTGACTTTCCTAATATGACCGGGTCCTCCCTCTGCATCCGCTCCCCATAGCAGGTCCAATGCCTCTGCCAAACGCAAACATCACTCAGATGGAGGCTGCAGGATGAAAAGATGTAGCCTGTTACAGGAAGTATAGTGGCCAGACGGCGTCAACAACTATGCCTCCATCTGCCACTATTTACCAATGTATACACTAAGAGTGCACGTAGGGTGCTTTCCCGACATATACACTTAGTGTATATAATAAACGTGGTGTGAACCCAACCATAGAAGAGAATATTTACCTGATTACATAGCTGTTAACATTGCATTCCCAATCAGTCAGCTGCCCAATCACACAGGAAATCTCCTAAACCGCAGGCTATGGGGAACGGGACTCTCTGGGTATAAATTAACCATTAAAATGACACCTTGCTGCAGGGTCTTGTATCCTGGTCTGGACCCTAATGAGTTACTGCTGTACTGAAACACATGAAAGCATCATACCCAACAACAGTATAAAATTCACAAAAAATAGCATTTGTTCTGATGCACAATACCTTTTCTAGCATATTGTAGCAGAAGAACATCTTTTATCTGTAGAGGTCACTGGCTAGGCAGCATTTCAAGATTGCTTTTTTCAGAAGCTGAAAACTTCTTCACTAATGTGGGCACTCCGGCTTTATACAGAATCTGAGGGAAGTGAAGGTAGCGCACATCGGAGAGACGCTTCATGCACCGCAGCGCACATGGCACATACCAGCAGACTACTATATATATATATATGTGTGTGTTATTCAGTACAGAAAGCATTTGTCACTATGCAGACAAAAGATCTTGCCATCTTGTACATTTCCCTACAGAGAACGAAAACACCATGTATACTGTCTGAAAAATTCACTTTGCACCTGTTCGGGGAAAAATCCTGTTTCTTTGCCATAGGGAAAAGGTGGTGTTGCTGATGGCTATCAATCTGACTTTGCGAATCTCAAGTGAAGCTTTAAAAAAGACAGCAGGCATATGGAAATGGCACCTTTTGTCCACAAGCCAGGCTTGATAAATGTATTTTTATGGCATGCAGGCAGGAACACATAGGTTTTCCTTATTAAAATAACCCATTATAGTTTTACACATATTATTTAAAGCTAGAGACGCCGTCTTTCTGACATTATTTGGTGCAGATGTGACAGACCATCTAAAATCCCTTATAATAGAATTTCCATTTGTAACATAAATGACTAAGTCAATGTAATGGGGTTGATATGGCTTGCAGCTTGTATACATACATTGCGTATAGAGATTATGCATAGACTTTTATTACAAGGTCACTGAAGTCATGAATTAGCAACAGTTACATGCATATTATACAAGTGTTGATGGACTTGGAGCTGTCAGCCCTATATAGTAAGATCAGTATATTAGTTGGGGCTTTTAAGTAAATCCTAATATGTGTAACACTGCAATGTACTCAAAAAGGCAACCTGTCACCAGGGACCTAATTTTCACAAAAGATAGGTTGTAGAAGTCCATTAACAGCTGCATTGCAAATTTGCCTTTCTGCCTTCTCTAAGCATTTGCATTACAATATCATTGTGTGCTATAACTTACCTTGCACCCTGACAGAATCATCTGTGTAGTCCCAGGGGTTGGGCTTTGGTTTGGATGCATTTAAAAAAATAACATGCGTCTTTTCTGTGCTGCAAACTGCTCAGCTCTTGGCCCCCACCTTTGTGCTCCTGTACAGCTCCTCCTTCCACCACTGATGTCAGCTCACCAGGCCGTGAGCTCTGTTCCTGGGGCTGAGCTGTAACAAACAATTATATTGTAATGTAAATGCTTAGAGAAAGCAAAAGACGTTTTTGCAATGCAGGTATAATGGGCTTCGGTATAATCTGTCTTTAGGTTGCTGGTGACAGGTTTCCTTTAATGGAAAGAGTTCTAAAGTTATACTATCTGTTACATACGGAAAGCTACATTTAGTTTCTTGTTGTGTTTTGAACAATAATTATATAGTCTCAGACATCTGCATTATTATGTCATGTCATGAGTGGAAGTCAAGATTCTAAAAAACAATGTGGCAGATTTATCAAATTGTTTACAGAATTAAGGGTTAAGACAGTTTTACAACATTATAGGAAAAACGGGAAATGGTGTTATTAAAGGTGTATTATCTGCATGTAGTATGCTAAAGAGCAGGAGAAGGTGAGCAAATTGTACACAGTGTCCTAACTGCAGGTAGTATGATATAGAGCAAAAAAAGCTGAGCAGATCATACAACGTGTCCTCTCTGGAGGAAGCATATTGTAGAGAAGGAGGAGCTTGGCAGATTATGGGAGGGGTAATTATCACAAGTGTGAGGTAAAACTGATCTAGTTGTCCATGGAAACCATGAGCTCTGATTGGTTGCCAATTGTAAATAGAATAGTCTTGCTCTCAGACACTTCTGATGAATCTCCCCCATAGTGTCCTCTCTGCAGGCGGTATGCTGAAGAGCAGGTGGAGCAAAGCAGATTGTAAATAGTGTCTGCAAATAGGACATCATGTTATTGAGGAGGAAATGAGAAGAATGTATAGTGTCCTATCTGCAGGCAGAAAATGCTGAGCATATTCTATATAATGTCATATTTGCAGACAGCATGCTATAGAGCAGATGGAGGTGAACAAATTGAACTCCTACATAGAGTATGTTATAGATTAGAAGGAGTCCAGGGGATTGTGCATAGCGTCCTATTCAGAATGTAACTTATTTCATATAACATTTCACTGATCCACAGTCACTATTACTCATGGTTGGGACATGTACATAGTACCTGTGGGGACTGTAATGCCACATAGTAGTCTATATAGTCTATATACTATTATGTGGTAACAGTCAGGACCATATTTCCTCCTAGGGACCATGGAAATTGTGCCTAGAGTGGCCCAAAATGGGGGTCACGGCTAACGGAGCGAGAAAATAAAAAACTTTGATCCCCACCCGCTGCCTCTAGAAATTCTCCATCCAATAGAAGCTGAAGCACAATTGCTACCATATTCCATTCTACAAATATAGTGTATTTAGATACTCAGGTCAGTATTAAGCACTAGACTTGGTTTTCCACATAGAAGACCCAGGCCTTGCTTCTAGCTTGTGTTACAGGCGGTGATGGAAGGCAGCACAATGCATTTTATATAGGGCATATTGGTATCTCAGATGCACACTGCATGCTGAAGACAGACTGTGTTAAATTAAATATTATAGCCTTTGCAGGGATTTACGAGAGGTGGAAGCCACAGCAATGTTGTTAGCGGAGATTGTCTCTAACTGGCCTCGCTTGATGTCAGTGGTGTAGAAATAATTCCCGGGAAGAGTATGTCAGTTTTATCCGATGACAGCAAGCAGATGACCACAAACTTCAAACAGACAATGAGATAGTCAACAAGATAGCCACGGCTTCATATTGATGTATTGGCCTGTGGAAACGGGTGATTATCTGATAGTATTGTCTGTAAGCTTTAGCAATAGCACAGTAGATCCCTTCTTCAAATGTTAGCTTCTACATGCTATCCCCTAGGGCACATATCTAAATGTCTAAGAATAAAGGAAACATAAGCAATTGATCTTCTTGTACTAATCTGTTTTGTTCTGCTGATCTCAGCTCTGTGAAAAGAGCCCTTTGAGCAAAAGCGGTTTCTTCCTTTTTATTTAATTCTATTTAGAAATGAAAGTGGAGAGAAAATCTATAAAAAGTGGATGCTCTCAATACAGGTGTATTGTGTCAGCGGAATCGGCACTGGTAGATGGGGAAGCCCAGCACAAAGTCTACACCTGTGTTCCTCTATTTTATCTTCATAGAAAGGGAAACAACAATCATTTTAATAGGCGTCTGGCAACCAGATTACAGCCACTGTGCATTAAAGTCAGCGGGAGACGTTCTGCAAGTGGAATTTAGGGAAATAAAAAAGCCAGTGTGCTTGAAAATTAAAGTGAACGTTCATCTTTATTACAACTTTTCATGATATCTTGTGAAATGTTAATATATAAAGTATTTACTACACAATGACATTGTAATGGACGATATTCAATTGCAGAAGCCACTAGAAGTAATATATATATCAGTAATCTTCATCAAGCAGTTTCATTCAGCAGAACTTTTAGGAACTTCAGATCTTTTCAAACGTCCACGAAGGTCTATATTCAGTGGCAGCTTGTCTGACCATGGTGTGACGCATGATAGTTATGTATGATCGTGTGACTTCTAGAACTACCTTGGGTCTGCTGTCTTGTATACACTAATATGCTGGTCAACAATTCTATCACAATGTCTTATTTAGTAAAAACTTGCATTATTCATGCATTCATCCTTGGCAAACTAATGGTTGCCATATGTTTTTAAAAGGGGGACAAATTTTAAGAAACAAATTGCCAGATTTGCGAGGCACAGGTTAAAAAAAATTAAGTATATTATTCAGTATTCTGTAGTTGATAACAGGTACACTTTAAAGAATTTAGCAACCTTACCTAACCTTCATAAGGGTAAGTAAAATATGTTAATACTTACTTGGTTGTTTGCCATGGGTCACATGACCCACAGGCTGTGTGACATCCTGTGACCTGCTGGCTTGCGGCAGATGGAAGGGAACGTGCAGTAATTACTGTATACACACCTCCTCCAGTATAACCACTGCCATATCTGTACTCCCCTCTAACCATTGATATGGGGGTGGTCATGCCGGGGGGCATTTACAGTAAACACAATGTTGAAGGAAATCTACCACCAGGATGAAGGATTGTAAACCAAGCACACTTACATGCAGGTGTCTGCCCCCTATTGCACGATCCACCTTTCTTTAATTTTCTTATGCCCTTTTTAAAAAAAAAAATACTTTACAAATTATGCAAATGAGTCTAAGGGGCTCCAGGATTAATTAAAACCTATGGAATCCTGAGCCCCTCCGGTTTATTTGCATAATTTTAAAATCCTTTTTTTTGGAAAAAGCAGGGAATAAGAAGCTAAAAGAAGAGCACATCCTGCCAGAAAGGAGCACACCCCAGCAAGTGTGCTTGGTTAACTAACCTTGATACTGGTGGTAGATGTCCTGTAAAGTTTGGTATAAATACTATGTTGCCACTACTTTTCTATTTAGTAAAACTGTTTAAGTGTGTCCTGATCCATACTTGGAGACCTAAAAAAGTGTTGACATATGTTGAACATTTGAATAGTGTAGTGGGCTGCTATTCAAGAGAATTAAAAAAAATAGAAAATATAGCTTAAACCTTTAAAAATCAAGAAAACTTCAAGGGAAGATTTTTCCTCAAGCAATTATTTTAACAAAATCTATGGTAACTGTTCATAAACAAAAAAATCTACAAGCATTTTTTAAAAGCTTTATATTTAGTATATATCCACATATATCTATATCTATCTATATATATCTATATCTATATCTATCTATCTATATATATATATATATATATATATATATACACACACACACACATATGTACACATATATATGTACGCATATGTACATATATATACATATATATGTACACATATATATATATATACAAACACTGTATATGTACATATATCTTAAGTGCAATTCTGAAGGGCTTACTTATTTTACTTTGCGGTAAATGTGTACCAGGTGAGGTGATTTTAGGCATAATACTGGGGTAGACATAGAATTGCGCCATAGCCTGCACCTGATCTGGCTCAGGCTATAGCAAGTGCGGGGCAGGAACGCCATGCACCGTCCCACTCAGCCACCAGGCATGCCCCCCTTCACACCCATCTATACCCATTTGGTGTTGAGCTGGCATAAGGAGGGAAATAGGTGTAATTCCTGGCCATGCACCATGAATTGCACCCATTTCAGGGCTTGTACACCAGTTTTCCACTTGACATTGGTAAGTGATGCCTTTATTTATATTCAGCTGCCGTAAATCGTTTATTTCAATTTCCTATAATTCTGTTTTCCCCAGATCAAGTAAGGAACAGCTATCAGTTATGTAGCAATGGAACCCTAAGAGTGATGTATGCGAATGGAATGGGCATCAGCTTCCATAGTGAACCCCATATTCTAGCGGGGACTGTGACCCCTACTATTGGACGGCGCAATATTTCTTTACCCATGGAGAACGGACTAAACTCCATTGAGTGGCGGTTACGGAAAGAGCAGACAAAAGGCAAAGTAACTGTATTTGGAAGGAAGCTCCGGGTAAGTGTCATCTGTGTTGACTTACCACTGTATAGTTAACTGAGAAACAATATTTCGCTCCTAAAGAACATTGTGTGTTGCTCTTTTTATTAAAAGGATTTTGGACAAATATATGACAGATGCTTATTGACCAGATACAATTGAAAAATGTTCAGTTGTGTGCACAGAGCCTGGAGTATTTCATTTTTACATTTAGCATAAATCACAGAAATGAATTGAATAAATACAGAAAGACAGGGAGGCAATATATTCCAATAATGAGAAAACCAATATAAATGACAATGACATGGGGATATTAATATAGGATCACACAGTACTACCTTTGTAGGATGGAATGTACTGTAGCTTTCAAATCATTTTATGTTATTGAATTTTAGGATCTGCTTTATGGTCTCATAGCATATTAAAGGTAATACATAGCAGTATAACTAGACAATTTAGTCAATGTCAGATCCCAGAGCTTTTTATGGCATAAGAGACTAGCCTTCCAGGTCGATTCTCTATATAATATGATTTGTTGATGTTCTGGAATTCCGAAGTTACTTGCTCTACAGCCCCAGAGATGCATGACCCAAGTAAAAACACCTTCATAACAAGTAAAGAGAGTGAAATGTGGTTCCCAACTTCTAGGAAATAGTTTACAATTGGAACCATATTGCTTTTCATCTATAGTGCAGGAGTTTATTAAATAAAAATCACACCCCTGTCCCAAGTACTGGATCAGCAAGAATATCAATGCATAGTCCTGGGCTACTTTTTTTTTTACTTAGACCTCAGATGATGGTCATGAGTGTTAAATACCAGGAAAGTCTAATTGAAGATTATGCAAAAGTTTGGGCTCATTCACACTGTTAAAAATAAACCATTTTGTTTCGGGTTTCTTTCTGTTTGCCATCTGCTTTTTTTTAACAACTGTATGACATCTGTTCACTTGTTTTTATTCAATGAGTGTGATTGAGAGTTAGCGAGTGTGATAGGCTTGCCTTAAGGGATGGGTTTTAAGAGCACGTTAGATGCTTTGGAGGGTGGGTATTAGTCTGATAGTCCGGGGAAGGGCATTCCAGAGAATTGGTGCGATAAACACTTCTCCAAAAACCGACGCCCCCTAAAAGATTGAAATGCACTGGAGCAGTCCAATCTCATTTGAAATCTCACGTAAAACAATTCATGTTCAGGCATCAATTTAATCTTATCCCCACTATCTTATATCTGGTCCAATATTTTCATGATATTTATCATTTGTTTACCCATTGGAAAATAAAAATGTCAGGCGTGCTCTACCATCAGATGCTGGAATAAAGCCATTTTCTTTCAGTGGAAATGTAAAGTAAAAAATAAATAAAATAAACTCTGTACTATTGAGTGAACTAGTGGGAAATTGGGTCTGTTTTTATAGAGATACATTTACTAATACTTCTATTCTAAGTTGTTCCCAAGTAAACGTTTAAATCCATTCTGTGCCGTGTTTCTGTTGAGGTCACATTTTTATATCTGAATTTAAATTATTCATTATAGTTTCCAAAAAAGTAATACAATTTATCTGCCTGTGGCATGAACAAAAAAGTGCACCTATTCCACATTGTCGGAGCTCTTTGAAGGAGAAAAAGTAGGGAAGGAAAATAAAAGCTTGTTATAAAAGTAATCAAAATCTACTAGTGTTGTAAAATATTTAGCACGTGCCCTTTTAAAAATATTTTCTTGCATTAGCAGTTTAATAAACAAGGGGAGATGCAATTTATTGTTGTCAGAGAATGGATGTACAATAAAAAGAAGCTTTATCCTTATTATATTCAGCACCTTTACAGCTCCTGGCAAGATACAAATAATCCGCAGCTGCTAAGTGCGAAATGCTGATTTGCGGTTTTACTTTATTTTTATTATTATTTAATTGGGGGTTTAGCATGATTCAGCTCATGGTGGACATTAAAAATGAAAAAGGAAAATATGTTATTGAACGGCATAATGATCAGTTCATGAGATTTCAAGGAAAGCACTAAAATATGATGCTAGAAATAATTTGAATGCTGCACATTTATGACATAGTTTATATTTATATATTATGGAATTGTATTCATGTAACTTCCATCATATAATCTGATAAGAATATTTCATACCTATTTCATGCTGTTAAAGGGGTTGGCCATGTATTTTGTAATGTGTGAGAGTGCGGGGGGCAGGAAATTAGGTACCATATATACTCGGGTATAAGCCTAGTTTTTCAGCACCCTACCCTACCTCGGCTTATACTCGAGTCTAGGAAAAAAAAACAAAAAGTGAACTCACCTTCTGACGCTCCCTGGAATCCAACACGGCTCCGACATAGGGTCCTGGTCCGTCACAGTCTTCGTGAATGTCAGCCGCATCGGCACACACTATGATGTGAGCTTGCGGCTGACGTCATGGTGCCTGCGACGGACCGGGAGGGGCTGGCAGGCTATATACCCGAGGGGGCTGGCAGGCTATATACCCGAGGGGGCAGGCAGGCTGTATACTCAAGGGAGCAGGCAGGCTATATACTTGAGGGGAAGGAAGCAGGCTATATACTCCAGGGGGCTGGCAGGCTATATACTACAGGGGACTGGCAGGCTTTATACTGGGGGGGCTGTGACAATGCATTTCCCACCCTCGGCTTATACTCGAGTCAATAGGTTTTTCCAGTTTTTTGTGTCAAAATTAGAGGTCTCGGTTTATACTCGGGTAGGCTTATACATCTAATACATCTGCACCGCTTTCTTGATATGTAAAGTGAAGCTTCCCATCTTTTACCTCATCAGCCGGACATTTCTTACAATAAAATGGCCACTGTTGGAGGGTCATTTGATCTTGGTCATAGAATACGCCTTGCCAGGACCTTGAATACATGAAGGTCCTATCATAATAGGACAGATTGGACAGATAGAGATCACATGACATGACCCTCCATCTGAAACCATTTAATGCATGTTGGCTGAAAAGACATTAGCAATATTTTACAAAAGCAGTGCAGAACTATTAATAGATGTATATTGGAAAATTACCTAAATATCCTGCCCACCACACATTACACACACAAGCTGTACAGGAGCACAAAGATGGAGTCAGCCTGCAGTTCAGACAAGCCACAGGTTGTTTTTTTGAATGCATCCAAACCAAAGCCCAGCCCCTGTGACTACCCCAGGATTTTTTCAGGATGCAAGAGTAAGTTAAAGCACACAATTATATTGTAATGCAAATGCTTAGAAAGGGCAGAGAGACATTATTGCACTGCAGGTGTCGTGGGCTTTTACAATCTGTCTGTAGTGAAAATTAGGTCCCTGGTGACAGGTTCCCTTTTAGAAGGAGAGGACTCAATAACTTATTGGTATTATTCATGGTGACACTTGATCACAGACTTGTAACTATTTCCTTGCTGGTGTCTAGCCTTTTTAAGTCATTACACTATTTGAAAGCCATTAGGCTTTGAGGAATTTTGTTTCCCTATAATCTGCCATACGATTATGGAGAGCATTTAACCTTGCGTGTTCATGACCGAGTCACAGGAAATCAATTTGTGGTTCTCATTAGCTACCGCCCATTGGCGGCCAGTTCTCACTTCTTGACTTTGAGGAGGAATACAATGGATATTGTTTTACATGCAGGTGCCGTGCCTTGAAAGATAAAAATAGGCCACATCTGGCAATCCAATCATTAACAATGGGATTTTAGCAAAGCATAATTGATTTTGGACTTAGCAGTTGATTATTTGCAATAATTAATCTGTTTGCCTGAGAAGTGAGCTCAGCATTTCGACTTTTTTTTTTTTTAAGGAAAGTAGCAGCCTACAGCAAATTCCTGACACTGATTATTAAAAAGTTAATAGAGGTACTTGTGGTAATTAACCAAAGTTAAATGCACAAGTCTTCCAAGTGAAACCTCGCTACAGGTTAGATTTCCTGGCGTCATGTTTATGCAAATGAAAACATTGTTTTATCTATCAACACCTCAAAATTTAATTGTCTGGTGTTAGTTCCCGTTAAAGTAATCACATCTCTGTTTAGCTCTTTTTAAATGAAAATCACTATGAGATTATAGAAGGATGAGTGGACTGAAAATGTAATTTGAAATGAAGTAGAAAGTCTAGAGTTAATTTGCATCGAGTCCATTTGCATATTACGTTCACAGAATCCTACTTTACTTCTCCCCATCTCTGTACAAGACGCTCGCGTTCATTTGTTCTGTGACGTCTCCATCTTCAGCGTTCCGGCTTCTAACGCCACGGAAGAATTGAGAGGAGAAGTTTTGCTATAGAGTGTAATGACTTAAAGTGAAAGCCTACTTCAAAGTGTGTTGGGCTGCTATAGATCCAAATTACAATGACACTTTCCCCCAGTTCTCCTTCTTGCTTTTATGAATCAGGGAGATGAATTAGCTCTTGATACAGTTCTCCTAGTTTGACTTCTATAGTTTCCATGACAACCTCAGTGGACATTTTAGACCATTTACCGAATTCTGTTTTTTTTTTGTGCTGTAAACAGCGTCAGATAAAGAAAAAGTAAAAACAACTGGAGTGCCATTTTCTAAAGAATAAAACCAAACATAGATTTTCTGTTGGCAAGGGGACGCAACACCTTCCCAGAGCTCTCGGTCTTACAAAGTAGAACAGAAAAATATCAGGCATGGGGCAACCCACAACACTTAATGAATCTGCTCAATTACTGGATCTCCCCTAAAAATTAATGAGACTTTCTTACATTAGTGGCATAATACAGCATTGGGAGCACATCAAAAAATGTGTAAATATTTCAAATAAAATGTTAGATACCCTACAGGGTGATGCATTTACAGGGATTCTATGTTCATCTACAGACAAGATCATTTCTTATTGAAATTAACCCTTTAATGACCTGGCCCTTTTTTGTTTTTTTCATTTCCATTTTCACTCCCTACAATCAAAAATCCATAACTTTTTTTTATATGTAAAGAGCTCTTTGACAGCTTGCTTTCTGAATAAATTATTGCACTTCATAGCAATGGTATTTAATATTTCATGCCATGTACTGGAAAGCAGGAAACAATTCTAAAATGGTTAAAAAACGCATTTGTGCCGTTTTCTTGTGGGCTTGGATTTTACTTCTTTCACTGTGCGTCCCCAAATGACATGTCTACTTCATTCTTTGGGTCGGTGCGATCACGGGGATAACAAATTAGTATAGGTTTTATAATGTTTTCATACATTTACAAAAAATTAAAACCTCCTGTACAATTTTTTTTTTCATTTTGCCATCTTCTGGCACTAATAACTTTGATTTAGGGGGCTGTGGGTGGTGTCATTTTTGCGACTTTTGATAAAGTTTTCAATTTGGCCATTTTTAGGACTGTACGATCTTTTGATCACTTTTTATTGAATTTTTTTATATTTATTAAAATGGCAAAAAAGTGCCATTTTCGACTGGGTTAAACCTGAAAAAACCTTATTAAATTTTGATAGTTTGGGCATTTTTGGACGCGGCAATACCTATTTTGTTTACGATTTTTACTGTTTATTTATATGTATATTACTTCTAGGGAAAGGGGTGATTTGAATTTTATTTTTTAAATTATAATTTTTTTAAAACTTTTTTTTATTTTTACTATTTTTTCAACCCCTAAGGGACTTTAAATCTAGGTTGTGTGATTGATCCTACCATATACTGCCATACTACAGTATGGCAGAATATGAGTATTTTCCACCTCATTCATTACAAATGTACAAATCGGAAGACCCGAGGCTCTCATGGCAACTGATCGCCGCCCCCCAATGACGTCAAGGGGAGCAACGATGTTTTCAGGTTTTTCGAAAGTTCTCAGGTATGGGGCAGGAACGCCTCAAGTCGTCCCACTCCACCATCAGTCATGCCTCTCCACGCCCATATGGCGTGGAGGTTGAAGTGCACAAGAAATTGTGATTATTTCAGTGCTTCTACACCACAAACTTGTATAGAATTGTTGATAAATGCTCCCCCTTAATGTCTATATCTTAAATAACATTATTTTCAGTAAAAATATTTTTAAAGATTCCTGCTCAACCTTGAAATTAACCCAGACCAATTTTAATACAAAGGTAATAAAAGGGGTTATTTGAAGATCCCATGTCATTCTGTTATTCATAGGTTATTTCTTGCAGTCCCATAAACATTAAATGGAGGGACAGTATACATACTAGATTGTTGTCCCACTTATTAGGGGAGAAAATACTCTGCTCCTCAGGGTTCCTGCAGTCAAGAACCAGCACGCAGCATGTTATTATCTATCCTGTAGATAACATAGGATCTTTGGACTTAGTCTTAAAAACACAGTTCTGTGCAACAGAAAACCTAACAGAGCCATATTTATTATTTCTGTTACCTTTATTTTTTTCCATCAGCAAAAAAAAAACAAAGTGCACAAAATATTTGTCAATTCACCCACATATCAACACAACCCACATAGTCATCTATACATGAGAACTCTCCTATCTGCAAAGTTCATAGTTACTTTCCAGAAAATAGAAGGCCAGCATTGAGAGACTGTTTAGCCATTACGTGGCTATTATACTCTGAGCGAAAGTAGGAGTTTGATTTTTTTTTTGTTTTGGTTCTTCATATAATTAATATGACATGGTAATTATGCTGTACAGCGCAATTTCCTTTACATATTCACAATGGAATTGCTCAATTAAGTAAGCACAACCTCTCATAAGCTTTCTTCTCTCTAATAATGTGTATGCATTCTTTTGTAAGACTGTTGCAGGAAGCTATATTTAAGTGTGTTCAGGAAGGACAACTTTCCATAGAAAAGCAGTAAGTAGAAGTAAAAGCAAAGCATAACACACAATCCCACAGCCGACAAGAGAGAAGAGCATATTATCTTTTGATTTGAGGATATCGCTGAAGACTGAGTGGGAGTTCAATGTTCAGCTTCAGAAGAGCCTTCTCTTAATGTGCAATGTTTAATACATCATTAGCCCATATCAAGTCACTATTACAAAATAATAACCTCACAATTGTATTGTCTCGCCAGACTCAAAACATAGGATTTTCTAAGGACAAAGAAAATTTCCAAAATGATCCTTGTAATCTACCACACTTCTGCCCAATGCTTACAATCGAGCCCCTGAAATACGGCGTCTTTCCAATCATCAACTTTTATAGGGATAAAACCCTGCCATAAGCAACTTTTTATACCCGGATAACCCCTATAAGTGAAAAACAAATGACTAAACTTTATAAACAATCACTTAGTTTCCTCTATGCAAAAACCTGACACTGATGCAGAAAATGATGTATTGTTTTTTTTCCCCTCAGGTTCACGGGAGAAACTTACTTTCCATCGATTTTGATAGAAATTTCCATACTGAAAAAATCTACGATGATCATCGAAAGTTTACTTTAAAGATCGTCTATGATCAGTTAGGACGGCCACTTTTGTGGCTTCCGAGCAGTGGACTTGCACCTGTTAACGTGTCTTACTTTTTCAATGGTCGCTTATCTGGACTTCAGCGTGGGGCAATGAGTGAAAGAACCGAGATGGATAAGCAGGGAAGAATTATTTCTCGTTCTTTTGCTGATGGAAAGACATGGAGCTATACATATCTTGAAAAGGTAAGTAATCCTTGCTGATAAGATGTGCTGTATGAGAGCAAATTCAGCATGACCATGGTCAGTCTATGAAAAACAGACTGTGGGTTGGCCGGGTTTTACAGACCCAACCACAGTGTAGATTGTGGGATTTGCAGGGAAGAAGGGACTTCTAGAATCATGTATTAATGCAATGCACAGTGGCCTATCTGTTGCTCTCATTAACATTTTTGATGGACTGAACATTTCTAATATATTAGACTTTACTGTTACAATGAAGAGTTCATATACTATAGGTTGTAATGAAAATGTCCATCTGTTAGAGTATCACGTGATAATGGCATCACCCTGGACCCTAAACCTTTACTCGCATATGGTTGTTCCATTCACAAGGTTTACAAATTAGCTTTATAAGCAATATTGCTTGCTTACATGTATACAATTATTTTAAAAAAATTCAGATGTGTCCCGTCCTTCACTCCCATATATGAGCAAGGGCTCCAACATCTCATGAAAGCGATTCAGTGCAATACCGCAGCATGCTGTCAACACCATTGAAAGGCTGCTATTCAGAACACAATTACTGGGGAACCGCACGCACACATAGCAACGTATAGAATAGACAGCATATCATTATGTGCTATCATATCGCTTTGTGATAGCATATTGTGAAAAGCTGGTAACATCAGTACATGCATCTATACATGTCTACGCAAAAGGGAAGCTTAGGAAGGACACACTGATTGCAAACTGAAAATATAACCATCTGAAAGGACACATATAAGCAGATTGGATTGTTGGACGTATTGCTCCTGAGACCCCTACCATTTGGTAGAATGAAGTTACACAGCCATTGGGGCAGATTTATCAAGCTGTCTAAAAGTATTGATGTTCCAAGTAGCCCATGGCAATCAATTTCAGTTTTGACCATACAAAGATACAGCCATTGTTAGGTAGCAACCCTTTAGATATGTAATCATACCATTATGTGTGTTAGTAGCCACAGGACTGTAAAAAATCATTTATATTTCGGGATTGTAGCTGGCTTTCAAGATCACTCTGGTGCGTTGGTGAATGAGATTTCATAAATGTACTGCAGCACAGCCCCTCCCTTCTGCTGTTGAAAGCTTCTGTTTAAGTACTACAGCAGTCACACAGTGGGGAGTGGTTGGTTTGTGAGATCTCTTCAATTTACTGCAGCAGTTACTCAGTGGTCAGAGGCTTGGCTTTGCTCACGCACCACTGTGCCATAGTGCGCTGAACACAATCTACAACCCTGGAATATAAATGCATTTTTACTAACAAATGCAAAGTTGTTGCACATATTTATCAGGCTGCTAACACAATCTGCCGCTTTGTGTGCTCCAAACTGCTGAGATATTTCCCTTAAACCCTACACGTACAGATGAAGACCTTGTGCCCATTAGTCCTCAACGAAATTGATGCCTCATAAGGACTAGAGCCCTCATTGATCAGTTCCTGGTGGTTGCAAATGTGTCTCTTTAATACCACAAAACTTGATCTACAACGGTCTCTTCCTGGATAATCCATGGAAAGTTAACATTTCTTCTTGTAGCAAGGCAAGAAATGTTTGCTATGGTCTTGGCTATAATCTTGCAGGCAGAAGTTCACGCTGTTTTATATATGTATTTGTAATAAAATATGTTGGAACTTTTTAAGCCCATAAGTATGATTGTTTTTCAAAAATATAAAATTCAACTGAACTATATTTTCTGGAAATAACTGTCATAAAATTTTATGTCCCTGGTATTGTGCATTCAAGTAATAAAATGAGTAGTCTTTACCATCAAAATTTACGGTTCAAAATGTTATTTCCTGATGTCGGACACATATCTGGAAATGTTCTTCAGCGCACTGAGCACTTTACCATTTGATTACTGATTTCATTTATATACAGATATATATTTTAGGACTTTAGTGTTCACTGTTAAATAATGTAATATATTTTATTTTTATTTTGTTTGCAGTCTATGGTGCTTCTTCTTCAAAGTCAGCGGCAGTACATCTTTGAATACGACTCATCAGATCGTCTTTACTCTGTTACTATGCCAAGTGTAGCTCGACATAGTATGTCAACCCATACATCTATCGGCTACATCAGAAACATTTACAATCCTCCAGAAAGCAATGCATCAATTATTTTTGACTACAGTGAAGATGGCCGGATTCTAAAAACTTCATATCTTGGTACTGGACGACAAGTTTTCTATAAGTATGGAAAACTTTCCAAGTTATCTGAGGTCATTTACGACAGTACTGCAGTTACCTTTGGTTATGATGAAACTACAGGAGTCTTAAAAACGGTTAACCTCCAAAGTGGTGGTTTTTCTTGTACAATACGTTATCGAAAAATCGGACCTTTAGTGGACAAACAAATATACAGGTTTTCCGAAGAAGGCATGGTGAATGCAAGGTTTGACTACACATACCATGACAACAGCTTTCGTGTAGCCAGCATTAAGCCAATCATAAGTGAGACCCCACTTCCTGTTGAACTATACCGCTATGACGACATATCTGGAAAAATTGAGCATTTTGGTAAATTTGGGGTAATTTACTATGATGTTAATCAAATCATTACTACTGCTGTGATGACACTAACAAAACATTTTGACACTCATGGTCGCATCAAAGAAGTCCAGTATGAAATATTTAGGTCACTTATGTATTGGATGACTGTGCAGTATGACAGCATGGGACGAGTTATTAAGAGAGAACTAAAGCTTGGTCCGTATGCCAACGCAACTAAGTACACATATGAATACGATGGAGATGGTCAGCTGCTAACTGTTGCAGTCAATGACAGACAAACATGGCGTTATAACTATGACCTAAATGGTAACCTGTACCTATTGACCCCTGGAAACGGTGTTCGTCTTCTGCCATTAAGATATGATCTCAGAGATAGAATTACTCGCCTGGGGGATGTACAATATAAAATAGATGATGATGGGTTTCTGAGCCAAAGAGGGGCAGATATTTTTGATTACAATTCAAAAGGTCTCCTCACCAGAGCATACAACAAGGTTCTTGGATGGAATGTTCAATATCGCTACGATGGACTGGGCCGTAGAGCATCATGCAAAACCAACTTAGGCCTCCATCTCCAGTTCTTTTATGCTGATCTCCACAACCCAACAAGGGTCACCCATGTTTACAATCACTCAAACTCGGAAATCACTTCTTTGTATTATGATTTGCAAGGCCACCTTTTTGCAATGGAGAGCAGCAGTGGGGAGGAATACTACATTGCTTCTGACAACACAGGAACACCATTGGCAGCTTTCAGCATCAACGGGGTGATGATTAAACAGCTGCAGTACACACCCTTTGGTGAAATTCATTATGATTCTAATCCATACTTTCACCTCGTTATTGGATTCCATGGAGGACTATATGACCCTTTAACAAAACTTGTGCATTTTGCCCAGAGAGATTATGATGTGTTGGCTGGACGTTGGATTTCTCCAGATTATACAATGTGGAAAAAAGTTGGAAGAGACCCAGCCCCTTTCAATTTATACATGTTCAAGAACAATAATCCGCTGAGCACTGAAATGGGCTTAAAAAACTATGTAACAGGTGAGTAAAATCTGCCAAATAAGGTTTTAAAGAACATATATTTACAGTCAGGTTTAAAATGTTCAGGTTTTAACTATGGCTAAGCTGCTGTTGAACTATCCCTGAGGTCAGTCATTTATTATGCCATCGCAAACCCACATAAAATATCCAGAGTATTTTGTTACCGGACCAGGGCAGAAAACAATACACATTTCCATATGCTGTATGCTGGATGCGTTCCAAAGGTGTATGACAAATGCCAAAAACTGTCCTTTTGCTTTTTTTAGGCTGATGCACTTCAGTACACTTTTACATTTTGCTATATAGGAAAGAAGATTTGACTGTATTTTTCTATGCAGAAGCAGCCCACGCACACAAAAAAAACGTATTAAATAAGCTGAGCAGCGTGTGTAGCCTTACTATAGATGAATATAAAATCCAAGACTGAAAGAAGGTGGATTCTCACAATAAGGATGCTATTATGAAGGAAGAATATACTTTTCTCTTAATAGTATAATCTGTATCTTGTGTGAATGGAAAAAGACCAACTGATTAGTGCAACTTAGATGGCGCAAATTGTCACTAAATGGCCATTTATGTCGTAGAGAAGAGAGTCGCTAATCTTCTATTATGAAATGTGAGCTAAGACATTACAAAAGGGAACAAGTACCCCAGATTCATAGCGTGATTACAAGACAGAAATAGGTTCTTTAAGGAAGAGAAATCCCACTGCACGTGACTGTGAGGAGGGAGGCTGAGCGTTTCTGACAAGTGGGGTCATGCCAGCTTTATATGCCTATACGCTCACTCCAGCCATTGTCTTGTTAATTAAACTTTATTAAACAAGACTGCTTCATATCCAAGTAGTCATGTTAAATTACCGCACTTACGCCGGCACAAGTAAGATCCTTCAAAATTATGCTCTAAAATCTTAATTTTACTTCTTAAAGGAGGTCACAGATCACATCACAGCGTTACAAGCGTTAAGATGAAGTAGCATCTGCTCTGTAATTTGCACCGGTCTAACTAGCAATTAAACTCAATACTTGACATTAATATATATCAGATCTTATAGAAGATAGGAATGTTGTATCCACTGGGGGATGTACCTTCACCTTGTGTGCTAAAAATGCTACTCACACAGATAAAGCAGAGCTGGTCTTTGCATTAAACCACTTGGTGCTGCAAGGTTTTGGATTATAGTTTAACTTCCATATCTTAAACATTAGCAGAAAAGTTTTTCTGTCATGTTGAAGACTTTATATACTTAGATGGATATTTTCCATCTGTGACAAAAGTGGCAGCAATGCTCTCTGTAATTTAGGGGTGCACAACCTTCAGGCCGCATGAAGGGTTGGATTAAGACTGCCATGGGCACTGCACTGTATAAATATTATAGCCTCTACAAGTCATGAATACTCCATTCTGGCTGCTTTCAATCTGCCATTTCAACCTTTGGAGAACCCTCAAAGCTCCTGAAATGTCTCTTGTGTACATGTGTATTAAGACCAGGAACAGATGTACAAGGATTTCATGGGTGAAGGCCCTTCTCAGTATAAAATTCGGTGGGTGGTTTGAGTTGCCAGGGCCCCCCTTAGACAGCCATTTTAATCCACTACTGGCTCAATGCAACTAGCAGAGTCTCAGGTTGTGGCCCACTCCCAGTGGCTGGCAGAGACTGATGAGTACTTCCACCATTGGTAACACGTGCTCACTGCCTCTTCTGCTGCACCAGATGCTGAGGCTGGTGGTTTCTGTGCTTGTTTCTTGTTTTATGGTGGTAATGTGGTATTATCATTTCTGGGGCGGCTTTTTAAGTTGTATTGTGGTTGTTTATGCATCTAAGGTGCTGGATACAGGTGCAGGGAAACCCACTGATGTAAATTATAGCGGGTTTATGGGATTAGAAAAAAAACATTATCAGAGTATACTTGATGACTGTCATCTGATGAGTCTAGTCAAGCTTCCAGATTGCTCTGTTGTCCATGATGCGGTCCAACTCACTCCTATAATAAAAGCATCACTTTAACACATAAGCAGATGTTAGAGGATCCAGACTGCAGCATACATCATATTTTTTATTCTTAGAAAACCCATACACATGGAAGATAACATCTGACAAGGCTTTTGGGTGACATGTTACTGCCTTCTACTGAAGAGATCTGGTCTTGTTTCTAAGTAGAAACAAACATCCAGATACAAGGACAAATTATGAGAATAATATTTCCAAGCATAAAAATTGTTGTATCTTTGATTGGGAATTATAGTTTAAATCTATTACCAACTACTGGAAAAATTCAAAATGAACAACTTTGGTCCTTTTTTTTTCTACAGATCAAATCCTTTTCAGATCTAGAGACAGCAAAGAAAACTGGTGTTGTCCAATGTAAATATGGATGAATTGAGCTATTATCACATTTGGTATTCATTTACATTTATCCATATTTACATCAAAAAACTTCTGTTAACCTTGTTGCCTCTGGGCTTGAAGAACTCAGGTTGTCCTTCCTAGATTTACTAGTGGTGGTAGAAATGGATGCTTTTTATATATTCCAAACTATAGACTACAAATGATCGCAGAAAGCAGGAAGAGATCCATCTCTAACGCACGGGTGGTTACAAAGGGTTTTCGAATGGCTGCAGATTTATAGGAGGAGAAAGAAAAGGACTCCTACAAAATTCTCATCAGGGGGCTTGGTCACTGTACTATGTAATAATGATGCTGGGGTAGATGACATAAGTATAGTTACAGTTACAAGATTTACTGTTTTCCTACTTTTTAAAAAAAGTAAAATACATATTTTTATGCCTTTTTTAATGCTTTACAAACAATTCAGTAATGTCCTGCTGAATCCACTCCATTAACACAAAACGTGCTTAGAGAACACTGATAGTTATAGTAAACCCGTGGCACTGGACCTCATGATACTCTATGCAAACGTGCCTGCTGAGTGATGATGATATGTTTTATATCCATTCCACAGATGTGCAGAGCTGGCTTGTGATGTTTGGATTTCAACTGAGCAATATCATTCCCGGCTTCCCAAGATCCAAACTGCATTTTGTGCCACCTCCATATGAGCTGACTGAAAGTCAAGAATGTGAAAATGGACAGGTACGTCTCGTCTCCTTCACTTGTATGAGCCGCTGAGGCTCGCCGTGATATCTTCCATTTCCACTTGTATCACTTCAAGATGGGATTTTTATTCTAATGATCCTATGCACAATGTGCGTTTTGCCTGCCTAGATAGTTATGTTAATTGCAGTATCATTAGCTCTTTGTGTCTATACCCTTGAGTTGTTTCTTGATTAACAATAGTACAGGGAAATTTAAAGGTAGCCGGCCATCTGTTCCATCTACAGTATAACAACCCACCCCTTTGGGATTTTATGGCTAGAGATAAAAATATAGCTTACAGCTACTGTATTGCATATGTGTTTTATATATATGCAATAAAAGCAGTCTATGCGTTAGAAGAAGCAGAGAATTGCTTCCTTTTATGTTGAATATCACATTTTCAGCTTCACTAACTTCCCCTTTTATTTAAAGGACGTGCAGTGCATTGGCAGGCGAGTTGAAGCAGAAACCTGTTGTAAGAAAAAAATACAAGAAAAAAAAAATCTGCATTACGGGGTCACAGAATACATCTGTGGCATCTAAAAAGCTGCTGCATGGATTAATGTGCAATAAACATTTAATTAAGAGAAAGTAACGAAATATCAGAGCTGATGGTTTTGTCCGTAGCCCCAGGCCAGCACATGCCTATTACTGCTGTGAAGCATGCAGAATGCAATCATGGATCGGGAATATAGTGCCAAACATCCCTGGCACGTGAGCGATACAGCTCTGTCAGAAGCTGCTCACCAACATGAAATGCATTCATGTAATATTTATGCTATGGTGTGTGTCTTTGGTGATAAAGGACATTAGTGCTAGCAGGAAATTATATGCCCAGGCCAGCATAAAAGGAGATGATTATGACAGACTATATTTTGCATTGAATAAGTAGAGTCACCAAGACTTCATATGGCACACATAATCAATCTTTATTCATCACATCAGTCATACACAATGACCAGAAAAAAAGTATTTAAAAACACCCCATTAAAAGAGATTCACATAAAAAAACAACAGACAGTGTGATAATATCTGGACTGGGAGTTGTATAACAAGGTCCTGGAAACACATCAGAAATATTATAGCAGCAATTACACATTTTAGGGGAACACAGAAGGTTAAATACACATACTCTAAATCACCCCAAATTAGTTTGAGCCATCTATGACACAACCATAATACAAACCAGAGACACTACTACACAAGTCCAACACCACACTGTCCGAACACCCCAACGTACGTTTCGCACCCTGCTTCGTCAGGGGGCGCCAGAATAATGTGCCACAGAACCATTTAAAGACCATATACCGGTGGAGATAATTACCAGAAAGGGTGTTTTTTGTTGCGCACATGTCAGGAAGCACCACAGCGTCACAGATGCAGCGACGCCTTCCAAATGATGCAGGAGCCGCTAAGCACGCTCGCCGGAAGTGAGCTAGGGATAGACTTCCTGTCATGTGCACAAACACCCCAAACATCATGGTGGCCATCTTGGAAGTGGGCAAAATTGCCCTATCCTATTTAACATATCCTTTATACCAAAGACGATTTATTTCTTTTAACAAGGTAAATCAGGGTGACTCTTTTGTTGATGCAAGACACTTATAGCTGAAACCATATCATTTCACTATGTGAAAGTTCATATTATTATATCGCCATTTCAAGAATAGATGCTGCAAACAGTAAATAAATGATATACAAGAAGGTGTAAGAATATGAAAAAAGTGCTATGAGCCTAAAGTGCATTGTGCAAAGAAAAAAAAGTTTTTTCTCTTTTTCTCCTCTCTTCCTTTTTTTCTTAAGGTAAAGGGGTATTGGTCCAATTGTAGTGTAAGTGAGTAATTCTTTTATGGTTCACTCCTCTCGTGGACCGCGGTCCATTAGAGCGAACAAAAAATAAGGTGCTGCAAAAGTGAGGCAAAACACACATCAAAACAAACACAGAAATACACACAAATGACAGTATATAGTGTACACACAAACATCCACTGTAATATAACGGGTATACAGCAACATACAAAACAAATAGATTAGTACTACAGCTAAATGTCTCTTAAAGGACACCTGTCATCAGGTCTGTGTCACTAGTCCTGTCACCACTACCTGTTGGAGCAGCTCACAAGGATCCATCCCAGCCTTTATCTAGTTATTTCATACATTATTCATTGTAAAATCATCTATTCTTTATCATATAAATGAGGCTGGTCACATGGTCAGAGGCAGTGATGTCACCCCTGTTAACCCTCCCCTCTCCTCCCCCTGCTCATGTCTGTGTGTAATGTATAGTAAAGCATGGCTAGTGTGAGTGCTGTACCTCCTGACATGCTGCATCCTCCTAATATACAGGTGAGAGACACAGACATCAGCTACACATGAATCTGACATGTTCTGCTGTAACATGGCTGCCTGGAGCTGCTGTATCTCTCCTAAACACACACACATGCACACATAGGCTGCAGGGGGCGTGGCCACCAGCACCAGGAAGCACATCATTATACAGCCTCACACCATTATACAGGCTGTCAGTCAAGCACTGGGGGTGTGGCTGTGCCTCCCACTCATGAATAGAGTGGACAGCTTGAATATGCTAATGCTTCATTGGACATTTCACAGGTCATTTGCATACAGCTTTAGGACCTCATTGCTTAGGTTTACAGGCATGTAGAGGGACAATGAAGGGATAGAGGCAATGCTCTCTAATGGCAGTTTATGAAAATATATTTAGTTTAGGGGGGTTATTTTGCATGACGGGTTCTCTTTAAGTTTGGTATCCTCCATGATAAATTGGATTCAGACTCAATCCAATATGAACCTGTCTGATGAGGTAGAATAGTATAATCTCAGATGTCTTCTTTATTATTCAAACAACTACTAGAGTCAATCCGACTTTCTCAGAAATAAGCCACCAAAACCTGTAACCTACAAAATGAATACAATATCGCAATTATGGTTCAATCAATAATCACAATATATAATACATCCATGGCAGCTGCGCCTAAAACCGATAGCATGTGACACAATACAGCGCAAACCCCTGTTAAATACGTGTGTCAAAGCCTGCCAAACCCAAAAATGTTGGAAAGTCTGACGAAAGTGCGATCACGGACCCTTAGTAAATAAGCTCCTATGTGTCAGATGCTAGAACACTATACTATACAGTTAGTAGAATTCTATACAGATAGTAGAATGTTCAGAAGCTAAATGAAAGTGTATATAAACCTGTACCCTGCTAATCTAACCACAATGTCAGCTCACTATCTCACACAGCACAGAGGGATCATAATATGTCTGCTTACAGAGTCCATGTCTGGAATTTTACACTGAGTGATAGGAGCTAAAACAGCAATAAAACAGAGTAAATTGTGATTTTAGGGTTTAAAAATCACCTTTATTGTGTAAACATAACTAGGGAATTAAAATTTAAGAATTTTCTTTCATGGACGAACCCCTTTAAGTGTATTAAAAGGTTATATGGAAAAAAGTGTATCCAACCATTTGAGTCAACAGCAGCAGAATAAACAATAGTTTATATTTCAGTATTGTAGTTTCTCTGCACTGGGAGCATATCCTCAGGCCGTGTTCACACGATGCATTGAGTCTTGTTTTTTGTTGTGTTTTAGACTCCAAAAGCTGGAACTGTGAACACATGCCTTGTTTACATTGCGTTTTAGCAAATACAGTGGAAACAAAATGTAACCTTAGCATGCGATCAAGGCTGAATCCTTTGAAAAGTACCAAAAATGCATCAAAAAACATGATGCAATACATCGTGTGAACACGCCCTCACACTGCTGTTCCCTGAGCTATCTGCGGTTAGAGCCCCTAACCTGTGGTTTGAGTGAGCTGTACAATATTGACTCAGAGCAAAAGGGAAAGGGCAGAGGAGTCCAGGGAGCACAGCAGTGTCAGTACATACCCTCAGACAATATAATTCTGAATGATAAAATACTGTTTTTCATAGTTCTGCTCCTACTAACACCACCAGGGCTGGCGTCAGCACTGGGTGGGCGTACCTGGGCAAGTGCTGGGGCCCTAAGCTGCTGGGGGGGGGGCTCACATAAGGCTGTTCATAAGAAATTCAGGATTTATATAATATAACCATGGGGGAGCTGTATATGAAATAACCATGATAGGACTTGTTTGTAATGATAAACTAGGGGATATTTTAGGGAACAGACTTTTTTATGTTTCTGAATTTTTAATGCCACCAGCTGTGGAAAGGAAAATGGCATATTTCTTATACTAACATGTGAAAAAACCAAAAATACAAATATTTCTTATTTAAAAGAATTTTTCACAATTCTTGTCAATATTCTGGAATCAAATGGTGAAATGGGGATGATCCATACAATGTCGTAAAAAAAAAAAGTGCATGTATGATTTCAGCTGTCGTAGAAACAATCTTCTAAATTGCAATTTATACTGATGTTTCTGAGAGCAGCAGTCATGGAGCCCTGACTGTTCACGATCCTGATGCTTGCAAATTTTTCTGAGCAGTTTGCTGTCATCATGTTCAATTTGGAGCACTGCATGAGCAACTTCTGCAGAAACACTCAGCTATAATAGCCCTTAGACTTGTTTTATGCGCACTGAATAAACAAGATGCCATACCAAATTCATTATATCTTATATATACTGTGCAAATAATTGTAGCTATGCAAATACGGGTTTATTTTGTATTCATGTTGGACTTCATGAGGTTTGCCGGTCTATTGGGTGACCTCATAATGGTCCTGCCTAATAAACTAGTCTACATTAAAGTGCTGCCCTCCTGCTGGACTGTGAACTTTATATGTGCCAACATTTCAACTCACTTTTGCCACATATGTTAAATTCTTATTTTTAAAAATGTTCATTTGAAAATTCTACAACAAATTGTTCACATTCTTGTTTGTACTTTTTTGTAGTAGTAATCTCACGGCAACTTAAAATTTGAATCATTAAATGTTTTTTACATTTATTTGTGGTCCATTTCCCTCATAAAAGACTTTGCTTTTCTCAAATCGCTGGATAACTTTTCTAATTTTATGTGATTTACTTTTGGAGTAAATTAAGGGCAAAATGTAATTAAGGCAGTATTGCATGACCTTCAGAAATCTGTACACTCTAGTTACCATGGTTCACTGCATTACTTTTCAACTTTCTACAACTAATTCATTTTTCTGTCTTACAGCTAATTACGGGTGTTCAACAGACCACTGAAAGACATAATCAAGCATTTATGGCATTGGAGGGTCAAACCATCGTGAAACGGCTTCATGCAAACATAAGGGAGAAACTGGGACACTGGTTTGCGACTGCTGTTCCTATAATTGGTAAAGGAATAATGTTTGCGATCAAAGAAGGCAAAGTGACAACAGGGATGTCCAGCATTGCCAGTGAAGACAGCCGGAAAATTGCCCTCGTACTTAACGGTGCTCACTACCTGGAAAAAATGTACTACAACATAGAAGGAAAGGACACCCATTATTTTGTCAAAATCGGCTCCTCTGACAGCGATCTAGTCACTTTGGGTTTAACAACAGGGCGCAAATCACTTGACAGTGGAGTCAATGTCACAGTCTCTCAGCCAACCCTGCTAATAAATGGAAGGACTCGCAGGTTTACAAACATAGAATTCCAACATTCATCTCTCATTTTAAACATCCGTTATGGGTTGACCGTCGACAACCTGGATGAAGAGAGAGCGCGGGTTCTTGACCAAGCACGTCAACGGGCATTGAGTGCAGCTTGGGCAAAGGAGCAGCAAAAGGCACGGGATGGGAAAGAAGGCAGTCGCTTGTGGACTGAGGGGGAAAAACAGAAACTTCTAAGCACAGGAAGAGTTCAAGGATATGAAGGCTACTATGTCCTTCCAGTGGAGCAGTACCCAGAACTAGCAGACAGCAGCAGTAACATCCAGTTCTTGAGACAGAATGAAATGGGAAAGAGGTAACAAATTAATCTGCTGTCATCCATCCCTGGATGAATCAGTAGTAATAACTGTTATCTCCTCTCCTAAGGAGATGAAGACCTAAATGGGGCACTTGGCTGAATCGTTTTGAGATCGTTAGGTAGCAGGAAAGCTCACATTTTTTGAGTTAAATGCTGCTGACAACCACAAATCGAGGTGGACTTAAAGCCTGAGTTAACGTAAAACACAAGTAAACACGAAAGTACCCCTGTGATATTACCCACTTCTTCTGGGTCTCTGTTACAAATAACAATAATCTGGGCCTCTGATTCCCTCACTTATTTGACGTGGGGAAACTACAGAAACACAAATTTCCAAGCGGACGCCTTTGCAAGATCTTTTGCTGAAACCTACTCAGACTGCTTCTTTGATAAGTATTCCAACATTTTGATTTACAAAGAATGCTTACTGCATTGACAAAAGACTAAGACTATGGAGCGATTTGTAGAAACAAGTCTAAAACTTAAGAGCACTGGATAGACTCTGACAAGAAAACACTAACTTTACTTGCACTCTTATCCCAAAATGCTCTTACTTAATTTATTCATCAAGTGGGTAGAGTGTGACGTGCGAGTCAAATGGCTTTCACTACAGTTAAATTCATCCTCTTGTTTGTATTTGAGAAATCCATTGTGGACAATACAGTATAACACAGTAACAGGGTGTAGTCTGTTTAGAATCAGTAGTTTGTTGGTATCAGTTTCAGTAGAGATGTGGGCATTGTGACACTATCGCAAATGGGCACCACTTCTGATCACCCTGTTCATATAAGGAGGCCAGATGGCACAATCACTGTTTCAGATTAAAACTAGAAATGTGTTTGTTTGGTCAAAAAAACAATAAACTGAGACAATCACCTTACAGTCACCACAAAATGATTATGAACTTTGGTATTTTTTTTTTTTTTTGTAATATACATGTATGAACTGTTCATTGAGTTTTTATATTATTTTAATTTGCTGCTAAATGAAAATTAGAGACAGGCAAAGATAATTTATGGCAAAGTGTTTAAATTGTTTATACATAAATAAAGTCTCTAAAACTGTGGATGGTTTTTCTCAAAATTGTGGAATATTTTATGAACATATCTATTAACAGTACTAAGCCCAAGGCTGCATTCTCACGACCGTAGGGGTAAGTATATACGGCTTGTGTCTTACACCCCCCCCCTCATAGGCCGGCAATGGGCGAAACGAGCGAAACGCTATTGCACATGTGCAGCACCATACATCGGTAAAAGATAGGACATGTCTAAAGCCACTTTAAGATGGACATGTCTATTCAATAAAATACAGACAAGATGTCATCCATATTTCTAAACTCAACACTGTGCAGAGACTCAGCTTCATAGTCATCTATGATGCCATCACTCATTCTACTTTTCAGAGCTTAAAACATGATTATAATTCAGGTTGAAGACAGTCAGATATCCACAAAAGCACTTTATATGTGATGCAAAACATCTTTCTTTATCAAGGCATTTGTATACAAAATGACACATACCAAAAACTGATACTGTGCATGAATGTAAAGTCTATAAGTACAGGTTCACACAGTAGCATCATAGATGCCCCTGCACAGTATTCCAGGAAATATGGCCGACACATTTCATAGAGTGTACACATCTGTCTGATGAGACCTAAAGAATATTTTTGTTTGCTGGGTTCACCAATTTTCCAGTTGGTTTGCTACATAATTTGATATAATTTGGGTGCCTACTTGTTTTATGAAACTGCACCTAAAACTTTCACAATAAGCGTGGTTGCTTTGACATGATTCTTGTTAACGATGGATGCTACTTGTTCACTCCTTTTTATATGCATATCTTTTGTTGTCTAGTGTCAGTTCACATTTAGAACTTTTCCCACTCATTTTGTGACAGCTGTATGCATTGTACACTCGGATTGATATTAAAAAATATTAATAGTTTGACAAAAATCTGAGTGCCCAGCCTAATCGGTAGAGCAATGTAGTAGTAACCAGTAGAAAAAGAACAGGAAGCCAAGTGACTTAGGGCTCACTGCGTAGGTTCATGAAACACATGGAACAAGTAACTTTGTATGCCATGGTATTTCTTTTGGTTACTTTTAGCTTTTTTGGTTGTGTGCCCAGTATTTGTAGCTTCAGACCTTGTTTACATCTTTGGTCATTTCAAAGAATAGTCTGTTGTAGATATTTACATTTCCTTGTAATCCACAAGACAGATTCCCGCAGCAACAACACAGTCTCCCAGTGAATATATAAAAGGAGGTTTGTTGAAGGCATCACAACTAAGGCTCAGCACCATTGCACAAATAGTGCAAGAACCACTGTGTATGGATTGACTTAACCCCACTATCTGCAGTATGTTATAGGTTCAGGCACCACCCTAGTAACTTTGTGTCCTCTTGTGTGGGTGTCCATGAGTGTTGGTCAGTCATCTTACAGGACACAATCACTGAAAAGAATTTATTAAGCCCTTCTTGCATCTTTTTTATCAGCATTTGGACAAAAGTGTTTGCATGAATGGAGGATTTCTGCCACTCTTACCACTTTCAGGAAGGACAGAATGGAATGGAAGGTTCCTCTTCCTAAATTTTGAGCATCCTCTACCCAGGGTTGGACTGGCCTACTGGTGTACCGGAGAAATCATCGGTGGGCCCTGACACATTTTAGCTCTACACCCCAATGGTCAATGAATCAACCCCCTTTTGCAGCTTGACTGCAATGTAGAGCTTTCTTGACTCCTTGACGTTATTAGCAATGAGAGGGAATTAGAGGATTTAGAGGAATGCTGCAACATCTGCCAGGTCTATAAACCTTCACTGTGTAATGGTCCCCATTCTGGGCTTCATGCTGTAAAATTCCCTTATTGTGATGGCCACACTGTATAATGCCCCACAAACAGTACAGTGCTTCAAATTGTGGCTTCTGTGTGTTATACCTTATAATACAACCCTTATTGTGGTCCATGACCCTGTTTACTATCCTGACTGTGGCCTTTAAACTTAACAATAAACTCCCAATTTTGGGTCCTACAAAGTAAAATAGTTCACATATTAGCCCAAGTGCAGATCCCACAATTTTAATACACCACTTATTGTTGCCCCCACATCTAATAAACATCTAATAAACATTTTATAATGGCCACTGTATGTTATATGGTCATCACACACTGCCTCCAAACATACTAGTGCCCCCTCATTGTGGCCCTCACATATAACAATGACCTCTCCATGTGGTCCCCAAATGGTCTCTTTCTTGCAGCACCCGCATTTAATATTGCCATCTCACTATCACCCCCACATTTAATAGTGCCCCCTCTTGTGGCTCTCATATAATAATGGATCTTTATTGTTGCCCCCACATTCAATGTTTTTCCTTCTCTGGTGACACCCTCACTCAATAATACTCACCCTCTCGTGACCCCTCACATTAAGGATGTATTTACATATATTGTGTTTTGAAATGCATGCATTTTGTGGGAAGCAACATGTGTTTTGCCTGTTAATATGAGAGGATCTATAGTTTAAGTTCGGATTTGGCCGCCCAACACTTGCGCATTACCAGATTAGCAAATTGATGATCCTTGCTACTAGCCATGGTCATGTTTGGGCAAGGGGAATCATCTCTCTGCAGGAAGCATAATGTAATTTAACCTCCTTCTGGCCTCTCAGCAACTGAAAGAGTTGAATTCAGAGAATGCCGCACAGGCGGCGGGACAAGTGTCCTGCTAACCTCAGAACCTTCAGGACCAGCGCTCCTGATCGTTGACCTAACCCCAATGTTTGCAGAATAAAAAGTCTGCAAAAATCCCCTATTGTCATCCTTTTATCCAGATTCATCAATATCTTTTAATACCTGCACTAAAGGATATCTGAATATATTATATTCTTGACATGTCACAACCATGAGTTCCCAGATTTTCACTCATATATCAGTTTAACTGTGCATCTGGCGAAAACATTCAGATTTTTCTCAAATGTCTGTACTAACCACATTGTACACAAAAAGTTGATGTTCTCAGTTTCCACCTCTTCTAGTCATTGTTAAATCCACCTTACCTACTGTACATCTGCCAACCTTGGCACAAGATCTAAGCACTGCAACTGTGGAGTTGGCACATAGCCTCGAGTTCTGTAACTAAGAAATAAGCTGCATATTGAAAATATTCAAAACTTTTGACAAATGTACATTATATTTTACACAATAAAGACATCTCAAGGTCAGTAAAGAACAAGTTAACGCAAACAATGCAAATAAAGAAGTAGTGCTCTTCAAAGAAGTAACATCCGCTCTAGGAAAGTGTGTCCCTAAATCCTTGCAATGTTGGCTACAATTAGCTTGAAGGGATGTTTTGTTACATCTTATTATCTTGTCACATAGCAGAACACTGGAAGGAGATCTTCATTCTTCTGCCCAGGAGAATACAGGTCTACAAGCCACCTACACTGAACTCTGCCTTGACATCTCCCTCTTGCCTCTATGCTATTTTCTCAATCCTTTCTTCAACACCCACAAGAACCAATTAAGCTATTAGTTTTCCAGCTCATGGCACTAAAGCCTGGAAGCTTCAATAAAAAGTTTTCCGATATTTAAATTCTCAAAATCAAGTCAATAGAATGGAAACTGCAAAAACTCCTCAGAATATTGCGGTTATATTTTTATGGAAAAAGTTAGGACACAGAGAAACTAAAGACAAGGAGAAGAATGAAACAGTAACTTACATAAACAGAATGAACGGACTCAGTGATGTCTCATATACTACATTTTTCAAAAGTGTGAAAAAAGTTAGCACAAAGTTAGAAGGGCTTATACATATGTATAAAAGTGTGTGATGCTGGATGATGAATCAGGTACTTTGCACCTCCTATTAGTTGGCTTGGTTTACACTAGAATACTCAGAGCCATGGAGGCATGCTGTGGTTTCATGTGATCAGATACATGCATGAGGTTAGTATATACTACTGGGTAAAGCAAATGTTACTGGGTACTGATGATGTTATTTGACATCACCCTCATCACATGCCATGAAGTTCTCAATGGAACAGAACTCTCTTTCTCAATATTCCAGCAAGGCACTGTGTAGAACAGGATTTTTTACCTACGTCTAATACTAAGTAAACACAACTGTATATTTCAGTAATTGAATATTGGAAGATGGCCTCTTATAAATAATTCCATACAACAGCTTGTCCTAGCATTGAGACCTGTCAATAAGAAACAAGGAGGCATGTCAATGCAAGTAAAATTTAATATGCAGGACCCCTTAAATTTTAACATTGTAGCCATGGAAAGGATCAATTTAGGAATAAGGGCAATGCTTTTTAATCATAGCTTTTATTTTGGTTGGTTTAATTTAAATGGCAGGTTCCTTTTAAGGGCTTTAGACCATTTTTAGGTACTTTTCCAAATTGTATGTGAAAAGGGGTGTGGATTTGCAGGAAAAAGCCCATGTCAAACAATTAATCTATGTGGCGCTTTGAACTAAATCATCCAATAACAGATTGTGCAAAGTACAACGCAACAATCTTAAACTACACCACATTTATAAACCAGCATCACACACAGGGAGGGATACATCTGGTGCAACAGAAGACTGAGCTCATTGTACTCTGCACTGGTTTCACATTGATAAATTTCTCCCAGAGTGTTTTAATGTCTTTTACATCATATTTAGAGATGAGCGAACACTAAAATGCTCGGGTACTCGTTATTCGAGACGAACTTTTCCCGATGCTCGAGTGCTCGTCTCGAATAACGAACCCCATTGAAGTCAATGGGAGACTCGAGCATTTTTCAAGGGGACCAAGGCTCTGCACAGGGAAGCTTGGCCAAACACCTGGGAACCTCAGAAAAGGATGGAAACACCACGGAAATGGACAGGAAACAGCAGGGGCAGCATGCATGGATGCCTCTGAGGCTGCATAATCGCACCATTATGCCAAAATTATGGGCAACAGCATGGCCATGACAGAGTGACAGAATGAAGCTAGATAGCATCTAAAACATCCAATAATTGACCCTGACACTATAGGGGACGGCATGCAGAGGCAGCGGCAGCAGGCTAGAGAGTGTCATGGCGACATACCCTAAATGGACTCAGGCTTCAAACCAATGGGTGGCAGAGAGGAACCAAAGGAGGTGAGCAAGAAGCGCTCAAATAATATCGGTACATGATAAAAGTTTGCCAGTATATTTTGTGGATTACACAGCAGGGTGGCGACAAAGTTAACATGGAAGCCATGAAAACAACCCAAAATTCTGCCTGACACAGCTCGTTTGATAAGGGGACCATGTATGGAGGCAGTGAACTAGTAGTAGATTAAAGGTGCTGCAGTTAAAACTATGTTAGTTGGATCTTGGCATGGAGCTGGCGCTCCGCTGCCAGGCGAGCTTTCGCCAATCCAAGCCCCTGTCTCTAGGCTACTCCCCAAACAGCACTTCTAAGAACCTTTTGTATAAGATCAAGTGTAGTAGCGTTCTTATAAGTTTAGGATATGCCGGGTGAGGGGAATGTAAACAGATGCGCAAGAAGCGCTGAAATAATATCCCTAAATGGTAAAAGTTTGCAAGTATATTTTGGGGATTACACAGCAGGGTGGCGACAAAGTTAACAACTTTGATGTGGAATGCCCTGTAATAGCTCTTGGGCGGTGTGCCTTTTATCGCCTAGGCTCAGCAGTTTCAGCACCGCCTGCTGTCGCTTAGCGACGGCACTGCTGCTGTGCCTAGAGCTACCGACTGATGGCGCCATGCCCACGGATGGTAATTCGGAGGAGGAGGAGGTGGAGGAGGGGTGGGAGGAGGTATAGTAGGCCTTTGAGACCTGGACCGAGGTAGGCCCCGCAATTCTCTGCGTCGGCAGTATATGACCAGCCCCAGGGTCAGACTCGGTCCCAGCCTGCACCAAGTTAAGTGTAGTAGCGTTCTCATAAGTTTGGGATATGGCGGGTGAGGGGAATGTAAACAGATGCGCAAGAAGCGCATGATGCGCATGGAGCTGGCGTTCCGCTGCCAGGCGAGCTTTCGCCAATCCAAGCCCCTGTCTCTAGGCTACTCCCCAAACAGCACTTCTAAGAACCTTTTGTATAAGATCAAGTGTAGTAGCGTTCTTATAAGTTTAGGATATGCCGGGTGAGGGGAATGTAAACAGATGCGCAAGAAGCGCTGAAATAATATCCCTAAATGGTAAAAGTTTGCCAGTATATTTTGTGGATAACACAGCAGGGTGGCGACAAAGTTAACAACTTTGATGTGGAATCCATGAAAACAACCCAAATTTCTGCCTGACACACCTCGTTTGATAAAGGGACGATGTATGGAGGCAGCTATATGGACGACTTTTGGAGGTAGCAATGGAGACAACGTGTGGAGGCTGCTATGGAGACAATTTAATTTGGATAGTGCCTGTATGTGGCAGTCCCAAACATTTTTCAAACCAGAGGAGCAGGTAGGTGGCCCTCCAGTAAAATGGGATAGATTGAGTGCCTGTATGTGGCAGTCCCAAAAATGTTTCAAACCAGAGGAGCAGGTAGGTGGCCCTCCAGTAAAATGGAATAGATTGAGTGCCTGTATGTGGCAGTCCCAAAAATTGTTCAAACCAGAGGAGCAGGTAGGTGGCCCTGCAGTAAAATGGAATAGATTGAGTGCCTGTATGTGGCAGTCCCAAAAATTGTTCAAACCAGAGGAGCAGGTAGGTGGCCCTGCAGTAAAATGGAATAGATTGAGTGCCTGTATGTGGCAGTCCCAAAAATGTTTCAAACCAGAGGAGCAGGTAGGTGGCCCTCCAGTAAAATGGAATAGATTGAGTGCCTGTATGTGGCAGTCCCAAAAATTGTTCAAACCAGAGGAGCAGGTAGGTGGCCCTCCAGTAAAATGGAATAGATTGAGTGCCTGTATGTGGCAGTCCCAAAAATTGTTCAAACCAGAGGAGCAGGTAGGTGGCCCTGCAGTAAAATGGAATAGATTGAGTGCCTGTATGTGGCAGTCCCAAAAATTGTTCAAACCAGAGGAGCAGGTAGGTGGCCCTGCAGTAAAATGGAATAGATTGAGTGCCTGTATGTGGCAGTCCCAAAAATGTTTCAAACCAGAGGAGCAGGTAGGTGGCCCTGCAGTAAAATGGAATAGATTGAGTGCCTGTATGTGGCAGTCCCAAAAATTGTTCAAACCAGAGGAGCAGGTAGGTGGCCCTGCAGTAAAATGGAATAGATTGAGTGCCTGTATGTGGCAGTCCCAAAAATGTTTCAAACCAGAGGAGCAGGTAGGTGGCCCTCCAGTAAAATGGAATAGATTGAGTGCCTGTATGTGGCAGTCCCAAAAATTGTTCAAACCAGAGGAGCAGGTAGGTGGCCCTGCAGTAAAATGGAATAGATTGAGTGCCTGTATGTGGCACTCACAAAAATTGTTTCAAACAGAGGACCGGGTAGGTGGCCCTCCAGAAAAATTAAATGCATGAAGTACTATAGCAAGAGCCAGTGGGCCCTGTCAAAAAATAGCCAGTTTCCTCTGCTTTACTGTACAAAGAGGAGGAGAAGGAGGAAAATGAGGAGGAGGAGGAGGAGTGGATCAATTATTCAGGTTGAGCTTCCTTCACCTGGTGGAGATTGGAAATTCTGAGAAATCCAGCCTTTATTCATTTTAATAAGCGTCAGCCTGTCAGCGCTGTCAGTCGACAGGCGTGTACGCTTATCGGTGATGATGCCACCAGCTGCACTGAAAACCCGCTTGGACAAGACGCTAGCGGCAGGGCAGGCAAGAACCTCCAAGGCGTACAGCGCCAGTTCGTGCCACATGTCCAGCTTTGAAACCCAGTAGTTGTAGGGAGCTGTGTGATCATTTAGGACGATGGTATGGTCAGCTACGTACTCCCTCACCATCTTTCTGTAAAGATCAGCCCTACTCTGCCGAGACTGGGGACAGGTGACAGTGTCTTGCTGGGGTGACATAAAGCTGGCAAAAGCCTTGTAAAGCGTACCCTTGCCAGTGCTGGACAAGCTGCCTGCTCGCCTACTCTCCCTCGCTACTTGTCCCGCAGAACTACGCACTCTGCCGCTAGCGCTGTCAGAAGGGAAATACTGTTTCAGCTTGTGCACCAGGGCCTGCTGGTATTCATGCATTCTCACACTCCTTTCCTCTCCAGGGATGAGAGTGGGAAGATTTTGCTTGTACCGTGGGTCCAGGAGAGTGAACACCCAGTAATCGGTGCTGGAATAAATTCTTTGAACGCGAGGGTCACGGGATAGGCAGCCTAGCATGAAATCTGCCATATGCGCCAGAGTACCAACGCGTAAGAATTCACTCCCCTCACTGGCCTGACTGTCCATTTCCTCCTCCTCCAACTCCTCCAACTCCTCTTCTTCTGCCCATACACGCTGAACAGTGAAGGACTCAACAATGGTCCCCTCTTGTGTCTCGCCAACATTCTCCTCCTCTTCCTCCTCATCCTCCTCCACCTCCACCTCCTCCGATATGCGCTGAGAAACAGACCTCAGGGTGCTTTGGCTATCAACAAGGGAATATTCTTCCCCCGTCTCTTGTGACGAGCGCAAAGCTTCCGACTTCATGCTGACCAGAGAGTTTTTCAACAGGCCAAGCAGCGGGATGGTGAGGCTGATGATGGCGGCATCGCCACTGACCATCTGTGTTGACCCCTCAAAGTTACTCAGCACCTGACAGATATCAGACATCCACGTCCACTCCTCATTGTAGACTTGAGGAAGCTGACTGACCTGACTACCAGTTCTGGTGGAAGTTGACATCTGGCAGTCTACAATCGCTCTGCGCTGCTGGTAAACTCTGGATAACATGGTCAGTGTTGAATTCCACCTCGTGGGCACGTCGCACAACAGTCGGTGAGCGGGCAGTTGGAGGCGGCGCTGCGCTGCCCTGAGAGTGGCAGCATCTGGGCTGGACTTCCTGAAATGCGCACAGATGCGGCGCACCTTCGTGAGCAAATCAGACAGATTGGGGTATGTCTTGAGGAAACGCTGCACTATCAGATTTAACACATGGGCCAGGCATGGCACATGTGTCAGTCTGCCGAGTTGCAGAGCCGCCACCAGGTTACGGCCGTTGTCACACACAACCATTCCCGGCTTGAGGTTCAGCGGTGCCAGCCACAGATCAGTCTGCGCCGTGATGCCCTGTAATAGCTCTTGGGCGGTGTGCCTTTTGTCGCCTAGGCTCAGCAGTTTGAGCACCGCCTGCTGTCGCTTAGCGACGGCACTGCTGCTGTGCCTAGAGCTACCGACTGATGGCGCCGTGCCCACGGATGGTAGTTCGGAGGAGGAGGTGGAGGAGGGGTGGGAGGAGGAGGAGGCATAGTAGGCCTGAAACACCTGGACCGAGGTAGGCCCCGCAATCCTCGGCGTCGGCAGTATATGAGCAGCCCCAGGGTCAGACTCGGTCCCAGCCTCCACCAAGTTAACCCAATGTGCCGTCAGCGATATATAGTGGCCCTGCCCGGCAGCACTCGTCCACGTGTCCGTGGTCAGGTGGACCTTGTCAGAAACGGCGTTGGTCAGGGCACGGATGATGTTGTCTGACACGTGCTGGTGCAGGGCTGGGACGGCACATCGGGAAAAGTAGTGGCGGCTGGGGACCGAATACCGAGGGGCGGCCGCCGCCATGAGGTTGCGAAAGGCCTCGGTCTCTACTAGCCTATAGGGCAGCATCTCCAGGCTAAGCAATCTGGAGATGTGCACATTAAGGGCTTGGGCGTGCGGGTGGGTTGCACTATATTTGCGTTTCCGCTCCAGCGTCTGGGGTATGGAGAGCTGAACGCTGGTGGATGCTGTGGAGGATCGTGGAGGCGACGATGGGGTTTTTGTGCCAGGGTCCTGGGCAGGGGGCTGACTAGCAGCTGACACAGGGGAAGGAGCAGTGGTGTGCACGGCCGGAGGTGAACGGGCTTGTTGCCACTGAGTGGGGTGCTTAGCATTCATATGCCTGCGCATACTGGTGGTAGTTAAGCTAGTAGTGGTGGAACCCCTGCTGAGCCTGGTTTGGCAAATGTTGCACACCACAGTCCGTCGGTCATCCGGTGTTTCCTTAAAGAACCTCCACACTTCTGAAGATCTAGCCCTCGCCGCAAGAGCCCTCACCACGGGAGCTTCACTAGTTGACAGTGGCGCTGATGCACCAGCTCTGGCCCTGCCTCTCCGTCTGGCCCCACCACTGCCTCTTCCAACCTGTTCAGGTCGAGGACTCTCCTCCGTCTCAGAAGCACTGTGTTCACCCGGCCTCTCAACCCAGCTTGGGTCTGTCACCTCATCATCCTCCGATCCCTCAGTCTGCTCCCCCCTCGGACTTCCTGCCCTGACAACAACTTCCCCACTGTCTGACAACCGTGTCTCCTCATCGTCGGACACCTCTTTACACACTTCCACTACGTCAAGAAGGTCATCATCACCCACAGACTGTGACTGGTGGAAAACCTGGGCATCGGAAAATTGCTCAGCAGCAACCGGACAAGTGGTTTGTGACTGTGGGAAGGGTCCAGAAAACAGTTCCTCAGAGTATGCCGGTTCAAATGCCAAATTTTCCTGGGAGGGGGCAGACTGGGGGGGAGGAGGCTGAGGTGCAGGAGCTGGAGGAGTGGCGATTTCGGTGACATGGGTGGACTGCGTGGAAGACTGACTGGTGGTGGACAAATTGCTCGAAGCATTGTCAGCAATCCACGACATCACCTGTTCGCACTGTTCTGGCCTCAACAGTGCTCTACCACGAGTCCCAGTAACTTCAGACATGAACCTAGGGAGTGTAGCTCTGCGGCGTTCCCCTGCTCCCTCATCAGCAGGTGGTGTCTCACCCCGCCCAGGACCACGGCCTCTGACCCCTGCAGTAGTTGGACGCCCACGTCCCCGCCCTCGTCCTCTACCCCTAGCCCTCGGGTTAAACATTTTTAAAATGAGAGTTATAACTTTATTTTTTTTTTTACTTTTTTTTGTTTTTTTTTGTGTTTTTTTTTTTTTTTTTTTTGTGTTTTTTGTTTTTTTTTGAGTTTTTAAAACCAAACAATGCTATCCTATTGCTATGGCTATTTTCTAGCCAAGTATCAAAGGAAGCACAGTACTATGCCAGATGAGATGACACTGAGTTATTGCCTAATAGAAATCCAACCCCTACTGAATTTTGCCACTTCGGCCTTTGCTATGGATATGTGCGCCACTAAGCGCAGAACACAGCGGTCGCAAGTCCCACTACAAATTGCTCAGAATTGGCAAGTACATGCACTGCAGAAACTACAGCCACCAGCAGATCAACCAGAAATCAAATATATAGAACGCTACTGTAGGCTTCAAGATCAAGAAGCTGTTTGTATTCTCCTATGGCTATTTTCTAGCCAAGTATCAAAGGAAGCACAGTACTATGCCGGATGAGATGACACTGAGTTATTGCCTAATAGAAATCCAACCCCTACTGAATTTTGCCACTTCGGCCTTTGCTATGGATATGTGCGCCACTAAGCGCAGAACACAGCGGTCGCAAGTCCCACTACAAATTGCTCAGAATTGGCAAGTACATGCACTGCAGAAACTACAGCCACCAGCAGATCAACCAGAAATCAAATATATAGAACGCTACTGTAGGCTTCAAGAAGCTGTTTGTATTCTCCTATGGCTATTTTCTAGCCAAGTATCAAAGGAAGCACAGTACTATGCCAGATGAGATGACACTGAGTTATTGCCTAATAGAAATCCAACCCCTACTGAATTTTGCCACTTCGGCCTTTGCTATGGATATGTGCGCCACTAAGCGCAGAACACAGCGGTCGCAAGTCTCACTACAAATTGCTCAGAATTGGCAAGTACATGCACTGCAGAAACTACAGCCACCAGCAGATCAACCAGAAATCAAATATATAGAACGCTACTGTAGGCTTCAAGAAGCTGTTTGTATTCTCCTATGGCTATTTTCTAGCCAAGTATCAAAGGAAGCACAGTACTATGCCAGATGAGATGACACTGAGTTATTGCCTAATAGAAATCCAACCCCTACTGAATTTTGCCACTTCAGCCTTTGCTATGGATATGTGCGCCACTAAGCGCAGAACACAGCAATCGCAAGTCTCACTACAAATTGCTCAGAATTGGCAAGTACATGCACTGCAGAAACTACAGCCACCAGCAGATCAACCAGAAATCAAATATATAGAACGCTACTGTAGGCTTCAAGAAGCTGTTTGTATTCTCCTATGGCTATTTTCTAGCCAAGTATCAAAGGAAGCACAGTACTATGCCAGATGAGATGACACTGAGTTATTGCCTAATAGAAATCCAACCCCTACTTAATTTTGCCACTTCAGCCTTTGCTATGGATATGTGCGCCACTAAGCGCAGAACACAGCGGTCGCAAGTCTCACTACAAATTGCTCAGAATTGGCAAGTACATGCACTGCAGAAACTACAGCCACCAGCAGATCAACCAGAAATCAAATATATAGAACGCTACTGTAGGCTTCAAGAAGCTGTTTGTATTCTCCTATGGCTATTTTCTAGCCAAGTATCAAAGGAAGCACAGTACTATGCCAGATGAGATGACACTGAGTTATTGCCTAATAGAAATCCAACCCCTACTGAATTTTGCCACTTCAGCCTTTGCTATGGATATGTGCGCCACTAAGCGCAGAACACAGCGGTCGCAAGTCTCACTACAAATTGCTCAGAATTGGCAAGTACATGCACTGCAGAAACTACAGCCACCAGCAGATCAACCAGAAATCAAATATATAGAACGCTACTGTAGGCTTCAAGAAGCTGTTTGTATTCTCCTATGGCTATTTTCTAGCCAAGTATCAAAGGAAGCACACTACTATGCCAGATGAGATGACACTGAGTTATTGCCTAATAGAAATCCAACCCCTACTGAATTTTCCCACTTCGGTCTTTGCTATGGATATGTGTGCCACTAAGAGCTAAACACAACGGTAGCAAGTCCCCCTGCTAATTCCTCACAAAATGGTAAAAGATGCAAATTAAAATAAAAAAAGTAGAACGTTATTGTAGCCCTAAGAAGGGCTGTTGGGTTCTTTGAGAATCACTCCTGCCTAACAGTAAGCTAATAGAACACCCTAACGCTTTCCCTGAGCAGCAGCAGCTCTCTCCCTAGCGGCATCCAGAGACAGAATGATCCGAGCAGCGCGGCCAGCGGCTAGTCTATCCCAGGGTCACCTGATCTGGCCAGCCAACCACTGCTATCGACGTGTAAGGGTACCACGTCATGCTGGGTGGAGTGCAGAGTCTCCTGGCTTGTGATTGGCTCTGTTTCTGGCCGCCAAAAAGCAAAACGGCGGGAGCTGCCATTTTCTCGAGCGGGCGAAGTATTCGTCCGAGTAACGAGCAGTTTCGAGTACCCTAATGCTCGACCGAGCATCAAGCTCGGACGAGCATGTTCGCTCATCTCTAATCATATTACATGTTTTTAAGCATAACAAGGAAAATAAATATAGCATGTTCGCCATAAGAGTGCAGAAAATGCCCATCTGTAGTCGCATATACGTCCCCACAAAGTCAGTGTGTAAAGGGCCTAAAACAGTGGACTACCTACCTTTCAGATTATGCAGAATCCCAAAGACCAAGCAGAAGACCAATTTGGAGGTGAACGACTAATCACTTGACACTATGGTCTATTTCCCACAAGTAGTAAGGATTATTAGATCTTATTGTTGATACCGCCTATATGTGGGGAGTTTATGGATGATCCTGATCATCACCTCTGATAGACCCATGATACCCAATTCAGCATAGGGTTCCATGGCCAGGAAAGGGCAGATTTCGAAATGTCTTTGAGGAGCATGTGGCATGGAGAGGTTGGAGTCATACTGCCTACTGTCAAATGCTGCCTAATGGAAATGCCACAATTGGGAATGGAGGTGTCAAGTTTAGGACTGTTAGTAGATGGCAAAAAAATTTGTTTTAACTTAACCTTTAGTTAGAATGACCTGTTGAGCCTGAGCGAAAAAAACACAAGACAGCACATCATAGTCATCAGAAATAACTTTGCTGATAGTATGGTTGCTATCCTATGGCTAGTGGATAGCGACCATACTATCAGAAATGTCATTTCAAGTGACCGACACCAAGTACACCTGTAGGGTGAGATGTCACTACCACACGAGTCATTATCTTATTACTTTCAATCGTTGCAATCCTTTCTTTTGGTGACCCGCTGAAGAATCCGGCCTAAGGAAGTACTGCCTTTGTAAGGGCAGGAGTCAACATTTTGGGTATATTAGGGACAGTGACCCATACATAGAACTATAAATGGAGCTGCCATCAACTGAGCACCTGATATCCTGTGAGTAACTTCTTTGACTACCCAGCTTGATGCATACTGAACCGTCAGTAGTGGTAAGACACCTTGTTTCCTTATCTCATATGACTTATATGGTGACACTCCTGCTGGTCAGTGGAATGTTTTAGTCTTTTTTTGGCAATGACATGCCCAACACTCGGGTAACTGAAATTCTTCATGCATATCTAATAAATATTGTGATTTTTAATATGATACATCATATAAGAGCTCTCATATCCTGTGATGCTGCTTTGTTTATTGTAGAGTGAGAGCATTTGGGTCAGTGGTGGACCCTCTGGCTAAACACGCTGTGTGGTACTTCTGTTTTTGCTGTTTACATTTCCTAAAACATGAAGGTTGTGATGAGGTGTTACAGGATTATAGAGAGCAAAAATAGTAACTTAAAGGACATCTACCACCAGAAT
Organism: Engystomops pustulosus; assembly: GCF_040894005.1. Classification (NCBI taxonomy): domain Eukaryota; kingdom Metazoa; phylum Chordata; class Amphibia; order Anura; family Leptodactylidae; genus Engystomops; species Engystomops pustulosus. Next base: position 54,423,565 of record NC_092414.1, on the reverse strand, counting down.
AAAGGTTTGTAAACCAAGCACACTGGCATATGGGCATGTTCCCCCTCTGGCAGGATCTTTTCTTCTTGTTTTAGCTTCTAAAGCCCTGGTTTTTCTATTTTGAATGTTTTTCTATTTTGAATGTCAACAGTTTAACCCTGAAAGAGGTATGGTGCCACCTCACAACCACTAAAATAGACAAATCACTGGGCCCCAGATACTGCATTAACTATTTACGATGATAGACAAACCATTATTTTTAATATTTGTAGATTACTTAAGGACTGGTTCTGTTCCACAGAACTGGCACATAGAAAATGTGGTGCCGATATACAAAAAAGGATCAAAAAGAAATCCTGGAAACTAGAGACCTGTGAGTCTTACTTCTGTTATGGGGAAAATATTTGAGGGGTTTGTTAAAGATGCTATCCTGGAGTACCTCACTGTACATAATCTTATAACCCAGCATCAGCAGGGATCAGTCCTGTCAGACTAATCTGATTGGTTTCTATGAGGGGGTAAGTTCCAGACTGGACCTGGGGCAGTCTGTGGACGTTGTATATCTGGACTTTTCCAAGGCATTTGATACAGTGCTGCATAAAAGTTTGGTACATAAAATGAGACTGCTGGGTCTAGGGGAAAATCTGTGTATTTGGGTAAGTAACTGGCTTAGTGATAGAAAACAGAGGGTCATTAATGTAAATTCTCACATTGGGTTGACGTAACCAGTGCAGTGCCACAGGAGTGAGTATTGGGTTCTTATCTTTTTAACCCCTTCCCGACATTTGAAATAATAGTACTGCATCGCGGGAGGTGCGTTCCCGCAAAATGCAGTACTATTACGTCAAGCTTCTGGCGCCAGCTCCTGAACGGAGCCGGCGCCAGAAGCTGCGGGTGTCGGCTATATGTTATAGCTGACACCCGCCTCTAACACCCGCGATCGGAGATTTCTCCGATCGCGGGTGTTAACCCCTAACACGCCGCGGTCGCGCTGACCGCGGCGTGTTAGAGGCATTTAAAGTTAATTGAAGTGGAATCGGACCCCCCCGCGGCACTTACCGGGGGGGTCCGCTGCTCCGATCGCAGCCCCGGGACTGCCGGTGCCCGGGGCTGCGAGATCTTCCTCCGGAAGCCGGGTCCCTGCCTCCTGGCAGGACCCGGCTGTAAGACACTGGGCATGCGCAGCATGCTCAGTGTCTTACATTACACAGTGCAATACATCTGTATTGCACTGTGTAACCTGTAAAAAAGCTTGAACAAGTGATCAGAAGATCACTTGTTCAAGCTAAGATGTCAGTAAATGTAAAAACAGTAAAAATAAATAAATAAAGGTTTTTTACAATAAAAATAAATAATAAAAGAAAGTGAAAGTCCCCCCAAACACCACATTTCCCTTTACACAAGTAATAAAGTATAAAAAACACTAAATCACGAAAAAACCCCACTTATTTGGTATCGCCGCGTCCGTAACAATCTGTACAATAAATCCTAATCATAATTGGACCCGCTCGGTGAACGTGGTAAAAAAAAACCCCAAAAACTTGCCAAAAATTAAAACTTTTTATCAAATTGCTTTACAAAAAATATTCTAAAAAGTGATCCGAAAAAGTTACAAGCACCTAAATGATACCAATAAAAAGAGCAACTTGTCATGCAAAAAATAAGCTTACAATCAGCTCCGTAAACCAAAAAATACTATAATTATGCCACTATAAAAATGGCAATACTAAAACAAATGCAATTTTTTCTATTCTAGTTTTCCTTCAATAAAATTGGACAAATAAAAATAAAACTATATAAATGAGGTATCAACGTAATCGTAGTGATCCGTAGAATAAAGATAATATATTATTGTTATGCTACAGTGAACACCCCCCCCCAAAAAATGCTAAAAATCCAAAACAAGAATTGATGATTTTATTTTCCTCCACACGTAAAAAGTTAATAAAATTGCTTCAATAAGCTAAAAACCCACTAAAATTAAGTTTTTTTTACAGTGCATCTCGTCTCGCAAAAAATAAACCCTTATTTGTCTAAATTGCTTAAAAAATAAATAAAGATTGTATAGCCTATTCCCAACTAGCGTTGTTATAGAACGGTGCGGTGGGTAGTGACTTTCCAACACCGGTCAGGGTAAGACGGCGGCTGTTCACTGATCGGGGTAAGACGGCGGCTGTTCCTGACGGCCATCCATCCTGCCCCATGGACCAGAAGGGTTACGTCCCCCCCACACACCCCCAGTTTATTATCGCTGCTATTGGCTCATCAATTCAGACGAGCCAATAGCAGCGAATTTACTTATGACGTCAGTAATACCGGTCACCATGTCTGTAGACACGGTGATCGGGGCAGGGTGGCGGCTGTTCCTGACAGCCACCAATTGTGCCTTGCAGTCCAGAGGGGTTTTGTTTCCCCCCTCTGTCCATGTTTGCCGCTATTGGCTGGTTGATTTGGTCCAGCCAAAAGCAGCAATATTCGTCACAATGGGCATCGCTAGGGTGAATAAGAGCAACACTTGGCGATAATTTCCCTACTAAAACGAAGATATGGTACAAAAGCGCTGGCCGTGCACATTGTACAGATGATGCTGTACAACTCTTACGGGCTTTTCCAATGTGCATGTCCTGCCGTATCATTTCTCCGTTTTCAAGAGGAAGATATTAGGAAACTAATATTGGGACAAGAAGGACGGGGCCCCAGTACCTCTGGTTTAGATGTTCCTGTGTTTTGCCAGGACAGCATTTTCCCGGTGAATTCTGCTGCTTCTAAAGGTAGGACTCAATAAAGAGTCTGTTCCAAAAGAGGAGTTAGGATGGACACTACATACTACTAAGATACCTGCGACACCTCCAGAGTGACAAAAGTTTAGTTGGTCCCCTGGTATATTCTACCTCCTTATACACTAGACATTCACAATTCACGCCCAACCTGTTGTGAATTAATTTCGGTAAAATGAATAATTGTAACAACTGTTATGTCCCGTTGCTCCCTATACCCCTCCATTATTTCATAAGGGGCGCCACATAACGGGCACTGAACTTTCCAGAAATAATTGCAATTTCCATCTTGGACTCCATTGCACATCATATTTGGAAACCACCTATATGTTCAAAATGCTCATTTCACGACGTGTATTACCCTACACCACATATTACACCTTGCTAAATTCCCCAAGGGGTGTACATTCAACAATTAGGGTCACTTTTCGGGTTTTCCTCTGTTTTGGTACCACTACGGCTCTCCAAATGTATCCTGACACGTGAAGGTTTTCTTACAAATTTGGCCTCTAAAAGACAAACATCCCTCTTTTCCTCTACTGTGCGCCCATAAAGCATTTTATATGCACATGTGGGGGACTTCTACACTCGGGAGAAATAGTTTTACACCTTTTTTGGGGTTATTTAATATATTATCCCTTGTGGCTTACATAAATTAGGGGTAAAGTGACATTTATAGGAAAATTTTCACCTTTTTAATGATTCGGGCCTAATTGGATCATTCACCTGTAGGGGCAAATACGTATATTACACATTGCTAAATTCTCTAAGGGGTGTGCATTCAAAGATTAGGGTCACTTTTCGGATTCTTATCTGTTTTATACCACTAGGGTTCTCCAAATGCATGTCAAACATTTCTGTCAAATTTGGCTTCTAAAAGGCAAACATTCCCCTTTCCTTTTACTGTGAGCCCATACAACATTTTATATACACATGTGGGGTACTTCTACACTTGAGAGAAATAGGTTTACACATTTTGGGGGGTTATTACATTTTTTTATCCCTTGTGGCTATATAAAATTAGGAGTAAAATGACCTTTATAAGAAAATGTTCACCTTTTATCTATTTAAGTCCTAATTAAATCAAACACCTTTACAGACAAATACACATATTACACCTTGCTAAATTCTCTAAGGGGTGTGCTTTCCAAAATGGTGATACTTGTTGGGGTTCCGCTCTGTTTTGGTACCACTACGGCTCTCTAAATGCATCCTGACATATGTAAAGGATGTCTGTCAAATTTGGCTTCTAAAAGGCCAACGCCCCTCTTTCCCTTCTGAGCTTCACTGCGTACCCATGCAACATTTTATTTGCATATGTGGGGCAATTTTTTACTCGGGAGAAATGCTAGTACACATTTTTTGGGGTTGTTTCATATTTAATGCCTTATGGGATACAAAAATTAGCCGAAAAAGTGACTTTTTTGGGAAAATGTTCACCTTTTTCCTTTTAGGGACCTAATTGAAGCAAACACCTGTAGGGGAAAATACACATATTACACCTTGCTGAATTCTCCAAAGGGTGCACTTTCCAAAATGGTGACACTTGTTGGGGTTCCCCTCTGTTTTGGTACCACTAGGGCTCTCCAAATGCATCCTGACACATGTAAAGGATGATTGTCAAATCTGGCTTCTAAAAGGCCAAAGCCCCTCATTCCCTTCTGAGACCTACTGTGCACCCATACAACACTATATATGCAAAAGTGGTGCAGTTCTGTGCTTAGGAGAAATAGTTTTACACATTTATGGGGTTGTTTCATCTTTTATCCCTTGTGGCTTAAAAAAATTTGGGGTAAAAGTGACTTTTTTGAGAACATTTTCACCTTTTTTCCCTTTTGGGGCCTAATTGAATCAAACACCTGTTGGGGAAAATACACAAATTACACGTTGCTAAACTCTCCAAGGGGTGTACTTTCCAAAATGGTGTCTCATGTTGGGGCTTTCCTCTGTTTTGGTACCATTATGGCTCTCCAAATGCATCCTGACACACGAAAACTTTTTCAGCCATATTTGCCCTGCAAAAACGAAACAACGCTCTTTCCATTCCAAGTGCCCCCCTGTGCCCGTACAGCAGGGTACAGTGACAAAATGGGTATTGGCATGCTCAGGAGGAATTGCCCTAAACATTGTAAAATGCATTTTCCTTTTTAACCCATTGTGAAGGTGCAAATTTTAGTGTTCAATGAATCTATATTAAGATAAAATTACATTTCTCTAATTTCACTTTCATTTATCTTTCACGCTCATGAAACGCTCAAAGGGTTAACAAAATTCCCAAAGGTTGTTTTGAATATTTTGAGGAGTGTAGTTTCTAAAATGGTGTCATTTGTGGGGGTTTTCTGTCATGTGGGCCTTATAAAGTCACTTCTAACTAAATTGACCCTTCAGAAGTAGGTTTTGATGATTTTCGTGGAAATCTGAAAAATTGCACCTAAAGTTATAAGCCTCCTAACATCCTAAATAAAGGAAAAGATGTTTGAAAAATGATGCCAAGTTAAAGCAGACATATGGAAAATGTTAGTTATCAAGTTATTTTAGTGATATGACCAACTTTCCAAAAAGTAGAAAATTTTGAATTTGGAAAACATTGTTTTTTAAAAAATTTTTGCCAAATTTCCATTTATTTCATAAATAAATACTAAATATATTGATTAAATTTCTCAACCAGCATGAAGTACAATGTGTCACGAAAAAACAATCTCAAAATCAACTGGATATGTTAAAGCGTTCCAAAGTTATAACCACTTAAATAGACACATGTCAGATTTTAAAAAATGGGCCGTGTCAGGAAGGTGAAAAGTGGCTTCAGCGTTAAGGGGTTAATATTTTTAGTAATGACCCTGTAAAGGGGTCTACACAGTCAAGTTTCAATATTTGCCGATGAAGCTGTGTAAAGTAATTAATACTAACGCCGATAGTATAACATTACAGAGGAATTTGTAGAATCTTCAAAAATGGGCAGAGAAATGGTTGATGAAGTTTAATGTAGATAATGTAAAGTTATGCACATGGGCCATGGAATCAAAAAGTACCAATAAGTTATAAACAGTCAATTACTTGGAAAAACTGGAGCTGAAAAAGACTTGGGGGGTATTGGTGGATGGTAAACTTAATATTAGTGACCAGAGCCAGGCAGCAGCTGCTAAAGCAAATAAAATTATGGAATATATCAGAAGAGGAATAGATTCTCATGATAAGGACATAGTTTTGTGTACAGTTTTAGGCACCCGTGTATAAAAAGGACATAGTAGAACTGGAACTGGTGCAGAGGAGAGCAACCAAGATTATTTGTGGAATGGGGGGACTAGAATACAAGGACAGATTACTTAAAGGGGTATTCCCATCTAGGCATTTACATTTAATTAAATTCATTTGCCATTTGTAAACATTTCTTCAATTGGAGGTTAGTTAAAAAAATGTTCCTGTGTGAAGATAATTTCTCATAAATGTAGTCATGATGTCCCTTAGAAACCAGATAGCTTCCTCGGATACGACCACGTCACACTCTGGCAGCGGTGGCCAGACTTGCGCTATAAAGTCCTGCCGGACCACCAGGATTCAGTGATCATTACCACAGGACGGCTGTGCGACATGCAACATGTAGTAACTCCCGGACATTTTATATACAATAACCTTTTATTTCTTTATGCAATCTCTCAGGCAGAGGTGGCCGTATCCGAGGAAGCCATCTCGTTTCTAAGGGACAACATGGCTACATTTATGAGAAATTATCTTCACACAGGAACATTTTTTTTAATAACATCTAATTGTAGAAATGTTTATATATGGCAGATTAATGAAACTGAATGCAAGTGCCCAGATGAGAATACCCCTTTAACTCCCGCAGGAGGTTGTTATGGCGGACTCTATGTACATGTTCAAGAGAGGCCTGGATGCCTTTCTGGAGAGAAAAAATATCACGGGTTATGGGGATAAAACATTTAATTCTTAAAGGCTGGACATTTAACAGTCTTTTTACAACCTTATATACTACTGTCAAGTTCTACTTTTAGACCTGAATTAGCTAAACTGTGTAAATTTTTTAGGGCACACAGAATATTTCATATATAACCACACCCCTTTTTCCTGAGTCCACTCCTTTTTTTCGTGGTTACCCCAAATGAGCCTGAAAAGTGGAAAAAAATGGTCACAAGTCTTAAAGGAACACACCAGTCAAAGCTAATTCATTGAATAATCTTTGGTGTCTATAACCTGGAGTCATGGTCCTTCCTTCAGGCCCTGCACAAGGGATAATTCACCGAATCAGCTGCGACTAGTATTTCTTTAATAAATGTGTCATAGGTCATTTGGGACAAATTACACCAGAAGTCTGGCCAAAGTGGCATCATATATTCCCCCGATTACTTTTTGGGGACTTATATTACTTTTTCAGTTTTCCAGCTTACATAGAATCCTGGATAAACAGCAACCTGGCTCTCCCAAGAGAGGTTTACTGCACTGATGCCCGCGACATTAACCCTACAAAAGCCTAATCCAAGGACGTTTTACCAGTTGCCATGCTGCTTATCTCCCAATTAACCAATATAAACTCTTCAAGATCAGTTTATACTTTTAAAAAAGGACACCACGAAGATAACATCATTTCTTCCTCTTTGAAAGCCACCTTAATACCTGCCAAATAGACTGATAATCAAGCCATAACCTCAAAACATAACTTTATTATTTTATCAGATCAGAGAGAGAGATAGGGAGCCAGGCTCAAGCAGCACATGAGAAGGAAGTCTACACTCCATAGTCACAAGCCAGAAGAAGCAGAATAGTTAGCCATGTGGTTAAACACTACACTAAAAGTATACCTGGCTCCTTGCTATTAAAAATAAAGGGGTATTTCTGGAATATAAACATCTGATATAAAAAACCATAATACTATAAATAAATACAACTTTATGATTCACAAAATTGTAATAACAGGTTATCTTTAAGTTTGCCAGTATGAGATATATTGCAATGTCAACCTAATGCTGAATGGTATAGAACACTTGAGGCGGAAGTGGTGCAATGTACCATATGAGTAATCAGGCTCCTCCAGTAAACTAGTTCAATACTGAAACTTACTAAATGGAACTTACTAAAACAAAAAGTCAGGAAAAGTAAATGTTGCAAAATGCTTAAAAAAAGAAAAGAGTGATTTTTTTTTTTTGCATAACATATCTAAAATACACAGTTGCAATATAACTAGCAGCAACTAACTCTCCTCTCTTATTGATAGCCGAATCTGGGTAGCATTAAGTTTTTGTCAACCAAAGCATCGAGTGACTTGGAAAGATTTATCATATGATAAAACCCCGCCCCACAGGCGTACAGTTTCTAGCAGCCACTCAGACTTAAAGGGCATCTACCTCCAGGATGAAGGACTGTATGCAAATGAGCCTGAGGGCCTCCATTAACAACTATGGAGCCTGGAGCCCTTCAGGCTCATTTGCATACAGTCCTTCATGCTGGTGTTAGATGTCCTTTAAACGCTCTCTAGCTGAAGGGGCAATCCTGTCCAACGATGGCCAATCCACCAATGGCTGTGCTCTTCTTTCCACCCCCTTTGCATGGAGGTGGCGTTAAGAAGAAAATAATCACAATGGCCAGCATTTTGCTAGGTATCACAATTATTTTAGGGCTCATACACCACAAAAATAGCATACGAGCCCTGATAAATGCCCCCCATTGATCATCAATGTGAAGTGCACAGGAATACACTTCTCACCCCAAAGAACGTTACAGCAGACTGGTGCATACAGTGCTTTATTATCCATTTAGAAACATAAAATCGTCAAAGCACAACGTATACAATCTGTTTTTTTTTTACTGAGAATTGTGTCCAGGCTGTAGGTTTCTGGTAGAAATAAGACTCCCTATGATCCAATTTAGATATAACTTGAAGGACCTGCACCTTTATTCAATCTAATACTATGAGACTATTACTTATTTCTGTCATGTTTTGTTCATTGTAATTCAGGTTGAAAACCAGTGGTGAAGTGATTGTTCCGGCTACTCTGGGCTGTGCCACCTATAATCGTGGCCATATATAGCAGATAGAGTAGGTGTCTTTACGAAACTGAATGCTATTACCTATAGTGACCTCCACTGCAGGTCTATTCAATTATAGACATGTTTTTATTACTAATGGAAATCTGCTTAACATTTCCATTATCTATAAAAATAATGTTGCTTGGTAGACTTTATCAAAGATTTTCCCTCAGTAATTGGCCAGAAATATAGGCATCTTGCATTGTTACCATGACTACACTACAAGACCCAATTACTCTAGGACGTAACAGACAACTGCTAATAGAACACACCAGAAACACAGTCCCTACATCTAGATTTATTTACAAAAAATCCCAAAAACAATACTGCCTGTGTTAGTGGTTAAGGCGGAGTTCACACTACTGTTAGCATTTCCATAAAACAAAAAGAGGATGATAAACGGAAATAAACTTAACATAGCTGAAAACATATCAGAAGTTTTTTGCTCCCCATTTTTTAAGAAGGTAAAGTGGTGAGGATCAAATTTACTAACCTTACATTTACTTTACAGTTTTCTAAAGTAAAAAGCATGCTACAATAGACTCCAACTGACTACTGTCCCGTAATGGAGTAAATTCGGGTAGGGGGATATCAAGAACAGTGTGACAAGTGCTGGTTTGGATTTCCACAATGAATATTTAACCATACAACATACAAAGCTATCATGGCACAATTCTTTCCATGAAAACAATAAGCACCACAAAGAGGAGCGGATGATAGAAGCCTCCTAGCTGTGGCTACAAGTCCTGTCCTCCTTTTATGCCCCACAGCAGTTTGTACGTTGATATTTCAGTGGTAGACAGATTGTCTAACTAGATGGTGGCCATGAGCCCTCCAGGAATGTGGAGCACCCGATGGATGCCCAAAACAAGCTAATGGGGTTCCTCAATTGTTTATGAGGATCTGCGAAAATGGATGTCATATGGAACAATTTGGTCATGAAAAAGTTCATTGGCTTGTTTGTATAGATCTAGACACAGACTCTGTAGGGCAGTGGTGGCGAACCTATGGCACGGGTGCCAGAGGTGGCACTCGGAGCCATTTCTGTGGGCACTCACCAGGCAGGAACAAATCCACCAAATCTTCCTGCAGCCCCTTGCAACTTAAGCGCTATTTTAAAGCAACACTTCATTTGCTATTTGGAACTGTGGGAAAAGGTGTGGACAGGGCTGCATTATCTTTGGAGGTCCTCCTGCTGGACCCTTCAATCATCCTCTACAGAGAGACCCTAGAGAGAAGTTACAATTAGAGTCTGAATTTGCCCTCCTCCTTTTGACTGTATTTGTGGCCTCGATTTAGAGATTTGGAAGAACAGGTAGCAGTAAGTTACTGCTTAAAATTCCATGTTGGCATTTCGCGGTAAATAAGTGGATTTTGGTTGTAGTTTGGGCACTCGGTCTCTAAAAGGTTTGCCATCACTGGTGTAGGGACACCACGCTTTTGTAATGTTAAGGGTTACATTCTATTCTCATTTTATTCATACATTTTTTAGGGTAATACCATCGAGGAGAGTTCGAAAATTGCCTGATCTAGAATTGTCGTAATGGGGAATAAAAGTGTTCATGTAAAAGCTTTGATAGAGGAGTAGGCCGTCACTTAAGCAGCAGGGATGTATTTTGGTGATGCATTTGCTTTAATTTATTGCACATTTAGTGAGCTATTGCCGTAACCGTTACTTTTTGTAAAAGGAAAGGAGTAAGGGCCATATTTGTATGTGGAGTTAGGAGTATCTCACCTTAGAGGGAGACTACCAGAGGGGAACATCTATCTGCAATACCATTCATAATGTGTCACTCCTGTGATCCAGCACCTTACAGACCTGTAGATGGAATAACTATGTACCGGCTACTCCACGCCAGTTTAGTTTAGTATATTTACTGCTGGTATATTTGACAAAAAAAAAAATCACTGTAGGTAAATTTTTCTGTGTGTGATATTCATTGCATAATATATATATATATATATATATATATATATATATATATATATATATATATATATTATTGCACTCCCAACACAAAACATTATCACAGTGTGAAGATAAGAATTAAACCATTTTTCCATTCACCTATCTGAAGATATGTACAGTACATCAAATGCACTTTTAAAAAATTCTTATATTTTACTGGTAGCATGCAGCTTCACTGATCCCTTCATTGCAATATCTATGACGTCAAAATAAAATTTTCTCATTGAATTGAATAAGTGTCAAAGGATGACATGAAGATACTCATCAGGCATCAATGTTAGTCTACAGTAAGAAACAATCCTAGTGTGTTCCTGGGACATATTAAAGGGGGCAGTGTCCCTCGCCGCGTGGCCCTGGTGTCCCTCGCCGCGTGGCCCTGGTGTCCCTCGCCGCGTGGCCCTGGTGTCCCTCGCCGCGTGGCCCTGGTGTCCCTCGCCGCGTGGCCCTGGTGTCCCTCGCCGCGTGGCCCTGGTGTCCCTCGCCGCGTGGCCCTGGTGTCCCTCGCCACGTAGGGGGTAGTGTTCCTCACTGCGTAGGGAGTAGTGTTCCTCACTGTGTGGCCGTAGTCTTCCTCACTGCATGGCGGTTGTGTTCCTCACTATATGGCGGTGTGTTCTTGGGACATATTATATATTATTGTTAGAGATGGGCAAATCGATTCTAACGATTCTAAATTCATTTAGAATTTCAGGAAACCTTCGATTCGCCATGGATCCGAAGTTTACAGTGACTCGTGGGAATGAATTTTGTTTTGTTTTTTACCCTTCATTAGCAAAATGTCTGCGAGCACAACATGTTACATGGGGCAGAGAACTCTGGGAAGAAGAAAGGAACATGGAGGTACTGTTCCTCACTGTATGGGGGGTAGTCTTCCTCACTGTATGGGGGGTAGTCTTCCTCACTGTATGGGGGGTAGTCTTCCTCACTGTATGGGGGGTAGTCTTCCTCACTGTATGGGGGGTAGTCTTCCTCACTGTATGGGGGGTAGTCTTCCTCACTGTATGGGGGGTAGTCTTCCTCACTGTATGGCGGTAGTCTTCCTCACTGTATGGCGGTAGTCTTCCTCACTGTATGAGGGTGGTATCCCTCACTGTATGGGGGTAGTGTTCCTCACTGTAAGGTGGTAGTGTTCCTCACTGTAAGGTGGTAGTGTTCCTCACTGTAAGGTGGTAGTGTTCTTCACTGTGTGGTGGTAGTGCCCCTCACTGTATGGCCGTAGTGTTCCTCACTGTGTGCCGGTAGTGTCCCTCCCTGTATGGCAGTAGTGTTCCTCACTGTATGGCGGTAGTGTTCCTCACGGTATGGCTGTATTTCTCACTGTATGGCGGTAGTGCTCCTCACTGTGTGCCGGTAGTGTCCCTCACTGTATGGGGGTAGTGTTCCTCACTGTATGGGGGTAGTGTTCCTCACTGTATGGGGGTAGTGTTCCTCACTGTATGGGGGTAGTGTTCCTCACTGTATGGCGGTAGTGCTCCTCACTGTATGGCGGTAGTGTTCCTCACTGTATGGCGGTAGTGTTCCTCACTGTATGGCTGTATTTCTCACTGTATGGCGGTAGTGCTCCTCACTGTGTGCCGGTAGTGTCCCTCACTGTATGGGGGTAGTGTTCCTCACTGTATGGGGGTAGTGTTCCTCACTGTATGGGGGTAGTGTTCCTCACTGTATGGCGGTAGTGTTCCTCACTGTATGACGGTAGGGATACCAAATTTTTACAGGTTTTTATAACTTTTTCATGCATTTACAAAAATTAAAACCTATAGAAAAAAAATATATATATTTTGCCACGTTCTGGCAATAACTTTTTTTATACTTTGGTGTACGGAGCTTTGGGTGGTGTCATTTTTTGCAAGTTTTGATGACGTTTTCATTCCTATCATTTTAAAGACTGTACAACCTTTTGATCACTTTTTATAGAATTTTTAATATTTTTCAAAATGGCAAAAAAGTACCTTTTTCGACTTCGGGCGCTATTTTCCGTTACAGAGTTAAACGCAGTGAAAAACCTATATTATATTTTTTTGGATGCGGCGATTTTTACTGTTTATTTATTTTTATATCAGTTCTAGAGAAAGTGGGAGATTTGAATTTTTAGGTTTTGTATTATAATTTTTTTTAAAAATTTTTTTCTATTTTTCAAACTCCCTAGGGTACTTTAACCCTAGGTTGTCTGATCGATCCTATCATAAACTGCCATACTGGGGATTTCCCTCATTCATTACAATGTGCTGATCGCACATTGGGGCTTATTTACGAAGGGTCCCATGGCCGCATTTTTTGTTGGGTTTCCCGACTTTTTGGGATCACGCTGTAGATTGTGTCGCATGCGATTGGATTTTGGCTGGCTTACATATGACAGAAATCAGGAAAGGGGCCGTCGGACGATCCGACAGATTTGGACTAAGCACTGGATTTAATATTTAAATTTGTGTCGCATCTAATGTATTTACATAGACCAGAAGTGAACTCGGGCGGACCTTATTGGGGAAGCGACACCAGCAGGAAATCGGGCTCACAATCTTCTTGAATCGTGGAAGATTCTGGTGGACATTCCGGATCTGGGATCACGCAGGACCGGGTAATTAAATGTGCCCCTCGGCACCGCAATACCCGAGGCTGTCATGGCGACGGATTGACGCTCCCCAATTACATCACAGGAAGCAATGATCCTGTGCGAGGCGCCCTCTTTTTGAAGCCAGCAGCCAGTGGAGGGAGAACACCTGCGATCGGTGCTAGCACCAATTGGGTTGTTACCGGTAAGTCTTTACTTACCAGCTATGGAGAGGGCTCTGCCCGTGAGTCCTCTCCATGTACCCGTACCCGCCAGGTGATGTACCGTCACGTGTCACATGCCGTGAGGCAATTCAAAGCGAATTTTCTCTGAAAATTCGGCGAACCGGGTCGAATCGAATTTTGATAAATTTGCCCATCTCTATTTATTATATTACTTATAATAGGATATCGGTTACTGCCTATAATTCAGAGGCACGGATTGTATCATGAACTTCAATGGCCCCTGTATCTGGGATACTGTGGAAACCTACTAAAACACTCCTTAGTCCCTTACTACAACAGAATGTGTATAAAGCAATTTTGGGTTTAGTACAGACTACACATGTACCTATAAGCCCGCTTCTATATTGTCACTATATAGCTGTATGTCTCGGATTAGCAAAATATTTGACTTTACTTTTGTAATAACCTTCCATGTATTCTACATCTTCCACATTTATACTCTGCTTAAGTTTTACATTGTTTCCCCATAGGGACCACACAATCCTGAATGCTCAGAATTTGTATAACATAAATATCAAAGAGTTTCAGCCCCATCCAGAGGCCGCTGGAGACAGTGAAACGAGCCGATGTGAGCACAACACTGCAGCCAGAAGTGATAGATATGTTATTTTATATTTATTTCCATCAGCTGTATGCCAGCAGTATTAATCTTTTGGAGATGAATACCACTGTGATTAATAGCCCATCGTTTGTTGCTTTTCACCTGTGAAATAAGGAGGTCACGTCTCAGATCACTTTGTGGATACATGACAGAACAACAATTGCTGTGATACTGTACCTTCAGGACTGATTTATGGAGCATTTATGAATCTTTACTGTTGCTACTCAACCAATCTCAAAGTCTGAAATTATAGGCAGAGACCCCCTCATTTATCAACCTATGCACACTGCGACATATGTTTTATTAATACATACACTAAATAAATAACTTCTGGTACCTTAAAATCCAATATTAGAGGACAGACAATGATTATTTGTGCAAAGATAACTATCCCCATTTGTAGTGACTGCATTAAGTTTCCAGAACTCCAGGTCCTGCTCACAAAACTTTCACCCAGCCTGCAGTATAGATTTTACAGACGGATGATAACAATCTCATTACATCAGTTTCCACAAAAATAGAAACAAGGATGTCTTCTTAAATAGCTAAACTTTTTACTAAACAGCTCAGGACCCTACAACCCTAAGTGGCCAAATGCCCAGTACCCGGAAGTGAACAAATTACCCCGAAGTTTAAAATGTTTAAAATGTGTGAAACTGTGGTCGTGACAAACATGGAACATCTCCTCGAGTACTACCATTGGCACCCGGGATCTGGATTCTGTGTTTTATCGGATGATTGTTCTATCTTTTTGTTATTTGACAAATCTCTTAGAAGGGAACTTCTGAAAAGTTTTGACCAATTGCATAGGAGGTTCTCTCTGCCACATTCCAGCTTCTATCAGTTTCTCTAGATCCAACATACAATATACAGTAGGCTAAGCCTGGAGTAGGTCAGTGAAGAAAATGGAGCGTAATTTGACGATGGAAATGGTGCGTCATTTCTATTTATTTTAGCTATTCACAGGATGCATACTTGAAGAAGTTTTCCCTTCTGGTACGGAGTAAGTGGGTGCCTGATGTGGGCAATATTAACAAGGGACATGTGACATAACTAAGGTTTATGTTATTGATGCAACCTTTATTGTTTTCTGTTTTTTTTTCTGTTATGAAACTTAATAAAACTGAAAAGTGCAAGGGCACCATCACCAATCAACAGAAAGCTACCCGTTATATACAGAGAAAAGAATAAATGATGGCATATTGTTGGATATACAAGAAATGTCTTATTTCTGGGATAGCTGATATCTGAAAATGAACAAACCAAATCTTAGCAATTTCAAACTATTGGTATCAATAGATGTCATTATAAATATTCATATAGGGGTGGAAAGGGAACCTGTCAGCAACCTGTCATGTTTCTTTCATGGCCAAGTGTGATGACCATATCCAGAAAATCAAATTTGAAGGTAGATGTAAATTGGTTATGTAAGGTCAAGGAGGTAGAAACTTTAACACTTAAGTTAAGCTTAAGTTAAGCTTTCACCATATTTTAAATGGTTCCTTCCCTGTGATTGACATCATGTGCCAGATTTTAGGAAATCTGCTAGTGATGTCCCTGGATGCAGGGGCATCAGTTATATTGAAGGGGCTGTTCTGAGGCAGGGAGAGCTTGTTTTCAGTGTTAAAGCGCATTTACCACCAGGATGAAGTACTGTAAACAAATGAGGTGTTAATAGAGCCTGGAGCCTCTTAGGCTCAAATGCATACAGTCTGGTGTTAGATGTCCTTTAAACTGAAAAGTTATCTAGAAGGTGTTCAACTGCTTCACAACATACTGGTAGTGGTTTATTAGAACAATTTCTGATGACAGGCACCCTTTAAAATAAATAATCACTTTATCGAAGGGCGTGGGATAGCTTTATAACAGAAGTGTCCTTCAGATATCCAGGTACATTATATTTGGTCATTAAATCCATGCACACCAGTATGCAAATAAGAGTGTTTAATTTCAGCTTAGTTTCCAAAGCGTGGCAATTGCCCAGGGCCCCCAGGGAGAAAGGGGAGAATCTCTTCTTTCAAATGAATCTTGAATTTTGTTTCTAGGTGCTATGGATCCAGAGATATTCAGGTTTAAAGTGAGAATATCAGGTGCCATTTTTATATATAAATATCTCCGTTTTCCTACATTTTAGAAACACAAATTTAGATTCATATAAAAGAGGAGAGGAAAAAAGAAGTGAGGTTCTATGAGTCACAGAGCCAGAGATACAGCCCCCTGAAGTGTCTCCCCCATCTCCAGATTCTTAGCCATCAGGCTGCAGGGAGCATTTGCTGCACACAGGAGCTGCTGCACCTCACAGATAATGGAAATATTCACTTTATATGTTACTAGTACTACATTTTGAGAAGGGATAATATCAACTAATATTCATGTTTTTAACCCTTCTCTATGCAAATCTAAGAACACACTTTGGGCCACATGTATCAATCGTTTTTTTCTGTTGTTTTTGCGCCTTTTCATTCAGGCGCACCGTTTTTGTGCCATTTTTGCGACTAAATGCCAAACTAGCTGCGCAGCAAAAATAAGCAGCTTTCCCTCATTTATCCTAGCAATCCAGATGTTTTGATGCGCCTAATGATATTCATCACTTGCGACTTTTCATTTAGGCGCAAAAACGGGCGCAAAAACACTCCAGCCCGAAGCTGGCGTTAACTGAGAAGAAAGCATTGAGCCCCTTTGCAGAACAGCTCATTTCTAGCAGCAGAGCTCATCCAGACACTGCAGACACTAGAACAGATCATACAGACATGAGATACTCTGCAGACACTAGTACATATAATACAGACATGAGATACTCTGCAGACACTAGTACAGATAATACAGACATGAGATACTCTGCAGACACTAGTACAGATAATACAGACATGAGATACTCTGCAGACACTAGTACAGATAATACAGACATGAGATACTCTGCAGACAGGAGCTGCAGACTCTATTTACAGTTCATCACCTTCTATTTACAAAACATTCTGCAGAATCCTGAGCTCAAAGCAAGAGAGAAGAGAACGTTACAGAATGTTGCACCTAGTACTGACAAGTGTCCCCCATGTAATTCTGCACAGTATCACCAGTGTATCTGAGGGGGATACTGTGCAGAATTACAGGGGTTCAGCAGGAGACCAGCATTGGGGATCCCCTCCAGGAGAAGCCCCTGCTGAGGAGGTCACTGGGTGCTGGGTGTCACACACCTGGGTGCTGCTGTGAGTGTTATCTTCATTCTGGGCTGTGGGAGAAGCAGAGAGGAGCTTGTAGCAGGATCACATGTAAGTGCCCGAATCTAACATTGCGCCTAAACTGCTTCTAAACTGTGTTAAAGTAAAGTGATTAATAAGAGGCAGGAAATTACCTTATCACAGATGGTTGTATCTTGTGATAATTCTGGAAAACAGTGCGCCAGAATTTAGGCGCAACTACTACACTTAGGCGCACAAAAGTGATAAATGTGGCCCTTTCTCTCTTATTCCCTTTTATTTTGTGATAGTTATTTTTTGTTGGGAAAATTGACTGATACGATGAACATTCAATTCTCTTTGCCTAATGTGACTACACTGCGACCAGAACATGTCCATAAAGTTATATGTAACACCAAAAACACACACATGTCCTGGAATAAAGTTTTTATTTCCCACCATCCTCCATTATATACACCCATGTTATGACGTTCTCACTCTCATTCTTATGAAGCGCGGAGGGTTCTGTTATTGTGCGGATAATACAATGGCGCACATCTAAATGTGACTTATTATCTCATTAGCTTGGTTTATGGATATATAGTTATTTATTTGGGTGACCATTGTCTAAGGAACAGACAATGATAGATCTGTGGGAATTTTCTGCAGTTCCCTTTGCTGCATATTTTGGTGAATACTGTATATTGGTGTGGGGTATGTATGATCTCCTCACATCTTACTGTTTTAGGAAAGTATAAGTATCTGGATTTGTACATATTTTAGAGGAAATTTTGAATGTTAATTGCCAAATGCATCGCCTGGTTGTCTGCTTTCAAAATTCTATAGGTTTTATGGCGCCTTTACTTTTTATTCTGTTTTATTGATATATTTTGCAGGTTGTGACTGTCTAAAAATGTCTAGCTGAAAAGCAGATATCTAGTTATTATAGTGTTAGTGATATTATGTGGATTTATTCATGTGAACATATCAATAGGGCACATTTGTGAACTCTACAAATATCCTTGTTTGGATCAAATTTTTTGCCATCAAAGTCAAATTTTAAGTATTTTTAATAAAATGTTTCAATTTGAATCAAAATTGCATGAATGCGCCTATGTCTATAAAATCTTTGATGCAATTTTGAAAATGGGGCAAGTGTCTGCTTTCAGAAAATATCGGTCCCTCTCCCCAATGGGCCTCACAGTCTAATCAACCTACCAGTAATTTTTTGGAGTGTGGGAGGAAACCCACGCAGACATACACATACAAAATCTTTGCAGATGTTGACCAGCGCTGCAAGGCTGTAGTGCTAATCACGGAGCCAACATGCTGCCCATAAATCTCCCTATCATCTATCTATCTCCTATAAAATTCTCCCATATTACAGTTTGTTTTACCATACTAAAGGAGCCTCTTGCTGACTGTGACTGGTCATAAAATAGTTTTATTTTGGGGCCCCACTTTTAGTTTTGCCCAGGGCCCCACTTTGTCTAGAACCGGCCCTGACAATGGCCTATTATAAAGGAATGGGTAAAAGATCCTACAGTCCACAGGTAAAGCGGCACCATTCTCTAGCATGCAGGTACATTACTATCTCCACCACCTTTTTACCATGGCCAAGTAAATGTAACATTTTTTATATAGCCCCTTCAGGCCACATATCATTTTTATTAACAACTCGGACAACCCTTCAAAGTTTCACACATCTGCCCTGAGACACAACCTCATTTCCTATACTGTTTTTCTACTGGAACATCATGTTTTGCATCTTTCTTTAAAAGTCACCTGACGTATATTAGCCCCACAGTCCAACTTTCCAACACCCCAATAATACTGAAATATATAGAAATGAAATTAAAGTGCAAACACAAAAGTCTATTTTGTGACTTTTTGACTACTGATGTCTGGAATACCAAAACGGGAAAAACCGGGTTGATCTCACCGGTGCCGAATTATTATTAGGTGGGATTGTACAGTTTTTAACAGAGAGCTCTTTCGATGCCTCACAGATAACATTTATAATAGCGGCAACATGTGGCAACTTAGGAACTTGTTGCAACTAGTTCCTAAGTTTTTCCTGGGCTCCTGGAGGACTCGAGTGGATTTGCTCCTAAATTTACACTTTCTGAAAAGTCACATTTCATAAATCTGTTCACCCCATCTGAATTCACTTAATAAATCTGGAGTAAGTTGATTGCAGTGAAAAGTGGAGTGGGTTTGAGACATTTTGAAGAACTGCCATCATTGAATCCATATGATTCTAGTCAACAATAACAAATAATCTTAGTCCTCTGATTTTACATGGGGAGGTCCCTAATGGTTACAGACAACATTTACAGCTAAGCCTTCGATTTATTCTAGCATATATGGTCTGCATTATTGCCCATAAAAAAAGATAGTGATTATAGAGGGATTTAGAGGGAGCTATATTGGAATCTTTAATATCTTGCAGCTACAAAGTCACCCACATCATTTAGCGTGATGAAAATACAGAACACTTCTTGCTGTTAGTCATAATATCATTTAGAAATCTTCAGCCACAGAAGACTGGAATCATGAAGCTTCCTGCAGATATGTAATACCTCATGAACTTTTGTCACAAATACTTTTTGTTTGTTAGGACAAAATGAACCTGACAGATACATTTTGCCTCATCTTTCTGCTAAAATAACATGTAATTTTGCACTGCATGAAAAACTGCATCACCAACCATACAATTTTGTACGGCATCATAGCAAACTGTACCCAAATAAAATAAATGTTTCTCACATACAATTTTAGATTAAAACAAAGAAGGATTTCATACTTCTGCAAAAAAATGTACTTGACAAACTATGATCAAAAGCGGAAACATTTGATTTGTTTCTATTTCTATATGTGCAATAACATTAAAATGTCAAAGTGGACATCATATTCCAATTAATATCAATTATTATGCAACATTAGTATATGGTAATTTGTTTCCAAACAGAGGTTAAAGTATAAAGGGAGAGATTTACCAGAAGTGTCTGAGACAAGGACTGCTCTAGTTGCTCTTGGGAACCAATCAGAGATCAGCTTTCATTTTCGCACAGCTGTATATAAAATTAAAGGTGAGCTCCTATTGGTTTCCATCGGCAACTAGTGCAATTCTGCTCTCACACTCTTCCAATAAATTTCTCCCAAAGTGATTTCTGCATCAAAAATGCAATGCACATCGAGATACAGGGAAACACAAGTACAATGCGTTTTTCACTGAACAATTGTCATAGAAATAATAGTCCACAATCATCAATTATTTTTCACATGTGTTGTATGCAGTAAAAACTGATCAAAAACATGCAAGAAAACCTCAAACACTGACCAAACTCTGATGAGACTCTGACTCTAATTTGTAAAGCGTTACGGAATATGATGACGCTTTATAAAGATTATTATTATCATTGTGATGCTTGTTTGAAAGAGGACCAATTCACTACTCACAGTAAAAAGAAAAAGACTGGTATAAGGAAAGGACTAAAATCGGTGTGGGTCGGGTAGTTTGAATTGTCACTAGAGATGGGCGAATTTTTTAAAAATTCGATTCGCCGAGTTTGCCGAATTTTTCAAAAATTCGATTCAACCCGAATCGAATCATGGTGTATCATGTTAAAGATCATGTATTTCCTGGCTGCCCTACAGGCGTGTTGTAGAATGTTGTGCCATGCTTAAATATACAGAGGGAGCGTGGTTTGGTCTTCAAACAATGCTGTGTTTTAGTATGACACGCACATGACAGCCACCGTTCTTAGAATCGCTTCACTCTTCAATTCCATGTGCTCTTACATAAGCCAACTTCACTAAATAAGCAAAGCAGGAACGGAGCCTGACAAGGTAACGTCTGTGCCAGCTCAAAAGGACCGAGCTGAGGGCCAAGATCCCACTATAACATCAAAGAGTGCACTTTAAAATGACGGGGAAAACCAAACATAGTAGCAACGTCATAGAGTGGTGGAGGGTGAAAACAGCATTATGAAAATCCCAGTTGAAAAGTTAGTTGGCAGCAGCATGAGTAGGCCGCAGAGCGGCACAATGACAAATTATGGAGGTGGCAGCAACATGGTAGATGACAGAATGTGGAGGTGGTGGCAGCAGCATGAGGTTAGAGAGTGGCTAGAGGTTAGAGAGTGAGGATACAGAACCCCAAAAACTGGACTTTGAGCAAAAATCACTCCATCAGCTACTGAGTACAAGCAGCTAGATGCAAGAGACAGCACATGCAGTGTGAAATGATGGGATTGCAAATGGCCTTCTGTTTTTATACATCACATAAGCCTTCCAGTTGCTGATTGGCTTAAATATCTGCACCTGTGATCAAGGGTGTTCCTTTCTTCTTCCCAGAGTTCTCTGCCCCATGTAACACGTTGTGCTCACAGGGCAAAAAAAAAATTAAGGGGAAAAAAAAATTGTTCCCAAGAATCACAGTAAACTTCGGATGCATGCAGCACCAAAGTTTTTCTGAAATTCTAAACGAATTCCACTTCGTTAGAATCGATTCGCCCATCTCACAGTTTCTCTTAGGCGTCATGTCAGGAAGCCTCTGTAATCTTTTTTATTCTTTTCAAAGCGCGCGGTAAAAAAAAAAGTAGTACTGGGGGAGCCAGGTATATACCTTTATATACTATTAAAAGAGAGTGGAAGAGGTAATGTTAATGATAAAAGCAAATTCCAAATTAGTATTAAAAAGAATATGGGAACCTCTCATTAGGTGAAAATGTCCTCCTAATGATAGGTTCCTTTTAATGAAAAATAGTGCACCATGGTGAGGGCACAGTGGCTTAGTGGTTAGTATTACATCCTTCCGGATGTAAAAAAATGGACGACATATGGACATGAAAAAACACACGGAAAGAATATGGACTGAACACGGATATCACACATCTGCGTTTTTTGCGGATGCACAGCCATCTGAATAAGCCCTAATGTAGATAAATAGTATGAACATTCGGCATATCTTCAATGCACCCAGAATATGTATTGCAAGATATTTCATTTTATAAAAAAAATATTCAACTATTTGTAGTTATATTAGGGAAAATGGTATTTAAATTAAATGACAGCACAGTGAAAATAAACCCCATATACTGTAAAACCTGTTAGAGTGGATATGACATAATGCACAGGACGCTTTAACCACAGATCAGAGACATCAGACATTTAACTTTCCCAGGAGAGAGCTGACATAACCATGCGGCAGTCGAGGGGGAGAGCAGAGCATCTTGACAGTGATATACACAATTTTAGAGCTGGTCAGTGATCCAGAACTAACAGTCTATGGCCAGAGGCTGCGGCTCTACCAGCTGCTGTCTCTTCTTCCCGTTCTCTCTGGAGCCTGACCATTGACTCCAAAAACTGCCGCCTCATGCCAAAAATAAAGTAGTGGCTGATTAACAATAGGCCAGATATTATCTCTGGTATTTCCTCGTTTCTGTTTTAAACCAAAGTTAAATTAGACAAATCTTTTTAAAAGGAGTCTCCTAAATCACGTGAATCTCTCTAAATAGACTTAGGTCATCTAGGACTTTTCTTCAATCAAACAAGAAAATACAACTTCTAACAAGTGTAGATTTATGGCAAGTATAACAAGTGTAGATATATTCTCATATCTCTCCAACCAAACTCTTTACCTCGTTAAAGGGGGTTGTCCGACATTTATAAAAATTTCCCTGCTGGACAGGGACGGCCATTTAAAAAAAATTAACGTGTACTCACCTCCTGGTGTCCCATGGCGCAGTCCATCAGAGCCGTGCCCCTTCAGGGGAACTGAACCATCACTCCAACAACTTTCAGGTGGCCTGACACACCGATCCTTCACCTGTATGTGTGCTGTATCAGGAAATCTACCAACTAAATTAAGCACAATAAACCAGGGACACTTACTCATAGACACAGGCACTGTGACTGTGGTAATCGTCTTATATTTGTTACCCATGGCCTCCTGCTTTCTAAAATAAACTTTCACTATAATGCTTATAAGAAGAATTCTGGCAGTGACTCCTCCAAGTCCCTTCACACTTTGTGTTATAACAGAAACTGTGTGCTTTGACTACTATGGGTACTGGGCTTCAGTGATTTAAAAAGAACATCAAATAAAGTTAGTATATGACAGGACCCTCTTATTTACCCCTTCCCGATGAGCACTATAGTACGGCACGTGTCGGCTGTCGGTGCTTGGAGTGGGCTCAGTGCCTGAGCCCTCTCCATAGCCGGTAAGACTTCGCTGCATATTGCAGAAAACACTAACCAGTAACACCTGCAATCAGCGCTAGCACCGATCGCAGGTGTGAAAACGGTCCATCACCGCTGAGCTTCAAAAAGTTGCCCGTCTGGATTAAACCAGACACATTGCAATGAATTTGGAGGAGAAACCCCATATACTGCCATATTGTAGTATGGCAGTATATATAAAATATATAAAAGTTAAAAAAAATTATATTAAAAAACCTAAAAATTCCAATCACCCCCCTTTCCCAAGAAGTCATATAAATATAAGGAAACAGTAAAACCATAAACACATTAGATATCGGCGCTTCCCAAAATACCTGATCTATTAAAATATAATAAAATTTTTTCACTGCGTTTAATCCATAATGGAAAATAGTGCCAGAAGTCGAAAATGCCACTTTTTTGCCATTTTGAAAATATAAAAAATTCTATAAATAAGTGATCAAAAAGGCGTACGGTCCTGAAAGTAGAAGCATTGAAAACCTCATCAAAAGTCACAAAAAATGAACATGAAGTGTTACCAATATAAATGTCATCACGTCCTGCAAAATTACACAGCTCCATATGCCAAAATATGAAAACGTTTTTAGCATCTGAATATGGCAACATATAAGAAAATTTGTTTTGTGCTAAAGGTTTTAATATTTTACATAAATTTGGTCCTAATTGCACTGACCAAAATAAAAAAAGGGGAGATGTCATTTGTAGTGCATAGTGAAAGCCCACAAAAAATGCTGCAGAAATGTTTTTTCCCACAGCTTTTTACACAGAAAAATAAAAAAGTTGTGGATTTTTTTTTAAGAGTTCAACTAGCTACTTACACTAGCTGGAATCCTTAGATCCCTGCCACAACAAGGGCTTTATTGGGGGGCGTGACAGGTCTGTTTTAGTAAACACATGTATTATTCATGAGTAAGAATTCTGAATAACTCTCTAAAAATTCTGGATTCTGCTTCTGTTATTCTTCTGTAAATGTAGAAATAAATTGACAACTGGGTGTTACCATTTCCAATTATTTGTGGGCTACACAGAGATGATTTGTGGTGATTTTAACGTATGAGGGACAGCAGCAGTCCTCAACAGAACTCCTTATATGATAATGAACTGCATCTATAGCCAA
The DNA here is from genome assembly GCF_040894005.1 of Engystomops pustulosus. NCBI lineage: Eukaryota > Metazoa > Chordata > Amphibia > Anura > Leptodactylidae > Engystomops > Engystomops pustulosus. The sequence continues at coordinate 54,398,865 of NC_092414.1, read as the reverse complement.
TATAATAGATCTGCCCACTTACTGTTACTAATATATTATTGGTGCCTGAACTGTAGCTAATATAGAAACGGTGCACCCACAAAAGCCATTATAGGAACACTAGCCAATATAGTAATGGTACCCCTGCTGTAGCCAATGTAGTAATGGTGGCCCCCACAATAACCAATTTAGCAATGTTGGCTCACAGTAGCTAATGCAGTTACAGTGTGGACATGATTTTGTCAATATGGTAACTTTGCTCACATACTGTAGCCGATATAGTTAAACTGCCCCTACTGTAGCCAGTAATAGAACAGTGCTCCCACAGTAGCCAGTATAAAAACAGCACCCCATGGTAGTCAATATGGTGTCAGTGCCCCCAAGTCGCAAATATATAACAATATAACAGTAGCCAATACAGTAACAGTAGCCAAAATAGTAATGGTGTCCAAACAATCTTAAAGGAAACCTACAATTTGATTTCATGCATTATGAAGCAAAACATACCTTGAGAATGCTGTAGCTACACTGATGCAGGATCATATCTTAGTTAATCCCTGAGCTGAGTAGTTTTGCTCGTAAAACTATTATAACATTCAGGACCTTGGGAAAGCTGGATCAGCATGGCTGCCAAGATAAATACATTAGACAGAGAGCTTGCAATTACAAATGGAGGTTAGTCAAGCATGACTAAGCATGATTAATCAACCTGAGCTGGATCACTCATACACAGCAGCTGGGGGATGATGCAGCAATTGATTATTCTGTCTGGCAGGGAGAAAAGTGATTGAATCATCATCTCCTGCAGAGGAAAACTTTCCTGTTATGAGAAGCGCTGAACCAAGTGCTGAAGCAGCCATAAAAGTGACAGAGCTTCATTATCATAATGTTATATCGGTTTTATCAGCAAAACCACTGAGCACAGGGATTAACCAAGATAAGATCCTGCATCAGTGTAGCTACAGGATTCTCAAGGTATGTTTGGTTCATACTGCATCAAATCAAATGGTAGGTTTCCTTTAAATATACTAACAGTTTCCCGATACTAATTATTTAGTAGATTTGGTCGGTAGAAAAAGAGAATTCCTAGCTTATTCTTGCAGGCACTTTTTCTGCTGCTTCTTCTGAAGTTCAAACTGCAGCATGGTACATATACAAATATTTGATATTGTTTGTGTAAGGAAAAGTTATACAGATTTCCAATATACTTTCTGTATCAATTCCACACAGTTTTCTAGATCACTGCTTGCTGTCCAGCTGTTAAAGCTTCTATTTTTACTTCCAGTGGATGGAAATCTGGAAATCTGTCGTGTAATGGACAGGCAGTTGCAGGAGCCATTATTATAAGAGAGAGTAATAGGAGTTGTGTGATAAAAACGGCTCCTGCACATGTACCTCCATCACATCTGCAACACATCTGCCAACATATGGACAGTGGGGTGTTGCGAATGAGGCCCTTTATCTGCATCTCCCCAGCAGGTGAGCCTGTGCAGCTCGCCTCAGGGAGAATGTAGTCAGCGTTGGGCCTCAGTAGTTTTAGAACCTGCCTGTACAGAAAGGGTTAACAGTGTATGTGTTTTCATGTACTGTTATCCAATGATATTCCTTCATGTGAACTGGAGTGTGATTGGAGAGTGAGACACCACCTGACCAGGGAATAATAAAACCCCTGGACAGGAAGGGGCAAGTCCTCTTTGAATCTAGCTACTGACAGAGGAGCATCTCTTCAGGCCCAGCTCTCACCACATGAGGAGCTCCTAAGCCTCAGCTTACTGTTCCCTAAGTACGGCTGTTACACCAAGGGCTCCCCATCCATTACCCAGGGACAAATAATACGGACATTAAAAGGGGTTGTCCTAGAGAGATTCAGGTACATCAGCCTCTTCCTCTACATTTTCTTGCACACACCACCTGCTGGAGACCTGCCAGGCTGTAGCACAAAATAGCATGAGAAAAAGGCAATAATAGCCTCGAAACACATAGCTAAGTATTTTTTATAATATATTTTTTGTTTTTATAGAATGTACTAATTGTACAAATTTTACAAATAAAATAGAACAGTTTTTTATATACATCTTTGGAGTATTCATTCTTAAAAGGGAGTGTAGAAGGTACTGCAGAAAGTGGAGCTCTCCAATCTCCATTTGTGTCTACATGTATCCTATATGAAACAGGCCCGACAATGGATCCAAGGAGAGGAGCTGACCCGTGACTGTGACAACCTTCCGTTTTTAATATCTACAAAGCAATTATGTGCTCAACATAACTGCATCAGGTGAGCAACATCTGTTCCTACCATACAGTATTATCCTATGTGCTTCTCCTCCTTCTTTATATTTCTGAACAGTGGAACATTATGACCTAATCAGAACTTCTCAGCTGTACTGTATGGAGAGAGGATGACATGGCACATATGTTAGAAAACAGCATGCAAAAATATAAAGACTTCAGGAAAAGTCTTGATTGAATGCAGTGGTGAACCGTATTTTCCGGACTATAAGGCGCACTTAAAAGCCTTGGATTTCCTTGGAAATCCAAAGTGCGCCTTATAGTCCGGTGCGCCCTATGTATGGCGCTGGGCAGCGGACCATACTTACATAGGTCCCCGCTACCGGAGACAGCAGATCTCCAGCGGGAACTGCAGACCACGCGGCACGAACAACTTCTGCCGCGTGGTCTGCAGTTCCCGCTGGAGATCTGCTGTCTCCGGTAGCGGGGACCTATGTAAGTATGGTCCGCTGCCATCCTCCATCTCCCCCTCACCTTCCCCGCGTCGCCGCTTCTCGTCTTCGGGTCGCGTCTCCGCTCCGCCCCCGGACCTCCGACACGCCCCCGGACCCCCGACACGCCCCCGGACCCCGCGCCTTATAGTCCGATGCGCCTTATATATGGAATTATTACATATATAAGGCGCATCGGACTAATGCGCCTTATATTCCGGTGCGCCTAATGGCCCGGAAAATACGGTAACTAGGAATGCGTGTGCCCCAAAGCACACATTTGGCTGCTCCCCCCCCCCCTCCTGACCACAGCACCTCCTCCAATCCCCTGCTGATTTTGAATATATACTGGAGTTTTTTTGTTGTAATTATACAGCTTTAAAATTTTATTGGCCTCCCCTCACCAAACATGCCCCAGCAGTGGCCTCCCCTCACTAATAACATGTCCAGCAGTGTGCTCCCATCACTAATAACATGTCCAGCAGTGGCCACCCCTCACTAACAACATATTCAGCAGCCTCCCCTCACTAAAAGATGTCCAGCAGCCGCCTCCCCTCACCAATAACATGTACAGCAGTGGCCTCCCCTCAATAACAACATATTCAGCAGCCCCCCCCCCTCACTAAAACATGTCCAGCAGCTGCCTCCCCTCAATAATAACATGTCCAGCAGTGGGCTCTCATCACTAATAACTTGTCAAACAGTGGCCTCCCCTCACTAATAACATTTCCAGCTGCGGCCTCTCCTCACTAATAACATGTCCAGCAGCAGCCTCCCCTCACTAATAACATGTCCAGCAGCAGCCTCCCCTCACTAATAGCATGTCCCAGCAGTGGCCTCCCTTTACTAACGGAATGCCCCAGCAGCCTCTCTTTACCAAAAAATAAAATGCCCAAGCAACCTCCCTTTGCAAACAAAATGTCCCATCGGCCTCCATTTACAAATAAATTGCCCCAGCAGCCTCCATTTACTAATAAGATTACATAACAGCAGCTTCCCTTTACAAATAAAATGCCCAGCAGCCTCCCTTTGCTAATAAAATGCCTCAGCAGACTCTCTTTACTAATAAAATGCCCCAGCAGACTCCCTTCACAAATAATAAACTTATATACTCACCCTCCGCTTGTGTCTTCTTATACACTCCCCCTCCGCTCGTGTCTTCTTCCCTGTGTCTTTACTTCAGTCTCTGACCAAAATGGCAGCTCGGCTCCTCCAGGCAGCATTTACGCCACCAATGCAATGTCCTTCTCTAACCTTTTACTTCATTGTCTTACTTGTAAAGGAAAAATAAAAACTCGATCTAAATTTATTGAGAACATAGTAGGCATGCCATGACAATGCTAAAGAAGAAAGTGTTGTCACAAAAGCCAAGGAAAAAAGTTTACGGTAAACTTTCTCCACAGGACTATCAAAAAATTAAGAACTTCTAATTCTTCATTTGATACTATTAAATAATAATTTTTGCTTTCCATGCCCTGATTGTTCTGTCAGAAATCTCTAAGGACCAAAAGTAATTTTAATCCTTTTACTAAGCATGAATTTTGTCATTATAAATAAACTAATAATTAATAGTTGCCATAGTAATACACGTTGTGTGAACACATTAAGTTGTGTACATGTGAATATGGAAAGAAATAAAGTAATAGTGACATTACGCATTTTGGCTAGTATTTCAGCACAGGCTGAGTAGTGCGCTGCAAGAGCTGGATGACAAGATAATCTCTTAATTAGACAGATGATATAATTAGCCAGACCTTGTCCAATATGACGAATTATGTTAGGTAATCATGCCATATAATTATCCACATTGGACAAGATCTCGCCACTTCTTCCCAAAGGATCAAGTCATCAGATACCTGCTCCAATTCGGCCCGTATGAAATTCTAGTCTTTCTGTGACTGCATTTATATACATGTCTCCTAATGGTCCTCATCCTCCCAGGAAAACAAGAAAAGAAGCAGAAGTGTTTACAGAAAAAGCAAATTGCATTAGAGTTGTCTAATCCCTTTGTCTAATCCCTGACCCCTTTAAAGTTTTCACTCTGTTTCAATGAAGCCATTGGTAAGATCAAAAAAGTTCTTTTTTTTAACATACACTATGCACATATTAACTAAAAAACGTGTGTACAGCGCAGAGTTACGGGGGGCTGAGCCCTCTTCATACACAGGTGGGGTTTGTTGCATATTGCAGCAAACCCCCATCACTAATAACCATGGCCAGTGCTTGCACTGATTGTGGCTACTAACTCTTCCGTTGCTGCCGACAAAGCTGCCGGCAGCATTTAAAAGACAGTGGCGCATAGGCTCCACCATCTTGGACCTGATCATCGCTCCCCATCTTCGCCAGACCTGAGGCTGCATGGTTTCTGCAGTTTCATTATAATGAGCCAGTGGCTCATTGTAATGTTTACTGTGCAAAAATGCCATATACTGCAATACAGTAGTATTGCAGTATATGGTAGGAATGATCAGACCTTCTAGGGTTAATGTACTCCAGAGGGTCTAAAAAATAGTTTAAAAAAAAGGCTTCAAAAAAGTTTCTCAAATAATTTTAAAAAGTTAAAAACCTAAAAGTTCAAATCACCCTTCCTTTCCCTAGAACTGATGCAAAAGTCACAGACACAATATGTATCGCCGCTTCTCAAAATGCCCGATCTATCAAAATATAAAAACTGTTATTGCTGGCAGTTAACTACTTAACGGAAAATAGCGCCTAAATGTCCGTCTTTTACACCATTTTACATCACATAAAAGGAAATAAAGGAATAAAAAGTGATCAAAATGTCACATAGACCTTCGCAAAAATGGCACAACACCATACACCGAAGAATGAAAAATTCTTAGTGTCAGAATATGGCGAAGTTTTTTTGCTTTTTCATACACATTTGTTTAATTTTCGAAAATGTATTAAAACACAATAAAACCTATATAAATTGTGTTCGGTGTCAAAGCAAACACAACGAACCAAAGAATAAAGCAGAGGTGTTCTTTGGAGAGCACGGTGAAAGTCGTAAAAACTGAGCCCACAAGAAAGTGACGGAAACACTTTTTTAAAAAATTTTTTCCACATTTGGAATTTTTTTCCAGCTTCCCATACACGGAATGGAATAATAAATAAGGCCACAGAGAAGTAAAATGTGTTACTCACAAAATAAGCCCTCACACAGCACTGTATACAGAAATATGAAAAGTTATGAATTTTGGAAGGTGGAGAGTAAGAAATGAGCGAAAAAAACCTTTGTCCTTAAGGGGTTAAAAGCAATGTGCACACCATTGCGGTTCAGGTCTGCTCAACACTACTTATAATCACTTTAAGAATGGTTCTTTGTACTTCAGCAGCATGTACATACTGAAAAAGAAGCAATATGCTATGAAATACGTTTAACAAGAGGTTCTGTCAACAGATGCTATTTTGGGTCTATTTCCAATTTTTGATAAGAGAACAATAATTGGAAGCTTCTATTATAAAGCCACTAAATATCAGACATTATCAATACTCTATTTGGAGAATACATACTGGGGCAGATTGATCAAGTGTCTGAAAGTCAGAATATTTCCAGTTGCCCCTGGCAACCAATCACAGCTCAGCTTTAAAATATTCATGAGCTCTGGTTCAATCAAAGCTGAGCTGTGATTGGTTGCCATGGGCAACTGGAAATATTCTGACTTTCAGACACTTGATAAATCTGCTCCACTGTGTTTGGCTCCTTTGAATACAACTAATACTGTATATCAGATAATTATACTCACAAAACAACCTGGTCTTTAAGCACATGGCCACACCCATATGGCTAACAGCCATAATGGGAAACAAGCAGGAGGAGCGGCCTCCTCTCCAGAATATCTGCAGACAACACCAACCTAAACTTCAAACCGAGTCCCTTAATCTATCCATGAATACATTGTGAAAGTGTTGATACAGCCATTAGCATATTGCTCGAACATTGGGTATTGTGAGTTGTTGACTTTCTTTTGAACCATTACGTATTTGGATAAGGTATACGAGTTACAAAAAAATAAGGATTTTTAAATTACGTTTGGAAAAATTGTGTGCACTACTTGACATCCATTTGGACAGAACATTGTGGATTCATAGAAGAGATATTTACATGAGGACTAGACCTGTTTTTGACATGGGCCCTACAATTTGTATTTTAACTTTTTTTGTGATTTTAGATTTAAAATTAATTTTTTATGAATACCAGTATTATTGAATAAAATTATTTCAGTAAACCACTCTTATTAGCGCCTACAATTTCTAATATTATTTTTAAAAAATGTTCTTTAACCCCTGGTGTTGGGGTTATCTGGGTAAAAAAAGAAGTGCCACTTTACTCATATAGTCCCCAGGTTATGTACAGGATGAGTTCTTGAAAAGGTCACATGTTTCCCAAGGGTGGGGAGGAACTGCTCCTTTCCAGCCCCTCCCATTTGGCAACTGCCTAGTCACACAGCAGATGCTAATGAAAGGTACAATATAACATATCTTTTTTTCTGTAAAACCAATTTTTAATACAAAAACACTTTGGCAGCATATGTACTATGCTCTGTGGGGACTGGGGGAGTGCTAAAAATGGGTCTCCTGGTGACAGGTTCCCCTTAACCACAAACATGGAATATTCGGGCCCGGAAGTGAGCTCATTAAGCTCATGGCACACATATGATATCTCCCTTCTTAAACGGATGCACCACATCATGCAGGTACCCCTCAAGAAGCCACAATTGGTGGCGATACGCGTGGGGAATTCATCCCCAGCCCCCCTTAGTGTGGACACTTGCCGCACAGGTAACATAGGTTTACTTCTTCACTCATGTGTAGCGCTTGTGGTAGCCTTTACCCTCCTATTTATGGTGGATATTTATTTACGTTCTTTGTACTCTTTGCATAGTTTACTTGTACTACCATCTAGCTCACTGAGCCAGTGTTTATAGGACATCATTGCCATATATTTGTTCTGTGTGATTTAAGGTCCTATGTCCACAGGGGGAGCTGGTGGTTTCAGGATAACCAACGCTATCATATGTTTGGTTTCCTTGCATCAGATCTTTTTGGTGACTTTGTGTACATTTTTAAATGGTTTTATTCCTGTTTGTCTGTATTGTGTTTTTATTATATTAATAAAGAATTCATTATTTTGGTCACATGGCATGTATCTTTCTTGTGTTTGTGGTTCAGCTATGTATGCATTCATTAACCTTGTAACTACACGTTGTTGTTGTGCTGGTCCCATCCTCTCGTATCTTGCAAGTTGCTGTTTATGTATAAGATTTGGTGATGGATACATTCAAAATGGACATGAATGTCAAAACATGTATGGGAAATAAATATTTGGCATATGACTTACATATTTTGATCCAAGTGGGATATTTTTCCCCATGGTATTAGGCTATTTTTGTTGAACTTAACGGACCTGCCCCTTTATTCAACGTTATCCAGTATGGTATAGACATACGTGAGCTTCACAGGTTTAGACATTGAGTCCGGTAATAATAATAACAGCACATTAACATTCTTCTTGTCTCCCTAAGTTACATATAACTGCCCTAAACTTTTGTGAATAGCTGCGAGTCAGATGAGAAAGCTGTGAAGAAATGTGTGAACACGTTCTCTTTCATAGAAAATAACTGTTACGCATTTCTACCTTTAATGCAAATACAAAGATAAGTGCCTTAATTAGGTTTTTCTGCCTCCCCTCCCCTTTTTCATTACACGCCAAAGCTCCTTGTAAAGCATTTTCATGCTTCATACAGTCTTTGTTTTTAACTCGGACATGTTGGCTACTCGATAATGAAGAAATTATCATAAGAACCTCATATTTTTAATGGCTGGCATAGAGGGAATAAATAATACAAGCAAACTCTTCTGAATGGAAGCAGATCAGCAACTTACAGAAACACAGACACAAAAAGGGCTACCTACATTCATGCATTAATGGGCACTCACAAATTAAACTAAAATATGTTTCAGGTAATAATTGAGATGAAATCACCATCTGGCCTAAATTAGCCAAAACATTTTAATGGATCAGGCCATGCCTCAGGACTCCAATCCACAACATTTAACGCAATTACGTAATATTTAATTCATTTCTCAGTAGGAATTTAAAGGATGATTAGAGTTCATTTTATTTCTTCTAGGGAGATCTTAATTACTGCTGTAGCCTTGACCATACACGCTGTGTTAATGCCAATATAGACTAAGTCACTTATGTTTCTTAAGACATCTTTCACAGTTCAGAAGACTATGAATCATATTGGCTGCTGCAGGATTAATGTGACATTGAAATAGTCTATTTAAATGTGCCCTTCTTAATATTTCAAGGTGTGAATTTTGCCTTAATTGTTTTAGGAGAAGATAAATTGGAGTAATTATTAAAGGAGATAGTAGCCAATATATCACTGCACGTGTGTGTTTTTAATTATCTCTATATTACTATCATAAACTGCACATCTAATGTACAGAGTGCAACTATTTTAGTAACCATTTTGAAACATTTTTGCTACACAATGTCTGAGCAGTTTACCTGTAAAGATATGGTGAGAGTTAGTCTGGAAATGTATATCCCATTGTAAGGGAGTTAACAGAGTAGTTTACAGGTTTCATTTCTTATCACTGACACATAATAAACTATAGTAAACAAAGAATGTATTGGGTATAACTGAAATGGGGCATTAAAAACTAAGGGAGTTGAGTTCGATAAATGAAAAAATTAGGATCTAAAGATGTCTATTTTGTAAACTTTTGTAAAAGTCATGAACTGAAAAAGTGGCCCTGATTTAACAGTTATATTGGCCTTTGTTGGGGTTGGTTTGGTGGTTGGTTTCGTTTAGTTTTAGAACTATGGTAAAAATCATTGTATCATGATATTTGGTACTTTAACCACATACTGAACCCTTCCTTCCAAAGGGATCCTTTTTTATATAAATCCAACCTTTGGTTAAGCTACAATATCAGTAGCAGTGCACTATGCTGATCCTGGTTTAATTAGAATTTTCTCTCTAGTTCCCACCATTTCTATTTGAACAATGTCATTTTCAGTTGTATACTGTCACATTAGGACCAGTCCAGTGTGGGATCAATGGGGGTCAGTTATTGATATGTATACAGATATATCATCACATTTATATCTAATAGAGGAGGGTACAGACTATATATCTAATAAACGGAGAATGGGATTTAATAGAGGGGGCACGGTATATACATTACTGCATGCATTCATTCATTATGGGGGTACTATATATATATAAATTAGAGGCCTCTTTACATATGTAAAATAATTTGGGATACTCAAAAATATATATATATATATATATATATATATATATATATGTATGTACTTAAATTTCAATCTGTAAGTTTGGAACAGGTGTAATGTTGGAATCATGAGGGTTAGGAGTCAATGCCTTATTATATTAGTCATGTCTTATACTCTTTAGTTTTTGAATGGCAGTGTCAGGGACAGGGAATTGGTCTTGGTGGTGTGTTTTTGTATGAAGCTTAGTTCTAGTACTGTACTTGGGTATAGAACACTATGCTGTTGCTGTATTTATATACTAAGCTTTATATGTAAATCACAATTATAATAATTTGTAACAGACAATATTATAATTTAAAAGACATTGTACATTTTAATTAAATGGGGACTTTGTAGATGTTAGAATTAATTCGGGGGAGCAATGTCTAAGCTAGCTTAGTGATATAGTGCTGCCTACGCTATAATCCATACATAAATGCATATCTCTTATGTCTAATTTGGTGGGGGGCTGTTTATGCTAAAATTGGAGAGCACTGTATGTCTGTATTGGCTTTGTGGGGTGATTTTTTTAAGATTCATTCTCTACAACAAATTACCTAGAAAGTGCACTGGTGTGTGAATTAGGCTCTTTAGTGTCATGTGGGTGTTTCTAGAATGAAACAGAGTCTGACAGTAGAGATATGAAAATAAAGACAATAAGAGCTTGATAATGGTGGAGACTAGAAAGACTATTCCAACCTATGCCAGAGTCCATGGAATAATGGCTATTAATGGTTCTAAGGAGTGGCGGTCGCTGTAGATGTGTAAGGTCCTTATGTAACACATAGAGATGTGTAGTAGACAATGAGGTAACAGTTTCTGTTGATTTATTACATAAACATAAAGCTTCTCTATGGGAAACCTCTCCAAAAAGATAACATATTTAGGGGAGACCACCACTCTAGATTGAATGTTGCCTTCCTGCCAGAAACAGACAATGGCAAAGAATGCTAATAGATCAAAAGAGAGTGCATATTGTCAAAAAGATAAGGAAAGTTATCAAATATGGCAAGCCATAAGAGAGGGTCAGTGTCACACCCAGATAAACTGACTCCTCCTGCCGTTACCTGTACATATAATTACATAGACACCTGAGATGAGCTATACCCCCATTTTTATGGTCACTCACGCATTCTATGACTAAGGATGCTGATGTCCAAAACACGTCAGACTTCAGGTGTTTTTCAGTGGCGCCATTATATTTTAAATAATTTTTTTTTAAATGTGGTGGTCTTAACAGTGTAATTTTTGCCTGGATGCTAATATTTTTTGAGAGTGTACATATTTTGTTGGCCAGTACCATGCACCTTTCATTTTTATTTAACAATGTCAAAGGGTGTTGCCAAGCCAGTGCCCTCCACTTATTTTGATGCACCAACAACTATCATGGCATGCGTCCACAGTCAGCTAGAGATCACTGCTTTGCCAGCCTCTACATTCTTAAGCCACAAATTAAAACATTCAATTCTCTAATAAAGAGATAGTTACTTACAAGTAAAATATAAGCTAGTTACAGAAAGAAATCCAGTTAATAAAGGAAAATTGGTCAAATTAACACAGTGCACAAAGTCGACTTGAGCTTGCCTCAAACAAACAAAAAAAACAACATACTGGCCTTTTAGCCTCTTAAGCTTTCTTAATATTAAAAACTGGCTTTGGGTTTTGTTTCTCTGTGTATAGAGATGGTAATTAATTTCTGAGAGCATAAGGCAGTAACATATTTATTCATGGTACGCTAATAATTGCACAGTTGAAGAAAAATGCAGACTTAAAAAAACGGCAATCATATGTTTTATATTTATGTATTATTTATCCCTTACTACAACAAGAACCAACTTTAATTACTAGCTAATTGCATTATCAGCTATTAAGCCATGTTAAATTGTGCCTTTTTAAAAGGCTTCTGAACATTTTACATTGTAAGTGAAAATGTACTTTAACAACAGATGGGAAAAAATATGATGTGGTTGCTGGTTTGCCAGCAGGATACCTACAAAGTCCAGCTGCCTCAAGACTAGAAAAGGGGAAAAAAAACAAGCCAAAAGTAAATTAAAGAATGTATTTCATTGAATGCAATAATTACCCTTCCCACCTGGCCTCTTTTCAGATGCATCGCTATATTGGGAGTAACTGGCACTGTAGACATATACATTGATTCTGTACATAAATCTCAGAACCACTGTGTAACCTAGCAACAACTTCAGATTTCTCCTCTACAACCCAAAGCAACAGGTGGAATCGGTAGTGGAGTCCTTCTCATAGTCATATTCATCTCATAGTCATATATGTGTTCTCTCCAGTTGTATTTTAGGAAGTTAAGAAGATTAACCTTTTGATTAAACTTTACCTAATAAAATATTTTAGCGATAAATTGTACTCATTGGTGACTATAACAAGGATGGTTAATACAAAACAATTTAACAAAAAATTCCACATTTTTCAGTATATTTTCCAGCAATTTTAGCTTGCAGATACAATACGGCCAGATGTTTGATGAAAGCTAGATGGTCGGTTATCTTTTTTTGGCACAAATTTGCAGCTTTTGGAAGTAGGTCGCATCAAATTTGCAGCTTTTTGATGCACATTAAGTCACATCAAATCCACTGCAATAATACTGCTACTTAGGAGCACGTCTCTAATCATTGTTGAACCAAAAAGCACAAAGCTGGTAAAAGTCTCAAAAAGGAGCAAAAACAAAGGGAAAAAAAGACAATATGGCGATAACTACCCTTATGGTATCTCTTTTAGCTTGTTGCCTTTCTTTCCTTTGCGTGGAGTGTGACCCACATTGTTTATGTGTTTGCAGGATATTTTTATTAATTACATGTTTTTTCTTCTTAGAAATAGCAAATAACTAAAAATGTGAAAAAATACACTTCATCATCATTTTTCCAATTAAATATTATTAATATTTATAGTCCATCATCCTTCCCCAGGCACACTTCAAACAGCTATAACTTCTGAAACGTGGCACCTAGAAACACAGTCCTGATGTTTTTTGTTTTTTTTAAGTGGACAACATGACCTTTAATACTGTATTTCTACAACAATTCAGAAGATTGTAGTGGTTTACAGTGTGCCACTTCTATACACAAATTTAAGGCAAATATGTATGGCAGCTGGGAAAGGGTTAACTAGTAATTCCCAAATAGAGTATTTGATAATGCATTTTCAAGACATGATATTATGAAAAGTGCTGCTCTTTAAACATGTCTTGATAGCATTAGTAGATGGTGATCACCAATAACCAGATAACAGCAGCTTGCTCTATATAACGGAAACATTTTACTGTTAAATATAGCTGATGCACACAAAACGTAAAATGTAAAAGTGCACTAATGCAATAACCAAAAACTGTATGAATAGCTGCAATGCTAAAAAATAATAAAAAGTGAAGAGAGATGTTCTGCAGTACATGTTATATTGAGTCAACAATAAGAACGGATGACCTCAGACTGGAAGATATTGAGAATCTACCATAAGCACACAATGAGGTCATCAGTAATAGTAATATGGGAAATCATTGAAAATGCTCATATGTAGAAAATGTAAAATTATTACTGATTTAGAACATTTAAAACCACAACAACCGCTCCTATCTGCACCATTTGAATTGTGATGAAGTCATTACAGTCCATTCCTGCAGAAACTGCACAGGGAACCTTGGTGCCATAGACGGTAACACCGCACTGTATCTGTGCTATCATATCCTCAATGCACTAAAAACTCCAAGCTGTCACTTTATCCGAAGCTTAATGTATTCTCAGCCACCCCGATAACTATGCTAATAAGCTTACCGGCTAAAAACACAAAATCCTACTGTATATATTGTCTGCTAAAAAACTGTAAGAAACTCTCACAATCATACATATTTTAATATTCTTCAAACATTAAAATGTTTTCCAAAAAAAATTTAAAATATTTGCTAACAGGGCTCCAATCTCCATTCCATGCTACTCTACATACATGGTTCTGGCACTGTATTTTTTTACTGTGCCGTTTCTGTAATTTTGCTCAGAGAACAGTTTTGGTGCATGTATCTGTATGGAGCTCAGTTCTGGTTTTATACTCTGCTCATTTCTAGTGCTGTATTTCTGTGCTGAGCTGGTGGCTGCTGCTATTTTTATATCGGGAGCGCAGTTAGGGTGCTGTATTTTTGTACAGAGCTATTATAAATTACACATATATATTTACACACACATATATGCATCATTTAACTGGAAGCCTTGTATTTACTATACTTTATTCAGGGGTGTCACTGTGTGTTACAATTCAATTGGGAGGTATTTAATATATTTTAAAGGACACCTAAAGGAAATCAGGTATCTGTAACTAATTCTGTCACTATCTTTTGGAGCAGCTCACAAGAATTCCATCCCAGCCTTTATCTAGTTCATTCATACATTAATCATTCTAAAATCCTCTTTTCATTATGTAAATGAGGCTGGGCACATAGAGAGAGAAAGTGATGTCACCCCTGCTACCCCTCCCCTCTCCACCCCCTGCTCATGTTTGTGCAGGGCCGGATTATATGGGGGGCACCCACTAATTTGCGTTTAAAGTGGCCCCCATCAAATGTGGACAATTCGGGCGGTTGCATATTTGTATATTTGGGTCCGGGCTCCCAGGGCCATACACAACAGACCTGCTCTATAGCAGAGCGAGGGAACAATATATCTGCCATAGATGATGGAAGGTTCAACAAGATGGCCTTTGCCGCCATCTTGTTGAACCTCTAATATCCACCCTGACACTGCAAGGGAAGATGAGGACAGCGCACATCAGGGGAATGATGGAAAGTGAGTACAATTTTATTATTTTACCTGCATAGATAGTTATTATGGGGTGTGTATATAGTTATAATAGGAGTCTCTGTATAGTTAAAGGGGTGTATATAGTTATTATAGGGGGACTTTATACAGTTATTATTACAGGGGGGACTGTAAATAACTATTGTAGGGGGCTATAAATGATTATAGGGGGCTATATATAGTTATTATAGGGAGGCTTATATAGTTATAGGGGGCTGTATATAGTTGTTGCTGGGTGCTGCACTTAGTGATTACTAGGGGGCTGTATATGGTTATTGCTGGAAGGCTGTATACAGTGATTGCTGGGGGGGCTGTATATGGTTATTGCTGTGGGAGCTGTATATAGTGGTTGCTGGGGGAGCTGTATATAATGATTTCTGGGGAGGCTGCATATTGTGAATACTGGGCGCTTTCTATACAGCTTTAGGACCTGATTGCTTATGTTTAAGGCATGTAGATGGATAATGTAGGGATAGGGGCAATGCTTTCTAATGGCAGTTTATGAAAATATATTTAGTTTGGGGGGTTAATTTGCCCGACGGGTTCTCCTTAAAGATTTCAGAGATGGGACATTCATTGATTACAGAGAGATCGCCCTGAAAGTGAGCCCAGTGGAGACCCAGACAGTAACTGAACTGGGGATCAGTGATAGGAAAGTAACATTTTGGTATGTTAGAAATATCATGTCCATCCACTTTACATCCATTTATGGTCCCCTGGCCACCCCCTTTACTGCACTGTACTTGAAGGAGATCAGTGTAAGAAAAAGCTATATATCCTTCTCTAGTACATTGATATTTAATAGGACTCCCACCATGGAAGTTCATTGCATCTCTGTGCAAGTATGTGGAGAGTCTGTGTGCTATGTTGATAGTTATTCTAAACTTATATGAACATTTCCCAAAAACATCATCTCCATTTCTTCATCACAGGGTTCCTCATCACAGTCTATTGTTTAACAATTTCTTTTTCAATACCTGCCATAAATATTTATTCATAAGTATATGTATTCACTTTTAAGTTGTAATCTTCAGCTTTTATTATGAAAGTATTCTTCTCAAATTAACCATGGAAATGTTAAACTTCTTTGCTGCTCTTAAAGGGGTTGTCCAGGAGTATTTATTTTTAATATATGGAAGGTCCTCTTTCCCAATTCCCTTTTAGTTGTGGTGTCAGTAGTCACTGCCGAGTCCGTGTTTGTTTACAGAGACTGGTGGTGCGGTCCTGACTACTGCCATGTGCCTGCCAAAGCCTTAGTTTTAGCCAGTAGCAGGTGGGCAGCAATGGTCATGAAAGCAGGGCCAGTCTTTGTATACAGAGGCTGGCAGTGATGGGCAATGCTGTGGCTTAACAAGAATGAGGCGAGTATCCATTCTATTTTAATTTTATAAGCCCCTTTCTAGCCACATACCCAAAAGTTCAACTCCTGGAAAATCCCTATAAGCTACCCATACATGTATTAAACTGTTCAGCAGGACCATTCGATGATCTAATGTGAATCAAGGCCTTCTAAATCTCCCATATTAGATGTCTAGGAACAGGAGGATGGCACAAACCAAGCCTTTGCTCCTCAGATAAGCCAACACCAGATGTGACTGACAGCAGCATCCTTTCCCTTCCAATGTGAGTTTGCTTGGGTATGGAGGTTTCAGTAGTCATCAAATGCTTGGCAAAATTTTGACAGCCAATCTATGGCTCTGTGCCTATTTTGTACAGGTTTTGGCCAAAATTTTATGAAATTCGAAAGACACCCTGACAAGACCCAAGCAACCTCATCATAAGTCAACAGTGTCCACTGAGCACTCCTGGAACCCACTTTTCTTTAGATATGGGCAACAAAGTAAAATTGAATTCACTTACTAGCTTCTCAATAATATAAGGGCTCCTTGTTCCTGTGCAGGTGACAGATGTTCCATTCCTACCTACAATATCAACAGAGAAAGAAGAATTGAAAAGTAAATCAAGACCACTGAAAGTCCAATTAAAGGAATATTCCCATTTAAAGCTTTTAGGTCATTACCACGGAATGTACTGTAGAAGCCCAAAAATTGTTTAGAAGAAACTAGAAGAATGGTTTATAACGATGTTTGCAAATATCCAAGACAAAAAAGGGTTCAGTTTAGAGTGTGGTCAGTAACCTTCTGTACGAGGCTGCTTTATGTGCCTAAAGTTGTTCTAAGTTAATAGTTTCGCAGGTACCTGAGAAATAGATTATTGCAAGAGACTGTGTGGTGGGATAAACTAAGGAATACTTTGGGGAATAGGAAACTGTTTTAGTTTCTGAGTTTTCAATGCCGTCATGTGAGTTTATTTCAAAGGGGCCCACTGAGGCTGCCACCAAGGGGCCTACTGAAATATGAAGATGACCCTGACTGCAATAACCAAAGCTCATCTTTTAAGACAGTAACTATGAGGTATTAAAATACCTGCAGAAGTAGAGTTAAATTTAAAAAGTTATAGATCCCTCTTGCTATCCTTGAATGGACAAAAGTTCACGGGGCAGCGCAAGACCGCCAATACACTCTTCTCTCAGACACTCCAAATTATTTGAGCATGCGTGCACGCTTTTTGGTAAGAAAAGACAGAAGACTGAAATTCTGTTTTATCCTTAGTTCATGCTCTTAACTTGCCATAAAAAAGAGAACTGAACTGCCCTTTATTTCATGATACACAACTTTTTAT
The DNA here is from genome assembly GCF_040894005.1 of Engystomops pustulosus. Classification (NCBI taxonomy): domain Eukaryota; kingdom Metazoa; phylum Chordata; class Amphibia; order Anura; family Leptodactylidae; genus Engystomops; species Engystomops pustulosus. The sequence goes on along the minus strand of NC_092414.1, from coordinate 54,381,379 downwards.
ATTCATACAAAGAGGCGTGGTTACATACATTAGAATCATTACAATTGGTGATAGCTAAGCATATATGTCTGGCCCCCGACCCCTGCTGATTGGTCCTCAAAACTAGGCCTTGGTTGCTATGCCAGGGGAATTTCCAGTCACTGTTGTCTACAGTAAATCGACCGCTAGTCTGGATGCTGATGCTATTCTTAACAAACATCTGCTTTTTGATCATAAGACTTGAGTTTTGCTGACAGTTGCATGTCTGGTTAAAACTGATGTAAGGGAAAAGCTCTGTATTTCATAACAGGCAGAGTACAAAAATGTAGGACAAAGGGCACATGTATACAATCATAAAGCATATAATTATTATGGACATATAATCATTATCTTGACCCTCACAATTCCCCCCTAAATACTGAGCTTTTCCCTACACTTCGCTAAAGTTCATCTTTCCTGAAGGCTGTCCATATGGTGGGAAAGGGGAGTGGATTGCTTCACTGAGTCGTCAACCCAACAGACCCTTGCGGCACTCGGGTTAATTTCCCAGCACTAACCTAACTAACCTAATCAAAAAGCGATCCTGGAAGCTACAGACCCGTGAGTCTAACTGCTGTGGAGGGGAAAATATTTGAGGGGTTTGTTAGAGATGCTATCCTGGAGTATCTCACTGTGCACAACCTTATAACCCAGCGTCAGCATGGGTTTATGAGAGATCGATCCTGCCAGACTAATCTGATTGGTTTCTACGAGGAGGTAAGTTCCAGACTGGATCTGCGGGATGCTGTGGATGTTTTATATCTGGACTTTTCAAAGGCATTTGACACCGTGCCACATAAAAGGTTGTTACATAAACTGATGTGTCATTCTTCATCAATCTCTACTTACAAAACCTGTTAAAGATGATATACTACTTCTGTTATCTTATCCTGAATGACATGAATGATTTTCACCCATCATGCCATCTGCATGCCGGCTATAACTGTGGTCAAGTTTTTCCGTCAATTTCCCCTGGTGAGTTGCATATAACTTACCATCTAACATGCAAAGTGAACGCAATCTTGTTAAAATCTTACTACAAGCTTATATTTACAGATTTATTCCAACAATTCTCACTTCCATGCAAGGACCTTAAACAGGAACTGAGACACCATACCATGTTTTACAAGGGGATTAATTATATTCTGCTAGAATTATTAATTCTCAGTTTAATTAGTGAAAAGTCCCAGAACCTAGTACAGCACCTACGTAGAAAATTTTAGACTAAAGACTAAAAAATGTTTTTAAATTTAAAGTCAGATGCTAGTTTCCTTGGGTGTTCATTTCCATAGTAAACACACAGGTAAACTCTCAAGGAAACAAAGTACAAAAAAACTTCTATTTTTCCTTCTTGTTTCATCCACTTTTGCATCAAAAAAGGTTTCTAAAACAAGTAATTAAAGAACAAATGTAACAAATCTTAGTATAGATAAAAGTTTAGTATCTTGGTGCCGAAAATATACCTTTTTTTTTATAAGTTGAAAAAAGTAGACTGAGTAATGCAATGCGGTTAGAATAAGAAAGTCATGCTGATATTCTATACAATCGAGGCAGACTCCTGGAAATAAATGATGTTGGCATTTCCTTGTATTTCTATGTATTGCACATTTTTCCCCGGCTGGTTCATACTGTATTGCAGATCTTTGTCACACGTTGTTCCCTGTGAACCTTCCCGTTCCCTTACTAAACAGGTCATCTATTCTGCCAGTTTTAATTGCTACCTTCTCTCTAAAGGCCACTATCCCATTAATTGCTTAATGCCTGGAGTCAAGACTAGTCTTTCAACCATAGATCCCAGAAGATTTCTTCCAATAGGTTTTTTCTGTCCTAAGTGCTGAAACATGACTCTCGGCAAATCTTAAGGTTTTTCTTTTTGGCTGTTTTTCAGGCCTAATTTGTTTGTTTCCTAGGCAGACAGTTGCAATGTGCAGCCACAGAAATCCCTATGCACATAGGCGTACATACATTACACTACATAACATGCAATACACTACAAAATCTCAATACAGTTTAGCCGTGTGAGTTCCTTTAAATTGCAGATTTCTTACTTCTGTATTAATGGCGCCATATAATACTGTGAATAGTGAGCAGGCCCCAGTGATCCAATGAAACATATATTCTACAATCGTATAGCTTACTTTACAATATAAGCTGTGAAAAACATCTGCTTCATACATATTGCACAAGTAGACTATTAAAATGCAAATTTCTACTAGTCTTCAATTTCTATTCCGCATCTCTGAGGTAACAACGTTAAGTTGTTTTAGTGTTTTATAATGGCAGCGAAGAAGTCAAAAGTAAAAAGGGGGAGAAAAAGGATAGAAGGAAAGAAGACAATAACGATCAAAAGCCCATTAAAGAATAATTGGATGTATAGTGGTGGAGGATACAGGAGCTAATGCATCCCTTCCGTGAACTGGTGAGTGCTATAATATGCCTGCTGTGATGTACTGTATCTGTCCATGGGACATCAGCTAGCTCCAGACTGAGAGGCATACCCTGCAGCGAAAATGTACAAATACAGCACAAACAAAACTCGTGGGATAATTGTTACTTGGTCCAGGCTCATCTACTGCGCACCCTTCATCCAAGATTTATTCTAATGCACTCTCCACAATCATTGGGCACAGACCATCAACCCTATAACACCTTCATTACTATAGCTTGTGTAAATGACCCATTTCCATTTCATTAACCAGCAAAATATGCCTTATAGCAAATATACCAGTAACAAGCACATACTAAAAATGTATATATGTCTTGTGCTATACTTAAGGTACTTTAGATGTAATACATAGTCAATCTCTTTATAAGATAAATAATATGGCATAAAAATGGAAATTACATTGAAAATATATTTTCTTTTCAAGATTTACATGTTTAGTACAAAAAAAATATTTTTCAGGAAATCTGCTTAGTAATATTTTAACTTAAACCAGAAGTCAATCCTTCAGACAAAATATCGTGGAAATCTCTCTCTTTTGAGCCTGATAATGATTTTATCGTATATTGACCTATGGCTGAGCGGACATGATATAACATGAAGCAATATATGCTTTCCTGTCACATGCTTTTCTCTAGGGTTAATTATACATGTAGGTCATAGAATCGGTGATGTATTTTTCACTTTTCCCTATATAAATTTCATGTCTTTCCTTTCACCTGCATTAAGTTCTACAGCTTTTTTGAGCTCTAGCAAATCCCAAAATGGGGATAAGCCAATTACTTCCTACTTCCCTGAAGTCTCTGTTGAGCTTCTATTAAACTACTTTTCAATTTAAACACAAGAAAGTTTGATATATATTTTATTAGAGCAAAGTGTTTAATTATCCTCGTATTAGCTTCCCTCCTCCTTAATCTGTTCTTTGTAATTGTTGCTGAATTCTGTCTTGCTAACAAGAAAGAAAAGGGATCACTGTGGCGTCAGATTACATAGAAATTCTTTGGAAAGCAGAAAAGGGAAGAGTAGTCAGAGACTGGAGCAAAGTCTTCTATGACACAGCACAGAGAGGTAACTAAACTATTCATACATACAGCAAAGATGGCTGGAAATTGTGTCATTCCTCAAGTACTACAGATTTCTGCTAACTATGTAGAATGGCTAGATAGGCTTTAACTATGAAAGAAATTTGGTGACGATAATGTATGCGTTATTTTTCATAGAAGTCTACAAATCCTATTCCAACTAAGTTAAATGAGCAGATCTATGCTATCCGTTCATTAGGTTGGGATGGAATTTGTAGACATGATGCAGGCTATAAAAAGGGTCTTTGTTATGGCTCTAGGAATAACTGTTATGGAGCAATGAGTGGCTTTAAGTGTATAACATGTATGTGACCTGGATTATCATTTAATAGCAAATAAATGAATACAAATGAATACAATTAAATGTAAAGGGTTCCCGATGGGAAAGCCCAGGCAGCACCTTCCAGTCATAGACAGAAGACTTCAAAACTGTTATTACTCATGAACAAGATAACATTTTTAGTGCATGGTAACAGTTGCTATATTTATGACCAAGAATTCAAATGAAGGAGAGCACTAATAAAGCAAAATTTCTAAGCAGACTTTAAAGGGGTTATTAGGGTTTAAAAAATTTCTTATGGCCGGGCTGGGGAGGGCTAGTTAAACATAATAAACATATACTTACCTCGTCCGGCGCTGATGTCCCGCGCCCGGTTCCTTCGATCCGTGCCCCTGTTTGTTTACAGGGGCACGGAAGCCGCGCACAGGGAGCTTCCGGTCCGCGATGTGGACGGCTCCTCCCATCAGTCCCTATCTCTCAGCGTTGTAAGCGCTGGGAGATGGTGCGCATGGGAGCTTCCGGCCGGTGCGCACTTGTGATGAAACCGACGCACAGAGAAGACCGGCCGCGGCGCGGGACATCGGCAGCGCCGGACGAGGTAAGTACATGTTTATTGTTTTTAAATAGCCCTCCCCAGCCCGGCCATAAGAAATTTTTTAAACCCGGATAACCCCTTTAAGGAAATCTACCACCAGGATCAAGGAGTATAAACCAAGCACACTGACATACTGGTGTGAGCCCCCTCTGGCAGGATCTGCTCTTCTTTTAGTTACTTATGCCCTGGTTTTCACAAAAAAGGCTTTTAAAATTATGCAAATATGCCTGAGGGGCTCTGGACTCTCAAGTTCATGCTCCATCATGCAATGTAAATCCTTCCCCTCTGCAGTGCCGGATAAATGAGGAGCCTTCATCCATGTCTGGTGTAAAATTGAGCTGTATATAACTAGTAATAAAAAGCCCTCCAAACACTCTCCCATATACATGGACGCTTTGCACGATGTGCATTAGGTTTAGTTCAAGAGATGAATATAAATTTGGTCTGGCGACCCCTTCCACAGACGCATATTAAAGAGGTTGTCTACTTTCAGCAAATAATTGATATAGTTTGCTTTATGAAAAGTTATAAAATTTTCCAATATACTTTCTGTATCAATACCTGACAATTTTCTACATCTCTGCTCTCTCTCCTTCTATAGAAAGCTTCTATGTTTACTTTCAATGGATAAAAATCTGTCAGGCAATCGTTTTAAAGACAGGTATATTCAGATGATGCAGTCAAGTTGCCCTTTTAAGCAGTTAAATGGTTTGGTTTTTAAATATGCTGGATTTTCATGGCATTAACAGTAAAATAAAAAGCTTCATAATAGGTTCTGAAGATATCTGAGAAGTTGGGATGATACTTGACCCCTCCTGTGACCTCCCATGTCCTGCCGGCAGAGCTGTCATTAGTACATTAGTACTTCTGGGATAACCAGTTCCATATCAGCAGTTGGTGGGTGTTGACCATTTCCTGCTGACCATTACAGCCCTTCACTGGCCTGAGCTGTGGGCAGGTAAAATAATCATGTGATCCCTGCAGTCCATGACCAACATTTTTCAGGGCTTGTACAGCAGTTTTCTGGTGAATCGCCAGGCATTGTGATTATTAGCCTCTTAACACCTCAATGCCAAGTGGGCATTGGAGGATAGTGAGGGGGATGTAGTTGGCGGACTAGTGCAGGGCGGTGCAGCCCGGAGCCTTTACATCCTGTGAACTTTCATGAGTGAATGTTCATAGGCTGCTTCACAAATCTATGCCAGGCAGTGCCTGGAGACAGACACTGATGAGACCACAGTGCTGTAATTGAACAAAAAATCAATTGAGAAGAAGGTCCTTTTTTATTTTATATTAGTTTTTTTTGATGATGGATAACAGTATAAATACACACCCATGCAGCACTTCCAGGATACATACACACACATGTATGTCTGGTATACAGTATACATACACACCCATGCACTTCCAGGATACACACATTCCATGAGTTGTGTGTGTGTGTGTGTGTGTTTATGTGTATTGCAGTGCACTGTCAGTGTGTGTGTGTTTGTGTATGTAGCAGTGCTCACTGTGTATAACGGTGCTCAGTGTATGTAGCAGTGAGTGTGTTCCGATTGTTTTTGTATGTATAGCTGGGCTGTGTGTGTAAATGTATGAATGTAACGGAGCTGTGTGTGTAAATGTATGGATGTAGCAGATCTGTGTATGTGGTGCTTTTGTGAAACCAACAGGGATATTTTAAATTGGTGTAAAATATATTTTTTCCTTTTTAGGAAGACAAAATCTGTGGTGTGTCTTATAGTCCAAAAAGTAATCCAAAAATAATCTGCAGGCTTTTAATTATCTTATAATTTGAACTTTGATTACTAGGTTCAAGTTATAAACTATAAAAAGTATTTTTTAAAAAACTTTAATTCCCTTGCATTATGCACAACACCAAGGTTTTGAGAGTTATACCATTTTGGAATTTCAAAAGAGAAGGTAAAAGAGGATGTAGCCGAACTTGTCATTTCCTGCAGTTTAAGTGTATTAGACTGGTTATATTCTCACATGTTATGTCAAGTATATTCCTATGAGAATTTCTTTTTTAGAACATGAAGGAAAGAGTTAAGGAAGACTGTAAAAATTGGAGAAAATACACCTGTCTTGTATATATTAAAAGAAATGCATTTGCTGAGATTTGCGACTGCCTAATCCTCAGGCAAATTTAATCTATCTGAAAGTTGCACTGTCATTTATCTCCTTTGAGAGATTAGAAAAAAGGGAGAAAAATAATTTGCTGAATTTCTTCTAGACATTTAAATGCCATTTTTTTATTTTTTGTGTAGACGAATAATTATCACATTTACCGCTATTATTTCAAAAAGGTCAATATGTTATCTGTGCTCTCGGAGAGATATCCAAGGGGTATTTAATAGATAAGGGTCTTTCAGGTTTATTATCCAAGGTGCTTTGATTTGTAACACAGATCTTATTTAGAATTAAAAAGATAATAGAGATGTGAAGCGCGGGTGAATTTCTGAAATAAAAAACACAGCTATGTGGAAATTGTACCTGTAAATTACCTTCCTGGCAGTGACTGTCAATCGTACATGACCACAACAGCTCATTAGATAAAATAGATTGTTACGATTATGTTTATCATGTAACATTAGAAAAGCTCGGAAGATACGGAAGAACCCTGAGGCCATGTAATAAAAAAAATACCTAATACTCAGAATTGATACGATAATGAAGAAGCATTTATGCTTGTCTACAGACTTTAATAGGAATGTGAATGTGTCAGTATAAGAACAACATTATCATTTTAATGATTTATCTCAATTTATCAGAAGTAAACATTGGTAGGCACCAAAAGAATTGGAAGTCACTTATCAACTTAAAAAGGTCCTCACTATTCATGCCCATGCTCCCCCTTACCCCTGTAGGTGACAGCATTCTGTCTATACAGACATGACAATACATTTATTATGGAAGTAAAATATGAAAATATTTCAGGATGCATGAAAACAATATACAAATATGGGATATTTATATTTTGAAGAATATCTTTGGATACATCATGATGTGTGATTTAACTCTTGCATATAAGCAAAAAGTCTATATTTTGTTATGTAGAATTGGAAGTTATTCATTAACCCCTTAAGGACGCAGCCATTTTACAGCTTAAGGCTCAGTCCCATTTTTTGGATTCTGACATGCGTCGCTTTATATGGTTATAACTTTTGAACTCTGTTACTTATCAAAACGATTCTGAGATTGTTTTTTCCCCACATGCTGTACTTCATTTTAGTGGTAAATTTTGGCTGATAAGTTTTGCGTTTATTTACAAAAAAAAAGAAAATATGATGAATTTTCTGAAAAATTTGCCATTTTTAAAATTTGAAATCATTGCGTTTTCAGGCAGATAGATGTACCACCTAAATAAGTTGCTGAATAACATTTCCCATTTGTCTACTTTACATTTTCACCATTTTTGAAATGTCTGGATAATTTATTTTGATGTCACACGGCTTACAAATCGAATAGCGCTTTTCCGGATTTTCAGAATTGACTATTTTGGGGATAAATACAGTTTTGAATGAAAATTTACATATTTAGCATCAAAACCCCCTATATAATCAACCCAATTTCAAATCTGCATCCCTCAAGCTATCAGAAACAGATTTTACGAAGATTGTTAACCCCTTGAGATCTTCATAGTAATTACATCAAAATGGAGGCGAAATTTAGAATAGTCAAATTGTGCCGGTTATACGTTCATTTAGCCCTGAAATTTACACATTTCCAAAAGATAAAAATACAAAACCCACCATACAATTTGTTCTACAATTTCTCCCGAGTACAGAGACCCCCCACATGTGGCCGTGACTTGTTTTATGGGCACACAGTGAGGCGCAGAAGGAAAGGAGCATCCTACAGCTGCCAGGATTTTACTTTCCTCATTGGCCTCTTTTGAAGGCTGTAAAATTTTTGCTTTTGCGCTATTAGGGCCATGTGACGGCATTTTTTTTCCGGGATGAGATGCTTTTTCCAATGTTACCATTTTGGGGTTGGTATCACCTATTGTTGAAAATTTAGGAACTTCTTTTTGAGAGCAGGAGTAGAAAAGCATCAATTCTCTACTGGTTTTTTTACTTTTTTTTTTGTGTTGTTCACCGTATAGACTAATAATCATATTATCTTCATTCTATGGGTCGATACGATAACTGGGATACCAGACACGAATATATTTTCTTGCGTTTTACTAAATTTGTAAAATAAAACCCTATTGTGGGGAAAAATCTATCATTTTTGTATTGCCATCTTCCAAGTGGCATAACTTTGTTACGTTTTTGGCTACGGAGCTGGTTGATGGCTTGTTTTTTGCGGGACACGTTGTACTTTGCACCAGTATCATTCTAGAGTACATATGTTTTTTTGATCACTTTTTATAGCATTTTTTGTGGGATTGAATAGGTAAAAATCATAATTTTTGGAGGGTTTATAACAGTTTTCTTTTACGGCGTTCATCGTGCGGGTTCAATAATTATTTATTTTTATTCTACGGGTTGTTATGGACGCGGTGATACTATATATGTGGGGTTTGTGTTATGATTTAGACTTTTTTTTCAGTTATATGTCTCTTTCTATGTTTTGGGGCTTTTGGGCATTTTTGGTGATTTATTACTTTATTTTTTTATTGAATAATTTTTTTTTTTACTTTTTCACTTTTTCCACCATGGGAAATGAACAAGCAATCATCTGATTGCTTGTTCATAATAATACCCTGCAATACTTATGTATTGCAGGGCATTATCAGTGTCAGCCTATGCACTTGCATAGGGTGGCACTCTGCCAGTAAGATGACGTCATAGATCGGACCCCAGTGATACCGTAGCAATGATCGGTGCCCCCCGAAAATGATTCGGGGGGGCCGATCGTGGGGGAAAGACCCCCCAGATGCATGTTAGATGCCGCGGTCGCGATGACCGCGGCATTTAACGGGTTAATCACCCGCGATCAGAGACAACTCCGATCGCGGGTGTTACACTGGGGTGCCGGCTATCAGACATAGCCGGCACCCCGTGTTTCCCGATGTCGGTTCGGCTCAAATCTTGAGCTGAACCGGCATCGGCTCAGCGTCCGATATATCGGACGCTGAGCGTTAAGAGGTTAAGGTATTAAAAGTTAAGTGGAAAACTTAATTTAATACACCATGCTTATAGGAAAAAGTGGTTATCCATCAATGAAATGGTATTTTGAGAGTGAAATGATATAGGTTTAATTTTATGAAGATTTTACTGATTAACCTTTTCCCTGCTCAGCTTTTAAGGAAACTGTGCTGTGTTATTGGCGAAAGCAATTTTTACCATTTGGACAGATACAAAAAAAAAATTTATAGCACAAAAAAAAAATTCTGCTACACCATAAAAACAACATGTATTTTCGGAAAGCAGAGACTCTTCCCATTTTCAGAATTTCATTAAGGAGTATATAGACATAGGCACCTTCATGAAATTTTGATTCAATGTATAACATTTTATTAAAAATTCATAAAAATTAACTTTGATGAACAAAATATTAAGCTTGATACCTCTTAAGTTTAATAGATGGGTATGTTTTCATAGATACCTCATAATGATATGTTCACATGAATAGATCATCATAAATTCCCTAAAACTGAAATAACCTAAAATCTGCTTTTCAGTTTTAAAACAGTCACAACCTGCAAAATTAAGCCCATTAAAAATGTAAGGTACCCATAAAAACTACATATTTTTTGAAAGCAGACTACCAGAGGACTGCCTTTATCTTGATTAACAGTTTACAGACCATAACACCCTCATTTAACTTTGACTAAAATGTGCAAACACATTTTTACATAAACTAGCAATCTTCACAAAGATATATTATTGTATGCTCGCCTACACAATGGTAACCTCAATTATAAACTATATATCCATAAACCAAGCTAATGAGATAACAAAGATCACTTTTAGATAAGCGCAATATGTGCACAGAACCTTCCGTGGCGCATATAAATTTGAATAAGAATTCCATAACATAGGCATAAATAATGGAGGGATGGTATGAAATAAAAACCTTTATTCAGCAAAGTGTGTTTTTGTTTTTTGTTTTTTTTACACCAGACATTCCTGACCATAATATGGCCGCAGTTGGAGGGTCATATGAGTTCTATCTGTCCATGAACAATCTCCCTCAGGACAGTAATCTTATATTATTCATGAATACTATCACAAGGTACTGGCAGGGTGATTGCTCATGGACAGACAAAGAGCACATGACCGTCCATCTGCAGCCACACACACACTTACACATGGAGTCATCTGAATTATCACTCTACCTACAGCTTCTAAACTTGACATATCACGGGAAATATGACTTGTCTTTACTCATTTTCACATAACTTTGGAGGCAATTTTTTTTTATAGGTAAATGGGGTAAAATCTGGTGATAGGTTCTCTTTAAATATGGACTTTTATCCATTAAGATCTTTTGTTTCATGTCACCAATGCATGTGGCAAGTGGCAAAACACAAGCATATTAAGGAATAGCACTTTACACTGATGACATAGTGCCCCAATAGGATGGTCTAAAGGTAGACTAGTGGTCTAGGTAAGCCTATGTCTGGTAGACAAAGTGGAGACAGTTGGGACGATTTCTTGAGTCAAACTTCAAAATGCCCAACAAAAAGAGTTAAGGGAAATAACTTAGTAAACATGACACATATCTAATTACAATAAGAATTCTGACTAATAAAGAAGCTGTACTAGGAAATTAACTATGTGCAAGTTTTTGAGTTATGTCTGTTTTCAACCTACAGTAAGTAGCTACAGTAGAGTCTTCGGTAGAAAGCAGCTTGCTACTTCATTCATTCATTATAATAATGCTAGACTGGGCTAATTTATGGGAGACTTACAGGCATCAAATCTGCATCTCCATTAATAAGGCGGAACGGGATCACAAATTGGGCTGGTGTCATAGCTATCAGCTCTGACCAATCAGAATGTTATTCTCTATCTTGTGGTAACAGTTAAACTAAGCACCTTAAGGACGTGGACCTTTTTCTTTTTTGCATTTATCATTTTTCACTCTCCACCTTCAAAAATCTGTAAGGGCTTGTTTCGGCCTAACAAATTGCATTTCATAGTGATGGTATTTATAATTCCATGCTGTGTACTGGGATGCGGCAAAAAAATTCAGAATGCAGTGAAAATGATGAAAAAACACATTTGCGCCATTTTTTATTGGGCTTGGATTTTACAGCTTTCACTGAGCGCCCAAAATCACAGATCTACTTTATTCTTTGGTTTGGTGCGATCACGGTGATACCAAATTTGTACAGATTTTATAATGTTTTCATACAAAAAAATAAAACCTTCTGTACAAAAAAAAAATTCTTCATTTTGCCATTTTCTGGCACTGATAACTTTTTCATACTTCAGTGCACGGAGCTGTGGGTGGTGTCATTTTTTAAATTTTTGATAACGTTTTTAATGCTATCATTTTGAGGACTGTATGGGCTTTTGATCACTTTTTAGAGAATTTTTTATATTTTTCAAAATTCCAAAAAAAGTGGCATTTTCGACTTTGGGCGCCAATTTCCGTTACGGGGTTAAACGCCGGGAAAATTTGCTAATATATTTTGATAGATTGGACATTTTGGGACACGAAGATACCTAAAGTGTTTATGATTTTTACTGTTAATATTTATATCAGTTCTTTTTTTAATTATTTTCAATTGTTTTTTACCATTATTTTAGATCCTCCAGGGTAATTTAACCCTTCAGGGTCTGATTGCTAATACTATATACCAGTGTATTGCAGTATATAGCTATTTTTCTAGGATTTCTAATAGCCTGCCCTCTGCTGGCTATTAGAGATCATTACACATGGCAAGCCTTCAAGTCTCAATGAGACTCTAGGCTGCCATAGCAACTGATCGCGCCCTCCGATGATGCTCCAGGGGGTGGCTATCGGCAATCCAAGATGGCGGCGCGCATATAACGGTAAGTGCCGCGGACTGTCACAGGCGGGTGTTGGCTGTTTTATACAGCCATTACCCACTGTGTATGGAGAGAGCTCAGCTCGTGAGGTCTCTCCATACACCCTTTGCCGCACGAGGACGATATAGTTCGTCCTCGGTCGGCAAGGTGTTAAGCAACGTATCCAAGGTATCAACTTATTTTATATAAAATAAGAGCTACACACTGATTGGTTTAATATCGGTAACCGATATTTACTTTAGGTAGTTTCATAAAAGCTATGTAAAAATATATTTTCGAGAAAAAATTAATGAGCCTAAGAATTAACAACCAAATACATTAGAATGTGTTGTATGCTTATAGTTGGAGGTATCAGGTCAAGACAATGACTTATAAAGAAGTACTTCAAGAAAAGTTTAAAATATAGTAAAAAAGGCAGAGCTCTGAATACAAAATCTGCATGAACTCTTACCATCAGTCAATTCTCATTCATTCTATGCACTATACTGAAAGGCTACCTAATTTCTGAATTAAAAACTATGCAGAAAACATAGTGTTTATTTAATGCAGATTTTTGAGTGTAAATTCCCTATATAAACACTACCTACAATATACAATTTGTGTGTGGAGGAGCACTACCCCTGGAAAGGTAGTACAGACGGTCTCCGCGTCACAGATAAGCCCTAGGTTCAAATGCTCTATGCTCTATGTGACCTCTGGTAAAGTTCTTTGGATGCTTTTCTTTAGTAGCAGGCTGCAATTATCAGTTATAAGGTGTCTGTAATAAAGCTTTATTTATAATGTTTGTTCCCATGAAAGCAAAAAAATCTAAAAATCCAAATCTTTGTCTGGAGCCTTAATTATAAAATATACCTGTTTCAAGTTACATACAAATTCAACTTAAGAACAAACCTAAAGAACCTTATATGTAACAAAGGGACTGCCTTTATTTGTATTGTGTGCATCAACCACTTTAGGTAATCAATATGTGTCACAAAAAGAAGCATGCATTACCTTTGAGTGTTATTTGCATATAAATACAATATACTGAAGCTATAATTATTTTATAATTGGACAGATTAGATGGGATGTAAAAGAACATCTAGGTATATAATTGTTAAACAATTAAAATGTAAATAAATTATACAGATTTTAATATAAATATATCATAAATATAAAAAAATGTTATTATATTTTGATATATATATCTATCAAAATATAATAACATTTTTTTCCCAGCGTTTAACCCTCTAATGGAAAATAGCGTCGAAATTTGCCATTTTGCAAAATATAAGAAATTCAATAAAAACTAATCATAAGGATGTACAGTCCTCAAAATGATAGCAATTAAAGCGGAATCAAAAGTTCCAAAAAATTACACCACTCACAGTTCTGTACACCAAAGTATGAAAAAGTTATTAGCGCCAGAAGACGGCAAAATGAAGAATTTTTTTTTTGTACAGGAGGTTTTAATTTTTGTAATTGTAGGAAAACAAAAAACCTATATAAATTTGGTATCTCTGTGATCATACTGACCCAAATAATGAAGTAGACATGTCATTTGGGGCGCTTTGTGAAAGCTGTCAAATCCAAGCCCACAAGAAAATGGTGCACTTAGTTCCTGCTGCAAAATTGTGGTGCACATCAGTAATGAATGACGCAAACTGACTAAGTACTAACACATTCCTTTAGGTGCACATTTTTTTCTGATAAAATATCAAAAAATGTATCAAAAACAGAAATGAGGATTTTCTTCATTCTACAGAATGTGGCCTATCATTTAGCACAACATTATCATCATCAAACTTGGCCCTGCCCTAACAATTGAATTAGTAGAGGCAAACTGTGCCCGAATATGCAACACTCACATTTGACAAAGCACCATAAAATATAGATAAAGGAGAGAGTAAGAGTAAAGGTAAGAGTAAAGGTGACAGTAAAGGTCGGGAAATAAGAGTTCTCCTTACGGACATTGCCAATTAAGGCCACCATGTAGGCGTGTGTCGAGACTTACAGCCATGGACATTCCACTAGGGGATTCTGGGAAAATATGCAAATACGTTTTCTAGGATGGGATAAGGAGAACCACATCTCTTCTAGCTACCTTGTAATGAAGAGCAAACTGCTGTTTTTTTGCTACTCCCCACTCCCATCAACAATGTATGGAGCAACACCATGCATGCTCCACCTGCCTCTCCTTTAGTTAGAGGGTTCTCCTCATTGGTTGGCATTATGACAGTATATTCCTATTCCATAGGGGATAGCAATCAAACATAGGACAACATTAAAGCTGCCATGTTCTTTTTAGAAAAAAATAGGTTTTCGCAAGGCAACCCTTCCAAACACCTGTTCACAGTTCACAGTCCTCCTTCTATTTATGTTAACATGAACTTGATGAAATAACAAACCATATTTTCTTAATTCATGTTCTTTAAAATGCATGGTGCGTTTTTAGAACTCTATGAGCTTCAATATCACATATGTGAACTAACCATATGGTCTTGTACACAAAGCACCCAAGTGTGTCCATCTTGAGAAGTTCCATTGTTTAAGTGAAGAATAATAAATGTATATAAATGCAAATTTCATGAATGGTCCACTTGGTCTCTTGCTCACTCCCATATGGGAGAAGGACATTCTCTATTAAGGCAGAGTATGAAGAGTTGAGCATTGAAACTAAAAAAAATTGTGGATGCACTGAACCTCACAGACACATTCATTTCCACAAAAATTCTCAGTTGCATACACCTACATGACCATCTGGTTTACATTTTACTTGTGAGCTGAAAGAATCCAAATAAAGCATCATTCCTCTGCACAATTCAAGTTAATTTTGGGAAAGTGATAGAAATGACATTCTAATACTTATGGTAAGTTGTGGATGTGAATCATTTCACTACATATAACAACCTACAAACTAGAAACCTTGGTGCAGTAATAATAGTCTTAATCATTTGTGAATTACTTGCATATTTGAACCATAAAAGGTCCATGGTGCTTGAATAGTAACCCAAAGGTCTTAGATGTACGTGTGACTTTAAAAATGTACCTAGTTTAAAATCACCTAACTCTTTAAGTAGCCTTGAACAAAACATTTTACTGAACATTGATATACAAAAAAAAAAAAAAAATCTAATCATTATATTACACTTCAATTAGATTAAGGCTGCAGGATAAGGTTACAGTCTGGCCACTGCTCAATTTAGCTTTTTCTAACCATCTGGCAAGAAAAGGGTAAAATCTGCCATTATTTGTTCTCTAATATTTCTGCCAGGTATAAATCACTTAACAACAATAGTCTTGGCAAATGTAGAATTCCAGATTATGGGAACAGCCTACCTGGTAGAAAAATAGCTGCAGGTTATAGCGGGCACTGATAAATATACACTCGTTGTACTCAAGTAAGAAACAATAGCCTTTCAGATAAAAGGAAAAGCCGAAAAACAGTCCACAATGACCTATAAAATGTTACTAAAGGCATTCAATTTCTTTGACCTTCTTTTGTCCAAAATACCAAACTCTCTAAATGTCCTAACTACAAATCACACAAATTACAGAGAATCTGAGCAATTATAAAGTCCCTGGTAAATACTGTACAGCCATTAAATAATATGTTCTGCCTTCAGGAAAAATGCTTTGTACAGTTTTAGCAACATCTACTAAATTAGTATAATTTGGATTCTGGAATCATAGATTATCATTAGCAACTCTTATACTCAAGCAAAGTTTAGGTCTTTAGTTGCCAAACAAGCAGTGTGAAACGTGAGTACATGCATATGCCATCTGGAGATTATCGTACACAGTCATCACACCTGACAACAAAATATACTATGTATATCTACACCTAATATGCCAGATTATTTCATAGTTCTGCTCTTAATGCATAGGATCGATTTTCTTATGGACATGAAGAGGGCCCAGTGAACCTATTTGACAGTAATGCGGTAATGCAGCAATTTTGTCATGATTTTTTTTGCATAATTTGCACCATGAACCCTAAAATAAATGAACCTATCAAGAGGGATATTAAAATACAAGTTTTATCTGTAATTATGAATAAGGGGAGGGGTGTACAAAAACTCTGTATATGTTGCCCACAACATGAAGCATGGTGTCAACTAGAGCTTCCAAAACATGCTCAGGTACTGCTACTTTGTTGTATACCTATGTGCTACCATGAACAAAGCACTATATTGGGGATGGCTAGTGTTGGTCACCCCAATAAAGGCTTTGAGATAACCATAATCACAATTTTATGGAATAGCAGGTCTGCTGGTAATGGCTGCATCACAAGACATAGGTTGTACTCCTTACCCCTTCGTGTTACTCTTGTATGGTGGTGCATAATTTATTATCATAAATCGGCCATTACCATGGATCTGCTGGTCCATGACATAGGGATTATGGTTAACTCATCTCTATGGTTGCAATACTTGGTTACCTATCAAGAGGGTCTTCCACAATTTAAGCAGTAGCTCCCCATCTCTAATGCTTCTGGTTCTACCATTCATTCTTCCTCTGTCCACCAAGCCCATACCTAGTTTAAATACATGGCACATGAGAGTGGAGAGGGCAGGAGAGGACACAGAGGAAACGGTTTAAGAAAGCACTACACATGCAAAACAGCCCGTTACCTTTTGAACCACAGCGTTTTCACATGTTTGACTTTTTACACTCATAAAAGATTTAAAGGATCGTGGATAGTGCCGCCTCCTTCATCAATTGTACTGCATGCATATCTCTACCTTTGGGACATGAGCACCGCAAGAGGTTCGTTCAACAACAACAGCAGGTACCGCATCGACTACTTTGGGACTTAATATGGCATTTGATACAAGGACTTGAGAGGCTAGTGCCTGTTCTTTCTCTCTTCTATTGCTGGTCCACTTGCACCATATTTGTTTTTTTGGTGTGATTTTTTTTTTTTATGCGGACCACAGACGGCTTTAGGAGAATCAGAAAACCCCTTAGCTAAATGAACACCTATAATTGATAACTACTCCATACACACAGTTAAATGAGGGAAAGGAAAAAGCCTCTCTCCCTCAAGAACAAAAGGATGGATATATAAAGCTCAATCTCTAACATTGGCCATCAGGGCCAATACAACAAGAGAAGTCTCCATACACATCAGATGGTCAGTCAGTCGCACTTTATTCTAAGGTTTGAGATAGACTACAGAGTAAAAATCTGACAACCTTATTCTCCTGCTTAATGTTGCTTCACATTAGAGAACTTCTACAGAACTCTAAATGTCTACCCCATCTATTCACCTAAAACTTCAGTCTGGTCTTAATAGATAAAGAGCTAAGCCAACTGTTCCATAGAGAGAGCTAACCATTCATGAGATAATGGGTCTTTCCTTAGAATGGATCTTTTTTCAGCTCAGTCTTTTACAACATACATCAAATGTCTAATATTTTAGCCAGAACTTGATAAGTGACTTAGTTTGGGCAATCGACATCTTCACATAACTTTCCATTTCTTTAAATTAAATACTTTGGAACTTTGGCCTTACACATAAAAGTATAGAATGATTTGAACACTTAAACTTTGAACATGTCATACTGAACATTTTCATTTCAGGCATTATTCATTAGCTGTTCCAAAGTCAATATAACAATTCCTAGAAGACCAGGAAAATGCATTTAAATTCATTAAATTGTGTTAAAGTCTTGCCAAAGTATTTTGAGCTAAAATTATGTCCTGCTACATTTTAGACTCCTTTAATGCTTTATCTTCCTATTTCACTTTGCCACAATAATGGGTGTACATATGCAAGAATATCTAAGATTCTAAGTCTATAATTGAATTAAATCAAACCTCCACACCTCAACCCTTTTGTGACTTCTTTAGTTATATGGGTTAAGCTTTTTGAATACAATAATAACATATTTTGCACTCTCACAGTAACCTTCATCTATTACAGATTTCATAAAGCATTTATCTTCATTGCCAATTTGCTACTGACAATTCTAACCAACCATCAGTCAAGGCCGATATGGATGTAGGCTACCTGGAAGCAAGAAAGGAAAAGGAAAAAAATAATACAGTATATAAAAGGTAAAGAACTAGACGGGAAGAGTTTTTCGATTATACTATAACAAAGAAAATCGACAATATGTCCTTGCAGAAAATATGCTAGCTATTAAAATAGTCAAGGCAATACATTATTTATCAAAACTAACAAGCGCATCCTTACTCTGAATCTAGCCAATGCCTAAGGGTCTATACTCTTTCGGGTCCTTGTAGACAGGGGACTCAGGTTTGGTTTGTCGGCTCTCTTTGCAGGATTCTCCCTCAAGATAAGGAACATAAATGCAGGCCTGTTTATTCAGAGAATAAATAACGGTTGGCAAGGAGTTTATTTTGCCATCTTATTGGAGTAGTGCAGAAGATATCCAAATCATCTCCCCAGGGGCCTCCAGGCCAGTCACTGAAAATAGTTTTGCTCACTCCACTTTTTAAGACTGGAAGGGAAAGTGGCTTGTTTAGCCTGTGGAATGGTTTTACACCAGGGCAATGAAATTTCTCTTTTTGAAAAATCATAAATATGAAATTTTACCTATTGTCCAAGAAGTCATTCTTATCCTTTAGACTCTATTGCGATCAGTCTCCCCATAGGTCATGGACCTGCACCCTGTGTACCTATGCTGTAATGTAGAGCATACCTGAACTCTGTACTTGTACTCTAAGTCTTTAATGCTGAACCCCTTGATCTGAATTAATTAAAAGAAAACAAAAACAAATATACAGTATACTACATAAGACAGAAGAATCAATATTAACAAATGTATATTGAACAACAAGGGGATACTGTATATGCCAAGGCTTCCTCAGGGTTTGCTTTTGCCGATGTCTTCCTCAATCCCCTGAAGATTGAGGAAATACTTGTCCGCAACTGTCCTCCAATGATGGTTAAGATCCCCTATTTAAACTGTTCCCTTCTTTTTCGCTTAAATTCTGACTATAGATTTAGAACAGTGAAACATAGGGATTAGCATTTAGGACATACTTGAGTGGGATCTACCATCTTTTTCACACTTCAGTTTTTTTGTCACTGATCAGTGGGAAAATAAATTTAGAGCCTGTAGGCCTCTGAGGAGATGATTTGGAGATCTCCTGTACTACTCCATAAACTCCTTGCCAACTGTTATTTATACTCTGAATAAACAGGCCTGCATTTATGTTCCCCATCTTGAGGGAGAATCCTGCAAAGAGAGCCAACAAACCAAGCCTGAGTCCCCTGTCTACAAGGACCCAAAAGAGTATAGACCCTTAGGCATTGGCTAGATACTGAGTGAGGATGTGCTTGTTAGTTTTGATAAATACTGTATTGCCTTGACTGTTTTAATAGCTGGCATATTTTCTGCAAGGACATATTGTCGATTTTCTTTGTTATAGTATAATCGAAAAACTCCCCATCTAGTTCTTTACCTTTTTTTATACTGTATTATTTTTTCCTTTTCCTTTCTTGCTTCCAGGTAGCCTACATCCATATCGGCCTTGACTGATGGTTGGTGGAAAACAACAATGGGTTTGTGGAAAGAAACTTAAGTGTGAAAAAGTCAATTTATAAGAATGGAATTAGTAAGGCTGAAGCCAAAATGATCTCAGTGAAAAATTACTGATGTGAAGAAAAACCTCAAGCGTGAAAGAGCCCAGTGTGTTTTTTAAATTAATTAATAAAGTGATATTGTAATTTTAAGGCAATGTTGACTCCTATTTATTATAATCATGAGGGAGGTGCATCTGAGCATTAGTCTGCCAGGACCCACTGCTTGCGGTCGGCTTAGATCAGCTGTTTAGTTTTGTCCTGCACCCAATGGATATCGACTTGTTTTCTTTATTTATGTAAAGTTGATGCGACCAGCATCTTTACTCACAGCTGCAACCAGTACCACTGAATCGGTCTGACACCCTCAATGCTGGACCCAGTTTAGTTTAATCTGAAACTCTATTTGTAACTGCTTTTGACATTCCAAAACTACATATTCAATGCTGTTCAATGAAACTTCTAAACTCCGGTTCTATGTGTGCTGCTACACGAGACCTAACTAATGAAATGAGATTCACAAAAATGTGCTGATTTTTTTTTTTTTTTTTTAAGATGACCTAACAAAAGTAATTATCTAGAAAGCTTAACACATAATGGACTTTACTGTGTTTTCTTTAATTTACAAAACATAGCTAAATAATTTTATTGGTTTTTATTTTTTATGGAGTATTTTTATGCAGCTTAGCTCGAACATGATGTGTAAGTCTTTTTCTGGTACTAAAACATTGACAAGCTTTTGTAAGGATAAGTTGTGGATGTCGTATTGGTGGGTGGCCAACACCAGGTAACCCACTGACAACCAGTTTATAGTGGTCACTGTATGGTTTACCAAAGACAGCACCACATATTGTTAGGTGATTGCACTTCATACTGACTGCACATATGCCTCTCAGGCTCACGCAAGTAAACGGGGCTAACAGCCCATGCAACCTCCATCAGTTTGATTCAGACAACCTATTAAAAATTGTTTATTTTTTCCAGAATCTACATTTTTTTCCCAATCCCAAACAATCCATTTACAACCAAATATAGAATATTGTCACCTAGGGGCATAGCAACACGAGCGTACACCAAACAGGACAGTGTTTTTTCATTAACTGATCAAACGCCAAAGTCAAAGCTACATTTATACTTTTCAGGACCATCAGAGACAGACGAAAAGAAAACCATGAAACATTGTATCTACAAACAAAAAAATAATCACTAGAAACATGGTCGCTGCTCCAGGTATCTCAATCATGTGTGCGCAATCTCCTAAACAATGGCCTGCAGAATTCAATTAACACTAGTTAACAGCTGCTAAATGACATAATTGCCTATCCTCACCATCCACTCAAACGCTAATGCTAATTGTTCTCAATTTACTGCTAATCACAAGTACACACCCAGAAGTAGTAATAGCAGGCAAATTGTGTGCGTCTATTTATTTATCAACAAGTCCTTGAAAGTTCTTCAGTAGCGGAAACTCATTTTATAAGGGAAAAAAAACACAGCTCATTAGTATTATTAGAGCTTCCATGGATGGCGCTCCTGATGAAGTATGCAGGGTGGGTTACACTCATCAACAAACAAGCTCTACATTGGTACTTGGTAATTGAAACAAAATATCTTTCTCATGGAAGAGAGAGTATTTAAGTCTCACTACGTGCATGGTTATTGTCAGTCTATTGCATTATCTGTGGCCGCAAACAGAGAATCTAGCCTTTAGTTGTGCCAAACTGCTCTACTGGGACTTTTTTAACAGTTGTTCCCTTTATGACTCCCGATGCACAATTCATATTCAGCTGCTAAGTCCAGAGGTTCTTGGTGAAATTGTAAGGTTGGATCCCAGAAGAGTAATATCACAATATGTCTAAGTATGAAAGGTGAAGAGAAGGTTTAAAGTATCAACGAGTACTGATTGTAATGTTTTGTCTCTTTTTGCACAGTACAGCTATTGCATAAGTTATTCATTGAAAGGAAAATGCAAACCTAAAGACTTTTACGTAGGATAAAATGTAGCCAACTGTATACATGACATTAATACAAAAAGCTGGTCTTGGTTGCAGAGAGAACAATCAGCTGTAATTGTTTTCATTTAAATTGCATGTTTCATCCCCCATAAGGAAGTAAAGTAGGACATACACATCACATGAGCATTCGGGAAACATGCTGTCTGGTTCACTGGGGAGAATGCTGGGACTTCTGGTTCTTCTGGTGGTGCTAGCAGCGTTCTCCGACCTCCGGCCTGTATCCGCGCAAACTCCACCTCTCGTCCGCTACCAGCGGTCTCTGGCGCGCTCCCCGGGCAGCGGCTGCTAAGACATCGTGCTGTTTAGGGGTTGTGTTCTGAACTGCTGGGACTTGTGGTACCTCTGCATGGTGCCTGCGATTGTGCTTGCTTATTATGCACCAAGTTGTCCAGCTCCTATCAGGTTCTAGAGGTGGGGTTCTGGCTGCATAAATTGCAGTCTCACTAGTCACCTGTGCCAGTGTTTGAATTCCCTTTCTTCACTTGCTCTTTGCTGTTGGTTTGACTTGCTCTGTGTCTGAATTGTTGTGACCTCGGCTAGTTTTTGACACACCCTCTCGTTGTGACTCCGGCTAGTTTATTACTCTTTTGTGTTTTATGTTTGTCAGTCTGTTCGTGTTTTCCCTTCCCGCACTTATCCAGTGTATTTCGAGTCTTCAAGTAGTCGCCCCAGGGTTTAGCGTGGGGGGCTATAGGAAGGGACAGAGGTTGGGGCAAGCTCAGGGCACACTATCCCCTGTCTTCTGTGTTACCCAACCCTAACACATGCTATCTACCACCAGGATGAAGGATTGTAAACCAAGCACACTTACACACCGGTATATACCCCCTTTAACAGGATCAGCTCTTTTTTAGCTTATTTGCTGGGTTTTACAAAAATAAAAAAATATATATATTTTATTATTTTAATAATTATTTGTTAATGGAGCCCCTCAGGATCATTTGCATCATGTAAAGCCTTTTATTATGAAAAACAAGGGCATAAGAAATTTAAAGAAAAGTTGATCCTGACAGAGGGGACACACACGAGCATGCAAGTCTGTTTGGTTTACAATCCTTCTGGTGGTAGATGTCCTTTAACCAAGCTTTGCATGAAGAGGTCAGAAAACCACCAGACTCTTCTAGCAACAGCCTATCCAAAAAACTAAAGGATCAGGCAAGTCCTTTCCAAATGCATGGCTCTCTCCTTTCCCCTCAAACTTGCCATTAGGCAGGAGTCAAGAGGAACCAATACAAATTATATGGTCAGCTAGTCCCTTCAAAGTGAGCAGCCTTAGTCAACACACATCTAATATGTATGGCAAGCATAATGTGCATGTTCATCAAAAGTCACAAATGGAAATTTCTTGTGTACTATTTCTATTATTTGTCAAAATGACAGTCACCCAAATGGACCCCACTATAGTATCATCTTTTAGACTGCTTTTGTGTCACTTTCCATTATTTGCATTTTTTTTTGCTGTTCTTGTATAATGGAGCTGAAGGATGGAAATAAGAAGCAGAGATGTGAACTTAGCCTTCCAAGCATCACTTATTATGTATTCATGTAAGTGATTAATTACAACATTATTTAGATGAAAGGTCTTGGACAATGCCATTTAATGGTCATAAATAACAGCCTAGGATATGAAAAGATGACATATGTCACATTGTATTAACATCTACTGCCAAGGTATTGTTCTATATTTCGTACCTTTTCACAACAAGGAGAAGCCAATTGTCATGCAATTTAATAAAATTACTATACAAGAAAATCAATTGTGTGTAGGATATTCTAAAACAACAATAGGAATGTTTCCTGTGCCACATGTCAAGGCTTTCTTATTATGAAGAACAATCTCCTCCTATCCTCTATCACTGTATGCTTACTATTAAAATAGGTGGAAAAACACTCCATCAGCTATGTCAATCAACTGAAGTCTTAATGTCAAACAGAACAGAAAATCCACAAAACTGACCATGATCCATTATACGAGCTCCATTATCCCAGCATAATACATTCGAGATAATTATTCAAAGAATAAACAGATAGAAACAATTTACATTCAATAAAACATACCAGATACAAGATAAAACACCCCACAGCGGAAGTTCAACAAACTGGCCAGGAGATGGTACAGAATTCCCAGATTTTGCAACAAATTTACATTAACCTTTCTGATAAATGTTGGAGATTTTTAAAAGAAAGAGGTTCGTTCATATATCTTTGGAGGGAATGAGAGAAAAATACAACCCTTTCTGGATGGTTGTGGAATCTTTGATTGAAGGGATATCTTCATTTCAGCAAATTACTGTTATAATTCGCAAGATGAAAAATTAAACATTTTTCCAATATACTTTCCGTATCAATTCCCCACAGGTTTTCTAGATCTCTGCTTGCTGTCATCCAATAGAAAGCTTCTATGTTTACTTCCAGTGGACAGAAATGGTCACACAGGTGCACTTCTTGTTACATCAGAGAGTGTAATCAGCGATTTGTATCATAATGAGCCGCACACCTGTGTGACCACGGTCAGATTTCTATAGCTTCAATGAAGCTTTCTATAGAATGACAGTAAGCAGATATCTCGAAAACTGTAAGTAATTAATACAGAAAGTATATTGGTAAATTCCAATTATAAAAACTAAAACTTTTGCTGAAATGGGAATACCCCTTTAAGTCCCTATGCCCCAGTGCTCCCCCACTTGATAAAAAGACCTTTCTTCTGAATCTTGAGTTCTCCCAGTGGCCCAAACATTGCACTAAACCCCAGCGACAACAAATGGTTCTTGCTGCGAAAACAGAGAATTCGCTATCCTATTCAACCCCATCCCCAACCCACCGGGTGAATAAGGTTACCTAAATCTGCTGTTTGGATGTGATTAGCTCCGTTTGTAATAGAAATTGTGCCAAATTCCAACAACTATGGTCACCCACATTTTGAACCCCCCCCCTCCACACACACAGATCCCTCGTCCCCCTTCTATCACTGTTGGCATAGCCTATTAATCTAATTTTCATAATTTCTGATAACCTTTTTAGGTAACACAGTCTGTACAGACTTGTCCGTCATAATATTCTATATCAATTTCAGAGACACTACTGGATTATTTCTCTCGTGCCTTGAACTCTTCATGTAGACCTCTTGGGATGACAATCCCCTAGAGAGTGCCCACCAGCATGTTTAGTAGAAAGTATGTACCTCTGCATTGATGTACAACCTGTGATTGCAATGTTTCTTTTCTCATACTGTTTTTAAGCACAATTGTTATTGAGTTTTTGTCATGTGTTAATTTTTTTTTTTTAACTCAATAAAAAGATATTTGAAAAGAGAACACGGCATACTCCAAAATTTGCTGTGAAGTTGTGAAAAAAGTAAGGAAAACTAAGAAAATTTATTAACAGTTTGCCAATTTTGTCATGCTCTAGTATGATGAGGGTTTGTTTCTTCTTATGGTTACCAAGTAATAGTCAATTTTATGCCTGGACAGTGAATCTCCAAATTATATTGGAGAAGAAATGGCTGTGCCTGTGCATGCATGGCCTCCTAAAGGACACAAATCCCCTTATTTTTGGCAAGATAGATCAAAGAATTCATTAAAGCAACATTAGAAAACAAATCCTGGCACTAGAACAGTGTTTTAGAAAATTGTATATCAACATAATACCTTTATTTTGCAAAACATGTGATGATCATAATGAGAACAGCAATGACTGTAACAAAGAGAAATATAATTACTTTTTCTGATGGTGACACCAGTCATCAGTCAGTAGGAAGTGCACAGGTCTTTTCTATGAATGACTTCAGCACATCTTTAACCACAGGACATTACTAGTCTCTCACGCTGCTCTGGTTGGATTTTGGTCAACTCTCCTTGCAATTTTTTCAACTGTTCTATGACTTGTGTTGGGTTTCTTGGCCATTACTTTGTCGCCAATGTACCATCACATTCCCTGTTCAGCTGTCTATTCGTAGATATTGTTTTATCCAGGGTTGCATCAGTACAGACGTGTCAAGCACTGGCAGGTCTCTACTGTATGAAAACTCAATTGCATCTGTGTCTTTAAGAAACAGATGCAATTGATAAACAGAGGATGGGGGGCTTTAATTGGACTGGCTAACAATTTGATAAATATCTCTCTGGTAACCAGTAATCATGTTTTATCCAATTTAATATCTTTATTGTACCCCGAGCTCTTACTGTTGGAGATGCAAGGAAATTGGGTCTGACCTAATTCATTTCACTGTATGAAATACTAGATAAATCTTTGGATTCTACAATCCTATGGGACTTTAGAACCTGTATACTTGGTTCAGATTTGAGACTTACAGGGGGACAGATTAACACTGGTGTTGATTCTGAAAGAATGTTGGTTGGGAAGGAAACTCCTATTTCTGCATGTAAATATATCTGCTAATATTAGAGGATGCAGAAAGGCTACAAACCTATGCTCTTCGGTCGTAAAAAAAAACACAAGGTCAATGAAATTGCTTTACATTCTGCAATTTTAACGATGGCCACTAAGCATAATAAAAGACAGTCACTTGCTTGACTTATTACGCTTTGTCTAAAGGAATATATATCACATTTTATTAAAATTGTTAATGGACCTATGTTGGAAACGTGGTTGAGATATTCAAATTCATGAAATCACTTCAATACATCATGATTTCACAAATTTAACATAATTATTGTTTCTATAATTAAAAGTTATAGAATTGCCCAAAATTCTTTCTGACTACATTTTTTCTAGCTCTCTGCTTTCTGGACAACTGATCCAGGGCACAGTATTTAGAGGCTTTTAAATCACTTCGGTCATACACACGTCGGCACCAACATGCCATTTTGGGGAGGGTCGTTGTTCCCTATGATGATGTGAGGGAACAACAATCATTCCCAAAAAGGTTGCTGTTTCACGGCCACAGAGATTTAAATCCTGTTGGCATCTTTGCCAGTGGCATTTGAAAATTTAAGGCAAGGGCATTAATGGCAGTGTGGGTTGAGCCAAAACCAGACCCAGACTTCTAATGAAGCGGTTCGGGTCAGCTCAACACTATTGATGACCTTTCCTGATTGGAAGAAGTCAAAAACTGGAAAACTCTGCCTATTAGTTGTTTAAATAGATTAGCATTTGAGCACATCTACCAAACACTATTAAGGGAATGTCCTTAGTTTTGCTGTAGTCATTTGAATGGCACATGGGCAATGTATTAAATGGGAGTATAAATAATGATCAGTTGAGCTACATGACAACATCCAACTGAACAGTGGGGGTGTGACAGCAAATTTGATATTGATCAAATTTTTCAATGGCTTTTATTGTACAATATCGAGCTACAGCACGTTTCCAGTTACATCTCAAATGTCCAAGGTACGTAACTAATAAGGTGCAAACTGAGCCCAAGATGGATGATGTCCACGTTATGGAGAGAAACTATACATTGTACCATAATGGGGGTCATTGCACTGTAGTGGTAATTTACATTCTACATTCAAGAATCATTTCCCATACCCTAATAAATCAATAATACAAAGTAAAGGGCTAAATAGTCAAATTTTATGGTACATTAACAGATATACAAGCTCATTAATTAATCTACATTAAACAAGGACATGTGTGTGTCATTAACTTACATGATGACATAAGAAATTGGTGTAAATGTAAACTTAATTGTCCGCAAAGGGAAAAAAAACTACATCTGCGTAAGTAATAGGAGTTTAATACCATTATTATTCACTGAGTTAGCATAGGTCATAACACCAATACTGGGAAGAATTGTGCGATCTTAACTGCAGCTGTTGTTAAATAAGTTTATATAGACAAATCAATAAGATCATCAAGGACACCCCTACCAAGGATTATTTTTTTTTTACCAAGAAAAACAATCTGCAGTGTCAGTATATTACAGAATGTGTCAGTTAAGTGTATAGAGTTCCAATCATTGAGAAATAATGTGCCATGCCCTCTTTAAATGACCATGAAAAATAATACATTATGCTTCAATGAGCCATAAATATCACTGGTTCACAAAGAACTTGACTAAAATTTAGAACACGTCGTGTTTGCAGCTTGAGAATATACACTGCATTTGTCGTCAGGCACACATAGCCACAGTCCTCCTACATTATGACTACTATGGCAGGGAATGCATAGCACCTAAGCTGGAATTTGACCACTGCTGAATAGCTAATTGATGAACATATGGAGCCACATCTCTTAATTCTTGACATATAAGTACAAGTGCTATACCGAGGCTTGATATAAGTCTTTGATTAAGTCCCTTGCTATGGCTATTATTTCTAGGCAGGATCCCATGTTTCTGGCTTCTTGACCTTTTTCTTTCATGAGATGCCCAAGTATTATGTTCATACATCAAAAAAACAGTAGAGAGGTTGAAGAAAACGCAGGGGATTCATACATGCAGCACAATGCTAAATGAGAATTTTTCATGATATAGGTATGAAGGCATATACATTTTTTTTTCAAAGTCCCTAAATAAAATATATGAAATGATTTTGTCTCAAAATAAGTTTTCATCCATACACTATACGGTACTACTTTTGTAACAGTGCTATATCTTTATAGAAATATAATAGCAAGAAATTTTGATCGTAATGTTTAATTTTATTTGGACATTTAATTTTGGACATGTCAGCTTTTTACCATTATCCATGGAGCCCAGATCTTTAAGTAATTGCCTTGTGGTTTTTTGTTTTCTGAAGTCAGGTCTTCCATTTTTTGAAGATAGAGAATTTCCTCAAACCAATCTGTGGTAGATGGGGCTTTGGTGGTCTTCCATAGTCTGGGGATCAAAGTGCGGGCTTCTGTCAGAATAAAGTTTAATAAGGAGTGATCACTTTTTCCTGTTTGTCTATTGTATAAGGAAAGTAGCAGTATAGATGGGTCATTGATTACATTGTGATCTGTTATATCTGTAGTTATTTTGCACACGTTTTTCCAGAATGGTTGTAATATGGGGCAGTCCCACCAGATGTGTTTCATCGATCCTTCTGGTCCTTTACATCTCCAGCATTCATTAGGGCTTGGGGGAATATTTTATTACGTTTTGCAGGAACCCAGTACCATCTTGATAAGATTTTGTAGTTTGTTTCTTGTGCTTTAACCCATGTTGATGTTTTGTGTATTTGCCTAAAAGAATTGCTCCAATCTTCTTTTGTAAAGTTCTTGTTTAGCTCTTCTTCCCAATTTGTAATGAGTTGTAGTGGAAGATCAGCCCATTTGTCTAGTAGGAGAATATAGATCTTGGAGATTTTGTGGGGGATTGGTGTTGGGGAGAGACATAGTTCTTCAAATGGAGTTGGTTATCTGTGGAGGTTTAGTTTGTTTTTATGTCTATTGTAAAAGTTAGATAGTTGTCTATACTCCCATTGTGTTTTTTGGGAACAAGGATTTGTTTTACTTAAGGCCTCAAACGACTTTAGGGAGGACATTTCTGTCATGGATATGAATCTTTTAGGGGTTTTAGGGGTTCTCTGAAAGGTTGGAAAAAATCGGTATTGTTTCCAGGAGGGAAATCTGGATTGTCAGATATCGGAGTGAGCGGGCGGGCCATTGTTTTCAAATAGTTTTGTTGTTTACAGAGGATTGTGTAGAGTTTTCAGAGTTTGTGCTGTTACCAGTGGCAAAGTGTTCAAGTGGTGTGGAAGAAATGTTGAGCTTGCGGACCAAGGAAGGCCTGTCAAATGCAATGGAGAGAGCTGTTCTTCCAATTTAACCCATGGTTTTGAACTGTGATGGAACCAGTCCAATACTCTGGATAGGTTTGTGGCATAGAAGTAGCCTTTGAAGTCGGGGAGTCCTAGGGTTCCTTGTGTTTTCCTACGTGTCAGTGTATTTTTGGAAACTCTAGTTGAAGATGGATGCCATAAAAAATGGTTTATTAGAGATGCAAGTTTGTTAAAGAAGGTTTTAGGAAGGGAGAGTGGTAAAGTTTGAAACAAAGAGAGTACTTTAGGTAGGATGGTCATTTTTATGGAGTTTATTTTTCCCAGCCAAGAGATTTTTTTCGGGCCCCATTTTGTAAGTTCTGATTGGAGATGTTGGAGGAGGGTTTTTTGTATTTGTTTGAAAATATGGTGTCTGAGTTTGCAGTTATTTGGACCCCCAGATATGTAAAAGCCTCTTTTTCCCAAGTGAAAGGGTATTTTAATGATCACGTGAAGGCTGCAGAAAAATTAGAACAGGTCCTATTCCCGTCCATGTTTTCAGGCCATGATTTTCCATAGAAGTCTACTGGGCTGTTAAAAATAATGATGCCACATGGATGATACACAGGTGTCTTCACATATGTCTGTATTTGGGGATCAGTTGCTATTTAACACAATCATGTGACTCTTCAAGACATTGGGATAATCTAGTGGCATTGTTTGACAGTTTTCCATCTTTTTTTGTGCATCTGCAAAAATGGAAGTCATACAGTTGATACATGAGACTTATTTGTGGACACATAGCTCAGAAACTGATTACGCACTGATGTCATGGACCAAAAAAAACTGACAACGAATATGCTGCTTGTGGCCCAAAAACGGTTTGAGGTCTGGTAGCCTTAATCCGATGCAATGAAACAATGGCCAAACAATGGAGGAGTGAAACTTTTATAGGGGAAATCATAGTGTGTAGTCCCCATTCATAAAAATAGTGGTACAGTACAGTATACAAACCCTTTTACAATTAGGTTTGTGCATCAGTTGTCGTGAGCCAAAACCAGTATTGGTTAAACACATAGCAGAGGTGCAAATATTTCTGTTTTACGTTCAGAGGAATATTCTTGTGGGATCTGAGAGTTGTGCTTTCTGCATCAGCAACAGCAATTTATTAGAAAAAAGGAGAGATTATTAGAATAAATGACGAGTTATACCAAATAGATATGGCAGCATATGGTGCACAACCATATGCAGCATGTATTTTGTATGTTTCAATAGAAGGAATGGAAATACTGGAGAAAATAGGGCATGCTCTATATTTTTTTCATATTGTTCGAGGTACGGTACAGTAGACAATATAGCCAATGGATGGCGTTGTTGCCCATTGAAATGAATGTTGCCGTATGCTACCTGTATGAAAACTATACGGCATGGGTAGTATACGGACAATTTTGTATATTCGTGTGAAAGAGGCCTTTGTATTTCTTTACAAGACTTTCAGAGGTTTTAGGACCTGTAAAGGTCCTTTATTGGGTACGGAAATAAATCTATGTGACTGAACTTTATGAGCTGCCTCCTAATTCTTGTGCACAATTCAATTTTTTGACTAAATCTACACCGTAAATCACAAGTGAGGAGCTTTCACTGCGCATGCAATGCTTCATGATGAATTTGTGTGCTATGACAAGCAGTGGGTTGTGAACCTACTGTGCTATCTTACTGGTCTGGCTTTGGGCCACACACCAAGAGAGTTATCCCTGGACCTCTCCGTATATTTACCCATATACCCCTATACAGGGTTCTGGACTTGGTTGCGGAGAGATTGCAAGCTAGCAGCTGGCCCAGTGTGCACAGAGCCACCAGTACGTGGTACGAAGGGGTATGGCAAAGTGGGTAGCATCAGACCAAAGTCGAGGCACAAAAAGAGTTAGGAACAGGCAGAAAGTAGTGGCAGGCAGCACATGATTGGTAAACAAGCTGGGGTCGAATACCAGGGAGTACAGAACAGGAATGGAGTCAGAGAACAGGCCAGGGGTCACACACAGGAAGACAAATCAAAACAGACACCATATAGCAGCACTAGCAAGCTAGGTGCCTTTCCCTCAGGCATGGCAGGGAGGTGCATGCTGATAGGCTGGGACAGCCTAGCTGGGACACCTCCTTCTCCTTCGAGAAGGAGAGAGGCGCCGCCCACGTCCCAAGAGAACTGGAGCATGCCCGTCCTTGGCAGCTGAAGGCAAGCCTGCGACAGGGAACGCAACCAGGGGGAACCTATCACCAACGTTACAGCATGCCAGTAGGTTAAGAATTAACTTAACTATGGTTATGTAAAATAAGAAATGATTCTTATTTTTGAAATAATTTTTTTTTAAAGTATCCATCCCATAGCACTCCTACCAACACCTTTTGTGATCTGTCATTGTAGCATGTAGTAAGTGCATGGAAATGCCAATTAGCAAATCTACATTATGTGAAATGGAAATACAACCCACAAAGTACATAATAAGGAAAAACTAAAATATACGGTCTCCAAATATCACAGCTGAGAAGGTGATAAATGTAAATTATACTCTGAAAAAAATGTGTATCTAATAATAAAAACGCATTTTCCAGTAGCATAGTCTTTTAATATAATTTACTTACCAGAAACAAAGAACAGGTGGTTTGAAACAGATTGATGCATAATCAATAGGAAAAATACACATTGCATAATTTGAGACCATATGCTTACAAAATTGGTTAACGTTAATATTGCTTTATACCAGTTTTGGACATCTTGGAAGTTGTTTTAGCACCTATTCATGTTGCTTCACATTGCTTTATAGTTATCTCTATCACCAGATTATAAGAGTACACAGCACTGATGATATGTGTCCTAAAAATAAACTTCAATATATAAACTGTAAATAAGTTAGAAGTATCATTCCAATGTTCTTCATGTCCACAAAAAAGTACTGTAAACATTAATTAGAAGGCATAACACAGTTCCCCTGCATCATCAGCAGTGGCGTAACTAGGAGAGACAGTGCCCCCTAGCAGGCTATTGCATGGGGCCCCCCTTCCCACTTAAAAAATATACATATTAGTATACTCACTCATGTATGAGTACTGTAGGACAGCGGCTGGAAAGGTAATAGATGGAGTATATATTCCGTTCAGGTTATACCTTTGGTAAAGGGTTAATGCACTGACCAGAGACTGCACAGCCCTAATTACCAAGTACAGCTGGGAGAAGTGGTTTTTAACCCAGAGCTGCATCCTGGGCTGGAGCACTGTGTGAGAGACATTGCTCTGGAAGGCTTGCCAGCCGTGTGTCACTAGCCGCTGTGAGTACGCTGCTTTGCTAGAGAGGGACCTGCTGATGTACAGGTAGTGCTCAGACTAGCCCGCTTTTGTTTCCCCGCTTTGTTTTATTTTACTTGCCTGTAAAGCTGCATTGTATTGGCTGCCAATAAAAGCTGCAAGGAAACCGCATTTCTGCCGTCAAGCTTGTCTGTGTCTCTGGACTTTGCCACATTAAAACTGACCCTGCTACAGTACATTAAATCACATATAAATACACTCATGTGCATTTACACATACATACAGTACCATGTGCAACATACTCACATACAGTATGCATACACCATATACACATCACAAATACAGCATATATACATCACAGTATATGTTATATACATATTATGCTGAACAATGTGCAGTACAATATAGATATAATGGTGCACATCCTCCATTCTTTATTGTGTCAGGTTGGATGATGGGGCCCCCTGAAACTACGGGCCCCATAGCGGCTACTATGGCCGCTACCGCTGTAGCTATGCCCCTGATCATCAGTGAAAAAAAACAGACATCAGTTAAGCTTCAAGTGAAAAATTATTGAAGCAATGATGTGAAAAAAATGGGATGTGAGAATAAACCCTTTATATTATACCAACCATTAAACCATGTTTCTAGGTACCAACTACTGCAAAATTGGGGCATCTGAAGTAACGCTCTCCCTCTCGCTTTTAAAAGAGAAGGCAAAATATGTCTCTTTATAGCTCATTTGAATATAAGTTAGAAGTATTCAAACTGATTTACCGTATAACAATATATGACATTGAGGTATTTACATGACTAACATGTTCCTAGATTTTCATGGTAATGAGCAGACATGACTTGAAGTTCTAAATAATCTTACAGCAGTACTGAAGACTTCTGCACTTTGCTATGAAATGACCCAGAAATAATGTGACATGTAGCTGTGTGATTCACGCTAACTCTAGAGCGTCACACTACCATGGTAACCCAGCACCAGAAGACGTTATTGGGCTTACATTGCAGTGAACCATTGGTTAGGCCTCAAGGGCATCATACTGCTATACTTACTCATCATATTAGGATTGGTATATTAGCCAATTAGCCAATAATAATTATGTTGGTATCTGGCAGTAATGGATTAACAATACAGCTGTCTTAGGTGCAGCCTGGGGCCCATGGCCACCAAAAGACTCCAGGTTTGATACCGACATAACATCATGAAAAGATAATAAGAAAAGATAAGATATACAGTAAGTAAAAGTGTCTCCAAGACTAAGCTCCTTAACCTGCATATATGCCCACCAAATTACTACTACTCTTCTACATGTATGGCCGTTGCACAGTACTATTATTCTTATCCTACATGTTTGGGTACTAAACATATTTACTACTACTACTATTAACCTGTACGTATGTTATAACTAGGCAAGAAGTTTCAAATGTTTTATACAAGATGTTTACTTTTCAGTGGGAGGAAAGCAATTTTCATTCAGCACCAGTGTTAGTGCCCACTGGTATCAGGGCATCTATATTGTAGGTCTAAGTCTGGACAGAGCCAATCTGTTTTATTTGGGACACTGACACTATTTATACCTTTTATATACCTTATATCGTTTATATATACTATTTTATAACTGGCAGCATACTTTTATGTTTACTACCACTATTGCACATACAAACCTGGTTAATTACTAGTACTTTTAGTGTTTATTTTTATTTACAGCAATATGGGGTTGTGCAATATGCATGTATATTCATGTATGCTTACCTATATCAAGGCCCCACACGTTACTTTCCATTGCCAATGATAAATGTTTGACTAGTGAACATATCAGTTTGGTAATGCCCACGTACCCCAGATGGATCGTATTGTCCATCCAGCACAGGTTGCTTATCTTGTAAGCATCGGTTTCCCCTCCCCGTTTTTTTTATCATATGTATGTTTATGTATTTCAATAAAATTATGATCATATTGTAAACATTATTTATGCATTATTTATGGCCTTTCTTTGATAGGTTTACTATGAATTTTGGCACATAGAGGATCACTATGTTATTTAATTTCCTCTAACATGTTGACATGTTGGGTGTTCCATATTTGTTACCACTCAACTAAGACCTTTTAAAATTGTCACCCACAAATTATCTTAAGAAAGTCACTTTTAGAGGTTATAAGAGACTGTAGTAACTAGAACCGTGCTGTTGGTATCATCCTGTTATCTTCACTGTGGTTCTGTGAGCTACAGAACTGGAGATACAGGTAGAGTTGTGACTATGAGTTGCTAACTGGGCCACAAGCCTAATGTGACTTCAAAAAAATTCTTATGTTTAGGGCAGAATCACAGTTCATTGTACAGGCAGTCCCCGGGTTACATACAAGATAGGGTCCGGAGGTTTGTTCTGAAGTTGAATTTGTATGTAAGTCGAAACTGTATATTTTAGACAAATTTTTTTCTTTTGTCCCAGTGACAATTGGAGTTTCAAAACTATTGCTGTAATTGGACCAAGGATTATCAATAAAGCTTCATTACAGACACCTTACAGCTGATCATTGCAGTATGGGACTATAGCAAAGCATCCAGAGAGCTTCACCAGAGGTCACATGGGGGAAGAGGAGTCTGTCTGTCACTATGGGTTGTCTGTAAGTCAGGTGTCCTTAAGCCTGTGAATATGCAGCACCAACAGGAGCCCTCCAGGCACATTAGCATAATTTAAAAGTTAATTTTAGAAGGAGGCCACAACTAATATAAGAAGATTATTACAGTCACATTGCCTGGATCTATGAGTAAGTGTCTCTGATTAACCATGATGGATTTTGATGGTAGATTTCCTTTGAAGGTTTTATCTGACTTTAAACAATTATTATTCCATTTTGTTATACGTTTAAGAAAAGGTTTAATAATTTGACATTATTTGGCTGCAGTAAAACAATTTCAGTTCTGGGGTCACTTGACCACAAATGACACATGATGAACAGTTAACAATGAGACCGGTTATTTACTGCAGTATTTAGGGAATCATCACTCCCAGTCCTGAAAGAACTAAAAATCAAACATTGGCATAAAATAAGACAAAATTTAAAAAAAAAAACATTTAAAAAGTTATTTGGGTAGATTTACTTTAGGTCAGCAAGTGAACATTTTTCTTGTAGAGGTTCAGTGCCCTCATCATGCTAAAGACATCCGGTTTTCTTTTTGTATTTAACTTAAATAAACATACTTACTTCGAAAGTAATAACATAATAAAATAATATAGAAACTGATAAAGCATGAGACATAATAAAGAAGTAGCTACTTATTAAAAAAGTGTCTACGGCACGCCACATGCTAGACTCAATATACCAATAGAACATTCCTTTTTATTGAAGCATAAAACAGCAATTGGAGCTTTCTATTGAGCCTGTTGTTTCGATGTGTATTATTCATGTATAGCTTCACTGTGTGATACTGAAGAGACATTGTAACCCAGCTGCACTATGCAGTGTTTTTAACAGTTACTACAATCATTTGTTGGGAATCTGACAACAAAAGCTATCCACGCTTCTTGTTACCAGAAGACCCCTGCATTGCGCATTCATGAGCAGTCATGGCATGGTGAGATATTGAACCTCTTTATACTATTGTGCTTGTTCAATAGCATTTCATATTGAATGCAGTGCAATATTTTAGAATATTCCTTCTGGTATGGGAAATCTCTAGAGTCTCAGTGATACTTTACTTAACATGCACGTTGCCTATACTAGTGTTGATTTTCATTGGTGTACGTGCATCGGCTAGAGCGGCTGTATGATGACTCTAGAAGAAATGAGAAAGCCATTCAATAAGCAAAATTGGAGATGTCACACGGAAAGAGAGTAAAGGAGACATTCATAATGAAGGAATAAAATTAAGAATAAAGTTGGAAAGGAGAAACAGAAACATAGCAGCAGTGGGACTGGAAGAAGTAATGAGATACCGGTGGGGTGAAGCATTTAGAATTCTGTGCCACAGCTAGAATGGACTTTGAAGTTAACTTGAAAGTAAATATTGATTTTAATGTTGACTTCAAGGTTTAATACAAAGTTCAGTGTTGGCATCAAAGTCCAGCTGGCCCTGGACCAACTTACTCCCATTAGTGTTTGAAGACCTAGTGTAGAATGTAAATTTTAATGTTGAATAAGCTCAAAACATAGCCCCTGCAGTCTTGTCTCTAAGTTGGACTTACCTGTAAAGTTTTGCCAAAGAGCCGCAATCAAAACTATTTAATTTTTGCACAGACACATCCAGAAATATGTAATGGTCACTATATCTACAAGACATGCTCTCTCTGTACATAAGGTAAACCGGTATCTCTAAATACCATGTGGTTTGCCTTCTACTCTTCTCACAAATTTTAAACCAAATCACCAAAATATATGTATGGTCCTCCAAGAAGAAAAAAGCAAACACTGAAATATTAAGCACATATTTTTCATCTGTTTCCCACTATTTTTCACTTGACACAGTGTCTTACCAGAAGCACTGCTGCATCTGAGCAGATCATTGATAATCCCAGATGGGTTTTATCCACAGGTAGAGGGAATTGAGCTACGTGATTGATTAGACCCTAGTATTTTATCTCTCTTAGGCCTTCTGCACACAAACAAGTTTTTCCCTACAGCTGCTAAAATGGCTGTAATAGCTGATTTTTAGGAATGTGTGTCAACAGTATGTCACCAATGTCTCCACCATGTGGCCACAAAGTAGGCCCATGTGTATTCTTTGTCTCATAGGTTTTTGCTGACCGTATACAAAACTGTGTGTTACCTACAACACACAATAACACCACTGCTTTGCTTCCTCCCTCTCAGGAGCAGGGCAGATACGGGCCTTTATGCTGCCTGAGGCAGATATTTTTTTTGAATGGTAGATTTTCTTTAAAGACCAATATTTAAAAAGCATATATTAACAATAACATCCCCAGTTGGTGGCGGTGGCTCAGAAGGTAGTCTCTAAAGCACTCTGTGGTTGACACTACACATGTATATATAGTATGTTAGACACAGGCATCTGTAGCACCTGCTCCATCAGTAGGATATCTTTTTTTTTACTCCCGGCCATAGTTTATCACTGTAGAATTTTTTGCCGGATATTTTCAGCTCCCGCCAGCACATCTCCACACTGTGCCCATAAAAATTCAACGGTCACTTATGGTATCATGTCACTGTGCTCCTAAATATTACACATCCCCTACAAAACAACTGACAACACTTTCCCCTCTACTATGTGTCCCTCCTAATGTTCTATAATTCCTCTCCTAAACAATTATATTATATACAGCCTCCTCTCCCCAATATTAGAATATACAGCCCCCCATTCTTAGTATATACAGTGTTACCCTGTACAGACTTAGTATATACAGTCTCCCCTGTGCCTACTCTTAGCATATACAGCGTCCCCCATCCCCACTCTCAGTATATACAGCCTTGTCATTCCCATTCTCACTCTTAGCATATACTGCCCCCTCATCCCTAGTCTAAGTATATACTTCTCTCACCCTCAATCTTACTTCATACAGCCTCCAAGTGATTTCATATAACATAATATAATATAATGCGGCCAGTAGTAAAATAATATAACAGATACTGACCTCCCTGAAATCCCACGTTGTGGCCATTCTCTTCTCCCAGGTGCTTGCTTCTGTGCTGAAAGACACAGGCGGCATTTGATGATGTCATGTTGGCTGTGTCCTAAAGGGTCAGCTTGATGGATGTGCAGAGTGGTGCAGAACAGATACTTCCATCTGGGGCGCTCTGCACATCCAACAGCCGTTTTGTTTTTTTATGGTAGGTGATTCAGGTGGCCATGTGCACTCAAATTATAATTGGCCATTTTGCTGCCCCCCTCACTGAGTGACACTCTGCCGCCTGAGGAGGGAACATTATTCGGCCACATGGAAATTGCATCCCAAGATGCTCTTTGCTTTTTCTTTTAGTTCCATGTAGATTTCTGTTTATCTCATCTTAATACAAAGTATGTGAACCCCTCTTTGAATGGACATGGTCATAGAATTAATGGTATATTTACAGCATACATAACACAATGTTAAAAAGAAGAAAAAAAAAATCACAGTAAGTTATTAAACATGCCTCAATACTAAATGGCTTGCAAACACTACAAAAGCAAGACTATAATGTGGCACAAACAGAAGATGAATCAGTGTAAGACTTGATACAAGACACAACTTATGGAATGGAAGCTACAGGACTACTCCAAAGGTGTTGCAGTGTTAATAACATCTGCTATGGAAAGTGAGAAGAGTACATTACAGCTATGTATATAAGTGATAGAAATATCACTTTTTACCTAGTAGCCTTGTTGAAGAACTGATTAGATTGCATTGTTGGCAAATGAAAAGATAGAATACGCCGAAGGAGTGCCACAAAGGGGCTGAATTCATTTGTATTAACCGCTGTCAGGATGGGGAAGCTCCATTAAAAAAAGAAAAGGTTGTAAGATGCCTAAAACAGAAACAGAATTGAAAGAAAATAGATTCTATATTGTCTCTGTATATAGTTAATGCGGTTTGTTACGCTATATTCCTTCATATTTATATACAGTTGCACATTCTAGAAGCCAAGGCATTGTAGGTTATGAATCATATTTTTGGGGTAGATTGGGGAGAGCTGCCTTTGTATTATAGGTATATTGTTTCTCTGACTAACAGGGTTTATGAATAATGAATGTTCATTACTATGTGATACTTCATTGTTCATGTCGTATTCTCTGTGTGAAGAACTTTTCCACATATGGTATTTTTGGAAAATGCATTGCACTCCTGTAGAAATTTGACCTAGGAATATATCTTATTTTACAGTTCAATAATAATGTGTTTCTCCAATTAGCAACAACTTTGTCATTAATTACATCTGCAGGGTTTTATTATTTAATTAGCTCAGCATGTGGTCTAAATCGACTAAAGGGAATACATATTACAATACAATTGTCTCAAGCCATATTTTATATGGGAAAACATTGTTTAAATGGTCAATGAACGTTCAATAACTCAATAGTAGAGTGTACATTATGTATTGTAGCAGAGTGCTCCCTAATCCCTCTTACTCCTCAAAAAACTTCTATGTACTTGCTGTAGTCTATCTGGACTACTACCGTATTTTTCTGACTATAAAGCGCACAAAAAGATCCTTGGATTTTCTCAGAAATCAAAAGGTGCGCCTTATAGTCCAGTGCAGTGCTTTATATTTGAACTGTACTTAGAGACAACAGCTGCCTTGAACTGTGCACAGATTTGCCACCTGCTGGTCATTCATCCTTATAGTCAGGTGCACCTTATATATGAACCTAGACGTTTTAGCAGGCATTAATTGATGGTGCGCCTTATAATCCGGTGCGCCTTATAGTCCGAAAAATATAAGATCTCCAAAGGGCAGGGGCTCACCTCCGTCCTCGTAGATTCAGAAGGAAAAGTAGGACTATTACCAAGGTGCTCACCGATCCAGATGGTTAATTTTAAATGGTTTTATTACCAATGATGAAAACAAAAAATAGAAAACATAAAAACATAGTAACATGGACAACGCGTTTCGCGTCCTCTATACCGGACGCTTCATCAGGTCTAAAACAGCATGGTACACATAGTAATTTATATCCCCACATGGGAAGTGACATCATGAGCAGATTATGGAGAAAGAGGGAGGAGTTAAAAAGTAACTGCGCATAACAGTTCCTAGGAATAAAAAACCTTTACATCGTAAAAAAATTTTTATACTGTTCTGAAACAAATTAATTTAAGTTCACAATGGTAGATGTATGGAAGTAGTAACTGGAACGGGTCATGTGACCCAGCCAAGTATCAGGTGACCAGTGGTAATGGTCAGCAAGGACTGCAAGGACCGCAAGGACCGAGACGGAACGGACCCGGAATGGAACGGAGCCAACCAAGATGAAAATATGGTAAGTACAAATGGCCATTACATGATGGTCTGATGGATTTTTAGACACATCCGGGGCTAATACATGATGGTTTCGGATACCTCATTCAGCCCAAGGGGGCTGAGCGTTTGCATTTTATATATCCAGTATATTTCTCTACGAAATATCTGTTGTCAACACTTTCAGGGATAAAATCAATTGGCATGACAGTAAATAAGGTTTCATATAAATACTATTTGGCAAGAACTTAAAAAAGTAGTGGAGCACACTGGACTCCCTGATTTGTCCAGGAACATCAATATGTAGGCAAGAACGAACCACTACGAATAGTTTTCTTTTAAAATATCTTTGCTTTATATAATTCTTGTTAACACATTAGTTACAAAAATACATTACGTAGAAAATTTTCTTATAAACAACTTCTGAGGATATACCTCTAGATGCAGTCCTTTATTTTTTAAACGGGTTGCATGAATGCAATCTCAAAGGTAATAATTCAGCAGAAGATCAGGTCATATCGTCAGTCACTTCTTAGCAGAGAGGGCGCTCGCATGATTACTGTGACGTTTCGGAAGTCACGCCTCCTTCCTCAGACATGCGCATCTCTGTCTCTCCTTCTCATTTATACATAAATCACCGGAAGCG
The DNA here is from genome assembly GCF_040894005.1 of Engystomops pustulosus. Lineage (NCBI taxonomy): Eukaryota > Metazoa > Chordata > Amphibia > Anura > Leptodactylidae > Engystomops > Engystomops pustulosus. The sequence continues at coordinate 54,339,959 of NC_092414.1, read as the reverse complement.
TAACTGCATATAGGTATATATACGTTCTTTTGTTAACATAAGATCACCATTACACAAAATTATTTAACATACATATCAAAACATTAGTGCATACAGGGAGAACTTTTTTCTTTTCTTTGCACGGAGAAACGTTCAAATATAGACGTTCTCCGTACAAACAAGGAAGGCTGACAGCAATCAGAGAAAAACATTAAAATTACATTCTTCATTTATTCCATTAGGATTTAGCGTTTCAAATTTATAAATCCAGTGGACCTCTCGTTGGAGTAGGCGTCTTTTCATACTTTCTTTATCGTTAGCTTCTACTTCCTCTAACACAGTCCATTTCAGTTCTGATACATTGGGGGACATTTAAATAAAGTGTCGGTGTCTGCATTGGCTTTGTTACCGACCTGCTCTCAGAAAGAAGATACACATTTAACCCCTTATCACCGACACTAGTTTTCAGCTCAATGACCAGACTCGATTTTTCAAATCTGACATGTCTCACGATAATTGGTTATAACTTCGGAACGCTTTAACATATCCTGGTGATTTTGAGAATGTTTTCTCGTGACACATTGTACTTCATGTTAGTTATAAAATTTAAGTGATAAGTTTTGCGTTTCGTTCTGAAAAAAAGTGAAAATTTGGCAAAAGTTTGTAAAAATTCTTCATTTTCCAAGTTTGAAATGTTCTGGTTTCCAGACAGGAAGTAAAACTACCCAAAAAGTTTGATAATTAACATTTACAGAATATCTGCTTTATGTTGGGATGATATTTTATGCTTCCGGTCATTTTTCTAGGATGTTATGAGGTGCAGAACTTTAGGTGCGATTTTTCTTATTTTCATGAAAATTGCCATAACTCACATTTTGAGGGACAACTCAGCTTCCAAGTGACTTTGAGAGGCCTAAATAATAGTAAAACCTCATAAATTACCCCACTATAGAAACTTCACCCCTCAACGTATGTAAAACAACTTCTATTAAGTCCATTAACCCTTTAAGTGTTTCACATGGGTTAAAAAATATGGACATGCGATTTAGAAACTATGGAATTTTTTTGGAAATACATTCATTTAGGCCAAAACTGACATTTTCAGAATAAATTAAATGATGAAACGCACTGCAACGCTTGATGCCCAATTCCTCCCGAGTGTACTGATACCCCATATGTGGTGGTAAACTGCTGTACGGGCGCACGGCCGAGCATAGAATGAATGGAGGCGCCGTCCACAGCAGATTTGTATTGTCACATTGTACGACCTATAAATGTTTATTTTTTTTGGTAATGCGATCATATGAGGGCTTATTTTTTATGGGATGAGATACAATGTATAAATAATTTATTTTGGGAGTCTAAAGCTTATTCATGAGATTTTATTAACTATTTCAAGGGGGACACAAACAAAATCATCAATTTTTATTTTGGATTGTGAGCATTCCCCCCTCCCCCCCCGCTCACCGCAACGTAAAAATTATATTTTATCTTTATTCTCTGGTTCACTACGATTGCGGTGATACCTCATTTATATAGTTTTTCTTATTTTGCTCAATTTTCCTGAGCAAAACCAATATTGGAGAAAATCGCATTGTTTTTACTATTGACAACTTTTCAGGGCCATAACTTCTGTATTTTTCTGTTGTCAGATCTGGTTGAGGGCTTATTTTTTGCGAAAAACAGTTGTTCTTTTCAGTCGTATCATATTAGGTACCGTAACTTTTTTTGATCACTTTTTAGAACATTTTTTGTGATGGTGTTTGATGAGAAATTTTATATTATGGGAAGTTTTTCGAGTTTTTTTTTTAACGTAGTTCACCGAGCGGGTTCAATATTGATTTAGATATATTGTACAGATTAATACGGACGCGGTGATACCTCATTTATATAGTTTTTCTTATTTTGCTCAATTTTCCTGAGCAAAACCAATATTGGAGAAAATCGCATTGTTTTTACTATTGACAATTTTTCAGGGCCATAACTTCTGTATTTTTCTGTTGTCAGATCTGGTTGAGGGCTTATTTTTTGCGAAAACAGTTGTTCTTTTCAGTCGTATCATATTAGGTACCGTAACTTTTTTTGATCACTTTTTAGAACATTTTTTGTGATGGTGTTTGATGAAAAATTGTATATTATGGGAAGTTTTTCGAGTTTTTTTTTTACGTAGTTCACCGAGCGGGTTCAATATTGATTTAGATTTATTGTACAGATTAATACGGACGCGTTGATACCTCATTTATATAGTTTTTCTTATTTTGCTCAATTTTCCTGAGCAAAACCAATATTGGAGAAAATCGCATTGTTTTTACTATTGACAACTTTTCAGGGCCATAACTTCTGTATTTTTCTGTTGTCAGATCTGGTTGAGGGCTTATTTTTTGCGAAAACAGTTGTTCTTTTCAGTCGTATCATATTAGGTACCGTAACTTTTTTTGATCACTTTTTAGAACATTTTTTGTGATGGTGTTTGATGAAAAATTGTATATTATGGGAAGTTTTTCGAGTTTTTTTTTTACGTAGTTCACCGAGCGGGTTCAATATTGATTTAGATTTATTGTACAGATTAATACGGACGCAGTGATACCAAATATGTACGTGTTTTGTGTTTTATATACTTTATTTGCATTTTATGTGTTACTGGGGAGATTTTCGGACTTTTATTTTATTTATTTATTTAATTATATTATAAAAAGATTTAATTTTTTTTTTTTTACTTTTTTACATTTTCTACTTCTTGGCTTGAATAAGCGATCATCCGATCGCTTATTCAAGCCTTTACACTGCAATACACTTGTATTGCAGTGTATAGTGAAAGTAACTGAGCATGCTGCGCATGCTCAGTTACTTACAGCCGGGTCCTGCCAGGAAGGCAGGACCCGGTGAGAAGAGGAGCCGACAGCCCCGGGTCACTCGTCGGAACCCGGGGCAGCGGCAGGAGGGATCGGATCCCCCGGTAAGCACACCGGGGGGGTCCGATCCACGGGGGACACACTTGCACGCCGCGGTCATGCTTGACCGCGGCGTGCAAGGGGTTAAACACCCGGGATCGGAGTTTTTCCGATCCCGGGTGTTAGTGCCGGGTCTGGGCTGTGATATCACAGCCCGACACCGGCACCAGCGAGACCCGGTGTCCCGAAAACTTCTTCTGATGCGCCGCCGTAGAAAGGCGTCGCATCAGAAGAAGTACCCTTAATGACCGCCGTAAAAACCCGATAGGGCGGTCATTAAGGGGTTAATATTGTAGAGCTGTGCAGAGACATTTCTGGCGCCAAGACCATTTTCTGTCCCTGGGACCAAAATCTGTCCCGAGAACCAGAAATGTGTCCAACAGTCAGAGAACAGGCAACAGTGCAATAGCACTGTTTTGTGTCCCTGCTAGACCAAATTTCTTTTGGTCTACTTTACGCCAGTTTACAGCGTCCAAAAATGGCTGTGACACATATTAATTGTGTCTGAGTTTCCACTCCGCCAAAGCCACGCCCCTTTTCAGAGAAGAGTCGGAGCAGGCGGAAAAAGTCATTTTTTCTGTCCCCGACAGCTAATAAATAGGTAGGAGAGCAGAAGATGCGGTGAAAGCACCACAAAACTGGCGGAAACACCATAGTAAATGTCCCCCATTGTGTCTATGCTCAAAAAAATGTTTAGCTAATGAGGTCTCACGATATTTCTTTCCTTTCTTTATCGGATTTTGAATAAGATTTTTTTTCATAATTTTTAATAGCTGACCAATGTTCATTAATACAATTTTTTATTTGTCTGGACGTTTGTCCTATATATGCTTTACCGCATGGACACTTTATCATATAAATCACATTTTTACTATCACAGGTGAATCTACTTTTGATGTAAACTTTACTTCCTTTACTTGGATGTAAAATCTTATTACCTTTTATTATTGAGCTACAATTCTGGCATGCGAGACATGGGAAAGTTCCAGTAATTTGCTAGATCGAAAAAGCTTTCACAATCCCAAAGTCTTCAATGGGATTCCTAGAGGACAATTCACACGAGTGAGACGCATTTGCGATAAAGATAGTGAATATGAGAAACATAAAAAAGGGCTGATAGAGAAATTTGAAGCAAAGGGATATAATCGAGTAGACTTAGTTAGAACAGCAAATGAAGTGGGTAAACTTGATAATAAAGAATTACGAATTGCAAAACCTAAATATAAAGAAAAGAAACATCATATGTTTATTTCTACATATGACAACCATGCTAAATTGATTAGGAAAACAATATTAAAACATTGGAATTTATTGAAATGTGACCAAAAATATAATAAGTTATTTGTAGATCATCCACGTTTTGTATATAAAAAAGGAAAATCTATAGTGAATCGTAAGAGCAGATATAAAAAAGAAAAAAAACTTTCCAAACAAGAATTTCTGCATCCGAGACATACTGGAACTTTCCCATGTCTCGCATGTCAGAATTGTAGCTCAATAATAAAAGGAAATAAGATTTCACATCCAAGTAAAGGGACCCTGTTTTACATCAAAAGTAGATTCACCTGTGATAGTAAAAATGTGATTTATATGATAAAGTGTCCATGCGGTAAAGCATATATAGGACAAACGTCCAGACAAATAAAAATTCATATTAATGAACATTGGTCAGCTATTAAAAATTATGAAAAAAAATCTTATTCAAAATCCGATAGAAAAGAAAGGAAAGAAATATCATGAGACCTCATTAGCTAAACATTTTTTTGAGCATAGACACAATGTATCAGAACTGAAATGGACTGTGTTAGAGGAAGTAGAAGCTAACGATAAAGAAAGTATGAAAAGACGCCTACTCCAATGAGAGGTCCACTGGATTTATAAATTTGAAACGCTAAATCCTAATGGAATAAATGAAGAATGTAATTTTAATGTTTTTCTCTGATTGCTGTCAGCCTTTCTTGTTTGTACGGAGAACGTTCATTTTTGAACGTTTCTCCGTGCAAAGAAAAGAAAAAAGTTCTCCCTGTATGCACTAATGTTTTGATTTGTATGTTAAATAATTATGTGTAATGGTGATCTTATGTTAACAAAAGAACGTATATATACCTATATGCAGTTACGCTTCCGGTGATTTATGTATAAATGAGAAGGAGAGACAGAGATGCGCATGTCTGAGGAAGGAGGCGTGACCTCCGAAACGTCACAGTAATCATGCGAGCGCAGTCTCTGCTAAAAAGTGACTGACGATATGACCTGATCTTCTGCTGAATTATTACCTGTGAGATGTCTCTACAAGCCACGGTACAGTGAAACTCAGAAGTGGAAATTGCATTCATGCAACCCGTTTAAAAAAACAAAGGACTGCATCTAGGAGGTATATCCTCAGAAGTTGTTTATAAGAAAATTTTCTATGCAATGTATTTTTGTAACTAATGTGTTAACAAGAATTATATAAAGCAAAGATATTTTAAAAGAAAACTATTCTTAGTGGTTCGTTCTTGCCTACATAGTAAATAAGGTTTCATCCTTATGATGCTTAAACAGAAAATGTTTAGAAAGCCTGTGTTTAAGAAAGCCTTTCTTAATATTAGCTCTATGTCCAGTTAGCCGGTCATGTAGTTCTTGTGTTGTCCTCCCGATGTATTGAAGACCGCAAAGGCACTCGATTAAATAAATCACATAGCTTGATTTGCATGTCATAGACGTTTTGATAGAAAATGTTTGTTGTGTAATGTTGGATTTAAATTGTGTGCTTCTGTCCCTAATCGTTGAGCAGCACAAACATAATTTGTGATTACATTTTCTCACAATAGGGATGTGCTCACTACTATTATTAGTATTTCCCCAGCTAGTTGTTTTATGTTGTTTGATTTGGCTAGGAGCTAAAATGTTCCTCAAAGTAGAAGCCCGTCTATAGGTAACTTTGGGTTTGTCGGGGAGTACTGTTTTTAGGACCTGATCTTGTTGTAAAATATACCAATGTTTATTGAGAATTCTTGTTACAGGCAGTCCCCGGGTTACATACAAGATAGGGACTGTAGGTTTGTTCTTAAGTTGAATTTGTATGTAAGTCGAAACTGTATATTTTATCATTGTAGTTCCCGACAATTTTTTTTTTTTGCCCCAGTGACAATTGGAGTTTCAAATTTTTTTGCTGTAATAGGACCAAGAATTATCAATAAAGCTTCATTGCAGACAATTTTAAGCTGATTATTGCAATCTGGGACTATTTTAAAGCATCCCGAGAGCTTCACCAGAGGTCACAGTGGGCAGAGGAGTCCGTCTGTAACTATGGGTTGTCTGTAAGTCGGGTGTCCTTAAGTAGGGGACTGCCTGTATTTCTCTAAAATCATTGTTGTACCGGGTTATAAAATTTAAAGAATGATCACTTTTCAACATAGAACGTTGCTCCGCTCGTGGGCGGTCCTTTGTTAGACAGTCTTGTTGAGTGAGTTTTTTTATATGCTTGTATTTATGCCTTTCAAAAAGTGGAAAGATAATATACCGAACAGTCAATACAAGAGGGTCAGAAAAAACTGTACTGACCCTCTTGTATTTAATATATGTAGGATTGGGGCAATATGTGACCAAAAAATAAATAACCCACATCTGAAAAAAGTATGAGCAAAAGAACACAGAAAGGCAGATGTATATGGGTGAAAAAAATATCAAATTTTATTAAAGAATATGTGGATGTAAAAACAGTTAAAAAACCCTGTACAAGAGGGTAACAAAACAGACATACTCCCCAGCATGGCGAAATTCATTGTGTAATACTGGAAACATAAGTATGAAAATGATACAAATGTATGCAAATACGGTGACTATTAGGTGAAGCAAAATATACAGCAAAGAGGGACACTCAAATAGACAGTAGGAGCCTCATAAAGATAGAGCAATCACAGTCGTGTCCAAAATGTGAAAAGTATAATCAGAGAAGAATAGTATTACCGTACGGAGAGTGTAGAGCTGGGGAGAGCAGGGATGCCCGGGCATCCCTGCTCTCCCCAACTCTACACTCTCCGTACGGTAATACTTTTCCTCTTGTATTTAAACAACAAGCTACGGTCCTGAAAGAGCGCTTCTTGGAAAAAGGGAACCCAATGCGTATCCTGAAACAGGCATATAAAAAACTCTCTCTTTCACTCAACAAGACTGTCTAACAAAGGACCGCCCACGAGCGGAGCAACGTTCTATGTTGAAAAATGATCATTCTTTAAATTTTTTAACCCGGTACAATGATGATTTCAGAGAAATAACAAAAATTCTCAATAAACATTGGTATATAAGGATGAAACCTTATGTACTGTCATGCCAATTGATTTTATCCCTGAAAGTGTATGTCGTAGAGAAATATACTGGATATATAAAATGCAAACGCTCAGCCCCCTTGGGCTGAATGAGGTATCCGAAACCATCATGTAATAGCCCCGGATGTGTCTAAAAATCCATTAGACCATCATGTAATGGCCATTTGTACTTACCATATTTTCATCTTGGTTGGCTCCGTTCCATTCCGGGTCAACACCCGAAGCACACTTCTACAGCGTTGTGCCTGATCGCACAACCATTGAAGGTGAGCGCATTACCTTACTAATAAGGACACCATTGGAATATGCTAGGATTTATTGCACCAGGAAGCGCTTTTTGTTTTTTTCTTTTCTCTTTAGTCCAAAAAATATGGTACTTGTATTGGCGATTCATGCCTATAGTATGATAGTTTAGTAGCTTTTTAAGTGTAAACAACTAGTCTTGCTTTTCCATATATATTGTATGTAAAGCTTCTGAGACCCATGGTTCAGAGGGTGTAAATGACAATTGTAATCGGATAACATTGTGTAAAATGTGTATATCAAATTAAAGTGACATTCCCCACAAACCACACACACTACCTTTTTAGATGTCTTTCTTTCTACATGTTCCACTGATGCCACTATTAAGTCAAGCTACCCTACCCTCCTCACTCACACTGCTAACCCAACTAAAGAGAATTCCAGATGGAGGGCGGCAGGTGACAGAGAGTGGATCTGTACAACTCAGCACTGCTATATATTTAACCACACCCTCAGGTAGGAGGGGGCAAGAGCGACGCTGGATACATAAAAAAGAAAACCCCCTTGCTCCCCCACATTAATAAAAGTATTAAGAGAATGGATAGAGGCATCAGTGAAACATGTGTAAAGACATCTAAAACGTACAGTGTGTGGTTGGCCGGGGGTATCTTAATATATAATATATATAATATAAATTAATTTTATTGTATTTGGATTTTTTTCTAGCTCCCTGATACGTGGCATGGAATATTTAATACTGACACTAGGAAGTACAACTGTCCCCCAAGTGGCGTAACAACCACCGTAGCAGCCGTAGCGAGTGCTACGGGGCCCGGGCGCAGGGGGGCCCGCGAAGGACGGGGAAAGTAAACTTTATTAAGTTGCTTCCTGCCTCCGGCAGCACTGAGCTTTGGCCCCCCTGCCGGCCTGCGTCATACTCCCGCATGCCGACCGGCCAGCACCACTTTCCAGCCGGGCACTGTGCTCCCGGTCGTCAATGAGCTCCCGCCCTCCACTCCCCGCATATTTCCGCTCCCGGCTCCCCTTGCGCTCCCGTGTCAACCCCGCTCTGCTCCCATTTCAATCCTACTCCGCTCCTGTCTCCCCCTTCCCCCTCGGCTCCCGGATCCCTGCTCCGACCGCCCCACTCAAGCTCCAGGCTCCATATCCACCCCCCCTCACCGGCTATCAAGTCTTCCCGCTCCCGGCTCCCCCTCCGCTCCCATGTCAACCCCGCTCTGCTCCCATTTCAATCCTTCTCCGCTCCTGTCTCCCCCTTCCCCCCCGGCTCCCTGCTCCGACCGCCCCCACTCAAGCTCCAGGCTCCATATCCCCCCCCCTCACCGGCTATCAAGTCTTCCCGCTCCCGGCTCCCCCACCGCTGCAGGACAAGGCGCCGAACACAAGAACACAACAGAGAGGTAAGGTTACTTTATCTTAGTATATATATATATATATATATATATATATATATATGTGTGTGTATATCTGGACCAATTTTTTACATGCTTTGTGCAGCGCTGCGTAATCTGAGTGCGCTATATAAATAAAGTATTATTATTATTATATATGTATATATGTGTGTGTATCTGTGTATATATGTATATGTGTGTGTATATGCTGTATGTATATGCAACATTTGTGATATTTATCAGGGCTTCTATTTTGTACCTCATGGCGGTACTCTGTATGCATTTTATACTACATGGCGATACACTGTATGCATTTTATATTACATGGCAGGATGCTGTATGCATAGGCGGGGGGGGATTGCGTCTCTCTATGCATTTTATACCATATGGCGGTATGCTGTATGCATTTTATACTACATGGCTTTACGCTGCATGCAGTTTATACTACATGGCGATATGCTGTATGCATTTTATACCACATGACGGAATGCTGTATGCATTTTATACTACATGGCGGAATGCTGTATGCATTTTATACTACATGGCGGTACGCTGTATGCATTTTATACTACATGGCGGTACGCTGTATGCATTTTATACTACATGGCGGTACGCTGTATGCATTTTATACTACATGGCGGTATGCTGTATGCATTTTACACTACATGGCGATACGCTGTATGCATGTTATACTACATGGCGGTATGCTATGTGCATTTTAAATTGCATGGCGGTAAACTGTATGCATGTTATACTACATGGCGATACACTGTATGCATTTTATATTACATGGCAGGATGCTGTATGCATGGGCGGGGGGGGGGGGGGGCTCTCTTTGGCTCGCCTAAGTCAGCAGACAGTCTAGGTACACCCCTGAAACCCACCGAGTGACATCCGAGCTGAGCTGAAGGTGGGTAAGTAAAATTACTGCATGTGTGTGTGTATATGTGTATATCTGTGTGTATGTGTGTGTATGTGGAGTATAGACTGGATGTGTTAATGTATGTATGCTGTATATCTGTGTGTATGCTGTATATACTGGATGCATGTGTATATATGCTATATATGTGTGTATATATGCTGTATATGTGTGTGTATGTTGTGTATATACTGGATGTGTGTGTATATATGCTGTATATCTGTGTGTATGCTGTATATACTGGATGCGTGTGTATGTATGCTGTATATACTGGATGCGTGTGTATGTATGCTGTATATACTGGATGCGTGTGTATGTATGCTGTATATACTGGATGCGTGTGTATGTATGCTGTATATACTGGATGCGTGTGTATGTATGCTGTATATACTGGATGCGTGTGTATGTATGCTGTATATACTGGATGCGTGTGTATGTATGCTGTATATACTGGATGCGTGTGTATGTATGCTGTATATACTGGATGCGTGTGTGTATGCTGTATATCTGTGTGTATGTTGTGTATATACTGGATGCATGTGTATATATGCTATATATATGTATGTATGCTATATATATATGTATGTATGCTATATATGTGTATATATGCTATATATGTGTGTGTATATATGTGTATATGTGTGTGTATCCTGTGTATACTGGATGTGTGTGTATATATGCTGTATATGTGTGTGTATATTGTGTATATACTGGATGTGTGTGTATATATGCTGTATATCTGTGTGTTTACTTTATATACCGGATGTGTGTGTATATATACTTTATATCTGTGTGTATGCTGTATATACTGGATGCGTGTGTATGTATGCTGTATATACTGGATGCGTGTGTATATGATGTATATACTGGATGTGTATGCTGTATATCTGTGTGTATGTTGTGTATATACTGGATGCATGTGTATATATGCTATATATATGTATATATGCTATATATGTGTGTGTATCCTGTGTATACTGGATGTGTGTGTATATATGCTGTATATGTGTGTGTATGTTGTGTATATACTGTATGTGTGTGTATATATGCTGTATATCTGTGTGTTTACTTTATATACCGGATGTGTGTGTATATATACTTTATATCTGTGTGTATGCTGTATATACTGGATGCATGTGTATATGCTGTATATACTGGATGCGTGTGTATGTATGCTGTATATACTGGATGTGTGTGTATGCTGTATATCTGTGTGTATGTTGTGTATATACTGGATGCATGTGTATATATGCTGCATCTGTGTATCCTGTATATACTGGATGCGTGTCTATATATGCTGTATATCTGTGTGTGTGTTTATATGCTGTATATGTGTATATATATAAGGGGAATGGGGCCCCATTCAATGGTCTGCTATAGGGCCCAGCCTCTGCTAGTTACACCCCTGTATCCCTAAACACATACCCTGTAAAAAGATAAATAAAAAGTTATGGCTTTCAGAAGGTAGAAGGGAAAAACAAAAACCAAGGCAGTTTTTAAGGGGTTAAATTTATTTGTCATCAAATACTTTACATATGGCGTAATTCTTCAGCCATGTGCCATTTAAAAAAAAAATTCAGAGTACTCTGTAAAACATACTATTTGTAGTACTTTTTTTATTTGTAAACGGACACCAAAATACAGTTTTTTTAAGTAAAGCTTTGTGTGTTGGAGGCAGTTATAACCACAGTTTGTTATGTTACTTGTGTAAGTATAAATGGGACTCGATCACATTACTCGACTCGATCTTGTTAATAGGGGCAGTGGTGCTGCTGCTTCTATACTAGGTGCTCATTGTATTACCTTTAAAAAAAAACCTTTCAATTCATTTCATGTATTAGTAAAATCTTTGTTGAATTTAAGGACAGAACTATTTTCCTGATACATCATTTATTCCTCAGAATATTGTTAACACATTGTAAATTGGGTTTTATACCATTCACTACACCTCTGTCTCTGTGTATGACTCAGAAATAACCTCTCAGAAAGTTAAAACCTTTGAAACCCAAATGACAAAAATCTGCCAAGAGGTCTCTGAGTTATTCACTTTTACATGTCACATTTTCAGTAAGTGGAAGTGTGGGTCATAATTATATTGCGACTTTTGTGATCATTATTATTAATCATTCCTTGACAAAAAAAATGCTGTATGAATTTTTACAAAATTTTACATAAATGTGCAGGTTAAAAAAGAAAACAAATTAATGAACTTAAAGTGAGTTCTTAAACTCAGTTCATTTGATTAATAAGCTTTAAATGTTTGTAATAAAAGCATAATAAAACTTTAAAATGTTTTAAAAAGCTGTTTGAGCAGCTGGGGAGGTCTCTGTGCCTGCCACCTTCCCGAACACTTAGAGCCTGTTGCTGTACCTCCTCCCCATGCAGTCTGTAATTGCAGCTCCCGATGCCTGCACTATTAGTGGCATTTTTGCATGTGGGGGGTGCCTTATATCACACCTTGCCTGCAAGGTGATGTCCATGGGCAGGGTTTGCCTCTGACTGGATATCAACAGAAAAAGAGCATAACATATGACATCCAAAAGCACTTCAACAGAGGTATCCACCACTTTTCAGTGAGGACATAGCACAGATAGGAAAAAAAAATTACCGATTCATTTAATTTCTGTTCACAACGCATTTCAGGCTTCATTTTTAAAGAACAAAAAATGTTCCTCTGGATTATGCCATATCCATATTATAGGCCATAAATATGAGATTTGTAAGGAAACAACACTTGGCTCCCCCACAAATCTGCTAAAAGCAGATAGTTTAAAAGATACTGTAGTCTTGGCGACTATTGTTACTGAAAAATAAGTTCCTCACATCATTATCAGTGAGGCATCTTGTCTCAAAAGTCAATAGACACAGTCTTCCAAAAGTCTCATCAAGTTTGTCTATCTGTTCCATCCCTCCTATAGATCCTCCCATTCAGTCCCCATCCCAGCATACTTCTGGTAGCTTTGTACTTCCATAGTCCCCTGAGAAGGCAGAGGTCACCGAGCTAAAAGGTTAAAAGGTAGCTAGGGACTCTGCCCCTAAATTGCCCAGTAACCAAACTCTTCAAAATCTTCAGTGTAACATTATAGAGAACTTAATATGGAAAAAGTCATGTGGACAATGGTTTCTTTTCCACATTGGAAACGGTTGCTCAGTGCAGAAAATATTATAATTGATCATGTAACTTCTCTTGTGCATCCCCACAGTTTTCTGCATGCGTTTTACATTGTAGTCTATGCAAGAATGAAAATCTGCATCAAATCCGCATAAATTATGCATCTGCATTTAAAAAAAACGGGGTAAAAACTGCATGCAGCAAAAAACATGTAAATCTGCATCATAAACACACTACAAATAACAGAAATCCGCATTAAAAAACGCACATATAAACCAATGATTTTACGTGGATTTGACAATGTGCAAAGTGTGCAGATCGTCTTAAACATCTGGTTTAGGGTCTGTGTTATTATTCTTCATCATTGGATCAGAGATCTGCATTAGTATTTATCCCCCAGTCCGTAATCTACTTTAAAGCAAATCTACCACATGGATAGATGCAGCGTTTCTAAACCAAGCACTCTTACATGCTGGACTGTGCATCCTGAAACACGATTTGTTCTTTTTGCTTCTGGAAGCTTTGTTTTTGAGACATTCTACTCAAAATCTAAGCAATTAGAAGCAAAAAGGAAAATGGATTCTGTTTCAGGATCTTGATTTAAAATGAATGTTCCCCTGTTGGGCCGGTTGTATATAAATTAACTCAGTTGTCTGTATCGAGGAAACCAACGGAAATCTGTATAGTCCCTGCAGAAGGAACATCGCGTGCAATCTCCTTGGTTCCTCCTGCTCTATAACATGCTGCCTGCAATTAGAATGCTACATGCAATCCTGCTCTGTGATATGTTGCATGCAGATAGGACACTATCTGCAATCTGCTCAGCTCCCCCTGCTCTATAACATGCTTACTGCAGATAGGACACTATGTGCAATCTGCTCAGCTCCTTCTGCTGCTGTGTAGTTTTAATACAGAAGCCTCTTCTCTCCAGCAATAGTAGATTGCACCAAGAAAACAAACACTCATACCTCCCAACCGTCCCGTTTTTGATGTGACAGTCCCGTTTTTTGGGCTCTGTACCCGCGTCACGGGCGGTTGGGAGAATGTCACGGCTTGGGGGCCGTGGAGGAGGCTGCTGGGGGCCAGGAGGAGGAGGCTGCTGGGGGCCAGGAGGAGGAGGCTGCTGGGGGCCAGGAGGAGGAGGCTGCTGGGGGCCAAGAGGAGGAGGCTGCTGGGGGCCAAGAGGAGGAGGCTGCTGGGGGCCAAGAGGAGGAGGCTGCTGGGGGCCAAGAGGAGGAGGCTGCTGGGGGCCAAGAGGAGGAGGCTGCTGGGGGCCAAGAGGAGGAGGCTAGTGGGGGCCAAGAGGAGGAGGCTAGTGGGGGCCAGGAGGAGGAGGCTGCTGGGGGCCAGGAGGAGGAGGCTGCTGGGGGCCAGGAGGAGGAGGCTGCTGGGGGCCAGGAGGAGGAGGCTGCTGGGGGCCAGGAGGAGGAGGCTGCTGGGGGCCAGGAGGAGGAGGCTAGTGGGGGCCAGGAGGAGGAGGCTAGTGGGGGCCAGGAGGAGGAGGCTAGTGGGGGCCAGGAGGAGGAGGCTAGTGGGGGCCAGGAGGAGGCGGCTAGTGGGGGCCAGGAGGAGGAGGCTAGTGGGGGCCAGGAGGAGGAGGCTAGTGGGGGCCAGGAGGAGGAGGCTAGTGGGGGCCAGGAGGAGGAGGCTAGTGGGGGCCAGGAGGAGGAGGCTAGTGGGGGCCAGGAGGAGGAGGCTAGTGGGGGCCAGGAGGAGGAGGCTAGTGGGGGACAGGAGGAGGCTACTGGGGGACAGGTGAAGGCTACTGGGGGACAGGTGAAGGCTGCTGGGGGACAGGAGAAGGCTACTGGGGGACAGGTGAAGGCTACTGGGGGACAGGTGAAGGCTGCTGGGGGGACAGGTGAAGGCTGCTGGGGGGACAGGTGAAGGCTGCTGGGGGGACAGGTGAAGGCTGCTGGGGGGACAGGTGAAGGCTGCTGGGGGGACAGGTGAAGGCTGCTGGGGGGACAGGTGAAGGCTGCTGGGGGGACAGCTGAAGGCTGCTGGGGGGACAGCTGAAGGCTGCTGGGGGGACAGCTGAAGGCTGCTGGGGGACACCGGAGGAGGCTGCTGGAGGACAGGAGCTGCAGGAGGAGGATGGAGGCCACAGGAGGAGGATGGAGGCCACAGGAGGAGGATGGAGGCCTCAGGAGGAGGATGGAGGCCACAGGAGGAGGATGGAGGCCACAGGAGGAGGATGGTGGACATGAGCTACAGAAGGAGGATGGAGAACAGGGAGATACAGGAGGAGGATGGAGTGCAGGAGCTACAAGAGGAGGCTACAGGAGGAGGATGTGGGAAAGGAGACTATAGGAGGAGGATGGAGGGCAGGAGGAGGCTAGAGGACAGTGGGCTACAGGAGGAGGATGGAGGACAGAAGGAGGCTAGAGGCAGTGGGCTACAGGAGGAGGAGGAGGATGGAGGACAGGAGGATACAGGAGGAGGATGGAGGCCACAGGAGGAGGATGGAGGCCTCAGGAGGAGGATGGAGGCCACAGGAGGAGGATGGAGGCCACAGGAGGAGCATGGAGGCCACAGGAGGAGCATGGAGGCCACAGGAGGAGCATGGAGGCCACAGGAGGAGCATGGAGGCCACAGGAGGAGGATGGTGGACATGAGCTACAGAAGGAGGATGGAGAACAGGGAGATACAGGAGGAGGATGGAGTGCAGGAGCTACAAGAGGAGGCTGGAGGACAAGAGGCCACAGGAGGAGGATGGAGGACAGTAGGCTACAGGAGGAGGCTACAGGAGGAGGATGGGGGAAAGGAGACTATAGGAGGAGGATGGAGGACAGGAGGAGGCTAGAGGACAGTGAGCTACAGGAGGAGGAGGAGGAGGATGGAGGACAGGAGAATACAGGAGAAGGATGGAGGACAGGAGGATACAGGAGAAGGACAGGAGGATACAGGAGGAGGATAGAGGACAGGAGGAGGAAGGAGGACGGGCGGATACAGGAGGAGGAGGATGGAGGATACTGGAGAAGGATGGAGGACAGGAGGCCACAGGAGGAGGATGGAGGACAGGAGGCCACAGAATGAGAAGGATAGAGAACAGACACCACATCATGTGAGGAGGGGTGGGGGTAGGAGTACAGATAGGATTATGTATAAATTTGGGAGATTAAATAAAAGTGGAAAACCAAATATAAAAGGGAGGATAAAATTAAAAAGAGGGGTTTTATATGTTGCAGAGTTGCATTAGGTGTAATTATACGGGTCCACGGGGGGGGGGGGGGGGGGCAAAGTAAGGGGCATTGTTCTATGTGGGGACCATCAAGGTCAATATTATACTATGCTTGTGGGTGTGGCAATGGGCGTGGTTTAGAAAAGTGGGAGGGGCTTTTGTCCCTCTTTCTCTCGCCCAAAAGTTGGAAGGTATGAACACATAGGGGCAGATTTATCAAGCTGTCTGAAAGTCAGAATATTTCCAGTTGCCCATGGCAACCAATCACAGCTCCCCTTTAAAATATTCATGAGCACTGGTTAAATGAAAGCTGACCTGTGATTGGTTGCCATGGGCTACTATAAATATTCTGACTTTCAGACAGCTTGATAAATCTGGCCCATAGTGCGGAAATACAAACCCACAGGCAAGATGTTAGCAAATTAACCTCTAGATATACAGTAGAAAGTGAAAGGAAGAGGCTAAGTGGTCCTACATGACAAAATAGCGATTTGTTGAAAAAAAAATGTTTTTGGAGGGAAACTTATTGGAGATGTAGCTTAGAGCTAGGGCTGCTGGTGGCAGCAAGTGCTTTATAACTGGGACTGTTTTGCAGTGTGACATTTGCACAATGTATAATCAGAGCAGAACCTTGTGGCAAGACATAACTTACAGTGAAAGTAGTACAAAGTAGCAATATTTACACACGGTCTCTGCAACGTGCCTTTTGTAGTGCATTATTTACTCACAGTTGAGTTAAATTTACAAGAACGTGTGCCCGCTGTACCAAAGCACGGTGGGCACGTGTTGGCACACGGGAGAGGAGGAGGGGCTGAGCGCTGCTCACCACCATCCCTCTCTATAGAGAAATATGGCGCACAGCGGCGTATTCCGGGGAACGATAGGACTTGTCCTATCTTTTCCCTAGGTAAGGAGCGGTACGGTGCCTCTGTGTGCAACACAGTACCGCTCCGTAGGTTGCCCTGCGCCCATTGCTGGCCCATGGGTTTCCTGGGTTTCCTTAGGCCCACCAGAGAAAATCACTCTTCATTATCCCCCAGGAAATGTACTCTATCAGCCGTCAAATTGTGTTGGTTTCTGATGGACCTCTGGGGTGCAGTACTATTGGGTTGAGTCAGGGCCCACTGGAGGATTATCTGGTACAGTCATGTATAAACATCCCCCAACGGCGAATGTGAATGAGGCCTTAGTGTTGAGCAGACCAGAACCACAAAGTTAGAGGTATACATTTACAATACATGTCATCTGCCCCCTCTGAAATCCTTCATGTTACGCCCCCTGCAGCGATGCATCTACAATATGAATTATATAATGGTGTATTTTCCAGTTGTTGTGGGAGCCTCTATGCCATTGTAAAACCCATGGCCCAGATAGCTGTTACCTCCCATAACTAATGCCCTGCACAGGCTAAATGCAGAGATCAACCCCTTTCTGTGCAGCGCTCGCTTCTCAGGAGGTACACTTCTAGCACACGTACCGAGGAGCTGGACACCATATTCTCTGTGCTTACAGCCACTGCAGATGTAAATCTTGTCCTGACAATATACACTATATATTGATGACCCTCTTCAGTGTATTTGTAGACATATACTTTTTTATTATATAATAGGTTATTTTACTAATACCCTGCCTATTTCCTGGCTACCCTGCTTTTTGTAAAAGAACCAAATTCTTGTATTAAACACATGTGTATTTACCAAAGCTACCACAAGATGGCAGGCATGCCAAGGAATTGCTGCAAAGACATCTTGGCTAATGAACCCCTTCAGGAAGCAGCCAGTTCATAGTGCAAGTCTCAGACCCATTTTTTGCATTCTGACCCATCCCTTTATATGGTTATAACTTTTGAACACTTTCACTTTTCAAAGCACTTTTGGGGGGTTTTTTCATGACATGTTGTACTACATTTTAGTGGCAAGTTTTGACTGATAATTTTTTTTTATAAATAAAAAGCAAAAACTTAAACTGCTAAATTTTTTTAAAAATTTGCCATTTTAAAAATGATCTCGTTTTCAGTCAAATCATTTTCATAATTTTTGAAATTCAGGATAAATTTAATTTATTTTGAAGTCACACAGTTTACAAATTGAACATCGGATTTCCATATATTCAAAGAAGATTGCGGAATTGATGCGGCTGCAGCTCCGAGGATGGCTGCGTGATGCGGCTGCAGCTCCGAGGATGGCTGCGTACTGCGGCTGCAGCTCCGAGGATGGCTGCGTACTGCGGCTGCAGCTCCGAGGATGGATGCGTACTGCGGCTGCAGCTCCGAGGATGGCTGGGTACTGCGGCTGCAGCTCCGAGGATGGCTGGGTACTGCGGCTGCAGCTCCGAGGATGGCTGGGTACTGCGGCTGCAGCTCCGAGGATGGCTGGGTACTGCGGCTGCAGCTCCGAGGATGGCTGCGTACTGCGGCTGCAGCTCCGAGGATGACTGCGTACTGCGGCTGCAGCTCCGAGGATGGCTGCGTACTGCGGCTGCAGCTCCGAGGATGGCTGCGTACTGCGGCTGCAGCTCCGAGGATGGCTGCGTGCTGCGGCTGCAGCTCCGAGGATGGCTGGGTACTGCGGCTCCGAGGATGGCCAGGTACTGCGGCTGCAGCTCCAAGGCTGGCCGCGTACTGCGGCTGCAGCTCCGAGGATGGCTGGGTACTGCGGCTCCGAGGATGGCCGGGTACTGCGGCTGCAGCTCCGAGGCTGGCCGCGTACTGCGGCTGCAGCTCCGAGGATGGCTGGGTACTGCGGCTCCGAGGATGGCCGGGTACTGCGGCTGCAGCTCCGAGGCTGGCCGCGTACTGCGGCTGCAGCTCCGAGGCTGGCTGCGTACTGCGGCTGCAGCTCCGAGGCTGGCTGCGTACTGCGGCTGCAGCTCCGAGGATGGCTGCATACTGCAGCTGTAGATCCATGTATGTCTGTGTACTGTGGCTGTAGCTCTCCTCATTGCAGAAAATAACAGAGTCATAGCACAGGAGAGATGCTGCAGCATTGTGAGTTTAGGGGTAATACTCAGTCCCTCCAGTAGCCAGTATAGTCACAGGGCATCCCAGTATAGTCACTGGGCCTCCCCCACCCCAGTATAGACACAGGGCTTCCCCTCACACCACCCCAGTATAGTCACAGGGCCTACCCTCACCCCAGTACAGTCACAGGGCCTCTCCTAAAATGCGGCACCCGCAGGCATCGGGCGCCGAGGCCCAGCAGGCATCAGGGCCCACCAGAGGATTCTCCTGTGGCCAGTCCAACGCTGAATATATATTAGAAACCCCCTATAACTGCATGAAATGTAAACTCTCTATTTAATCCAACCTATGTCCTCTTCCCGTTGGTTATCCAGCAAACACTGGGTATATACACGGCCTCTCTGCAGTCAGCTTCACCTTGAATTTTTTTCATAAGATGGTGGCTGAAGGCTGGTTCATGCAGCAGAATTTTAAAATCATTTTATACAGTTCCCTTAGAAAGAATGGCTGGACCATTATACAAGCTCTTGTGTCCCCTCCTTCATCCTCAGACTGTTAGCTCTTGCGAGCAGGGCCCTCACTCCTATTGTTCCATATGAATGTTTGTACTCTGTACTGTAATATTATATTTGTTTATGTCCCCTATGTAAAACAAATTTAATGGTGCTATATAAATAAAGATTATTACAAGCACAGAGAGGAGGAGGGGCACAACGTATCGTATCCTTAAAACAGGGGGATATAACGACTTACGAACACCGCCTAGAGACCTTCATTATCATAATTTCACAAAGTCAAAAATTCACAATAGTCAGAAATGTCAGTGCTCTACTCATTGTTGAAACTACAGCTGTATATGTCGATAGACAGTCACCCCACCTTCTTTTGGAAAGAAATGGAAGATCTCTTAGGTTTTCTTCTTAGAGGAATGGAGAGAGAAAACCTAGAAGATCTTCCATTTCTTTCCAAAAGAAGGTGGCGAGACTGTCCATCGACATATACAGCTGCAGTTTTAACATTGAGTAAAAAGCACTGACATTTCTGACTACTGTGCATAATTAGCAGCCTGGGGCTCCGAACATCTCGTCCCCACGCTCCGGACTAATCATTTTTAGTTGGTTTTTTTTGGGTGATCCCAGCATGTCCAGCCTAGAGAAGGAAACCACTGTGATCAACAAGAGGAGAGTAGATAAGTATTTGTAGTTAAAAGAAACCTACCGTGAGGAATCTATTATCAGAATTAGATCTGATGGTAGATTCCTCCTGCCTGCCTCTGCCCTAATTTGTAATTTAGTAATCTGGAACCTAACCCAACTTCTTAAAAAACTTTATTTTAGTAATATTTAAAATATTATTATATTATTATATTATAATTATATAAAAATATTTTTAGCAAATTTTCATTTGAGTCGGTTTAAGGACCAGAACTTTTTAATTTTGCATGCTACCTTAAATTTTTTGCAATGTTTTTGTTTTGGACACATAGAGCTAGTTAAAAAGGTAATAAAAAGTTTGAACTTTTTTTTTTTTTTCATTTTTATTTCAGGTTAAAAGTGGAAAAAAAAAAAGCTTTTTTTGTAATTCTTAGTACTTTTTAAAATTTCAAATTAACTCAAAATTAACATTATTAATGAATTCCCTATGTTGTTTTGGTCATTTTGGTATGTAATAATATGTATAGTCACGGGCAAACGGGTGACTATGGTGATGCTTTTTGTATTGCAGTGGAAGAATTTATATTTATTATATGAGGAAATATTGTGTTTTTATGAATATTTATTACTATTTTTTGTGTTTTTACTTTATATGTCCCCCCATGAGGTCATAAAAGGCCTCCTGGAGGACATTTTTACTTTTGTTTAAATTTTACTTTATTTTATCCTATAAAGTCTCTTTTTATTCTAAAGACAGGGGGCGGTCTGAATAGCATTAAAGATTTCTATGTTTACATGTATATACAGAAAATAAGAGAAAAAATAATTCAAAATTTCTCATACTTTGTGTTACAGTTCGTGTTTCTTTTCTTGTTACCAGTCAATATGCATGAAGACTGACGTAAATCATGACGTGGAATATGATAAGCATCTCTAAGATTGCTAGAAAAGTCAAGGGCATCACAAATAGTCTCAAGTTTTCTTATTATACTTTACTGAAATGGCGGTTTTTCATGCAAACCTTCATACATCAATGCAAAGAATTTTCTTTTCTATTGTAATCTCTGCTAAGGTGCTGCTGAAAATTGTTAATCAAATTACCTATATATGGTCAAGAACATGGGGGGGGGTAACATATTTCACATATTTCATGATATACTGCAGTTGTATCTACCAAACAAAACTAAAGGTTTCCTTTTCTAAATTTGGAATGATGGGAAAGTTTGGTGACAATAACCCATGTCTTGGTATACTCATGCCATGCAGCAATAGAGAAAGCAGCCGTCAGGACTAATACATTCTTGTCCTGTAGAAATGCATAGCAGGTTTCATTAATGCATCAATAATAAAGCAGTTTTCCAATAGAACAATACAGTCGTCACCCCAGACATGAACAAAGCTGGTCGAAAAATGATACTATGACCTTTAGAGTAAAAATTCATTTAGTGCTGCATTTAAAAGGTCAACAAGAAATAAAATCTTTGATCAGCATCCAGTTTTCAGCCATGGGCATATAAATAAGCTGAAAATA
The DNA here is from genome assembly GCF_040894005.1 of Engystomops pustulosus. NCBI lineage: Eukaryota > Metazoa > Chordata > Amphibia > Anura > Leptodactylidae > Engystomops > Engystomops pustulosus. Next base: position 54,318,205 of record NC_092414.1, on the reverse strand, counting down.
ATGTGTAATTGCAAATGATGGATGGCAAAAGATGAAGAACAGTAGCAAGCGAATGTAAAGGAAAGGGGATCACTGACACATGAATTGTTCATCACCGGCAGAAGCAGCTGGTCACCTGCTGCTGCACTCCTAGTACATAGTAATCTCTGCTCTGGTATAGAAAAGGCAACGATTTCCTGGAAGGTGGTTTAAAACAATGTATATGATTACACACACAGACTGGATCCCACCTCGACAGTAGGGCAGTATATGGGGATTTTGCACACCATCTATTACAATGTGCAAATCACACATTGTAATAGATAGCCTAAAACATGATAGTCTCCGATCTTTGTGTGACCCGATGCTGGCATGACAACATTTTGCCGGTCCCTCATTAAGTCACTGGGAGCGACGATCGGAGCCAAGATGGCAGCGCCCATGCGATCGGTGGTAGCCCATGAGCCTGCTTCTTACTGACTACCTATAAATGCTCACCTGCCGGATCTTTGTACTTCTATGCCTGAGAGAGAGCTTTGTTCCATGCCCTTTGCGATTATCATCATTTTCCCTGGTGACCTTGATTCCGTTCCAAACTCCGATCCTGTGCTGCCTGTCCCGATCTTCTGCCTGTCCCTGACCACACTTATATGCAGCATACACTGCTGCACACAGTGTTTTTTTGAGGTTGATATGCAGTGCTTTTGGTCTCTAACATGGTGTGTATTATGGCATTTCAGAAGAATTCAGTTTCGGACCCATCTTCCCAAATTGTATTTTTACAGGCTTGTGTTACATTTATTGAGCTTCAAACGTGCAAAAGCATGCTTTTTGTTTAGCAACAAAGTTCTGGCGAGCGTGCATTCAGGAGATGAAGGTTCAGCACTACTTTTATTTTTTTCCTTAAAACAATTGCCCCTGCTGATCCCAGTTCTTTCTATAGTTCTCCACAGGTCTTTGACTGTAGGATAGTGATGAGTGGACCCAAAATGTAACGTATGGGTCCATACCAACATGGCGAGTTCGGCACCCACGATTCGGAAGACCCAAGACTATCATGGCAATCGCAGGAGGACAAGGCTGAACCTGCCAGGAGCATAAAAGAAGAAAAAAAGTAAGGTAAGGTGTATGTATGTATGTATAGATGTATATATATGTACATGTATGTATAGATGCTTGTATATATGTAAATTCTGTATATGGTGTGTGTATATATATATTTGCTGTATGTATGCAGTGTGTCTATGCTGTATATACTGTTTGCATATTGTGTATGTGTATTTACTGTATGTATACTCAGTATGTGTATAGATATTCTGTATGTATATGCAGTATTGGTCAGTGGCGTAGAAGCCCTGAAATAATTGCAAATTCTACCTTTACACTACATGGTGGTACGCTGTATGCATTTTATACTGCATAGCAGCACGCTGTATGCATTTTATACTACATGGCGGCACGCTGTATGCATTGTGTACTACGTGGCGGCACGCTGTATGCATTGTGTACTACGTGGCGGCACGCTGTATGCATTGTGTACTACGTGGCGGCACGCTGTATATGCATTGTGTACTACGTGGCGGCACGCTGTATGCATTGTGTACTACGTGGCGGCACGCTGTATATGCATTGTGTACTACGTGGCGGCACGCTGTATGCATTGTGTACTACGTGGCGGCACGCTGTATGCATTGTGTACTACATGGCGGCACGCTGTATGCATTGTGTACTACGTGGCGGCACGCTGTATGCATTTTGTACTACGTGGCGGCACGCTGTATGCATTTTGCACTACGTGGCGGCACGCTATATGCATTTTGTACTACGTGGCGGCACACTGTATGCATTTTATACTACGTGGCGGCACGCTGTATGCATTTTACTATGTGGTGGCACGCTGTATGCATTTTATACTATGTGGTGGCACGCTGTATGCATTTTATACTATGTGGTGGCACGCTGTATGCATTTTATACTATGTGGTGGCACGCTGTATGCATTTTATACTATGTGGCGGCACGCTGTATGCATTTTATACTATGTGGCGGCACGCTGTATGCATTTTATTCTATATGGCGGCATTCTTTCTGCATTTTATACTACATGGCGATGCCGAGTCCCCCACAGATTGCAAAAACAAGGGGTCCGACAAACCCATCCTCAGATTAATGGAGCAGACGGCTGTGCATGACCGTTCTGCTCCATTAATCTCTATGGAGCTGACAGAGATCGAGGAGTGAAGCACTGAGACCCCTACTATTCAGCAACTAAGGCCCTATCCGGTGCTGATCAGCAACTAAGGCCCTTTAAGGTGCTATGTGGCATAACATACCGGAACAAGAGAAACCCTGTTGAAAACTAAACCCCTCAAGGAGTATAGTAACACTATTTTGGGGTGGCTATACAAGGATTACATTTTATTCACTTTTTTGTCAGGAATACAAAATCTATTCTGACACTGATTTTTTTTACTTTAAACTTTTGTTTTATACACCATATGGTGGTGGCGAACCTATGGCACGGGTGGCACTCAGAGCCCTTTCTATGGGCACCCAGACCTCCACCCCAGCACAGAGTTTGCCAGAGAGGAGTTAAAGCTATATTCTCCGATCCAAGACACCCCAGGACGTACCATGTTTAGTGTTATTTTAAAGCGACACATCCAAGACAACAGGAGGAGCGAGAAGGTTTGATCAGAGTTGGATTAACTTTGGAGCTCCTACTCTGGGTCCCCTGATTCTTCCTCTTCAGGGAACCCCGGATGGGAAGATACAATCCAAATTTCTCCATCTTCTTGTTGGGTTGTTACAGAAGTGGCGATATATAATATGTAATGTTTGTGCGGTGATTTTCACTTTTTTTTTTATTTGTAAGAGTCATTTATAGGGCATTTATTTGTAAATATTTTTTCATAATATCTGGTAATGTGATTGTAATACTGATGTATAGCAGCGTATTACAGCAGTCAGACTATGCAGATACATAGGCTGACACACACAATGACAGATCCCATCTCCAACATTGTGCAAAATACAGCTCTGGGGTCCTTGTCTGGACCCTGTGGGCTGTCGTAGAGACAATAGTCACCTCCCCCCCCCCCCCCGGCTGAAACCCCCGAACAGCTGTTACATGGGAGTCCCAGCTGTCACCTACAGCCAAGCTCCAGCAGTGCTCCTGGCATTGACAGTTGTGATATAAGGGCGTAAATGGAATCGCCCCCCCCCCCCCCCCCTGTACAAAGTTGTTAAGGGGTAAAATTATCTACATTTATATTGTAAACATCTCTGTAACAGAGAAAATCTACAGCAGCAGAGCACAGAATTATGTAACTACAGTGCTTCACATGCTTATATGTACTCAAACAGGAAGGAGCATAGTGGTTGACAGCTTCACTCTGTAAAATTGCCATCTGTGCAGCAATATGAAAGCTTTACAACGCAAAAATGCTGGATAGATCTGTATTTACACGTACGTACATAGGCAAAGCTTGAACCTTTGCAGAATAGATCTACTCAACCTTAACCCCAAGGGTCATTGAAACCCAATTGTTAAACATTTCCCGACAGGCGCCATAATAGTACGGCATGGTGGGAAGGTACTTGCTGACACACGCCATACTATTATGGTGCCAGCTGGCAAGCAGAGATTAGAGTTGGGCATTTTGTATTTTTTCCAATAAGAATGTGTTAATTTTTTTGAATACATTAATTTATCCATAAAAAAGACAATTGCAAAATTGAACCTCCATTTTTTTTTAACCCGTGAAACCCTTAAAGAGTTTAACGTCACAAAAATTGTTTTACATATGTTGAGTTGTGCAGTTTGTAGAATGGGATAATTTATGGATTTTACTATTATTTAGGCCTTTCAAAGTGACTTTAAACCCGAGCTGGGCTGTCAAAAGTATGATTTTGCGTTTTGAATAAAAATGTGAAAAATCGCACCTAAAATGTGAAAAATTGCACCTAAAGCTTCATAACATCCTACAAAAATGAGAGGGTTCATAAAAAAACATTCCAACATAAAGCAACTTGCTAGATTAGAAACTGGCAATAAAGAAACATCACACCCATCATCACAATCTGAATAACTGTAGTATACAAAATTCATTGTCATCTTGACTTTGGACATCTATGCTGCCACTTGCATGTCACTATCTTTCACACCTTCACAGTAGTGTATCCATGATAAAAAAAATACATATTTCTAACTTTGCAGTTCTTGGTCATACATTTTTAAATAAATGAACACTGATTAATTCATTTGTAAAATGTGAATAAAGTAATATACCATATCAATGCAAAATGCCTCCACTTACTCCTGTACAATATTTGACATCATCCATAGAAATATGGGTAGAAAGAACAAAATTGATGAACCAGCAGGAACAGCCCAGCCCCAGAAAGATAATTTGCATAAAATATAACTGCATTTGCTCTAAAATGACCGACCATTGAGAAGAAGGAACCACGTGGCTTGACAGCTTATATAGTGCAAGACACAATGCTAGTTTTACTTGTAGAGTAGTTTCAGAGATTAAAAGGGAACCACCCTCTACATATCTCAACCGCAACAGTACCTTGTAGTGGAGTTTAACAGCGCTCCATTGTTGCCTTTATTTCTATTATTGCTGTCACCATTCCTGTAAATATAAAACTTTTATTCATCCTCAGGCTCCAGGCTTGGGCTGACCCACCGGTGTGTCAGTGAAAACACCAGTGGGCCACTACACCTGCTGGCTCCGCCCCCTTGCTGTGCCGACTCCGACACTTTTTTCAGTCTGCACTTTAACTCTGTGCCAGATAGAGTGGAAACAAGTGATGATGTGGAGAGCTATGAGCAATGCAGCATGTTGATGTCATCATCGGATGCCGACCTGTTGTACACAGCAGCAGAGAAGAACAGAAGCATGCTGGGGAACATGGAAAGGTGAGGTATGGGGTGTTTGTTTTTTTTTTACTATGCTTCAAAGAGGAGAGGGGGCCACACAGAGGGGGGCAGCAAGATTGGGGGGGCACAATGAGAGGTGGTGTTGAGAGTTGGTGAGAAAAAGATGGGGAGATCCTTTTATATATACTCCTAGAGCAAAGGAGAGGGGAAGACACTACACTTCCCATACTGGGAAAGGAGGCGGAGGGCCACTGAAGTGTCATCTAGAATGCTGAAGGGGTGGGCAATGGTACAAAAACATGTGACTAATCAAAAACGGAGAGAAACATTCTTCAAATTTACTCAGCAACCAATGCTTTCAATATACTGGCCTCTGAATCCTGCCCGGATAGAATTACTGCATGCCTCAAATGTCAGACGCCGCTAGTTGACTTATTTCACTCAATATGGGCGTGCCCCATAGTACAATCTTTTTGGAAAACCTTCCAAAAATGTATTTTGGACCACTAGAAAGCAAATGATAACACTACAGCCACTAGCTTTCCTCTTACACTGAATAACACCACAGGGAGAGGAAGAGGAGGAGGTAGAAGTTACAATAACACCAGTCCTATATACACTCACCGGCCACTTTATTAGGTACACCATGCTAGTCACGGGTTGGATCCCCTTTTGCCTTCAGAACAGCCTCAATTCTTCATGGCATAGATTCAACAAGGTGCTGGAAGCATTCCTCAGAGATTTTGGTCCATATTGACATAATGGCATCACACAGTTGCCGCAGATTTGTCGGCTGCACATCCATGATGCGAATCTCCCGTTCCACCACATCCCAAAGATGCTCTATTGGATTGAGATCTGGTGACTGTGGAGGCCATTTGAGTACAGTGAACTCATTGTCATGTTCAAGAAACCAGTCTGAGATGATTCCAGCTTTATGACATGGCGCATTATCCTGCTGAAAGTAGCCATCAGATGTTGGCTACTTGTGGTCATAAAGGGATGGACATGGTCAGCAACAATACTCAGGTAGGCTGTGGCATTGCAACGATGCTCAATTGGTACCAAGGGGCCCAAAGAGTGCCAAGAAAATATTCCCCACACCTGAACCGTTGATAAAAGGCAGGATGGATCCATGCTTTGTTGACACCAAATTCTGTCCCTACCATCCGAATGTTGCAGCAGAAATCGAGACTCATCAGACCAGGCAACGTTTTTCCAATCTTCTACTGTCCAATTTCGATGAGCTTGTGCAAATTGTAGCCTCAGTTTCCTGTTCTTAGCTGAAAGGAGTGGCACCCGGTGTGGTCTTCTGCTGCTGTAGCCCATCTGCCTCAAAGTTCGACGTACTGTGCGTTCAGAGATGCTCTTCTGCCTACCTTGGTTGTAACGGGTGGCGATTTGAGTCAATGTTGCCTTTCTATCAGCTCGAACCAGTCTGCCCATTCTCCTCTGACCTCTGGCATCAACAAGGCATTTCCGCCCACAGAACTGCCGCTCACTGGATGTTTTTTCTTTTTCGGACCATTCTCTGTAAACCCTAGAGATGGTTGTGCGTGAAAATCCCAGTAGATCAGCAGTTTCTGAAATACTCAGACCAGCCCTTCTGGCACCAACAACCATGCCACGTTCAAAGGCACTCAAATCACCTTTTTTCCCCATACTGATGCTCGGTTTGAACTGCAGGAGATTGTCTTGACCATGTCTACATGCCTAAATGCACTGAGTTGCCGCCATGTGATTGGCTGATTAGAAATTAAGTGTTAACGAGCAGTTGGACAGGTGTACCTAATAAAGTAGCCGGTGAGTGTATACTCATGTTGATAGCTAAACAATGTCTGTTGAACCACTGGTTGGAGTCATCAATCGCATCAACAGAGGAGATAATTGCTCAAACTAAAATGTACTTGAATACAGTTAGGATGGAGACAGAAAGGAAAAGGGAGAAACGGGTAAAGCAGTTTTTCCGTAAATGGCACAAATTTGTTGTAAACCACCTTTCATCCAGTGAAATGCATGAATTCATGAGAAAACTAAAAACTCTGCATGTTGTATGACTGAAGACCTGCGGGCACATGAGCAAGGCTTAAAGTCTGAGATATTTGAGGTGAGGGACTTTTGGACTGAGTTTAAGCAATTTTGTTTGTTAAATATGTTAAATTGTTTTTGTTTACTTAAAAGCTAATGACTTAAGACCCAATGGGGTGAAAAGCGCCTTGATTCTCATGTAAGTGGGAGGAAAAATGGAGAAGGGGAAGGGGGCAAGATATATACATGCCACACTGAACAAAGTTAACAATGCATTTATTGCTTCAACTTCATACTTATGTGACATATGATTGGTATACATTGTATTCACTTGCCTGCTTTCCCAATAAAAAAAATTAAAAAAAGGGTGGGAGCCTCACAATGAGATGGGGAGATACAAGGGCATAACATTAAAAGGAGAGAGGTGAGTAAGGCCATAAATGAGAGGGGTGAGAGGGGGTACAGAAGATCAGGGGGGCCCACAATGAGAGCGGGAGATACCAGGGGCAATATTATGAGGATGGAGGTGAGAGGAGCCATAAATGAGAGGAGTAAAAGGGGGGACAGAAGATCAGGGGGGCCCAAATGAAAGGGGGAGATACCAGGGGGTGCACAATAAGATGAAGGGGCTACAAAAGGAGAGGGAGATGAAAGGGGACCCATAATAAGCGTAGGAGATGCAAGTGGGCAACATTAAGAGGAGGGAGATGAGAAAAACACAAATGAGAGTGGGAAGAGAAGATGAGGAAGGCAACAAAATAGGGGGAGATTAGAGTGGGTAAGAAAAAGAGGGGGAGATGAGGGGGATACCAGGGGACCAACAATGAGGTACAAACTGAGGCAGGGATACAATGGGAAGGAGATGAGAGGAAGCAAAGAAGATGAGGGGGCCCACATTGAGAGCAGGTAAAAAAAAAGAGGGGGAAATACCAGGGGGCTCACAATAAGAGGGGAGATGAGGGGCTACAAAATGAGGGGGGATAAAAGGGGATCCACAATAAGATAAATATATACAAGGGGGGCCATAATTAGAGGGGAAGAAGAGAAGGGCCATAATAAGAGGAAGAAATGAGAGAGGACCCTCAATTTTTCAGTGTGGCCTAAAATGTACCATATATACTTGAGTATAAGCCATATGCCTAATTTTAACACAAAAACTGGGAAAGCCTATTGACTCAAGTATAAGCTTAGTACATAGCCTGCCAGCTCATTCCCCCAGTTAGAGCCAGCCCTTTGCCCCCAGTATATGTCCAGCAGCCCTTGCACCCCAGTATGTAGCCAGCAGCCCCTGCCCCCCAAGTATGAAGCCAGAAGCCCCTGCCCCCCAAGTATGAAGCCAGCAGCCCCTGCCCCCCAGTATGTAGCCAGCAGCCCCTGCCCCCCCAGTATGTAGCCAGCAGCCCCTGCCCCCCCAGTATGTAGCCAGCAGCCCCTGCCCCCCCAGTATGTAGCCAGCAGCCCCTGCCCCCCCAGTATGTAGCCAGCAGCCCCTGCCCCCCCAGTATGTAGCCAGCAGCCCCTGCCCCCCCAGTATGTAGCCAGCAGCCCCTACCCCCACAAGTATGTAGCCAGCAGCTCCCCCCCCCAGTATGAAGTCAGCAGCCTCTGCGCCCCCCCCCCCCTCCAGTATGAAGCCCCTGCCCCCTAGTATATAGCCTGTAGCCTCTCCCAGCCTATAAGAAAAAAAACAAAATGTGTACTCGCCTTACGCTTCCCCGGCTTCCTTTTCATAGACGCTCCGGCTATGGGTCCCCCGTGCAGTACAATCGCACGCACCACAACGCTAGAATGCCAGCAGCTGACGTCCAGGGGACCTAAAGCATTGATGGAAAGAAGAGGACCTGCCGGGGAAGGGGGGCGTCAGAAGGCTTGTACACATTTTGTTTTTTTACAAAACTTGAGTATAAGCAAAGTTAGGTTTTACAGCACGTTGTTTACTCAGCTTATACTCAAGCAAATATGATACATTTAATATTCCCATGCAGCAGTAGGTGGGTCCCCAAAACCAATTTCACTGGTGGGCCCTTGGTCCCCCAGTCTGACCCTGTGACCCTCCTCTCGGCTACTCTCACTCCTAAGCTCGCCCCCTATCCACCACCGTCCTCATCCACTACATCCTGTTCATGCTCTGCTTGAGTACATAGCAGGAACGAGGAAGAGCTAGTTGGTCCGATGCTCATCAACATTATTGACACCGGAGAATGGTCCGGCGTCAAAGTTCTTCTTTGTAGCCCTCAAGCAATACATGTGCAATGTGGCCGAGGATCAGGATGGGGGCACACTGAATATGTGTGAAAACTCGGCAGAAAATGATGATGATGTCGGGACACTGGCTTTGGCAGATTCACAGGCTACAGTGAGCAGAACTTGTCTCACCCAACCCCCTGCTTTCTCCCTTCTCCCTATGCCTGTATAATCTGGCAGCAGCAGGAAGTGCAGGGGGAGACATGCTCTGCTCACAGTAACAACCTGTGAAGCTACACAAAGGAGCTACTGGAAACACACCCACTAACCCTTCGGACTCATTAACAACTCAAGTTGATTTTAGAATGAGGTCATGGATAACATCCAGAGAGTTGTGGTCAATGATTCCTACTCGGAATGGTCAGGAATTAATAGCACTGTGTCTATTTTTACAGATGACACCAAACTGTGTAGTGTAATACAGTCTATGGAGGATGTTCATAGGCTGCAGGGTGACTTGGACAAACTGAATGTTTGGTCATCCACTTGGCAAATGAGGTTTAATGTGGATAAATGTAAGGTTATGCACCTGGGGGCCAATAATCCAAAGGCAAAATATGTCCTTGGGGGAGTAAATCTGGGAGAGTCCCTTGTTGAGAAGGACCTGGGGGTACTAGTAGATCATAAATTGAATAACAGCATGCAATGTCAATCAGCTGCCTCGAAAGCTAGTAGGATCTTGTCATGTATCAAAAGTGGTATGGACTCTCGTGATAGGGATGTAATATTACCACTATACAAGGCACTGGTTCGGCCACACTTGGAATATGCTGCCCAGTTCTGGGCACCGGTCCATAAAAAGGATGCCCTGGAGCTGGAGAGGGTTCAACGTAGAGCCACAAAAATGATATGGGGTATGGAGGGTCTTAGTTATGAGGAAAGATTAAAACAACTAGATTTATTTAGTCTGGAAAAGAGACGACTACGAGGGGACATGATTAATTTATATAAATATATGAATGGTCCATACAAAAATATGGTGGTAAATTGTTTCAGATTAAATCAAATCAAAAGACGAGGGGGCACTGTCTCCGTTTGGAGAAATCAAGGTTTAATCACCGGAGGCGACAGGGCTTTTTTACTATGAGAACTGGCACTCTGTGGAATGGCCTGCCTCAGGCACTGGTCACGGCGGGGACAGCGGAGAGCTTCGGGAGGGGTCTGGATGCCTTTTTGCACCTAAATAACATTGATTGTTATGTTGTATAGAATTGTTTCCCCTGGGTCCCTTCCTTGGTTGAACTTGATGGACAGGTGTCTTTTTTCAACCGTATTAACTATGAAACTATGAGTAACTGTCCCTGGTTTATCATGATGGACTATTTGTGTATTTCAATGGAAACGTGCGCATCCTAATCCTTAAGCTATAAAATCAAGTGATCTGAATGCAATCTTCTGCATCTATGATAAGTCACACATTTCTAAATAACGTTGTATGCAAGTAGTTCCCCTTAAACCGTTCACTGTATATACTGGCAGCCAACATCTTGTCTAGGGCACATCCAGGGTACAACCTGACAGCCGTATAATTACACGCAAACAGAGAAATGCAGCACTAACCCTAGATCGTTTCTATCAGCTCTGACTGTGCGCGTCTTTCGCTTTACGCGAGACGTTTACATCCCTGTTACACTGGGTGAACCAGGGGAGTTTGCAGGTTGTAAACATTCATAAAACAATGGGGAAGAAGAACTTTCCAAAGAATCCTTGGAACTCGCTGAAATGCTGCTGTCGCCGTGACCTTGCTTATCCAGTTTCTCTAGTAACTGACTGCAGCTCTGCAGAACATGTGACTCTACTGTTTGATCAGCTCCTCCGTATCAGTTTTGATGTTCACTGGCACAGAAGCTACTAGAAGTCTGTCAGGATGCATCTTTCAAAGCCTGGAGCCTTCTAAGTTGCCAGAATTTTCTGGCAGCAAGTCATAGAGAGGAGAAACAAGGAAGAGAGAATAAAATGTGAAAGATAAGACTTCTAATACTTTGTATGTTCATCACAGATTCGGAATATTTAAAAGAAGATAAAAAATGGTATATTAACTATTTCCATAGTACAAGCTTAAAAGGGATGTCTAGAATTTCTCGGTTGTGTTGGTTTAGCTTACAACCAGGAAACTGTGCCAAAATGTTAGCACAGTGTAATTTTTGCGCACTGCATTGTGCCCAAAAAGCCACACAGTTTTATGTTGTACCATTTGTTAAAATATGTAAAACTGTACAACCCCTAGATACAGTAAATATATACAGATGTGTATGAGGGCTTCTATATACCAAAAACCAGGTACCAAATTAATATACATTTTGTTGTCATTTTGTTGTGTTTTAATACTTTTAAATTGTACATCTTTTGAGAAAAAACAAACCTTGTCACATCGTCATCTTCAGTGTCCAGTAACTTTTTCATACCACAGTGTACAGAGCTGTGTAAAAGGCAAGTCTTTGTTTCATAGCTAATATATATATATTAGCTCTCCGGTCCCCATACTAAGCACCGTGACCACAGTGTGCCCAAGACCGTACTAGCCAAATACTCCATTATTCTGGGCCCTGGCTGCCTCCAGGCCCACAAGAAAAGGCTAGGCCCCAGAGGGGGATGTTGCATATATATATATATATATATATATATATATATATATATGCAGGTCTCCAGCAGGTGGTGTGTGCAAGAAATATGGAGGAAGAGGCTGATGTAGTGGTTTCTCCCTGGGACAACCCCTGAGTGTCTGTAGGATTAGTCCCTGGGTAATGGATGGGGAAACCTGTGGTGGTAACAGCCGTATCCAGGGATCAGATAGAGGAAACGTTGTGCAAATCAACTTACAGTTCTTTATTGAACTGCAGGCAATGGCCAGAAATGGTCAACAGCAGATTCTTGGATGCTGGAGTGGTCATGGAGAGTTGGTCTGCAGGAAAGGTGCACACAGTCTGATAGTAGATGCAGGCTGGGCTGGTTTAGGTGGAACTGTGTCCAAGTGGTGGTAGCTGCAGTTCTGGGCTTGAGTCTCCAGGCTCGCCCTAGGTGCTAGGCAATAGACCTGAGGCACTAGAAGTTCCTGAGATTGATATCTGTGGCATCAGTGGCATGTGCTGCTCACTCTCTCTCTGATTGACTCCAAGATGGAGTCTCTCACCCCGACTGAGCCATGTGCTCTCACCAAGCAGGGGGTTTTTATACTTCCACTGGTTAGGTGTATGCACTTCTCCAATCACACTCCAACTTTCATAACAGACAAATCATTGGCTAATTACATACACTAGTTAACTGTTGCCTTGCCAGGCAGTATCTTCAAGCTGCAATTACTGTTTCCCATGTTACAGATTCTGACATGGAAAGGGACACTTTCACATCACCTACCTAACCCTTTGCACCTGCAGGGGTGTTGCATATAACCTTTTGATCGCAAATTTTATGTGTGTTGAAATAGTTCCATTATTACTTGCTACCGCTATAGACATGCAGCTGTCATAGGAAACAATTGGTCCCTACAATGACTTCAACGGGGGTGGAGAGGCAACAAATTCAAAAATGTTGACACCCATGCACCTCAATTAAGTGTTCTATTGCACCAAAATCTGCTGTTAGCAGGGTTAAAAATGGAAGGCTCCTTTTTTATATTTAGTATAAAGAATTTGTAAGCTAAGCATGAGCATAGACTACTGTACTTCAAATAAACTCAAACCAACCTTTCTGAAACTACCTGGATAATTCCAAAGTTATTTAAGATAATGTACTGTCACCAGAGTGGGACATATTAATAAAGGACTATGTGATAATGAGTTTGAAATCTCATTTGGTTATAGAAAATTCAAGATCTCTATATATCAGAATGGCAAATAATAAAACTTGATCCCTTCACTTAAAAAAAAAACAGGATTTGGGGTACTGCAGTTATAGACTTAGCAGGATGTTCCCAGAATACTGTAAAATTGCAACTGCAGAACAATGGTCCCTGATGGTATAATATGTATGCTAGAATAATATCCAATATTAGCCTATTGGTAAATAAACAATGCCTTTTAATGAGGAGACCAAATTGAAATTATATTTAGAATTGGTCAAAAAGCAGAATGTTAGTCTAGAGTTAGTAGACATAGCCATGATCACCCATGCCAAAATATCGGAGATACTTGAGAATGTACCACTTGTAACTGAAGGTAAAAGATGATGAAACTAGAACTTCTCCTTCTCATGTACTCCAAGACAAGAGTGGGTTTCAAAACCAGACAGGTCTTTCAGATGACGTTGCCATACACAGATCTATTACCTGTAATAGGGATGTCATTAAGATGCTGTTTCGACACCACAATTATTTATTTCAAACAGCAATTGACACCGTTAATTTTTCTCAATATTGTTTAGAATCCAGTCAAATATCTATGTGTGAAAAAAGTATCCTAAAATTGGTTGAAAGTCCAGGCAGAAAACAGAAAATGATTGACATGTAAATATGGTGTAGGGGTGGCATCACTCCTTACACAGGACTGATGAGGAAGAATCTTGTCAGAAAGAACATCTGTGGCTTCTTACATTGGGATTATGATAAAGTTGAGTCCAGTCCTGAAGATTTGCGATGAGCCAGGTGACATCAACTCTATGCCTGGAGTAGGGGCAGGACGCAGAGGAGTAAGTAAATTAAAACCTGGCAGAGCCCAGAGGGGCTCCAATAAAGCAGCATGGTGGCTTAGTGGTTAGTATTAAAGCCTTGCAGCCATGGGATCATGGATTCAATTCCCACCCAGGTCAACATCTGCAAAAGAGTTTGTATGTTCTCTCCACGTGTGCGTGGGTTTCCTCCGGGTCCTCCGGTTTCCTCCCACACTCCAAAAACATACTGGAAGGTTGATTACATTGTGAGCCCCACAGGGACAGGGGCCAATTTGGCAAACTCCATGCAGCAGTGCGTAATCTGTGTGCGCTTTATAAATATAGAATTATTATTATAATAAAGTCCCTAAAGCTCATTTGAATATTTTAAAGGAAATCTATCACCAGGATGAAGGATTGTAAACCAAGCACACTTATATGCTAGTGTATGCCCCCTCTGGCAGGATCTGCTCTTCTTTTAGCTGGTTATACCCTCATTTTCAGAAAGAAAAAAAAAATCTTAAATTATGCAAATGCTCTGGGCTCCATAGCTGTCAATTGAGTCTGGAGGCTTTCAGGTTCATTTGAATAATCTTCAAAGCCATTCTTTTTGTAAAATCGAGGGCATGAGGTACTAAAAGAAGAGTGGATCCTGTCAGAGGGGGCACACACCTGCATGTAAGTGTGCTTGGTTTACAATCCCTAATCCTGGTGGTAGGTTTCCTTTAAAAAGCTATTTTTTTTACCAAATTGCAGGGATCAATGAGATAAAAAAAGACAGTATCGGACTGCAGGAGATGAGTGGATTCTGATGGTGATTTTAAAACTAGAATGATTTGTCAATTTTCCATCCACTTTTATATAGAGAAATCTAATACAAGTAGATATCATTTGAATAAACACAAATTACATCAGTTATTTAAACCAATCACATTGTGTCAGCCCCTTCATCCTCACAGACTGTAAGCCATCGGTAAGCTGCCCGGTCACTAGAGCCTTTTCTGGACGAGTCATTAAGGGGTTAAAAAGCTGGACTTACTATTTGACAGTTTTCATCAGTCTGTCTCATTTGAGTTAGGGGTGGATTAAGACTGCCCATGCGCACTGAGCTGTAAGAATATTATAACCCTGCAAGTCTGGAATTCACCTCCTTCAGATGGTTTTCAGAATCAAGCTTTTTGAGAAATGGGGAATGGGTCCTTCGGCCTGCTTTCAAACTGTGGTTTATGAGCTTTGGAGGACCTTCAAAGGCCCTGAAATTACTCTTGTGTACATGTAGAGCAGGAACATATAAACAAAGATTTCATGGGTGAAGGCCCTTCTCAGCCGTGGGCCCCCTAGAAAGCTTGGGCCTGCGCTACCGCCCAAACGGCTTATATTACAATCCACAAAATAGTCCACAGAAGCAACGCTCCAGTAAAAAAGTGATTCCCAAATGTATAACAGGCAACATTTCACCTTCTCCAGCATTAACATGCCTTCATGGACGAGGTGAAACGTTGCCTGTTATACATTGGGAATAAAAAGAAATCACTTTTTTAGTGGAGTGCTTCTCCTGTGGACTATTTTGTGGTTACTGAACATAGTGTGGTCAACCGTTTGTAAAGCTTACACCTTCAGCGCTACATGTGATGCTCCTACCCTCAAAGTTATATTCTACAGTATAGTATAATCCACTTCTGCTCATTTCTTAATAGTGCCAGATACTGAAGCAGTTCCAAATCACTTAATCTACTTAGTGTATTTATCTGATATGGCATGTGTAACAAAAGAGTTTGAAAGAGGGAAAAAATGCTATAATACCAATACATGCAGTTATCCTCTACAGCTCCCTCTAGTGGGAGTGGCTGGTATCCAACATGTTTGAAATTTATATCCATGCAGGTGAACACTGTTTCATAGAACAAAAAACAACAAATATGTTATGAAATAAATCTTAAAAGGGTTGGCCCAAAAAATATATTGTCAGTCAGTCAGTCATGTATGAGCCAGAAGGCTCAAGTACAGCTGCGGTTCCATAAGTCATTTAGCAACAGTACGGACGCCTGACAGATAAAAGCTACTTCCAGCTTATCAGGAGGCTGCATAAAAATTTATCTCTTCTTTGGGATCATCAATGGTGCTAGGACCCGCACAGTGTTCACTGAAGCCGGAGTAGTACAACTTATGATTACTGCACAAGTACCCCCGGTTTAGCACATGGAATGGGTAAGTAACGGTATGCCCTAAGCAAAAAACTCAAAATGTCAAGCTGAACCAGCACAACAGCAGGTGCAGTAATAAGGGAAAAGGGTTTTATTTTCAGTATGTTGCCATTTTTACAAAAAGTACAAGATAATGACAAGCAAGAACAAACAACCTCAGCTCATTCTTTGGAGATCATATGACAGACAGGTAGAGAGACTGGAAACCTTCTACTGCAGTATTTGTTTTACAGGTCTGACTCAAAACTAAGCTATGTTTCCCAGCTGCCAAGAGATTACAGCATTATCACATGCAGCGGATAGGAGTTACCCTTTTCATCCTTAATATGTGCTGTATTTTTATTTTTGCCCTGTTAGAATAGACAACGATTTCAGCGACAGTCCTTGATGTCCATAGTAACCACAGTATGCATTTCATCGATGATTTCAAATTCGGAAACATTAAAACTGAAAACTTGGTTAACAGAGAAACACCATTGGTTACAGAACACGTCTGACGCATGCGTTTAAAAACACATTGCAACAGCTTAAGAGGGATTTGCCTAATTAAACATCTGTTAAAGCGTGTGTTTACAAAATGCAACCGTTAATGCATTGTTAAAGCATGGGTTGATTTTGTACATGCAAATGTTAACAGCTTTTTAGGCAAATCTCTTTTCAGCTGTTGTGATGCATTCTTAAATGCATGAGTCAAACACAACTGTGACTGCACCCTCAAGATCATTTATAACCTTTACTTTACAATTTTACTCAGATTTTTTGCAGTTTTAGCGCCTATTACTCAGTGATGTTCAGTATAAATTTCCATGGTGCGGATGGGGACTCTCTTGGCAGACACTTCATGATCAATCTAGTTTTTTGAGCTGAAAATGTGGTCAGATTATCAGGGTACAGGGTTTATATACACTTTCATTTCCCTTCTGAACATTGTACTAGTATCGGACACATAGAAAGAGAGATGAGACAGATCAGAGATGAGATCCATCAGATGCATATTACACACAATGAAACTCTCCAGCTCTGCTACATCTCAGCTACACACTGTTAGATCTGATGTGGCTCACTCCCCCTTACCCCAGATAAAAAACTTATCTGCCTGCAGCTTACCAAATGATGTGTTGTTGTTTGCCGGCAGGAAGTCGGTTAATGTGAGCTTGTCCTGGAATGCAGGGGGGAGGGGCTAAAGGCAGAGATCAGAGAAGAGCTTCACAGCATCACACAGAAAAGCTGGATGGCTGCCAACCCTAAAGTCAGAAGATGCAGGATTGGATTCCAGGGGCAATTGAAAATGTGTACAGCAGGACCAGTATTTTTGTTAACAACAATTAATTAGAGAATGTGTTAATTTGTTATCCTGAGTACATTTTAAATACTTGTCTTCATGGGAATACTAATTTAACAATTTAATCTGTTGACATCAGAATCCTGGAGTAATTTGCACCTGAAAAGCTTAACATTTATTGAGGTTTTCAGACCATTTTAGGCAGTTTTCTGACCTGTCCAATAAGGTGGCATGACATCTGGACGTTTGTGCACTGGAAAATTCAGTCCCCAACTAATAGCTGGTCTAAAGTACGACGCCACAGTCCAAAACTCCTCCAGATACATCATCTAGCTTGATTTATCTGGCACAGAATAAAACGATTGTGGATTCTATCTCTCTTTGTTAAATCTCCCCCATTAGGTGGCAATCATCCTACGCTGGGGGTAACCCACTCCCTCCCCCCTGCATGCCAAATGATATATATGGTGAGCTGTGTGCGACAGGTCAGTTCCTTGCCCCACACCTCACCCACTCCATCAGGCACAACTCCTTTCGCGCCCCTACGAGCCCACTTGCCCCCAGTTATAATTCCTGAAAATAGCATTTCCCAATTTTTCACCAGTGATGGTTAATGAAACCAGTAATTTTCAAACATTTTCTAGACAAATTTCTAGATTTATCAAAGTGTATGAGGATGAATCAGCTGCGTGTGAAGTGTGATAAGTACTTTACTAACATAATTTTTAATGAGATTTGCTAAATTTTATTTTAAAAAAACAACATCCGTATTGAGTGTGTACTTGCCAAGCACAGACTGCTATTATCTGCAGACGCCGTCTGTGTAAAATTTGAAATGGTTTGAAGACTTTCCAAATGCACTTTATCTGCTCAGGATAATCTAAGAGAATTGGTATAATGAAGAGTCATAAGAGAAGGTGCTCCAGGGTTATTACATGGTTCATACAAGGAGTCATGAGGCGACATGTTATACAATTTGAACGACCAGCTTTTGGGATCCTTATAATAAAATACATAAAATTGATTAAAATGTATTTTATACACCCACAGTGACTCTCCTTGCACTGTATTTCTCCGATTTTCCTTCTTGTTATTTGTTTGTTGATTTCAATAATTGTAAAGTGCTTTAAAATAAATCTAACGCTGGATATCAATTTACATCTCTGCAAAAACCACGTGTTTTCATCTTGTCGTCATATACAATGTAACTATTGGTATGAAATGATGAGTGGTCTTAGCCCAGAATTACAATGTAGAGTAACTGGATGAACCATAAAGGAGATTCTTACTCCAGACATGGATTTGCTAAATAGCAAAATAAAGAAACCATCTGCCTTTTTTAATCCTCTAACCTGGGATTACACGATTCTGAAAATCAGAAGACAATGACCTAGAAATAAAGAGCACGTTTATGAGTTAATGTTTACAGAGTAAGACCAAGCACACAGCAATGTCATACGATTTGCTTATCGGCCTGGTCATTTTGCTAGTGGAACGGGGAATGACCGCTACTACAGAGGCGTGCGAAAGAGCTACTAATAAGGAAAAGACAAAAAGCTTTGATAGAACACCAAATAATAAGAAACATCTAAGAAAGCAGTTTTCTAGAGATGATATCAACCCAGTAAACAGAAAATTCTATCCTGTGTTAGGGTCAATGGGGCAAGCCATGGGCCCCATAAATTATCAAATTTCTAAGTAGTATTAAGTTTTTGACATACAAATTTATCCAGTCCAATGGACAGGTTGACCGGGGTACTGGAGGGGACATAATCGCTTTACATTGGAAAGATCCTATATTTCAAAATAGATAAAGGACATGCAAGATTATGTCTCTCCAGCACTGTGTGCCAGCGTATGATTAAACCTTGCCTCACTCACCACAATCGATATATCGGGAGGCTCTGGCCTCTGATAAATATGGTGTAGCATGGGTACAGGCCATGTCGCATGCTGGCCCACTCCACACCCCTCCTTGAAAAAGTGGCTTAATGGGGTTTTCCCACGAAAGAAAATTCACATTTCAATCCCCAAGTGATGTTAACCCAACAAAGATCATTTTAACCCCTTGCTTTAAAATGTTACTCAGTTGTATTGCTGTTTTAGCTCCTTTCACTCTCTAGGCTGGTCAGTGTAAAATCCCAGGGTAAGCAGACACATTATGACCCATCTAGTTATGTGGGGTGACAATGTGGTTACATTATTAGGGTAAGTGTGTAAAAAGACTTTCATTTAGCATCTGACAATGTACAAACACACTGACACATAGAGAGAGATGAGAGATTACACAGAGGCTGACAGACTTTTACAAAGTTACACTGTGAGCTCTGCTACATCTCACATATATGTGCCTGCCTCCCCCTTTCTCCGGATCACATATCTCCTTGTAGTTTGCAGTCCCTCTCGCTGCTCATGATCTCCTGGCAGGAAGTAATAAGTTAGCGTCTCTGAGCTCCGTGCAGGGGGCAGGGATACAGGCACACAGCAGAGAGAGAGCAATCTCATTTGCATGTTGTCACACAGAAATCCAGATGGCGGCCCGACCCAAAGACAGAAGTTACAGGGTTGTGTCAAGGGGCAACTGAAATTGAGTACACCAGGACTTAAAGAGACAGGTTGACTTATATCTGTGAAATGATGCATTTTTGTTAATAACAGTGAATTAGAGAATGTGTTATTTTTTATCCTGAGTACATATAAGAAACTTAACTTCATGAGAATATACCTTTAAAGAGAACCCGTCATGCAAAATAACCCCCCTAGACTAAATATATTTTCATAAACTGCCATTAGAGAGCATTGCCTCTATCCCTTCATTGTCCCTCTACATGCCTGTAAACCTAAGCAATGAGGTCCTAAAGCTGTATGCAAATGACCTGTGAAATGTCCAATGAAGCATTAGCATATTCAAGCTGTCCACTCTATTCATGAGTGGGAGGCACAGCCACACCCCCAGTGCTTGACTGACAGCCTGTATAATGATGTGAGGCTGTATAGTGATGTGCTTCCTGGTGCTGGTGGCCACACCCCCTGCCTGTGTGTGTGTTTAGGAGAGATACAACAGCTCCAGGCAGCCATTTTATAGCAGAACATGTCAGGTACTTGTGTAGCTGATGTCTGTGTCTCTGTATATTAGGAGGATGCAGCATGTCAGCAGATGACATACACACACTAGCCATGCTTTACTATACATTACACACAGACATGAGCAGGGGGAGGAGAGGGGAGGGGTAACAGGGGTGACATCACTGCCTCTGACCATGTGACCAGCCTCATTTACATGATAAAAAATAGATGATTTTATAATGATTAATGTATGAAATAACTAGATAAAGGCTGGGATGGGATCCTTGAGAGCTGCTCCAACAGGTAGTAGTGACAGGACAAGTGACACAGACCTGATGACAGGTGTCCTTTAAGGGGAAATAAATTGCAATTCCTGATCGGTTTACAGGAATTATGATTATTTCAGGGCTTGAGAGCCAGTAAATTGTACAAGCACTGATAAATATCTATCTTTATCGATACCACCAGTAATAACGTAAGCAAAGAAAGTTTTACAGGTGGATTATACCGATGCTAGACTCCTTGCATCAAGTATTATCCACTCTACTGTATAACCCTTTCTGTGTAAAATATAACATATGATGGAGATAGAGGTTAGATACTAAGATGCCCCACTATCACTTTAGCCTTTGATGCCAATATGCCCTGCCACATGTCATCATAAAGGTCTCTTATGTGTAACACCCATTTTGGTCATTTTATAGGTACATTTTGTAAATAGTAGCAATGTAAGGAGGTAATCCTCCCCAGTGTTTCCTTCACTGACCACCATGTCCACAACCAGATTATTCACAATTTCTTGTTTCGCTCTGGCAAAACACTGGACCAATATGGCAAAACTGAGCTGAAGGAATTCATAAGAACAAGCATGTGGTATAAAGGATTTCCTATTGCACGGTTTAAGCACTGAGTGATGGTCATAAGAATTCCTTTTTCCTTAGTATTGTATAGTCATCAATCTTAAGAAGATTTTTACTAAATCTTTTTCCCACTTTTTCATTAACGTTGTTGGCAACAGCCAGGATTCTTGTAATTACGTTTCTAAGGTCTGAACTTTCACTACAATCAAACTTGATCTTTGTATAAACCGGTTGTATTAAGGGTGCAGAAAAACTCAACTTCAGAGTTTGTGTTGGTAACTCATTCTAGGAGTGTTTATACCGCTAGCCAAAAATCCTCCCATTCACAATAAACAAGGATGAAATATATACATGTATAGGTAACTGAATCAAAAGTGCATTAACAACTTAATTCAGGATCTGGATACAGACCAAAGTAAAATGTATGCAAGTATGCCGGACTTTAAGACAAGGAGTCAGTAAGTGCTAAAGGAAATCTGCCAGCAGTAGCAAGGATTGCAAACGGAGCCCACTTACATGCTGGTGTGTGCACCCTCCAGCAGGATCCAATCTTCATTTAGCTTTTTATTACCTTGTTTATAAAAAAATAAGGCTTTACAATTATGCAAATGAGCCTGAGGGGCTCTTGGCTCCATTAACAGCTATTAAGCCCAGAGCCCTAATTTGCATAATTTTAATAACCATTTTGTTAATAAGGGCATAAAATACATGATCCTGGAGGTAGATGTCCTTTAAAGTGTCAGAAATCAGCGAACAATGTCCCCACTTTTCTATTTGGTTTGTGTTTAAATACAGTAAAATCTTAACCCCTTATCCCCAACTGACCTAATAGCAAGGCAACTTCCCACAAACGTCAGTACTACTATGTCTGCGGTATGGCACTGGCTGACAACCGTCCGTAAAGATAGAGGTATGTGCCCCAAAACACTACCAAAAAAAATACTTCTCCCATAATAATAAGCCCTCAACTAGGTTTGTCACCCAAAATAAGTAAATAAATAAATAAATAATACCTCTGAAATTTCCTCCAATTTAGGTTCTAGGTAAATCCAAAAAAAAAAAAAAAAAACAGCATATAAATGAGTGATTGACATAATCAGAGTGACCAGCCCAAAATAAATGCTAGAAAAATCAAACAAGAATTTATGATTATTTCCTCCAGCAGGTATTAAAATCATTGGGTTACCTTTTTTAAAATATTCATGGTGATCTTTCACTCCTGTCCACTCCCTGTACGAATATATAGATTGGGGGTCACTATATAAAAGTGTCAGGGCCTCATTAGAGGTGCTACCAGTGGGAAGAGAGGTCACAGCTACTAATAAGATTATCATTTGTCTAGCTCAGGGGTCAGGAACCTTTTTGGCTGAGAGAGCCATGAACGCCATATATTTTAAAATGTTATTCCATAAGAGCCGTACCACATGCATATGCCCCCCAGTAGATAGGTAGTCCCCGTGTCACGGGTGCCCTTGTGATCTACGTCTCGGATTGCTGGCACATCTGTGCCCCTCTCCATGGCAGCGGCCCTTTCCGAGCTCACTCAATTAAACACTTTCCGGCTCCCATCCCAGGCTGGCCAGCGCGCGTGCCCCGGTACTCACAGATTTAAAGGGCCAGTATGCCGCTAATTGGCGCTGCCCACTTCCCGCGTTCCTATAAAGACCAGTGGCTCCCAGCATTCCTCGACAGATCTTAGTGCTTCATGCCTATGAGGAAGCTTTCCACAGTGTTTCCTTCCCAAGTGTTGACCTCCTGTTGTGACCCCGGACCTGTTCCTGATTCTGTTCCTGAGCTGCCAGCCCTGACCTCTCGCTCCGTCCCGGACCACACATCATTGCCGCCTGCCTTGAACGTCTGCCTGTTCCTGACCACGAAACTGCCTAGTGATCCTGTACTTCAACCTTGGCTGCCACTGTCGAACCTGTGGAACAACCTGGTGGTACCACGCTGCAGCAAGACCATACTGCTTTGCAGCAGGCTCAGGTGAAGACTGGGTACCACTTGCATTCCGGTCCAAGGTGTCTGCTTACATCATCATCCGTGATGATCCAGGGGGTTCACTACTCCAAATCCTTACACCCACCACATGCCTCCCAATAGATAGGTAGTCCCAGCTCATAGCCACAGCACATGTCCCCCAAGTAAATAGGTAGGCACGGCACATGCCCCCAAGTTAATTGGTAGCCACCGCACATGCTTGCCAGAAGATAGGAAGTCACAGAACATGCCTACCAGTATATAGGTAGCCCCATCACTTACCAGCGCTCCCTGCAACCAGATCCTCAACGCTCTCACGCTCTTCTCTTTGACCCAGGCTTAGACAATGGCGGTGATAGCACCTGGGTCATATAAAGGACGTAGGCAGCGGTGACATCGCTGCCTGTGTCCAGTGATCAGTCTAAGAGACACACAGGAGCCATCACTATTAATTAAAGATCTGTCTGAGAGCCAGATGCAGCCAACAAAAGAGCCATATCTGGCTCCCGAGCCATAGGTTCCCTACCCCTGGTCTAGCTGATAGCTAAAGGTCTCAGGTTTCGGTGTGCTGCACCATTATGGCCGCTAACTCACATGCGAATGCCGCGGTCATGAGTGTATGTAGATCGGTTGGGAGCCTGGAAGAGGCTCCTAGGTCTGCCAGAGGCAGTATATTCACATAATGCAAGACAAATGTATTGCAATATATAAGTGATCATACGCACTAGCATGCCAGGCCTAAAATATTATAACAAAAATATATTTAAAGAATTATAAAAAGGCAAAAGTTCAAATCATTACCTTTTCTCTAAAATGCATATATAAATAAAATCAACAAAATTGTGAGAAATCCATGAGTGTCCAATCTATCATATTATAAAAATAATCATCCCACACAGTGAACGCTGTACTGGAGAAAAAAAAAATTAAAATTGACACTCTTGTCACCATAAAAAGTGATGTAAAAGTGGCACAGTTCTCAAAATGGTAAAAAAAAGAATATTTAAAGGGATATTCTCATCTGGGCACTGACATTTAATTTAACCCCTTCCCGACGACGCGTGCTGAGCCCTCTCCATAGCCGGTAAGTCTTTGCAGCAAAGGCTTACAATAGCACCGATCGCGGGTGTTTTCATGGCGATCGCCGCCGGCAGTGCTGCCGGAGGCTTCAAAAAGATGGCGCCACCATCTTGCCGCGGATCTTCGCTCCCCGATGACGTCACGGGAAGTGGTGATCCGTTGCCATGACAGCTTCGGACACCACGAAGGCCCGAAGCTGTCTCGTTTTAACCCATTCATTACAATGTGCTATCACAAAAATCCCCATATACTGCTATATTGCAGTATGGCAGTATATGGTAGGATCGATCAGACAACCTAGGGTTAAAGTACCCTAGGGAGTCTGAAAAATAGTAAAAGTAAAAAAAAAGTTAAAAAAAAAATTATAATAAAAAAACCTAAAAATTCAAATCACCCCCCTTTCCCTAGAACTGATATTAATAGTAATAAACAGTAAAAATCATAAACACATTAGGTATCGCCGCGTCCAAAAATGTCCGATCTATCAAAATATAATAACGGTTTTTCACTGCGTTTAACCCCGTAACAGAAAATAGCGTCCAAAGTAAAAAATGACATTTTTTTGCCATTTTGGAAAAAATATAAAAAAATTTATAAAAAATGATCAAAAGGTCGCACAGTCCTAAAAATTATAGCAATGAAAATGCCATCAAAAGTCGCAAAAAATGACACCACCCACAGCTCCATACACCAAAGTATGAAAAAGTTATTGCCTCCAGAAGATGACAAAATTAAAAAAAAAAATTTTGTACAGGAGGTTTTAATTTTTTTCAATGTATGAAAACATTATAAAACATATACAAATTTGGTATCCACGTAATCGTAGCAACCCAAAGAATAAAGTAGACATGTCATTTGGGGCACACAGTGAAAGCTGCAAAATCCAAGCCCACAAGAAAACGTTGCAAATGTTTTTTTTCACCATTTTCACTGCATTTGGAATTTTTTTCCCGCTTCCCAGTACGCGCCATGGAATATTAAATACCGTCACTACGAAGTGCAATTTGTTACCCAGAAAATAAGCCATAACAGAGCTCTTTATGTGGAAAAATAAAAAAGTTATAGATTTTTGAAGGTGGGGAGTGAAAAATGGAAGTGAAAAAAACTAAAAAAAGGCCAAGTCGTTAAGGGGTTAATTCATTTGAAATATACATACATTTTTTTTAAATTATGTCCAACTGAAGAAATGTATCTGTGTGAAGATAAATGTAGTCATACGAGATTTTTTGTCTTTGGATACTACCACCGCTGCTGAAGTGATTACACATAGAAACAAAATTGTTGTTACATATGAAATGGCTGCAAGTTACTGCATGCCCACATCGGACATGTGGTAATGAGCGCTGAATCCAGATGGTCAGGCAGGGCTTAATAGCGCATATGTGGCCACTACTGGCAGAGTGTGGGGGTGGTCATATCCAAGGACAGCTATCTTGGGACCATATAACTACGATAATACTTTTTTTTTTTACAATAACATGCATTTGAAGAAATATATATATGGTAGATGAATTAAATTAAATGTGAATGCCCAAATGGGAAGCCACTTTATGCCCATCCTGCAAAAAATGACACAAACAGCTCCTTACCCTGAAGTATGAAGTTACAGGTGGAATAGAGCGATGCAAAGTTTTGAATTTTTTTTTGTACTGGTTAAAGGTAACAAGAGACATAAGCAAGCTATAGATTTGCGATCGTATACACCGCAGAGTGAAAGTTGTAAAAGCATGGCACATAACAATATGGCGCAGCTGCTTTTTTTTTGCCAATTCCACCACATTTGGAATTCTTTTTTCAGCTTCCCAGTATATGACACATTAATTAAAAGGGAAACAGGGAAAGAAGGAAAGGTGTGAGTGTAATTAATACTTCACTTTTACTAGATCCTAATTAAAAATGGGGAACGTAACCCCTAACTGTTTGAGGGACTGTTAAGCAGTGTTTTCCGCGATAAAATTAAGTCACCACTGTAAAATACGTATATTCTCATGTTGGGACAAAAGGCTAAGCTAATATGTCCCCAAAAAATAATTTTAAGATATTTAATATTGTTAGCTTGCCAAGAGACATAAGCAAACTATAGATTTTTCATTGTATGGACCGCAGAATGAAAGTTGTAAAAGCACGGTACATTACAATATGGCGCAACTGCCAATTCCACCACTTTTAAAAAATTTTTCCAGTTTCCCAGTACATGACACAGAATATTAAATAGATCCACCAAGAACTACAATTCATCCCACAGATAACAAGCTCTCATGTGATTTTATAAAATAAAATTATGGAGTATAGTGAGGATAAAAGGAGGCACCTGGTCCTGAAGGGTTAAATTATTTACTTGACAGTTTTTCAGTATTCTCACTCTTCTAGTTTCTGTAGTGGGAGCCGCACAGTCACATATAGAGTATGATGTGCATTGTATTATTGCAGTGTAAAAGCAATAACACATTGGACATAGTAAAACCTGCACATTGTGCAGAGCTGCACAGACTCCACTTGTCTCTTATCTTGTATGTTGCTACGGCAGCTGTTGCCCTAAATCTGGCAGCTCCATGGCGGACAATGGAACAATGACATGACACAGTGTGAGGGGAGGAGGAGGAGGAGGGGAGCCATCTGTGTCCTGGGCCGCACTATTCCAGCCTTTACAGTAGGCGCGCGCCCCGGTGCCCGGCTACTACCTGCATTACAGTAATCACCTGGATGACGTAGTGCTGGAGTTACAGCAGCAGAGGCAGCAGCACGAGCCGGCCCGGGAGACCCCGGCACTAGGCTGCAGCCGCAGGTTCACCTCCCCCCGGAGCCAGCAGCACATTGTATGACGGGCATGCAGGGGCAATAACAGGATCCAGGCACTTGGAATGGCACTGACCGGGAAGAGACGGGGCAGCAGGGCACTAGGAGAGGGCACGGGGCTGCGATGCACACGGGTCTCCGGAGATGGACAGCTCCTCTAAACACATGAAGCCGCTGTCCCCCGCAGTTCTCAAAACTTGTTGATCGTCCTTGTAAGTTGTATGGAGTGTACCAGCCCGGAGCGGACATAGATATCCCCAGTGTGTGATCTGAACGCTCCCCGCCCCGACTACACAGGACACTTGGATGAAGTTTATGGGGGATATCAGCTTTACTGGAGATGTTAAGGAAGGAGTTACCTCTACCAGAGGGCTGGGAAGAAGCCAGGGATGTGGATGGAAAAGTATATTATATTGATCACACCAACAAGACCACCAGCTGGATAGACCCCCGAGACAGGTAAGAGGAAGCACTGGATTGAGAGGACTCCTCTGCCCTGGATCCTGGGAATGCTGTATCTCTAGGCACTGGTTCCCTCAGATCAAGACATGTAAACACCTGTCATCCCCCTGTACATCTGACCCTGCATGTATACAGACACCTGCCTACCACCCCATCCTCAGTATTCAGACACCTGCCCCCCCACGTATACTAACTATGTAGACACCTGCCCCCCACGTATACTAGCTATGTAGACACTTGCCCCCCCCCCACCACGTATACTAGCTATGTAGACACCTGCCCCCCACTTATACTAGCTATGTAGACACCTGTCCCTTTTTGAGCCTGCACATATGTACCTCTCTACCCTCTTCCACCTCCTTATCCAAGGTTTGTAAAACACTTTCCCCCTATGTTTTTAGACAACTTTGTCCTGATCCTAAATAAATAGAGAAATGTGTTCCCCTAATCTTGTATCTCTGGGCACCTGTACCCTCACTCCTGTATGAATGTAGACATCTCTATGAGTTTATATGTAAATTTAGACTCCTGTACATATAGAGACAGGTTGTCCTAATAAATGCTGGACTGGGGTTCCTTAGGCTCACCAGAGAAAATTACTATGGGGGCCAACTTTTATTCTTATCCCCAGGAAATGGACTCTAGCAGCCTCCAAATTTGGTTGTTTCCTGGGTTTTGCAGGGGTTTATTGTTGGGTTGAACCAGGACCCACCGGAGGATTGTCTGGTACTCTGGTGGGCCAGTCCGACACTGGGTCTAATACAGCTCTGGCGAGTTAGGTTACAGTGTTGGGGTTCATTCATACGGCCGTTTGGGGGGACGTACATTAGGCGGCCCAGCAATATGGCAATGGCCGTCCGACGGTGGTATACTGGGAAAAGATAGAGCCGCTGTTTCTTATAGAGGGGTCACCTCCTCCTACTCCTCCTCCTCCTCTCCAGCGCACGGCGGGCATGCCGCCTGTGAGTGCACCCTTATGTTGTATACTCCTGGAAGCTTTTGAACCCATTGTCACGGATTCTACCATGTCCACATGTAT
Source organism: Engystomops pustulosus (assembly GCF_040894005.1). Classification (NCBI taxonomy): domain Eukaryota; kingdom Metazoa; phylum Chordata; class Amphibia; order Anura; family Leptodactylidae; genus Engystomops; species Engystomops pustulosus. The sequence goes on along the minus strand of NC_092414.1, from coordinate 54,289,711 downwards.
GTAAGATCCCATCCCCCTGATACTATTACAGCTCTGGTGTGCTACTGTAACCTAGCACCTTGTCATTAATATTCTATTGATTTCCTAAGGTTATTACACTTATAGTCATTGATTCTGCAGTGTTTTGTACCTATATGACCATGTTTTGGTTACAAATGATATAGTGTACTTTAGTAATAAGATAAGCCATTCTTGTGACCGCTTTATTCCATATGGTGTCCAGTATATTACTACAAAGAGCAGTATTGGGTAGTCTTAGGGGCACATGTATCGTTGTTTTTTCTGCTGCCTCTATTCAAAGTTATCTGCTGTCTGCTCGCTTGTGTGTGGTTATGTATCTTAGTCTGAGATACGCAAGAATGCGTTTTTTTTTTTTTGTGGTGTGTGTTTGTTATTTTTTTGCAACATTTTAAAGATGATTTTAAAATATGTATGGAAGCAAGTATGGATCTGTTTCTACTTCGATTTACACCTAAAAAGTCTCTAATTTGCTAAAAAATTGGAGGTTAAGGAGGTGCAAAACATCTGACTTGTAAAGATACATTAGGAACAGACTCACGGACAGGCGAACTTCTTAAGACCTTGGTGTTGGCACAAATTTTTATTTTTTTAATGGTGCAGAAAGTTTGCAAAAAGAAAAAAAATGTCATAATAAAGTTACTTGTCCTGCATAAAGTAACAACTGGTAGAGGGGTTTGGTCCTAGTTGCTGCAAACTTGAGAACCAGTTGCATAGAATGTGAAGTATTCTGAAAGCGCCGAGTCCAACCCACAATAATTCGTTACATACCTTCAATATCAAGTAATGGTCATCAATATATTTATCAGTAATGACACATTGTATGTATAAAGATAGAACCAATTGATTACATATAGCCCCGCTAATCCTTCAGGGTCCTTATACAGGCGGTCACCTACTTAAGAACACTCGACTTATATACGACCCCTAGTTACAAACGGACCTCTGGATATTGATAATTTATTGTACTTTAGCCCTAGGCTACAATAAACATCTATAACAGTTATCACAGGTGTCTGTAATGAAGATTTATTGTTAATCCTGGTTCTTATGACAACCCAACATTTTTAAAATCCAATTGTCAAAGAGACCAAAAAAATTTGTCTGGATCTACAATTATAAGGTATACGGTTCCGACTTACATACAAATTCAACTTAGGAACAAATCTACAGACCCTATCTTGTATGTAACCCGGGGACTGCCTGTTCATGTGTTATTTCTATCCATGTTTGTAGAAGTGACAGCAATGACCAAATACTACATCAAGTTGAATGCAAAGACACTCATTTTAAGCATATGTATAAAGTCTCTAATTTTGCTGACCCATAAGTAATTTTAGTATTTTTTACTTAAAATGTTTCCTTTGTCGTACTATTTTCCTGGCTTCACAATATGTAGGGCTGCTTATAAAAAGGTTGTAATATATATTACCTCTTTCATTCCCCATTTTCCCCTCTGGCAATATCCCTACAGGAACATGTATAGCCTGCGGCCACATTACTTTATGCGGCTTTCTGGTGTTAACAGCAGCAAATATCCAATATCAGGGGTTGGACAAACTGTGTTGGTGCCCGGGGCATCTCTTCTGTATACGTCTGATAGTTGTCAGAATGACATTTACTGGTGTCCTGTCACATTGGAGCAAAGCTCTTATTGTCTCTCAGCACCTACAGCATAAGCAACAAAAACTTTTACATTTCTTGTTCAGTAATGTTAGTAATCTCTTTGTACTGGCATCCAGTATGGCCACCTACCTACACCTACTCTGGCCCTGCTGGATTAGTCATTTTATTATATCCCGATAGGTGATGGTTTATCGCTTGAAAACGCAAATGAACGTCAATTCAATTCTGTGTTCCTGTGACTATGACAGAGAATGGAGGCATAAAGACGACTCTTTTGGTCTCCACTGGCAAAATGGAAGTCCATTGTTACTTTCCTGTTGCAGCTTACTAGGCCACAGCTTACTGTGCACTTTCTTCAAGAGCTCAGTTTGGATCTTACAGTATGTACACTCCCACTCCTCCTCTGCGATGCCATGGTATAAAAGATAAAAGAGGAACCTACCGTACATACTCGAGTATAAGCCGAGGTACCCAATTTTAACACAAAAAACTGGGAAAACCTATTGACTCAAGTATAAGCCGAGCGCGGGAAATGTATTGGTCACAGCCTCCCAGCATGTAGCCTGCCAGCCCCCTGTAGTATACAGCCTGCCAGCCCCCTGTAGTATACAGCCTGCCAGCCCCCTGTAGTATACAGCCTGCCAGCCCCCTGTAGTATACAGCCTGCCAGCCCCCTGTAGTATACAGCCTGCCAGCCCCCTGTAGTATACAGCCTGCCAGCCCCCTGTAGTATACAGCCTGCCAGCCCCCTGTAGTATACAGCCTGCCTCCGATGCCACCTCAGGTCCTTTTGTTCTCTTCCGCTCCTCTTCGGGACGTTCAGCTTCTTTTTGGGTCTTCATGCTCGGCCGGCACACAAAGTTACATCAGCCGCTTGCCAACGTAATCTTTTGTGAGCCTCCATCATCGAGAGGGGATCCGAAGTGGAGCAGAACTTCCCGAACAGGAGCGGAAGAACCCGAAGAGGATTCAAAGGACCCGAGGTGGCACTGGAGCATCGGACGCAGAAGAGGACCTACAGGGAACGTCGGAAAGGTGAGTACAGTGTTAATTTTATTTTTAAAAGACTCGAGTATAAGTAGAGATAGGGTTTTTCAGCACAAATTTTGTACTGAAAAACTCGGTTTATACTTGAGTATATATAGTAATTTATCTCGGCACTGCTAGAATGACCAGGAAAACAGGACTCTGGAGGTAGATTCCTGGGGGCACATTTATTATTGTTTTGATTTGGCTTTTTTTTCCCCATTTCTGTTTTTGCGCCATTTTGTGGCATGTGCACTTTTGTGATTTGTTTTTCTGCTAATACACAAAGCAGGTTATGTATCTTTATTCAGGGCATTTGTGTTTATTTTATTTTGCATTTTATGGGTATTTGACTTGTTTCATTTATCTTAGAAGTTCTTATATCAGGCATTTTTGTCTGTTTTTTCTCTCTTTTTTATTTAAAGGAAATCTACCCTTTGCTTTTATACATTATGAACCAAAACATACCTTGAGAATGTTGTAGCTACATTGATGCAGGACCATATCTTGTTTAATCACTGAATTGAGTGCTTTTGCTAAAAAAAAAAAACAGTATAAAATTATGAGGCTCTGTCCCTCTTGTGGCTGCCCTGGCGCTTCTCCTCTTTTGCTAATTATGCACTGCTTCAGAGAACGCTGTATTCATGGTGTTGTCCCTGACAGGCAGAAGTAATCAATCGCTGCACCATCCCCCAGTTGCTGTGTATGAGTCATCCAGCTCAGGAAGCTCTGTACAATGCGTTTATGAATGGCAGATTTCATGTGCGGCTACTCCACACCCCAGTAGCCTCTTTGACCCTCCTAGCAGATGTCTTCGGCGCGCAGCTGCAAGGAGCTGTCCACCCTCATCCGCGAAGCCTGCCATCTGCGCAGAACTGCAGGCTTCAGAGCAGTGACCGCACAGACGCGGGCCTGCTGTTCTGCCCATGCGTGGACGAGGGCACGCTGCTACGTGGATCTGGTAGAGGAGTCAAAGAGGATACTGGGGCGTGGAGTAGCCACGCCGTGTAGCCTCAGCGCCGGCTACTCCACGCCCCAGTAGCCTCTTTAGAAAATCTGCATATTAGGGAAATTAAAGTTATTAAAAGATTGCGGGGATGTGAGGATTAGCCCTTAAAAGGGCTATCTTCACGTCCTATAGATGTACATACCACTCAATCTACCTTTATAGGTAGATCCGTGGTGGTAGGTTTCCTTTAAGACTAGTCTCCATCAGTTCCTGTATTCTTTCCTCTGCCCCTCAGCTGAATAAAAGGCATCTTCATGGTTTTACTGTACGTATTAGTGATACTACATGATGTTACAGGTTTGACCATTCATGGAGCAGGGAAAGGTATTACAGTTTTGTCCTAGTTAAACTCTGTTTAAGTGATATGACAGTGATGGCCTTTGATTAATCTCTATAGTGTAAAATCAGAATACAAGCGGTCCCCTACTTAAGGACACCCGACTTACAGACAACCCATAGTTACAGGCAGACCCCTCTGACCTTTGGTGAAGCTTTCTGAATGCTTTACTATATTCCCAGACTGCAATAATCAGTTGTAATGTGTCGGTAATGAAGATTTATTGATAATCCTTGGTCCCATTACAGCAAAAAATGTTTAAACTCCAATTGTCACTGGGGCCAAAAAATTTTTTGTCTGGATCTACAATTATAAAATATACAGTTTCGACTTACATAAAAATTCAACTTAAGAACAAACCTCCGGACCCCATCTTGTACGTAACCCCGGGAATGCCTGTACTCCGATAAGAAATAACCAGTAAATACTTGGTGGCATGACATGAGCCATTATTACTTGGACTTTAAAGAAGTTTATTTGGGACTAGGAAAACAGGACTACTTATCCCTAATAACTATATTATCCCTGTTGATGAGGCTCTGAGTCACAATAATGAAACTAAGCTGCAGTACCAAACACATCCAGTAGACAGGTGTGGTGCAGTTTCTGCAGAAAACCCTCATTATTAGTAGATCGTTTCTGGTCTGATTCAAGTGCAGAAGCAGCAATGACCGAGAGAATGTAAAATGCATGCTGCCCCTTAGTTTTTATACTACTATCCCTAGGCATAACAGTAGGTATATAGGTTTATATCCCTGATGTATGGATTCTAACTTGTGAATGACTGCATGCGCTGTACATATTATGTCAGCAGTTTAACCATCCGTGTGCTGCAGTGTTCTAAATGGTTAACAATAGATAGACTAATATTAATAGCATTCTTTGTATTGTTGCACATTTTAAGAATTTTCTAAGTAGAATAGGAAGGCTGTGTACCTGCATATTAGAGCTGTAGTATCTTACTGGCCTGACAATAGACCTTATCAGTATTCATGTGGCAGGATCTGACTTCTTTCAGTCTGCTATGTGCAAAGAATCAGAGGCACTAAGCAGAGTTCATAGGGCAGCATTACATAGTCACATAGTACATCCGGCAGTATGGAATAACACGCAGGTTACTGAAACACAACAGTAAAAGATTTTCTTACTGCAGTAACAATCAGTTGCCTGAATATGCAGCATTAGGCCTCCCTGCTTTTGAATGCGTGTTAAAGGAAATCTACCATCAGAATGATGGATTATATCAGGATCTTCTCTTTTTTTTTTAACTTCTTATGCCCCGATTTTTAAGAAAATATGCTTTAAAAAATATGCAAATAAGCCTGAGGGGCTCCAGGCTCCATTAACTTCTATGGAGCATGAAGCCCCCTTAGGTTCATTTTGAAGCCTTTTTTCTTAAAAACAAAGGCATAAAAAGCTTAAAGAGGGATCCTAACAAAGGGGGCACATACCAGCATGTAAGTCTACTCCGTTTATAATCCATAATCCTGATGGTAGATGTCCTTTAACCATTGCTTCAACCAGTAGCCCAAATCCTTAAGTATTTCTATGGACTAACACATTACCGTTCTTCCAACGGCCCTGTGTATGAGCCAACAGCCCAAGCTAAAAAACTCATAACAGGTCCTATTCAGTCTTTCTTCCCATCATCGGTGTCCAAGCGGACCCCTACAATACATAGGTTGCAGTCATCAGATCAGAGGTCTGTGGTTTTAAGGCCCATAAAAAGCACACTTTCTTTTCTGGTTCTGTTCCAAGCTTATTTTATTTTGGAAATGAAAGCATACTGTGCTGATTTGCCATTTAGTAGGGAGCCATGTGTCTCTGGTGAGAACATATCTATACAGATGAGGGCCCACATGTACTTGCACCACAACAGCCAGAGGACTCTTGGCACCAATCAGTTCAGGCAAATATACAACGGATTTGTGCCAAATGCAGATTTGTGCACCTTACTGAACGTTGTGGTTTTGTCCTGTCCTGTCAGACATTTTCTTAACCATCGGGGCACATTAAATAACAACAGTGCAACCTGCACCAAATTAAGTTTGCCTTTGTAAAGTGCAGGTTCGCCAGATTCAGGATTTCTGACGCCTGTTCTTCATGAATCTGGTGCCCCCTGCACAGCTCCGACAGAGTGCACCTTTAACATTCGGTCAGACTTTGCACCAGAACGTCCCCTAATTTGGTGACACAAATGTGGCACAACTACTTCTTTAAAAGAACGTGCAAAGTCCAACAGAAAACTGGCGCACGGCCCTTACTAAATTTTCCCCAATATGTTTTCTGTTACAGGGTCAAAAGTATGGCAATTAGGAGTTGTCCAGTTTTCAAGGCTGCACACAGACGTGGGCAAAAATCTGATGTTAACGTCTACTCTCACAGCCGATATTCTTCAGCCTGGCATCCATTTTTCACAGATCCTCATAAACCATAATCTAAGAGTGATCTTGGAAAATCGGTTCTACACATCTCTACTTTGGTTCGGTCGCAGTATACATTAAAATGATGGCCTTGGGAAATTATCCATTAAAAAACATTTATGCATTTAGTGCAGCCACGTGCTGCCTGTTATAAAAATGGACAACACATAGGCCCAGATATGGTGCAGTGTGTGTAGTTTTAGCACTTTCATGTGAACATGGACAAAAAAAACTTTATATAAATATCCTTTTCTCTCTCTCATCTACACACGTATATATATATATTTCTGGACCAGAGACTCTCACTATTGCGTGCATTTGAGTGTGCCTCAGAATTTTGGTGAAAGTGACTGGTCTTTATGTGACTATATCAACATTAGCAAATGTGAGCTAGTACCCGTAAACATGGAGTCCAGTGGAGCATGCCAATTATATCCAAGGATCTGTTGTACAGAATCTGTTGAGTGTACTCCATGGTACTGCCCACTCAGTAAGTGTTTCGCATACATTAAGAGAAGAACAAATGCAAGTATAAAATCTGGAACAGTTGTAGAAAGAACCCTGTCAGTGAGGGCTCACAATCTATATGGGAGGGTAGATGGAGACACGAGGTGAGGGAGCACTGTTGTAGGCAATTCTAAACAGATGCATTTTAGGTTCCAGCACCAATGTTTGGAAGGTGGGGGACAGTATGAAACATTTTAGTAGAGAGTATGGTGGGTGTACGGAGAAGTCCTGGAGAAGGTTGTGAGAATAGCCAATAGTAATAGAACAAAACATCGGTTCTTGGGAGGATCAGAGATTACAGTAAATGTGGGATGGTATTGGCTGAGGAGTCCAGAGATATATTGGGGGGACAGGTTGTGGATGGCTTTGTAAGCAAATATTAGAAGCAACAAGAGAAATGGATTAGGTGGGAAGCAGAGTTAGAAATGCAGGAGCATTAGTTACCTGGAAGACCACAAAGAAAAATATTGCCCTAGTCCAAGTGGGTGATAATGAGGTCACTGACACGTAATAGAGGAATGATAAGATCTAAGCAATGCGAGGGCCGAAATGTGGAGCTTAATTGACAGACTCAAAGATAACCCCAAGACAGTGGGGGAGAGTGTGGAGTAATACATTGTGATCATTAGGTCTGATGGAAGGCATGCTTTTGGTGGACAAAATATTTAATGTTTTTTATATGGAATGGCATGTGGAGTAAATTTAGGGACCTTGCTTGAGGCCCTCTTATAGAATAGGGCTTTGAGAAAACAAAAATGCAATTTTGATATTTTAAAAGGTCTAATAGATAAGGGTCTTGCAAAGGACATCCTCATCTATGGGTTCATAACTCTTTATGAGGATTTCATCATCAGATAACCAGCATTTGTAAAAAGAGGAATGCAGTCAGTCAAATGGTAACCTTCTCATTGAAGGATCTATTTTCTGATCCTAGGGCAGTAGTGCTGGTGAACCCATGTGCCAGGGGTGGCATGTTCCTGGAACAGAGTTTGTCTGACAGAACTCAAGGAAAATGCAAATATGTTTTCCAAGGTGTTAATTGGAAAACAATACCTCCTTTTGCTACTTGGCAATCTCTCCTTAAGGAGAACGCCTACTGTCTGACAGAATTTAGGGCATCCTCCTGCAGTCCCAGGTATCCCAGGACGTGCCCCCTGGGTCTGCAGGAAGGGCGCAGACAGGGTCAGATTATCATTGGAGCTCCTGCTCCAGGCCCAACGATTCTTCCTGTTCAGGGAGCTTTGGAGGAAAGAAACAATGATAATCCGAATTTCCCCTTCTTCCTCTTCTTCTATCGTCGAAAAATTTGTGTAAGAGCAGGGAACAATAAGTTACAGATTAAATAGCTGCAAATAATATTAAAAGTAGAGTTCAAGTCCGCACAGCTTTGTGGAGGGGAGGGGGGGTGCAAAGCCCTCAAAGGTCCTGGCTTGGTGTTTACGCAGCTACAAACTGGAAGAAGCGAGCAGCACTCCAGAGATAGAATTCAAAAGTTGGTGATCTTTATTGAGGCAAGTGGCAACGTTTCGGTGTTGGACACCTTGTTCAAGGCTTGAAAAAGGTGTCCAACACCGAAACGTTGCCACTTGCCTCAATAAAGATCACCAACTTTTGAATTCTACCTCTGGAGTGCTGCTCGCTTCTTCCAATTTGCAAATAACATTAGCTATATTGCCACTAAAAATTTTTTTTTCCTAAAACAAAAATACTTTTGCCATGAATTTTATAATATACAAAGCACACGTTGCATTGCTGAACAATTTATGGGCAATTTGTAGCAGAATTTGGTAAGTAATATATTGGATGGTAGTATACAATTTTGTTTGTGAATATATCAAATTTTGTAAACTTTTTGCATCATCATTTACATGGCACTTTTTGTATAGTGAGAATTTATTACGGTATGTTGTTATTGTTGTACTGTTCTTGTGCACATTGCACATGTTTTAACCAGTATGTAAAGCAGCTTGTTTAATATTTTCTACACGTCAGAATTAAGCATCTGCTTTTTAGGTCTGAGGTGTTTACTATTATACGGTGTACAGAAAGAGAACTTTGTTAGTTGAATATGTGTAAAAGGGAAAGGCAAGCTTAGTTTATTGCTTGCCACTTCAGCCATAAATACTGTACTATCATATTGTTATTTTTACTGACACGGTTATGTAGTCAGCAAAGTATGGAATTGTAACTTCATTTTTTATTATTGTGAATGCACCACGCCTGACTGCATTTGTTAAAACCATATCACTATGAAATAGATATAATACAAAGTATTAATGTACGTGTACAAGGGACATATACAGTATATGGCATCTATCATACAGAAAATCCTGGACAAGTACAGTAGTAAAGTGGATTTAAACCATTGTCCGGATGCACATGATCCCATCCCACTGTCTGCATAGATTACACAGGGGGTGGGGGGGGGGGGGAAGAGTCCTTGCATCAAAAAGACTCCCTATTTGCTTGCTGGGCCGCAGCTTTGGTACTGTAAGAACTGCTAGAGTACTGGCACTGCATAGTCCTTGTTTCATATTTCTGTATGATGCAGGGACTCCCATCCACTGTACTGTTTTCTGTCTCTGCGATCTTACCAGCATGCAGGTCCGATTCCACATACTGTGCACGTTCACGTGCGGCTGGCCTTACTATGGATTTACTTGTAGGGTGCACACAAAACCTGCAACCAACATGAACAATTTTGTGCAGTACTCGACATCAGCAATTTACCATAATAGCAAATCCACAGCACGGACAAAGCCATCATGTGATCATGTCTTAGTAGAACAGAAGTTGAATTTGCCTTTATGAAAGCTAGCGGTAGCATTGCAGTTCTTTATTTCTTGGTGGCACGCTGCCCGAGGAATGTGTTGGGCTGATAAATGGTTAACCAACTTGTTTTCTTTTTTATGGTCTGGATGAATGATTAGTCCAGCTCTGCTAAAGGATCTGTGCATTCTTGGCATAGTCTACAATGGTACGTGTACTTGTTGACCACAGGTTCAGTCTGCTGGGGGTATGGAATGAAATTCAGTGCGTTACCCACAGCGTTATGGTGGAAATGAGGCAAAAGTAATAAGTCATGTCAGCTTCTTTCCATCCGATGCTGATTCACAGGAAACAATGATTTTACTAAAGAAAAGGTATCTTGTTCCTCTTTCTAAAAATATCAATGCTTGACAACAAGAAATGGTGTCCTGTCCGCCCCATTCAGACTGTGGTGAGGCTTTCCAAATTGTTGCAATACACTGAATTATTCTATTGAAAAGGGTAATCAAACAACCATATGCCATATACATCAAGAACATGTCCACTGCAAAACCAAAATGCCATGTAACCTCATAGACATAACTTATCACAGCTGCCCCTATACAATTATATTCACAATTACCGTATTTTCCGGGCCATTAGGCGCACCGGAATATAAGGCGCAACAGTCCGATGCGCCTTATATATGTAATAATTCCATATATAAGGCGCATCGGACTATAAGGCGCAGTGTCGGGGGCGTGACGGAGGTCAGGGGGCGGAGCGGAGACCCGACGGGACGCGACGCCGAGAAGAGACGCGGAACGCGGGGAAGGTGAGGGGGAGGTGGAGAATGGAATACTTACATAGATCCCCGCTACCGGAGACAGCAGATCTCCAGCGGGAACTGCAGACCACGCGGCAGAAGTTGTTCGTGCCGCGTGGTCTGCAGTTCCCGCTGGAGATCTGCTGTCTCCGGTAGCGGGGACCTATGTAAGTAGGGTCCGCTGCCCTCATATAGGGCGCACCGGACTATAAGGCGCACTTTGGATTTCCAAGGAAATCCAAGGCTTTTAAGTGCGCCTTATAGTCCGGAAAATACGGTAGCATATCCACTATTGTGGCTGGGAAATCTAGAGAGTATCCTTCCTGAAAAAAAGATTATTTGCCTGAGGGTGAAGACACACATGGCGTTTTTGGGCCGTTTTTGCTAAGTGCGTTTTCAGATCGTAAAAACCGCATGCGTTAAAAAACGCATCAGTTTTTTGAAAACGCATGCGGTTTTGTCTGTTTTCCGAAATAGCGCAATGAAAAACTGACAAAAACGCATGCGTTTTTAACGATCTGAAAACGCACTTAGTAAAAACGTCCCAAAAACGCCATGTGTGTCTTCACCCTTAGGCCGTGGTCACACGTACCGCTAGGCGTCCTTCATAACGCGACGCTAGCGCCCCGGGTGGAGGTCCTCGGCCCGAACGCACCTGCGTTTCCAGGGAAACGCATGCGATTGTTAAGCCGATCGCATGTGTTTCTCTGGAAACGCATGTGCGTTCGGGCCGAGGACCTCCCCCTGTGCGCTAGCGTCGCGTTATGAACGGACAAAGCCGCGCCTACCGGGGCAAAAAGCGGACAAAGCCGCGCCTACCGGGGCAAAAAGCAGACAAAGCCGCGCCTACCGGGGCAAAAAGCAGACAAAGCCGCGCCTACCGGGGCAAAAAGCAGACAAAGCCGCGCCTACCGGGGCAAAAAGCAGACAAAGCCGCGCCTACCGGGGCAAAAAGCAGACAAAGCCGCGCCTACCGGGGCAAAAAGCAGACAAAGCCGCGCCTACCGGGGCAAAAAGCAGACAAAGCCGCGCCTACCGGGGCAAAAAGCAGACAAAGCCGCGCCTACCGGGGCAAAAAGCAGACAAAGCCGCGCCTACCGGGGCAAAAAGCAGACAAAGCCGCGCCTACCGGGGCAAAAAGCAGACAAAGCCGCGCCTACCGGGGCAAAAAGCAGACAAAGCCGCGCCTACCGGGGCAAAAAGCAGACAAAGCCGCGCCTACCGGGGCAAAAAGCAGACAAAGCCGCGCCTACCGGGGCAAAAAGCAGACAAAGCCGCGCCTACCGGGGCAAAAAGCAGACAAAGCCGCGCCTACCGGGGCAAAAAGCAGACAAAGCCGCGCCTACCGGGGCAAAAAGCAGACAAAGCCGCGCCTACCGGGGCAAAAAGCAGACAAAGCCGCGCCTACCGGGGCAAAAAGCAGACAAAGCCGCGCCTACCGGGGCAAAAAGCAGACAAAGCCGCGCCTACCGGGGCAAAAAGCAGACAAAGCCGCGCCTACCGGGGCAAAAAGCAGACAAAGCCGCGCCTACCGGGGCAAAAAGCAGACAAAGCCGCGCCTACCGGGGCAAAAAGCAGACAAAGCCGCGCCTACCGGGGCAAAAAGCAGACAAAGCCGCGCCTACCGGGGCAAAAAGCAGACAAAGCCGCGCCTACCGGGGCAAAAAGCAGACAAAGCCGCGCCTACCGGGGCAAAAAGCAGACAAAGCCGCGCCTACCGGGGCAAAAAGCAGACAAAGCCGCGCCTACCGGGGCAAAAGCGTTTGCAAAGGCTGGTGACACATGTGGCGTTTGGAACCCGTTTTTGGCCCGTTTTAAAGCAGTCCGTTCAAAAATGCATGCGTTTTTTGAAAACGCATGTGTTTTTGTCTGTTTTTCCAAATTATCTTCATTAAAATCACTCAAAAAAACGCATGCATTTTCAAAAAATGCGGTTGCATTTTTTTAACGGACTGCTTAAAAACGGGTTCAAAACACGCCTTTGGCCGCATTTACATGTGTTAACAATGGGTTAACACGTGATAACTTGTGTTTTGTAAACAAATGTTAACAGTAATGTGATTATGCAAATCACCTCTACTCAGCTGTTGTAATGCGTTCCAAACAAAATGAAAACGCGGGTCAAAATGCAACTTGTGAACGCGCCCTCAAGAGTGTTATGAATTACAACTTGGCCCGTTTTTAAGCAATTTTTTTTTAAAACGCATCAGTTTTTGTCAGGTTTGGCCAATTATCTAAATGCAAACTGGTCAAAAATGGATGCATTTAAAAAAAAACTGCTTGAAAACCTGCCTAAAATGCGTTCAAAACGCCATGTGTGGCATCACCCTTGGCGGCTGTGTTAACTGATTCAAACCAGCCAGACGCATTGTAAACAGGCGAAAAAAATATAGTTTTTAAACTCAAATAAAAACTGCACCGTGGCACCGCACTATTACTGTAGATTCTACACACATTTGTGTCCACCACTTACTGCCACAATTACTAAGTCCGCGTTTATAGCGTAAAGACAACGCACAGAGCTTGGGGCCCCGGGCCGATTGCATACACATTTCCAGGGAGGCAAAATGGATCACACGTGTCTTGAGCTACGTTAAGACAAATACAATTCTTTGGCATTCATGTTAAACAGCAGCCACACAAGCCGTAAGTGAACAGAGTTTTAACACAAAACAATAAACTACAGTTTGAGCCATGTGAACCTTCCCTAGATTTGGACTTCCCAATTCTGTATTTGTACTTCCCAAACAACAACATATTCAAAGCAGAATTGACTTTGCACTAAGAAATAAATAATAAGTAATGCACAGATACCTGGTGTCCTACACAGCATGGGAAACACAGCAAACAGCTTCTTGGGAGTAATCATCCAATAACCAGGTGGACAAGGCCAAACCACTCTGGGCCTCAACGGGTGCTTAACTCTTTCATCACCTGGAAGGCCCCATTCACATGTAGCGTTTGAATAGCATTTTCAAAATGCTGCGGTGAGGAGCTTGACCCCATCAAAACATACTGGTAGGTTGATTAGATTGTGAGCCCCATGGGGACAGGGACTGATTTGGCAAAAACACTGTGTAGCGCCGTGTTATCTGTGTGCGCTACATGCTTTCGATAACGATCACCAGGAGTATAGAAAAGCAAGAATATACATTTCCATTATACATCTCCATTCCATTGTTTACATGCAAAACACGTGCTACTAGATACCGTTCACATGCTCTTCTGTTGACACACATATGCCCTCTGGACAAGCCCCTCCCCATTCCCAAACGCAAGTCAAACACAACATGTGAACGCAGCCTTAATTTTTTTTTTTAATTTACAGTGGAAATACTAAGTCCACCATTAATTCTTGTATATTGTAAACTTTGTAACTATATACATTGCATTCATCACTCAAAAAGGCCAGATACATAGAAACAGCGGGATTGTCGTTAATGATGGGATCTTCTATTTCATGTCTGCTTCAGATTTTAGACGCATCCTTTCTGCGAAGCTCATTATACTGATGCCATGCTGTGTGATGAGCCGGAGCTGAGCATTTCATTATATAACCAATGACTTTCTATAGAACTTCTTTTGTCGGTGTAAACTAGTAAACAGTGTCTATCACTGACCATGCACATTGCCTACGTATTCAGGTTCGGCAATTTTGTTTACATACATTTTTTTGAAACTAAGACATCAAAAAGTGTCATTTGCGTTTATCATGTCTCAGGATGGATTTACAGAAGATATTTTCTAGGTTTTTCAAAATGGCAGAAAGAAAGTTTTTCACAAAAATGTTTTTTTAAAAAAAAGTTTCATTGCTTTGACCTATGGTGACAACAGAATTTGTAGAAAAAAGGAGGCATTTGAACATGGACTTGCCTAAAGTGCTTCAACCTGCTGGATCCTCTTAAGGAAAGTTCTTATTTTAAAAACAGAAGAATGAAATGAAAAAATCATCCATTTTGACTCAATATGTGTAAAGTAACGTAGTTCTTTCTGTCACTTGCAGAGTTGCTTTTTTTATTAATATGTGACACTTCAGCAATTTTTTCCACTTCAAAAAATACTGCACTGTACATCTCACACACTGGTCTCTGCAATTTTAATTGGGCAGTCTTGGTAAATGGTGGGCATTCTGGTAGCCTCTTGGTGAGTTTCTACTGACTTGTACAATAGTTGGTTGCCTTAAGCTTATACACTGTAAGGCCGTGATCACAGATACCGCTAGGCGTCCGTTCATAACGAGACACTAGTGCGTAGGGGGTGGTAGGTGGCCCGATCGCACATGTGTTTCTCTGGAAACGCATGTGTGTTTGGGCCGAGGACCGCCCCCTGAACGGACGCCTAGCGGTACATGTGACCACGTCCTTAGCAATCTAAGGCCGGTTTCCCACGTGACGTTTTTGGTGCGTTTTTAAACGCATCCAAACTGCAAGTGGGAGGGGTTTTTTCCAAGACCCCTCACACTTGTATTTAAGATGTGTTTAAAAACGTGACAAAAACGGCACATGGGAAACCGGCCTCAATGTTGGTGTCTGATTAGAAAAGAGGTCGGCTTGGGCCGATCGCATATCCGTTTCCAGAGAAACGCATGTGATTTGGTAAACGATCGCATGTGTTTCCCGAGAAACGCATATGCAATCACCCCAAGCCCGCCCCCTTTTGGACATGAAATACGGATATTTTTTTTTTCTTTCTTTTTCAGTTGCATCCATGTGGTATCTGTTTTCAGGGACACTCAGTAAAGGTGTATTCCTATTGTGTCAAATTAATGTTATTGTTTGTATTATAAAAAATTGTACAATTTTCCCATATGCTTTCTATATAAATTCTGCATAGTTTTCTAGATCTCTGCTTGCTGTCATTCTATAGAAAGTTTCCAGGTGCAAGGCTCATTAGTATCATAGAGAGTAATCCGAGCCACATCATAGAGTGTTATATAACGAGCCTTGTGTGACCATGATCAGATTTCTGACCACTGGAAATAAGCAATAAAGCTTTCTATAGAAGGACAGCAAGCAGAGATCTATTAAACTGTGAGGAAATGATATGGAAAGTATATTGAAAAATTGTATAACTTTTCATTATCCAAACAATAACATTTATTTGATGAAATGAGGACGCCCCTTCAACTTTAACAATACAAAATGAGGAGTCTCCTGGCAGCAAGAATAAAACTTCATATTTTATTAAATTCTGTTAAAGTGGCATGCCCATCCAAATAGAATAATGTCTCTGATGTGCTTTGGAGGTGAAGTAGCTCTTGGTGTTGGCTAGGAGTGCTGACCTGACGGCTGAAACTAATCACCAACGTTAATCTATGTGGTCAGACAAGCCATTTTAATTGAATTTAACCTCTTAACGCTCAGCGTCCGATATATCGGACGCTGAGCGCAGTGACTTAGCGCTCAGCGTCCGATATATCGGACGCTGAGCTGATGCCGGTTCAGCTCAAGATCTGAGCCGAACCGGCATCGGGAAACACGGGGTGCCGGCTGTGACTGATAGCCGGCACCCCAGTGTAACACCCGCGATCGGAGTTGTCTCCGATCGCGGGTGCTTAACCCGTTAAATGCCGCGGTCAGCGCGACCGCGGCATCTAACATGTATCTGGGGGATCTTTCCCCCACGATCGGCCCCCCCGAACCGTTTTCGGGGTGCGCCGATCGTTGCTATAGTAACTCTGGGGTCCGATCTGGACCCCAGAGTTACCTGCAAGAATTGCCAGTAAGATGGCGTCTGTGACGTCATCTTACTGGCACAGTGCCAGCCTATGCAAGTGTATAGGCTAACACTGATAATACTCTGCAATACATGAGTATTGCAGAATATTATCATGAAGAAGCAATCAGATGATTGCTTCTTCATGTCCCATGGTATAAAAGTGAAAAAGTAAAAAAAAAAGTTATTCAATAAAAAAATAAAGTCATAAATCACTAAAAATGCCCCAAACCCCCAAAACATATAAAGAGACATATAACTCAAAAAAAAGTCTAAATCATAACACAAACCCCACATATATAGTATCACCGCGTCCGTAACAACCCGTAGAATAAAAGTAAATCATTATTGAACCCGCACGATAAACGCCGTAAAAAAAAACTGTTATAAACCCTCCAAAAATTATGATTTTTACCTTTTCAATCCCACAAAAAATGCTATAAAATGTGATCAAAAAACCATATGTACTGCGACATGATACTGGTGCAATGTACAACATGTCCCGCAAAAAACAAGCCATCAACCAGCTCCGTAGCCAAAAAAGTAACAAAGTTATGCTACTTGGAAGACGGCAATACATAAATGATAGATTTTTCCCCACATTAGGGTTTTGTTTGACAAATTTAGTAAAACGTAAGAAAATATATTCATGTCTGGTATCCCCGTAATCGTATCAACCCATAGAATAAAGATAACATGATTATTAGTCTATACGGTGAACACCAAAAAAAAAAAGAAGTAAAAAATCCAGTACAGAATTGATGCTTTTCTACTCCTGTCCTCAAAAAACGTTCCTAAATTTTCAACAATAGGTGATACAAACCCCAAAATGGTAACATTGGAAAAAGCATCTCATCCCGCAAAAAAAATGGCATCACATGGCCCCAATAACAAAAAAGCGAAAATTTTATAGCCTTCAAAAGGGGCCAATGAGGAAACTAAAATCCTGGCAGCTGCAGGGCGCTCCTTCCCTTCTGCACCTCGCTGTGCCCCCATAAAACAAGTCACAGCCACATGTGGGGGGTCTTTGTACTCAGGAGAAATTGCAGAACAAATTGTATGGTGGGTTTTCTCTTTTTATCTTTTGGAAATGTGTAAATTTTAGGGCTAAATGAACGTATAAGGGAACAATATGACCATTCTAAATTTCACCTCCATTTTGATTCAATTACTATGAAGATCTCAAGGGGTTAACAATCTTCGTAAAAGCGGTTTCTGATAGCTTGAGGGGTGCAGATTTGAAATTGGGTTGGTTATATGGGGGGTTTTGATGCTAAATATGTAAAATTTCATTCCAAACTGTATTTATCCCCAAAATAGTCAATTCTGAAAATCCGGAAAAGCGCTATTCTATTTGCAAGCCGCGTGCCATCAAAATAAATTATCCAGACATTTCAGAAATTATGAAAATGTAAAGTAGACAAATGGGAAATGTTATTCAGCAACTTATTTAGGTGGTAAATCTATCTGCCTGAAAACGCGGTGATTTTGAATTTCGAAAATGGCAAATTTTTCCAAAAATTTATCATATTTTCTTTTTTTTTGTAAATAAATGCAAAACTTATCTGCCAAAATTTACCACTAAAATGAAGTACAACATGTGGGGAAAAAACAATCTCAGAATCGCTTTGATAAGTAACAGTGTTCAAAAGTTATAACCGTATAAAGAGACGCAAGTCAGAATCCAAAAAATCGGGCTGAGCCTTAAGCTACAAAATGGCTGCGTCCTTAAGGGGTTAATAAAACAAAAGGTTTTAATCACGGTACTAAGAGAATCATTGTTTTGTAGTGGAATTACTTCCTGTGGTCCAAGTGGGCTCCTCCCACAGTCCAGCACAGGCCCTTCCCTTTGCTATGAGTCACTGCTGTAGCAGACTTCTGTTTAAATACTACAGCAGATACTAGTGGGTTTGTGGACCACAGTGTTCCAGGTTCAGCTACAATCCTGGAATATGAATACATCTTTTACCGTTCTGCTGCTATTAACAATCAATCCAGTAGAATGGTTACGTTTTGCATACGCAAATGTTATTAGCTATTTAATTGGGCAAATCTCTCTTTAGCTGATCCATTGCATTTTGAAACACATGTGTTGAAGGCCACGTGTCTATGCACCCTCATGTGTCTGCTTGCTGTGGTCTCTTCATTTCAATGATCCCAACAACCACTTGAAAGATGCGCCAGATTTATCAGTTAGTAAATATTGGACATCATAAATCAAGTAAAACTGACAATAAAAAGGTACATGACAATAAATTCTTCCAGGTATTTTTTATTAGGGTACAGTCACAAGTACAATGCTAGCACAGGGGACCACATGCGTGCCTCAGAACACCCCCATTGCGCTAGCGGTAAACACAACGCTAGCGGTCCGTGTGACCGTCCCCTTATAATTTTTTGTAGTAACAGGATGGTTGTGCTTTTCCTAGCCTTATGTTCGCATAATCAGTATTGAACATTATGGGACGCTTGTCAATAGAATAAAACATTTCTGCAGTATTTTGTAGCCAGCAATGAATGCTGGGAGCTGGATTTACAGGCCTGTCCACAAGGAGACAAATGACTGGCTATGGAATACAATCATTTTTTTTTTTTGGCCTAGAGAAATGTCCCCACCTATGTAATCACATAATAATGAGTGGTGTCTTCTATTAAGACATGCCAGGTCTCGTATTCAGAGAACTTTCCTGTTGTGGTTCTTGGTTCATGAAAATACAGAAGAATCAGATTTCAAGGGCTGCATCTCCATAACACAAAAAGACATATATTTATGTAATAATAGTGATCTGCTAGAGATGGGATGGTGGCTGCACATGGCACACCTTGCAACGCAGCAACAATTTATTCTCATTGTCTGCACCACAATACTGCAGCATGAACAAAGTACACCAAAAGAATGGTGCACACTTCCCGAGCAGTGCAGGGGGCCCCCTGCACACTCCACTGGCAAACTGCATATAGTACAGACTGCACTGGTTATGATAAATGTGGCCCATTGAATACAATAGGACAAAGTGTAATGTGAGAAAGGGGCCTCTTCTATTTCAGGGAGTCCTTGTAAGTGATTTACAGATCTTTAACCCTTACAGGACTCGGACCATTAACATAGTGTACTCACTCAGCCACCATGCCACCCTATTGTTATCTGCGGGACAAATTGTGCTTTCTAGTGGCGCCATTTAACATTCCATGTAATGGACTGGAAAGCTTTATATAAATTACAAGTGCGGTGAAATTGACAAAAAAAACTCATTTGCAGCATTTTCTTTGGCGCTCTATTTTTATGGCTTTCATTGTGCACGCCAAATAATAATAATTCTTTATTTATTTGGCGCATACAGATAATACAGCGCTGTACAGAGCTTGCCAAATCAGTCCCTATCTCCAATGGGGCTCATAAACTAATGAACGTACCAGTAGGTTTTGGAGTGTGGGAGGAAACCAAAGGACACCCACGCAAACACGGACAGGACATACAAACTCTTTGCAGATGTTGACCCAGTTCCCCAGCGCTGCAAGGCTGTAATGCTAACCACTAAGGCATGGAGCAACCTTATCTCGCAGTTCCCGGTTGGGCTAGTACACGCCCCACTAGCCCCTGCCATTAATTTACATAATACTAAAATAAAGTTTTAAACAAGTTAGGTTAGGTTCCATGATTATTAATCTACTTCTGATGGTAGATTCCTCACAGTAGGTTTCCTTTAAACTTTTGCAGTTAGAGGAGGGTATCAGCGGTGTAATACGTTTTGGTGCACGAAAGGGTTAAAGGCATACTGTCATTCACTGAGTAGTACCACCCACTGGACTCTTTATCAAGGATAAAATTATAATGAAAACAGGTCTTCTTCTACCTACATCTCAGGATGTATTTAAAGAAAATGGAGGAAAACAGTTATGTCAGTTTTCTTTTTTAAAATGTCTCAAAATTGTCTGTGACTTTTTGCTACTTTTTGACTAGCGACTTCACTTAAGTTAACTTTCTCCAGATTTATCATGTGACTGCAGATGTGATAGTCAAATTTATGAAGTGTAACTTTTCTAAGAGTCTCAAATTTGGACACAATCCTACTCCAGTGGTGTAGGGAAAACCTAGGAACTAGTTGTGCCAAACTTGGAACCTCTGTGCGACTTTTTAACTGTGAAACGCTTATTAATACTGTAAAACGCGGATGTACAAAAGACTATCATAGAGGGGTAGACTTATCATTAGATATATAGACAGCATCACCTTTGTACACAGCCAGCCCCCCCCCCTGTATACAGCCAGTTACCCCCTTATGAAGCCAGCCACTCCTCTATATACAGCCAGCCACCCCCCCTGTATACAGCCAGCCCCTCCCCCATATACAGCCAGCCAGACCCTCCCCTCTGTACAGCCAGCCACCCCCTGTATACAGCCCATCACCTCCCCTGTATACAGCCAGCCATCTCCCCACCGTATACAGCCAGCCAGCCCCTCCCCTGTATACAGCCAGCCCCCCCCCTTATACAGCCATTCTGCCCCACTGTATACAGCCAGTCCCTCCCTTGTATAGAGCCAGCCCCTCCTGTATACAGCCAGCCCCCCAGTAAATACAACGATCATCAAAAAAGCAACATCTGGCTCGCAAGCTATATTTTCCCGACCCCTGATTTATATACTGTCCATTAAAGACAATGGTGCCCATTATATTTTGTTATAGCTAAAAGCAGTTATTTACTATCCAGGGCAATGCTAAGAGAGGGAGAAATGTTCACTTTTTTTTTTTCTATTTTTAAACCCACATAATATGTTCAGTGAATTACTTTCTTTGTTTTTTATATGGAATTTATAGTTAGCTAGATATAATTGTTCCCTTCATACTAGTTACATGTTTGATTCTGGTAAATTACCTTAGAAACAGACACACAAGATTAGTTTGAAAATTGGCCATAGATGTAGCAGGACCTGCCGACAGGCCAAGGTTTATGAGGCCTGGCACACAGTCCTGTCTGAAGCGTGGTTTCTCCCAGAGATAAAGAGCGCCAGAGTTGTCTGGAAGCTGCTTATCTTTCACAGGTCTATTAACATAGTATTCACATTCAGTTGAGCCATACATCAATGATAATGGGAAAGATGCATATGATATATGATGTATGTTACCAGCTTGAAGGGGTATTCCCTAAAATTATTCATACACATCACTTTACCGTATTGATCAGAAAAGAAGTAGGTCCCCGAGAAGGGAACCAATGCTTATTCCATAAGGCACTCTGTTGTAGATCAATTTGCAAATAATCTTTATTAAGAAAACACTGATTGGCAGTTCATATATACCGTATATACTTGAGTATAAGCCGACCCAAGTATAAGCCGAGGCCACTAATTTTACAACAAAAAATTGGTATAACCTATATTTTTTTACTCAAGTATAAGCCGAGTTAGGGTTTTCAGCACATTTTTTTGTGCTGAAAAACTAGGCTTATACTCGAGTATATATGGTATTAATGTTTTGGTCACAAAACCCTCCTCAGAAACTGTGGGGTAGATATAGGATGGAAGTATTTATCAGTATTGAAAATACAGGACATATGAAAACAAAATAATGTAATACACTTGCATTTAAAGATCATCAAAACACAGAACATATGTAAGGACAACAAGAAGCAGAAGTTGTGTATATGAGAGAATATTCATAATCCATCAGGATCCGGGTAACTAGGACAATTAATATTAAGCTATCTACTGTAAAACAAATGCTGAGGCTACAGAAGAAGATAAGAGACATGGTAAGACATGGAAATAACAAGTGTCACCTGGGAACAAAATACATTGGGGCTTATTTACTAAGGGTCCGCGGATCGCATTTCCGTCGGGTTTTCCGACGTTTTCGGGGATCGCGCTGCTGGGGCGGGTATTTAGCAGGCGATTGTGTCGCATGTGATCGGATTTTGGTACAATTGCTTTGGATTCATGCGACACAAATCGGGGGATGGGGGGGGGGCATGCTGTGGACCGATCTGACGGATTCGGACAAACTGCAGGATTTAACTTGAGAATTGTGTTGCAAGCCATGCACTTACATACACCGGGAGGAAGATGGTGAACTCCGGCGGACCTGATCGGGGAAGCGACACATTCAGTCGGACACACGATCTTATTGAATTGGAACTCCTACGGACCGGGTAGGTAAATGTGCCCCATTATATCCATAACATAATGGTAATCTATTTGAGAAAATAGTAAACGCTAATTAATGAATGGGCCAACGTATAGCATCTCAATTGAGGAGTCACAACAAACTCACCCGGATTGCTTGTGGGTAGAAGGAAGAAAAAAGGTTAGATGTCCCAGAAAGGGATGATTCAGCGTCTCATGTATTGCGGTAAACAGACCACATTTCCTTTCATATGTCCTGTATTTTCAATACTGATAAAGTCTTCCATTGTATATCTACCCCACAGTTTCTGAGGAAGGTCTTCTGAAACGATAATGTATGTGGACTGCCAATCAGTGTTTTCTCAATCAAGAATATTTGCAAATTGATCTACAACAGAGAACTGAGTTTATACCAGTACAATGAAGGGATATTCCCATCTCAGGCATTGATAGAAAATGTACAGGATATACCATGTATGATAAGTGTGGGTGCCACCCCTGGGATCCTCATCCATTTTTCGAACATCGACCACAGAGAAGAAATCGACTTCTATCAGACAAGAAATATATACCATAAATGTCTAAAATGGAAAAGTCCTTTTGGTTGTTTCACTGTGTTCCCTAGCACAGTACAGGCAGTCCCCTACTTAAGAACACTCGACTTACATGCGACCCCTAGTTACAAATGGACCTCTGGATATTGGTAACTTATTGTGCTTTAGTCCTAGGCTACAATAACCAGCTGTAACAGTTATCACAGGCGTCTGTAATGAAGCTTTATTGTTAATCCTGATTCTTATGACAACCCAACATTTTTAAAATCCAATTGTCACAGAGACCAAAAAAGTTCTGGCTGGGATTACAATGATAAAATATACAGTTCCGACTTACATACAAATTCAACTTAAGAACAAACCTACAGACCCTATCTTGTATGTAACCCGGGGACTGCCTGTACTGCACACATACATGTGACTGTCTGCTTCTGACATCTAGTAGAGGTTGCTCCCAAGATTCAGTGAATGGCATAGCAGGACGGGGATGCTTCCTGAAGTTCATCTAAGGGACTACCGGAAATAGCCAACCAAAGCCCTTTGACTATTTTCAGCACTGCAGAATAAGGAAAAACGATACACACATGCATGTGAGATGCATTAGGTATATGCCGTTCCTACCCTTTATATAGGTACAACAAACACCAAATAGTGTAGTAGAAGTTGAGACACAACTCCTGTAGACATTTATGAATTAGTCCCCAAAAATGGATCAGATAGATCAATTGTAGGAGTGTTCAGAAGTGAAAGGACAAACTCATCACAATAAGGTGACGGTGGATTTAATTAAAAGAAGCAGACAACGTCTTTCTACGCTGTAATGTTGTCTTCTTCAGGTCAAATATCCTTCTGATGATGAACCATTATAATGAAGTCTGAGTAGTAGTTCATTAATCAGGAGTAATTAGGAGTAGGATATTGTAATAATTTATGAAGAACTGCCATCCAGGCTCCATTATACTGGTTCATCTGACATGAAGAAGACAAGACTCTGAAGTAGAAACACATTGGACTACATTTACTATTAGAGAGGCAAACAGGACTTCATGTGTTTTGCTTCACTAATGTGCAGACTGTGCCAGATGTATGAAGACAGGCGCTCAGTCTTCAATGATCTGGTGCACCCTACACAGGCAAAACGCGTGTAAACTGAAAGCACCAGGTTCGTTCTAGTGCACTCAGTTTAATGGGCATGCACCACAATTATGTTGGACTTCCCGACATAAATGTGCCGGCCGGTGTGAATGCGCAGTGGAACGCCTCTTTAGGTGCAGAGTATTGTATAGGGGCGCATATAGTGCTGCCGAGTCACAATATTGGTGGAAACACTACAGAAATTCATGAGCAAGCGGTTTGTAGGTATTTATGTGCAAACTGCACCAGAAAACGGGCGCTGACCAGTTAAGAAATGTGGGCTATGATGTGGGTATGATCATCCTCTCATACTGAGGCAGCGCCATTCTGAACATCCAACTTTCCAGACCATCTACAATATTGAATAAGTAGTGCAGAATGGCGCATGTTTGACCGATTGCTCCATTCATTTGGGGGACCGGTAGCAGATCTTTATGTGAAGTGTGCTGTGCGGATATTATCAGAATAGGAAGCTAAATTCACTTGAGCATAGGCACTGTAGTAGTTAGCCGTGAACGGAGCGCTGTGACCCAGGTTACAGGTTATATGAAGGCTACTGACGTAGATCTCCACGACAAAGCCCTTAATAATTCAGTATACACTGGTGGGATATTTTATTACTCACTGTTTGTATAAGGCAGTAGTTCACATGAAAACAACATCCTTCCCCGTACAGGGAAATACTCGGAGCCATTCTGGCGCAAAAGTATTTGATAAAGTATTAGTTTATCAAACTTTACAGATTAGAATATCTTTTTGAGACACATTGAACAGAATATAAATAAATGGCTACTTTCTGCCAAATACTGCATCACATTAATGTGTGTCCAACATCTATGCCCAATGGTTGGTTTGGTTGATCACTTATAACATTTGGTTTGCTTTATATTTTATATCATTGTTTTAGACTAAAGGCCCAGACTTCTAGGAACCCAATAGGGCTCATGAAAAACTATCCCTAGCCCTCTCCCATTAATGGCAATGTCAAAATCATTGAGGTAGAAGAACATACTGATAAGAGCTGCCACGCTGTAACACAGTGGTCTGATCGCTTGCCATATCGCTTGCCATATCTTGCAGCAGTCTTGACACATTCATGAGTGGGACGTCCAGGGGGCAGGGACTGCAGCATCAAGCCTGGCACATGCTGTACTCACCGCAGGCATCTAGCGTGCGGGGGGCGTAGACAGGAAATAGGGGAGTGCCTGGACGGCCCCCTCATGAATACACCGCACCGCTGCAAGATATAGACGGTGATCAGACCGCTGAATGCCAAAGCCTGGCAGTGCTTTATCGCCATGTTCTGCTACCTCAATGATTTTGAGAGTGGCATTAATAGCAGAGGACTAGGGACAGTTTTTCATTAGTATGTAAAGCTAGTCTTGTTTTTTTAGCTGACAGGTTCCCTTTAATATGCCCTCATGAGCAGTATCTCCCTGAACTTCTTTGTCCAATGAAAGAACACAGAATAATACTTTAGTATTGGCTTCTTTTTATTTGTAATATCATTTTTTTTGTTTTGTGGGATCTATTTAATTTGTTTCCTTTCATCTCGGATGATTTGCTGTTGACCATTTTCAGTCACCTTATTCAGGATCCAGACTGCTTCACTGCCCATAGCAACCAATTCCAGCCCAAAGTATAATTTTCCATTTCTGTTTAAAAAATGAAAGTTGAACTCTGGTTGCTATGGTACAAGGACACTTTTTCTATGACACGAATATGTTACATAAGGTTACACTGGAGGAAATACTGCACTAATATCTCACTGATACATGTAAAAGCTTCTCTTGGTTGTGCTTCATACGTCTCCGAGAATTACTTCTAGAAATAATATAATGCTGAGCTCATAGGATGAGGAGGATGACAATGAGATGCTCCTTTAAAGATTCCTTATGTAATAATAATAATCATCATATTCTGCAACACTTTACAAATCATAGGGCACATACACAAAAAATATATTATATCAAAGACTACAAACAGTCATAAGGAACAATGGGAATGAGGGCCCTGCTCACAAGAGCTTACAGTCTATGAATTGGATCTTCTCAATAACAAAGTGATAGCAACACAATATATAATGTTTAGATGCATAAACATATAGTAAATGTAAGTCCGAAGTGTAATGTGATCTAATCTGTATTACATAAAATACAAAGTGAATCCAGGTAAATTATACCGATAATAACCAACAATGATCTGTTGTTGTTTACAGGCTTTGTATGGAATGGTTGTGTCTGAATTGTCTTGGTGACCCACTTTAAGGTGTAATCAAAGTCTTCAGTGACCATCTGGAGAGAGTGTAGCTATCAGCCCTGTACTATTTTTAGTAAAGCCACATGTATCTGCCACAAATGCTGGAGGAAAATAGTACCAGAATGTTGTTTTTTTTCTGTCTGTTTTTAAACCTAAATATAAATGCCAAGTTGGCACGCAAAATCGGTGATGTTTGGTGCAAATTCTTATTAAGTTCTACTTGAAAAGGTATGGAGGGGAGAATCGGGGCCTCTACTTTAATCATAAATATTGATATTACCATATTTTTCGGACTATAAGGCGCACAAAAAATCCTTTGATTTTCTCAGAAATCAAAGGTGCGCCTTATAGTCCAGTGCGCCTTATATATGAACCATACTTACAGACAACAGCTGCCTTGAACTGTGCACAGGTCTGCCACCTGCTGGTCATTCATCCTTATAATCAGGTGCGCCTTATAATCCTGTACACCTTATAGTCCAAAAAATACTTTACATCAAGTTGTAAACTGAAGCTTATTTTACGCATTTGGGATTGAAAATAAGACTGTAAAGATTTAACCAACTTTTGCTACAATTACATGGGTCAAGGGATTGGGGGCCTGAACAGCATATACAGTGCTGCCCAGGCAAGATGAGGCTTGTGGTTCTATTCTCAGTGGGGTTTTATGCATTAGGAGATTCCACTATTAAAGTTCTGTTTCCTCCAAGTGTTGGTGGCTGGGGTCTTTTGCTTAGAAGTCTGATGGAGAGGCAAGTGTGCTTTAACAGACAGTGACAAGAAGAAAAGTTTAGCTAATAGAGGCATTTCCTTAAATGTTCCATCACCTTTTGGTCTTCCTAAGATGTACTGTATGGTACTTTGCCAATATTTTCTGGTATGTTTAAAGGGAACCTGTCACCAACAATGTCATTTTTAGCTGGTGACAGTTTCCAATAGCCCTTGCAATGATGAATTTAAAAATGCTTGTGTCGGCATTCTGAATAGTTTCAGTACTTTATAAAAGTATATTAGATATTACCTCACTCATTGCCAACGCTATCCAATGAGTCACCAGGGGTGGGGTTTCTCCAAAGGTCCAAGTCCCCACGACGGGGACTACATTGGCATTACACAACGCTCGCTAGTCCCCTGCCCCACATCCACCCTGACGATCCTCGACTCGCTGGACAGTTAAGAAGTGTATGTATTATTGACTTAAAATGTGAACCCTTAGCAAGTTTGGAATGGGATTTCTATACATGGAGAAATGTATACTGTGTGTTGGTGGTTTCTACAACGGTAGGTAGTTTTTATTTTGTGCGTCATCCGAGTTTAGAAGCAGAAATCTCACGCTCGTGTCTTATTTTCATCTTGTACCAGGGGATTCCTTGATCTTTCCATTCAGTTTATAGCTCATTAACCAGGGAATTAGTCTTTTCCCTGTAGTGAATACTAAATAAAGCTCCTTTCATCTAGTAGCAATGTTTTTGTGAATGGCAAATACTGATTTACAATAACATTTCTTAATCCCCAATCTAGATTATATACTGGGTGTAACGCCTGCACTTGTAGTAGCCGCATACAACATATTGAACCTCTTTTTCTACCTCCAAACTCCAAGCACCTGACATTTACCTTAAGAGCAAAAGTATTGGAATTAACTTTGCTTGGCTCATAACTACTTGTATGTTGTAAGAATATAAGTCCTGACATACAGGTGCAAGAAAAAGTGAGTGGACCCTATTGGACTGCAAACAAGACTGAATCTTATTTATACACTTA
Source organism: Engystomops pustulosus (assembly GCF_040894005.1). Classification (NCBI taxonomy): domain Eukaryota; kingdom Metazoa; phylum Chordata; class Amphibia; order Anura; family Leptodactylidae; genus Engystomops; species Engystomops pustulosus. The sequence continues at coordinate 54,261,644 of NC_092414.1, read as the reverse complement.
TTTGTATCCCTCTAGCAGTAAGACAAGTGGGTGTTAGTAGATGGAGGTGGGTTCCTTCTGATGCAGTGTTTGGACATTATACATTGTCATTGGCAGCATGTTCTATTGTCTGCATCTTATGACATATTAAAAGTCACCAAGCTCTTCAGTAGCCTATAGGACTACCAAGGTATATCGATGGAGACTAAGGCGACTCCAAATTTTACCCAATTAAACAACTAGCCTCCTCAGATAGGGTATAAAATGACTTTTCTAGAATTCTCTATTTTATGTAGAAATGAGCAGAGAAGAGTCATATTTTGCTTGAGGGGGAGTGTCGCTTCAGGTTCTATAGTACCTAAAAACATTCTGTTGGTGTCTGGTGTCATCTTTCAGATCGCATTGGATTTGTGGATTTGTATCTCACAGAATCACAAACCAGATCTTATGAAACATGAGATTCTTATCTTTAACCCCTTTAACCCCATTTTCGATGTTTTTTTTTTTTTTTTGCGTTTCCATATTTCAAGTTCTGCACCAGTACTTGTCTCGGGTGTGTGATGCATAATGCAGCCAACACCCACCATGTTTGAAGATGGCTCAGCCTATGAGCGTCCTTAATGCATTACGGTGTGTACATGTAAGTTGTAATGCGTTAAGGGGTATATATATATATATATATATATATATATATATATATATATATCTGAAGTAACACTTCCCAAGCAGACTCTGAACCTGACTCATTTCAGGCAAAATCTGACTCTTTCCTCAAAATTTTCACTTTATAGGCCAACATTTCACATAGAAGTGGGAATTCTAAAAAGTAGATTTCATACTCTACCTTAGGGTGCTTGTAGTTTAATAGAGTAAAAACTGGAAAAGCCCATGTGACTTCACAGTCTTGTGTAGTAATGCTTGATCTACACATACTGTAAGGAAGGTTGCAGCCGTACATAATAGATGGCAATGGCCGTACATAATCCCCAATAGATGGCAATGGCCGCACAAAGCAATACGGTGCTGCACCTGCTCTGTATACGGGGAAAAAATAGGACATGTCTTTTCCTGTAGCATGGCCTGTACGCCGTGCATTTCGATGGAGAAGGGAGGGGTCACCCCTCTATGGGGTCACCATGGTGCCGGACACATGCCCGCCTGACTGTAGCTTTGCGGGCATACGTTTGTGTAAGTCTTAAGAAGTTGGTGTTTACTTTGGCTGCTGAGATCTTTGTTATATTTCTCAGCAAGTTAATGAGGAGTCCCAGCTTAGTGGCACTTCTGCATAGGCAACCAAGTAATAAGGTCCTGCTGTGCAACCCCGAGCAGATATTTTAGGCTGAGGCTACCTACGGTTTGGGCCATAAACGATGGACACAGTGAACATACCTTCCGTTGTCTGTATTTTTTATTACCTATCTCTAGGATAAGTCATCGATATCATTTAGGTCACTTTATGCAAATCAATCCTAGAACTTCAGCATTTACGTAAATTTTTCTTTGAAAGTTTCAAACCATCTGATTTCTGCATAGCACAATAGACCATCAATAAGGATGCAAAACACCAGGTTCTGGTTACCGATCGTGTGCATTTCCATGGAAACACGTATGTGATCGGCCCGGACCCCAGGAATTTCATTGTGTTTGTAAGCGCAATGCAAACGCCATGTGGGGCCGCACCCTGAGTCAGAGTTCTGTTCCAGTTCTTTCCAATGTAGAGAAGGATAGCACCCGTGCGAGAAAATTGTTTGTGTGCAACTGACCTTATCCCCTCTCCGATTACTCGCCACATATACCTGTGCCAATAAGTATGGCAGAAACCCAAGACTCAGCTTCATTTATCTGCCATAAGTTCCAAAATACTGTTTTTTTTCTCTTTTGAACATATCTGAAGGTAACATTCCTTTTGGTCATCTGTTAAGTTTTATATCTGGTAAATAAAACCTCTTTATGCAGATCCCCCAATTTTTCCCAGGAATTTGGTCTTTCAACGAGGTTCACTACTCATAGGGAGGCATTTTCCATATAAAGAGTCTTCCGGAGAGGTTGTACTTGTAGAGAGCAAGGCATAGGAGTTATTCCTGTATTTTTGTGATTATTGAAGCACTTGGCAAGGAATTTTGATCTCTTTCATCTTCACCAGCTGTCAGCGTATGATGGCATCATTTTTTGGAACAGTCGGTAGTGTTCTTGTGCTTGGCAGGCCCAGGTTGCTGATCCGACACCTTTATTTGCTGATATAGCATCTTCTGAAATTAAGCAACAGGGAGTAAGATTCGGAATCTATAATGCTACATGATCATGTACACACGATGTGAACACATGACTGGTATAAAAAACTATACCAAAATTAAATGATGAAAAAAAGTGTTCATGAACTACAAAACGTCAACACTAGCCAACAATGGCTTTTAGTGCATTGATCACATTAAAACAAATCTGCATTGTAAACTTTTTTAAAATATGCATCCCATTAAAGTGATCTGGGATAGACCGCACAGTGTTGCAGAATACATTAATTTAAAAGATCAAGGATGGTAAGGATTGTCTTGCACACTGACACACAGGTATGTGCCCCCTCTGGCAGGATGGATCCACTTTTCTTTAGCTTCGTATGCACCTCTTTTGAAGAATAAAAGTTTTTTTTAACTATGCAAATGAGCCTTAGGGGCTCCAGGCTCTATTAAACCTATGGAGCAGAAGCCCCTCAGACTCATTTGCATAATTTTTTAATCCATTTTTTTGTGTAAAAAGCAGGGAATAAGAAGCTAAAAGAAGAGCAGATCTTGCAAGAGTGGCACATACCTGAATGTCGGTGTGCTTGGTTTACAATACTTCATTCTGGTGGTAGATGCCCTTTAAGCCAGTATACTGGTCAATATACTCTATGCTGACTACTGGGTAAGGAAAATGCAAATAAGTTTTCAGAGTGGGAAAAGGCAGCTACCTCTACATCAATGTCTTGACTTACAGGACGCCTAGTGACATAATGTGCCAAGCCAGTACATATCTTCCAAAAGTAATAGACACCCAACCATAGACTAGGCTATTTCAATGTCATTGATTCTTGTCAGTAGTACAGTACAGCATGACCCTTTACACTCCATACACCTGAAAAGGCAGTCTCCATAGGGAGAATGAATCCCTTCCTGATCTACGTCTATGGCCTCTTAGCTAGCTAAACCATCTCATTAAAGTGAAAAGATGCAATGACATAGAAACAGCTGTATGGAAAAGCCTTTCTGGTTTGGCTATTATCCCACAATATGTCACTAGGCTTCTAGTAAGTCTGATTTTATTTCAAACCTTATTGATTTTAACTCATCCATCCTGGTAACATATTGCTTACTCAGAATCCCCAACATAGCATGCATGGTTTTTAAGGCCCCTTTCACATAAATACATAAAAACGGACGTTTGCTACAGTTTTTTTTCCAGGTAGCATATGGCCACATTCATTTCAATGGGCAATACGTCCATCCATTTACATAACTGTATTGTCCACCATTCCGTACCGTAACATGAGCCAGGCGAAAAATAATTCTAGAACATGTCCTATTTTCTCCAGTATTTCCGTTCCATATGCCGCGTACAAGTCTATTGGAATGTTTAAAATATGTGTTGCATATGTGCTGGATATGGTTGTGCACCGTATCTGCGTCATATGCAACCTGTACCGCACTGCTGTGCTGGATATGGTTGTGCACCGTATCTGCGTCATATGCAACCTCTACCGCACCGCTGTGATATGGGTTGTATACATCCCCCATGCATTTCCATAGGCAATAGGACCTTCCATTTTGACAGCAAACAGCCCAGCTCCACCCAGCTGACAGTAGAGAAATGAAAATAATTATGTTAATTTCTCTGGAATGGTGAGAGCTACAAAGAAAGTTTAAACTGCGCCATAATCATTAGATTGACACCTATTAATTGATGCAAAGAATGTCAGTTGTTGGGGTTGTGAAAGATGCTCTTTAGCATGTATCTATCCAAAATTATAAATAGAAAATGTAATAAATGTAACATATATAGAACATAGATAATAAAATAACAACATTTCAATCCATATACAGGCCTCTAAAGTTTAGAGGAAAGTTTTGGTGGTAAAATACTTTGTTGCCTGTACTACTTATATCGATTGCAAAATTGTTTGCACAGAGTTTTACACGTCCGATCCATTGGATATGTCTTTGACCATAGTCTAGAGCAGTGGTGGCGAACCTATGGCACGGGTGCCAGAGGTGGCACTCAGAGCCCTTTCTGTGGGCACTCAGGCCATCACCAGAGATGACTCCAGGTATCTTCCTGCAGTCCCAGACAGCCAAGGACTTGCTGTGAACAGAGCTATTTTAAAGTGACAACACTACTCCAGGGAGTGGGAAGGTGTGGACAAATCTGGGTGATCATTGTAGCTCCGGCCCTGACAATTCTTCCTGTTTATGGGACCTTGGAGAGAAGCTACAATGATCATCCAAATTTCTTTTATTTTCTGCTTTATTGGTGTCCTCAGGGAGCTGGTATCAATGAAAGCTGTAACAGATCAGGGAGTATAAATTTCTGTGTTGGCGATAAATAAGTAGGTCTTGGTTGTAGTTTGGGCACTCGGTCACTAAAAGGTTTGCTGGTCTAGAGGAAGTCATGCTTTCAGTAGTTGTGAGGCCAAGACTTTGACACTTTCATCAGGTAAATGTTTCAGGGAGGATTAACTTGGCTGTGAGTTGTACATTGCAATGTGACCTTTCTACCAGTGATCGTTCACCTTTACGAGGCATCCATTGGGTGATTAGCTAAGACTCATGGACTTTGGAGAAATCTCCCATTGCAATCTCTGAGGAGAACACACAAGTGATTGTTTCCTCTCGAGGACAGACTGACTTATTTTGCATAGTTTTGACTGAATTACCTTATCCCGTTCTCTTCTTGGTTCTTCACTAAAGATATTGAATTATTTATCAGGTTTATAAAGCTTATGTCATGAAAAGTCAAATGGCTACAAATTGTCTGATAAAAGAGAAATACCGTATATTCTTGTGTATAAGCAGAGTTTTTAAGCACCAAAAAATGTGCTGAAAAACCCCACCTCGGCTTATACCTTCATCGGAAGGTGAGTATAGTAGTTTATTTTTCTCATACACCCAAGGGCTGCAGAGCATCTCATCAATAGGGGGCGGCTGGCTGCAGGGCATTTTTTTTTTTTGTGCTACATTTATGTCCCAATAATGTGATATAATTTGCTTTAGTTTTTACAAACTATTTGCATTATATGAAAAAATATATGTGTTGTATTCAAAAATATTCTTAAAAAGGAAAATTTCTGTAAAATGCATGTTACATTTTTATTTTTTTTGGTGCATACCATTGTGAACCTTATTCACCTGTATTTTGTACTGGACATGTTGTTGCAGTTTTTGTTGGTGTAGAATCCCTGTTTAAATTTTGCACCAATCTACACCATATCTGAACATAGATTAAAAGAGGACCTGTCACCCCCAGCCCCACCCCCACTCCCCGATAAAGACCCCCACCAAATATGTCCCCCATAATCCTCCAGCCATATTCTAGCAATGAATTTTTTTTAAAATTTAGGTTGGCAAGTTAGTTTTAATCGATCTGACCTCTTACCAAATAAGAGGTCGGATCTTCGTATCCTGTCCCCTGGCTGCCAGCTGAATATATATAACATTCGGCCGGCGCTGTGAATAAGCACAGTGCCGGCTGAATGTCATATATATTCGGCCGACGCAACGAATAAGCCCCTCTACGGCCGTATCGCGGAGAGTCAGCAGCAATTGCGCAATATATGCACTGCTGCCGGCTATTCTTACAGGTCCCCGCTGACAGGAGCGGGGAGGGGTTGTATAGGCCAGCCCCCTCATGAATACGGCCAACTGCCAGCGGATAGGATACGCGGATCCGACCTCTTATTTGGTAAGAGGTCGGATCGATTAAAACTAACTTGCCAACCTAAATTTAAAAAAAAATGTCATTGCAAGAATAGGGCTGGGGGAGGATTATAGGAGACATATTTGGTGGGGGTCTATTAAGGGGGGGTGACAGGTCCTCTTTAAAGGAAATCTACCATTTGCTTTTATTCATTGTGAACCAAACATACCTTGAGAATGCTGTAGCTACATTGATGCAGAAACATATCTTGTTTAATCCCTATTCCGAGGGGTTTTGCTGAAAAAACAATTAATATTATATAAAATTATGAAACTAAGGCTCTGCTGCTCCTGTGGCTGTCAAACAGGGCCCTGGGTGTTCTCCTTTTACCCTTGGACAGGCAGAAGTAATCAATCGGTGCACCCCTAGCTGCTGTGTATGAGTCATCTAGTTTAAGGTTGATTAGTCCTGCCTTTACAGTGCAGGCAGCTTGGGGGAAGTAAAAGTAATGTGCTTATGTACAGCAACCAACCTGCAATGAGCCAGGGCACCCAGCTTTCCCAAGTTCCTAAATAACATTGCAGCATAATGATCTGCAGGATACAGCGCTGCATAATTTGTGTGCGCTATATAAATAAAGGAATTATTATTATTATTACTGGGAAAGCTGAATTATGTCACAGGCTCTTGGGAAGGCTTATGGAGGGTGGGATGAGGCAGTATTATGCATGCTAGAGGAGTGCATAATTAAGGTAAGAGCCTCATTATCATAATTTTATAATAGCTTTTTTGAGTAAAACAACTTGGATCAGGAATTAAACAAGATATGTTTCTGCATCAGTGTAGCTAAAACATTCTCAAGTTATGTCTGGTTCACATTGCATAAAAACAAATGGTAGATTTTCTTTAAAGTGTACACAAGCTCTCATCTCTAGTGTGTGTCTCTAGCTGGTGGGGGAGATCTAGCTGCTGTGATTCACAGCCCCCTTGTCAGGATCAGGGGTAGTGGACCCACTGTACCCCTGCAAGAGATGACCTAACCCGACAACTGGGAGCGGAGTTTAGGTGGTGCCCGGTTTCCACCAGAACCCGCCGCAAAGTGGGTTGGACTTGCTGTGGTGGGATGCCACCAGGTCGCTCCACAGGAATGAATTTGCTCACGGTCGTGAGGCAGAATCGTGGTTGGGAACAGGCAGGAAGTCAATAGGCAGCACAGGATCAAGTCAATGGCAGAGCAGAAGGTCAGGGCTGGCAGCAAAGGAGCGTAGTCCGGAACATAACCGGGGTCACAACAGGAATTCACAATATCAGCGTATAGCATAGGAACAAGCTTTCTCTAAGGCACTAGGTGCTAAGATCCGTCAGGGGGCAGAGGAAGAGGCAGTCCATTCAGGACACATTCAGGGCAACTGATACTGGTTTATTGTAACACGTTGCTGCATTGAACATGAAAACTCCTTTCATGTGGCCAAGGAAATAAAAAGATCATGGACCATGAAAAAAGTTTTAAAAGTTGCAATTGTTACGTTGGAAAGTCCAGTATAAAAAAATTATAAAATTTTGTTAACATTTTCAATATTATAGTTTAAATACTGTAAAATAAAAGAAGGATATCGGGAATAGAAAAGTAAATATAGTGAGCTCTGGCGGATGGTGACATAAACAATCTGTCATGTAGCCTGAAAGTTTCAGAATATGATTGCAGGTTTACAATAGTGTTACCTTTGTAGCATGCTACTGTCGGTTTAATATTAGCAAAATGTAGGTAATAAAGGCAACCTAAATGTATGTATCCAAACAAGTGGTTATCCATTTGTGTCATTCCCAATCCATATGCCTTACAAGATAATCTGGTTGTCATCAAGATTTGCTTCACTGCTCAAACCCTTCTCTACTAACCAGAGCAGATGGCCACCGCAACAGCATCTACCAGTATGTATTTAAAAGTCACTACAGGGAAAACGGATAGCCAACAATGCAAAAATGTTTATTGTAGGGTCATGAAAATCGTTCTTGAAAATAATAATAATTCTTTATTTTATATAGTGCCTACAGATTATGCAATGCTGCACAAACCATGACAAATCGGTTCCCTGTCCCCATGGGGCTCACAACCTAAACAACCTACAAGTATGTTTTGGAGTGTGGGAGGAAACCGGAGTACCTGGAGGAAACCCATGCAAAAATAGAGAACATACAAACGCTTTGCAGATGTTGACCTTGGTGGGACTTGAACCAAGGACTCCAGCGCTGCAAGGCATAAGTGCTACCCACTCAGCCACAGTGCTGCCCAGTCTTGGTGAAATAGACACTAAAATGCCAACTAGCTGATGCCATACAGGTGTTGCTTATAGCTGCTATCACCATTTACACATTTCATTTTTAGAGGTTTTTAGACAATGGTAGTAATAGTCAGTAATGATCTGATTATGTTTGATTGAAAATAAACCTGCAAAATTGTAAAATGTGCTACGTGACTATGATAAACATAGGAAATAGGCCTCTTTAAGCAGGGCTGTGGGGTCAGTAACCCAAACTTCAGACTCCACGTAGAGTCTCCATCTCAACAGTCTTGTTTACCTGGTCACTCTGGTGCTGAAATAAATTTGGGCATTCTTTCCCAGTACCTTATTCCTCTGATCTGTAGAAGAGGAGACTCACTATTGAGCATGTACATAAAGTTTAGCACATATTCATCTCAACTAAAATCCTAGAGCAGTGATGGCGAATCTTTTGGAGATAGAGTGCCCAAACTGCAACCAAAACCCACTTATATGTTGCAAAGTGCCAACATGACATTTTAACCAGTTCGCGACCGCCCGCCATGTATTCACTGCATTTGGAATTTTTTTCCTGCTTCCGAGTACATGGTATGGAATATTTAATACCATCACTATGAAGTGCAATTTGTTACGCAGAAAACAAGCCGTCACACAGCTCTTTACGTGTAAAAATAAAAAAGTTATAGATTTTTGAAGGTGGAGAGTGAAAAATGGACATGAAAAAACAGGAAAGGGCCTGTCCTTAATCGGTTAAGCAGTAACTTATTGATCCCTGCTGTGTCACACGTTTCAATCGTATTGGCGTTCTGAGTTCACCAATACAATAGCAAGATCATTGAAAAATTTGGATTGTAGCTTCCCTCCAGAGTCCACTGAAAAGTTAGAATCAGGGTTCCCACAGCAAGAGCTCCACCACTAATCTATCACTATGCATACCTTCTCGCTCCTCCTGTATCCCTGGCAGCCAAGGATGTTGCTATAAAATGGCGCTGAGCATGGCGCATCCTGGCCTGTATTGGATCACAAGAGAAAGCCTTGAGTCCTGTCTGGCAAAATCTGTGTTGGGGTGAAAGCTTGGGTGCCCACAGAAAGGGCTCCGAGTGCCACGCCTGGCACCCGTGCCATAGGTTCGCCACCACTGTCCTAGAGCCTTGCACAACTCACGCAGGCAGGGCCTGTCAACCCATGTGTTGTGGTTTGCACCTTGATGACAGCCAGAGTACAATAAACGCTTCCATAACAGCCAGAAGGCTGGGTAGCAGTATGTCCAGCTAAAAAGTCCTTTATGTTTTCGGGTCTTCTCCTGCCATTCAATTCTGAGCAGAGCCGCCTAGGAGATCAGGAGAGAACCCAAGACTTGGCAGCTATATGGCACTGCTTCCAGTTCCTCTACCTTTCCCGATGCAGCTCCGCTCTTGGTCCTTGATGCCGGCACATACAACCAGCGCTAGAGTCAGAGCAGAGCAACACATTAAGGAGGGAACATACTGCAGTGTGGCGCACAGAGTATTAATTTTATACTATGGGGGCTCCAGTATGATTTTCTGCTATGGGGTCTCCAGTATCCATAGTTTTATGCTCTGGGGGGTCTCCATTATTAGCAGTTTTATATTCTGGGGTCTCCAGTATTATTATATACTATGTGGTCTCCATTATTTGTCTGCTCTAAGGGTCTCCAGTATTAGTAGTTTTATGCTCTGGGGGTCTACAGTACTATTATTATCTGCTATGGGGTGTCCACTATTATTTTCTGCTCTGAATGCAGTATTTGGTTTCTGGGGTGGTATTTATTGCTGTTCTCTGAGTTGTTGGTTCATCTAGGGTGATGGTTACTGATGTGGCAGTTGAGCAGTATGACAATAAAGCCCTTGGACGAAGCAATGTTGTTCACATGTTGCTCACCCTCGCCTAGATCCTTAGATTAGACTACAGTAGACATTTAAGGAAATGACAGAATTTTTGTAATTGAATATATGTCTGTGGAGTCTGTCTATTTTATCATGACTCCGACTCCACCAAAATGGTTATAAGTTTTAAGTTCAATCCTATGCAGATACACAAATGGACTACTGTCTAGAGCTCTGGTGAACTGCACTGGAGCTACAATGTAGCAAAACATATAAGAACACCGACTATTTATTATTGTTGTAATGCTACTTGGTTTATTATACATTTTTGCTACCTTTGAGCCAAAGCCTTCTGTAAACTTTGAGAAAAGTTTATGAAATGTTATTTCATCTATTTCAGTGATTTTATAACATTTACAATAGTGAGTAGGGTCTTGTTGCAGTGAATAAATGGCTTGTCGCTTTACCGAATTTGCCCTGGAAGCTGCCATTTAATTCTTCTCCTATTCATGCTTCATTAAGGCTCAGGCATTTCATTACAGAGAGTGTGTCAGGACCTGCCAGAGAGGTTGCTGGGAGACCTCTTACAGCCGTTACTATGAGCTCATGCAGGCTTCCCAGCCAGTGTATGGCTTGACAATGACTCAGTGACTGATGGTGACGATAGTGACTCTGATAATGTGTGTAAGAGAAAAGTATCAGCGTTTCACACGTTCTACCATTTTGCTGAAATCCTCTTAAAGGGGCGCTTCTGCCTAGATTCTTGTGTTTTGAAGCCTCAATAAAACGAGAATGCAGTATTCATGTCACATCAATGGAAAGCATTGTAGGACGTTAGGAGAGAAATACAATACTTCTCCGGGTTTCACACTGCTCAGCCGGTCTGCAAAGTAAATCAGCAACTTAGAGACACTGCATTTTTCTCAGCATTTATTCCCATATAGTCAGGCCGAGGAAAATCTACTTATACGCTATGTAGATGATATTATAAAAGTCATATCAGAGAACACCTTCATAGATGTTTACTGTATACACTGCGGTCCCCTGCCAGACTGTTGTGTCTGGTATTATTGTCATAATAAACTAGAATTACTTTTTAACTCTTTAGCTCTCTATTTAGGCTCAGTTCACACTTGTGTTCCGAGGTCACATTACAATCTCTGCTTTAGGAGAGTGTAACAGAAATTAAAAACAGAAAGGGAACAGAAAGACTTTCATTCCCCCACTGACTTTAGTGTACGGACGGTTATCTTCTGTTACCCTTCCTCAGTAAAAAGATGAATGTCACACAATTTGCTATTTGATAACAGATGGAACCTGCCAAAGCCTTATTTGTGCTTTACCACCTTTATTATTTAGGTATTAGTTGGTGAAATAAGGAAAAAATATAAAAGAATATCCTCAGAATAATCTTCTAATCTAATCTTTTTGCTAATCTTGGAAAAGACAACCTTTGCCAATGAAGGAAATTTTAGGAAAAATGATTTCTTCTCAACTCAGCATAAATCCTTGGATTCACCATGACAATCTCTTCTGAGCCCCATAATTTCACTTCTCTTACAGTAAAGAATCCCATTCTATGTTAATGTGGAAGTGTCCTTCTATACCTAGAGCAGTGGGGGCGAACCTATGGCACGGGTGGCACTCAGAGCCCTTTCTGTGGGCACCCAGACCTCCACCCTAGCACAGAGTTTGCCAGGAGGAGTCAAAGCTATCTTCTGCGGTCCAAGACAGCCCAGGACGTACCATGTTTAGTGCTATTTTAAAGCAACACATCCTTGGCTGCCAAGACAACAGGAGGAGCGAGAAGGTTTGATCAGAGATGGATTATCTTTGGAGATCCTGCTCTGGGTTCCCTGATTCTTCCTCTTCAGGGAACCCTGGATGGGAAGATACAATCCAAATTTCTCCATTTCTTTCTATTGTATTGATGTCCTCGGGACGGCAATACGATTAAAACCTATGATACAGCAGGGTCCAATAATTACTGCTTAAATTGTTGGTACTTTGCAACATATAAGTAGGTTTTAGTTGTAGTTTGGGAACTTTGTCTCTAAAAGGTTCACCATCACTGAGCTAGAGAATACCCACTTTAACAGTTACAGTCAAGAGTAGAAGTGGATCATAAAAGAGATTCCTGTGCTGACATGTAATATTCTAGTTCATGTTCTTGTCATGCCTTTAGAAAGGCCTTTTTTGTTCAAATGCTTCTATTAAATATTTTTTGTTTAAAACAAAACAAGTGAGAAAGAAAGAAGGGATGACAAAAATCATATACATCAAGGAGCGGACATTCAGTTTAGATGTAGATAATTCCATATAATACAGCAGTCCTAAATAAACAGTCAATATCCACACAGCTACAGCAGAGAATCACCATGCAGACCCCCTTCCAAATTCCAGGTAGTTGGTATAGGAAAGAAAATTCAGGCTACGAATTGATGCACTACCAATCAAGGTTGAGTTAATTAAATTAAAAATGGTTTATTTTTTGTGGTCTATGCTTTTCTGGATCAAACTACTCTCTTCCTCAGTAGTAGGAAGCTACTCAATGTTCCACATATCTGCCTAGTCCCACCCGGAGGAGAAAATTAAACTCTGTTACAACATGGATCGCGGAGCTCCGCTTTTCTCAGACGCACTCCGCACACCCATATTCCAGGTAGTCGCAGATTCAAGGATCCCCACATCCCTAAAAACTGTTGTACAGTGCTCTCACTTGGTAAGTATGCCTCATCCCAATCCAAGTGGAATATAAACTACAGCTTCTCCAAGAACAGCTATTTTTGTAGTGGGTGGGTAGTCCTGATCCAGAATCGTAGGATTACCTTAATTACTGTCTCCACCACCCAAACAAAAACGGCCCACTCTGGGTTGAAAAATACACAATTATTGAGGTTCATACAAGCTATATTGCTCGGTTGAAGCCTTTTATTATGAGGCAACAAAAGTTATGTCACATTCAAGTCTTGTTGTGTAGAATTTTGCTTTGACTGCATGGTTATTGGGTTTATTGTATCTGAATTTTTGGAAGGAATACATGGATAATGCAGAGTATAGGAGAGTCTTCTACTATAATAACAGCTTTGTGACTTAATTATTGGTTACTTCTGTTTAAATCATTAATGGTCAAGTCATTATAGAGAACAAAGTAGACCAGTTTACCTGCCGGCCTAGTCTTCTAGGTAGATGTCATCAAGCATTATAGGAAACAGGGCTACTGACTGCTACTGATACATACACAACAGAAGCCATTATCTCGTGCCTGATAGACCTACTAATTAAACTGTTCATTGAGAAAAAGGATTTCAGCTAATGTTCTTGAGGGAGAGGGAATTGTTTCAGGCAATGTAAAAGGATTTCAAACTTACCAGAAAATTAGAAGACTCAATTAGTTAATGGATGAAGTAATTGATGCATACTACTGAGACCTGTGATTGGTTGATGGGCCCTTCCTGTGTGTCAAAATAAGAGTGGTGCTCATGTTATTATTTATTCATTTGACTACTGATATTAATCAGTTGACAGCTGGTCTGGATCCAAAAATGGATAGCTTTGTCCCTAAGCCATTTTATTGATAATGATGGCCTATCTTCTGCTGATGAGTACCACTCATTTCCTTTCTTGCCTATGCTAATGTTATCATTTGATCCTACTGATGTCAGGATAATATTACAAAGTAATGTTGGTAGGAACAGCCAATAACAGATGCACATACATTTATCATAAATATTATAAAATCAAAATAATATATGGAGCATATTGGAACAGTATAGCAACAATATCTTATGGGACTTTTAAGGAGATAAACAAGTTGAAGGGTGTACTTTGGATATAATAAATTGACTTTTCCAATTTATTGGCACAGTATTCGGGCTGTTTTCCAATGCTTAATGTGCTGTGTTAACTAGGCAATCATTGCTTCCCTTATCTTGACATAGGGAAAGTGCTTGTAGCTTAGGCAGCCAGTGTACATAATAACATGGCCGCGGTTTATTGGCTCAGAGGAATCCAACAGGTTGCACTGGTTTCCTAGAAACGTAGAGGATGAAAATGTAAACAAGTGAATTAGCTAAATTCTTGGAATTTCTCTTTACCCCAAGAGGAGACAGAAGCAAACGGGTTATGACTGATGCAATGCACTTGTTTTTCTAGACCAGCATCATTCTCGCATCATGCGACTCTAAATATGTTCTTTAAAATGAGACTATCAACACCTCCACCAATTTCTACCCAATTACATTACTATGCAAAGCCCCCTATACTTTTATTACTGGGACTTGCTAGCTCAATTTATTGAAAAGGTAGTTATATATGTAGGAAGTTGGTTCACCGCTCATGATCATTAAGCATGCAATAGTAAGGACACGGTGCGCGGCATTTGCATCAGGGAAGCAACAATGTCAGAGTTGGGGGAGGAGTTTGTGGGGTGTAGGCAGGGTCGGACTGGGGTGCCTGGGGCCCACCAGAGAAATTGATTCTGGGGGCCCACCATGCCGCTACCTAGAAATATTCCCTAATTCACAGTGTTTCATCACTATTTCATCATTGGTGATTTTATACCAGGGCAAAAATATTAGGGATGTAAGCGTCAGTGCGTGGCACTAACTTACCAATAAGAATAACGAACAATAACCCTTCATCTCCTGCGTATTCTCACTGCACCACATAAAGAAGACTAGCAACTGACATTATCGAAATCGTCTAGATAGTCAGTAATTACAGTTACCAGACTCAGAAGTGGGATTCAGTACCTCACATGTCACACGTCTTCTCCTTTGGGTGCTGAACTGCACAACGACTTCTCCTTGTTTTTACTCATCACTGGAGAATTTTCCTCCAGATATCTTCATCTGTGTGTGGCACATCTCCACACTGTGCAACTAAAAATATCACCGTCACTACAGCACAATGTCACCTGGATAACAATATAAAATATATCCTAAATAATATTTACCCATCACAACTGACCAAATTGTGCCCCCCACAAATATCAAATATACCCCCATAACAAAACCATATTGCGCCCTCTCCAGAAATCAAATATTACATTGTGACTTTTCAGTATATTACAATATACACTATAGCCATTATACACCTAATAATTTAAATTGGACATCATTCATTCCCATAAGTTATTACATTATACAGCATATAATTTCTGATTAATCATTTTAACTATAAAGTCTTACAGTGCTCCTACTTATTATGTTTTATATAATGCTCTCCCTAGTTATTCCTCTTATATTTAGTGCCCCTCTTATCAAATATTTTATATAAAGGTTTTAATAAATTTTATACTCCTTTTGTGTATATATGGGTAGAGAACAGTACTACTACTCCTATCCTGTATATATGAGCACAGCACAATACTACTACTCCTATCCTGTATATATGAGCACAGCACAATACTACTACTCCTATCCTGTATATATGGTCACAGTACTACTACTCCTATCCTGTATATATGAGCACAGCACAATACTACTACTCATATCCTGTATATATGAGCACAGCACAGTACTACTACTCCTCTCCTGTATATATGGGCATAGCAAAGTACTACTACTCCTATCCTGTATATATGGTCACATCACAGTACTATTACTCCTATCCTGTATATATGGGCACAGCACAGTACTACTACTCCTATCCTGTATATATGGGTACAGCACAGTACTACTACTCCTCTACTGTATATATGGGCATAGCAAAGTACTACTACTCCTATCCTGTATATATGGGCACATCACAGTACTATTACTCCTATCCTGTATATATGGGCACAGCACAGTACTACTACTCCTATCCTGTATATATGGGTACAGCACAGTACTACTACTCCTATCCTGTATATATGGGTAGAGAACAGTACTACTACTCCTATCCTGTATATATGAGCACAGCACAATACTACTACTCCTATCCTGTATATATGAGCACAGCACAGTACTACTACTCCTATCCTGTATATATGGGCACAGCACAGTACTACTACTCCTCTCCTGTATATATGGGCATAGCAAAGTACTACTACTCCTATCCTGTATATATGGGCACATCACAGTACTACTACTCCTATCCTGTATATATGGTCACAGCACAGTACTACTACTCCTATCCTGTATATATGGGTACAGCACAGTACTACTACTCCTATCCTGTATATATGGGTACAGCACAGTACTACTACTCCTATCCTGTATATATGGGTACAGCACAGTACTACTACTCCTATCCTGTATATATAGGCACAGCACAGTACTACTACTCCTATCCTGTATATATGGGCACAGCACAGTACTACTACTCTTATCCTGTATATATGGGTACAGCACAGTACTACTACTCCTATTCTGTATATATGGGCACAGCACAGTACTACTACTCCTATCCTGTATATATGGGTACAGCACAGTACTACTACTCCTATCTGTATATATGGGCACAGCACAGTACTGCTACTCCTATCCTGTATAGATGGGCACATCACAGTACTACTACTCCTATCCTGTACTATACTTTACATATATATTCCTTTAATGACCCCTTATTGTAAACAGTCCTGTAATGGCTTCTCTTATAATGTAAAGTACTGCAATGCCACCCCCATCTCCTTAATATTTAGTCCTGTAGTGACCCTTTACTATTCTATATACAATCCTACTGTACAATGGGCCCCCTTATTATAGATATTCAGTTTAGTAGTGACCCCCTTCTAATTTTTAGTCCTCACATACACTGCTCCACCGGAGTGTGAATAGTTAAAATAAAATAATAAACCTCACTCACCTGTAGCAGTGCTCCCGCGTCCTCCGCTTTTCTTCTCTCCTCTGGACTGGGACTGACAGGATCTAGACGCCGTGCGGCAGCGCGAGTGCATCACCCCGCTGCCGCGCACCAGGGGTCAGGGTGCAACGTGCGCTGGGAAAAGTTCCCGGCTGCATGCACAGCCTGTGCTCAGCGGTCGCCGGTCAAAGTAAATGGCATCACCATTGACCGCTGAGTTGCATCAGTGATGGTACTCGAGCGGCCGCATATGGCCGCATCGAGTACCAATGCTGTCACTGGCAGGGGCCTCAGGTGGGGATGGAGGCCCCTGCCGTAGCAGTGGTATCGGGGGCCCACCGGAGGATTCACCGGTCCTCCGGTGCCCCAGTCCGAGCCTGGGTGTAGGTATCAAAAATCTTCTATGATGTTAAATCATTTTGTGTGAAACCTACAAAAGTGCTTAAAGGACATCTACCACCAGGATCAAGGATTATGAACCAGGTACACTGACATACTGGTGTGTGCCCCCTCTGGTAGGATCTGCTCTTCTTTTAGCTTCTTAAGCTCTTGTTTTTAAGAATTATGCAAATGAGCCTCCATTAACATCTATGGAGCGTGTGGCCTCTCAGAATGGCAGGAGTCTGGATTCAGTCTCTAGTAGGGTTTCAAGTGAGTCCATTTAATGAGCCATAAACCCAGGTGCAATGAGGCCTTGTGTTAGTGACTGGAAGGTCATCATCAGCTTGTACTCCCAGGTTTTCTTTGCTCTGTTATTCTTAAAGTCACCTTTCAGTATAAAGACCTTTCATTCAAATTTTCGGCACTAGGAGTAAGTAAGTAAGCAAGTAAGTAAGTAAGCAGCTCCTAGTGCTTGAACAAACGCCGCAGTGTTAGAGTGATAGCGTTACCGGAAACCTCCGGTAACTCTATCAAACACTGCGGCGGGGTACAATGTAATCATCGGACGACGTATTCAGGAGTGGGCAGTCCGAGGCGCTGCCTCTTCCCCCGCCCCGCTCGCTCCATAGGCCGGCAGTGACTGCCGCGCGCCAGGTGGCAGTCACCGCCCCTAGCCACGCCCCCAACCCCGCCCCCTCATGAATACATCGGACCGCTTTGCGAGCTGTCCGACAATTACATTGCACCCCGCCGCAGTGTTAGATAGCGTTACCGGATGTTTCCGGTAACACTATCACTGTAACACTGCGGCGTTTGATCAAGCACTAGGAGCTTACTTTAGGTCCTCTTTAAATATTTCTCACTGTGGCCTGGTCTAGAAAAGTGTTTTCCCACTTATCCATCTTCTTGCTCATGGTATGTGTGTGAGAATTCATCCTGCTCTGTAGTTATTGTTGAGTCTCCACGATGTATATATTATTTTTACAACACCTCATGCACATTATCATGTACACAACATTTGGGGATGTACAGGAGAATGTGCCCGGGATTTTCTAGTCCTGCTGTATGTTGAGGATGTGGACTGAGCTTGATGATAGAACATGGGCACAAGCTTGCAATTTTTTGTTATTGCAGGGAAAAGTGCCCATCTGTGTTAGTTGTGAGAGGGAACTTCTGACCAGGAAATTCCTCATATTTGGTGGCTGTTTGTAGGCAAGGAGGTGTAGGTCCGGGAATATATCCTTTAACCCTTTCAGGACCTGGCACTTTTTTGTTTTTTCATTTTCATTTTTCACTCCACATGATCAAAAATCCCTAACGTTTTTATTTTTCCATGTACAGAGCTGTGTGACGGCTTGTTTTCTGCGTAACAAATTACACTTCATAGAGATGGTATTTATTATTCCATGCCGTGTACTGGGAAGCGGTAAAAAAATTCCAAATGCAGTGAAATTGGTAAAAAAATGCATTTGTGAGGTTTTCTTGTGGGCTTGGATCTTACGGATTTCACTGTGCACCCCAAATGACATGTCTACTTTATTCTTTGGGTCGGTACGATTACGGGGATACCAAATTTATATAGGTTTTATAATGTTATCATACATTTAAAAAAATTAAAACCTCCTGTACAAAAAAATTTGGGGGGATTTTGCCATCTTCTGGCGCTAATAACTTTTTTATACTTTGGTGTACAGAGCTGTGGATGGTGTCGTTTTTTGCGGATTTTGATGACAATGTTATCGATTTTAGGACTGTACGACCTTGTGATCACTTTTTATAGAATTTTAAATTTTTTAAAAATTGACAAAAAAGTGCTATTTTCGACTTTGGACGCAATTTTCCGTTACGGGATTAAACGCAGTGAAAAACTTTTATCATTTTTTGATAGATCGGGCATTTTCGGATGCGGCGATACCTAATGTGTTTATGATTTTTACTGTTTATTTATATTTAGATCAGTTCTAGGGAAAGGGGAGTGATTTGAGTTTTTAGGGTTTTTTATTATAGTTCTTTTTTTTTTTAACTTTTTTTTATTTTTATATTTACTATTTTTCAGACTCCCTAGGGTACTTTAACCGGCTATGGAGCGCGTGAGCCCTCTCCATGCACCCGCGGCCGACCCGTGACGCGCTATTACGTCATGGGTCGTGAACGGGTTAACCTTGTCCTCTTTCTGTTGGTATTCCAGAAGGCTGCTCCTTGAAATATTTGTAGCTCTGTGGATCTGTTTAGTAGTGCAGCTACTCCTCCTCTAGTTACGCCATGAACATGTTGGCATACTGTGGTGACATTCTGCTCCCCATGGCTCTTCCCATATGCCCTTACCAAAGAAGAAGTAATTGTGATGTTATACAAATCTGATAAGCTGTAGGACAGGTTCTGTGGCCATGTTGTTCTTCTGGAGAAAGTATTTACAGGCAGCGAAGCCATCTTCATGTGGAGTGTTGGAGTAGAAAGATACAACTTCCAGAGTTGCCAATATCGTGGTTTACCGAGGATGTTGGTGGTGTTGTGGACATAGCTTGGTGTCTCCTTCACCAAAGGTTTTAAAATGTTTCCCACGCAGTTAGACATATTTTCAGTTAGACTTCCAATACCGGAAATAATTGGTCTCCCTGGATTGTCATCTTTGTGTATTTTAGGTAGCAGAGAGAAAGATTTAATGGTCCTTATACTGAAAGGTGATTTTAAGAATAGCAGAGCAAGGAGAACCTGGGGGTTCAAGCTGATGACCTCCAGTCATTGACACAAGGCCTCAATATTGCAGCTTGGTTGGCTCATTACATGGACTCACTTAAGACTAACTCCAGAACCCTGCCATCCTAGGCCACTATGGTATATGATAGCATTATATAAATAAAGATTGTTATTATTTGTTTCCTTGCCTGATGAAGGGGCCCTGAAAGCGTGCAATAAATATACTTTATCTTGTTAGCCAATAAAGGTATCATTCCTTAAGCACGTTTGTAGTTTTTACACAAAAGTATTTACCGTATTTTTCGGACTATAAGGCGCACAAAAAATCCTTTGATTTTCTCAGAAATCAAAGGTGTGCCTTATAGTCAAGTGCGCCTTATATATGAACCGTACTGACAGACAACAGCTGCCTTGAACTGGGCACAGGTCTGCCACCTGCTGGTCATTCATCCTTATTATCCGGTGCGCCTTATCATCCGGTGCACCTTATATATGAACCTAGACGTTTTAGCAGACATTTATTTATGGTGCGTCTTACACTCCGGTGCGCCTTACAGTCCGAAAAATACTGTAATACTTTATAAGATTTTTTATTTTTCCTGGCTAACACGGTACTCCTACACTTTTATCAACATACTATGGGGTGTAGGTACACAGAGAGGGAATAATTGTGTAATACCGAACTGTGGCATTGGGTGCCTTTTAAATTTTGCTATGTTACAGATTATGCATTGATGACTTTTAGGGAATAAGTGTTGGGCTACAGTTGTCAGAGGAACAAAAATATACATGTTGGAAGGAGCTACACTTACAAAATATACCTGCTCCAACTTACAAACAAATTCAACTTAAGAACTGTCACATGTGCTTCTCGCCCCCCGCCAGCGCGTCGCACAAGTAACTTACGCGTACTGTCCGGCCCCGGCTGCTGCTGCTCCGTCCTCTTCAGCCGTGTGCGGGCGTTCCCGACTCCTAGGGCACACGCTGGTTTCTGCAGATTTAAAGGGCCCGCGCGCCACTAAAGCGCTGGCCTTTCTAAGGTAAGCCATATAACCCTGCCTCTTCCTGTTACCCTTGCCGCTGCTACGTCTCCGACTCTGATCCTGTGCTGCCCGTCCTGACCTCCTGCCTGCCCCCGACTACAAGATGGCCTACCGTTTCTGTACCTAGTCCTTGGCTGCCACTGCGGACAAGTCACGCCTGTGGAATGACCTGGTGGTACCACGCCGTAGCAAGTCCAACCCGCTTTGCGGTGGGCTCTGGTGAAAACCGGGTGCCACTTAGACTCCGGTCCCAGGTAGTGGCTTGCGTCATTGTCCGCAGTGGTTCAGAGGATCCACAACCTCTAAGCCTGACAAGAACAAACCTACAGAGCCTTGGATTACGATAAATGTGATAGAGTATGTTAGTTGTGTGACTAGTTACGTATCAAAGTCAATAAAATAATGATTCATGGTTCAGGTATTCTCTAAAGATACAGAACTGTGTAACTTCAAGTAAGATAAGAAGTGAATACAGAAAGAAAGAGAGGTAACGTAGGAAATGACACATTATAAATCCTATAATACTGGGTGTAGTTCTGCTGCTTACATTACATGAGCTTTCCTCTATCCGCTGTACAGTGCTCCTCTAACCACTCAATTTTCATCTAGGCAAAGGACCAGAACCAGTAAAGTAATAAATAAATTATGATTATGTGTAATACAGTAGGACAAACCAGGTGTAAAATTACTGAGCAGTTAATGTGATCACCACTATGTTTGGCTGTATTAGGCTGCATGCTGTGGCTTTGATGTCATGGAGGTGACAAGGCCTATGACCATTAGTGTGGAGCCATCATCAAGATCCAGAGAAGCCTCAGGTATTTGTGCTGAGGGGTCGATTCATGGAGGAGAAAAGGGAAGGTGTGTGGCACAGGACTGGAAATGCAGAGGGAATGAAAAATAGTTATGTTATTTACATGGGGCTGGAGGGACAGGAGGGATGCATTTACATAGGACTGCATGTTAGGAGGCTGGAGGGACAGGAGTGGTGCATTTACATGGAACTGCATGTTAGGAGGGACAGGAGGGATGCATTTACATGGGACTGCATGTTAGGATGCTGGGGTGACAGGAGGGATGCATTTACAAGGGACTGCATGTTACAAGGCTGGGGGATAGGAGGGACGCATTTACATGTGTCTGCTTATTAGGAGGGAGGCAGGAGGGATGTATTTACATGACACTGCATGTTAGAAGGCGAGGGACAGGATGCATTTAGATGAGGCTGCATGTTAGGAGGCTGCACGGACGGGGGATGCATTTATATGGGCAGCTTGTTAGAAGGTGGGGGCACAGGAGGGATGCATTTTCATGGGACTGCATGTTAGGTGGCTGGAGAGACAGGAGGGATGCATTTGCATTGGACTGCTTTTTAGGAAGCTGGGAAACCAGTAGGGATGCATTTACACTGAACTAAATGTAAGAAGCTGGGGAACAGAAGGGATGCATTTACATGGGACTGCATGTTAGGAGCCTGGTGGGACAATAGGGGTGAATTTACATGGGACTGCATTTTAGAAGGCTAGTGGGACAATATGGATGCATTTACATGGGCCTTTATGTTAAGAGGCTGCAGGGAACGGGAGACAAATTTATGTGAGACAGCTTGTTAGAAGGTGGGGACACATGCATTTCCTGGGATTGCGTGTTAAGTGGCTGGAGGGACAGGAGGTATGCATTTACATGGGAATGCATGTTAATAGGCTGGGGGGACAGGTGGAATGCATATCCATGGGACTGCTTGATAGGAGGCTTGGTAGACAGGTGGAATGCATTTACATGGGACTGCATGTTAGGATGCTAAAGGGATAGGAGGGTTGCATGGGACCATGGTGGAAGAATTAAAAAAGTGCCTCATATGTAGCACTATATGTTGGGCAGGTGAATACATAGTATTGCAGCTCAGCTACATTACATTTTCTACACCACATATTTTAGCCACCCGTGGTACCGTATTGTTGAATAATGCAATCATGTTAAATGCCAGACCAAATGTTTTTAAGGGCGCAAACTGTTTTTTTTTTTACATGGGACTGTATGTTGGAGGGAAATGGAGGAAATCAGCACATGGTCATACTGATATAGAGGGAAAGTACCACCTGCTTGCACACTAATGTCTTTGGGACATATATACGGCTGCAAATATATATGGTCACATATACGTCCCCCATAGTTGTCTATGGCACCTGGGCTCGGTATGGTGAGCACAACATGTGCTCTATCTTTGACCATAAAAGTACTGCTGCTCTATTCTCTATGGACCTGTGCCCGTATGGCCGCGCGGGCACATGTTGGCCCCTATGTCGTAAATACAGTATGGTCATTGTTGTGGTGAGACATCATCTCGGTGAAGCAATGTGCAGGGAAGGCAGCTACACACTCATCATTACTAGAGCAAGACAGCCTGAGGGACTGAAAACTGAGGGCTCATTGGAGTTGTAGTATCCTGTGGCGACCAACTTGGCGATAACTCCGCCTACTTTGCAAAGCCCCTAAAATTTTGTAAATCATTAAAGCAAACTATTTAAGCTCCAATTACTTGATTTATTACATTTTTGTTCCTGTGCTTCTATTTTTAGCTATACTGTATATTTAAAACTAAATCAGATAAGCTAAACCTTTTGGTGGTTTTCTACAAAACTGATTGTGTCCGGATCATGCAGAAACAGTGAAGACAACTATACTTTTTACTTTTTAGCATTAATAGTTGGCTTTCTACAAGGATATAGTAGGGGGGGGGAAATGTTTTAAAAGCTAATAATTGCTTGTCGAAAATGTCATTTGTAGAGATGAGAGAACCTGATGGTCAGGTTCGACTTTCGGGTTCGGCTGACTGACCAGGAGATATTGCCAACAGCCATTCTGGCATATTGATGCCCCTAGCAACTAGCCATAGCTATGATTGGTCAGGGTGGCAATATGTCCAACCCAGGAAGCTGTACCCGAACCCGACCAATGGGTATACTAATCTGTAGTCAACAGCTATTCCTCCTGTACACATGCACTCCCTGCTTAGTCAAACATGTTATTAATTTGGAGGTGACTTGCTCCCTGAGGACAAAATGGATTGAAAATATTGAATGTAAACTGCATTATCCTTCTCTCCCCAAAATTTGCAGGCCAATACTCTACTGAGTTTCATCTAATATGTATGGACAGCTTAACAGAAATTGCCTCAGTGTTTAAAATACTTGCATTATTCTTTGCAAACAGCTGGTGGTATGTTACCGCCTCAAATTTACTATTACTTACAATTTACTGTGATTTATATTGCCATGTACCTCCAGCTGTGGTATTTTGGTCCTTAGCATAAGAATACCCTATGCTAAATGGCACATGTAAATAGGCAGTATAAAATATACACAAGTAATACACTATACTACCCCTGGTACTAAACAAAGACTAACATGTTGTTGATGAAACAAAATTTTGTTTTTACACCTTACAACTGCAAATGCATTAAAATGGCCATGCGGGATTACTGCAGCTCAGCTCCTATTTATTTGCACAAAGCCGCAGCCAAGATACTTGTCAGATTAGTATTTCCTTGTGTGACTATTATGCTAAGTGTGCCAGTTCTGCTACATAAACTCTCCTTACCCTATGTCCCCTGCTACCTGGATCTAGAGGTTTGTCAATAAGCAATGAAGCTAAATGTCCATAAATAAATGTAATGTAATAATATGGTCAGGTTTATACATTATACAGTCCATATCTTGGAGGAACGTTCACTGGCACCAGGTGATAAATCAATTTGCAGATGATGCCAGTTTGTAAGATTACACAGAGTGGAGGCTGGCACAGAAGAGTTGTCCAGCCACATTCTTTGTTTATTACACACAATAGCATTGTGTAGGATCTGTTTAATTATTGGTACAGGACACCTCAAGGAGAATGAGAGAATCATCCACACATTCCCTGAGTTACTTTCATCATTGGTTGAAGAACCAAGGTATAGGATTGATGACCTCAATCACAGTAACTCTTTTCTTTTTATGTATTTTTATGTATTAATATATAATAATAAATCAATGTGATAACGTCTGCTTACCAGACCAGTTCTCTTTATACATATTTCCAAGGATTGAGCACCTACCTGCTAGATTGAGAAAGTCCATATCCCATATTTAGAATTGTAGAGTAAGAAAAGAGGTATGTATACTAATATGTTAGGCTCCATACTCACGTCCACCTGAGCAAATGTGTGCCGTGAGCCGCAAGCTGGCCGAAAAAGGAGGAGGTGAGCACTGCTTACCCGTTCCCTCTCCATAGAGAGGTGAACGGCCATGCTGCAAATCAGGCCACAAATAGCACCTACCCTATGCAGCCCCCTAACTTCCTGTGCACAATGCACTGCAATGGCGGCCATGAGTCAGGTGCCTTCTAAACATGTAACCTAACAGGCAAAAATGTCCTAGAAATGAACAAACCCAGGCGCCTCACAGATGGCCATAATGTATACAACCTAAACACAACCTTCTCTCCTGTACTAGCATCATGTGCCATCAGGTCAACTTTGAGGAATGTGATTGGTCCAGTGACAACTTGCCCTTACATGGCTGCAAGGAGTTTGACCCCTTTAAGTCTATCTATACCGATATGTTTTATACTAAAGACATTTCACTATTTAATATTTTGGAAAAATATGTGATTGTGTATGTAAGGTCCCCAGAACAGGGTTCAAGATATGGTCTCACTAGCGCTCTACACAATGACATCACAGTCTATTTTCCTTTTGGTAATACCTTGGTTATACAGCCAAGTATCCCACTTGTGTTCCCATCTGTCTGCAAATACTGCTGTGGCGTTGTGAATCTGTCCGATATAAGTACCCCTAATGTCCTGACTAACATGCAACTGGCAATACAATAATCAGAACTCTCTTCTCTGCAAGAACAATTTTTTTACATTAAATATGTTTTCTATGAATATAGAACTCCCCCTCCCCAAAGGTCCGTAGTAGAGAAAGGAAAAGGTAAAAAAAAACACTCATACTTGTGCCTCATGCACACAACGATAAGCGGCCAGATCATGGCCCCCATAGAGATCTGTAGCGCTCGATCACTGTGACCAGCTTAGCCACACAGCTTTCAGTGGACTGGAGAGGGATGAGGAGCGCTGTTTTTCTGGTTTTGAGCCCTGTGCACGGCACCCATTTCATCCAATAACTTGCCTCCTTACACCAGGAGACCACGTCTAGTCTGCTGGAAAATGACAGAGAGTGTTTTTTTCTTACTCTGGCCTCGGCACCCTGGGGGTTATCCATATTCTTGGATACCCGCTTTAAGAAACTTTGAACTTTAAATCTTTTTCCATTCTATAATCTCCCTCTACTTCAAAAAAGGATCCACTCTATTACCCACTTTTGTGTCATTTGCACAGAGAAAAACTTTAATAAACCTGTTTCTATGTTACCTATAAACAGTGCCGCTTCTATGTTACCTACTAAAGGTACAGTGCCCAATAGTCATATAATTATATATTCTAGCCAAAATGGACACACAATAGAATGGAGCCAAGAACCTTGTGTCCACAACTTTTAGCTTGCCCCTTTCCTCTGAAAGTAACAGCAAGTTTGGTCTTTTGGTATCAGATTGTGAGGCTTATGCCATTTTTGTATCTTTTCTTCCAGATACACTAAACCCTTAACATTTGCCGACTGTATCGGCGATGAATTGCCACTGGGATGGGAAGAGGCCTGTGATGCTCAAGTTGGCGTTTACTACATTGACCATAATAGTCGTAAGTAAACAGATCTGTGAAGAAATAATAATCTTGTTACCTTTCTTTTCAGTAACATAGGTTGGAGTCTCCCTTTAAAACATTCTGTTATGTTCCTTGACCCATTAAACTTTCCGTTATGTTAAATAATGGGAAAACCACATATAAGCCATATTTAAAATGGCAAGTGTTGCCATGGCCCCAGTGTTATAACGCAGGATTTCAACCATGACAGGCTTTACTAAATATTTATGGGAAGTGAAAAGATATGTAGATTGGATTTCAGCGCACCGTTTTGTGTTGTCGTTCTGAAATATTTATTGCATGTCGACTGTCAGGGCTGCTCCAGTGTGATGAGGTGGAGCGTCTGAGCTCTATATTATCTAGTCAGTAGAATGATTTGCAAGGTAATACATAACTGAATGATAATAATAAAGGCGCAGCAGAGAGATTTTTGTCATTTTACTGCTTCTTTTGAAAATTCCCCTTTACAAATAGATCTCAGTAGTTTTTGTTTTAGGTTCATAATGAGGAAGACTCATCATTCCTTCTTTCCCGGTTTTCTGCCTTGTCCCTTACCCTACTTTGGGCTTGGAGTGGTGGGGCAGACAGAGGCGTGAGTGTCCCACCTGCCATATTTACTATAGTCACCCATAGAAATCTGCGTCCATGCGCTGGTCCACTGAGCTGCCGGCCGTACCCCTCCACACCCATTTGGTGTAAGGGTGTAATTAGGTGCACTTTCTGGCTGTACGCCAAGAACTGCACCTGTGTCAGAGCTTGTGAGCCTGATTTTAGGTGAAAAAGCCCCCTACCTTCTCTTAGGTGTGAACTTGCTGTGTTTGAGCCTGATCTACTGAAAGGCCCATTAGGGTGGAAATGGGTGCACTTTCTTGCAGTACACAAAGCACTGCGCTTAATTCAGAGCTTGTACGCTTTATTTCAGGTGAAAAAGCTCTACTACACGCCCTACCTGGTCTTATGTGTGAATTTGCTGAATTTGAGCCCGGTCTACTAAAAGGCCAGAGCTTCTTAGTAGATATGGATACTGGATCGCCAACAAGGACATTTTTAGATAGGCATTTTAAGGACATCTACCTTCAGGTTTACAGATGGTAGATGTCCAAACTTACCTGCTTGTCATTTATTCTTGGAAATGGAAACTTCTTTCTTATCCTCAGGACCTCTGGATTTGGGTAGAAAAAAGTCTTCATAAAAATATGTGAATGAGCCGCAGTTGCTCCGGGTAGCACAGGAGCACCTCTCAGATTAAAAATGCACATTTTCTACCCTAATCTATCATAAAGCTGATGATAAATTTAAAACATCAGTCTTAATGAATTTCCTCATTGTGTTTTCATGCAAAGGACAAATTGGATTTTTTTTAAATGGTTTTTTTTTTTGGGATCTGTATTTTCCATCTTCAGCATCAAGATAAAAAAGCCATTAGAGCAAAGTCTTTTAATGTAATGCCTTTGTACTTACCTGTATGTCCACTTTTAAAAGTTTTAATAGCTTTAAAGCTTTTTTGACTTTCTTGTGTTTAACAATATCAAACGTGTACTTTGTTTAACCCATGAGAACATAGTTGTTCATCATTTGTCTCCTCCGATAATACAGATGCATCGGTTCAGATGGCAGGCATAAAAGTGCTAAGTAATGGTTATGATGGAATATAGAAATAACTGTCAAAAACCACTTTCCTTTTAGGGTCCCTGGACATAGTGTAACCTGGCTATATATGGCATGTGGTTATAGCTGCGGCATGAACTAGTGCTCATCACTTTGTAGAGAGCTTTTGGATGATGATGGTCACAATGGTCAGAACACATTAAATAATTTTTACAATAGAAAAGTACTTTTAAGGTGCTGAACTAGAAAACAAAGATGGAATAGAAGATGCATTGGGTAAAGATCTTAATGAAGAATATTTTTACTTTTAGTGACACTGAATATTTTTATTGAGACATCCTGCTAACAGTTGATATGGAAAACAAATGGTCTCCATGAAATATGATTCACTGTTTAGGGATTCTTGCTCATCATCGGTGTAGGGCAGTGTAATGCCTTAGATACAGCATAGGAGGCAGTGTAGCTCTAAGTTGAGGCTTCTCATTCAGTAAACCGGTACCCTCCTATGAGGAACAAGAACACAAAACAGTGGTGTCTGCGGATACATTTTTGGTTTGGCTAATATAAACTAATTTGTATGTTATACTGTAATACATAGTAGATTTCTAAACCTTTTTCTTTCTTAGAAACCACACAAATAGAAGATCCAAGAGTACAATGGAGAAGAGAACAGGAGCGTATGTTAAAGGACTATCTAGTACTAGCTCAGGAAGCTCTGGTGGCTCAAAAAGAGATTTACCAGGTCAAGCAACAGAGACTGGAATTAGCCCAGAAGGAATATAGGCAGCTACATGATGTTTGGAAGCATAAACTTGGATCCCAGACAAGTTGTAAGTATTAGACCAACATCAAAGAGTCTGACAGATGCCTGATCTAAAGTGTATTGGGGATGTGTTTTTATTCAAGACATCTTTCTTATTTTATACTGCAACTCACCCATCCAAGACAGCAACCAGTCATCCATGACGTAGATGGAGCCGGATTATCAGATCTTATGTTTAGATCCGTGTTGAAAAAATACTGTGAAGGGTTGATTCTGGTTGCACTTTCCTTTCTATTTATTTTCCAATGCAATACTTTAAGATGTTCCTATAGCTGAATGACTAGCTTGTTTAATTTACATTCTCCTTACAGTGGTTTCCGGCTCGTCATCCAGTTCCAAATATGATCCAGAAATACTTAAAGCAGAAATTGCAACAACAAAGTCCAGGGTATGATGTAGCTAAAATCTTTGATCATTTATTTCTATGGATTTTCAATGTTATTATAAATTGTCATTTTTATTATACGCAGAACTTTTGAGATGATATATATATATATATATGTGTTGAATTTAAATAATGTTACTATTAAGGGGTATTCCAGGAATCAGCATAATTCATATACAAATGGGTCATTAAATATAAGCTAATATGTAATTAGTTGTTATTTAAAACTTTGCTCCCCTTAGCAGAAAAATGCTGGGGACATTCACTGTAATGAAGAATTAAAATGCTACTGGCCCTTTAATCAGTCCGTTAATTTCCTCCACGCGGAGAAGACACAGGACAGAAGATGGCCGCTGGTCACATGTCCACATCACATGTCCTGTACCTGCTTGGGCAGGTCATGTGATCACCACTATGTTTGACTGTAGTCGGTTGGTTGCAGTGCATTCAGTATGGCCAGTGTTTTGCTGATGACAGTTACACATCATTACTATGGTAACAGAGCAAGAAAGTCTATTAAATCATCACTGGGAGCAGAGCATAAGAGATAGGAGGAGTTACTGAGAACTAAAGGATCTTGGGACTTGTAGTTTCCAGTGGCGGCCATCTTGGTGATAACACCGCCTACTTTAGAGAGGCAATAAAATTTTGTGAATCATAAAATCAAAATATTTAAACTCCATTTTGTGACTAATAACATTGAATTTATTTATTGCATTATGGGTTTTTGTATTTAATGTTCATATTCCCAGAATGTATCTGAAAAAGGAATGGAGAAGGGGCGCTCCTATAGTGCAGTATCCTTAGTACCAGTTTGACAAGTGAGAGTAGTAGTGAAACTGCTCACCTGGTGGAGTTGTGCTGGCAGGCACAACTCTGTGTAATCGTTTTTGATGGCAAATCAAGCCGTTGGCGTCCTCATGCAGCCTCGCTCCCGGTGTCGATCCTTACTCCTCTTCGGGATACACGACTCCGGATACGTAATGGACAGTGGAACGCATCACTAATGCGCATGGGGTGGAGCGATAGAATGGCGCTAAGACTATTCAATATAATAATGTTAAGTTTATTTGGTAGTATAAGATAATAAAACCAATAGGGAGGGATGAGATAAAACAACGCGTTTCGCGCTCGGACTGAGCGCTTCGTCAGGTTCCTGGAACCTGACGAAGCGCTCAGTCCGAGCGCGAAACGCGTTGTTTTATCTCATCCCTCCCTATTGGTTTTATTATCTTATACTACCAAATAAACTTAACATTATTATATTGAATAGTCTTAGCACCATTCTATCGCTCCACCCCATGCGCATTAGTGATGCGTTCCACTGTCCATATTCCCAGAATAACTTTGTCATTATTGTATATTTATATAACCATATCGCTTTACACATTTTTCAGGTTAACAAACTGAAACGCGAGGTTGTCTACATGAAGCAAGAGCTGCAGTACAAGGAAAATGGCTACCAAACTCTTCGACAGTAAGCTTTTTTTTCCCGTTTTTTTTTTTTTCCTCCATTACCCATTATTTTAGGATAAATAAAGTAATAAAAGACTATGTAATAAACAGTCAACACTAGAAGTGTATATAGGCAGTGCCCACACTACTGACACTTAGTAACATATCATGTTAATGCTGCATCTGAAAAACATATTGGTATCACAGCCTCTCCAGTACCTCTTAAAGGGGTTGTCTACTTTCAGCAAATAATTCATATTTTTTGTGTAATGCAAAGTTATACAGTTTTCAAATATACATCCTCTATCAATTCCTCAGAGTTTTGTAGATATCCGCTCGCTGTCATCCATCAGGAAGCTTCATTGTTTACTGCATGTGGATATAAAAACCAGTCCCTGGTCATGTGATGTCACACAGGTGCACAGCTTGTTATAACAAACAGCTCTAATTACTCTCTGTGATACTAAATATATCATTAAATATGTCATTAAAGTGGTAACATCCCGCTGCTATCTTAGTGTTTATGTACAGCCAGAGTTGGAGAAGATTGGCATAGCTGCCCCCGACGTGCACACCAGCATGCCCTGGATAGATTGTATATTCTCCATGGAGGGCAGCCTTCTGTCTGCCGGGAGCCTGCCTCTACATCCTTTACTTTTGACACAAGCCTCTTTTAACAAAAGAAAATGAATCTGCAACATGGATATTCAAGCTAGAATCTGACGTATCAGCAGAGATCAAACTGAAAAAGGGATTAAGGAAGCGCTTTTTGATCTTGACGTGATAGACGCTTCAGGCTGAGAAAGTCTTTATTGCTGTAACGAGTCTTCCGTCCCTGCCTCATAGAAACTCTGGAGTAGTTCCTGTATAAATACTTTGTGAATAACTTGTCATATAGTATTTCAGAGTGGAGACAAGAAGAATGTTCTCTACTGTTCTTGCTCCCTTGCTAAACCTGTTTTACCACTTCCCTCGGCTCCCACGGCAACTCCGCCTAGAGCTTGGCTCTAAGAATCCATGATGAAATGGTGTAATAGTAATACCATCAGTCCTAATCTTAAACCAATATGCTTATATAACAAAGGTTGTCAATGTTTAGATGATCTGAAGTGCAGGACTGAGGAAGATTTAGTTTGAGATGTTGGTGATCAACTTTCTAATCTAGTGGTCAGATCGACATTTTACAGATTCTTTCCACATAAGATTTTTTTCTTGTTGGGTTGAATACACATTTATTAAGCCTGTATTATGCCCCACTGAGGACCTTTTAGCACATCCAGAATTTTCAGCTCTTTGCATTGCTTAATGGGCTCCACTCCTGTAATTCCAATGCTGTAGAAATCTTTCCTTCAGCTCCCATGACTTTTGGTTATTTGCTTCTTGGATTTTCAGCAATGAATAATTACTTTATTTTGCTGTTAAAAGGAACCTGTCATTAGAAATTGGCCTAATAAAGCACTACCAGTATGTTATCAGACAGTTGAACAGCTTCTAGATGATATTTCTTTCATGGCCTAGTTTGGTGGTATTATCCAGAAAATCAACTTTGAAGTGAGATGTAAATTGGTTGTATAAAGTCAGGGAGGTGGGAAGGTTAACACTGAAGTCAAGCTTCCCTGCCTCTAAACACCGCCTCCCATGTGAATGACATCATGCACTGGACTTCAGGACATCTGGTCAATGTTGTCCCTGGATGAAGGACCATATTTACAGTGAATGGGGCGTTCTGAGGCAGGGAAAGCTTGACTTCACTGTTAGACTCTCTGCCTCCTTGACTTCATAAAACCAATCTATATCTCACTTCAAAGTTGATTTTCTGGATGTTGCCACCACACCAGGCTGTGAAAAAAACATAATCTAGAAGCTGTTCAGCTGCCTGACAACATACTGGTAGTGGTTAATTAAGCCGATTTCTGATGACAGGTTCCCTTTAAGAGGGTGTAACAGGAACCAGTAGAGAGCCTAAAAATGGGTGCTAAAACAAATCAAGAGGTGGTGACTAGAGAGGTATAGCTATTAAAGGGGTATTTTCGTCTGGGCATTCACATTCAGTTTCATTAATCTGCCATATATAAACATTTCTCCAATTAGATATTATTACATTTTTAAACATTTTTTACCTGTGTGAAGATAATTTCTCATAAATGTAGTCATATGGTCCCTTAGAAACAAGACTGTGTCCTTGGTAATACGACCACCTCTGCTGGAGTGATTGCACAAAGAAACAAAAGTTTTTGTATATGAAATGTCCGGGAGTTACTGCATATCCTACAGCCGTCCTGTGTTAATGATCGCTGAATCCAGGGGTTCAGGCAGGGCTCAATAGCGCATGTCTGGCCACCGCTGCCAGAGTGTGGGTTAGTCGTATCCGAGGAAGCCATCTTGTTTCTAAGAGACAGCATGGCCACATTTATGAGAAATTATTACAGGAACATTTTAAAAAAAAAATCATCTAATTGAAGAAATGTTTACATATGGAAAATGAATTAAATTCAGCGTGGATGCCCAGAATACCCCTTTAAATGATGTAAATAGTCGGAGTTGGTAGAGGTGGTAGAATATAATAAGGAAGATTTTCTATTTGGGGCATCAATTATAATTCATAGGCTCAAAGAATACCTACTTTCAAGCTATGAAAGATTTACGTGCACCATGCTCATACTTGCCAACTGTCCTTAATTTAGATGGGGTTCTCCTGAATTTTCAGAGATAATTCTGGAAAATCAATCTATCAAATCTAGAGGCAGTGCTTCCATTGGACAGTCTTTTCATATTAATGGGGTTAGCCACTTTTAAGTGTGAGGGACCGGATATTAAGTAATTTACCAATATACATCTATTAAAAGTTCTGCTACGATTTCTTGATATGTAAGCTGAAGCCTCCTGTCTTTTTCCCTATTAGTAAGACATTCCTGAGCATAAAATGGTTGCAGATGGAGGGTCATGTGATCTCTATTTATCCATAAGCAATCACCCTGCCAGGACCTTGAACTTATATTCATGAACACTATCATAGGGTCAATTGTTCATGGACAGATAGAGATCACATGACCCTCCATCTGCAGCCATTTTATGGACATGAATGTCTGGCTGATGAGGTTGAAGACAGGAGGCTTCAATTTAAATATCAAGAAAGTGGTGCAGAACTATTAATAGATATATTGTTATCTAAGGTGCTGCCCCCCACACTTATACACACATTACAAAAACATAAGGTAAAGTGGCCTATCCCTTTAAGAATATTTGTAGAACTGTAGAGGAAATCAAAGGAATAATAAGTCTGAGTTAGTCTCAATGTACCTCTTTGGATACCCTATCATGGCTTTCAACTCGCGAACCATATACAAGCCATATTTATGCAACTCTTACTAGAAATAGCTAACACATTTGAATTAGGTAGTCCAAATACAAAAATGATGTAATATGAAATTTTGTAGAGTAATATAATTTCTCTTATGCTTCCTCTTAAACTCTCTTTCACTAGGATTGATATGAAAATGTCAGGAAACCATGGCGGCTATAAACTTGATGAAGCACAAGCTATTTTGAATGAAATGAAAGCCATCAAAAAAGCTATCAGTTCAGGAGAAAGAGAGAAGCAAGATCTAATCCAGGTAACAGACACCATGTAAACGTAATACATCAATGTGCCCTGTGTAATGTGCCAGTGCTGATTTTCTCTTTTTTTATTCCGTTTTAAGTTTAGATTTTCTTTCTGGTAAACTAGTGTGACTCAAGTAGTGTTCTAGTACTATTTAAAGGGCATCTGTCAAGGCCCACGACCCTCCATGAGCCTGTTATCCAGGACAGTGACAGGATCACAGTGATTGCCTTCCATATTCCCTCATCTGTTAGGATTGAGTCACGCTGGCCTGACCCCTCCCGGCTCCGATTTCCAAAAAGGACCAGTATGTTGTCATAAGCTATCTCCAGCAGCAGCCACACAGCAATTGATTTTTGATAATTGCCAACATCACATCCTTGAAACCAAGAGAGAACATCCCAGTGTGACTTTCTTCTAAGTCATTTGAATACAACTTTTAAAGATTTATTTCTGCATAATGTTAAATCTCACAAAATATAGAAAGATATCATTGTGATCATGACACCAACCTGGACATAGGTTGGTTGCAGCTTGTGAGCTCGGAGCACATACTCTGCCAAGTGCAATATGAAGTTTTCTTTTATTTGTTTTGAAATTTTAAATGACTCCTCCAAGGGTTTATGCATATTTTGGTACAGTGCATATAAGGGCACCCATAACCCATATTATACTTCTCTGTGACTTCAATATGATACAGAATATAGGTTTTTCCTAGTGAAAACAATTGTGGCGTGCTTTATTATAGATACCATAGTATGATGGCCTCTCCTCAGAAGTCAGCAGAGCATAGAGCAATTTAGGAGAGACTGGTTACTGTCCTAGGCCCTGCCATGTGCTTGAGACTTTTAAAGTGGGTTTCCCACTTAAAAGGTTAGGCCCTATCCACAGTGATGAGACCCTCACAGATCACAAGAACGGGGGTCTAATGGGGTCCGATGTACTCCCCAAGATGAGCGGAGCAGCCGGTTGTGTATGGCCAGGCTGCCCCATTCATCCGTATGGCGGTGACAGAGATTGCTGAGTGCGGCGCTGGATAGGGCCTAACTTGTTTTGTGGGAAAACCCCTTTCTGCTATCTACACACGTAGAGTGGCTTCACACTTACCGAGTTCAGTTCATGAACAACTGACTTTGCAGGGTCCTGCTTCACAGCCTGAACCCAGTCCTGGAGACAGAGTTTCTGCTTTGCCAATATGAAGCAGGGCCAACACTTTAATCATTCCATTGTCAGTGTTGCTATTTAGTGGTGGAAGCAGTATGTTGCTTGGAGTCCTGTCCCCAAGAGTGGGTTTAATCTGTGAAGCAGGACCCTTCAAGGTCCAAATTTTATGGAATAGCGGTACTTTAGAGGGCATAATATTAAAGGAGACTCCTGAATCTATAGGTGAGCTGTTTACTATTGGAGCAGTGTGAACTGTTGGAAAGAATGATGTTTATTCCTTTAACATGGGAAACAGGTAGTTCAACAAACAGTAACATGTTGAAGGGATAGCAAATTCTGCTGTTATCTTACAGCACCTGATATTGACCTAGTGATTTACTTGTGATGACAACTGGTCCAGTTCTACAGTTGTGGACAGCACAAGCTACACAAACATAACCAGCGTATAGACTGATTATGGAGGTTATTAGGACATTTTTAGATGTTATTTTATTCCAGAGTCTTCTGTGTTGTATCTATCACGTGAACCTGGATTTAGGAAGGTCTTCAGAGATGTCAGTCACAGAGATGTCATCTGTAAGCACATGAAGGTGGCCGAGGGAGGCTACACAGGATTTCTCTTTTTGACTTCTCTTTAGAACTCTTAGTGTATCTGCACTGTCATGCGGAAAATCAGCTTAAAATCTGCATGTTTCTTACAGATGTGTGTGATTTGTAGTGTGTTCTTGATGTTAATTTACATGCGTTTTCTCTGACGTCATTTCAAGCTTACATCCGCGAGTACCCACAGAAAAAGTGTCATGAACATCAATTTATTTTCTGAATTGAGCAACAATTTTTGTGCAGAAAATAATAATAATAATCTTTATTTATGTAGCGCAATAAAATTTAGCAAACTTTACACATCATAGAGGACATATACATATATAATATTACATTACAGAGTACAAACTGTCATATGGAACAATAGGAGTGAGGGCCCTGCTCACAAGAGCTTACAGTCTATGAGGATGAGTAGGTGACACAAGTGCTTACAGTCTATGAAGATGAGGGGGTGACACAAGAGCTTACAGTCTATGAGGATGAGGGGGTGACACAAGAGCTTACAGTCTATGAGGATGAGGGGGTGACACAAGAGCTTACAGTCTATGAGGATGAGTAGGTGACACAAGTGCTTACAGTCTATGAGGATGAGGGGGTGACACAAGAGCTTACAGTCTATGAGGATGAGGGGGTGACACAAGAGCTTACAGTCTATGAGGATGAGGGGGTGACACAAGAGCTTACAGTCTATGAGGATGAGGGGGTGACACAAGAGCTTACAGTCTATGAGGATGAGGGAGTGACACAAGAGCTTACAGTCTATGAGGATGAGGGGGTGACACAAGAGCTTACAGTCTATGAGGATGAGGGGGTGACACAAGAGCTTACAGACTATGAGAATCAGGGAGGCACACAAGAAGGATTGTATAATAATCAAGCCATTCTTTATAAGGGAAGAGTATAAATTACTTTAATATAAATTCTGCTGCTTGAACTGACTGCAGAGAAGCCTGGAGTTTGGTATATACCTGGTGTTTGACAGATAACCAATGGGAGTAGGACATAAGATGGATAAGTAAAGAGAGATTTGCCATTTCCTGTAGTTAGCGAGTGTGATTGGCTTGCATAAAGAGATGGGTTTTAAGTGCACATTTGAAACTTTGGAGGTTGTGTATTACCGTAGTCTGATAATCCGGGAAATGTCATTCCAGAGATGTGGTGCAGCTTGGGTGAAGTCCTGGAGATGTACATGAGAGGTTCGATTTAAGGTAGAAATTACTCTAATATCACTGGCAGATCGAAGAGCATGGGTTGAGTGATAGACTGAGATGAGAGAAGAGAGATAGAGAGTGCAGCATCATGCAGAGCTTTGTGGATGAGTGTTATTAGTTTAAACTGAATTTTGAAGGAGACGGCCAACCAGTGCAGTGAGTGGCACAAACTTGAGGCATCTGT
Organism: Engystomops pustulosus; assembly: GCF_040894005.1. Classification (NCBI taxonomy): domain Eukaryota; kingdom Metazoa; phylum Chordata; class Amphibia; order Anura; family Leptodactylidae; genus Engystomops; species Engystomops pustulosus. The sequence goes on along the minus strand of NC_092414.1, from coordinate 54,223,961 downwards.
GTAGTGTTTAGTCTGAAAGACAAGCCTGGCTGCTGCATTGAGAATAGATTGGAGAGGAGAGAGTTTAGTGGGGGAAAAAAAGCATCATCTACATTACTTTTTCCAAATTGCATTGGTAATGCTACTGTATGCCGCACAGCACCTTAGGCTCCATGCACATGAACGTGTCCCATTTTGGCAGTGATAAACTGATGGTTTCTTCCGTTTGTCTCCCTAGATTTGCTGTGTCTGGCATCTGTTTCTCCCGGATCCTTATAAACTATAGTTTACAAGTGATCTGTGAAAAATACAGTTACTACAACTTGTTCTACTTTCTGATCCATCGCATGGTCTGTTAAAATAATAGACAAGGCCACTGATCCATTAAACAGTATTACATTAAGTACAACTAGGTGTCATCCAGACAAAAAACGGGAAGAGCACAGACAATTTTCTCTGTTGTGTGCATCTTCCTGTAGTTATACCAAAGAACTTTCTGAAGACACTATTTCCCAGTAGGCTTATATTATCTACTTGGGATAACATAAAATATCACACTTTGAGTTCTTGCATTGTAGGAGGAGGTAAGTTTTCACATGAAAGAGCTTGGTTCTTGTACGGCACAATGTTCCTTTGATTCATATGAAACAGTTTTTACAGTTAAAAGTGTATCCTTGTGGTCTTTTCTAGCAGTACCAAACATGTTTCCCCTACCCAGGGCCTTGTGATACCATAGAAACCATCTCCACAGCCTAGGCATCCTCTCCACACCCACAGAGGATTTCAGGTCAGCTGGCAGGTAGCGAGAAGCCCTAATTAGTCTGTAGGGACAGGTTCGGACTAATCACAGATTTGATATCAACTTGGGGGATTATATTTAATTGGAGGATTTTGGATTCCTATTTTTAACCACTGAGTTTACTCCACTGGTTCTCCATTGTAATATTAGAACTTTCAACTTTTCAGTTTAACGTTTTTTTAAAACTTTCATTAAAGGGGTTTTCCAAGGAAACAAGTTAGGCCCTATCTGCAGGATAGGGCCTAACTTGCAGATCGGTGGGGGTCTCAGTGATCACAAGAACGGGGTTCCGAATTCCCCCGTTGCACCCCCCCTGTAGCACTACAGAGACTGCTGGAGCTGCCGGTCGCACATGGCCGAGTATTGTCATCTATAGTTTGAAATGTTCGATTTCATTAAAAAAAACTCTACAAGAAATCAATCATATCATACATCTTTCTTTTATGTCAAGACAAAATGTTAAAAAATGATCCAGACTGCATCGTATTTGTGGTGACCCCGAAGAGAGTAATTTCTGCATACAAAACAGTAATAATCACCAGTGTACAGCATGATTATAATAATAAAACACAGCTGCAATAATGTGTATAGTACAAACAGGGAAGAAAGAAAAGGACTGTGGGTGTGAGCCTTTCTAAATATCTCACAATTTATTATGTATGGCTACACCTGGATGTGATCAGATTCAACCAAAATCAGGTAGTTATAGTTGCACGCCCCATGTTAAAGAATCATGAAGAACGGGAGGCAAAAATCCTGAATTTGGCACCATCGAAAAACTACACAGGCAAACTGCACATAATTCAGTTTGCACTGTTTTAGGAAATGTGGGCCACTGTTTTTTCCATTGAAATAATGGAGAGTACATGGTCCAAAATGTTTGTTTGTAAGAGGCCTAAGGGTATAGCACTGCTAATAAGAGTATAATTTCTTCAGTTAATAATATTGATAAGTACTGTGTCAGGTAATAGATATATTCATAAACTTGCATCTATTTATTTGTAGACATGTCATCTTAAATGTTGTACTCTAGTAGAGAATAAAATTCACTGACATCCTCTTTTATTTCTCCAGAGCCTTGCCAGGTTGAAAAATGGTTTCCATGTTGACAAAGGCTCTCAGTCTGATCTTTGGTCCAGCGAGCTATCTTTGAATAGCTCAAGTCTTTCCTTGTCCAGACAGTACCAGAATGTTAGTTCTCAGACTGACCTTTCCGGAAATGTAAGTAAAACTGTTATGTTTTTCCATAGTTTTAACCTCCCCTTACAGCAACGTGCACTGGTTAGTACTCTGGCCTGGTTAGGGAAAAATTAGATATTGTGTGTATGCTCGTCCTGTGTTTGTATGGGTTTCCTAATATAAATAGGTAATTTGGATTGTGAGTCCTACTAGGGACATGACAATGTCTGTAAAGCGCAGAAGAATAAAATGGTGCCATATCTAATGCAATATATCAAATGTTAGTAAATACCTGCCATTTGTTGTCACTGGATACAGCAGCAAGTGATAACACTTTCATAAAACATCTGGTGAAGACGTATATTAAGCCATACTGTGGTCGGTCTGTGAGTCTGTGAGATTTCATGGACCGTCTAAAGTGCTAAGGACGGGACTCTGAGCATCGCAGTTATGAGACAAGGAGACCCCTCATGATTACAGTTCGGGACTGGAACACCACAGAGGAGCTTGGAGTCTCCATATCTGGCACTTTAGTCTGTTCAGGCCAGTGCAAGGTCTGGTCTGTGATTCATGGACCGACCTCAGCAATTCTTATGTAGATGTTTAAAAGTAAGACTTAAACATGTCTAAGCCTGATTATTTTTGTAGTCTGGATTTTGAGAGGATGTGCATGGGGCCAACCAAATACAGTTAAACCAAAGTCGCTGCAAATATGCATCAGGTTTGTTGGGTTCCAGCAAGAAAAATATCTGTCAGATTAAAACTATCTGGTTTAGAATTAGTTGGTCTTTAGTGAGAGTCTTTTTGTGAAAATAAGTGAAATGTCATATTTTCTGCCACATTCCACGCAAAAACTCCTATAAGGGCTCATGTATCAAACATTTGGTTTGCCTTTTTCTTGAATTTTTCAGACTTTTCATGGTGCTTGTACTCATTAGCGACTTTTTTTGCGCCTTTCAGAGTTTGCCATTGTCTAGTTTTCTGCAGTGTTCCCTGAGTTATCACTTGAATCTACGCCCAGGCGTACAGATTAGCTTGGAACTGATTGCAACTTTTTTTGTTTTAAAAAGTCACGAGTTCATTAAAGACCATACGCCACATGTATTAATAAGGGAAACCGCTGACCAGCAGAAAAGCCAAGAAAAACAGACGGACAAAGCCAGACTAATGATGCATGTGCCCCATTGAAAATTCAGAAGATACGGGGGCGTGGCCTGATGCCGGACTGAGGAGACGTGCGCCGCGGAGCTCCCGGGACCCGACACCCCATCTCCCTCCTAAGGCAGCCATCCCTCACCTATACTTGTCCCCTTCAGCTCCGGGGTGCCCCACAAGCTTGCCGCTGTCCTCCGGTCCCGATTTGGAGGCGGCTACGGACTCCGCGCCGCTCCTCTGTACCTCGCCGCGGCCGACCACGTGACCCGCGCGGCGGTCCGCTCTTAGCCGCCCGGTGCTGCTGCACCGACCGCCGGGGAGATTCTCCTGCCTCTGGCTGCCTGGACGCCGCTCCCACCGCCGAGGGCACTGTGGCAGCGCTCCAGCCAGCCCTTCATCCTGCTGGAGGCGCCATCCTGCGGACTCCCCTGCGCTGCCTGAGGCCTAGGCGCGCAGGGTTAACCCTGACACTGCTGGACTGATCCAGGACCAGGTAGGGAAGAAATTCCCCTGCTGCTGCCCACCTCTGCCCTGGGGACCCCAAGCTATACAGCCCAGCACTGAGTCCTCCATACTCCCAGTGATCCCCTGCTCTGGGTTCTGTTTTATATTAACCCTTGCAGTGCCGCTGCAATACTCCACGTGGGTTTGGACTGTATCTCTGCTAACTACTGGACACTAGGCTCCTTGATTGTTTATCACTGGCCCCCCCTGCCCAGACGCCATGGGTAACCGGAGGAGGACGGCTAAAATGCTCAAAACAGCGTCCGGGGTGTCTGCGCCTCCATCGGATGATGAATCCGTCCATGAAGATCCTCCATTCCAGTCCCTGGAACCCCTGGACGCGCAGGATTGCTCCACATCCCAAGCCGTTCTTGCACAGATACAGTCGAACGCTGCCAAAAAGTTAGGGAGATTCTCCCGCACACAACCCTGCTCTCCTCAGGGGTCCCCAAACTCCTCTCCCTCCCTCTTTGAAGGCTCCCAGAGCCCGCCGCAGCTCGTAAGCTATGAAGAGGGTGCTGATCCGTCTGACGCGGCTACGGAGTTGGATCGGAAATTTGCAGAGGTGCTGGCGGCCATTAACGGATGCCAATCCAAACTGGTTACCAAGGTGGATGAGCTGCGACAGGACTTTGTTCTTTTAAGACACGATGTCCACAAAGCTAAAGAGCGTATTACTGAAACTGAACGCAGAATATCTGAGGTGGAGGACGTCCAGAGGCCTATGCCGACACAGATCAGAGAGCTTCAGCGCCAAATGTCTGCATCCATCGACAGAGCTGATGACCTCGAAAACCGCCTGCGACGGAACAACGTCAGAGTGGTCGGCCTCCCCGAAAAAGTGGAGGGGTCTGACCCTGTATCCTTTTTTGAAAATTGGCTCAAAAATATGCTTCCTGCAGATACCTTCTCCCCGTTCTTCACAGTAGAAAGGGCCCATCGTGTGCCATCCCGCCCTGGCCCCCCAGGGGGCAATCCAAGACCCTTCCTGGCCCGGCTGCTGCACTTTAGGGACAGGGACTCTATCCTCAGGGCTGTCCGTACCAAGGGAGAAATTCTCTATGCCAACAGCAGGGTGTCCTTCTACCCTGATTTCTCTGCATCCGTCAGGAAACAGCGAGCACAATTCACCGAGGTCCGTGCCCGTCTCCGTGACAAGGGGTATAAATACTCCATGATGTACCCTTCCAAGCTCCGAATTGTGGATGGTCAGAAGACTCGATTCTTCACTTGCCCAACCGAAGCACTTCACTGGGCTGATGCAGCTCCACGGGCTCCAGCTGCAAGGCCCGCACCTCCTGAGTGACTGGACTCACATATCCTTTTATCTGATATGCAATGACAATGCTGGACTTAGTCCTGAATAGTTATCCAGGGGTCCCAAATCACTGTTACAGTTTCTAATATTTGCTTATACTATACGTGCCTCACAAATGTACCCTGTGATTGATTTGCGCTTTCTTCTTGGTCATCTTGACCAGTGCGCCATTTATGGCACTCCATTCTCTCCCTCCCCCCCCCCCACCTCCCCCCCCCCCCGCCTCCCCCTACCATTACCTCCTTGCGTCTTCCTTCTTTCCCCCCCCCCCCCTCCCCTATTTCCTCTTGGTTCTCTCTAAATATGGCTGCCTAATAACCTCCTGATCATCTATTCATTAAGGGTTGAAGGTCCCGGGACAAATGGTGTAGGTTTGTCTTGAGTTAGGGACCACTGTTCTAATATTTGACTGTTATTGGGTCTAGGTCTACACTACTGCTGTTAGGGTGTTAGACAGGGGGTTTGTATTCTTGGGATTGTTAGTTCAGTTCTGTTATATTTGTTATGCTCACTGTTGTCTGTCTGTCTATGTCTCTGTGGTATGAAAGGATGAATGCTTGGTTGCTCACGTCTCCTTCCCCACACCCCTTTCCCTTCCGCTAATATGTCTTCACTTAAGGTAATGAGCTGGAACGTGAGGGGACTTAACTCCAAATTCAAGAGGGCCCAGATGTTAGATGTCATTAAGCGTCAGGCCCCCCATATTGTATGTATCCAAGAGACACACCTTACGGGTCAGAAGGTCCTCTCCCTGAAGCGGGCCTGGGTGGCTAGAGGTTACCATTCCTCCTACTCTGTATACGCTAGGGGAGTATCCATACTCATATCCAAAGCGCTTCCCATAGAGGTCATACAGGTAGCACCGGATCACTTTGGCCGTTATGTGATCATACATTGTGCCTTGTGGGGCTTTACCTTTACTATTGCGTCTATTTATGTCCCCCCTCCCTTTGATCCAGCTGTATTGCACCTAATATCCAGTAAGCTGGCTGCTATGCCTCCAAGTCCGATACTCTGTATTGGTGACTTCAATGCAGTCCCTAACCCCTCCTTGGATCGTACAAGTGGTCTTGACACAGGCTCGGCCCGTCTGAATGAGTGGCTCACTTCTCTAGACCTCGCCGATGTTTGGCGTAGTAAACACCCTCAAGAGAGAGAATACTCATTCTATTCCTCTGTGCACAAGAGCTTCTCTCGGATTGACCTGGCCTTTGTCTCCCCTGATATGATGCAGCACGTTGACCAGGTATCCTATTGCCCGCGCAGTGCGTCAGACCACTCCGCCTTGCTCATCAGTTTCCTTATAGGCCCCCCCAGTGACTCCCGCTTATGGCGCCTGCACCCGGCTTGGCTCCTATCCCCAGCGGTCCAGAGTACTGTTAGGGCAGCGCACAGCGAGTTCTGGGATGTACACTCAACCCATCCTGATCCTCTTCTAGTCTGGGACTCGTACAAGTCCTCGGTGCGGGGGGCATTCATGTCGGGGGTAGCTGGCCATAGGAAGTCCTTAAATGCCCAGGAGGAAAGGCTGACGGCTGTACTGGTGACTGCAGAAAAGGATTATCTAGAGAAACCTACTCCGGGGAATAAAAAGACTTGGGCTCAGGCGCAGAGGAACCATCTAGCTGTAGTGAAGGAGCGCACCAGCAAGCGCCTGCTAGCCAGGGAAGCGTCCATCTTTGAATTTGGAGATAAAAACGGGAAGCTGCTTGCGTATTTATCGCGGGCTGAACGCCCCTGTGCTTCCGTTCCCTCTATTATTGATGGTAACGGAGCATTGATCACAGAACCCCGGGCCATTAACATGGTATTTCATGAATACTATTCATCTCTTTACAGCTCCAGATTGTCCGCCTCTTCCGTCGAGATCTCCGGATTCCTTGACAGTCTTCCACTTTGGAGGCTCACACAGGCACAGTCATCGGAGCTTGATGCTCCGCTCTCGGCAGAGGAGGTGGAACTGGCCATCCAATCGTTGCCCCCCGGTAAGACACCTGGACTTGATGGGCTGGGAGGTGAGTGGTATAGGGATAACTGTGAGACTCTGGTCCCCCTTCTCCTCAGCCTGTACTCCGATGCGCTTGATAGCGGTTCCCTCCCCGACTCCATGCGAGAGGCCCTTATTGTAGTTCTTCCTAAGCCTGGCAAGGATCCCCTACTTCCCGACTCATACCGCCCAATTTCCCTCCTAAACTCAGATGTTAAAATACTAGCAAAAATTCTGGCAACAAGGCTTAACAAAGTAATACTATCATTGGTTCACCCGGACCAGACAGGCTTTATGCCTGGGAGGGGAACTGACATAAATATACAAAGACTACACCTGAACATTGCAGAGGCAGAGCGGTCTCCAGACCCTGGGTTTATATTATCCTTAGACAATTGTAAGGCATTTGATTCTGTGGAGTGGCCCTATTTGTGGACCCTTTTGCCTAGAATGGGTTTTGGCCCTCGATTTACAGCATTGGTTAAGCTACTGTATAACGATCCCAAGGCTAGGGTGCGGACTAATCTTAACATCTCACCTACTCTCCCTATGGCTAGGGGCACTAGACAGGGCTGCCCATTATCTCCCCTCCTCTTCGCACTCGCCATTGAGCCCCTTGCTGTGGCGATCCGCCACTCTGAGGGCATTAAGGGCATAACTAGAGGTACTATTATTGAAAAGGTATCTCTCTATGCTGATGATACACTTGTATACCTTGGAGACGTGGGCCCCTCTCTGGAATCCCTTCTGTCCCTGATAGAACGTTATGGGGGGTTCTCAGGCCTTCGGGTTAACTGGGACAAATCGGCCCTCTTTCCCTTATCTGATGTAGGGGTACACTCCCTCCCCGTCCCAGTCCGGGTGGTGTCCACCTTTAAATATTTGGGAGTCCAGGTGTCACGCAAGGTCCAGGCATTTACGGAGTTAAACATTACACCCCTGATAGCTGCAACGGAATCGCGCCTAAAAGCCTGGTCCACTCTCCCCCTGTCTCTGTACGGGCGTATTAATATATTTAAAATGATTTTTCTTCCAAAATTTCTATATCTTTTCCATGCCTGCCCTATACTACTTCCTAAGAGTCTGTTTAAACGCTTGGACGGCATTCTCAGGTCCTTCTACTGGCAGAGTAGTGCTCCGCGATTCAGTCTAGCGCTGCTTCAGGCTCCCAAGTCTAGGGGTGGACTGGCTGCCCCGGATCTGTATCTTTATTACATGGCTTCCCAGCTAGTATATGCCCAGTGGTGGATAGATATAGACATGGGTAATGCAGCTACTGCACTGGCTGGTGCCCTGGTAGGTTCCTACGAGGCCCTTACAAACCTGCTGTACAGGTATAAGTCCCCATCTGATACCCCACTTCCCCTACGTACGGTAGCGGTATGCTGGCGTAGGGCACAATCCCTGGTAGAACCGAGCTGCTCTCCCCCTCTCTCGCCTAGGACTCCATTGTGGCTCAATCCGTGGCTCTCTCACTTCCTCTCCCTCCCAGGCTGGACAATGTGGGGGGCGGCGGGGGTGAAATTTGTAGGTCAGCTCTTATCCCCGGAAGCAGAATTACTCAGCTTTAACGAGATAAGGGAGAGACATACGGTACCCAATACGGCTAGCTTCCATTACACGCAACTGCGACACGCATTCAAAGCCCAATTTGGCTCCTTCAGCCTGACAGTGAAATTCTCCAAACTAGAGACTCTGATGAGTACCCCGGACCTCCCTAAGCCACTCACTCAGTGCTATGCTCTCCTACAAGAGCAAAAGTCCAGACCGTTTGATAGAGCCTGTGAACGCTGGAGACAGGATATCCCTGACCTGTCAGATGATGACTGGAGGGAGGTTGAACTGTCCTACTTCACATCTGTAGTGAGTGCGAGGGACTTCCTGATCCAATCTAAATTCCTCCATCGAGTATATTTCACCCCTGCTAGACTATTCCGCATGGGAGCAATGCCCAACGACCTTTGCTTTCGCTGTCAGGCTGAAGCCGGATCCTTCCTGCATTGTGTCTGGTCCTGCCCCAGGGTTCATGCCTTCTGGTCCGAAGTGCTGGAGTTCCTTAATCTACACTTTGATTTCCCACGATTACTGTCTCCCTCTGTGTGTCTCCTCGGCATCATAAACGAAGTTGTCAATGGCCACTATGACAAAATTTAGGTTTGTCCTATACTACGCCCGAAAAGTGGTGGTGATGACCTGGAAGGACCAGGAGCCCCCTCCATTAAAAAGATGGATACTACTCATTAATAGTGTCATTCCCCACTACCGGTCTCTGTATACCAACAGGAAGTGTCCCCAGAAGTTTGATCGCATCTGGTCCAGATGGTGCGCGACTCCCCATACAGCCTTATAATCACATGTGATATATACTCCTCTCCATGATGAAGGAGACTGAGCGTGCTGGTGTGTGTGTGTGTGTGACTGATTGTCTATGTGTCAATAGTTATTTGTGTTGTATCAAGATGTCTGGCTGCAGTATCTGCTGTTATCTACTGTGTAATATCCCTCAGGTAGTTTTGAAACGCAGTAAGAACCTGACTGTTACCATGGCTGTTGTATAATAATCCTGTATTGGGGGGAAGGAAATATGTGACAGACAATCTTGTTTTCTGGTTTTGTTTATTATGTTTGTATAAAAATTCAAAAAACTGCAAAAATAAATACTTTTAAAAAAAAGAAAATTCAGAAGATACTTATCAGAACAGAATCTGACCGAAATCTGCTATAAATATGGGTCCAATATCAAAACAGGTTTTCTGTTTAATTCTTCTGGTATAAAATACCGCTGTGTGTCAAGCTTTTACTTATCTTTGCAATTTAATAATATGTATCAACATCGGCGAAGGTCCGATAAGAGCTGAATTCTAGGAACAGTGGTAAAGGTCTAATGAAAATATCTTTATGGCTTGTAATATCTTTATTCCTCTTGCATCAGGATATTCAGAAACACTTTACAGAGACATTCCTTCTTCATCATTTCTCAGTGAGATGTTACAATAGTGTCTCGTTTTTAGCATAAAATTACCAGAGGACAGAACAAAGATATTTCTTGATAGTCTGTTCAGCTTGATAAGCACATCAGAAAGAACATGATACACTTGTATGATGTTATTGTTTCCCCAGCTCGCTGTGATCAGTAATAACCAGTTGGCGGAGAAGGTCAGATTACGGCTTCGATATGAAGAAGCAAAGAGAAGGTAATTGCTGTTTTTGCAGCTGTTTATGTTGTTAGTCGACGCATATAGTTTCCTGCTAACAGTTCTGCAGGTTATGTTGCATAGGGCCCTGGAGTTTCTTAGAAGTGTTCCCAAGTTATAGTAAAGGTAGATTGTGCTCTGTATATTTTTTATATTTTATCCCAGTGTACTGGAAAATTCCTTTTTTGAGCTTAAAGTGATAAGACATCCATGGCTGTGGATTGGGGAGAAGACTGGTAGCTTCTTGTGTGCCGAGAATAAACAGAATCCATCATTGATTTTAGTGAAGAAGTGACAGCTGTTCCTTTAAAACCAATGGAATTTATTGATCTTACGGCTGGGACTTATCATTAGTAAAGGTTAAAGGGGTATTACAGAAATGTTCCATTGGATATATACACTTAATTATCTCCATGTCGATCTACTGTTTGAAATGGTCACTGCATTTAAAGGAGCCTGGTCCATTCATCATAAGGACTTTTTAGTATGAATGGGGTTGAGTTGCAATACCATGTTCCACCACTGTACTTTGTACTTCTATGCAATAACCAAAACAACCACTGGTTGGCTCGGCTTTTTAAGGAATGAAATAGCTACGGATAGCCTCCAAATTGTGTCATTTTCAATATAGTATATAAGAACCTATTCTATCTGAATACCTGAAAACTATGGTATACCCCTTTCATTACACATGCTATGATGGTCTAACAATTGAAAATGTGTTATGATATTGGTATAGATAGTGTATGTATTTGCCACACGGGTAGAGCCTCAACGCAAATTATAGAGCAGGTCATATTCCTGCACAGATTTGCGGCTGGGCCATTTTGATGGACATTGGTGGGGTGAAAGGCCCTGTGTATGCAGTCTGTGTGCACGAAGCCCAAGATTAATGTCCTTAGAGAAGAAATGAACACAGTGATGTCAAAACAGGGATAATAAACATAATGATGTCACAGTTAACCGGAAAGGACCTTAGTGTTGACACAGCAGAGAAATAATAAACATTATCACAATACAAATGTGGCCCATGTGGCGATGTTATATCCCATGGGTAATACACACTGACACACAGCTTAAAGGACACCTGTCATCAGGTCTGTGCCACTAGTCCTGTCACCTCTACCTGTTGGAGCAGCTCACAAGGATCCCATCCCAGCCTTTATCTAGTTATTTCATACATTATTCATTGTAAAATCATCTATTCTTTATTATGTAAATGAGGCTGGTCACGTGGTCAGAGGCAGTGATGTCACCCCTGTCCCCCCTCCCCTCTCCTCCCCCTGCTCATGTCTTTGTGTAATGTATAGTAAAGCATGGCTAGTGTGTGTGCTGCATCTGCTGACATGCTGCATCCTCCTAATATACAGGTGAGAGACACAGACATCAGCTACACATGAATCTGACATGTTCTGCTGTAACATGGCTGCCTGGAGCTGCTGTATCTCTCCTATATACACACACACATGCACACACAGGCTGCAGGGGGCGTGGCCACCAGCACCAGGAAGCACATCATTATACAGCCTCACATCATTATACAGGCTGTCAGTCAAGCACTGGGGGTGTGGCTGTGCCTCCCACTCATGAATAGAGTGGACAGCTTGAATATGCTAATGCTTCATTGGACATTTCACAGGTCCTTTGCATACAGCTTTAGGACCTCATTGCTTAGGTTTACAGGCATGTGGAGGGACAATGAAGGGATAGAGGCAATGCTCTCTAATGGCAGTTTATGAAAATATATTTAGTTTAGAGGGGTTATTTTGCATGACGGGTTCTCTTTAAAGGGAACCTGTCAATGCATTTTCACAAATTCCACTAGTGACAGGTTCCCATAGAGCCCTATTAACTGACAACCTTATTTTAGCTAACAATTGTTTCCCTCACATTCCCATAAATCAACATTATCTTATATTACCGGTCATCAAAAGGGGCGTGTCCTGCTGGGACAGCCCCTCCCATCTACTCCTCCCAATGTCCCATCCCTCTATTCAGCACTTAATGCCATGTGACTAGGGTGATGTCATCTAAGGTCCTTTAACCAAGTCACATTTACAACGTCTATAACATTTAAGCTGTGAGCTGGCTGCACAAACAGTGGCCAGCTCCCAGCCCTCATAGACTTATATTGTGCATGGTCAGGTTGGGGTGAGGCACAGTGTATGCACTGTGTATGTGTCATTACACGGTGACTGTGCCCCCCTGCCAATGTCCACCGGCCAATTGTGGATGAGGCCTAAAGTACATCAATATCTGATCTCCATTGGTCCAACCTTAGATACATAGGCTATATAAACATACAACAGTGAGCATAGATAAAGATCTTTTAAATTCAGATATAATTGGTCCTGGATGTACATGGTACTTTTCATATCTGCCTTTTCATGCAGCTCAACGACAAATTTTGTGCAATCTTATGTGTCAGGAGGCCTCACATATCTTCCTGGCAGCAAATTTTGGAAAATAAGGTCTCAATATTTTGTTTCCACTTAGAAAAGTTTGCCCAAACCTTTTTTTATCATCCAGTTAAAACACAGGAGAATATACACATATACATACTGCCAAAACTTGCCATGCAGCAACACACAAACAATAAAGAGCAACCAGCATTTTTGGTCTTGGCGCAACCTAATCCTCCCTCAGTACATGAAGACAGGAGTGAATGTAAATGTTAATTGTTGTGACTACTGACTTTGTTTCTTCCATTTCTTCTGTTTTAAGCTGCGCCTTTCTGTTTGTTCACCTGATACAATCTCACCCTTTCTCAGTTATGTTGCATATAGTGTATCCCTTAGTGCACCCAGTGTAACAGAAATGTTTGCCTAAATATAGGATATCCAACATTAAGATACAGCTGGCAAAGCTAGACAGTGAAGCGTGGCCTGGAGTTCTCGACTCTGAACGCGACCGCCTTATCCTAATAAATGAAAAAGAGGAGCTCTTAAAGGAAATGCGATTTATTAGTCCAAGAAAGTGGAGCCAGACAGATGTTGAAAGACTGGAATCGGAGAAGAAGCGACTAGAAGAAGATTTACAGGCTGCAAGAGACACACAAAGCAAAGCACTTACAGAGAGGTAAGTGGGACTATATGTATGAAATCTACCGTCTGTGTGCTTGTTAGCCTGTAGACACCAACGCCTTGGAAGGTAAAGTAACAAGATTTTCCTAAAGAGCGTAGACCATGCATGGATTATAGCACACAGTTTTAGGCACCTGGGTATAAAAAGTATACACCACAGCTGAGATTAGAGAATGGGAAGAGGAAGACTAAAGTAATTAAAATAATACATGGAAATCAGAACCAAGGTAGACTGCCATCATAAATGGGGACTCTTTACTGTAAGAGCAATGACACTTTGAATCATTAATCGCAACATCTTCTGGGCTATTGGTTTCAATGTTTGAGTGAAATGGATATAAAATTATCACTATGGCTCATAAATCTTTGGTGACAGACTTTGATCTATTATTTTGATTACCATAATTAAAGTGGGGGATATGGAATGTGGAGCCAATGGCATTTATCTTAAAAAAATCAACACAGTAGGAGTATAGATTAGACTTGGTTAGACTTTTTAACTGTGAAGCCACTTAGGATGCCGGTGTACGTAGGGTGCCCATGCACGCTGAAGCTTGGCCACATTTGATTGCGGTAATTTCCTGGGCTACAAGCTAGAATAAGTGTAGGTGCATGTCCATAGGGTATGTTCACAAAAGTATTTGTTCAAGATTTTACAGTGAAAAAACGTTCACTCATTGGTATTTAAACTGCATTTTATGGCAGAAAACTCAAGTTAAATACAGGGTCAAAATCTGCTGTTGGACTATGCAGATTTTGACTGACGTGCCCTATTTTCACCCTACGCCCAGATTATGCCAGTGAAATATATGGCGCATGTCTTTTCATTGGTCTAGAAGTCCTTTGGAACAATATAAGTTTAAACTATAATTTGTACTAATATATGACAATAATATTTTTGCATGGCAGACACTTTTTGGGATCCCACTGCTGAAACTAGTTGCCTTTCCACTTTTTAGAGATACATCAACCATATTGACATAGTTGCATGATGTTGTGTATAGTTTATATTTTATATGCAGTCCCACCCAACCTAAGTATTATTTATTTGGTTGCTAATACATCTATCCCATAATTTTTATGCAAGCAACAGGCATTTCCTGAGTTTGTCATTTGCCCCATAATCTTCTCCCTCACCAGTTAATAACACAACTGGTAGAAGAGACTTGGAGAAGTCTTCTGTTTTTTGTCTTCTCTAACAGTATATAGAAAGAATTCCATCCAGTCCCATTATTAGCCTTTGTAGTTTGAAAGATATGACATGGACGGGTCTGGAAATGACAGGAATGTCTATGTATATAGATCTGTTTGTACCCGATAGGGTCCACAATACAAGTAGGCAGTTTCTTACACTATAGAATCTATGGAATTCATGTCAACTACATAAACTGCACATATATTCCTCTTCCAGGGGTCAGGAAACAGTTCTGTAAATACCTGGCTAACTATTTAGTCTTGAGGTCTAGCAGACCTAGTGGGAGAGACACATAGATTAGAAATAGCAAAGCACACAGTGGTACCAGTCTAGCCTGAATGTCTGCACAAGTGTCTGACAGGTTAGGTCAGGAGAGGCATTCACAGAGCACATAGTGGAAATCTGGAATCCCAGTGTGGTGACCTTCCATTCCTGCTCTACATCTCATCTGAAATATTGCTCATTTTTTACCACAAATTAATTGACTTAATTTTTCTTTGCAAAAGTGTATACTGAATGTCTAAAACATCCACAAAATTTAGAGAATATAATTATAATTTATTTATTCAGTCATTCTTTTCATTGACTGACATGACTTCTGACAGACGGCGTTACTATGCTCCATTAAACTGGAACTACAATTTCCAGGATGGGTGCTACTTTGTAGGGGGCATGTGACCCTTCTGGTATTTTGACAAGCTAGTGACATCATTTGCCTGCCTTTTGATTTTTGCAGTTCTGCAAAAAACATTTGAACTTCAAATAACACATGGACCATATTTACACAGAAATTGATGACACACTGATGACAAACTGACCACAAAAATGGACCATGCTGTTTGTGGCCATGTTTGTGTGCAGGTAGCCATAGACGGAAGTGCTTAGCTGCAATGGTGGTCTACTTTGAGGTATTTCATAAAACAATACATGACTTGTCTTTGCTGCAGACTCCTCAGCTCTTGGCCCCCATCTTTGTGCTCCTATACAGCTCCTCCCTCCCCCACTGAGGGAGGAGCTGTACAGGAGCACAAAGTTGGGGACCAAGAGCTGAGCAGTCTGCAGCATAGACAAGTCACATGTTGTTTTTGAAATGCATCCAAACCAAAGCCAACCCCTGTGACTACACAGATAATTCGGTCCGGATGTCAGTTAAGTTATAACACACAATTATATTATGTAATATATAGTAATGCAAATGCTTAGAGAAAGCAGAAAGGCATATTTGCAATGCAGGAGTGATGGGCTTCTGTAACCTGTCTTTAGTGAAAATGAGGTCCCTGGTGACAGGTTCCCTTTAAATATCCTTTAATACCTATGTAAATACACATCCACATAGCAATATCATAAACTGGGCTACCATCCTGTTTATTTTAACCCACAATTGTAAAAAGAAAATGAGGACAATAGCTGTCTTTCTGGCACGTCCATCTGGCGTTGTCCTTATAGTTTATAAGGGTGTCCATGACGGCCATTAATGCCCTTATAGATATACACGAACACCATGGGCAGGGATGTAATGATCTAATTTTTAACAGACTCTTTAAGAAATAAAAAGGGTAAAAAGTAACTCTCCGTGTTTTTAGCATTTTAATTAGTGGACATTCTTTTAATTGCTTCATGTAACATTTAACACAAGGCACAAGCAATAACCTAACACCCTTATTATTAGTTACCTATGGTGTGGGTGTTATCGGTTCCTGTGTAATTATGATATGTTAATTCTTTTCAGTAATGGCGCTGTGCGTGAAATGGCCACTTATGAGAACAATAGATAACGGTTATCTTTCAGGACACACATTGACGAGGCATTCACCAACATTTATATCCTGTGATTTACTTTCATAGACGTTTGTTACCTATAAATTAGTGCCATTGTTTTGTGATCCACTACATTTCATGTTAGACATTATCTCTTCTGCTCATATGTGTATATTTATTAGGAAGAACAGATAAGGTAGCTTTGTTGTTCTCATCTTGTTTATCTGTGCCCGCATTTAGCCTTCTTTCATTTTAATTACACCTGAAGTTTTTGTACAGCTAATTACACAGCGTGTTAACTACAGCAAGTTGTTTCACTTTTCAACGTATTTTAAAAAAATAAAGTGAATTTCCGTGGATTTCTAGTTCAGAAAATTAATGTTCAAATACCTTATAAAGGCATTCAGGATTAAAGGAAACCTACCGTAAGGAATTTACCATCAGTACCAGAAGTAGATTTGTTGATAGATTCCTCCTGTGTGCTGGTGCCCTAATCTGTAATTTGATAATCCTGGAACCTAGCCTAACTTGTTAAAAACTTTATATTACTAGTATGTATATTAACTGCAGAGGCTACTGGGGCATGTACTAGCCTAGCCTGGCCGGGCACTGGGAGCTAAGGTTACTCCAAGTCCCAGTAGCCTCTATAGGTAATTTACATATTAATAATATAAAAGTTTTTAACTAGTTAGGTTAGGTTGCAGGATTATTAAATAACAGATTAGGGCAGAGGCAGGCAGGAGGAATCTACCATCACATCTACTTCTGATGGTAGATTCTTCCTGGTAGGTTCCCTAGTGACAATGACATTGACATAAAATAGAAGTCTAAAGTCTAATAAAATTATTTGGTACTTATTTCCTTAGATCTTGCTACTCAGCTGCTTTTTAGTTTTACTCTTTTAAAGTAAAGCTGTGCTCTATTACAGCTGCTAAGCACCAGTGCCTACAGTTATATATGGTAGTCTGAAGTCTACCGTATGTCTCAGCATTATTTCGGATACTTCTGTTTTTTCCGTCTCACTGTAGAAATGAAAAGTGCAGATGATTATAGGATATTTTGTAGTATACTATAGTTCATATTGCAAATATCCATGAAGAAAGAAATATCGGATGGCGCTCACCATTCTTCTAAAATCTTCAAACGATGTTTCTTCAGGGAAGGAAACGTCATGGAAGGGAGTGTATATTAGGGGAGGAGTTATCCCCGCAACTAAATAGTCACGAATGACTGAGATTAGCCCAATACGACGAGTTACTATTATAGCTGTAGCGCTATGTCGTCAGAGGCTAATTACAGGAATGAAGGTAGGCGGACCATGCATCTGTGTTTGAAACATAAGGATTGGATAACAGTGATAATAGGTACTACCAATGGTGTCGAGGGTGTACTGAGTGATACCTTCCGCATCAAGAGAAAGTATGTGTTTTTTGGCAGTGAGCATAGAGGCCGGATGAAGCGGGAGTAAGCGTGAAACGGCGGTCGTCTCGTTGGGCTTGTGAATGTCTTTTTACAGATATTTGTGAGTAGGTCATGACATAAAGTTTTAAGATTTTAGAAGAATGGTGAGTGCCGTCCAATATTTCTTTCTTCATGGATATTTTCCCTTACGTCCCCATGACGGCCCACCTGGAGGATGACCCCTTGACCTCTGTAGGGACAGGAAGCAGAGAAGTTAAAAGGCCGCACCCCGGCATCCATACTCCAGTGTCTTCCTGTCCCTACACAGGGCAGGGAGCAGAGATAGATCTCTCCTCACAGGCCTCCTCCAGGGGGGCAGTGGGGGGAGCACAAGTCTGCAGGCACGGGCCGACCCTTACCTGCCAGTTCCCGGACCTCGCCTCGGCGCATCGCGCGTCCTCCCTGGCTCCGTTGGGAACTGTTGTGCCGGCTCTACCCTCGACTCCGCGTAGCTCCAGGGTACCCGGAAGTCGGAGCACGCGTGGTGGCTCCGGTCACGTGCTCCGACGCATCATTGGAGTACTTCCGGTCGCACCGGAAGTGACGATTTGAGTCACTGAATGGCCGAAGCTGGATCACGTGCTGCGGCGCACGAACTACAGGGCTTCCGGTCGCACCGGAAGTGACGTTTGGGGGCTCGGCGGCGCCAAAGATTTAAAAGTTTGGTCGCAGGTAGTCACTCTGACTCTGAGGTCTAGATCGCCTACCACTACGCCAATAAGGTACTGTATACTAGGCTGATGTGTTAAGGTACTTGATTCTGCATATATTGTACTGTTGTATGTGAATAAGCCCCCCTTACCTATGATTATAGGACCCATGGAAGTATCTATCTTTTCTAGCGAGGTCCTGGCCATGGAATCTTCTGTATCAGATCCCCAATCTACAGGCCCTGTGAGTGTCTTATAGATTAAAGGGGCAGGGGCTCTATTCATATATATGTTATATCCCCTGTAAATACTAAGCTGTCACTTATCTCTTGGCAGGAGCCGAAAGAGAAAGTGAGGAGCAAAGATCCCTCTAAAGATGGGAAGAAATCAGCCTGTCGTAAATGCAACATGTGCAATACAAGGCTTAATTCTAATTATAAGAAACCAGTATGCAAGGAATGTTTGGATAACCTTCTAAAAGAAGAGCGAACAGGCTTTAGGGAAGAGATACGTGCTTTCATTAAAGGAGAAGTCCAATCTTCTGTAGCCTCCTCTATAGCCTCGCTTAGCCTTCCTGAGCCCCCACCCAAAAGGGCCCTAATTTGTGCCTCAGAATCAGACCCTGACTCAGAGGATAATTCCTCTTTTAAGGATTCTCTAGAATTGGAGCCGTCCACTTCTCTATCCGCTTCAAAAATGGAATCCAGATATCTGTTTTCCTCTGACGACTTAGACCAATTGCTTAAAGCCATTCGTGATACTCTAAAAATTGAAGAAGTGGAAGAAGCTAGATCCATTCAGGATGAGCTGTTTGGTATCCTTAGATCCCAGAAAAAGAGAGTGTTCCCCATCAACGATACTCTCAAACAACTCATTCAGGAAGAGTGGAGAGATCCTGAAAAGAGGATTTCTGTGTCTAAGGAATTCAGGAATCGTCTATTATTTGACGAAAGTGATACTAAATTCTGGAATTCACCTCCCAAGGTTGATGTCCAGGTAACAAAATTAACAAAGCGCACTGACCTGCCCTTTGAAGACTCTATCCAGCTAAAAGATCCTATGGATAGGAAAGCTGACTGTTTACTTAAAAAAGCTTGGGAGTCTGCTATGCTTAATCTAAAAGCTAATGTAGCCACTACCTCGGTTGCCCGTACAATGTACTTCTGGCTATCTGAGCTGGAAAATCACATTAGGGAAGGCACTCCCAGAGAACTCCTGTTAGAGACTCTTCCAACTCTAAAGTCGGCTACTGCCTTTATTGCTGATGCATCTGGTGAATCCGTCAGGTTCTCTGCAAAAGAAGGAGCATTGTCCATTGCAACTAGAAGAGCGCTATGGCTAAGGCAATGGTGTGGGGATTTCAGGTCAAAGTCCAAACTTTGCAGCATTCCATTTGAGGGAGAATTTGTGTTTGGTCCGGAACTTGACTCTATTCTGGAGAAAGCGGCGGACAAAAAGAAAGGGTTTCCTGAGGTTAAAAAACCACCCAGGAAACAGCCCTTTCAGGACTTTAGAGATCGAAAAAATTCATACAGAGGCAAAGGCAAGCAAGGGCGCTGGAGCCATCCGAAAGGAGGTAGAGGTAGAGGCTTCCTCCTCAGCTCCAGTAATTCAACCTCATTTGGGAGACAATGACGCCAGAGTGGGAGGAAGGTTACTAGGGTTCCTTGCACGATGGTCCCAGATCACATCCAACCCTTGGATTCTGGACATAATAAAGCAAGGGTACAAGCTAGAATTAACATCTCTTCCTCCCCACAAGTTTATCCTGACCAGCCTGGAGTCTCAAAAGTTGACTGCTTTAATTTTTCAGGAAGTCCAGAAACTCATTCAGATGGACGTAATTACACCTGTTCCAGAAGAAAAGTGGAAGGGCGGTCACTTCTCCCCCTTGTTTCTCATTCAAAAGCCAAATGGATCCCACAGGATGATTTGCAACCTCAAAGGTTTGAACCAGCATCTCTTGTACAGGAAGTTCAAGATGGAGTCAATAAAGTCTGCAGTAACACTGATCCATCCAGGAGCCTACATGTGCACGATAGACCTGAAGGATGCGTATTACCACGTCCCTATCTACCTTCCATCTCAAAAGTTTCTGAGGTTCGCAATAGTCTCACCGCAGGGGAAGAAACTATGCTTCCAATACAGGTCTCTACCTTTCGGGATAGCATCAGCGCCAAGAGTATTTTCAAAAATCATCATAGAGGTCGTAGCCTTCTTAAGGACACATCAAGTCTTGGTCGTTCCATATCTGGACGACTTACTCATAATAGCGAAAAATCGAGAAGAACTTATTCTACACCGAGACTTTACAATCCAAACGCTACAGAATCTGGGATGGATTATAAACTGGGAGAAGTCTGCCTTGCATCCAGATACTCAGATCCTTTTCCTGGGGACCCTCCTAGACTCTGTGAACCAGAAATCTTATCTTCCCAGAGAAAAGTCAGAACGCCTGGTAGGTCAGGTGAACATTTTTCTCCATCACCAGAGATGCTCGATAAGAGATGCTATGAAGCTCCTGGGGCAGTTAACATCTTGCATCCAGTGTGTCCAGTGGGCACAGAACCATACAAGAGTCCTACAAGGCTGGATACTGCAATCATGGGACAAAGATCCCCTACATCTGGACAATTACATCAGCATTACTCCTGCGGTCAAACAGTCCTTAGTGTGGTGGACCATTCCTACACACCTACAGAAGGGAGTTCCATGGCATCCTTGGCCGCTATCTATAGTCCAGACAGATGCAAGTCAAAAGGGCTGGGGTGCGAACATAGCAGGGTCCTTCTTCCAGGGAAGTTGGCCTCCTCCTATCCAAAGAATGTCGTCCAACTATCGAGAACTAAGGGCAGTCCTGGAAGCCCTGAAGACAGCCAGTCATCTCCTGGTGGGACAACACGTGAAAATCCTATCGGACAACTCAACGACAATAGCCTACCTACAGCATCAAGGGGGTACAAGATCTCCAGACCTTTCAGACCTCTCAAGCGAAATATTCTCATGGGCAGAATCGAACATCAAGTCCCTATCAGCAGTTCATCTGAGAGGGAAGGACAACAAGGTGGCAGATTTTCTGAGCAGGAAAAAACTAGACCACAACGAATGGTGTCTGAACCAAAAAGTATTCCAGCTTCTAACCCAGATGTGGGGAATACCTGTAGTGGATCTGTTTGCCACCAGAGAAAATACGAAAGCGGAACTTTTCTACTCTCTCAGTTATTCAGAGACCACCTCGAAGTTAGATGCATTCAGCCACAAGTGGGATGCTCCTCTGGCATATGCCTTTCCTCCTCTGCCTATAATTCTCTGGTCCTATATATACATTTGCAAATAAGAAAAGGAGGTTATTTATTTACTCTTCCCATACCTAAAGAATATTTTCATGAATAAATATGTTTTTTAAAACAGTTAAGGCATGAGAAACCTTATCAGGTTGTTTCATCTGTCAGTGGTGTCTGAGCACAGAAAGCTAATTTACGCAAACTGCTTTAAGAAATAAGAAAGGCAAAGGCAAAATGAAGGACACAGGAACATATTTCTTTAATAAATTATATTACATAGTTTTCTATTATCATCTGCATTATTGATTTCATTTTATACTTGATACTAATCAACCAGGATTAGCTGACCTAATATGTATGGAGGCCCCTCGACTCACCCCCGTTAGTAGATTTAAGAATCAAGAATTGGGATTTTAATTGCAAAATCATTATTTTCTTGTTTTATGTGACACATCTGTGAGCTACAGTCCAGACAGAGTTCAGCTAAGATTTAGGGCCCGTGCACACTAACGTATGGGGAACGTATATTTGGCCACAAATTTACGGCCGCATGTACGTCCCCCATAGTTGTCTATGGCGCCCGGGCTCAGTACAGTGAGCACAACATGTGCTCACCATGCCGTGGCCGCAAAAAAGCATGGAGCACGGTCTATATTTGGCCATAATAATGGACGTGTGGCTCTATTTTCTATGGAGAGAGGAGGAGTGAGCAGCGCTCGCTTCTCCTCTTCTTCAACCCGCCCAACATGTGCCTGTATGTTAGTGTCTATAAGCACTTAGATTATCCCTGAAGCTAGATAAGCCTGATAAATGGAGAAGGAAGTATTTTCACTTGATTTAATGATTTGATGACACTGTTTCTTATACAGGCAGTCCCCGGGTAACATACAAGATAGGGTCTGTAGGTTTGTTCTTAAGTTGAATTTGTATGTAACTGCATATTTTATCATTGTAATCCCAGCCAGAACTTTTTTGGTCTCTGTGACAATTGGATTTTAAAGATGTTGGGTTGTCATAAGTGTCAATATTAACAATAAAGCTTCATTACAGACACATTTGATTACTGTTACAGCTGATCATTGTAGCCTAGGACTAAAGTACAATAGATTACCAATATCCAGAGGTCCGTTTGTAACTAGGGGACGTATGTAAGTCGAGTGTTCTTAAGTAGGGGACTGCCTGTATATGTTCCGGACAAGTTTGTTATCTCCTCAAATATACTAACACTACTCTCAGACTGTCATGTGTAGTAAACTAAACTAATAAAAAAGCGTCAACGTACTGTACATGTATACAAGGTCAAGTATTAATATTTAATTCTTACTATACCGCTGGGGGCCCATGATGCCAATGCATAATAGAGTTTAATGCTTTTCTTTAATATTTTAGATTGAAGATGAGCAGTAAAAGAAACCAGTTGGTCAGGGAGTTAGAAGAGACAACAAGGTTAATTGCATCACTGCATTCACAATTGAAAAGGTATGTATTAAACAACATGGTTATTCTTATATGGTGCACTAATAATCACTATACATTAGGTGTAATGCTTGAATGACACAACTGTGTTGACCTAGTCATATGTCATACAGTATTCTGATCATAATGAGTAACATTAATCAGCCCACGGAGTATATGAGAATATTTTCTGAGCATTTAAAGGGAACCTGTCACTAGGAGACCCATGTTTAGCACTCCCCCAGTTCCCACAGACCATAGTACATAACCTGCCAAAGTGTTTTTGTATAAAAAAAATAGGTTTTACAGAAAAAAAGATATGTTATATTGTACCTTTCATTAGCATCTGCTGTGTGACTAGGAACTCGGCCCCTAGGAGTGGTTGGAAAGGAGCAGTTTCTCCCCACCCTTGGGAAACTGCTCCTCCATGTGTCCTTTTCAAATATATGAATAACCCCACTCACTCGGGATTGGCTGTAGAGGAGCATGGGGCGTCGCTAAGCCAAGTGAGGGGTGTTTTCATATAATTGAAAAGGACACATGGAGGAGCAGTTTCCCAAGGGTGGGGGGGCCCCTGAGGGCCTCTGCGCATAACCAACCATAGATTGGTGGTAAATGTGTCACCACGTAGTTTCCGCCATGATAAACCTACCAAATGCAATGCATATAAGATTTCAAACACAAATTCTCCACATATTATCACCACTCTAACTAAACACAGGGTCAGAGTTCTTCACCTAACTAATGTCCCTTTGCTTTGGATTTCTTGGATTTCAAGATTCTATTCCTGATAAGATAAGGAACAAAATTGTACTTGTACTCTGAACCTCCGCTTTCTTATAGATTTGGGGTATTCCAGGAATATGAACATATGATACAAAAACCCATAATGCTATAAATAAATGAATACAGGCAGTCCCCGGGTTACGTACAAGATAGGTTCCAAAGGTTTGTGCTTAAGTTGAATTTGTATGTAAGTTGAAACTGTATATTTTATAATTGTAGATCGAAAACATTTTTTGGCCCCAGAGTTTATTTTTTTTTTTGCTGTGATTGGACCAAGGAATAGAAATAAAGCTTTATTAGACATCTTACAGCTGATCATTGCAGTCTGGGACTATAATAAAACATCCAGAAAGCTTCACCAGAGGTCACAGTGGCAGAGGCGTCCGTCTTTAACTAGGGGTTGTCTGTAAGTCAATTGTTTTAAAGTAGGGGACCACCTTTACAACAAAAATCAATGTTATTAATCACAAAACTGAGTTTAGGCAGTTTGTTTTTATGATTCACAAAATGTTATGGCCTCTCCAATGTAGGCGGAGTTATCTCCAAGATGGCCACCATCTACAACTACAATTTCCATGATCCATCAGATCTCAGTAACGGCTCCTCCCTATTACGCTCTGCTCCCAGTGATAATGTAACAGACTGTCCTGCTCTGTTACCATAGTAATGATGTGTAACTGCCATCACTGCACAGGGCTCCACTGAAATGACATCTCACAATACAGGCCATACTGGATGCACTGCAACCAACTACAACCAAACATAGTGATGATCACATGACCTGCCCAGGCATGTAATATGGACATGACCTGCCCAGGCATGTGATGTCGGCATGTGATCAGCAGCCATCTTCTGTCCTGTGCCTGCTTCACATGGAAAAAGTTACAGGATTGATTAAAGGGCCAGTAATATTTTTATTCTCCATTATAGTGTACATTCACAAAATTTTTCTGCTTAGGGAAGCAAAATTTTAAAGAACAATTAATTTACATATTAGCTTGTATTTTCATGACCCATTTGAATATGAATTATGCTTATTCCTGGAATACCCCTTTAACCAGTTGTCTATTTTGTATCTAATTAGAAAGTTTATATGTTGCATTCAAGATAATATATTTTATCTATTTCATGTTTTCAGTCTCTCAACTAGCACTCAGTCACTTTCATCGGGCAGCAGCCCTGGATCCTTAGCATCCAGCATGGGCTCTCTAGTGACCTCAAGTCAGGATTCGTCTACATCTGCAAGTTGTACAGATTTGTATTACGAACAGTTAGAGCAGTTAGACATGGAATACCAGAACAACATGGACTTTATGCTTCAGGAAGGAGCATCTGGATTCCGACCTTCTGGTTGCATCACAACCATCCATGAAAATGAAGTGGTAAAATCTCAGAAGTCTGATTCAACAAATCGTGTCCAGGCCTTGAGGTCTTTGACTGGTACTCCTAAATCTCTGACATCATTGTCACCCAGGTCCTCACTTTCTTCGCCATCTCCTCCTTGTTCCCCTCTAGTAACAGACCCTCTTTTAACGGGAGATGCTTTCTTAAGCAATATGGACTTTGATGAATTTGAACTAAGCAACCATTTCTCAGAACTTGGCCTCTCTTCTGATAACTATCTACATGAAATAGAAGGCAAAGCTGTTCGACCAGGTAAAATAGGGCTTCAAAAGTTCTTTGCACATAGCAAATTACTATAAAGGCATTGTTGGGGAAGAGAATGGTAAAATGTCTTAACTAACATAATTGAAAATATGCCGTTTAAAACCAGATGAAGGGTTAATGATTGTAATAATAATTCCTTCATTTACATAGCACACACAGCAGCGTTGCACAGATATTGCCAAGCCAGTCCCTGTCCCCAATGGGGCTCACAATCTAATCAACCCAACAGTATGTTTTGGAGTGTGGGAGGAAACTGGAGGACCCAGAGGAAACCCACACAAACTCTGTGGGCCACTCTTTCACATTAGTTGCCACTGCCTTAAAGGGGTTGTCCGAGAGTTACACAAAAATTAGGAGCTGGGCTGGGGGGTCTTAAAAAAAAAATTAAACATGTACAAACGGTCAAGGATCAGAAGGACAGCGGGAGCCACGGAGGAGTGTTTATTTCACTGATTCTTGTGTATATCTTTGGATATGTCTAGGTTGCCTTCCAGTATCGGGTTTGAAAGTTTCGGCAGCTATATCTGATGAGTCCGTTGCTGGAGATAGTGGTGTCTATGAGGCAGCTACACAGAGGTAATTCATACATTTAAAAATAGGCTTTTTAATCTTTTTCAGGATATGGATACATGTTTCTGTCTATTACTTGCCCAGTGTAAGGGTCTGTGACTGATATTTATTCAAGTCTTATGTGATTCCATGAATACATACATTTTATCATTTAAAAGATGTCTACACGGCACAGCTTAAAAACTCCGGCCTCTTAGTAAATCTTAAAGGTCGGTCCCCTGCATTTCCCTGATTTCCGCCAGGTTTGACTTTTTTAGACCAGTGAAACCTGGTCTAAAAATCGGGAGCAGTCTCTACCATTTTCTGGTGGAGACTTTAGTAAATCCGGAGGGCTGGACGTTTCCTGTTTAGTCCTTACTCTCATTGTATGTGGTAAATGTAAACATTTTTGTTGGTGTTTTAGGCAGATACTTGATAATACAGAGTGTGATGGTGAAGATCTAGAGAGCCTTGGTACAGCCCGGATCAAGATTGGGATGAAGTAAGGATAAACTTGTGTTCACCTCTTTCCAGTAATAAAGCCTTCCTGCAGTGTTTTCCATTGCTTTTCATTACCACTGTACCTTTTTTTTTGCTTTTTCTACTGGTATCTGGCAGTTTCAGTTTTTATTTTAAAACTATGAAGGGTTAAAGGGATATTTTGGTTACAATAAGCTTTCTTCTTTCCATAAAATAGGGGATAATTGCTTATTAGTGGACTTCCCATAATTGGGGCTCTCACAGATCAAGAGAATGGGGGTCTGTTGTACCCCAAATGAATGAAGTGTAAGGTCAAGAATGCACACTTATGCTCCATCTACTGTTTATGCCACTGATTCCTGTAAATAATGTTCCTGTATCTCTTATCATTTATATATTACAGTAAGAAAACTATAATAATTTACAGATCGTTAAACAAATCAAAAAAGCAAAAGTTTTCCTCAAAAATTATGAGCAGGGCACTAAATCACAGTTTTCATGGTGTGTGCCTTGCATGGCATGATTTATACTGTGTCAGGAGTTCTGCTCCCAAAACATGGTGGGTAGCACATGCCAAATCATCTTATTAAATCAAGCCACTCTGTGTAGGGATAAAAGTTTTTTAAAATTTTCTATTAAAGGGGGATTTATCCTACACGCATTTCTGCTGTGTAAACACATCTTAAGGATGCATTCACACGAACGTGTGATTTCTCCAGTCCTGCATTTCTGTGCCTTATGAGACCTTATATAGGTGATGTTTTTCATCTTTATGCAGTATGTATTTAACCTGTATTTATACGTCCCCATAGACGTCTAAGGGCATAGGGAACTGAAATACGGGAGAAAATAGGACATGCACTATATCTTTATACAGCTAGTATACGGTATGGTGTTAAGAACGGCAAAAGATATGGTTGGAACATGTTGTCCATTGACATGTTGGCCGTATGGAACCTGTAAGAAAGCGGTACGATACGGGTAGGCCATTTTCATATGGTCGTGAGCTTTCTTCCTTCCTTGGACCTTTCCAGGAAGTAAAACTTTTCATCCTGCTTGACTTCACACAGGTGCTGTGCCCTGCATAGCTACAACTTGTACATTACAATATAAGCTGTAGCCCAAACGCTTAAGCCGGGCCAGCATTTACAGCAAGAACCTATGAGGCACATTTACTAAAAAACACTGAAAACTGCAATACATGCAGTTTGCCTGTGTAGTGTGCAGAGGGCACCAAATTCATGAATTGTGGCACCCGTTTTTCATGAATCTGGCATTTCTTGCGCTGCCCCAACATTATTTGGTGCACCTTTAACATTTGGTTTATGACACACTTCTGTCAGACTTGATAGAAGTGCATTATAAATGCGGCGCACGGTCCAGATGTGCACCAGTATGCCCATTTGGGCTGTGTGAAGAACAGTGCAGCCGCGACAGAGAGGGTCACCTGCGACACATTTGTGGCGCGGGCACTTTATAAATACATGTGCAGGCAGTTTGCACATAAAAGAATGTGCAAAGTCAGACAAAAAACTGGTGCAAGGACCTTAGTAAATCTGGGCCAGGGCTTGTTATACAATCCTGTCGGACTCTGCCTAAACATCTTGTGATCTGAATGTGCAGCGGAACGCCCCTTTATGTCAGTGCAGCCGCGACACTCGGACATTTTTCAAATACATGTTCAAGCGGTTTGCACTAAAAATAATGTGCAAAGTCATTATTAACAGTGAAGCGGTACCTTTTTGTTAGAAGGGACCCTCAACAATGAGCTGGTCACAAACTAAAATTTTAAGGGAAACCTGATAAATTGATGGCAGTATTAGAGTTGGATTTGTTTGGTTGAATGAACATTTTTTCCTTCTTCACTTTATTTGAGCTTGAAATGTATAAATTATTATGAAATTCTTTTCTTTTTTTCTTCTTCAGGTATGATGAAAAGAACAGACAGTTTGCTATATTTATTGTGCAGCTTGATAACACAGCCGCTTTGCTACTACAACAGAACCAGAAAGTGTAAGTATGACAAATTCTTTAAAGTCAGACATTTTCAAGCTTAAATTGTCTAATGACAGTCAAGAACGTGAGAAAGTATTGCAGGTGTGTACCATAAATG
Organism: Engystomops pustulosus; assembly: GCF_040894005.1. Taxonomy (NCBI): domain Eukaryota; kingdom Metazoa; phylum Chordata; class Amphibia; order Anura; family Leptodactylidae; genus Engystomops; species Engystomops pustulosus. Next base: position 54,195,364 of record NC_092414.1, on the reverse strand, counting down.
ACAGCTCCCTCTTCAATGTAGCCTCCCATCACTGTGCAAGACATAGTTTACTGCTTAATCAGATTCCTGTTCTATTTGCATTTTAATGTTATATAATAATTACAAGTTTCTGAACACATCATACGCAGGGACGTGCCCTGACACAAATGTTTATGGTGTAGATGTAAAACAACCACCTTGATGGTGATGAAACAGTGCGTTAGACCCGTGTTATACCTCCCATGAAATCTTCCTATATTCTGTTTGATCTGTTTATTAGACTATGCTGCTATGCCTCTCATGCTAATCTTCTTTATAATAAAATTCTAATTGTATATGTATACTTTCTCCAAAGCAGCCTTTCTTCTAAATTACATTAGTAAGTACCACCAAGGCAATGACCCAACTATGTGTAACGCAATTTTAGGACCCCCGAGAGCTGGGTGTACAAGTTTTTCTGATCCAGGGCCACAGTATCAAACTATAACACTCCAAGGAACCACAACAAAACTTAGAGTAGTATTCTTATATGAGTCATTTAAAGGGAACCTGGCAGTAGACTTTCAGTCCCTAAACCACCAGCGTGCCTTGCTGCAGTTGCGGGCCCCAGACTTTTTATGGTAATGGTGTTTGTGGCTGCATTAAGAAATAATTGTGTTTTCAGTACCCCCAAACCTAGTGATTGGTTCCCTTTAAGGCATGCAGGCAACACAAATGTATGAAATGGAGAATAGGTGGAGAAGAGATCTGCACAACTGAAAAGTAATTTCTCTGTCGCTCAGGAATACCAAATACACATGAAAAATGTACGCCCCCCTACTTATTATCCCGCCCGCTTATCGCTGAAAGACGATATATATGCTCATTAGCATATTTTATAAAGTACTTTTTTCATGTATATGGCTCTACCGGAACTAAATAAAACAGTATCCTGCTGCAAGGGCAGGTCATGTGCCGTGTGGTGAGGACAGTCTACCATCAATCTGATGGTAGATCTCCTTTAGGGTCCAGATTTTAAGGAATTTGTCAGGAATATGGTTTCTGTAACATTTTTGTTTATTTGTTCAATCCTGAAGAAAGACCTGGTATAGGATAGAAATAAGCTGTTGCTATATAAAGGTTTTGTAATGTATCCAGTGGGCTGCTTAGAAGGGATTTTCTCTTTGCTTGCTGATTTGATAGACAGAGTACTGTATGTACACCTTGTTCTGCAGAAAACTATGAAAAATTAACTCTTCTTCCCTACTTCCTTTTGAAGTTACATCCGTATTGCTGTTCTTCCATGCTCTGAAAGCACAAGCTGTTTATTCCGGACGAGAACTGTGGAAGTATCAGACAGCCTGATGTACAGCGAGATGTTTTTGGTGCCAGTATCTCATGCAACTTTACGTCAAAAAACACTGAGAATTGATGTCTGCATATTACAGAGCAAACATCGAGAAGAATGTCTGGTAATTGATTTATTTCTCTCTTATAATATATTGGATATCCACAATATTCTGTAGGGCACAAGCCACTCACCGTTATCTCAGGTGGCATTGACTCACTTAAAAAGTAAAAAGCTGACTGAGGTTATCTTATAGTAATACTTTTATCGATGAACCATAAAAATCATATCTGCAAGCTTTTAGAAAGGTTCCCTCATCGGGATTTTCATTGCTGCACTTTCGAGGGAGAAGAGGAAGCTGAGGGGATCGTCTGAGGTGAGTACTGGGTTTAATTTCATGAATAAGGGGAGGCTGCTGGAGTTTTCACTATTGAAGAGAGGCTGCTTGACATTTTATGAATGTGGAGAAGCTTCAGGACATTTCATGAATAAGAGAGGTTGCTGGGCTGGGAGGCTGCTTGAAATTTAATTAGTTAAGGGGAAGCCACTGGACATTTCATGAATGAGGGGAGACCGCTGAATATTTCATCATTTAGAGGAGGCTGCTGGACATTTCTTGTATGAGAGGAAGTTGCTGGACATTTCATAAATGAGGGGAGACTGATGAACATTTCATGAATTAGGGGAGGCTAATGGACATTTATTGTGGGAAGTATGCCAAAACATTTTCCAAGGTGACTCCTTTTGCTACCTTGAAAGGTAGCCCCCTTATACCAAGTATGACCTATAAGAAGTCTAAAGATATGGTGTGGGATTAAGCCAAACCAGTCTAGAAGGAACAGACTCCCAACTGTAGACAGCACTGTTTCGACCTGTTTGGGTCTCCTCAGTACAGTGTAGGGAACTGGGTTGGCTGTGTGAGAGGCTATTGACTAGGGTCAGACAGTAGGTGTTCTCCTCATGGAGAGATTATCAATTAAGGCCACCTTAAAGGCATGTGGGACTTAAAGCCATAGATGCTCCACTAGGGATTTCTGGGACTTCTTGTAGGTCATACTTGATGTTAAGGGGGCTGACTTTCAAGGTAGCAAAAGGAGGTATTGTTTTCCATTTAACACCTTAGAAAATGTATTTGCATTCTTCACAGAATTCCCTAGTGGAGCATCTATGGCTTTAAGTCTCCACTCACCTTTAAGGTAGCTTTAATTGGCAATCTCTCCATGAGGAGAACACCTACTGTCTGACCTTCGTCAATAGCCTCTCACACAGCCAATCCAGTTCTCTACACTGTACTGAGGAGACCCAACCAGTTTGAAACAGTGATTTGCAATATCAGATAAAACTGCAAAGAAAAACTAAAAAGAGTACTTTCCTTTTTTTTTTTTTTTTTTATTCTACTAGCCGCATCAATAAAAAAATATAACTTTGAAGCTGAATGTTTTACATTTCGGTGCAAAAATGTGAACTGTGTCAAGTACATGGCAAAGCTTAGTTTGTATTTAGGTCATATTTTGCCTTCTTAAAGATGAGTTCAGTTGTGAAGGGTTTAGCTTTTTTGTGGTATTTTTGCTCCTTTTAAACATTGCAAGTTTCTTAAGGCAACATATAGCATTGTGCATTGATATCAGGGAAGTAACTGGATCAAACAACTGTGAGCATGAATGCTGCCAAGGGCTCAGTCACCCTGTGAATATTGCTTACCATGAAGTAAATGTTACTTATCCAGGCACGTTTCATCAGCTCTCATGTTTCTTTCCATCAAAGCACTAAGATGAAAGATGAAATTCTTATCTTTAATATGATACCAAAACGATGGTTCTAGGTGCTATAAAAACGAACAGTGACTTTTCTCAGCTCATTAGAGTTTTTTACTTTTTAGCCAATTTTTTAAAACATAAATGGGCTTGTTCTACAATTAAAGAGAAGGCTACACTAACTAAGGGTGCTGGTAGTTTAGTGGTGAAATTGTAGCTTTGAGTACATTACAGTAGAACAGTGGTGGAGAACCTATGACATGGGTGCCAGGGGTGGCACTGAGAGTCCTCTCTGCGTGCACTCAGACATTCATCCCAGCACTGTCAGGCAGTCAGACAGCCTAGTTTTAAAGTGCTACATACTGGGTTGTCTGAGACTGGAGGAGTGAGGAGGTGTGGACAGAGCTGGATTAACATTGGAGCTCCTGCTCTGGGCCCCATGCTTGTTCCTTTTCAGGGGACTCAGGAGGGAAGTAACGATGATAATCTGAATTTTGCCTCCTTCTTTCTACTGTATTTGTGTCCTCTGGATGCCAATACCATCGGAAACTGAAACAGAGCAGGGAAAAATAAGTTCCTGCTTACATTGCTGTGTTGGCACTATGCATAAAATATGGGTTTTGCTTGTAGTTTGGACACTCGGCCTCTAAAAGGTTCCCCATGACTGTCCTAGAATTTCACTTATTAATGCAATTTAGGTTGGCTCTGTAGTTAATCCATAGTTAAAGTGGAGTCTAAGATTAAAAAAAATACACAAAAAACCCTAAAATATACCATACCAGGAAAGGGGGAAAAGAATCAAAAATAAAAAACTTTTAAGACCACCAGAATAATATCTTTTCATGATGTATTATTATATGCTACTATATTGGTACACATAAGCATATATCCCGCACGTACATTCACTCACATACACGCAGACACAAATATTGTATCAACCTTCAAGATTCTTTTTTGATGCTCCTGTTTTGATACAATGAGGGTAAATTGTTTGTGATCGCTTTGTCACATAAAATAGCAAAGGGAGCTCCTAAGGACCATTGTGATGAGCAGAAGCACATCTTCTGTGGGGGCTGCGTTGGCCTTCAGATAGGAAGTTCAAACAACGACTTTGATATTTATAGTGCGATGCATAATACATGTCCTTTTAATTGGGTGTCTTTTTATCTCTGGTGTTGAAAAGTACAGATTGGTTCCACGGTTGCCATGGCTACAGCGTGATGTCTTTTCATGCTTTGTCACATTTTGTACACAGCAGCCAGAATGCATGGCTTAACTTTCAGGACTTTCTCATGCATTGATGCTGTGGCAATGGCTCAGAGCAGGATCAGATGTAAAATCCTGCAGGTTTACGGAAAATATTTGCATTCTCTGCAGAATAAAAATGTACCAAAAAATTGTTTCAACTCTGATTAACCAAGTTTCACATTTCATGCCCCAGTATTTGTAGTGTCCCCCACCCCCCACATCTAGATAAGGGGTAACCTTTATTCTTGCTGTTTTCTGCAGGCAGGAGCCCAGATCAGCCTGGCCGACGTCTGTAGATCTGGAGAGAAAGAAGTCCGGTGGTACAATCTCCTGAGCTACCGACACTTGAAGAAGCAAAAGACAAATAAACAAAACAACACTTGCCCTGAAGATAAAGAGGACGAAAACCCTGTAAGAAAGTTTTGTGTTATATTTACACTTTATATTATAATTATTATCATTATTGCAGATGAATAGTGTAAGCAGGAACTTGGTAAAAATAAAGAATACACTGTCCCCTTCAATCTACTTTTGTAGTGTATTTAGTCCATATGTACAGTAGATGTAGATTACAAAAAATGATTTACTGTAAAGTTTTCTGTGGAATCTGCAACAATAAAACCATGCATGCGTTTTTTATGGCCTACATGCAAATGTATACAGAAACTGTGCAAACCTATCCTAATATTAACCGTTCAGTCCTTGGATCCCTGTGTAAACCTATCCTAATATTAACCGTTCAGTCCATGGATCCCTGTGGGAACGTTACAATATAAAGCTGTATAAAATAACATAGATTAAGCTTAAAACCACATTTGCATGACCTCTGCAGTGCAGCTTCCATGTAACTGTGGTGACTAGCTAAAATAACACATAGCTGTATGTTGGACATGGGATTCTTCATTAACCACTTGACAACAAGTCCACATAAATTAACAGACTGTGAGCCCCCATCATATACCCTTGACAAAGAATAGCCTAAGGCAGTGATGGCGAACCTTTTACAGACTGAGTGCCCAAGCTACAACTAAAATCCACTTATATTTACCGTGAAGTGCCAACATGGCATTTTAAGGAGTAACCTGTTCTTCTCAATTTTCAATCGTATCAACCCCCTGAGGCCACCAATACAGTTGAAAGAAGGGCAAATGCAGACCCTCATTGTAGCTTCTTTCTGGGATCTCTCTGTAGAATGAGAATGGTGGGTCCAGCAGGAGGACCTCCAAAGACATTGCAGTTCTGTCAACAGCCTCTCACTTTTCCCGCAGTTACAAACAGCCAATGAAATGTCTCTTTAAAACAGTATCTCTTAAGTTGCCTGAGAAAGCAGGATTTGGTCCTTTATGGTGAACTCTGTCCTGAAGGGTTGGTCTGAGTGCCCACAGAAATGGCTCTGAGTGCCACCTCTGGCACCCGTGCCATAGGTTCGCCACCACTGGCCTAAGGCTATATTCACACGACCGTATGGGTGATGTATATATGGTCAACATACACACGCCCTATCTCTACCCAGAATACGGTGCCATGTGCCATACATCACTATGTAGAAATTATCACTTGTCCCACAGATAACAAGCCCTCATACAACTCTTTATACTGAGGGGAGTCAAAAACCAAATCACATATTTATAATGTTGTCTTTCTTCAGGTATCTAATCTTTTGGTACAGACTGCTGCAGAACTTGAGGATGTGGAAAAACTTGAAGACATTGGACAATATGAAGATAAAGATATTATGTGGTAAGCAGGAAAAATGATTGCTCCTACATCAGTTACTGCAACACTAGAGCTTTAAATGTAATTTCCTTAGCTTGCTTTGAATACCATAGCCGATTTGGGGTGTCTAGTTAGTCCATCATACATGCCTCATACCATAAATTGGCGTACCCTTGCAACTACTGACATTGGAATGGTGTTCACGGCAGGGGTGTGCATACAGTAATAATAATAATTCTTTATTTATATAGCGCCTACAGATTACGCAGCGCTGCACAAAGCATGACAAATTCGGTCCCTGTCCCCATGGGGCTCACAATCTAAACAACCGAACAGTATGTTTTGGAGTGTGGGAGGAAACTGGACTACCCGGAGGAAACCCACGCAAACACAGAGAGAACATACAAACTCTTTGCAGATGTTGACCTGGGTGGTATTCAAACCCAGGACCCCAGCGCTGCAAGGCAAAAGTGCTACTCACTCAGCCACCATGCTGCATAAGTGTATGATCCCTTGTAGGAAAGGGGAGGTCACATTAAGTCCTGAGTCCTGCTGCCAACAGGTCAAGTTACCTGGGGCTCCCATGGATGTTTACACGGATAACTACAACATAGTTGACCTGATTAGAGCCCCCCTTTTTTAAATGTTTCATAGATAAGTGCAGTAAATATGTTGTCATTTGTCAGTCACAACAAATGTTAGACACATTGTGATATAAAACACATTGAGCTCTTCACATGAAATATGAGCATCTTCCATTGTTTAGGTAAATGTTACTGGAAATCCTAAATTGAGAAATTGCTCCATCTTCTGGTAAAATAGTAAAGCTACAGTTCACTGGTGCCTCGTATATATATTTTTGGAATATGCAGCGTAGATATATTCTTATACACAATACTATTAATCACATTAAGGCATGAAGAGTCCGACGCTATGCAGGATGAAGAAGCTGCTACAGACAATGAAGAAGATGGTGAATGTGATGACAATGTGCAGAGTGAACAAGAAGACTCCGAATTAGCACCTGAGTCAGACCCCATCAAGGTGAGCGGGAGTTGCTGTGTATTGATAAGTGTTAGCAAGATGTGACATTGGGGCTCATTTTCTAAGGATCCGTGGATCGCATTTTCGTCGGGCTTCCCGCCGATTTTCGTTTTGCGCGAATTGCCCCGGGATTTTGGCGCACGCGATCGGATTTTGTTGCATCAGCAATTGCTTGCGACAGAAATCGGAGGGCGTGCCATCAGACAACCCGACGGATTCGGACAACGCGTTGGATTTAACATTTAGAATTGTGTCGCAAGACAAGAACTTACAAGCACCGGGAAGAAGGAGGTGAACTCCGGCGGACCTCGGCGCAGAAGTGACGGATGCAGGAACTCGGGCACACGATCTTAGTGAATCGCGGCAGACCCGCATCCTCGTCAGACAGCGCACGGTGGGATCACGACAGGACCGGGTAAGTAAATCTGCCCCATTGTGAATGTGTTATTGATGTCCTGCCTAAGGCGCTGCTACCTTGTTTAGCAATGTTTTGCCCTGGTGCTAATCAAGTTTACAGTTTAATTGAATTCATCAAGTAGTTTGATTGTCCAGACTGTTGTATCCATGAAGAGAATATGAGCCTAAATACATACTTCCTATCTAGCTTTTCCTGTATCATAATTCAATTTCTTTTTTATTTTATATAGATTATTTTTCTTTTGTTATCAGTGAGCTGTTTGGTTGTATTACAAGTTCCATATCTAATATGTCTAGTGAGAATGTACTATATACTGCTCTTTTTCTTGTATCACTGTTTTGAGAGAAATTTACGAAAGTCTTAACTGGCTGGTATTCCCAATCAGAATACTCTCCTATATAAAGCTAGTTAAAGGGGTTTGCCCATGAAAGAAAGTTCTCAAATTTTAATCCCCTACTGATGTCTACCCAATAAATATCACCCCCTTTCTTTACGCTTTTACTCAATTTTTATTGCTGTTTCACTCCTATCACTCAGTGATAGTCATTGAAAAGTTCCAGAGTGTGGCCGGGGACTCTAAGCAGACACTTTATTATTCAGCTGTGTACTGACAATGTGCTTAGATTATTAGGGAAGAGGGTTTATCTACACTTTTACTTAGCTTCTGAACATTCTACTAGTATCCAGGGTCAGACTGGAGTACAGACTGGAGTAAAGTCTAAGAACACCATTGTAGATTTAAAGGAGGTTCGGAATTTTATATATACAACCCCCATTTTATATATACCTTCACGCTGCTTTCATTTGGGCTGTAGGGGAAAAAAAATTATCACGTCCTCCACCTCTCTTCCTACTGTAGTGCAACAGTGTAGTCATGACAGACTGCAACAGAATATGCGGCTGCATGATGATGTCATCACGCTCCGCACATCTGGGGTCAGAGTGGGACATGAGCCGGAAAGTCTCCGGCTGTGTCACACTGAGTAACAATCACTTTGGCATCTTAAAGATGCCAATGTCATTGGAAATTGGCTGTGCTATATGTATGTCAAGCAGCTGCGTCTAGCTATTATCTCAGTCAGGGGCCCACAATTGGGACCGTGGCCCCTGCAATAGCTCAAGGCCCACCAATGGATCCCCCCGTCCACCTGTTGCCATTCCGACCCTGCTAGTATCTGACACATAGCAAAAGAGAGAAGAGACGGAGCAAAGATGAGAGATGATGAGAGCCATGAGATGGATATTTCACACAATGATATATTCCAGCTCTGCTGTCTTACCTATAACACACACAGTTAGCTTTGCTATGCCTCCCACTCCCCTAGGATAAAAACCTTATCTGTCTGTAGCTTGTAGAGTAAGAGAACTGCAGTATGCAGGCAAGAGAAGCTATTCATGAGAAGAATCTAACCATAGTCAGAAGTTTTACGGTCGGTTCTAGGGACAGCCAAAATTGTAAGCATCAAGACTAATAGAGACAGGTTGGAATTATATTTGTGAAATGCTGTATTTTTGTTAATAACAGTGAATAAGAGAATCTGTTATTTTGTTAGCATGAATATATTTAAGAGTCTTGTTTTTGTGCAAATACCCTTTTAATAAAGCAGAGTTCTGATTGTGTACATGTTTTTGTGGTTTGGCTATTAGTATTATGTTGTATTGTGAAATGCACTGTATTTTCTAGGGCAGTGATTTTCAACCTTTTTTGAGCCGCGGCACACTTTTTATACTTAGAAAATCCTGGGGCACACCACCAACCAAAATAGCACAAAATGACACTAAAACAGTCATATTATACATATAGTTAATAATATAGATTCTAAATTTATGAAACCTGGGCCTGTTTCGATAAACACAAAAGGGATATCCTGGCAGGAATGGTGGAAAGACACACACGAAGCTCTTCCTCAACAGTTCTCAGTTTCTCCCTGTTTTTAGTATATGGTGCTGATTATTTTGTGGCTCATATACTGCAAAATAAAGGGGTACAATGAGAAGTACTATGGCCATGAGGCCAGAGGACAAGTGCCAGCTCATATACTCAGCATATGAGCTGGTACTTGTAGTACTCCAGCCTCATGACTATAGTATTTCTCATCTTACATTTCTCATTGTTATATGCAGTATACTGCTGGAGTACTAAAAGTACCAGTTCATATGCTGAGTATTCTGACAACAGTTCATATACTCAGGCAAAAGCTCATATAGTCAGCATTATTGGTGGGCATTACCTTGGCGGTGGGCAAATGCGGGAGTCTCTCCACTCTTAGGATGATGCGCCGGCCTTGGTGGCGTCATTTTGTCGCACGAGGTTCAAAGCTTGCACATGTGTTATTGTACACGTCTCCTACATTGTAACAAAAACACAGGGGGCACCATAGTTTGGGGAAATTTCCCCGCGGCACACCTGACCATGTGTCGCGGCACACTAGTGTGCCACGGCACACAGGTTGAAAATCACTGTTCTAGGGTATAAATGGATAACTCTTCTACTCAACACTTATTGCTTGGTAAAAATCTTCAATGTATTATAAATTTGTAGGTTGATAAAGAAACCAACACAGAAGGAGTTCCTAATTCCGTCACTGTTGTTCGCCCAAAAGACAAGAGAGCAACCAATCAAATACAAGCACAATTTATAAGAGGCAGCACCATCATCCGCTCCAAGACCTTCTCCCCTGGGCCTCAGAGTCAATACATCTGCCGTGTAAGAAAAAGAGAGGTTTTAGAGAATGGTATAATCTGTACTGTAATAATTTATGTAAAATTGCTTTATTTCTGAAGCACAAACAGTTGGTGGGGATATGTAGCATATGTTCATTAGTATGTGTGGCACAATATTTTCCACCCGTGGTTGGAATCTCAAAGGGCCATTTAATGTGTACATGCTAATTCATGGTGATTAGATCCTAATCTACAGAGACTTGTCTTAATGTCTTGTGGGAGCTCCAATCTGTCTTGATAATGACCATTTTTCTTTTCCTTTTGTTATTTTTCTAGTTGAACCGCAGTGATAGCGATAGCTCAACACTCTCTAAAAAGCCGCCTTTTGTAAGAAATGCTATGGAGAGACGCAGCATGCGTGTGAAAAGGGTATGTTTATCATTTCTCTCATCATTAATGGAACCTCAAGTTACATGGTTAATTATTTCTTGGACACCCATTGTGACTGGAGACCAAAAGGCTATGGAAAATTAGTAATTGTACAAAAGCTGTCAAAGTGTCATTAAAAAAATAGAAACTTTAAAATGCGCATGCACATGTATTTATGTCAGCGCCAGTTTTGTGTTGCGGCTGCACTGTGACCAACAAGACAGAAAAACTGTGCCCCTAAAGGGGGGTGTTAGTGCTTGGTTGGACCGTGCACCACAATTCTGCAGCATGAACAAAGTGCACCTAAAAAACCAAAATGGTGCATACAAACAGAGCAGTGCATGGGCACCAGATACATGAAGACTGCCCACCACAATTCAGGAATCAGGCACACCCTGCACACGACACAGCTTCATAAAAGTACGGTTAATATGGTACAATGTGCATGTAGCATACGGTACAGATAAAGAGTAGTGAATGTAGATCAGGTACATATTATATACATACTGTAGCACAGGCAGGTGAGAGTGTTACACATATAATACAGATACAGAGTAGTGAATGTAGATCAGGTAGATATTATATACATACTGTAGTACAGGCAGGTGACAGTGTTACAGATATAATACAGATAAAGAGTAGTGAATGTAGATCAGGTAGATATTATATACATACTGTAGTACAGGTGAATGACAGTGTTACACTTATAGTACAGATAAAGAGTAGTGAATGTAGTTCAGGTAGATATCATATACATACTGTAGTACAGGCAGATGACAGTGTTACAGATATAATATAGTACAGATAAAGAGTAGTGAATGAATGTAGTTCAGGTAGATATTATGTAAATACTGTAGTACAGGTGAATGACAGTGTTACACATATAGTACAGATAAAGAGTAGTGAATGAATGTAGTTCAGGTAGATATTATATACATACTGTAGCACAGGCGGGTGACAATGTTACACATATAGTACAGATAAAGAGTAGTGAATGAATGTAGTTCAGGTAGATATTATATAAATACTGTAGTACAGGCGGGTGACAGTGTTACAGATATAATATAGTACAGATAAAGAGTAGTGAATGTAGTTCAGGTAGATATTATATACATACTGTAGTACAGGTGAATGACAGTGTTACATTGTATAGTACAGATAAAGAGTAGTGAATGTAGTTCAGGTAGATATTATATACATACTGTAGTACAGGCGGGTGACAGTGTTACATCGTATAGTACAGATAAAGAGTAGTGAATGTAGTTCAGGTAGATATTATATACATACTGTAGTACAGGTGAATGACATAGTACAGATAAAGAGTAGTGAATGAATGTAGTTCAGGTAGATATTATATACATACTGTAGTACAGGTGAATGACATAGTACAGATAAAGAGTAGTGAATGTAGTTCAGGTAGATATTATATAAATACTGTAGTACAGGTGAATGACAGTGTTACACATATAGTACAGATAAAGAGTAGTGAATGTAGATCAGGTAGATATTATATACATACTGTAGTACAGGTGAATGACAGTGTTACACATATAGTACAGATAAAGAGTAGTGAATGTAGATCAGGTAGATATTATATACATACTGTAGCACAGGCGGGTGACAGTGTTACACATATAGTACAGATAAAGAGTAGTGAATGTAGATCAGGTAGATATTATATACATACTGTAGTACAGGCAGGTGACAGTGTTACAGATATAATATAGTACAGATACAGAGTAGTGAATGTAGATCAGGTAGATATTATATACATACTGCAGCACAGGCGGGTGACAATGTTACACATATAGTACAGATAAAGAGTAGTGAATGTAGATCAGGTAGATATTATATACATACTGTAGCACAGGCGGGTGACAATGTTACACATATAGTACAGATAAGGAGTAGTAAATGTAGTTCAGGTAGATATTATATGAAACGGCAACAAAAAAAGAGAAGACTACTTGACGCCCATGAAGGCTGGTTCACACTCTGGGGTCAGAAAACAGACGTCTATACTGGCATTGTTGTGGCACTGGGATGACCTCTGTGTTAGACAGAACTTTCCAAAAGGCTTTGGCTGCAGTAATCTCCTTCCAGTTTGTAAGAAAAAGACTCCAGGGCTAAGCATATGGGGAGTTATGAAAAAATGGAGATATCCACTGCACTGCCTTGACAAAATGGACCAAGGTACAAATGACATTCAATTATTTTAAAATAGATTTGGAACTTCGTTTCGAGAGCGGAGCACATGTTACTAGAGTTGAAGCTATAAAAGGTGCTTAGTGCTCTAAAGAGGCTCTTTAAATTGTGGTGCTAGCACTGCCATGCACGGTGCACTCTCAAAACGCGTAGGTCCAAATTCATTTCTATCAATAAGACGAGGTAAATATTATGTACATAGTGTAGCAAAGGTGGATAACAGTAAAGTGTATTACATGTAGTTCAGGTACATAGTATTGTAGCACTAATAATAATAATTTATTTATATAGCGCACACAGATTATGCAGCGCTGCACAGAGTTTGCCAAATTGGTCCCTGTCCCCAATGGGGCTCACAATCTAAACAGCTTACCAGTATGTTTTGGAGTGTGGGAGAAAACCGGAGGACCCGGAGGAAACCCACACAAACACAGAGAGACCATACAAACTCTTTGCAGATGTTGACCTGGATGGGATTTGAACCCAGGATCCAACACTGTAAGACTGAAAGGGAACAGTAGAATACCAGCAGTGCAGCAAGAGAGCAGCACATTACATGTAGTACAGATCTATTTGATAATAGTTATTCCCATAAAATCCCACACCTCGCTGCTCTCCCCTGACTTCTGCTGTTAAGAGCTGGTTAGATACTGTACACACAATATTACAATTTCACAAAGAATTGCAGTATGAGTCAGCGGAGTTTCACTTTTTAATCATAATATGCTTCTTTTATTCTGATTCTTCTATCTTTGCTGCCGGTGTCAGATTTGTTCCTGTCATCCCTTACAAGCAGGAGGCAGGGTATAGCTATGTGAATCCTAGAATATAAGATAGATTTATAAGTGGGCATTACGTTTAATATGAGGATATTTGAGACACCAAACAAACATTCTAAGCTTTTCCAAAACATTTCTTTTTTTTGCCTGCCTCTCCTATTGTCCCATCCTGTAGGTAGACTGTGTAGATGCCAAGTGGTCCTTTTCTTTACTAAATGGTTTACTGGTGACTATTTCTCTACAGCTTCCTAAAGGTTAATTTTGGTTATATTATTTTGTTAGACACAGACAGCAGTGGGAATTTTGGAAGGCTTTTGGCTCTGTATTAGTAGAGTGATTCCTCAAGCATATCAGCCCCCTAGGAGTATGTCATAAATAATTCATCATGTCTTGTCTTAAAACTTTATGATAAAATAGAAAACGGGAGCAGGCTCACAGCTGCATATTTATTAATGTTCAAGGAGGTTAACACAATACTTTTTTTGCACAATAGACAAAAACAAATATCAGACAGAAACTGTGATGCATTTAGGACAAGGGCATCCACTTGGCGTAGGTCCCAGTGCTATAGTCATCTCCCCATATTAGATTGCCTGTCACTGCTTTCTTATGTTTAGCCAGAAACACTGAAGCGTGAATGGTTTGGATAAAGGGAATGAGGATGGCACCTGTGGCTAGTGTTTTGGGTGGCATATTCAGTATACCGTGACAGTACATATACGTGTTAGGTGGTCTGAGACTGTAAGTAAGACTGAATGGCCCTGGGCATTGATCAAGTACTGTATTGGGGAACAAAGCTGGTTAATCTTTCCGTTAATATGCTAATTAAGAACCGTATTAAAGTCAAAAAGTCAATCTGTCTAATGGAAGTGTGAATTGTAGGTAGCATGTTATAGAGCAGGAATGTACACCATGGGTATATATAAATGAAAAGAAGTAGAAAGCTTAAAGGGAACCTGTCACCAGGGACCTCATTTTCAATAACGACAGGCTGCAGAAGCCCATTACACCAGCAGTGCCTTTTCTAAGCATTTGCATTACAATATAATTGACTGTTATAACTTACCTTGCTCCCTGACAAAATCCTGGGGTAGTCACAGGGGCTGGGCTTTGGTTTGGATGCATTTCAAAAAACAACATGTGCCTTGTCTGTGTTTTTACACATGGGCTTTTACAATCTGTCTTTAGTGAAAATGAGGTCCCTGGTGACAGGTTCCCTTTAACTTTCATAGGCCCGTAGCATCAGCATTTTGAGATTGGGAACTACATGGAACAATGTCTTATTAAATTAGCAAGATTCATTGGTTACACCATATAGTTCAATCATGAATATCTATGTATAAATGCAGATTCATCCACCAAAACTGTAAAAGATGTTTCTAACTAATCTTCATATGTTAGTAAGTTAGAAGCTACAGAAATATACACGTGCAGCTGAGCATGCAAGTCTTTATAATAGGGAAGCCACTTATCTTTATTGGGATAGATAGCTCCCTGATTGACATGTGCAGCTGACATTACTCCAAAACTGCAGTGTGCACTGAGTCATATCTGTAATCTGTATATACCAATAAACAAAAGCTACAAGACCGAATGGGTAACTGCTAACCTAGTAATGTAAAATAACAATAGTGCAGTGTGCAATATAAGATACAAGAATACTCCAGTAAGTCAATTATTCAGTTTTGCCTTCCTGCTCAGTCCTATGTTGTTAGGTTCACAAGTAATGGGATGTCTGATAATGTCATAAATCATCATTTGGATGACCACGTTGGTGGCTGACCTTGGATTTAGGGCATCAGGTGACTTGTGTCTGTCATATGCTCTTGTATAGGACTTTTCTATACCCATCACATAAAGAGAGGCAGCATTAACTATGTCAACAGAAGTTATGCCTCATCTGGCAGGATATTACTTATATGAACTTTGGGTGACATTTCTGAATTGCTCAGATCTTGTCACTTGTACGTCTTTTCATCTTACAAATTATCTTCTAGCAATCGAGCTCCAATCCAAGACAGTTCACCTTTTTGATCAGCGACTTTAAAGCTTAGCGCGCCTGGTAAATTACAGGTGGACGCATTATTCATTTATGTGGTAGTGAAAGTTAAAACAGCAGAATAGAAGAAAAAGGGTTTTTTTTTCTCTCCTGTCATGGGATTACTACTTCAAATAATAACTTTGCATTCATGAGAACATTGCTTTTAATTCAATATTTAAAGAGAATCTACAGTCAAATAAGAAAGAATAATAACAATACCCAAAGGGGAAGTGACAGTCTTGGGATTTCCTTTGTATTACTGTTTAGCCGGTAGTAAAGAGAATTCTAAAAACAAAAAAGGCAGTTTGGACATGGACAACTTGTACTAATGAAAATTTTAGGCATGTATTTATAAATGGATTATGTCTCTAACTGTATTAAAGGGAACCTGTCACCGGGGACCTCATTTTCACTAAAGACAGGTTACAGAAGCCCATCACACCTGCATTGCAAATATGCCTTTCTGTCTTCTCTAAGCATTTGCATTAAAGTGTAATTGTGTGTTTTAACTAACCTCACACCCTGACAGAATGCTCTGTGTAGTCCCAGGAGTTGGGCTTTGGTTTGGATGCATTTCAAAAAACAACACATGACAGGAGGAAAAAAAAATGTAAAAGAACATAGTGCATGTCCTATTTTTTCATGTCTTTCCGTTCCGTACGGCCCATAGAAGTCTATTGGAACGTATAAAATATGCGCTGCATATGTTTGTTCACCGTATACAGCTATATACGTGCAGTATCCAGGGAGACCAGAAGCAGTGGGAGGTGCATTCCAGCCATCATTTGCCAGTTCACTGTATTTAATACGGATACGGAACGGATACAGTGCCCTACATAGTCATATTGGTGAAAAACGACTTGTATTTACAGCCAAAATACAGCTGTATATACAGAACAGGAAAAAACATAAGGTCGTATGCATTAGGCTTAACAGCGACTTAGACTACATTCACACGATGTGGGCCGGGGAGAGGAGGAGGGGTTTAGAGCTGTTGACTGCTGCTCACCCCCTCCCCTCTCCATACTGATATATAGGTCCTATCTTTCACCCGTCTATGGAACGGTACGGCGCTGCACGTGTGCTGTCCTGTACCGCTCCCATACGGCGCTGTGAGCCCATTGCCGTCTAGGACAGACGTATATACGGTGTATGTACGTCGGCTGTATATACATCCCCCATACGGCAGTGTAAATGTAGCCTTACTGGTAGTAGAAAAAGGAATCAGTCTGGTAGGATACTGAAGGCACACCTCTGCTTTGCATATATTGACTCTACGCTATGCTGTTTAATATGTTTAACTTTCCATTTTCTTTATAACCTCACTTTCTATTTTTACACTTTACCCTGCTAATCTGACGTTTTCAACTTGGAAAGTATAGACCAGGGCCATGCATCTCCCCAGAGCTTTCCAGTGTCAGCATTAGCAAATCAGGATCCTCTGGCTGTTAGCATTGAGCAGAGATTCACAATAAACTCTATTGTTTCAGCCGTCCATGAAGTCCTCTGGCAGAGACCGTGTAATTCGCACATCTCTGGACCTGGAATTAGATCTGCAGGCTTCAAGGACGTGGCATAATCAGCTAACTCAAGAGATTGCTGTACTAAGAGAGCTGAAAGAACAGCTAGAGCAAGCCAAACGTCAAGGTGAAAATGAGCTGCCTCAGCGGGTGAAGGATGATGACAGGTTTAAGCTCCTGCTCAGACAAGTGGAGAAACAGGTAAGTAATAGCGGCTCTTCTGATTCCCTTCCCTCCGAGATTCTGACAATCAGACACTTACAGCAGCAGTGGGTACTGCTCTGAACTTTCCTTTGTTTCACTTATCTGTACTGGGGCCTCTGTAGATGTCTGACTACATCGATTTTACTTCTGGGAGTCCAGTGTTTCAGTGTAACCTCAGAAGGCATGAAGTTGTTATCTGTAATAGCTGCTATATTCAGTATGTCAGTGGCTGTCATCTTGAATAAAGAACCACAGGCATGGGCTTATATAGGTTATCATATATTGATTGGCACTGAGCGGCATTCACTGGCAGGGCAAATTAAAAGCCACAAAGTAGAGCCCCGCGCTGAGGAACATGCTTCTATCCAGAAAGACTTTTATATTCAATGATAGATGTGTAGTGCAACACTAAAACCCTCAAAGAAGAGAGCAAACACAGGTTGTTCTGCCAGGAAACATGTTATTTGTCATCTAGAATATATCATACAATTAAAAACTTAAAATGTCCTGAATCCATCAAGAGGTTGTCCAAAGATTCCACATTTTCCCCTATTCAATGTCAGAGATAGCCAAACAGTGTGGTCCCAACCGCACTCCTAGTCTCATTATAATTGGGGGTCCCCAAGTGATCATCATGTCTGTGGAAGAACAACCACTTGAAACTTGGAATATATATATACTAAATGAACTTCCATATGTACTTTCCAAATAATATTCTTTTGACACATAGTTTTAGTTCGTTCATTCATTTGATTTCATTTTTCAACTGAACAGGTTAAAAAAATAGAACATAAATATGAGATGCAAGCTGACAGGATGATGAAGGCGGCAGCTAAAGATGTGCACAGGCTACGTGGGCAGAGCTGCAAGGAGCCACTGGAAGTCCAGTCTTTCAGGTGAGTATTACTGTACGATACTTCTCAGCAGTCAGCTCCCCCACAGGATAACTAGAAAACTAGAAAAAATTGTCATCATTGCATTTATACAATTTTCCCCCACAGCAAAGTATTTGTGGCAATTTAGCAAGTTATACCCCATCCTCAAAAAATGGGTTAACAAACTGAATGCTGAGGGTCCGACTGCCTACTAAGAATTTTCCCCCCAGCTATGGGATAGGACACAGGTCCTGTTACAGGGTCAACTCCAGGTTTCAAGAGGCCACTGGCGACAGAGCCTCAGTGGGCCCCTTTGCAGTGAATTCAGAGGGCGGCATCTCCTGTTCCCTAAAATATTCCCTAGTTTATCATACCATACAGCCCCCTCATGGTCATTTTATATAAAGCCTCCCTCACCCCCTATGGATTCATTAGATACAGCCCCACTCATCCCCATGGATTCCTTATATAGAACCCAATGTGCCCCCCCCCCCACCTAGCAGCTCTGGGTCCCGGCACTTGCCCTGTGCTGGTGCCGGCCCTGTCCTGTTATCACTAATGGGTGGAGAAACAGGTTGGGTATACATCCTACCACCATAGTTGTGGAGTTTCGAAAATTGCTAAGCACAGCCCTCAGATATCTTCTTGACACTCCCAAACTATTGAATGTAGAGGCATGGTTCTCCATCTCCATCCATTAGTGAGAACAGGACACCATTTCTCCAGATTGCTGGGGCTCCAGTGATCGGTAGTTGGACCGTCACTGATTACAAAACCAGGACCCCTTGTGCATAGCAGATATCATGCAAACTTGATACAATCCCTTTAATTTTCATACCAATTGTATACACCCCAAAAATAACATAGAATTCATCTTTTATTATAATAAAGTAATAACTGAATGGGAAAATTAATTGCACACATTAATGTAGCTTACTGGGACATACATATTAATGGCCCTTCCCTAGAAGTTGCCATTGGTACTCATTGGCATGGGACTGACGACTGGCACCACAGCCAGCCAGCATTGCTGCATTATAATCACAATGACTTTATAAAATTGTAAACTGTAAATATTTATGTTCCTTTCTAGAGAGAAAATGGCATTTTTTACCCGGCCAAGAATAAACATCCCATCTCTAGCTGCAGATGATGTTTAATACTCACCATAAAAGTATTTGCTATTCTGTTCTGAGCGCCGCTGCAGTAGACAAGAGAGCAGTGTGGTGCACTAGCCGAATGTTATGTGGTGTTATGAAGGTACAGGAGTTCTCAGTCACTGTTATCGGATACACCTTCAGTGTTGCAAAGAGGAATATTCTACTGACACTGACAGGGTTAACAAGTTGGGGCAGGCAGTATATACATATTTTTTTAAAAGGTTGCTACAAAACCAGCATTAATGTTCCCTGTTTGTAAAGCTTGTAAAATAAGAATGATATTTTGGGGGAAGAAGTTTAAATATCATTTGTTCTGTCATGAATATGTGACTTTTGTACAGGTACATACTAGAGGTTTTACTGCAATAAAATTAAATTAATGAAACCTTATTGAAAGTTATAAATATATATATATTTACATGAGCCGTTAGTAAGTAGATAATGTGAATATTCAAATCAGATTTATCCCAATAAAGTATTTTGTACCAGATATCTCCAGGACCTATGAAGATCATTACATGCTCTGTTTTGGTTTTACCACTTTATTTTTAGGAACCTTCATACACTGAGGGTAATAATAGTAAAAAAAATAATAAATTGCAAATCAAATCTCAGTTTGTACCTAAAATTGGTCTCACTATAGCGTAACAAGATACTCACTGAACGTTCATGCACAAGGTCAAAATTATGTTTTTTAATAAAATCCTTCATCAAGCTTTAATTGTCTTTTTGTCTTTGGTGTGTGTGTAGGTTACAAAACGGTAATCACATGAAATGTTAGATCACAGTGGAAGGAAGAGGTTTTCCCACTTACCTCTTATCAGGGGCTTTAAAGGCTGGGTACACTTTTTCCATTCCATTCATTGTATCCATATGGAGACTTAACTCATTTTACCAACACGAATGCATCAAAAATGATTAACTATATTTATAGTTTATTTTTCTACAGGAATCTAGTACCAAGTTTTTATAGATTTCTATTGCTAATAAGTGTCCTTAGCCTTTAAAATGCCCCTAATGCTCTATGTGAGTGATTGGTTCTGTACATTCTAGAAGTCCCATGAAGGATAATGGACACTAAGGGATCTTTGGGGCACCTGCAGACCCCCTATTCTGTAATTGCTATGTGTCCCACTAATCAAGTAATCTCTATCCATAATGGGAAATGCATTGAGATTTTTAAACCTGATGGGGCACATTTACTGAGGGACGTGTGCCAGTTTTCTATTGGACTTTGTATGTTCTTGCACAGGTATTTGAGAAGTGTCTGCGCTACATTTGTGTCACTTGTGACCCTTTTTTGGCACAGGGGCACTAGGCAACATGCAACACAAATTTCTGCACTGAAGGGGGTGTTCCAGTGCTCAGTCGGAATTGTGTTGCAAACTCTATGTTAAAGATGCACCAAAAAAGTGGTGAACTCTGTTGGAGCAGTGCAGGGGGTGCTAGAATCCTGAATCTGGTGACCCCTGCACTATACACAGGCAAACTGCACATAGTGCAGTCTTGCCACAATAGTCAGTGATATATAGCACTCTCATTGAGATATCCAACGTACAGTAATGAGGCTTACTAATCTGTCGCCAGCATAGTGTTGGGTGGACCGAAACACAAAGTCTGGGTCCATGCCAAATTGGCAGCTTGACAAATTCTAATATCTCTGCTCATCACTAATGACGATGCCTATGCCTGGTGTTTGGGGTCAGGTAACCTTTAGGTCGTCTAGCATGCAGACATTGCCCATGTCAATGGTTTTGAATGGTCTGACGTGACACTTGTGTACTTCTCACCTCCCTCCCAGGAGTTGTGTGGCACTCACCATCCAGTTTCACAGGGCATAGTTCACAATGAAGTGATCATCACTGTGGGATGTGGCCAAAGAACGCTTATTCCTTCCCCTTTCTGTGAAAGTCACTCTGTATCTCTGTTGCAACCTGCTGATGACACTCGGTGAATTTTGCCATTAAGCTCCATAACAGAGAACACCAAGTCCTGCAAAAAAGTAATGAAACATTTAATAGTTGGACAGTACAAATATTATCCATCATAATATCATACAGATGTATGCACAGTTTGTGTCTAAGCTAGTTTATGACAACCTGTAGGAGAAAAGCCTTTGGTCCTGTGAGAGCATAAGCTCAGCATCCACAATAACTTTCAATCAGGGAATAAAGCTATAGACTTCCAGGACCAGAGTGCCCTCTGCTGGTAGAAAGTAACAACATGCACTGGTAACATGGCACGTTTAAGCCCTTTAACTAATCCAGTTTCCCTTTTTTGTAGTCCCATTCTTCCAAACATAAGAACTTTTTTATTTTAGTTTACAGAGCTTTGTGGTGGCTTTTACCTGCTGGACATATTGTACTTCTTAGTGGCAGAATTTAACACTTCTTGTACCTGGCGAAGCGTCCAGTCTTAATATGAAACTTGTTGTTTTATACATTTATTTATTCACTTAGTTTTTTCCTTTAAACTCTAAATTATTTTGTAGACTGAAGATAGGCCAGTATACATCTCTGATCATCAATATCCTACATTTCCTTGTCTTTCTCCATCTTGATTCTCACTTGATGTTCACTGCATAAGAAATTTTGCAACAACCTTATCTATGAAGCCTGGATGGTAACTAGAGACAAGCGAATCACATGAGATTTAATTAGTTAAAAGTCACATTTTTCATAAGATTCAATTTGGATCAGCTCCTATTGTCCTGGAAATTGGTATATAGCCCTAGTCCTAATCCTCTTAAAGGACAGCTACCACCAGGATGAAGAATTCTTACCCAAGCACACCGACATGATGGTCTCCAGACCCCCACAGAGCCAGCAGCCCCTCAGGCTCATTTGCATAATTTAAAAAGCCTTTTTTGGTTAAAAAAAAACAGGTCATATGAAGCTAAATGAAGAGCAGAGCCTGCCAGAGGGGGCACATGTGTGTCAGTGTACTGGGTTTACAATCCTTGATTCTGGTGGTAGATGTCCTTTAGCACAGATCATTCACACAGACCGTTCTTCTCATTTCAATGGGGGACATTTACTTACCCGGTCCAGTCGCGATCCAGCGGCGTGTTCTCTGCTCTGGATTCGGGTCCGGCCGGGATTTATGAATGTAGTTCTTCCGCCGTCCACCAGGTGGCGCTGCTGCGCTGAAAGTCATCTCATCGTGCCGGAATGCACCACCTCGGACCAGGTGAAGGTAAGCGATCCCCAAGCGACACTTTTTCGGTTTTTAAATGCGGCGGTTTTTCCGAATACGTCGGGTTTTCGTTCGGCCACGCCCCCCGATTTCCGTCGCGCGCATGCCGGTGCCGATGCGCCACAATCCGATCGCGTGCGCCACAATCCCGGGGCAATTCAGGTACAATCGGCGCAAATCGGAAATATTCGGGTAACACGTCGGGAAAACGCGAATCGGGCCCTTAGTAAATGACCCCCATTGTTTTTTCTTAAAGTTTTTTCACACTTGCTCACCCAAATCTCTCCTCCCTTAGCTCTGGCATAAATGACAACAGTCAGGGGGACAGCATGGTGGCTTAGTGGTTA